>NC_069697.1:41662221-44062221 GCF_023699985.2 Odocoileus virginianus
ATACCTGCTAAAAGAATTTAGAAAGTCTATCTCTCTCTCCTCACATTTTAAAGTTGATATTTAATTTTTTAAATAAAAAGTGTAATGACCTGTACAATCAAACAAAGGATATGATTTCTGGCTTATTGTGCATACACAAATATCGTACATGTTTTACATGTATTTTGTCAACTTTGGAGCTGCTAGTTTAGCTCAGTTTATGGTAAATGTTCATCATTTAATTGGTAAAGTCAGTCCTCATTGGAAAACTAATCAGATAAAATTAGAATTATTTTCCATGAGAAAAAAGTCTGACTTTATTTTTTGTTCACATAAATGCATTAATGTGCATATATGCGTGTCATATAATGACGCTCTTACACGTGAATTTTAGTTTAAGATAGGTAGATGGAAAAGGCATGGAGATAGATAAAATAAGGTGTTGTTCCTTTGTTATTTCTCATCTCTGCCTTCTTTGCTTTGCTGTCAAATATTCCCCGTCAGGAGTTGTACTTTCTTGAATTGTTCCTTTGTTTGTCCTCTCCACCTGTGACAATTTTTTTTTTTTTTATTCCATAGGGTGGTTGAGAGGCGTGTCTTTCTTTTGTAAAGTGGGCAAAGGGTGATTATGAAAGGAGCGGTGAGAAAGGAAACTACAGATGGCAGATGAAGCCCTTAGGCAGATCAGTGTCAGGAAGTGGCACATATGGAAGTGAGGATCTGGAAAGTGATCCTTTTAAGCTGCCGTTTCTGCACCCCTCACTCTGATGTCTTTATATGCCTCCAGACATATATGCATCCAGTGTGAAGACTGTGGTCTAAGGGAGACTTGCACCAGTGGAGACTCTGGGTCCGATGGCCAAAACATCCATAATAGAAGCTAAAGAGCTTTGGTTTTAGCTAATGCCAGATTGTCTGTCACCTTCCCTTCTCTTCTAGTCTTAATCTTTCTTCTCCATCCTACACAGTCATCTTTCTATTTAAAGAATGGCTCCAAACTAGGGCAGTGTCTCAGTGGCTATCATTCTGCAGAGCTCCTCTTACCTGGGTAGAAGGTTAAGTTTTTTGGGCATTTGCTTTCCAGAGAGAAATATAGAGAAATAGTATCTTAGCTCTGGTTCAAAGGGTTCATTCTCTTTAACTTCTCAGGAACTCAAGGCAGATATAGAGCCAAGATCCAGCATAATGACATCTCATCCCTTCTCATCTTGGTCTGCACTGCATAAGAGAAGCTTTGTGAAAAGTTCCAAATTTTGACAGTACCAGGGCCCATTGTTCTGCTAAGTAGCACAGGAAAGTAATTAGAAACGGAGGCAACACACTCTGCCTGGCTTGCCAGGTCCATCACGTTTCAATTCTAGTGACTTATGTTAGGATAACTTGAACATCATGACCCCAATTTAAAATTATGGTCAAACTTTTACAATTTATTTAAAGCAAAATTAGAGATTTTATGTTGAAAAACTGTACTTTTTTAAAAATCCTGTAACTGGAAGGATATTGTGTATCTCAAGTGAATTTTAAATTCCATTTCTTCTCTCATACATGTGATTCAAAGTTGTCTTTCTGGTTTTATGCTTTGGTTTCTTCTTATTTTGCATATTATATTTTGTAGGAATCACAAGAGAGCCAAGTTTTATTTCAAAAAGAAGAGTCCCTCATCATGACCCACAGATTTCAAAATCTCTTGAGTGGAATGGAGCTACCTCAGAGAATGATGTGGTCCTATCACCAGAACCTGAAGCCCCTAGAACACCAGAATCACAGGAGGCAGAACAAACAGAAGATGCTAACCAAGAAAGACGACTTGCAGTAGAAGCCTGCAGAGGTCCCAAGAGAACCAGATCTCACTCTGCAGATTCCAGAAGTGAGGGGGCTTCAGATATTGTAGAAAGTAAGGAGGATGTAAAAACAAACCATGTACCAGCTAATGAAAATGTGGAGCTGAAACATTCTACCAAGCCTCTTTCAGAAAATGTAGATGATAGGGTATGTGTATTCACTGTATTTCTTTTCAGAAGCATAGAATTCTCTATAAATTTTATCATCATTTCAGTAGTATTACATTTTGTGCTTGATTTTTTTCTGCTGTTTTCTTGTTCAAAGTCTGTAGAATAGACTATAAGGTGATAGTTGACTTTAGTTGTTAATGAATTAGTTCTATTCTTAACAGTTGCCATTTTGTACTGGTTATTTTCAGATATCCCTTCACTGGGAAGACAGTCTGCCTCTGGATTTCATTTATCATATATCAGCACCTGAGTCCTAAGGGAGAGATCAAGTTGAGACAGAGAAGGGGAGTAGGCTATTACTTCTGGCAGGGATGGTGAGCTGACTTATATCTAGGCCCTTTCAATTTCTTATTGTATACCAGAGGAGAAAAAACAGAGCTTCAGTTGGCAAAATGCAAAAGAAAGGAGGGGTCTGGCTGGATCTCAAAAGATCTTGCAGTTCTGCTCTCTTATGTCACAGCTGGCCTGTGGAAGGCCCCTGCAAGCACATAAGCAGAGGCTACGGGGCCCTGTGCAGACACCTCACTGCCTTCCACAGTTTTCTCCACTCTACTGCTTCCTCCCCATTTCCTGTCCACCACTGACTGGAACCACGGAGAGGCATTTAGAGCTGTTGGAAAACCAGGGGACACAAGGGAATCAAGGGAGGTAACATGTAAGTCTGATGGGCAGGGGAAAGGTGTCCCAAAAGCAAGGTGTGGATGAGGTGATGTGCTGTTGTTTCTTACTAGTAGATCCATTTATGAATAATTGGTAGGAAGGAACTGAGAAATGTTACCTTTTGCTGGGATGCACAATAATTCCTTGACAGTATTAAGAAAGAAATTTTAAAGAGTCACAATTTAAAAGGAACATTATCGATTGGAAGTTTGTTCTATAACAATGTGGATATGGTTAACAATACTATACTATACACTTAAATTTGTTAGGAGTGTAGATTTTTATATTATATGTTTTTTTAAAATCACAGTTTAAAAGTTTGAATAGAAATTTTTAATAACTTTGAATGTTTTGTTTTTTTTTCTTCCCCAGCAGTTGGATAGACTTCTGCGGAAGAAAGCTGGATTGACGGTTCTTCCTTCACATAATGTCTTGAGGAATTCCGAATATCAAAGGCAGTTTGTTTGGAAGACCCCTAAACAACCTACTCCAGCTTTTGCAACCAATCAGGTAGTTTAATGGATGCAGTGCATTTCTGAGTGCCATTATCTAATCTAGTGTTGCAGTTTACATAGAAAGAAATTAGCTAGTAGATCTGGAGGTAGGTTCTAGAAAAGTGAAAGTGAGAGTTTTGCTAAAATCATCCTATTACTTCTGATTTATAGCAGTAATATTATACTGTCCTAGGCTACTGATGATCATTGTTGCCAGATCCATCACATATACTAAATATGAGACAGGGTAATGAAAACTTGAGGACTGGTAAGTTTTTGCATGCTGTGAATTTTTTTTACTTATAAAAAATTATTAAATAAGTAAAAAATAGGTTGAGGTGATGCAAAATGTATAATTTTGTCTTTATATCAAATGAGCAGTGATAGGAATTGTCAATTTATGTTTATAAAATTCAAAAGCTAAAATGGTAACTAGAAGTGATATTAAGTTTCTTTGTATTCTCACACAGTTTTAGTATTGGGCTACCATTACTAAAATATACTTTTTTTTTTTTTTTACTACTATAATTCTCTAGAAAGTTCTTAGCTCTTAACTCTCAACTCTCATTTATGTTCTTAACCATATTCCTAGGTTTAAGTAGGAAATACTTCCATTTAGAATATCCCCAAAGGTTCATGGCAGCTTAGTCTTTTCCTTCTCACTCACCTGTGTACGTTATACATCCCCAAGGACTGAGAGGATAGTTAGATTCAGAAAGACAATAACATGTTATCTTACACTAAGATAATATTTCCACTGTTACAAATTGTAGCAGATTTAGGCTTACTTGTTATTTAGTTTTTAAAAACCTGAAATATGTGTAACATTTTAGGAACACAGAAAATAACCTAAAGCAATACATTCCCTTTATAAACCTAGTGAATAGAACCAATACTTCTTTTGCTGGCTCACAAGTGTTCTTAGATAGAAAATGTACCTACAAAATATGGCCTGGAAATTATGATTGTTTAGTGTTTATGGAATATAAGCTAGAGGTAATTCAAATCAAAGCCATATTGACAACTTTTACATATTTCAGTGAAAAGCATTGTGTAGAAATGTTCTTTTTATAGTATCAGAAGTATAAGTCACTAGCAAATGCCTTTACTACTAGCTTTATTGCTTTCATTAGTGAAGATTTCAGAGAACTTTTTGTAAAGAAATACTCTACTAGTTAAAGTGTATCAGCAGTTTCAAGTCTGTGGATTGGAGAGTTGTGTGGCAGAAATTTTTTCCATGCTTGATGGGGAAACTCCTAAAGGAGCTATTCGGTTCTAGTTTATCAGACACTTGTTTTCCAAAAGGATGTCTTATATATAAAGGAGTAAGAACAGTTTATGGCAGAAAAGTTCTTGAGATTATACTATACTTAAAAATATATGCTGTTTGGTTGTGAAGTGTAGGTGTATTATTCAGCATTATGAAGCAGTTATACACCTTGTTTGAACTCCGTATCTTTTCCATTACTTTCTTTGTAATCAGTGGCAATATACCATAAAATGGAAACCATATCATGGAATAATAAGGATAAAAGGAAACATTTATAAATAGAAACATAATTACTTGATTTTTTTCCTTGACTCAGGCTAAAAGTAAGTAAGCAAAGGAAAAAAAATGAACAAATGCATGTCAGATATTGAAAATGTTAAGAATATTTTATTGTTGCAGGAAGAAAAAAGTTGATGTCGAGGAAAAAACCTGTAGAGCTGACAAAGTTGCCTTGTAAAGCAAATGTGTATTTTCATGTGATTAAAATCTGCCTATTTTACTTATCCTATTGCTAAACTAATGGAGTGGTAGGGAACTTTGGGGAGAAAAGATATGATTCAATATTTCTTTTGACTTAAGTATTATTTTGATTTAATAACTATTACTCAGAACATAGTAATGAGCATCAAAAGTTGACCTTTGGATTTTCCTTCCAGTTTTATTGAGGTATAATTGACAAAAATTATGTAATTTTGATGTACAACATAAAATTTTGATATATGCATTCATTCTGAAATGATTACTGCAGTCAAGCAAATTAGCACATATGTTGCTAATGTACAACAATGAATGTACAACACTTAAAAATACTTGAGATCTACCCTCTTAGGAAATTTTAAGTATACAGTACAGTATTACTGAGTTCTTCCCTGGTGGCTCAGGTGGTTGAGTCTGCCTGCAATGCAGGAGACCTAGATTTGATCCTTGGGTTGGGAAGATCCACCGGAGAAGGGAATGGCTACCCACTCCAGTACTCTTGCCTGGAGAATTCCATGGACAGAGGAGTCTGGTGTGCCACAGTCTATGGGATCGCAAAGAGTTGGACACACTGAGCAACTAACACTTTCACTTTTTTCACAGCATTTTAACTGTTGTCATGCTATACTTTAGCTCTCCATAACTTATTTATCCTGCATAGAAGAAACTTTGTACTCTTTGACCGACATATATCCATTTACCCCATCTCCTAGTCCCTGGCAACCGCTATTCTATGAATTCTTTTAGATTCCACATATAAGTGGGATCACACCATGAAGTATTTTTGTCTTTCTGTGCCTGGCTTATTTCACTTAACATTAGGTTCTCCAGGTTCATCCATGTTGTAGCAAATGAAAGGATTTGCTTTTTAAATGCCAAATAATATTCCATTTTCTTTATCCATTCATCTGTCCATGGACACTTAGATTGATTCCATATCTTGGCTATTGTAAATACTATAATGAGCATGGCAGTGTAGATTATCTAGAGATACTGATTTCATTTCCCTTGGATATATACCTGGAATAGGGTTGCTGGATCATATGATAATTCTATTTTATATTTTTTGAGGACCCTTCATTACTGCTTTCCATATGAATTTACATTCCCACAAATAGTGTACAGAGGTTCCCTTTTCTCTACATCCTCACCAACATTTGTTATCTTTTATATTTTGTTAATGCCCATTCTAACGTATGTGAGGTAAAGTCTCATTGATGTTGATTTGCTCCTTGATGATTAGTGGTGTGTTCACGTACCTTTTGACCGACCGTTTATGTTTTCCTTGGAAAAAAGTTCTTTTGCCTATTTTTAATCAGCTTTTTTTTTCTATTCAGTTTTATGAGTTCTTTATTATTTTGAATATTAACTCTTTATCATATATGATTTGCAAAATTTCCCATTCCATAGGTTATGTTTCAATTTTGTTGATGGTTTCCCTTCTTGTATGAAATGTTTTGGTTTGATGTAGTCCCACTTGTTTATGATTGCTTTTGTTGCCTTTGTTTTTGGTGTCAAAGCCAAAAAAGACCCATGTCAAGGAGCTTAGCCTATGTTTTCTTTTAGGAGTTTTATGGTTTCAGGGCTTACATTCAAATCTGTAATCCATTTTGATTTAATTTGTATATGTGGCGTAAGATAGGTCTAGATTCATTCTTTTGCATGTGGCTATCCAGTTTTCTTAGCAGCATTTATTGAAGAAACCCTTTCCCTATTTTACATTCTTGACTTCTCTGTCATAAATTAATTGACTGTATATGTGTGGGCTTGTTTCTGGACTCATTCTCTTCCGTTGACCTATGAGTATGTTTTTATGCCTCTTTGCCCATTTTTTAATTAGGTTGTTTTTTGCTATTGAGTTGAGTTCCTTGAGTTCTTTAAGTATTTTAGAAATTGATCCCTTACGAGATGTATGCAGGTATTTTCTTGTACTCAGTAGTTTGTCTTTTCACTCTGTTGATTGTTTTCTGTACAGAAGTTTTTTTTTACTTGACAACAATCCCATTTGCCTATTTTTGCTTTTGTTGCAATGGCTATTAATTAGCCATGTGAAATGAAATTATAGTCATATATAATTTTCCCTCTTTTGTATCCTGATGATTCAACTTTATATGTGAAATGCTTTAAGCAATTGAAGTTCTAAGTTCTATATATTTAACAAAAAAAACTAAACTAAAGTAATTTTTGTTTTAAGGTTTTCCACAATAAAAGCAAATTTGTTCCACAATTCAAAGGTAACTCAGTCATCCATGAAACTGAATACAAAAGAAATTTTAAGGGCTTATCCCCAGTGAAAGAACCAAAATTAAGAAGTCATTTGAAGGAAAACGGAAATTTTGAAACAATATCTCCTGAAAAGAAGGTATTTGTTAATTCTTTAAACAAAAGAAAATTCTCATGATTTGAAGCTCTACACATCTTCTTTTACTTATGACCATTTGCAACTTTATAAGTTTTCTTTTACTTATCACCACTTGAGATTTTTGTTTTTAGCCAGTTCATTAATTTGTTTGTTCACTTAATGTGAAATGTTCATTGAACCCTTGGTAGAAGCCAGGCACTGGTGGGTTCTGAGAATACAATGATAACCACACTAAGCCTTAAGCAGCTCTTGGGCCACGAGCTCTTGTTGCATGGGGTAGACAGAGATGTAAATAATTAGGTATAATACAGTGCAATGAATGCTTAATAATATAGCAGGTACGTCTGCTATGCCTAATATCAAATGATTGACCTTAGAGTAATGTGAACTTCAGGGGTTACAGTGGTCATAGAAACACATACTTTAAATTAAATAATGGAAATTAAGGCAGAAATAGACATACACACATGTTATTTATTATAGCCGGTATAATTCACATGATTTACCTCAGTACAAACACCTACTTCTGTAAAAAAATTACAGCTGTTTAAGTTGCATCATCAGATTAAAACTATTGTAAATTATAGGTGAATCAGGCATAGATCCTATCTTTAAATCTCCTGGAATGTCATACCTATTTTATGGATTCTAAGAGTGAAAACTATATGACTGAAAGTAAAATGATTTTTATATATATAATAAATATAGTTATATATGTATTATAAAAATCATACATATATATTATATATAATGTATGTGTATAATAATGTATAATACTTTTTTATTTGGACTTACAATATTCTTAAAGAGAAAAAGAATTGTTAAGTTATTCAGTAAAGCAATGTGCTAACTTACTTTTTGGGACCTTTCATTTAATTATTGTAACAATTAAGTATAGATTTAGAATATCAAGGGAAAATGTAAGACCAATGTTCAAAAGGTAGTTGAACATCTAAATAAGTAAACTTGATATAATTAAAACATTTTTCCTAGCCAAGTATGTAAAATTTTTGTTAGAAAATGAAACCATATCCTGAGCTATATACTTCAAGAAACTAACCAGACATACTAGTTTCAAAACCTGCTTGTTGACTTATGATTTCTGCATTATCTTAGTAGTAAAAGCTTAGCTTTAAAAACAATTATAATTCAGTATCCAAGTATACTTTATGACATCTGTATTTTCACTTTAATGTATGACATAAATGGAGCATGAAAAATTCAAATGATTTTCATTTTAGTGTAATAAAACAGATGATCCTTTAAAATCAGAAGCAGAGATGGAACCAAAAGACTCAAACCAGCCTAAAAAGAAACTTACTCCTTGGAGACATCAAAGGCTTGGGTATGTATTTTGTAATAAATATCATAGTATTTAGCTTGATCAGCATGGTGAAATATTTACTGTCATTTCATTTCTGTTAGGAAGGTGAATTCTGAATATAGAGCAAAATTTCTGAGCCCAGCCCAGTATTTATATAAAGCTGGGGCTTGGACACGTGTGAAGGAAAACATACCAAATCAGGTGAGTATACAAGCTCAGTAAACCCACATTTTCTTTGATACTACTTCAGCTTAATTTCAGTAGTTTTACCAAGTAGTAGGGACTACAGTTTGAAGATATATGATGTGGTAATAGCACCAGAAGTATCAGTTGGATATTATTTATCAGTGTATTTACTTTTTTTTTTAATACCAACTAGCTCCTTAGAGATTAATTATAAGGTCTTTAAAGTTAAAAATGTTTTTAAAATCAACTATTTATATTAATGAAGTCAGTTTATAGAATTGTAGCATTATAGACTTGATTATTTTATAACCTGCAGACCTCCACTCCCAAGTGAAAGAAAGTGAAAGTGAAGTTGCTCAGTCATGTCCAACTCTTTATGACCATGGACTGTAGCCTATCAGGCTCCTCCATCCATGGAATTTTCCAGGCTAGAGTACTGGAGTGGGTTGCCGTTTCTTCTCCAGAGGATCTTCCTGACCCAGGTATTGAACCAGGGTCTCCTGAATTGCAGGCAGACGCTTTACCATCTGAGCTAGCAGGGAAGCCTTCTGTTAAGTTAAGACTGATTAATTTTTCAAGATTAGTTTGTCTGACTGCACCCACTGTTAGCTCCTTATTTTGGAAGATTATCTCTTGGCCTGAGAATTTTTAAAATTAAGATGGGTTGGTAGTTAGGGTTTCAGTCAGTTCAGTAGCTCAATAGGGTCCGACTCTTTGCAACCCCATGGACTGCAGCATGCCAGGCTTCCCTGTCCATCACCAACTCCCAGAGCTTACTCAAAACTCATGTCCATTGAGTCGGTGATACCATCCAACCATCTCATCCTCTGTCATTCACTTCACCTCCCACCTTCAATCTTTCCCAGCATCAGGGTCTTTTCCAATAAGTCAGTTCTTCGCATCAGGTGGCCAAAGTATTGCAGTTTCAGCTTCACATTCTGTCCTTCCAGTGAATATTCAGGACTGATTTCCTTTGACTGGTTGGATCTCCTTGCAGTCCAAGGGACTCTCAAGAGTCTTCTCCAACACCACAGTTCAAAAGCATCAATTCTTCAGCATTCAGCTTTCTTTATGGTCCAACTCTCACATCAATAAATGACTACTGGAAAAACCATAGCTTTGACTACATGGACCTTTGTTGGCAAAGGAATGTCTCTGCTTATTAATATGCTGTCTAGGTTGGCCATAACTTTTCTTCCAAGGAGCAAGCACCTTTTAATTTCATGGCTGCAGTCATCTTCTGCAGTGAGTTTGGAGCCTGTCACTGTTTCCATTGTTTTCCCATCTATTTACCATGAAGTGATGGGACCAGATGCCATCATCTTAGTTTTCTGAATATTGAGGTTTAAGCCAACTTTTTCACTCTCCTCTTTCACTTTCATCAAGAGGCTCTGTAATTCTTCTTCATTTTCTGCCATAAGGGTGGTGTCATCTGCATATCAGGAGTTATTTCCCCTGGCAGTCTTGATTCCAGCTTGTGCTTTATCCGGTCCAGCATTTCTCATGATGTACTCTGTGTATAAGTTAATAAGCAGGGTGACAATATACAGCCTTGACGTACTCCTTTCCCGATTGGAACCAGTCTGTTGTTCCATGTCCAGTTCTAACTGTTCCTTCTTGACCTACATACAGATTTCTCAGGAGTCAGGTAAGGTGGTCTGGTATTCCCATCTCTTTAAGAATTTGCCACGGTTTTTTGTGATCCACACAGTCAAAGCCTTTAGCATAGTTAAGGTTTAGATCTAAACATTTAATGGACTCCAAGGATTGTTACATCTGAAGTCATGATAAGGTAACAATCCTTATTCTTGCCCTCATGGAAGAGGACATTTTTATTTTTGTTGTTAATTTAAGATCTTTCTTTAAGAGTTCCTATTTAAGATTTCTCTCTTTAAGATTCCTATGGTAATGTGACTTTTCTGGGGTGTTTGTTTTATTAATTAGTACTGGTGGTTGAAAGTGTTTAAATTAGTGGAATAGTTTGCTTAAACTTCATGGTCAAAATCATTCAAGAAGCAAGTTGGAGTTAGAATAGAATAAGAATTTTTAGTTATGAGATTAGTGATCACTGATGGTGATAACAGTTTTAGTTAACCAGATCATAGACATTTAATATTTTACTTAAATCTTATATACATTTTTTTCCCTGGAAGATACTTTATGTGGCTGCTTGTGATCAATAATTAAGGAATACCCACATTATCCTACTCCTAACATTTCATGGAATATTATTCACACTCTTCAAATGCACTTGGACATTGGTGACTTTATTATTTGAGTATTTACTCACTTGAAGTCATGTTATAGTTTTCTAGTTCATGTGTCATCTTCATTTCCCTCTTTCTTTGAGATATTGTACTTTTTGAATCTATAAATAATCTAGTCACTAGGTATTTTAAACCAAGTCCCAAGTTTATATTCACATAACATTAAGGTAGTTGATTTTTTTGGTCCAGTAGTTGTTTGTTATCTCCGAACTATAACCAGTGGCACTGTCCCTCTTTAAAATGCTCACTTCAAGGGTTGTTTTTTTAATAATAACCAGCAATTGCAATTGTTAAGTTCCATCCTCAGATTAACTATTGGATCTGTGTTAAATGCCTTTTTCCCTTGATTTTTAGGTAGTCTTCTTATCACCCCAACTACACTGGTTGAGATAATTTTTTTCTAATGTACTTCCAGAAATTGAACTTTGTTTCAAGATGAAGTGCCACTTTTGAGAGATGTTCTATAATTTGACAGATTTTTAAGGACTTTTAGGTATAAGATGACTCTTCATTTTCAGGGGATGAATTTTGGGAAAAAGAAAATTTTATTCCCCAATTTTCTGAGTTTGAATCATTTAAATTTTAAACAAATTTAGTTGTGTTCTTAATTTAGAAAGAGAAATTCAGAAAGGAAGACATTTTATTTATAGCATTTATGTCATGTAATCTGATTGTATTACTTGACCTGGGAAGGGGTGTGTATATTGCTTTAATTGTTTGGCCTGGCTTATTCATATCTTTTTTAGTGACTCTGGTTTTTGGCTGTGGGAATTGTTTTTAACACTGAGTTCAAACAATTGATTTTTTTACGCTTTCTAGCAGAACAAACACCTTACTTTGAAAATACCAGCCTCCTATTTTTTCATATGAATTTAGGATTGCAGAAGTTTAAAAGTATGTATTTGCAAAATATCGCAACATTAGCATGAAGATTATTAACAGATTGCTGATAAAGTCAGTTTAAAGCATTGAGTTTTAAATGTCAGTAACAGACAAAGCTGAATAAAGTTTTTACAGAATTTCTGTATCTCCACTCCCTTCTTTAAAAAGAATCAGTGTCAAATAAAACTGGGTCAGTGTGTACATGGAGGGGATGTTCATCCATCCTCTCATTGATCAATCAGTGATGTCCTTCCCCATGTATAGAACGCAGCCTTCTCCGTGGCTCCTTCTTGCTCGACCCTCACTCAGCGCAGGACTGGTAGGACCCCTTTTGAAGCCCTCCTCCAGTTTATATCTCATTTGTTTATTATGGCATAGATCATACCAGTGTTATGATAGTGATTTGTCACATGGGTGGAAGCTGGCCTCCTCTGCCCGATTGTGAGTTCACTCAGTGCAGGCCCTTTCTTGCTTAGCTTTGCGCCAGCCGTTAGTCCACACTCAGGACAGGCTGTGGAATCAGTGTTGAAAGGCTGCATTCTCCCTTACCTCAAGGGATTTGTAGGTTAGCAGGGGAGAATGACACAAGCAATAATTTCAGAAGAAGTAAGTGGTAGTGAGGATATGCACGAAGAGCTTTGAGAGCGCAGAGGAGGAAGTGATCCTAAGACGTGAAGATTTTATCATGCAGATGAAGGGGTGACCATGATACATTTGAAACGTGCAAGGACTTACTAGTAATAAAATCTGGATTCTATCAAGGCACTTTATTACAAGGTTCCTGTGTATTCAGAATACCCTGATTATGAGTTCAGACTCAATCCGTGTGTCTCAATTCTACCTATTAAATGAAAAAAAAAAACGTTAACTAGCAATTTTCTGCACGTTAAAAAAAAAGGTAAATGAATATGGCTCAATTTTTTTTTGACAGTGAAGAAAACAGTATTTTGAATTATCCTTTGGGAATGTTTCAGGTTTGGTTCATTAGAGCAATAGGATTCTTTTGGGATTTTGTGGGGTTTTTTTGCCCTGGCAGGTGCTGTCCTTTGCTTTGGCTGACTCATTAGATGTAGCACTTGCTTCCCTCTGCATCAGTAGTATCCTTACGGAGCTGAGGATGTGTTTGCTCCAGCTGCTTTCACGGTGCGAATTTCATTATGTGCTTTTTTGTTTTCAAGTGAGAGAAGAGCAGCTTTAGCAGACAGTATTCAGATAGCCTTTTCAGGCTAATACTCTGTCCTTATGATAGGAAAAAATTACACAGTTTTTTTTTTTGAGAGTAAATCAAACATTATTGAAAACTATTTTAAGCTGTAACTTAGTTTTTTTACATTGTGGAATTGTATTTAAGAAAGCCAGAAGGTGGCAGTATAATGTATAAAATGAAAGAGTTTCAGTGAGTATAACAGACTCCTTTTCATGTGAAAATATATTTTTTGCATATGAAGGAATTAATATGTGAGTCACCTTATATATATAGTTCATCAGAATATTTTTGGGGGGTATCCTGTTACTTTGTTGAATTTATTACATCTATTATTGTGATAGCCTTTTAAATTATGTATTTAATACTGGTTTGGCTGATTACAAGGGAATGTTGAGGAATTTGGAGGGGGGAGTCATGAGACTGTCTCAGTGGCACTTCTGTGGTAGTAGCAACTGTACATAAGCCAAGCAGTAAAGACTGAGGCTGGGGCTTTCTGGCATGTCAGTACTCTTCCAGAGGTGGGGAAATAGTCATTAGGTTACCCTGTGGTGGACAGCATTCCACCCCTGCAAGAATGTCGTCGGTTTTCAAGGCAGTGTTAAAGTATCTTGGTTACCAAATTAAATGTTGTTAAAAGTACTATAAAAAATATTGATTGACAAGTTTTTGGTATATATTTAGAAGGAAGAGTAATAAGATATTTCACTGGTTCCCATTAATATTCAGTTATGGCATTAACCTGTCATTAAGTATGTTTCTGTGTTCCTCCTCTAGGCTTCTGTAAATGCCATGTGGTATGCGGAGGTTGGTCGCTTTCATGTTTTTAAAAATTGTAATAATTCATAGAGTACTTGTGTAATTTCAATTGAAGAAAGAAGTAGGTGTCAGTGTTTTTCTTAGCTGCTGCAAATTTCTCCCTGCCTGCTGGCCTGAAATAAAATAATTGCGTTGTGCTTAAGCTTGACTCTTTTAATTTCTGCTTAAAAATGCACATAGTCTTATGAATGTATGTGGCTATTTTTGCCTTTCTTTCTCCTTGGTCTCTGGCTGTATTTGTGCAGTGTCTTGGATATTCTACTTGGTGGTATTTGCAAGGAGCATTTAAAATAATACATGGTATCTCAACTCTCCTGCATAGGTTAAAGAACTCCGAGAGAAGGCTGAGTTTTATAGGAAACGAGTTCAGGGAACCCATTTTTCTCGGGACCATCTGAATCAGATTCTGTCTGAAAGCAACCGCTGTTGGGATGTCTCCTCAACTACGAGCTCAGAAGGAACCATTAGCAGCAATATCAGAGCGCTAGATCTTGCTGGGTGAGATGTTCTTAGTGGATGGTGAAAAAGTATGTTATAGAGTAATGTGGATCATAGAATTATGTAGGAAAGTGATATGAAGACTCAAAATTTGGATAGTCAAATGGAAATGTATCAGCCACTTAACTGCTTTTAGTTTATTTTTTGTGAAAAGTAAAGCTATACATACTTGCTTTACACACTTGTGTAGAAATAATGCATAATTTAAATCTGGAAGTTTGGATTTTATCATATTCCTTGTTAGCAATTAAGAGTAAAATGGGGATGACTAGCAGTAGACATAAAACTTTATAAACTAAAACAAAAAGACAACAATGATAAAAACTTAGAGAATATTAGCTATTAGTACATATCCATTATCATTCAACACTGAACTTTGGCCCTGATTCTATGGAACAATTCTATTTTAGGTTTTATAGTGAACACAAACTATTAAGAGGAATAGCACATTGATTTGTATCAAATAAAATAGTTTTGTTTTCATAGAGTATTAGTATGATCATACATACCAAATTGAACTGTAAATTCTATGTGACATCTGATTTTAAAAGTCCACGAAATTTTTTAACAGTGACTCAAAAAGATTAACCTAATCGAAAATACAAAATTTAAATTAGCTTATTTGATCTATAAGTCCACACAAGTTTGTGCACAAACCCTAATTGAGTAACTGAACAAGTTAAACCATTTAGGGTGTCCTATTTATGTATGCAATTATCAGTTGAGAAATACATAGGAGTTTTGTCAGCAGTAGTACAGGCATATATGTGTGATGATAGGAGTAAAAGGACATAAATTTATTTTGGAATATTTTGATAGATTATAACTTTTAAGTTCTATAAAATGAACTCTTAGTTTGATTTTTTTCTTCAATATCTGGGCAAAGCAATATCATTGGGAAACATAGTTGTGAACCATGGAAGGGAATGATGAACTTAATAAGTATCAATTAGAAACCTCAAACTACTAAATTTAAAATAAAACTTATTTTGTTATGCAGAGATCCTACAAGCCATAAGACTTTACAGAAATGTCCTTCTACACAGCTAGAAGAAAAAAGACCTATCTTGGAAGAACAGCCCCAGAAAACTACCACAGAGAAATTGGGTGTGTCAAATGCTCCCATACCTGTTAGAAGGCGTCTGGCTTGGGATGCTGAGGACACCCCTGAAGACATACAGAAACAGCCGAGAGAGGAGGAGGAGGAGGAGGAAAGGGACAGGCAGGTTAATGTGGAAGAGCTGGAGAAGTTGGAAGGACCGGAAGAATCTAAAGCAGACAAGATAAAGGAGGAGTAAGTGCTTTAAATTAATCAGTATGTAGACGCATTATTGTTCACAGATAAGAAGTATTTCATTTTGTCACTGATAGTGGTTTACATTTTTGGTTTCATGACTAATAAAAAGCAGATTTTACTTTAATGTCATGAAATAGGCACTTCTATATGGTTTATGTAATTCGATTCACTTAGGGATTTGAGTCACCACTAATTGGGAATTGAACACTTGAATACTGAATTACTTGGGGAGGAAGTAGTTAGTGTTCTTTTTATTTATATTCTGCTAATTATGATTTTCAAGATATGATTAGCCAGATATCTCTGAAAGAATGACTTCCTTTATGACTTGAGGAAAAATAACTAGTATTCTTTACTATCAGATGGTTATACCAAAAAAGAAACAAGTTTTATAACGTTAAAATAAGCGATTTCTGCAAATAACTAATTTCTGTTGATTTATATGCATATTGTTTTGGGGAGTGGTTCTCTACCATTGGTTATAGTGTTTTTTGTCCATAGTCCAACCCCCTTATTCATTCACGAGTTTTGCAGCTAATGGAACCTAGGCTATGATTCTGGGGAAGAATTCTCCAGTGTGTTGCTGACTTGCAGTGATCTCTCCTCTTTTCCAGTAGTCCGCTTCTCTTAACTGCATGTGGATTTGTTTCTTATTTTTTCAGAAGCAAAATGGCCTTCTCCTACAGGTCTATGCTTTAATTGCATAATGATGGCAAAGTATTTTTTTTTATCATATTTTCTAGAGGACATGCTTCATAATTGTCTTAATTTGCAGGTCGGAGTCATCTTCTATGTCTTCAGGGAAAGGAGGCAGGCTTCCTACTCCAAAGCTGAGAGAACTGGGTGGAATCCAGAGGACTCATCATGATCTTACCACTCCAGCTGTTGGTAATAGGCGGATACCGTACAGTTCTTATTTCACTTGCTTCCTCTATCTGATAATTTAGTTTAAATTGAAACAGTGGCATCTTCTGTATTTTTCCAGGTGGTGCAGTTTTAGTGTCTCCATCTAAAGTGAAGCCTCCAGTCATAGAACAGAGGAAAAGAATATCCTCTCAGGATGGCTTAGAAACTTTGAAGAATGACTTTAGGAAGGTAAATATTTACACTTTGGAGAAAAACATCTCTTCAGAAGTGATTTAGTCACATGCAATAAATACATGAGAGGTTCAGATTTTAGAAAATTCTGTCTGTCATATATGGAGATGATGTTATTAACCTACTTTCAGAATGCAAAGGCATTGAATTGTTTTTGGGGGTAATGCCATTGTATTTTGACTGCATACTTTCAAATATTGTCAGTAGTGACAACAGAGAGAGAAGAAAAACAATACTATTGATTGTGCATCTACTCTGGCCGTTTTGTCCAGGCACTGATTTAACTAGAGATGTAGCAGTGAAAGATGCAGGTAGAAATCCTGGCCCTCACTGAATTCATGTTCTAGAGGAGGAGGGAGACAATAAACAGGATAATTAGGTAAAATACACAGTATTTTAGATAGTGATAAGGGCTAAGGAGAAGAATAAAGCAGAGGAAGTGAGTGGGAATTGGCCAGGGATGTTCTCACTGAGAGGGTGGCATTTGAGCAGAATCTGAAGCAGGTAAGGGACTGACCCATATTCATATCTAGGAAGGCATTTTACAAAAAGAGCAGCAGGTGCAAAGTCCTCCAGTTGAGAAGGTGTCTGATTCCTTGAGGAACAGGCAGGGAGTCAGCATGGCTGGAGCTGAGAGCTGAGAGCAAGAGAGAGAGTAGAATGGGCAGTGAGGTCAGAGGCATAATGAAGGATTAAACTATGTAGGGCCTTAGAGGTCATAGCAAAGACTTTGCATTTTATTCTGAAGGAAATGCAAAGTCTTTGGAGGAGCAGAGGAATGATATGATTTGACTTAGGTTTTTCCAAGGTCATTCTGGCTACTGTATTGGGAATGGACAATAGAGGTGCAAGAGCAAGTAATTGAAACTAGTTAGTCAATTACAGTATCCAGGAAAGAGGTAACAATCATTTGGATCATAATGGTAGCCATACCAGGAGCTAGATTTGTTTTTTTTCCCCATTGTTTACCTCTTGGTTACTGGTAGGCAGAAGAGTCATTAAACTTTCTGTACACCATCATTTTCTGCCCTTTGTTTTCTTAAAAAAGCTACTATCATAACATTAAATCCATGTCATTCAATTATCAATAAATTGATATTGACAATTCATTTAGCAATTGAATTAGCAATGCATTCAGTTAGCAGTAAATTATCCCTGTCATTCAGTTTAATATCATTCTGTCTTTTTTACCATAGGAGTTAACAAGAATTACTATCATAATATCTAGAAATATATTTTGCTGGTAACTTTTAATGACATACCTTGAATTGTAGGAGTATTATGGGACAGCAACAATTTGGAAAACTTACGTGGAGATGATCATAATAGCTAGCATTTACTGAACACTTACTATGTTCTAGGCTCTGTGCTAAGCACTTTACATGTATTAATTTGTTCAGTCTTCATAATGACTCTGTGAGGTAAATATTGTTAATATTCTCATTTAGGTGAAACTGAGGACATGCAGCTGCCAAACAGTGAAGCAGAATTTGTCCCCAGGCAGTCTCTTCTCAGAGCCCACATTTTTAACCCTTAAACAGCACTGTCTCATAAAACTTGAGAGTAAAATTTTCATGGTATTGGTTTGTCAAGTACCATCTGTACATTTTATAAATGATATTAAAAACCCAAGTGTTTGTTAGCTCACTTCATTCAGCAGATGTTTCTTATCCATTTACGTACATGCTAGATTCTGTGCTTGTGATAATAAGCGAAAGTAGACATAGTACATTGGGCTTCCCATGTAGCTCAGCTGGTAAAGAATCCACCTGCAATGCAGGAGACCCTGGTTCAATTCCTGGGTTGGGAAGATCCACTGGAGAAGGGATAGGCTGCCCACTCCAGTATTCTTGGGCTTCCCTGGTGGCTCAGCTGGTAAAGAATCTGCCTGCAATGCGGGAGACCTGGGTTCCATCCCTGGGGTGGGGAGATCCCCTGGAGAAGGAAAAGACTACCCACTCCAGTGTTCTGGCCTGGAGAATTTTATGGACTGCATAGTTCATGGGGTTGCAAAGAGTCGACACGACTGAGTGACTTTCTCTTTCAGACATGGTACATGATTTTACTGAACCTACAGTCCTGTGAGAATCATACCCCGCAAAAAGTAAAATTAAAACTAGTAATTGTTTCAGAGAAGTATATACTGCTATTCTGGAGGAAATTGACCTGGTAATGGAGATCAGGAAGCTTCTTGAAAGTCAAGGATGCTTCTTTGAGGAAGTCATAATTGAGTTGAGATGCAGAGGAAGAAGAGCTAGCTGGTAGAGAGTGGGGAAGAGGACAGCGTATGCTTAGATCTTGTGGGGAGGAAGGACCTAGGGTTTTAGGAAACAAAAGCCAGTCCTGTGTGTGGCAGGAAGCAGATGCAGGATGAGTTTGGGAAAGATAGCAATACTGAGAATTTCTTTCATCTCAAGTAAAATAGAAAGCCATTGAAATATTTTAAATATGGGAGTGTTGTGACTGATTCATGTTTTGCAAGATCTTTCTGGCTGCCGTGGAAGGCAAGAATAGACTATGGATACCTCTGAAGGCCCATTGCAATAGTCCAGGTAGGAGCTGTGATAGCTTGGACTAAGAAGGTGGGCACCGACTGAGTGAAATTAAAGCATTGTGTGAGGGGAACAACATCAAGGCCTGGTTCTGGGTTGGATAATGTCTCCTAGGTTTCTGACTTAATCAGCAGGATTGATGGAAAGCGCCATGTTCTGAGTAAGAGAACTCTGCACCACAGCCATCTTTGGAGGAGAATATCAGGAGTTTCGTTTTCGTTCATTCAGTTCACAATTTACTGTGCTTTTACAATGTGCCAAGCACTGTTAGGGTTTGGGGATTCATTGGTAATCAAGATAAAATCTCTGCCGTCATGAAACTTACATTTTCACTGGCAGAATAGACAAATGATTTTTTTATAAGAATTTCAGATAACAGTGAGCGCTGTGAATTAAATAAAACTGCAGACAACCTCCAAGGGGTGGGTGAGACAGTTTTTAAGTCATCAGAACAGGCACCTCTGAGGAGGTGACATTTTAACAAGACCTGGCTAATGAGGGAGGTGCCCAGTGCAGAGACGTGGGCCAGAGATTGTTTTCCAGACAGAAAGAACAGCAAGGGCACGTGTACAACAGTGACAGTTTCATAGAGTGAAAAGGCCTGTGGAGCCTGGAGGAAGGAGGCAAAGGAGAGGTGGGGAATGAAAGTGGGAAGGGAGGCTGGGTAAGGAGTGGGGGTGTTACTCTAATGTCAGTGGGAAGCCCTTGGAGGATTTCAAGCTATTAAACAAATGTAAATCTCTGATACACTTGATAAATAGAATCAGTGGCTCCTCAGTGGAGAGCACATTTTATTGGGGAGAGTAGGAGCAGTGAGACCAGTAAGGAGGTTTTTGGTTCAAGAGCAGGTCATGAAATCAGTTAAGTTAAACCTGGGAACCCCATGTACTACAAGTATCCTACAAATTTAATTCAGGTTTTAACAATAATAAAACCAATTTGACAGAAATTCCGAATTCTGTATATATATGTACAAAAAGAAAAAAAATCAATTTTCATAGGACATCTTCATAATTAAAAAGGGAAGCAAGTGGAAGATTTGTATTTTTTATCTTATTAATAGATCTTGATTTTTAAAAATTTGTTTTTTTGGGTGAGACCTCAGGCTATCTCCTCTTTGAAGAAATAAGCCAAGTCTTCTAATTGCAGAAAATGATGCTTAAGATCAGAGAGTAGTGTTTTGAACATTGCATTGATAAACTCAAAGTTAATAACTAAAGGCAACAATTACAAGGAATAATCAGGAAAATTTGGAGCTATATTTGATTTTACTGGTTTATATTATCCTAAAAGGGAAGTTATACAGGGATTTTGACCCTCGTGATACATAATCATTGTGGAAAAACAGAAAATACTGACCAAAAAAGTTAAAAAGTCATACCTACTGTAGAAACATCCATTGTTGAGTTTGAGTTACTTAGATATAAAGTGTATTTGTTTATTATACTGTAGATAAGCTTTCATAATACATTTTTCCTCACCTAGCAATGTATTATAAATGTACTCCCATGTCATTAATTTATAATTTGATTTGTAATTGTGATATGATATCTGTAGTTATACTAAGGCTAGATGCTTATTATTGAAACATTTTTAAAAACTAGATGCCTATTGTTACATCTTAATTTTCCTGTTTTGAAAAGATGCTGTAAAGAAATCATCCATCCTTTACCTACATTTTTGTTCTTATTGTTGTTACCTCTTTTTATGTAAATACTCCTTAAGTATTAATTTTGTGGTCAGAGAACCATAGTATTAAGACTTTTGCTGTGATTTACCAGCTTCCCTGTAAGGTTGTGCTACCAGAAACACCAATGAGAGTGCCAGTTTTCCCACATCTTTGTCAGTTCAGGGTATTACAGTTTGTTTCTTAAAATTTATTTTTATAATTTGTTAAGTTAAAAGTTAATACTTATATGAATACTTGTATTTTGAAATTATTTGATGAGTGAGGTATAGAATGTGTTTGCTATTTGTAGTTTGTATATGAACTGTTGATATATATCCTTATTTTACCTTTAAATTAGGTTTATCTTGCTACTTTTAAAGAAATATTTATGTAACAATGGTAAATTCATTGTCAATCCAATAAGTTGTGTATTTTCCCCAAGTTTGTCATTTTTCTTTTTTTAAAAAAGTATTTACATATTGTTTTTATTTAGCTAAATATCTTTATATTGGTTGTTAGTCTTATAAAATCTTCCCCACATGAAGGTTTCATAAAATCTCCCCATGTTTTTACCTATTTCATTTATGGTTATTTGTGTATTTAAATGTTTGTTTTATTTATATATGAGTACCCACATATATGCTTTTTTTTTTTGTCATTTAGAAAGAAAGTCGTGCTATATCCCTGCTGACTTCTCCAGCTGCTGGTATTAAAACAGTTGATCCCTTGCCTTTGAGGGAAGATTCTGAACCCAATATCCCCAAATTTGGTGAGACAACTCTTCCAGTTTCAAAAATGCTAGAATACCCACCTAACACACCTGGGAAGTCTGCTTCTCCACCCTGCGCCCCATCCAGTAGGCATCCTTCTCGTCGAATTCAGGGCTCCCTGAGAGATCCAGAATTCCAGCATAATGGTAATTACTTAGGTTTTACTTTTTTGTCTGTTAAAATGAATGTGCTATACTGATAGATACAGAGGCTGTAAGTGTACTATGTTATTTAGTTTTAGTTAACACAGATTTCTTTAAACAGAAAAAAAAACCTCATCTTTGACACACTCAAGTTGTGCTGTGCCCAAGTTCACTTTGGTCTAAGTGTGAGATGTCTCAAGTTCTTTTCCAAAAATGTGTAGGCAACCCATTAGATGCCATAGCACCTTTTCCCCAGGTGTGACAACCAAAGATGTCTTCAGATGTAACAGATGTTACCTGGATGTAGAATTCAAGTCATAAAATATTTCCCTTCAGTTTTATTAGCTATCGCTCTGCTCTTTTTTGACGCCCATTAGTATTGTTGAGAAATCTGATGCACTTTTTATTTTTGATCTTTTGTGTGTGACCTTTTTTTTCCCCTGACAGTTCTTAGCATCTTCTCTTTATACCTAGTGCTCTGAAATTTTATGGTGGGTCCCTTTTCATTAATTTTGCTAGTACTCAGTAGAGCTCTTCAATCTGAAAAGTCATGTTCCTCAGTTCTGGGAAACTTTCTTAAATTATTTAGTCAGTAATTTCTTCCCCTCCAGTCTCTCTTGCTCCCTTCTGGCACTGTTATTTTTCAGATCTTGGACATGTTGCAGATGCTGTTTTCTTATCTTAGCTGTTATATTTTCCATCTCTCTTTTTGTTTTAATTTGAAAGGGTTACTTATTTTTATCTTCTACTTGAGTTTTAAAATATGTTGCTGCATTTTTAATTTCTAAGTTTTTTTTAAACATTGCATACTCCTTTTATATAAGCATTCTGTTACTATTTCATGGATAGCATGTTTTACCTGGTTGAGGAGATAAATGATACATACATATAATGCCCCGATTTGGAATATGGTTTCTCCTTTCCCCCAGTTTAATCTGGTGTCTTTCGGTCAAAGTAGCTGTGATAAACCTTCTTTAGGAATAATACCTCAATTCCTCTTTTGGGAGATGGGCAGTTACCCTGCTGTGTAAAATGAAAGATGGATCTGGTAGACTCTTTTGTAGAAAGACAGTTAGATTCCTGATTCAGTTTTCCCTTCACTTCAACTTTCAGTGGTACTCGGTACTCCCAGCCACCCAGCCATCAGGGGAGCAAATTGATTGCTTCTTGGTTTCCCTTCTCTGCTGCCTTAGGATTTAGCTCCATTGGCTATGATAACCACACACTCACTGCCTTCCATTTGCTTTCCACTTTTCAAACTTTTGTTTCTGTTTTCTTGTTTCCCATTTTCTTTGTCCTAGGTTTATATTGCTTTTGTAGATGTGTATAGTCCAACTGTCATCTTTAAAGAGAAGCTTATTGTATTTCTTTCAAGTTAGATTAGTATTGTCATTGAGAAGAATCCTAGGAGGTTATCCCTTGTTTGTTTACATATTTGCTAAGCATATTATGAATTAATGAATGGCCCTTTGGAGGAATTTCTATTAAAGGTATAAAGTTAAGCTTTTTGACAGTCTACCTTCTCTTCAAGTTGACTGTAAGATAAATTGTTGGGTGGCTTTGAAGGATAATTTCTTATGGCTTTTTTTTTTTTTTTCAAGTGGGAAAATCAAGGATGAACAATTTCCAGTTACCTCAGCATGAAGCCTTTAATGATGAAGGTATTTCAATAGTCAAATAACACAAGATAAAAGTATATTTTATTAGATAGTAGTTTATAATAGTATAATGATTTTACATTCGGTTAGCACTTTATAGTTTACAGAGTACTTCCATAGATGTCTTTTCATTAGATCCTTAAAACTCTGTGAAGGGGGTAAACTATCCCCATTTTACTCGTGAGTAAACTAGGCGCTAAGCCTTGAAGAGTCTGTTTTAAAGCAAATGGATGGCAAGAGATGCATCACACCCACGATCAGTACTCTGTTTTCCACCCTGGCTGGCTGGTGGCTCAGGAATTCGGCCTAGCATTACATCCATCATTTTCTTCAAATGTCTGTATATTCTCAAAAAATACATGATTAGGGAAAATGAGTGTTTTTCTCTTGTGTGGTTTTTATTCTGAAAAATTCGGTTACTTCTAATGGTGGCAGGAGGAATTTTGAATTCTTGATGTTGAACATTTGAAATTACTATTTTAATGCAAGCTAAGAGGTATAAAATTACTGTTATAAATTTTGAATTTGAAAGTAAATTTGAATACTTTATGTATTATGGCTTCACACACATTGAAGGTTCTTTCCTCTTAGTAAGTTTGAGACTCCTTTTAGAATTCATTGAGCTAGAAATCAAGTTGTTATGTTTTGAAATGCCAATATCTGGACACTGAATCCTGTCTTGTTTTCTTTTTTTATTATTTATTTATTTATTTTTTTTCTGAAATGCTCATTCAGGGTCTTTTTTTTTTTTTCCATTTATTTTTATTAGTTGGAGGCTAATTACTTTACAACATTGCAGTAGTTTTTGTCATACATTGACATGAATTAGCCATGGATTTACATGTATTCCCCATCCCGGTCCCCCCTCCCACCTCCCTCTCCACCCGATCCCTCTGGGTCTTCCCAGTGCACCAGGCCCGAGCACTTGTCTCATGCATCCAACCTGGGCTGGTGATCTGTTTCACCCTAGATAATATACATGTTTCGATGCTGTTCTCTTGAAACATCCCACCCTCGTCTTCTCCCACAGAGTCCACAAGTCTGTTCTATACATCTGTGTCTCTTTTTCTGTTTTGCATACAGGGTTATCGTTACCATCTTTCTAAAGTCCATATATATGTGTTAGTATACTGTAATGGTCTTTATCTTTCTGGCTTACTTTGCTCTGTATAATGGGCTCCAGTTTCATCCATCTCATTAGAACTGATTCAAATGAATTCTTTTTAATGGCTGAGTAATATTCCATGGTGTATATGTACCACAGCTTCCTCATCCATTCGTTTGCTGATGGGCATCTAGGTTGCTTCCATGTCCTGGCTATTATAAACAGTGCTGCGATGAACATTGGGGTGCATGTGTCTCTTTCAGATCTGGTTTCCTTGGTGTGTATGCCCAGAAGTGGGATTGCTGGGTCATATGGCAGCTCTATTTCCAGCTTTTTAAGAAATCTCCACACTGTTTTCCATAGTGGCTGTACTAATTTGCATTCCCACCAACAGTGTAAGAGGGTTCCCTTTTCTCCACACCCTCTCCAGCATTTATTGCTTGTAGACTTTTGGATAGCATGTTTACAAATAACTTGATAATTGATTTGCTTACTCAGAATGAGGAATTTCAGTAATAATGAAGGGTAGCATATTAAAGTCAGACATCATTTCTATATTAAGTGAAATGACTTTAGAAATATGATGTGGGTACCATGTGAAGGTATGGCATTTTGTTTTTAAAATGTGAAGGTTTCTTTTGCTCAAACAGCTGTGCTTTTTAAAGTAGGACAAGACAGTATGATGATGAATTGTTTCCAGGTAATACCACAGTCCATGTGTTTGTGTAATGACATAGTGGGATTTCAGGAAAAAAACAGAATGCTCATTTAATACAGAAATGTTTGATTTCTAAATGATACACTTGGAAAATTACTGTGAATGATCCAAAAAATACTAATCTTATATTTTAATAGATTATGTGTTTCTGATAGTCAGTGTTGACATCACAGAGCTTGATGCTTTTAATTTTCTCTTGACGTTTTGAAACATGGTGTTTTTATGAGCTTTTTTGCACTGAATGTAATTCTTTCCTTGCAGATGAGGACAGGTTCTCAGAAATCTCTGCTCGCTCTGCAGCCTCTAGTCTCCAGGCTTCTCAAACTCTGGCACGAGCTCGGAAAAGGAAAGAGAGTTTCTGGGGCAAAACATAACGAGGCAGACACCTAGTTGGGTTGCTTTTATCTGGGGGAACCATTGGCATACTTTTTCATTACTGCTTTACTATGTTAAGACTTCAAGTATTTGGATTTTTTGCTAACATTTCCCACTTAAAAAGAATTTTTTTTTTCCAATATTCAGTTCAATCTACTGGAAAATTTTTAACATAGATTCATGAAATTTTAACTTTTGAAGGATTCTTTTTGCATCTGTTCCCAAAGTATAAAGACATAGATTATATAGTTCTTCACATGTTCTAACTTGTATAAAGTGTCAGGGATAGCTGGTAGAAATGTGAATTTCCCCTATCCAGAGAATATTCTTAAATATGAATAAAGTAAAGTAAAAATTAAGATTTAAGTGTAAAGTATAGATTACCTGAAGATTGGCTTTATGTATCTTTACAATTGTAGATGTCATAAAATGAATTTGTTGTTCCTTTAACCTTTGCTGTGGTGTTTATTTTAGTACCTTCTGTTTATGGTTACAGTGTTAAAATAATTGTACTTCAGATTGAAAATACTAGCTTTTGTATATACTTTTCTTATTTATGTAACAGAGTTTGCTGAGAGAATATGTATATTTTTGATCTTTGTGTGTATTCTGTTTGTATAAGGACTTCGGCTTACATTTGAATAATGTCTGAATTTTGAAAAATTTGTATAATGGAAAATTAAAACTTTGTAGATATTTTGAAATAAAATGATCAACTGTTTCAGTTCTGTTTGTTTCAAGCGTTTCAAGGGTTTGGCTTCTCTAGAGAGTTATTACATGGAACAAATGATTATCTTTTAAAAACATTTTACTCAGAACAGCTTAAGCACATCATAGTTCTTTTGCATTTATCCAAATGCAGCAAAACTGAGTCCTCAATACTTTTGCACAAATAGGAAAAAATGTAGAATTTCCAAGGCAGACTCATTTTTTAAAAATTTGACACAAACTTTTTGATTATACTTTTTTACTCTTAGGACATGTTCTGTGGTCTTACTCTTTATCTTGCAAATCATGATAAACTTAATTTTCTAAAAGATGGATTTCATAAAATATAATACATAAAATATTTACATAAATATTTACGATAGAAGTTACTGAAGATAATACACAGAATATTGATGCCTGCTGGTTAGAAAACAAGTGTATAGTCTGTTCTAAAGTGCTTAATTTGGTCAAGAGTGCTTGCGCAAATCACTGGTTCACAATAAGGGCCTTAAAGATCTTATGTTATCATGAGGTTATAAAGAACTGTAGGCATACAAACTATTTGCTTACATTCCACAGACCTTTTAAAACGATTTAAAAAGTTACTAAGCCCCATCAATCTCACTACTGGGCATATACCCTGAGAAAATCAAAATTCAAAAAGACTCATGCACAGTTATGTATAATAAACTGCAGTTATTTATTTTTTTTTCATTTTTAAAATGTTTTATTTACACTTGTATCTTATAAACGACTGGTCAACTTAAATTGAAACATGATGAAATGAAAGTTTGCAGCTCTAATCATCCCTTAAATACCCCAAAACATTTAAATCAAAATTAATATGCTAATGTAAAAATATTTCCTCTTTCCTAATTTATAGCAGCATATTTTCTTCCAAAGCTATCACATATATTTTAAAACACATTATAGAAATTAGGAGACTTAAATGATGTACAAAAAGACAATAATCAAAAATAAGTTAATTCAGATGTACACTATCAGAAGAAGATACTGCAGTTAAACAACATGTGGCTTAAAAATCAATACTGCGTCCTTTTCGTTCCCAATCTCCATATCGGGTAGGTTCTAGGCCTCTGGGTCCACCTTTCTCTTTTGTAACAGGATTAATATCATCTGGAAATTTTGTCAGGGGTTCCTTCTCTAAATTGGAATCTTCTGGCGCATCAAAACGACCTTCTGGTAACTTTGGCTTCTTAAGAGGTGGTTTGCTAGGTTCAGGTTTTCCTCCTTGAGAACTTGTTTTCCTCAAAGAATTACACAGAAGGGGTGATCCTGGCAGAGTGAAGATTGCCGCTCTCCACGCTGTAGCCGGGACGCGGCCCAGCAGCGAAGCGAAGCCTAACGCAGCCATGGCGTCCGCTCCCGCGGCGTCCACAGCGGCCTGCCCTGAGGTGTTAGCGGGTCGCTAAACTGCAGTTACTAAAAATCTTACAATTCTTCCCTGGTGGTCCAGTGGTTAAGACTTTGTCTACCAATGCAGGAGGTGCAGGTTTGATCCTTGGTTGGGGAGCTGAGATCCTACATGCCTTGTGGCCCAAAAACCAAAAACATAAAACAGAAACGATACTGTAAAAAATTCAAAACAGACTTCAAAAGTGGTCCACATAAAAAAATCTTTAAAAAAGTATATAAAAATTTTACAGCTCAGTGAGTTTGGAAAGAATGTATACATCTGTGAAACCAACACCACGACCAAGATACACTGCATTTCTGTCATCAAAAGTTTCCCCATTTCACTTTGCAGTTCAATCCATCCCCCCCACCCCAGTCCTCAAGGAAATCACTAATCTGCTTTCTGTCAGATTAGTTTATAATAATTTCATATACATGGAACCATTTTTTTAATCTGGCTTTCACTCAGCATGTTTTTGAAAGTCATCTATGTGTTGGGCACATGTATTCCCTTTTAATCCACTCACGGTGGACTTTTGGGTTATTTGCAGCTTGGGACTATAATGAATAATTAAAATCTATTGTGCAAATCTTTGTATAGACATAAACTTTCATTTCTCTGGAAAATCCTAGGCAATTCAATTTTTTAGTCTTTAATATAACAAGTATATGGCACACCCTATTATAAACTGGTGATTTGGTTTTTTTGTTGAAATTGGTATCTCAAACTAGACAGGGAACAAACATCAGGATCACAGTGGAAGTAGCACGCCAGTTGCCTCTGTTCTTTGCCCCTGTCTTCACCCTAGATGCTGAGATGCTCATGTGTCTCTGGTTGAGAGCTTAGATAAAAATGCACATACATGTAATTCAAATTTTGTATACATGTATGGGAATGGATATTCACGTCAGATCTCATCTCAGTCTCTGTGGGAGTCTGAGCTCTCAAGAACTCTTCAAGGGTGATTTTGAGGATTAAGGGTGAAACACATGATAAACATGCTTAGTGGGGCTTCCCAGGTGGCTCAGTGGTAAAGAATCTGCCTGCAAGCAGGAGCCCAGGGTTTGATCTCTGGGTTGGGAGGATCCCATGGAGGAGGAGATGGCGATCCACTCCAGTATTCTTGCCTGAGAAATCCCATGGAGAGAGGAGCCTGGTGAGCTATAGTCCATGGGATCACAAAAAGTTGGACATGACTTAGTGACTAAACAATAACAACAAAACATGCTTGGTACTTGGTGGAATATGTTACCTTGAGATCTAAGTACACATATTATCATTTTACAGATGGGAAAACCCTCTTAACTGACTGGACTAAGACCTGATACCTGGTGGGTTCGATCTAGGTCTTATTCAATCTATCCACACTGCCTGCTCTGGAGTGTTTATATGAAAATTCTGAGTCCTACTGTGATTCAATTCTCTCTGGTTGATTCATTTGGAAGGTTTTTTTTACTTCATTATCTTAGAAGATAAACATTTTTCTTTCTAGTCAAGTAAAAGTATATGGGAAACAAGTTATTGTACTAGTAGAGTCAGTCAGCATAAAAGTGAGTTAACATTCAAAACAAATTTGTTCTCGTATAAGTAGTGTTGCAGCTGGCTACCCAGGGAGCTCAGGATGGATTATGTACCTTCGTTGCAGTTGCCGACACCCCCAAAATATTTATCACAACTTCTAGAAGTTTACCAAGGGAACAAATATTCTAAAATGGTAAATGATCCTAGAATCATTCATGTTTGGTTTTGAATATGTTTTAGAACCTTTTACATGTGGTAGTGTCAGTCATGATGGCACAGTCTTTGTCAGGCTGCCATCATCGCTCTTTCAAGATGAGTCAGTGGTGCAAAGGCTACCACAGGCAAAAGAACAGTCCCTGTCATTGGATGAGCTAGGGTTGTGCCCTGCCTGAGAAAAGAGCCTGCAGTCTAGCCAATCATGAAAACAGCAAGCCAGTGGCATCTTCACTAATGGTGATCCTGCGATCTGGGTTGACCTTATGCATCTTTCTCCCATGGTGAGTGGAGGCATAGAAAGCTCCAGCCTTCTTCGTTCCTTTCAGATTCAGAGTCAAACTCTCTTACACTCTGTTTCATATTTCATTCCCACCTGGTCCTACCAGATCCGCTAAGGGTAGCAGCCTCTCTGAAACAGAGGACGGCTCTCCTGCTATAATACACCTGCTATAATGCAGGTAAGAAGAAAGAGTCATCATCCTAAACATGGCATCCATTCCCTGGTGGTGCAGTAGATAAGAATCTGCCTGTCAATGCAGGGGTCACAGTTTCCATCCTTTGTCCAGGGATGTGGACCTGTCCACATGCTGGGAAGGACCTAAGTTCCACAACTACTGAGCCCACACTTCAGAGCCCGAGAGCTGCAACTACTGAAGCCTGAGTGCCCAGAGCCTGTCCTCCACAAGAGAAGCCTTTGCAATGAGAAGCCTGCGCACCACAACCAAAAGTGGGCCCTGCTCACAGCAGCTAGAGAAAGCCCACGCAGACAACGAAGACCCAGCATAGCTCTAAATTAACTAAGTAAGAATTATTTTTTAAAATGACTATATATAAAAATGGAATCTGCTTCTCTTCCACTAAATGCTCCCCAGGACCATATTGGAGTGTGTTCTTGGCAATTGAGAGGCGCATGGGGCCACCTAGGTCCCTTTGGAAGTCAGAGCAGGAAGCTAACAGATATAATGATGTTTGGGGAATTCGAACCACACAACCAATTCCAGCCACATAATGGACAATTTTGATAATTTGGGGAAATTTTAAGTTTCTAACTATGTATTTTACACCCAGTAGTATAGTGAGGCTGACTTTTGGGTCAATTGCTAAATATTCAGAACTTTTGTGAGCAGGTTGTTAAACCATCAGTAGCTTGAAATTGACCATTTGAAAATGGTGGGCTAGGGTTTCCTCCCTATTACCCCCAAAGGCAGTTTATAAACTTACCACAGCAGCCACTACACAAATCTCTGTGTTTGTTTTTTTTTTTTTCATATTATTTGCCTGATAGAGAAAACAACCCACTTCAGGAAGGAGAAAAGAGCACCTCAAGATAAGCTGTTATAAGATTTACTAAACCATTCACATCTTCCTTGGCTTATAAAAATAAAGTGGTTTAGTTTCCTTTCTTGGCTGAGGTCTACCTAGAAAATAAAAATAAGCCACAAATAGCAGATTCTAGAATATAAAGGGACACTATCCACGATTCACGCATAGGACCACCCAGAGAAGGGGCCTGGGAATCTGCATATGTCTTCCTTGGGTGATTTTGATATTCAGGTGGTTTGGGAATCACTGGTTTGGGGGTTACAGTGGAATCCCAGCTCAACCTTGAACAAACTGGTTAAACTCTTTTGAGTCTGCTTCTCATCTACAAGACTTAACAATTAAATGACTTAAAGTCTGTAAGGACATTTCATATATGTTACACAAATGTCATTCTGCTACCAAGCAGAAGCCTCTCTCCCCCCAAGTACAAAACCAAGCGGTTAACAGTTAGGACAATAGAGTCTCCCCACAGCAGCCCCCTAAGCTCTTCTGCAGGCAGATCACCCAGGCAAGACATCTGAAGACAGTCAGCCAGTCTGTCCTCAACAGAGGAGGAGGCAGAACTCAACCTCCCGCTCACTGATTCCCTGAGATTCTCTCCCCACCCCCCATCTACCACTTGTTCCTTTAAAGACTGTCATGGCTGAGCAGAATCTTGGGAGCTGGTCTCAGGACATGAGTCTACCTTCTCCGCAGACTGCCAGGTTTTCTGATGAAAGTGACTTTCCTTTCTACTACACTCGCCTCTCGAATTATTGGTTTATGAGTAGCGAGCTGCCAAACCTGGGTTCGGTTACAATTCAATTGAAAATGTTAACTTCTATTATTTTGAAGGCAAATTTTCATTAAAACTGTGGGAGAATGGGGGCTTCTCTGGTGGTTCAGTGGTAAGGAATCCTCTTGCCAATGCGGGAGACACGGGCTTGATCCCTCATCAGGGAAGATCCCACATGTCTCAGAACAACTAAAGCCCGTGCTCCGCAACAACTAAAGCCCGTACTGAGCCTGTGCGATGGAGCCCGAGAGGAACAACGACTGAGCCCATCACGGCAGCTACTGAAGCCCAAACCCTCTGGAGCCTGTGCTCAGCAACAAGAGAAGCCACCACGGTGAGAGGCCTGCACAGGACAGTTAGAGAGGAGCCCCCGCTAGCCTCAACTAGAGAGAAGCCCGCACGCAATATGTGTATGGATGTATTATATATATACTTAATATACATTATATAACAGTAGGAAGGGAGAGGCTGAATTTAAATTTAAAAGCCGGAGACAATGTATCCTGACTTCGTGGCATCTCCCATCGCAGCACTGTCTGCCATGACCTACATTCAGCTCACACAGAGGCAGTTTGGGGCAGGGGTGCTGAAATGATTTGTCTATTTCCGTTATGTGGTAAAGCAAAGAAGACTGTGACTCTGGTGTTGTGACTCAGCGATTCTAGAAGGTGGAATCAATTACCTGATACATGCAAACTGTATTAGAGGAAGCATGAATTGGAGATGTTATCAGGTATGAGTCAGACAATGCAGAGATAGAGGACTCACGATAATTACTGATGAAAGGAAAGATAGGCGAACTTGGTCCATGAATGAATGCACAGTCAATACAGATTTTCCTCACTTGCTACAAGCTATTTTTTTTTTTTAGAGATGAATTAACTAAAAACTCAGAGTTTTGTTAACTTTAAGAAGGAAATATAAACTGACCTAAATGCCACACACTACGGGAAAATCTAGAAGCACTACACTCATAACTTCAATTGCAGTCAGAGGCTGAACGTATCACCCAGGAAAATTTTGCCCACAGTGAGTACCTTAGCAATTAAGGTTCCCGTTAAAAATTACTATATTCAGGTCAAAACATCTAAGGTTCTGGAAAAAAACAAAGAAAATTGAAAATAGGTTTGTATGACAATGCTCACACTTTTGTTCCGTAAAGAGCCAGTAAAAATTTTAACTTGCAATTTTGCAAAGATGAAACATCCAAAGTACTGTACTAATTGGAGAGTATAACCCAGCATTAAACATTGCAGCCTGATCACTTAATTAGTGAATTGTAGCTTCCAAGACATTAAAAGCATCACGGGTCAAGGCCTTAAGAACATACCAGTTTTTTTTCATCATTCAGAATGAAACTATGGGGACCAATAAAAAATTTTATAATTTTTAAAATTTGGATTTGTGTTTATAGTTTGAATATTTAAAAGATTAGTAAAGACTAATATATCAACGTGCATAGTTCTTTAACTACTTAATGTGTTAAAAAAAAGTTAGAGGCAGAACACTTTTGATTAGAAAAGCTCCTAAAAATCTGACAATCCTTATAAGTTTAGTGGCTATGTTCATTTATTTATTCATTAAACAACATGCAAAAATTCCACAAATATTTTCTGCCATGCATAATATTAATCCTGGTGTCTCTTTAGGATTAAACAAGTCACTGTTGCAAATTACAAAATAAAATCACTTTGTATCATTTTGCTATTCAGTTTTTTTTTTCCCTTAATTCCATATTTGGAGAAAAATCATTTTCCTCTCATGATTTATGGATTTTCAAATTTTCTGTAACAACTAATTTCCATTGCCTTCTCTTTGAAGGGCCTTTTAGCCAGCCAGCTAGTCTTTTTTTCTGCATCAGGTTCCCTTTGTTAAACTCTGTTTTCTAGTCACTAATAACAAATTCAGGTCTACATGGTTGTGTGTATGTGCATGGATGTTTGCATGCATGTTACTGATGATACTAGAGCACTACTGTTCCTTTATGTGCACTAAATAAGTAAGAAATATCAACAAATCTTGTATGCTTTTTCTCTACCAAATCAAGCTGCTTTAAAGAACATTTGCCCTGTCTCTGCCTTCTGGTTTTGCTGGGCTCCACGATGCCAGTTTCTCTAGAACTCACATTACCTTTGGCCTTTGAGGCCATCTCAAATCGAGACTTGATAAGGATTCAAGATCAGATGTGTTAGAGTATATTACCATCTTTTTCTCTTTTTGCTGTGTGATCCTGGCAAATTACCTATCTTCTGAGCCGCAGTCAACGAGTATATTAAGTAGGGGTAAGAAGCATAAGTTGTTTTTAATGGTTATTGTGAGAATTAAAGAATTCCATGCACCGGAATCACTTAATGCTGCCACATATATTTAGAATTCAAAAACTTTAACTATTTTCTATTTTATTTCCTAAAATTGCTCAATTTTATTGGAAATGAGGGAAGTTGGGTGGAATGAAAGTTATTTCAGTTTAGCATTTAGAACATTTCTAATTAGCAAGTAAGACAGGAAGTTAGAGCAGTGGCCTAAGGGCCAATGAAGGTCAATACCAAGAGGTACACTACACTTATGGGTCTCTTTTTTATCTGAACCCTGAATATGGTCTCTCCTCTGACTCTTTTCTACCACGCACCCAAATGGAACTAGAAAGAGAAGCTTAAGAGAGGAAAAGAGGATGCTGTTCACATTGAAGACTGCCACTACAGAGATGCACCTACCCTGGAGATTCAGAGAAACATCCAATAAATGAATGTATTGCTAAACCAGCTACTGTGCTAGATAACTGGGGCTCGGCCCAGCTGGGAAAACTCTGGGAGCTCACATCTGAGCACTGAGGGTTGAGGGAGCTCCCATCAGTCACTGACTGAAGGATGCAGGATGGAGAGAAAGTGAAGAAGCATCAGTAGCATCAACATCCCGGTGACTCCTGCATGGACAAGAGAGCCCCCAGGCCAAGGAGAGCAGGTGCTGTGCTTGGAGGGCAGCAGGTGTACACCAAAGAGATGGCGACGTAGCTGCACTGGAGCGCCTAGTGTTTGCGGCGATGCTGTGTTCTTCTGGCCTCTTGTTTTGCCAAAAGTTTTACTTTTGTTTTAGGTTTGAGGGACTTGTTAACAAAAGAAACCACTGGTTACACACAATTTCAATTTTTTAAATATAAGATAATTGACTTAATTTCAATATGTAGTCACTAAAAGTAAGGGATTAATTGAGTAGGTCTGTTACCAAAACCAGGGTCTGGCTGCTCGCTGCTCAGAAGACTTTAAAGACCATAGGTTGGCCGAAAGGAAAGGTGGCTTTATTTTGGATGTTGGCAACCAAGGGAGAGGGCAGATGTCTGTCCAAAGGCCAACCTTCCCAGCTGACAGAGGGTAAGAGCTTTTATAGACAGAGGGACAGAGCTATATGCAGAAACAGCACAGTCAGCTCTGACGGTTATCTTTAAAATTGGTCATCAGTGGTCTGACCAGCAGCATCTTGATTGTTTTGGGTACAGTGAATCTTCAGTTCTAAAGGCAGTTTGTTTTCATTTCTTGAGGCCAATTCTCAGAATTGTGGCAGCTTATGTCATGGCTCTGGCCACCTGATGCGAAGAGTAGAGTCATTGGAAAAGACCCTGATGCTGGGAGGGATTGGGGGCAGGAGGAGAAGGGGAACGACAGAGGATGAGATGGTTGGATGGCATCACTGACTCGATGGCCATGGGTTTGGGTGGACTCCGGGAGTTGGTGATGGACAGGGAGGGCTGGCATGCTGCGATTCATGGGGTTGCAGAGAGTCAGACACGACTGAGCGACTGAACTGAACTGAACTGATGTCATGGCTAGAGTCTGGTTATCATATAGTTAACTTCTTCACCTGGGTTTGCAATATCTGTGAGGCGGCCCTCAGAGCACAGCTCAGAATGTTATCTATGGCCCTTGAGAAGGAGCTAAAGTCCTTGACTAAGCTTAATGACTAAATGATTATTATTCTGTCTCCTTCGATTCTTTTCCTTTGTTTCTACATTTTCTCACTTCTTGGATTAGACTTACTCTTTGACTAAAGTTTTCCACAGACAAAAGGCAGGCTGAGAACATGGTGGGGTGTAAGGACCATAGGGTCCTGCTCTGTTTCAGGTCCATAGAGGATTCCTACACAGCAAACAGACAGTAAACGCCAGCCATTACTAGAAGAGAAATGACAGAATTTGTCACCAAGTCCAAACTCATGTGCTCGCAGCATGACAGGCCAATGAATCTGAGAGACAAGGTGTTGACGCGAAGTTACCAGAGAGTAACCCTGGTCAGAGTTCCTCAGTTGCTTCCACACCCTCTTGCCTGTTCACGGAGAAGAAAGAAGCAAGAAAACATAGAGGAAGCCTTAGAGGAAACAGTACCAGATGTCTGCCTGTTACCAAAGTAACCAGAACAAACCAAAACCTAGCCAGCTGGTAAGTCACATTAATGTGACTTCCCAGTCCCATTAAACCTGTGACCTTTCTCCAAAAGGTTGGAGTTTTTTTTTCTATGGGAAGCTTCCCAAACTGGAGCTGAAGCTTCCCACTATCAAAGTTACCCAGGGCTCTTGTAGGAAAGTTTAGAATCAGATGCCTCAAGTTCAAGGGAGCCGCCAGGCTTCTTCCTTATCAGATTGTTCCTCTCCTTTGCAAAGTGATTCTAACTGCCAGCTTATTTAATTGTGAGCTGCTCAGGGGCCATTGCTCTTCTTAACATATCTAGTATATGCCCCAAAGAGCTTTCCTTGCGATACATGAAATATTTCCCATTTTTATAAGTTTGATAGCACCAAAACATAAAAGACATAGGCAAATTCTAACACAAATGACATAAATTCCAGCATAGATGCATAAATGAACTGATTCCCAAATCAGGTAAATAAATTTACCCTACAAAACCAATAAACTAATTCCAACTAGGGTAGGCTTGCCCCACAGGAACTCATTCCCCAATGAACCAGCTCAAGGTAGAGTCCAACAACATTTTCTCTCTCCAGCAGGGTACCCCAACCAAATTGGCTTGTCTTGGAAAAGCCCAAATTAAGGGGGAAATATATTCCTGGTGTATACACCGGAGCAACTGACTCTCTAAAATCGAGTCCATCAACCCATAACAGAAAAGGTGACACAAAAAAACAAATGAGCTTGCTGAACTGGCTAGAGTTGGATAGACTTATCCTATAGATGAAATCAAATCCGTTGACTCAGGAGGGGAATGGGAGGGAGGTTCAAAAGGGAAGGGATATATGTACACCTATGGCTGATTCACACTGAAGTTTCACAGAAAACAACAAAATTCCGTAAAGTAATTATCCTTCAATAAAAAGAAATAAATTAAAAAAAAAATCCATTGACTCGAAGGTTGTCAGTTCCTTGTCTCAATTGCCAAGCGCTGGGGACAGTCGGTGCTGCTTCAGGGAATCTTGAAGGAAAGATCCTCAGGACAAATGGCCCCAGCGGCTGCTAGGGCCTTGCTCCAGTGTTCCCTGACTGGGGCCGGCTAGTCACAAGGAGCAAAGCTTCTGGCTGGCTTAGCCAAATTTGTTACCAACTCAAGCTTGCTCTGCTTACCACATGACAGGCCAGTGAATCTGAGAGACAAGGTGTTGAGGCAAGAAATATCACTTTGTTTGGAAAGCTGGTTGACTGAGAAGATGGCAGATTAATATCTCAGAGGAACCATCTTGAGAGGTCTGCATGCCAGATTCTTTTAGAGAGTCAGAGAGAGAAGCAGTGAGGAACTAATGTCTAAAGGCAGAATAGAGAGGGAGAGGCAGTGGGGAAGGAAAGTAATAGGGTCTTCAGTCTTGCAAAACCTCTCTGGGAATGGCCAGCCTTTGGAAGAGGTGTGTTTATCTGCTTTTGTTGTAGTTATTCACAGGTAGTCAGGGTCAGATTATCCCTCTACAAGTGGAACAAAAGCACTTTGGTTTACAATCAGGTAGAGGATGCTGAAACTGAATCTCCAATACTTTGGCCACCTGATGTGAAGAAACGAATCATTAGAAAAGACTCTGATGCTGGGAAAGATTGAAGGCAGGAGGAGAAGGGGACGACAGAGGACAAGATGGTTGGATGGCATCACTGACTCAATGGACATGAATTTGAGTAAAGCTCCAGGAGATGGTGAAGGACAGGAAAGCCTGGCATGCTGCAGTCCATGGAGTCCCAAAGAGTCGGACGTGACTCAGCGACTGAACAGAAACAGAGGGTCTGGGTCCTCTGTGGCAGGTTATTATGAATGATTATAGCAACAAAAGCAAGGAATAGAAAGTCAAAGAAACAATTTCTAACATGGAGTCAGAATTGGCTTCTCTGCAACATAATCAATGGGTTTTATGTGACTTGTTCTTTGTTTATATTATTTAATTAAATATTCAGAATGATCTTATGACTTTGGCTCCCATCTGCCTTTAAGAAAATGGAGGTTAAGTTGGAATTTGAACCCAGCTCTTCACTCTAAAGCCTGTATGTTCCTCTCCACTGCCATGGAGCAATGGAAAAGGGCACCAACAGCCTTCCTTCAATTCAGTGGCATTTCAACTGAGAGTTAATCGACTGCAGTAGATTTCTGAGGTCCTCAGAACTAGTCGGGAGTAGAGGAGGAATTTAAAGTGAGGTTGATCCAGTTCTGGGCTTCAGAGTGAAACCTTGAAGTTACTCTTTCAACTCCATTGCTCTTTCCATTCTGTCTCTCCAGATCAAAGCAGCCTCCCCCTCTTCTGATACTTTAGTCTCATTAAGGACTTGATAAACATCCTTGTATGCACACTGATTGCAAATGCTGATTTTTTTTTTTTTTTTTTGGAAATGCACCCTTGCCAAACCGCTTTCGAAAGTAAGCCAGTCAAGTGCATTGATTCCAATAAAGGTCTTACTAAATTTGATTCCCCTTTGAAAAATTGCAAAGTTGTCATAAAAATACCATTGGAATTAAGTAGGCTGGGTTTCCCTAGATGAGATTCCCAGATAAGCACCAGCCTCGTAGAACTTGAGATGTCTCAGTAGGTGACAGATAAATACCCCTGCACCAAGGTGCCAATGCAATGATTTCTCTGGGCAGTGGCTCAGTTCTTAGTCACCAAGTATAGCATTTACTGTGTCTCCTCTAGGGTATAGATATTACTGTTACTGTGAACAAGGGAATGAGAGAATGTAACCAAGAGGATTATACAGCAGCTAGAGCCAAACCTGTCAAAGAGCAGTTATCAAGTGTTGGCAAGGGTGTGGAGAACAGGGAATCCTCCTGCTCCGTTGGTGGGAATGCAAATGGGTGCAGTTGTTATGGGAAAAAAGCAAGGAGGTTCCTCAAAAAGTTAAAAATAGAACTACCATATGGTCTGCAGGACTTTCCTGGTGGCTCAGGGGTAAAGAATTACAGAGTCAGACATGACTGAGCACACACACATAGGACGATCCAGCAGTCCTACTGAGACCAGAAGATAAGAGTACAGCCATCTTGGAAAAGGGCTGGGGAACAGCCTTGGGCAAAACAGGTCTTGCAAGCTAAAACAGGCCCTGGGGGCCAGAGTCCCAGAGTGGGGGGGGGGGGAACAAAAAAGCCCGCAGGAATAAAAGATTAACTTTGTTTTACTAACAAGTGTACCTAGTTACCACAAGACAGCAAGCTCAATTATTTTAACCTTATCTGTTCTGATGCATTCCTGAATAGAATTTTCATGCATTCCTTTTTCTTCACAGAAGTACTACCTGTTTCTGATAGCCACCTGCTGCTGATCAAAGATGTTTGATTTCTGGAAATCAGTGGTCTTGAGACAAACTCTACCTTTCTTTAGAGAAGTGACTAACCCCTTCCCACTCTGGTAGCTGGCATTTTCCCTCTTTCTCCCTCTTGCAAAACCTCTTTTAATAAAAAGTTTTGCTTGCCTAAGAGTCTTGTAAAAGTGGTATTAATGTCTATGCTATTGCTGTCAAAATTCTGGAAAAAGCCCAGTAGTGCTACTTCTGGGTATTTATCTGATTGAAACAAAAGCACTGTCTTGAAGAGGTATCTGCATTCCCATGTTCATAGTGACATCGCTCACAATAGCCAAGACATGGAAGCAAGCTAAGTGTCCATGGAGGAATGAATGCATAAAGAAAATGTGGTATATACACACAATGGAGTATTCAGTTCAGTTCAGTCACTCAGTTGTGTCTGACTCTTTGCGACCTCATGGACTGTGGCACGCCAGGCTTCCCTGTCTATCACCAACTCCTGGAGCTTACTCAAACTCTTGCCCATTGAATCGGTGATACCATCCAACCATCTCATCCTCTGTCGTCCCCTTCTCTCCCCACCTTCAATCTTTCCCATCATCAAGGTATTTTCCAATGAGTCAGTTCTTTGCATTAGGTGGCCAGAGTATTGGAGTTTCAGCTTCAGCATCGGTCCTTTCAATGAATATTCAGGACTGATTTCCTTTAGGACTGACTGGTTGGATCTCCTTGCAGTCTGAGGGACTCTCAAGAGTCTTCTCCAATACCACATTACCAAAGCATCAATTCTTTGGTGCTCAGCTTTCTTTATAGCCCAACTCTCACATCCATACATGACATCTCTCACATGACTACTGGAAAAACCATAACTTTTACTACACGGACCTTTGTTAGCACAGTGAAGTCTCTGCTTTTTAATATGCTGTCTAGGTTGGTCATAATTTTTCTTCCAAGGAAGAAACCAAGGAATCAAGATTGCCAGTGGAAATATAAATAACCTCAGATATGCAGATGACACCACCCTATGGCAGAAAGTGAAGAAGAACTAAAGAGCCTCTTGATGAAAGTGAAAGAGGAAAGTGAAAAAGTTGGCTTAAAGCTCAACATTCAGAAAACAAAGATCATGGCATCCATCCTCATCACTTCATGCTAAATAGATGGGGAAACAGTGGAAACAGTGGCTGACTTAATTTTTTGGGGCTCTAAAATCACTGCAGATGGTGACTGCAGTCATGAAATTAAAAGACACTTGCTCCTTGGAAAGAAAGTTATGACCAAATTAGACAGCATATTTAAAAGCAGAGACATAACTTTGCCAACAAAGATCCATCTAGTCAAGGCTATGGTTTTTCCAGTAGTCATGTATGAATCTGAGAGTTGGACTATAACGAAAGCTGAGTGCCAAAGAATTAATGCTTTTAAACTGTGGTGTTGGAGAAGACTCTTGAGAGTCCCTCAGACTGCAAGGAGATCCAACCAGTCCATCCTGAAGGAGATCAGTCCTGGGTGTTCATTGGAAGGGCTGATGTTGAAGCTGAAACTCCAATACTTTGGCCACCTGATGCGAAGAGCTGACCCATTGGAAAAGACCTTGATGCTGGGAAAGATTGAAGGCAGAAGGAGAAGGGGATGACAGAGGATGAGATGGTAGGTTGGCATCACCAACTCGATGGACATGGGTTTAAGTAAGCACCAAGAGTTGGTGATGGACAGGAAGGCCTGGCGTGCTGTGGTCCATGGGTTCACAAAGAGTCAGACACGACTGAGTGACAGAACTGAACTGAACTGAAGAAGATTTTTAACTAATCTCATTATGGTCATCATTCATAATATGTACATGTAATGGAAGCATTACATTGCACATCTTAAACTTATGCTACATTCAAATAATATTTCAATAAAGCTGGAAACCAAACTATGATTTGCACTTGGATTGAAAAGATTTTTCTGAAGCCAGATGATTTAACTGCTTTTAAAAGATTTGCAAAGTTCCATCAAAGATGTCCAGCTTTAGTTGCGATTCTCTCCCACACATAGTCACGGTCATTAAATTTCTATAAGCAACCTGTCTCCTGCTTTCAGGGGTGGTTGTGTGCCAATGCGTCATAAAGGGTAGGTTTCTCTGGAGGACTTGTCTCTCTCACACACACACGCACACACACACGCGTGCACACACACACACACACACACACACCCCTTCGCACATGTGGCTCCAATAGGAGTTGGACAAATCAGGGCTTTACTCTCTTTGATTTAAATTAGTTGAAATGAAAAATAGAATGAGACGGAGGTAGTGGAGACATTTGGTAGCTCTCCTTCAAAACTCCAAAGCCACTGCATGACCTCTTGCCTGCTGAGACACGGACAACAGGTCTCCTGTAGCACAGGCTGAATATCCAGAAGGGTCACTGTTGACCAAGCCCTTTCTATGTGCCAGGCATTGTGCTAAGTGCTCATAGTGCATAATCTTCCCTATTAACACCTGTATTTTGTAGCTGGGGAAACAGGTTTATAGAAATGGAGTAGCTTAACCAAGTTCAGATCCCATATACATGGTGACTCTGGAGGTCTCAGCCTTGAGCAATGTTACATTGCCTCTTTAAGAGAACGTAATCAAAAGGAATCTAGACTGAGTTCAGAAGTGGCATCCTGTGACTGTGGAAGCCTGCTTGGTTTAGCTCTTCTGTACGAGACCGCCTAGATTTCTTCTCTTGGGTGAGGAATTGCAGTGGATGTTGATCCTCAATCACACACCCAATACTCCCATCTCCTGTCTTCTCTTCAAATACAGAGTCTTCATTTGGTTACATTCCTTTGCCTGAGGATCCTTGAATAAGCCCATCTTGCAAGTAACAGACTCTTGTTCATCTGTCATGTGATAACCCTTCCTTCAGAGAGAAAAAGAGGTTCTGTATGGCTTGGGCAGAGTTTTATTGGAGCATGTGAATTACATGTTACAGTAAGTGGAGGAGACAGATAGATGTAGGGTGTGGTTTTCAGTCTTTATATCTTATTCTGTGCCAATGTTACTTTGAGGTTTTGATTTATTAAGTCATATATTCGCATGGCTCAAAATCAAAACATTATAAAACATATATGCACACATATATACTATTTCCACAATTGTCTGCATCCACCTGTATTCTCCTCCAAATTAGTTTAACACTTTTAAATACACCTTTTAATACACTTTCTTGTGTATTCATCCTGTACATTCTAAATGCAAATATAGGCAAATGCAAATGTGTCTGTATTCTCCTGAAAGGTTGTTGCTGAACCACACAAAGATGCTAGGATTCTTGGCCTCCGGAGAAGAATTCAATCCGGGGCCAGAGATGAGGCTTGATCGCTCAGAGCTTTTGTGTAATAAAGTTTTATTAAAGTATAAAGGAGATAGAGAAAGCCTCTGACAGAGGCATCAGAAGAGGGCAGAAAGAGTGCCCCCTGGCTAGTGTTAGCCATGGAGTGATATACTCTTTAATTAGTTATTACAGTGAATCAAAAGAATGTCTGGAGGTTGTAAAGGCCTCATTAGACATACTCCCATAATTTACACCTTAAGATAACAGGATTAGCCAGAAGGTTTTTTCCAGAGACTGTCCTCAAGCCATATGCATTATTGTGATATAATTCTAAGGAATGTAGAGGGAAAAAAAAGTTTGTCCTTTCTTCCTCCTTGAGAATTCCAGACCCCTCTCTCTTTGGTTACCCCTGGACTGCTTATCAATCTGCCTAGGAATTGACTCTCTCACTCCTTTATTACACAAGATCTTCATTCTCTTCCCTTTTAACTTAACAATATATTTCAGAAATACTGTCATCTGTTTATACCCACAGAACACTTCTGACACAAAATATATGCGTTTCCCCCCATCATATTAAATAATTTTGATACCGACTACCCTGGGTTGGGAAGATCTCCTGAAGGAAATGGCAACCCACTCCAGTATTCTTGCCTGGAAAATCCCGTGGAAGAAAGAGCCTGGTAGACTACAGTCCACGGGGTCGCAAAGAGTCGGACACGACTGAAAGACTTCACTCACCCAGAGTTAACGTGGATCCCATGGGTTAAGGACTCAGTTCTGCAAGTCTGTCCCCTGACTTCAGACGCCAATTGCAAGTAGCAGGACCCCAGGTTATCCACTGCTGTCTCATTTGTCTACAAATTGAGGGTTCCCATGATGCTCTCCTTAGGTTCAATAATTTGCTTTTATGGCTCACAGGCCTGAGGAAAACACTTTTACTTATTACTTGACTGCTATAAAGGGGGCTTCCCTGGTGGCTCAGAGGTTAAAGCGTCTGCCCGCAATGCGGGAGACCTGGGTTCAATCCCTGGAGAAGGAAATGGCAGCCCACTCCAGTGTTCTTACCTGGAGAATTCCATGAACGGAGGAGCCTGGTAGACTACAGTCCATATGGTCCCAAAGAGTTGGACATGACTGAGCGACCTCACTTTCACTTTTTTTTTTCATAAAGGATATCATAGAAGATACAAATGAACACCCTGATGAAGAGGTATGTGGAGTGAGGTCTGGAGGAATCTTATATGCAGGAGCTTCTGTCTGCATGGAGTTTGAGATACGCCTTTCCTGGCACGTACGTTTATTCACCAACTGGGAAGTTCTCTGAACCCATTTGCTTAGGGTTTTTAAGGAAGCATCATTACACAGACCTGATTGATTAAATCATTGGCCAGTGGTGATTAACTCGAAAAAGTCTGATTATATTACTAAAGCTCCTTCTATAACTGCCCTCACTTGTTGTATTCAGTTGTGTCTGACTCTTTTTGACTCCATGGACTGTAGCCCATCAGGCTGTTTTTGTCCATGAAATTTTCTGGGCAAGAATACTGGAGTGGGTTACCAGTTCCTTCTCCAGGGGATCTTCCCGACCCAAGGTTTGAACCCGAGGTAGAACCCTCCTACATTGGCTGGTGGATTCTTTACCACTGAGCCACCAGGGGAGCCAAGAGGCACTTCATCAGCTTATAAAAATAACTCGTCACTCTGAGACCTCAAGGATCTTAAAAGCCCTTGTATTAAGAACCTGGGACAGAAAAAAACAAATAATGTAACAAAAGGTGTTCCTGTCACCCTTACTAGCCAGGAAGTTATAAGGGTTTTAGGAGCTCTGTACCAGGAAGCAGGAACCAAACATATATTTCTTTTTATGTAACAACATCAGAATTGGTGATCTTTCCATATTAACATGTAGCAGCCATTCACTTTTTACTATTTACATCTGTGTAGCTTCCCTGGTGGCTCAGATGGTGAAGAATCCGCCTGCAGCGTGGGAGACCTGGGTTCAGTCCCTGGGTCAGAGAGATCCCCTGGAGAAGGGAGTGGCTACCCACTCCAGTATTGTAGCCTGGAGAATCCCATGGACAGAGGAACCTGGCGGGCTACAGTCCCCAGGGTCGCAAAGAGTCGGACATGACTGAGCGACTAAGCGTAGCACAGCACAGTATTCCACTGCGTGGCTATACCATAGTTTATCTCACTAGTCCCCATTCATTTGCGTGTAGGGCATTAAGAGAAACTTAATGGACATTCAGATTGTTTGAAATCTTGTAATTATAAACAACCTTGCAATGAATAAACCTGCATGAATGACATTTTCTCTTGCACATCTATGTCTGTAGAATACATTTCCAAAAGTAGGATTACTAGGTTGATGAGTAAATACCCGTTTGATGGTTATTGTCAAATTATCCTTCAAAAGATTCTCCCACCAGTGTTAGATAAGAGCCTCCCTCTCCTCTGCCTTGCCAATAGAATGTGTTGCCACCCTCTCGGGTTTTTGCCAATCTGAAAAGCAAGAAATAGTTTCCTACTGCAGTTTTGATTTACAGTTGTATTTTTATGACTGAAGTTGAGAATCTTTTCATATGTTTAAAGGCATTTATATTCCTTTTCTTTGAAAAGGGAGTGAAGGATTACATTGCCTGAAATGAATTACAAGTATCTTTCCCTGTTTCATTTATCTTTTGACTTTGCTCTTGATATATTATTACCATAAATTATTACAAGTTATTGAGTATAGTTCCCTGTGCTATATAGTAGGTCCTTATTGTTTGCCTATTTTATATATATCAGTGTGTATATGCTAATCCCAAACTCCTAATTTATCTCCCCCACCCCCTTTGATAACAGTAAGGCTTTTTTCTCTGTGAATCTGTTTCTGTTTTATAAATAAATTTATTTGCATCATATTTTAGATTCCACTTATAAGTGGTATCATATGATATTTGTCTTTTTCTTTCTGACTTTTTTCACTTAGTATTATAATCTTTAGATCCATGTTGTTTCAAATGGCATTATTCTCTTTTATGGCTGAATAGTATTTCATTATGCATATAAACAACATTTTATTAATTTATAATATTTGTATTATATTAATTGATATAAATATTAATTTATAATATTTCTTTTAGGGGATAAGAGAAAGAACTTCTCCTAATGCTTCAAATGAGAAAGTCACTCCTGTTAATTATATTGAGTCTGAAAGTCTCACCTTTTTACAGGTCAATATACCTTAACACCAGAGGTGCTTCCATCACTAACCTCCTAGCAAGGGAAGCAGCAGTGGGCAGTTATGTATCAGCTAGATAATGGATGATGCTCCTAATTTGCAGAGGGGCATGAGAAATGTGAGGGGTTAGGGGTAAGAGGGGAGGTGGTCTCTTGTTCTATTCGGATGTTTGAAACAATTCCAACTATGGAACTTCATTGGAGGAGTTCTGAGAAACTAATACAGGAAATATCTAATTACTACCAAACAGAATCTAGGTTGAAAGTGTTATGCTTGAGGCATGTCTCTCAGAGTTCTAAATCTTTTGCATATTGACTTTCAAATATATCCTGTTACTTTAAAGCCTGGAAAAGAAAAGGGAATTCCCCTTGAACTTCGGCTAATAAGACTCCTAAACCATTTCTTGTCCACTATGTTCTGAAAAAAAAAAAAAAAAAAGCAGAACCACCATATGGGAGAGTCTCTAGCACCATCTTTATGAGGACCTGTGTACACCCAGCACTTCCCACTTCCAGACAATGCTGTAGAACAGCATTTTCTTAAGAGAAAGTATACCTGTAGCATAAAACAAACCCTGTGGGTTTCCCCAAGGTATATGCAATATGGGGATTGCTTGTCATTCAGCCCCTGTGAAAATAGCTTATTACGGGTCTGCTGTTGTGCTTCTCTCTTTGCATGCATCCCTGTATTGGATCCTCCAATAGCTCAGAGGGGTTTAGTAACTTATGAACTGAAGCAGGAGCCTGGCAGAGTTGTTGTGCATGTGTGGGTGAATGTGAGCTGGCTGAGGAGGTGGGAGTGGGAGTGGGCAGGAAACCCTCCGTTCTCAACGCTGCCAACTTCTGAGTCATTTTCTCAGTAGGTGCCCATGTTATCAATCCCTAGATTATCTGTGGCTTGTTTCAGGGTAACTTCACCATACCCCATCATGGGAATGCCTCCCTATTTCTCCCCACACCTTCTCTTTCTCCCACGTTGCAGTAATAATTTTGTCATCGCTCATCCTTCTAGATCCCTCTGGTGTTTGAAGAAAACTTCAATGGTTGTTCCAGGTTGTGGTTGGTATCTTCCCATAACTTGCTCTGTGTTTTGACCAAAGATCCACTCACCTACTTAGACAACATTTAACCATTGTTACGGAGAAGGCAATGGCAACGCACTCCAGTACTCTTGCCTGGAAAATCCCACGGACAGAGGAGCCTGGTGGGCTGCAGTCCATAGGGTCGCTAAGAGTTGGACACGATTGAGCGACTTCACTTTCACTTTTCACTTTTCATGCATTGGGGAAGGAAATGGCAACCCACTTCACTGTTCTTGCCTGGAGGATCCCAGGGACGGGGGAGCCTGGTGGGCTGCCGTCTATGGGGTCGCACAGAGTCGGACACGACTGAAGTGACTTAGCAGCAGCAGCAGCAGCAACCGTTGTTAACAGTGGTGGACTTTTCTTTACAGGCATTAAACTTTCTTTAAGTTTTCTTTTAACTAAAGTAATACGTACTCTTAGAAATATCCAAACCCTGCAGAAGTATGTACTGTGAAAAGTGAAGGTCCTTTGTAACGCCACTTTATAGAGGAAACCAATTTTTTTTTCAAAGGTATGCTGGCTAGATAGCTTTTATTTTATTAATCTAAAACAGTAGGGTCATGTTATGCACACTGTTTTGCAATTTGCTTTCTTCACTTAGGAAGTCCTCCCAGCCTCTTCATTTGCTGAAGTCTCTGTGTGTGATGATACAGAATGCTCGCCCCACTCCTTCTAGTCTCTGGAGCTGCATGCTGTGGGGAAAAAGTACATTGAAGAGTAAGGAGTCTTGGGTTTCTAATCACAGTTCTTCCACTAGCTTGCTGGGGGCTACTGAAAAATTATTAGGCCTTTCTGGTCTCAGTTTTCTTCTTTGTAAAGTTAGGGGGGTGGGCATGTGATCTCGGCTCTATCAGACCAGCCCTCTTGGGAACAGGTGCAGTGAGCACCTATCCCTGCCCCAGACTCTGTCCCAGGTGCTGAGGAAGCAGCCAGGAACACAAGAAAGTCATGGAGGTTCCTCAAAAGATTAAAAATGGAACTACCACATCATCCAGCAATCTCGCTTCTGGGTATATCTGAAGGAAATGAAATCACTCTCTTGAAGAGATAACTGTACCCCCGTGTTCACCACAACATTATTCACAACAGTCAGGACATGGAAACAACCTAAGTATTCTTCAACAGATAAATACAAAAGAACATGTGTTATACATGTATAGAAATATACACCATTGGATATTACTCAGCTACAAAAATAATGAAATCCTGCCTTTTGTGACCACATGAATAGACCTGAGGGCATTATGCTAAGTGAAATAAGAGAAAAGAAAATATCATATGGGTCTCACTTGTATCTAATCTAAAAAGAAGTGAACTCTTAGAAACCAAGAGGAGAATGGTGGTTGCTAGGGGCTGGGGTGTGGGAAATTTGGTCAAAGGGTACAAGCTTCCAGTTATAAGATGAATAAATTTTGAAGATCATGATGACTATAGTTAATAATACTGTGTTATATACTTGGAAGTTGTTAAGAGAGTAGATCTTAAATCTTATCACCACACACACACAAAAATAGTCATTATGTAAAGTGATAAAAGTATCATTTAACCTTGCTTTTGTAATCATTTCACAGTATATACATGTGTGTATCAAATCATCATGTGTATGCCTTAAACGTACATATCTTGTATCAATTACATCTCAATAAACTTGGGGGAGAAAGAGTGTAACTACCTTGAATAGTGAGAATCAATTGCATTTTTAAATCCAGCTCCCCTTTCTCTATCATTCCTTAAATATTGGCATTATTTAGGACTTCTTTTTGCCCCACTGCTCTTCTCATTCTATAAATGCTCCAAAACAACCCCTTTCTCTTCTAGAAAAGACTCTAAACCTTCTCCTAAACTCCACACCTATACATGCAACTGCTTAACTGTACTTCACAGGCTTCCCCAATTCAGAATCCTGAATTGCACTCACCACCTCATTGTCGTTTCTCCCCAGAATGGTCCCAGTTTCACAAACAGCGCCACCCAGGAAGGTAAACCTGTGCTTCTTGACTTCTCTGATCCCTTACCCCCATCTCCAGCCCCCAGATGGTTGATTCTACACCTGATATCTCTCAGCTCATCCTCCTTCACTTTGCTCCCCCTTTGAGCTAGACTCTTGTTGCTTACCTACAGTGTTTCACTGGTTTCTCGATTCTCCTGCCTGTTTTCAGTATTGTACCCCTATTCTCATGACTTCAACCTATCTTCCAGACTACAGCCAGAGTGTGAGTTCTATCAAAGCAAAGCTAGCATTTACTTCATGCCTCTGTGTCCCAGGCACTCTGCTAGAGGCCTGATACACATTATATATAATTCTCACAGCATACACAGTTATACCCACTTGCCATCAAAGGAAACTGTGTTCCACAGGTGATGATGTCCCGACTCCTGAGCACTAGAACAAGACCCTTTATGACTTTGTTTTACTTCTATTAACTTCTTTTCTTGACATATTTTTCTTGCCCCTCTGTGCATCCTACTCTCCGGCAATTCCAAACTATCCGTGGTTTCCCAAACACCTTGTGCTGCTCCACATTTCCATGCCATTCTTTATCTATGCCCTCAGCTTGCTGTGATCTGTCTTTCCTTGTGCGCGTGTGAAAGATTACTCGACTTACCACACTCGGTTTAAGCTTTCCAAGTAGAGTTGACCACACCCTTTCTGTTCTCACTATACTCTGCAGAAATCTCAATTTTAGCATCACTTTACCACATTGACTGATTAAATGTCTTTACTTCTCTATGGAAACTTTTCATGCTCTATGTCCTTTCTCTGGGTGAGTCTATCCCTGCCCATGACTTCAGTAACTATCAATAAGATGTTGAGTTTCTAGTCCATAATAATCTAATAAGCTGATCAGGTATTTCTGCTCAGATCCTTATCCTTCTATCCAATAGCTTACTTGGACCTCTGCACTAATGTGGTCCAAACCAAACTGACTAATCATTTTCTCTCTCCTAGCTGCTCTTCTTTTAGATGCCCAGTGAATGAAACCCCATTTGTTTGCTATTCAAGGTAGACCATTCAGAGTAGTCGACTTTTTTCTCCGTCCTCTATCTTAATATGCCATCAATCTGTAAATCCTAGTTATCCTAGGCCTGTCCCATTCATGTGCTTTGCACCCATCACTTTTCTCTCCACCCAAATCAGCCACTCCATCTCACTGTCTTCCCATTTCTGCATCAGCCTCCTAACTTGCTTCTCTATCTCCAATCTTGCCAAAACTGTTCTTTTCCGTCTCATCAGAATGTTCTTTCTAAAGAACAAGCAGGAGCTCATTGGTACCTTGACATTATATCGCTAAGCCTAACTTGGGTCCACTCATCTGAGCGCAGTAAAACCCATCTGTGACACTGGGTTTGGTGAAGGAAAGTGCAGCATTTTCTATAGGGTGCCAAACAAGGAATATGAATGGCTAATGCTTGAAAGGCCTGATCTCCAGTGGCTTTCAGGAAAAGCTTTCTAAAGACAGGGTGAGGGAAAGGGTTGTAGTGTGAATTATTAGCTTGTGGACATCCTTCTGATTGGTTGGTGGTGAGTTAATTGGGAGTCAGCTTCATCAGTCTTCCGGTTCCAGCCAGTCTGGGGTCTATGTGCTTATTAGCAGCATACAGGTAACTTCTTCCACTGGTGGGGGTTTCAATATCTGTAAAACACCTCAAAGGATGTGGCTCAGAATATTATCTATAGTTCTTTGAGTCAGTTCTAATGATGTGTAGGGAGCCTATTATACTGAGTGAAGTAAGCCAGAAAGAGAAACACAAACACTGTGTATTAATGCATATATATGGAATTTAGGAAGACGGTAACAATGACCCTATATGCAAGGCAGCAAAAGAGACACAGATGTAAAGAACAGACTTTTGGACTCTGTGGGAGAAGGCTAGAGTGGGGTGATTAGGGAGAATAGCGTTGAAACATGTACATTATCATATATAAACTAGATGACCAGTGCAAGTTCAATGCATGAAGCAGGGCATTCAAAGCCGGTGCTCTGGGACAACCCAGAGGGATGGGGTAGGGAGGGAGGTGGAAGGGGGGGTTCAGGATGGGAGAACATATGTGCACCCGTGGCTGATTCATGTCGATGTATGGCAAAAACCATCACAATATAGTAAAGTAATTATCCTCCAATTAAAATAAATTAATTTAAAAAAAAGAACTAAAGGTCCTTGACTTTGTTTATGGTTAAACTATCATTATTTTGTCTGGCGTGACTGGTCTTCCTTTTTTCCTACATTTTCTCACTTCTCTGATTAAATTTATTCTTTGAACTTGGAGAAGACCTAGGAAGCTAAAGGTTTTTTACAAACAAGAGGAGGTAGGGGACATGGGTGTATGGGTTGGGGGAGGTCTGTCCCAGGAGGGCCCCACAGAGTCCTGCTCAGGTACAGTTGCCCTCAGAATAAAGTACAAACTTGCAAGAATTAAGATCTTTAATATCCCTTGCGTTTCTCTCCAGCCTCATTTCTCTCTAGTTCTCCCTTTCACATAAGTATTTCATCCTCACGTATTTGCACACAGTTACTCAAAGGTGATTTTGTGCATGCCTCTTGGGCTGCGTAAGTCGTATTTCTCTTCACAAGTCAGCTCAGAGGATTTCTAGTTTGGAGTGTTTTCGCTATGTTCAGAAAACTCTGCCTCTGACTTTGTACACTTTAAACCCATTGAAGAAAAGAACTGTGTACCACCCTCAGAACATAGCCCAGATGCCAGCGTGCAGGAGGTAAGGTACAGCTGTTTGCTGAGTGAAGGAACGAACTTTCAATTTTGAAGGGTACGATGACTTGGTATATATTTAATTGACCAATTCGTTGTACCCTTCAAAATTGAAAGTTCGTTCCTTCATGTGAGTAAATAGTTCCCCTGACATCAGAGACTGCCATTTTTGGGGAAAAAGAAAGTCAACCCCCTCATCCCACGTTTCTGGAAACTTTTAACATTCTACCTTTCTTATGCCTTCAGAAACACATCTCAGCTTGGCTCTGCTTCCTCTCATTCCTTGAGTTTCAGCAACAACAACCATTTCTAGCACTGAAGAAAATTCCAGCTTTAAAGTAGGCAACAGATTACCTTTTGCATAATCTTTGCACAATGCAATATGTTTCTATGTCATTGATTATTTTTGTGGAAAAATGATGGGCTTACAGCTAGAATTGTTGTATCATATTGACGTGCCCATATTTACATTTTGATTTATTCATCTTTCCTCCTGATGAGATCACCATAAAGCTGAGGGACTCAAATACCCTATTTGTTGGATGATAATCTATAGCCACCGAGGAAAGAAAATATTCTTCCTGGTGGTATAATTTTTTAGACATGGTTATAAACAGGTTTAAGCATACTTTTTAAGAAAAATATATATTGACTTAAGCAGAACTTTAAAAAATGAAACACAAAAATAAAAATACAAAACTGTCTATGCCATGACCTCACTTTTGTAAAATGATTGAGTTAGCATACTTACAGCAAAAATATGGAGGACTATGCACCAGGCTGTTAAAGAGGATTTTTCTGAAGGGCAGGATCACAAGAGAGCTTCATTTTTCACATTACAGATTTCTGTTTTCGCTATGCAAAAATGTGCAGAAAATCCTAGGAATATTTTTATTTATAGCTTTATTCTGGGGGCTATTTTGCTTTTCTTCATCCTCAGAATGGAAGTGCTGTCTAGAACATCATTTAAAATTTCGGCTCATCATTGTTGTTGCTGCCGTTATTCTGATTTCCCAAGATGCTGGGGAAAAGGTTTTCTTGCTTAGTCTCCTCTCTATGCAATTGTTCCCAATTTTTAAAAATGGAATGGGCTATGGTCCTAAGACCATAGCCCAGTCTAGTATGTCTTTTTTGTTTATGTATTTTGGAACATGTTATTCTTTAAAAAAAATTTTTTTTAATATTTATTTTGGGGCTGAAGAGGGTCTTTGTTACTGTGTGTGGGCTTTCTCTACTTGTAGCGAGTAGGGGCTACTTTCTAGCTGCGATGCTCAGGATGCTCATTGTGGTGACTGCTCTTGTTGCAGAGCACGGGCTCTAGAATACAGTCTCAGTAGTTGTGGCACATGGGCTTACTTGCCCTGTGGAACTTTCCTGGACCAGGGATTGAGCCTGTGTCCCATGCATTGGCAGGTGGATTTCCAATCACTGGACCATCAGAGAAGTCCCCGGACATTTGTTCTTCAATGTCATGATGAAAAGTCTGAGACTTTCATGAGTCAGTGAATCATAATTTCCCCCACAGCTAAAATTTATCAAATGCTTACAGCAAGTAATTTCCAAATTGTAAGACTACATCATCAGAAGGTGGAATTCTGGATCACGCCTCCAGCAGTGGAGCTGATGAGGCTTGCGCCATGGCGATATGGACCACACTCTTGAGTCCGAAAGTTCATTACAGGACTGGAGTTCAAATACAGCAATCCATAGAAGAATGCCTCTGTGACATCCATGACGTGTCAGATTCTTTAACTCAAGGACTCTCAACAGCAGTCATGGAAAAGAACCTTCAGATGACTGCAGTCCTGGTCATCTTGACAACAAAATCCTCATGATTTTTAGAGTCAGAATTTTAGAAATTATATGAGATAACATATGTTTGTTGTTTTAAGCTGCTAAGTTTTGGGACAATTTGTTACATCAAACCCAGGTCTCCTGCATTGCAGGTGGATTCTTTACCATCTGAATCACCCTTGTTGCATAGCAAGAGGTGGCTAGTGAAAAAGGAAAATAGTGAATTCATATGGTGGGTGGTGTCTGCAGTTGCCAGGATGGATGGGGGAGGCTTCTCTGAGGAGGAGTTTTATAGCAAACATCTGAGGGATTTGGGGTGATAATAATGTGTCAGTGGGGGGTTTCCCTGGTGGCCCAGACAGTAAAGAATCTGCCTGCAATGCAGGAGGCCTGGGTTCAATCCCTGGGTTGGGAAGATCCCCTGGAGAAGGGAATGGCCACCTACTCCAGTATTCTGGCCTGGAGAATTCTGTGGACTGTACAGTCCATGGGGTCGCAAAGAGTCGGACACGACTGAGTGACTTTCACTTTCAACGTGCCAGTGGCGGTTCATCAGAGGTAACAAACGAACGATTCCTGTGTGGGATGTTGATAATGGGGAACCTAAGCGTGGGGTTGGAAGGTATATGGAAAATCCCTGGGAACTAAAAACTGATCCTAAAGAGGGGGAGAGAGAAAGAAACCCTGAAGGAGGTGACAGAGTGAGTCATGTGCATATCTGGGGAAGATTTCTTGTTAATCTTCCTATAGCACTGAAGTCATACGGAACTTACTTCAGTTATTTGAATGCACTATTTTCCTTTTTAACTCCTGGTATTCCCACGTGTTATTTCCTTCACCCATAACTAAACCCTCAACCCCCTCCCTGGTACCCCAGCCCATCCCACTCCCATTGAGACCTCCTCATTAACTCCTCATTTAGCCATCAGATCTAGGCTTAGATACCACTTCTTCATATTTCCCTAGTCTGGGGGTAAGCATACCTCTCTTGTGCTTCCTGCGTCCCTCACCCCACCCCAACATGCTTGATACCCTGTAAGTGCTGGACAAACTGGAAAATGATTGCTGTTTATTACTCTCTGTGAAGATAGGGCCAGATCCATGACAGTCATAAACATGTCCAACAGAGCAGTGGACATTTGTTTGGAATTGATGCATATCTACTCAAAGCATGAAGAGATTCTGCTCCATCACCAAGTAGCAATCACATCAGTCCTCTGAGTCTCTGTTTCCTCATCTGTAAAATACCTCTCTTGGAGGATTATGGTAAGGACCATAAATGGACCATGCAAACCACCTAGCAGAGTAAGTTCTATTTAAGTATGGGTCTTTTCTGCCTCCCTCCCTCTGTTCCTTCTCTTCTTCTTTCTTTCTCTTCTTTTACCAGGTTTATTGAGATATAATTTACATGTAGTAAATCGCCTCCTTTTTCAAAGCACTGTTCTATGAATTTCGACAAGTGTATGCACTCTTACTACTTCCTCCACACCCCAGTCAAGAGATTTTAACTTTCTATTAATTATCTGTTGATGACAACTCAAAGCAGTGTACCGTGCTTGTGATTCTTCCACTTCTGCTAAAATGGGATTCTCTAATTTCAAATGATTCTGGCTTATTCTCTCAGTGTTTGGGGCATGGACATCCAAAGGGGTGCCTGCATTTTGGGCTGAGTCTCTGCTAGTCTAAAAGATTGATATTCCAAAGTCATGTTACCCTGCATTTGGATTCCTTTATGAATGTCTCAGAGCAGAAACTGTGAACAATCAAGGATAACTCTTTAGCTTCACTTGGGGCCCTGAAGGTAAAATTCCTTTCTCTTCTCTAATATAAATAGAAAAAGGAAGATAGCAAGATTTATAAAAAGAGAGATTTTTAACAAGAAATTTGTACATGTTTCTCACTATGATCCTGCCATTTAAGATGGCTGTTCTCTTGCTCTCTGCACACCGCCTGCTTGACCAGTGCCACTTCACTTACTCCCTACTTACCTGACTAAATTTCTGTCTTAATTATAGAGCTGAATCAGTAAATGCCTACATAATTTCCCCCGGCACCAGTTTACGATTGTTCTAAACTTTAGATCAGAAAGGATAGCTTATCAAAGGGGCAGTGAAGTGTCTACTCTTCTCCTGGTTTCCCTGGTAACCAATGTGTCAACCTGACATCAATCTGTAACTGGCAACCTACTCCTTGCTCCCCATAGGGAAGACTTTGTAACACGGTGGGGTGTTTCTCCAGGACCCTGCTTCAGACAAGTAAGATTCCTGTCCATTCAATGATCTACGTCTATGTCGATGACTCAGGACTCTTTCTTCGGTCTTGAGGCTGGTCAAGCACAGGGCTTGTAGACCTGCAGGGCACAGCCCAACACTCACCCTGCTCTAAATTTCTATCATATTTAATGTCAGCACCATCTGTTATTTTAATGTTTCCAATTTGCTGTTTCTTTGTGTTTGTCTCACTGATTCAAATATAAGATGGGGAATTTTTGCTTATGTTTCTTTCCTCCTGCATAATGAGGACTAAAGCAGCATCAGATACACAGAAGTCACTCAATAAACGCTCTTATGAATGACTGTCTCGTGGGAAGAAGTGACTTTTAGTAAATTCATGGAAAGGTTATAGGTGTCCATATCAGGATTTTAGGACAGAACCTCTATCAGAATGTCAGAACTTTTAACTTATTTCAAATTAATTCAATTAATTTAAATCATTTTGATGAATGATTCTTTTGCCAGCACCTAGCAACATTGAGTGACAAATACAGACATCTAGGAAAGTGGATTATCTCAAAAGATCAAGGTAGAGTTTTGGTTCTGTTTGTGGGTGTGAAAAAATGAAAGAAGGAAGCATTTGTGGCTCTTGAGGTAAAGTGATGCTGGCTTCCAGTTCTTTCCCTCAATCCTTTTCATTGTGTATGTCATTGTCGAGAATAAGAAACCACCAGGGTGATGCAGGGGAATCCCATAGGTGAACATGATATTAGAACATCTTCTCAGAAGGGTCTCTGGAAGAGATTTTCTGGACATCCTGGCTACCCAGTAGTGTGTGAAAGTTGCTGAGTTGTGTCTGATTCTTTGCAACACCATGGAATATACAGTCCATGTAATCCTCCGGACCAGAATACTAGAGCGGGCAGCCATTCCCTTCTCCAGGGGATCTTTCCAATCCAGGGAGCAAACCCAGGTCTCCCACCTTGCAGGGAGATTCTTTACCATCTGAACCACCAGGGAAGCCTAGTAGTGAGCATGCTATAAAGTGCCCCAAATCAACCTGGTGCCAAATAATGCAGTCATATATTCTGGGCTCTTATGTGAGAATATAAAAAAAATTCCTCTACTCTATCTCAACTACAGTGAATGTAGCCAACCACAAATATTTCCAAAGAAGTCACAGAAATTTTAATGTTATAAGAAAGTCAGAGGGTCAGGATAGGGCCTAGACCAACACATGCATAAGAGGCAAAGAAAGTTGCCCAGAGACATGTATCCAAAATCTTTTTCTCTACAAGTGGGTCTTTTTGTATCAGCTTCCCAAAGGAATGTAGTCATTCCTTTGAGCTAAAATGTTAAAGACTTATGCAAAAATGCCTATTGGTGTTTAGAATTTCTTAGCTATTAGTGCTTAGGTATGGATCAGTCAGTCATTATTGTCTCAGTTGCTACACTTGCGGCTCAGTGGTAAAGAATTCGCCTGTCCATGCAGGAGAGGCAGGTTCAATCTCTGGTTTGGGAAGATCCCCTGGTGAAGAAAATAGCAATCCACTCCAATATTCTTGCTTGGGAGATCCCATGGACAGAGGAACCCAGTGGGCTACAGTCCAGAGAGTCAGGAAGAGTCAGACACAACTTAGTCACTAAAAAAAAAAAAACAACAGTAACAACACATTGTTTCAAATAATTACCTGGTGCCACAGTGGGTAGTGGAAACAAAGGTCAGAACAATTTTTGATGAGGTTTGGGCCAGGGCATGGCATATTTCTGCTGAGGCTGTGCCTCCGTGGGGGAAACGCTGGAAACCCTGAGCAATCTGGGTCCAACATAAGGCGGGAGAGAGTAGGTCTAATAAAGAAGGTGAGTTGTGGCTGCCTTTGTGGGTTTGTTACCCAGCCAGATTTGTTTGCCTGAGCGCAGCAAGACAAAATCCTGAGGTGCCAGGGTTTGGAGCAAAGGCAGGGTTTATTCCCAAGGCAGTCAAGAGAGGAGATGGGAGAGCAAGCATCAGATCCCCTTCCCTGAAAGTGAGGGGCTCAGGATATTTATGGGATGAGGAATGAAGGTGCAGAGTGGCTTGAGGCATGGGAAGCCTGGGGAAAGGTGATTGGAAAACTGTGCAGTGGTTGTGGTTCTGGGCAGGTGTAATCAAGCTCCAGGCCTCTGCACGTTCAAATGTAGAGGTGCTTAGCACCATCTGAGGGAGGAGTTTTTGGCCCCTCTGAGGTCAAAAGATCATGAGTGGATCCTCACACATGTCCGGTTGGAGAGTCTTGGTCCTAACTAGTCTCAACCAGTTCAGTTCCGACTAGACACAGCTGATTCCATGTTCCTGGAAAACCACTTGGGCAAATACTGTTTAGGCTACAAGACCCTTGGAGGAATTGCAAGTCTTAAAATGAGCTTGAATAGTGAAAGCAGGTGAAATGGATTTGACAAACAATTACCCACAGCTTCAGTTTTTCATCTAGAGTGCCCTCAGGATGGCCTTGTAACTGTGCAGAGTGGAAAAGCTGTGAACCTTTGCAGCTGGGTCACTCTGGGGGCATGTGTGTCTGCACATGGTGGTAAGAACTGGCTAACTTTTGTGATACATGAAGGCAGCATCCTTTTTGAGAAGACTTCTTGGAGTGAAATTCCAGGTCTGATCTTAGCTCAGAGAACGAATCACAGTGAGGCTGGGATCACGTAGGTGCAGACTTTATCCTTCACAAAATAAGGACGGGGGTGGTTTGTTCCTTATCTCCTTTTGATAGCCATGGCACACTTCTATCTCCTTGTTCTCTCTCAATCTCTGCTCCTAATGTAGAGGGAGACTTCCTATTAAAAATTCTCTCTAGGTTCAGTTTGAGTAATCACGTCATTTGTTGGATGTTATGTAGAATAGCCACCACCTCACTTCTTGTTCTTTTCATGTTACTCCAGGCCATCCCTATAAAGTGTTGGAGAATATGTGTGTGTGAGAGAGACAGACAGACTCAGACAGACCACAGTGTTTAATGGAATTAGAGGGAGAAGCAAATAAAAACTGACCTGTCCATGTTCCCTGCTCTGGTGGAATCGACCATGTAGTTGGGGAGACAGAGAAATAGTCAGGCAGTTTAAATTCAGATTCACATGTGCCGTGATAGGAATGAACACAAGGTACTGTGTGACTTAGCGAAAGAGAAAGTGGTATAGATTCATGGATTCCAGGAAACTTTCTTTGCTAACCAAATCTTTGCTTTGCCTGGATCACTAATATCTGAAATCCAATCACTGGAGATGCATTTAGGTTGACACTTCACTCTGAGATAGCTTGGGGAGGGAAAACACCCTTCATTAGCCCCAAAGTTGTCATTGTGTAGCTGCGGGACTTGGAGAAACTTATTTCTCCTTTCTGATCCTCGTATTTCTTCTCTGCAGAATTTGGAATAACATAATTTGAGAGGTTATTATGAAGAGCAAATGAGATAAAACATAGGCAGCAGCTGAAAATTATGGATGATACTAGTTTTATGATTTATGACTTAGTGTGATATAAAAGAGTCTGGGGGAGAGGTTGGAGCTAGAGAGATGATGGTGAATGAAATGGTGTGGAAAGGAAGAGATGAAGGTCCCAAAGCACCCTTGTTTTATTCCACAGTTTTGCTTCAAATCAATTCTAACTGAATATAATAGTTTTGAGAAATGCAAACAATTGACCCCATTATTAATGAGGAAAAGGAAAGAAAGACTAGAATGTGTGACTCAGTTAGTGTCATGCTGTCCACAGATAAACCGCCTCTTTTCCTTCCAACAGAAACTATACTGACATCATCAAAAGTCCTTTCTTTTTTTTCAGACTCAGAATCTGGCAGAGTTTCTGAAAGCCCAACAGGGGCATATTTTCATGGTTGGCTGAGAACAGCCTGCAAATGTCTAAGTGGTTAGCAGAACAAATCAGATTCAGAGACCAAGATGAAGCCAGGTTAAAGAATTTTAATTCAATTCTTAGGGAGCCAGAAAAGAGAGTTTCTGGGTGGGGCTGGACGATTGGGAATGGGGAGAAGAACCCCACAGTGAACTGCAAAGGGTGTTTGTATGAAAGAGAGTTTAAAATGTCATGCCAAAGATCTTCCTCAAGCAGGAACATCTCTTGTCCCATCCTTGATGCTTTTGGATAAAGTCCTGCCTGGAGGTCGAATTTAGCATAAAAAACTCTCCTCTGTGCTTCCCTCTGATGAGAATGTGTGGAGATGAGGACAGTCTACACTGAAGCCGAAGATGTCCATTTTCATTACTCAGTTGCCTCCAGATGTCTGAGAGTCTGATGAGGAGTAGAAGGGTTTTGGTTTTACTCAGTTCACGCTCCTTCTCAGGCTCTGCCGAGAAGTTGTCAAAGCAACTAGAATGTTTGTTTTCTAGTAGTTTTCACTTAGCAGATCTCTGTCTTAGGTGAGAAGGTCAATTCTACGAGGACAAAATCCAGGAGCCAACAATTCCCTTTTACCCCTCTCTCCAAAACATACAAACTCTGTGCCCCCAGCATGCCATTCTTATTCTTTCCCCCCACTGCACCCCATTCCACAGGGGAAGTCATGTTTCATCTCTATTCCAATTAATTACCGACCCCATCACCCCATCCACCTCTGCCCCCGCCCCCCACCCCAGTCATTTCAGCTGGAGTAGACGAGGAGGCGTAATCCCCGAGAATAGAATGGAATCTGTTGGGCTCAGGAAACAACTAAAAGGAGAAAGTTGGTTAGAAGCCTTTGGGCTGCTGAGATATAATCAATGGCAGCAGTCTAGTGATTCCTTCCAAAGCTTTTAAATTTGGCCTTAGTTTCCCTCAGAGTCACCATTTCCTATTCCATTTATCTCTTTCTCCTAGGTGGCTGCAGCTTCTCAGGGACCCCCTCCCCACACATATGAGACCTCTACACCCTGGATAGGCCAAGTGATCACCAGCACTGTGTGGGACTATGCTTCACAGATCACTCGTTCCTAAAACATTTTAAGTAGCTGACATTTTTTTTCTTTATACTTAATTGTCTGAAAGTATTAAATATTTTTTGTCTCAAACTCAAACTAGCATTAACTCTAAATCTTACCCATTGGTGGCTCAAGTATATTTGGATTCTGACCATTGTCTTCATTGTTTGTTTGTTTCGTGTTTTTGAAAATTTTAAAAATTTTATTTATTTGTTTAACATTTAATAATTTTGTTTATTTATTTTTTGGCCATGCCACAGGATATGTGGGATCTTAGTTCCCTGACCAGGGGTAGAACCCACGTCCCCTGCAGTGGAAGCTTGGAGTCCTAACCACTGGCCTGCCAGGGAAGTCCCGTCTTCATTGTTTCTTATGGCACCAGTACCCCAGCTGTTGCTGTCACAGTCTCCTAGCTCATCTCCTTGATGCCAGTTTCTGCCTCTTGGATTCATGCTCCAATAACTCTCAGGCTATCTTTTTAGCTTATTGCTTTATACAAGTCCCTTCCATGCACAACTCTCTGTGCATGCTAAGTCACCTCAGTTGTTTACAACTCTTTGGGATGCCATGGACTGTAGCCTGTCAGGCTCCTCAGTTCATGGGATTCTCCAGGCAAGAATACTGGAGTGGGCTGCTGTGCCCTCCTTTAGGAGATCTTCCCCACCCAGGGATCGGTAATGGCTCTCTATTGCCCACTGTCTCCAGTCCAGACTGTTCTGGCTGGTTTTCAAAGCTGCTGTGACCCTATCTACCCCACCTCACCTTGCCCCCGTTTCTCAACACCATTCCATTCTAATCTAACCAGTCATTTCAGTTCTATCAGCCCCATCTCCAGGGTTTGTTTTCCCTCCCATTTCCTCTTCTTAGGAAATCTTCTTCCATTCTTTAAACTGATCGCAAAACTAATATTAACAATTTTACTCAAATTCAACATCTTGAAGTCTTGAATGAGTTTCCAGTATCAGTTTCTAGTCAGACACCTCTACGTAATGGTTATAATTCCATTATAAGATGTCTTATAACTCTAATGTTAACTTGTAGGTTAATACTACATAGAATATTATTTTTCTCTTTGAGTAGTCACCATCTCCATTATACTCTGAGTGCTCCAAAAGCAAGAAATTCACCTTATTCATCTGTGCACCCCTAGTGTTCATCCAGTGCCTGGGACATAGCACTTGAATTAAAAATGTTATCAGATCAATTGTATTAATAAGCTTCTTGAGGTCGGGGCCATGTCTTAGTCATTTTGCATCCAACAAAGCCCAAGACAGTACTAGGCACATGGCAGATATTCAGCTGTCATTATTACATCGAGTTCTCAAGATAAAGAAGTAGGAATTATCATGCTTGGAGAGAGTAGGTCTGAAAAGAAACTAAATGTAGGATGTGTAGGATGAGCTCTAGAAATCAACAAGTATGGCCTGGGCTTTGTCCATGAGCTAAGAAGAGAAACCTGAGCAGAGAGTGAAAGTCAACCCTTCTTGAGAAGTATAGAACTGAGCAGAAACAGCCCTGGAAATTATTGTCCAAATTAGAGAAAAATGTGGACAAGGTCACTGCTGAAAAGGTGTCACTGATTCTGAGGAATAGTGATATTAAAACTTTCATTACTGTGACATACACGTAGAAAATTATGTTCTAAGCACAGTGCCACAGAGAACCTGCGCTCTTATGGAGCTGGTGTTACGGTGGGCAAATGAATGAGTGAATAAATAAAGCAGATTCCCCCTTTTCTCATCCAGCCCATGGTGCTCTCGCTGCTCCACTTCCTGGTAAGCCTCACTCAGATATTTCCGCTTTGACCATTCAACTGGACGTTTCCACTTGTTTGTTACTTATTGCTAACCCTTCTCTTATTCTAGCCTTTTAAGTATTACAATACTATTTCCATCTGGTTCTTATATATAATTCCCTCCCTACTCATTGAAGGGCCTGTAGGTACTTCTAATTTCTCTAAAGCTGCATTCATGAACTAACATGAGTTCAATTTCAATTCTAGTTCTCTAGTCAGTATTTAGTTACTTCTTATGTTTCCTCTCAAAGGTACTTCCTCCCACTTCAGATAAATCCTAAGGCTGTGACAACCAAATTACTATGTTAACCATTACTGTATTTTTTAAAAGTATTAAGCCTGGGTTCAAGAATCCTGACTTGGTACTGTATTCTAACAGAACAAAACAGATATTTGTTAAAGAGACTGAAATAGATTAGCTTAGTTTGCCTGGTTGTTAAGAATTTGGAAGTAATAACAAAATGGCACTTCTTTAAAAACATATTGCATTTCAGACTTACCACTGACTTAGAGTGAATCTTGTCCACTAACCTAAATTGGTCATGCTTCACCGTATTTATAGCACAAACAGCCTTTGAATTAGGACAGTGACAAAGAAAAGGGAAAAGCGGCATTTCTCAGGACTGACATTTGTGATATTTTAAAACCAAATTACCTCAGAATTGGAACTGTATCTTATCAGTTGTATTTTAACAAGTTCAACTGGGTCAGGAAAACCTGGGAAAGGTCTAGTTTACTTGGCCCACAATTTTCCCATCAGAGACTGAGAAGTTTTGGTAAAACTGCACTAAGATACACAGAATTTTCAATATGAATTTTTAAAACAACATTTTAAAATACAATTGAACCCGGGCAAAAGATTGTAAGAAAAACTGATAATCCTAAAATTGACTACAGAGTTAGGATAAAAGATTCACTGATAATAGGTAATTAGCAATGACTTTGAATATCTGGTGGCATAAGCAAGTATGAATTAGGATTTTTTAATAGTGATTTGCTAGTTAAAATAATGAATGAAAAGAGAGACTGGGATGGACCTACAGATTTAAAAAAATCTATGGTAGTAAAGGACAGACATTAAGAACATAATGCCATATTCTGTGTTTATGCCCTAGAGTAGTGAGAAATTGCATAAACATTGCTTTCTTTTATCGCTTAAGTCAGTTTGAGTACTTGGTATTACTAGAGAGGAAACTGTACTCATTTATATTGTGACACATCCCTGTGGGTATAGTGTTCCCTTTAAGATGAGGTATAGTACAGATTTACAAGGTTTAGTCCTCAGGAAGGAGAGAAAGGTGCCTATGGTTGACAAGTGTCTTTGTGGGCAAAGTGTTAAGAAGGAGGGTGGACATGGTAAGAAGTTGTCCTGGGTGCTGACAGGGTTATCTTCGAGCAGAACTGAAAAGCAGAGAAAGTTCATGTTGAGGAACCCTAGCTAGTCTCTAGCTTGTTCTTTGCTGGATACCTCTAGCTCTCCTCTCTACTGACCTTGAAGAAAACCGCATACTTGTTTTGTTTTTAGGAAATGAGCATCCCATAATCTCTTTCTCCAAGTCAAGTCGGTACTCGTTCACAACCAAGTGAAAGTGATTAATAACAGCTTAATATCTTCTACTGTGATGTAGCTAGGGATTAAAAATATAACCAGACCTCAGGGAGACAATTTGGAAACACTATCAAAGGATATAAAAGAAGATCTTATGTAGAAGAGAGATGGTAAATGTTCTAGAATGAAATGAATTCATATTATAAAGATGCTAATTCTCTCTGAATTAGTCTTTAACTTAAACCATATTCTGAAGTTTCTGCAGCACTTTTCCAGGAACTTGACAAATCTATTATAAAATTTATGTAAAAATATATGCCGAAAGTTCATGAATGGCTAAGCCAGCCTTGAAAAAGTAGAGAAAAGAGGGTAGATGTCTAGATATAAAGACTCAGTAATAAAAAATATGGACCTGGCTCAAGAACAAAAACAGAAAACCAAATAAATCAATAGGAAAACAGCAGAGAGCTCAAAGATAGCTGTTTATTAATGAGAAATTCACATATGATAAAGGACTCACTGTTTTAGTAACTGTGTTGGGAAAACTGTCTCATTAAGTGGAAAAAATAAGACCAATTCCCTACTTTCCATCCAATACAAAAGGCATTAAAAACCTGATTGTGAAAAGCAAAATTATAGGGTAAATACAAGAAAAGACAGAGAAATATCTCTGTGACCTAAGGAGGAAGGGAGACTTTTTACACAAAACCTTGGCAAGTACAAATCATACAACGAAAAAAAGAAATTTAAGATGACATCCAAATCACATTTTCTGTTCAACAAAAGAGAAGTACAAAAAGTTAACAGGCAGGACACAAACTGGGAGAAGAGTTTGTTATGCTTACAACCCAAAAGAAAATAATACATAAAATACATAGGGTACACTCACAAATCATCACTAACAATAACAATGAAAGACCAAAGCCCATTAAAAAAATGGGCAATTAAAAAAAAAACAACAAAAACCATTTTCCTAATTAAAAAAAAAAAAAAACCATTTTCCTAATTAAAAAAAAAAGGGCAATTGATGTAAACAATCGATTTATAAAAAAGGACCCTAGTGGATGCAAACATATGAAAAATGCTAATTTTAACAATGAGATGCCATTTTAAACCTCTAAAACCTGAATGATGTCAAGTGTGTGTGTGGATCTTAGAAAACAAAAATATTACTTCACTGATGTGAGAGAGTAAATCAATACTGACTCTGCTGTGTCTAGTTAATGAAGTTATATCTATGGCCCCGTAGACCTGGGTAACTGTTTCAAAAATACTCTCCAAAATTACCATTAAAATGACTTGGATGAGATGAGCTTGCTTAGTGCTGTGATGTCTGGACAGCAGTGAGGCAGAGGTGGTTTACAAGTAATAAGTGATGAAACGTGGGAGCCAATAATAAAACGTGGAGACACAGGATAGAATGTCATGTTAGGAATAGGACCTACACACAGCAACAAGGTAGATTGCAAGAACACTGCGAGTGAAAGATTAAGAGAGAGGACCATTTCTATAAAATAAAAATTGTACAGTTTACAGGGATGAATATGTATTTACAAATGTATGCCAAATACATGAGAGCAGGTGTTTATAGTAGGCTGAGAGGTGGTGGTGGGTGATGGGTGCAGAGGGAAGGAGAACAATGAGGGTAGGGGCTCACACACCACACACACAAACACACACACAGAAGGAACCTCATATGGGACAACGCCCGTCTATGTTGTCCTGAGGAGTATGATGAATACAAAGCTTCTTACCTGAGCTACCTAAAGTCCTGCTTCTAGAGAGATGTGTACTTCAGAGGAACAGACTGTGGATTTCCAAGTATCGGCCAACGAGCCGGGAACGAGTGTAATCATGCAGTCCGTGGATATTCATCCTGCATCACCTGCCGTGTGTCTGGCATTGTTCTAGGTGCTGGGATGGTGTTTGAAAGAGACACGAAGGCTGCCTCTGGCTGGAGACTCTGGTTAGCCCGTCCTGGCAGCTTGTTGTATGTAGCTAAGGTCACCCACGGGTACAGTCTATCTGTCTGGGGCCAGGGAGCATGATGCTGTGGTTGCCCTTCATCCAGTGTGGCTTCTGGGAGAGACTTGAACATTCACAAAGAAATAACTTTAAAGAAGACACGTTAATAATCTGGAATTATTTAGCACACATATGTCTCTATGAATAGTTATTTTCATAGAAGCAGTTTTATGATGTATCTACTATCTCTCCTGATAGCACATACTTGTGAGACTCTTGTATGATGGTTTGGAAATCCACATACAGCCCTGGAGCAGACTTTCCCCTTAGTAGGCCTTGTCAAGCTCACTAAAATCTAAGATCTTGGCTCCATTAACACTATCTTACTAAAGGTTGCTCATCAGGGTCACATAATGAACAATAGATGTATTGCTGCTACTAAATTGGTTTGCAATTTTCTGGCATTCTATTTTTGTTTTACAACTATTTATTCCTTATACAGGAACAATAATGAAGCTGGCAAGTAGTACTGGGTCAAACCCCAACATAAGAAGGCAATTCCCAAATTACCTCCATGCGGGTTCCCAAAGACACTTAGTAAATTATTTAATCTATTTATCTATTCATTCAATATGCTCTTACCAAGTCCTTCCTATGTGTATAGCACTGTTCTAAGTCCTGGAGATACAAAGATGAAAGAGAGAGATAGACTTTTCTCTCAAAAGCATATAATTCAATAATGTAAGAACTTATTTTCTGGTGGGCACAAAATTAAGTATGTTTGTAAGGTTCCCAGGCAAACCAACAGAAGCCTAATTTAATCCATTATATAGTTTATATAGAGAGCTTAACTATGCATAGAGTTAAGAACTTAACTCTTAACTCTAATGCTAATATAATTATATAGCATTTTGGACAAAAATGGTCATATCTTATTAGTAGGAAATTGGAAAAGAAGAGTTTTCTCGTTTGGCATTGATGAATCAGCTCAAGCAAACTTGTGCAGTGGGTATGGTTTTTATGTACTCTCCCTGACCTTCCTTTTTAATTACCTTCCCAAATGTTCAGCGTCCTAATGCTGTCTTAACTCTTCACCGCGGCTCCTTGCCCAAGGCCTGTGCAATCTCACAAAATGCTCAAATTTCCACAATTATTCACATGCCTTCTTTGATGCTCCTGATCCAAGCTTGTTGCGAAAAGAAAAATCTGATCAAACTAATTTGCACGAATTTACATTCCTTCCCTTAGTAACAGATCAGTGCCCTTGTTCCCTGATCCCACCTCCTTGGGAAGGTTTCAGTTTTAGGTATTATTCAGAGTTCAATGTATTTTAATAAAAACCACCTGTAATCATTAAATTGCCAGATTCTCTTCTTTAGACTTTCATGTATACAATAAAAAGTGTTATAAGGTCTTTGGAAATATTTTTGGGGAACTTGTATGTTGTTTAGAATGAGGGCAGGTAAAATTAACTACTTGACTGTATTCTTAAAATACTTGCATGTTAAGAAAAATACTGATCAGATTGTTCTGCATTACTATTTTCAAGTTTAAATTGATATTGATTATAATTTAATGAAAACTTTAAGATATATTTACATCTACTGTAATCATTTAGCCACTTAAAAAATGCCATAGAATGGCAGAGGAAAATTCTGTTAGCCAATACTGCTACTTTTAAAATTTAAGTCTTCTTCAGCATTCAGCATAGTTTTTAAAAAAGGACATAAAATTCTTTTTGAAAAATGGAATTGTCTCCAAGCTGTCATTACTGCTTATTTTAAAGTAAAGGATATAGGTCCTTTTTGTTTGATCACCTCTAAGGAGATAAGAATCTATGAAGCTGCTAGGAAAGTAAGTGAGTCCGTGACCAAAATGCTTACTCACTACAGGAGATCAGAAAATTTTTAAACTAAACCTGGAATCTACAAAGACAAAACAGTCATTTTCTTTGAAAAGTATGTAGGGCTTAGAAACTTTCTGGGATTTGTCTGTCAAAGCACCCCCCGGGCCTAATAGTGACGTTGTAGGGAAATGCTGGCGTATCAAGGTGGGAAGGCTTGGAGGTGGTGCTTGTGGGCTCCTATGGTGGTTAGGTAGTTCTCAGAAGACCGCACTGGAAATTAGATAATTGCTGATGTCATAGCAATTTTCACACAGACAATTTGGTGTCCTGGGGGCTATAAAAGCAGCAGCTTCTACTTTCCCATCACAAGCAGAAGCCTCCAGACAGGTAAGTCCTCCCCCGAACTTGGTAGGATTGGCTTGCTGGGTCTGTTGCTTTTGGATACTTAATTTGTTCCTGGATGTTGATTTTGTTTCTCGTCCTCTTGATACCAGGTTCTCCTTCCCTAGTCACCTGTGCTCAGGTTTGCTTTGTCCACGATGGCTGCCCTGCAGAAATCCGTGAGCTCTCCCCTCGTGGCCACGCTGGCCGCCGGCTGCCTCCTCATCCTGGTGCTGGGCGCCCAGGGAGCAGTGGCTGTGCCCATCACGTCGCATTGCAGGCTCAACGAGTCCGACTTCCAGGAGCCCTACATCATCAACTACACCTTCACTCTGGCCCAGGAGGTACTCATCTCAGCCTTTCTCTTTGCATCTTACCTACTTGGAACCTGAAGAGTTCTTAAAATGTCTTCAGAGACCATCTCAGATCTTTAATAGATGAACATTTCTCTCTACTGATATACCTGCCATCATTTTCTATGTCTTTTAAGACTTTTTGGAGATCAAGCTTCACCTCGAGACCTTCCATTTTGCCCTTTAGGATATGTACATTCAGTTTTACCCCCAAAAGAGCCATGTAGTAACCCATCTGACTGTTTATGGTTCCCTTTACTCCTCGAAGCATTCTTTTATTTTTTGAAGAGAAAGAAATTGACATGTTTTGAGCACTTACTATGTTATGAGCTCTATTCTAGGAGCTTTAAATCCATTCTTTTTTTTTTTTTTTTTACTGAAGTATAATTCATTGACAGTATTATTTAAGTTCCAGGTATACAGCATAGGGATCCACAATTTTTAAAGATTATTCTCCATCTATAGTTATTATAAAATATTGGCTATATTACCTATGCTGTACATTATACTTTTCTATCTTATTTTTTAACTTACTTTGAAGTATAGTTGGTTTACTGGGTCATGTTAGTTTCCAGTGTATAGCACACTGATTCAGGTCTATATATATATGTGTATATACAATGTATGTTTATTCTTTTATATATTCTTTCCTCTTATTGGTTATTGTAAAATATTGAGTATAGTTCCCTGTATTATATAGTAACTTCTTGTTAGCTCTCTATTTTACACATTGTAGTGTGTATATGTTAATCCCAAACTTCTAATTTATCCCTCCCCTCAGCCTCTGAGCATCATTTTAAACCCATGCACTAAAGAACCCTTTCTTCAGCCTTCACAGTGCTGCTCTGGGAAGAGGGGCCAGAATACAGTTCTACTTACAGACATTTCTTCTAGCTTTTTGATGTCCAGGCACTTACTGTTTCTTCTCTTCCAGGCTAGTTTGGCAGATAACATCACAGATGTTCGTCTCATTGGGAAAAAACTGTTCCAGGGAATCAATGTAAGCCATAGGCATGATGCCACTTGTGGTTACTTGGCGTGACGGTGAGGATGGGCTGGGTCTTGCGGATGTCGCCTCATCTGAGCCCTGCTGTTTCACTTTCACCAGCAGGTGACAAAACGCTGCTATCTGCTGAAGCAGGTACTGAACTTCACTCTTGAAGAGGTGCTGCTCCCCCAGTCCGATAAATTCCAGCCCTATATGAAAGAGGTGGTGCCTTTCTTCTTCAAGCTCAGCAAAAAGCTAAGCCAATGCGTAAGTTCTTCTCCAGCCTGAGTCCGATCCTCCCGGGTGCCTGCCTTTCCTCTTTCTTCTGTGTGGAACTCTCTTCCTTCCCACCCCAGTGCTCCTTCCGTGCTGGTAGAGGTGCCTCCGTCACACCATTACAGAAATCATTTGGCGTCACAGCCTGTTTGTTTCTGCGTTAATTGAGCCCCATTTTTAGTTGATCGTGATGGGTAGGGTCTGAAAGACCACAAGAGGCTCATTTGTCCCTGGGAAAAAGCAAGTCAGACTATGTGAGATGAGAAAGGTGTTGGGAGCTGTAAGGAAAAATACCTATTGATGCAAATGGGTTCACTGAATATAAGTTGACGGAGGGAGGGGATGGGAAAGAGAGAAAGGGAGAGACAAGAAGATTTAATATTCGGCAGTGGGTGGGTTGGATGAAGACTGCTGCCCTTTTGATAATGGAAGTGACAAAATCAGAGGTGGGTGAGCTTGATGCCTCTGAATATTGAAAACTAAGAAAAATATTTTAGTGGAGTGGGCTGAGCAAAGGGGGCCTAGTATTTATTGAGGAGGGCCCTATTCACATGAGATGTTTCATGTAGGTTTCTTGTTCTGAGCCCGTGTTTTTGATGAGGTGCCGTTATGGTTTTATTCTTGACAGGATTTGCATAAACCACTCCACTCTTTCCACAAACTTCAACCTCAGTAGGGTTTCCCAAAGGTGAAGCGAGGACCCCGTGTAAGGGAAATGACTGGATTTTGGTGTCCCAGGGAATTGAAGAGGTCAGAAAATCTAGGTCACTACTGATATCTAGGTCGTTGTGGGCAAAATTGCTAAGAACTTTAATTCCAGGTGAATTGTAACATACTTCGGTTAGGAAGGCTGAGTTTCAAAAAGCTTCAGTACAACAATGTTAAACTTGTTACTCTCATTTCCATTTTGTAGCATGAGTATGACAGCCAGCACATCCAGAGAAATGTACAGAATCTGAAGAACACAGTGAAAAAGGTACTACTAACAACTGTTAGTGCTAAATCATTTGATGGAAGAGACAAATACTGTTTTTCTTCCCTTTCTTTTCTTTTTTCTCCCATGTCATGATTTTTTACTGGACTCTCCTGCCATTGGGTTGATTATTTAGGTGCACATACATATAGATGTTTATAAGTCAGTTTCCAAATTTTGCAAATTCTAGAACTGGCTGGGAACTTAAGTCATCTAATCTTGTCACCCATGTGCTAGGGATGGCCAGTGTCAGAGTCAGAATAGACTGCAGGACCTCTGAATCCCATCCAGGTTAGAAGTGCTCGATATTCCACTTAGTCTCATTAGTTCTTCGGGAAATTTAAGATACCTACTGATTCATTTAGTCTGAAGAAGCATTTGTTCAAAACCAGAAAACTGAGGAAAACTTATTTGAAATAATTTTGAAGTCATTCACATGATGATGTAAAACTTGGAGAAATATACCTAGAACAGCCGTAACAAAAAAGCTGGACTTGCACATAGGATGAGTTTCTGGAATGGTTGGTACTTATATTTAAGTATTAAAATACCCAGCAGCTATTGGTTTTAATTTAAAAGTGAGAGTGAATGACCCCCCAGTTTCTTTTACACAGTTTCAAATAGAATGGAAATGTTAATATTAGTAATGGGTTCATTGCAGGGAAATGAACGTCCACACTGGAAGCCCTCTTTCTTCCTCTTTCCTTGTCTCTTCCTTCCCTCGACAATGCCCTAGAGAGCGTCTATCTGATTTGGGTTAGTGTATATTTTGACAGAGAATGATACGGTCAGGTGGCCTATTTGGGGAAAAAGAACAACAGGGGAAGGCTGAACTCAGCTGACTAATCCAGAAGCCAGAGCTACCATGAGCAGCAGCAAAAGTGATGGTTTGGCAAGCAGATAGAATTAAACCTCAGAAACAAGAAGGCTCTGGTTGATGGAATTTTCAGTAACAAGCGTAACCTCAATTCCCCCTTTTTTCCATCTTGATTTTTTTTTTAATAAAAAGTATCTCTTCCTGAATGTGATTTAATGAACATTGTCAATACCTTCCTTTGATAACTGAAGGATTTGTTGTTTTTTATTGTGAAGATAAATTCTCTTGTCATAGAATGATTAGCTAGACACAGAGGGCTGAATATTAGCAGGCCATAGCCAAGAAGTACTTTGCCTTTCGGGTGTGAAAAATTCCTCATATGAGCTTACTTTGTTGTCTTTAGAAAAGTGGAGTGTGGGAGAGAAAAAGCTGATGTGGGGAAACAGATTTTAAAGCTCTTAAGCCATTTTGAGGGAATTGACTTTCACATTAGCAATCAGCTGCAATGTGGATGAGTAGTTAAGCTTTTTTTTTCTTTTTTAACCCTGTAGTTCCAGAAAGCATAGTGAGAGAGGAATATTAATCAGAGAAATCTCAGCATGCATAAACATTGGTCAGCACTGTGAAATGGGAGGTCATCTTGGGGGGATAGTAATCCCCTGTCACTGAAGAAAAGCAGAAAGCAGGCAGTAGCAGAACAGAGAACAGACCGTAGAATTCTTTATCATCTTGAGAGTCTTTGAGATATTAAAAAAATATCTCTTATCATTGTGTCAAAGGAAGTATCGAAAGGTGGAAAGATGGAAGGAAGCAGGAAGAGAAAGCTCAAAATCTAGAGGACAGTGATGACTTAGGGTTGCTGTTTCCTTTGAAATAATCTTGAGCACATTTAATTAGACAAGTTTCAGAGGAGGGGACTTAGACTTGTGGTCCCTCTCCCATGGGGTTTAAAAGACTATTTTGCCTACTACTTGGAAGGAGGAGGAAAGAAAGGGTGTTAGACTCTGTATCTGCCCTTTCACTGTTAAAGCAACTAGATAGGAGGCATTTGATATTTCCCCACAAAAGTGAAAACTTGTTTTCCCCCACCTTGGTCAAGAAAGTGGAAACAGAAAAAGTCCACATGTTTTGGTAAATGTGGTAGTTTTGATTCAAGACTATTGGAGTTGAGTGGTTATACTAACTGGTTGGTCACAGATAGTCGTGGGGCTCAGAGGCAGGGCAAGGAGTGATGAGTGGTGCTTGGGTCTCCCAGATCCCAGCACAGCCTCTACCTGCTTGCTCTGGGTCAGCAGTGATTTAACACGTCAACCAGCTGAGACTGATGCCCATATGTGCCCTCTCAGATCAGGTCATATACTTTTGGAAAAGGGTATTATCACTAATCTTTTCTAAGAGGCTAAAACTTGGTTTCTGTTCCAACAACCTCACCATCTCATCTCTCTCTAATTTGTTTCTCTTTAGAAAACATGGTATAAATGCTGAAATACTTGTGTGTTCTTATTTTCACAGCTTGGAGAGAGTGGAGAGATTAAAGTCATTGGAGAACTGAACTTGCTATTTATAGCTCTGCGACGTGAATGTGCTCAAGTAGAACAAGGCTGGAAAATGGATTACTAACCTTTCTCACCTGTTAAACAATAAGATCCCCTGAGGTTTTCTTTTATCAAAAGGAAAAGGGGAAGCCAAACTCCATAGTCCTGTGTAAATTCTAAAAAAACCCTGGCTTAGCTTCAAAATGAGAACGATGTCACTTGTATCCATAAGATCAGAAGCTAGACCTTCCAAGCATATTAATAACTTTTTATTGTAGTCAGTGTTTTATACACAGAAATTTAACTATTTCCCCACAAAGAAGATTACGTTCTATCTCTTTAGAAAAAGACCCTAAATAACTTTATTTCCATAATCAATACTTTATATTTATGAATTAATTTATTGTTATAAGTACATGTCTTATTATTTATGTCACTTTACTAATATGGGTTTATTTATGGGAGCATTATAAGATATTCCTACTTAATCATAAGGTTAATAGTAATATTTATGATAATAATTATGGAGCTATGTTTAATTGGTCTCAATAAACACATCGATATCCTAAATCTTGTGGCTTTGTGACTTTTTTCCCCTCTACTGTTTTCACCACCATCATCACCATCATCATCATGTAATCATTCCTATTTGCTAAATGGGCCCAGAAGCTGTATAAATGATTTTATTCCTGACTCTAAGCAAATGAGGTGCTATTAGTATTATCCCCTTTTACTGCTGAGAAAGCCAAATCAGAAACATGTTTAAAATATTGTGTTACTATGAGTAGTTGAAACTTTTCAAGCTAGTTCTATCTGACTTCTAGGGGATCTTCTGTATTACCTATATAGATTTATTGTGTTGATTCAGCATGTGATTCTGAAAGTAAAAAGGTAAGAAATTTAAAAGAATTCATCTGCATCATTAGCAGTTTGTGGATAAAAGAAAAGAATGATGCTGGAGGAGAAATACATATTGCCTGTGGTGATATAGATGAACTCTTTGTGGCTCAGAGGATAAAGCGTCTGCCGGCAATGCGGGAGACCCGGGTTCCATCCCTGGGTTGGGAAGATCCCCTGGAGAAGGAAATGGCAACCCACTCCAGTATTTTTGCCTGGAGAATCCCATGGACAGAGGAGCCTGGCGGGCTACAGTCCACGGGGTCGCAAAGAGTCGGACACGACTGAGCGACTTCACTTCTGAGCCTCTTAGGCAGGGCATCCTCCAGTTTGCCTGTGAGTCAGGAAGGAAAGGGGAAGCTGATTGAGTTTGGGGAGTCTCATCTGCTAGTGGAGTTTAGCCCTGGTAGAGAAGTCTTGTGCGTGGAAGATGAAACACACATGAGGGCAAAAGCTGGACGTCATCAAGATTTGTGCAGCAGTACAGAGAAGAGAGTAGAGATGAAGTTGGACTAGTTCTGTCTAGAAGAATGGAGAAACACCACCAGCACTGAAGCTTGTATAGGTCCTTCCACAGAAGGTGAAAGTCGGTGGTCAGCAGTCTCAAATGCGTTCTTCTCCAAAAAGCCAGGAGCTATTCTACAGGGCACTCACCAGTTGTTTGCCAAGCTCCTGAAAGATGGGGTCAAGACTGGTGATGATTAAGATATAGAGGGCAAAGAAGTGGTTACCTGTGGGGAGAAGGGCAATGTTCAGAGGAATAAGACGTACAAACCATTAGGTATGAAATAAGCTACAGGGATATATTGTACAGCATGGGAAACACAGTGAATATTTTACAACTATGAATGAAGTATAACCTTTAGAAACCATGAATCACTATATCATATACCTGTAGCTTATATAATGTTGTACAGCCACTATACTTCACTTGAAAAAAAGACTGATGGTGATTGTGAACATATATGTAAATTGCACATTCACTTGTGGATAAAGAAGAGTTAATGCTTTTGGTATTGGCTCCAAATGCTGAAAGGTACCGAAGCTAAGCTTCCAGGATGATGGGATGAGAATTATTTATGGGTTAAGCTGAGTTTTAGGACTCTTTTCTCTCTTCTTCCAGATAAGTCTCAGGGGGATTCCCTGGTGGCTCAGATTGTAGAACCTCTGTCTGCAATGCGGGAGACCTGGGTTTGATCCCTGGGTTGGGAAGATCCCCTGGAGAAGGAAACAGCAGCCCACTCCAGTACTCTTGCCTGGAAAATCCCATGGACAGAGGAGCCTGGTAAGCTACAGTCCATGGGGTCGCAAAGAGTCAGACATGACAGAGAGACTTCACTAATGACTTGAGAAAAATTTGCACTTGTTTTTGACCAATCTTCTAGAAATCGAGCCATCCGTGGAAGAATACCTTTAAGATTGGATTCACAGATACTTCCATCCTATGACAAGGAGTCTGAAATGAAGAGATTTAAAAATTTTGAATGCCAATGGATATAAGCAATAAGGTGCCAGGATCCTGTCCAAGTCTGGAGGGCAGTTCTGGAAATGTGACAGTGACATGAGATAGTCCAGATTCCTCATGGGGAATCTTGACATAATCACTGGCAGTTGCTGTAGCAACTCTTTTATTTTTTTGGCATCAGTGGCAGTGGCTAGCATTTGGCTGGTACTATTGGCATGGCTCGTTCTTGGCACTGGCAGAAGCCTTGGGTGTCTACTTCCCCAGCAGCAGATGGCAGCATTCAGGTATTTAAGAAAACTAATCTGTGAGCTTGTATGAGACACAAGCTCCCTGAGACCCTAACCAGCATTTAGGATTGAGGAGATGCCCTTGAGGGTTTCAGGTGTGGGAAGACTTGATGTGACTCATGACTGTTGGGTGGAGAATAGTTCTAGGAGGGGTAAGAATAGAAGCAAGGCCAGTGCAATCACTGGAGGGGCACCCAAGGCTGGTGCTGTGGTTAGGGTGGAGAGGGAGGTGAGAGGGCGTTCAGGATGGGAGGTACACATGTATACTTGTGGCCAATTCATGCTGATGTATGGCAGAAACCATCACACTGTTGTCAAGTAGTTATCCTCCAATTAAAATAAATAAATAATTTTTTTTTAAAAGGAAAATGGTGATTGAACTGAACTAGATGAGGTTAGAGCCAGAGTGTGACTGTGTGTGAGTGCGATTCAGCGACTTGGTGGCCTGGGACATAAGAGCTATGTATGGGTCAGATTCACAAACAGGAAAAGTGAGCCTTTAGTTTCTTTCCTGTTCCTTCATTTACACTAGAATATTTAGTAGCATGCAGTGCTTCATATAGGAATGATGATAAAGACAGTGATTTTTGTACTGAAAGGACGTTAAGATTTCAAGATTTGAGTGCAGACACTTAAATCAAATGAGGAGAATGCAGTGATACCAAGGTTGAAAGCCAGGGTCCTATTGTCCCCGAGGCAGCCCCCAGCATAGTGACTTTATCTTTAAAATCTACTTCAAGGAATGCTTATTGTTGTTGACAAAACAGCTAGACAAGTCTGGAATGTTGTTGTGCATCACGCTAAGTCGAGTCTGATGCTTTGTGACCCCATGGACTGTAGCCTGCCAGGCTCCTCTCTCCATGGGATTCTCCACTGGAGTGGGTTGCCATTTCCTTCTCCAGGGATCTTCTTGACCCAGGAATTGAACCTGAGTCTCCTGTGTCTCCTGCATTGCAGGCGAGTTCTTTACTCTCTGAGCCATCGGGAAAGCCCAGACGAGGCTGGGATGACTGATCCTAATTGCCAAGAGGAAACTCTATTACTGCTACACCCTGCGGGCAAGGTAGACTGTAACTGGGCCAAAGAGGTTCACTTGATTGTCTTGCCAACTTGCCCAACAGTCTGGTCAATAAAAAACTGCCTCAACCCCAAAGAGACAGGATCCTCAAGACCTCCATTTCTGTAGGAATGAGGTTTAGTCCCTTTATCAGGTGAAGGACCGCATGCAATGAAGGGGCAGGCAGACGGTAAAGGGAATGGGTAGTGGAAGAAGGAATTCATGATTGTTAAAGTCCTGTGAACAGCTATAAATGCAGGAATTATAGTAGAAATGGTTTCTGTTAATTCATTCTTTGTCATCTTTCCTCCTCCTCCCTCCTCTCTTACGTGAAGAGTACTAAAGAGGGCTGAAATTTCACTTTTCAGGTGGGACTGTGCCCACACCGCCATCCTCCATATGGTGGTGGTGGTGAGATTCTGAGTATTTCCTGGGCTGGAGGCAAGCATTTCTCACCTGAACAAAGACAAGAGCGGGAGCTGAAGAAATGAGGAATGGGTTGAGCTACTTTGGCCCTCCAGATCCATCATCTGTTCTTCCCCGCTCTGCTTTGTCTCCAGAGGAATTGACATACATGAATTGCTCCCTGTATATGCTGACTTTCTGGATTTTGATTGCATTTGGCAAGTGAAATAAGTTAGGAAGGAGACTGAAAGAAGATAATACAGCTAAAATACATATTCCTCTGGAACCCTCCAGCCAAGTTGCCTTGCAGGTTGGTTGTCTACTTCTACCCAAAACCTCAGCTCATGCAGACAGCTCTCGTCCATATAATTCTCCTTCCTAGATCTGGAAATCGCTCTCAATCCTGGTCCTTAATGGGCTTCCAGCTATTGTTAGCTTTGGGGCAGCATACTACTTCTTTACAGGGTTCCTTAAACTCTCTCTACACCTTAAAAAAGTCAATCCCTTATTAAACTCTTTTTCAAACACAATATTGTAAATTGACTGTACATCAACAAAAATTTTTTTTAAACATAAATTATTTCAACCGCTATGGAAAACATATGGAAGTTTCTTAAAAAAGCTTAAAATTACCATATGATCCAGCAATCCTACTCCTGGACATTTACTTGGAAGAGATGAAAACTCTAATTTGAAAAGATGCATGCACCCTAATGTTCGTAGCAACACTATTTATAATAGCCAAGACATGGAAACATCCCAAGTGCCCATCAACAGATGATTTGCTTAAGAAGCTGCAGTATATATATATATATATATATATATATATATATATGCATATATGGAATTCTATATATGCATATATATATATGCAATGGAATATTACTCAGCCACAAAAAAGAATGAAACATTGCCATTTGCAGGAACATGAATGGACCTAGAGGTTATCATACTAAATTATATAAGTCAGGAAGAGGAAGGGAAAATATATGATATCACTTATATGTGAAATCTAAAAAACAGTACAAAGGAACCCAAACACAAAACAGAAACAGCTCAAAAGACATAGAAAACAAAACTTATGGTTACCAAGGGGAAAGGGAAGGAGAAGAGGAACAAACGAAGCATGGGATTAATGATACACACGACAATATATAGAATAGAGAAGCAACAAGGATTTACTGTCTAACTTGTAATAACCTATAATGGAAAATAATATGAAATATCTATATCTATCTCGTGTGTGTGTATGTGTGTGCTCAGTCATGTCCAACTCTTTGTGACCCCCATGGACTGTAACCCACCATGCTCCCCGTCCATGGAATTTTTCAGGCAAGAATGGGTTGCCACTTCCTGCTCCAGGAGATCTTCCCAACCCAGGGATGGAACCTGCATCTCTTGTGTCTTCTGCATTGGTAGGCAGATTCTTGACCACTGCATCACCTAGGAAGTTCATATCAATCTATGTCTATATATCTATATCTATCTGTCTATCTATCAACTGAATTACTTTGCTGTATACTTGAAACTAATACAATATTGTAAATCAATTATATGTCAATTAAAAGAACAACTCCTTTCCATTACCCAGCTTGAGTATGTTTTCCACTGGGATTCTGACCTATATATCTTTGTTCTCTCTTCTGTTCTCCTCCCAGCTCCCGCCCAGTAGCAGGATGGAGTCTACTAGTTTAGATATCATTTTTTTTTTTTTTTTTTTTAACAATAAAGGGCTTCCCTGGTGACTCAGCTGGTAAAGAATCTGCCTGCAATGTGGGAGACCTGGGTTCGATCCCTGGGTTGGGAAGATCCCCTGGAGAAGGGAAAGGCTACCCACTCCAGTGTTCTGGCCTGGAGAATTCCATGGACTGTATAGTTCATGGGGTCACAAAGAGTGGGACATGACTGAGAGACTTTCACTTTCATTTCATGGACAATAAATAAAGCCAGTTTCTGGCACATCTAAGTTGCGGAAATGTATGACTCTACAATGAAGCAAAATAGAAAGCAGTGGTTTCTAAAATAAAAATACTTTTTAATTAAAAAAAAAAACCCTATTTCCACAATAGATTTCTCCATGGGAAAGAGAGGCATTTGGGTCAACACGCAGCATTACCTGAAGTACCTAAAAGGCTTTCTTCTCCCTTTTGGTCCAGGAGAACTCTTACTCCTTTCTGCTGAGCCCCCCCTTCTCCCTGCTGGCACATGTGAACCCCCTTCTCCCTTCCACACCTGGCACATGTGAACCCCGTCGAAGTCAGTATTGCGCCCACTAGAGGACGGGAGAGCTATTACACCCAAAGCATCCTGACTCCTCTCCCCTTTGTGTTTTGGTTGCTTCTCCTTTGTGCGACCCTTCCTTCAACTCTTTTCTTGTTACAGCTGCCAAGGATGTTCAGCAAGAATGCCTGTCTGAGTCACAGTGCTTCCCTTATTTCAGTGGGGTTTAAATGTCTGGCTCATTCTCTGATTCATTCCTTCAAAATGACGTATATGTACACACACACATATTCATGCTAAGTTGCTTCAGTCATGTCTGACTCTGTGTGACCCTATGGGCTGTAGCCTGCCAGGCTCCTCTGTCCATGGGATTCTCCAGGCAAGAACACTGGAGTGGGTTGCCATGCCTTCCTCCAAGGGATCTTTCCGACCCAGGGATCAAACCCATACTGGCAGGCATGTTCTTTACCACTCGCGCCACCTGGGAAGCACATAGTCAGACACAATTTAGGGACTAAACTATAGCAATGTTCCAGGCACTATTTCAGATGGTGAGCGAAACAAACAGATGGTGAGTGAAAGGAGACAGAGTGCTCAGAGGAAGATCTGAGGTCCCCAGTGTGGCTGGAATACAGATTGTGAGGGCAGACGCGCGAGGTACCTGGGCTGAGCCAGTTCCTCACTACAATCTACGCTCTGTGAGGGTTAGCATTTTGGTTCGTTTTGCTTATCATCTGGAATATCGCCTGTTGTTGTGTAGACCCTAAGTCATGTCCGACTCTTTGCGACCCCATAGATGATAGCCTGCCAGGCTCCTCCATCTATGGGATTTCCCGGGCAAAAATACTTCAGTGGGTTGCCTTCCTTCTCTAGGGTATCTTCCCAACCCAGGGATCGAACCCGCATCTCCTACATTGGCAGACAGATTCTTTACCACGGAGCCACCTGGGAAGCTAATATGTATATAAATTAATACTGCCTATCTTATGGATAAGATCTGCTATGATCAGTAGAATAATATATATATATATGTATACGTATACATATATATATACATACATATACATATATATATATATGGCATTTTGAAGGAATTAACAAATACATTGATTCAGACAGAATCCCTGGAAGGCACTAGAATCAAAAACAAATTTGTGGGAATAAGAGACCTCTCATTAGCTGGTTCCTGCTAATGAGAACACCCAGGCTGGTAAAACCAAAACACAGATGCATTTAACTGCAGTAAAGTGAACAGCTGGTGTGTAGGAGAGAAAGACACAGAACGAAAAGCAGTAGCTAGCATCCCCCAGCACAGAGCTGCATGAGAGGTTCGCATCAAGTCTAGATGCTCAGCTGATCGGATCCTCCTACGTGTCTGGTTTGGGTGCAGAGGACAGACAGGAAACAATATCGAAGGCGGAAGGGGAGCCCACTGTGGCCTCTGCAGATCTTATAGGTAAAGGAGAAGATAAAGAGCTGCTTGTGGCTGCCCAACATAGCTTAGAAGTGGGTCGAGCTGCCGAGGCAGAGTTCGTTATGTTTAGGTCAGCACCCAAATTTCTTTCTCCTTCCTCCTTAGAGCCCTGACTGTCTTTCGGTCTTCTCTCACCTCACTGAGTGTTCCGTGATGATGATGGGAGTGTAATCAGTAATCCAACAGTATTTATTGCATTCATACTATAGGCTAGTCGATATTTATTAACAGAGTCAGAGTAACTGCAATGACCAAGCAGGAAAAACTTCCCTGCCGTGATAGAACTTAGATTTTAGCAAAAGGAGATAAATAGTAAACAAAATATATAAGTGAAAGGCATGTTAGATAATGATGAGAGATTTGGAAAAAATAAAACAGAAAAAGGAGACAGAGAAGCTGAGGGCAGGGTCCCCTAATTCTCCTTGGGGTATTGTATTAGTGTGCAAGGGCTACCATAACACTGTAGTACACAGGCTGAGTGGCAGTTCTGGAGATGAAGTCTGACCTCAAGAGGTCAGCAGGATCGGTTCCCTCTGAGGCCTCCCTCCTTGGCTTACAGACGGCCACCTTCTCTCTGTGTCCTTACATGGTCTTTCCTCTGTCTGTGTGTGTGCATGCTAAGCCGCTTCAGTCGAGTCTGACTCTGTGTGACCCTATGAACTACAGCCTGTGACGCTCCTCTGTCCCACTAGCGCCACCCGGGAAGCCCTCGTCCACGTATCATTGTTGTGTTAGTCGCTCAGTCATGTCCGACTCGGTGAAGGCAATGGCAGCCCACTCCAGTCCTCTTGCCTGGAAAATCCCATGGATGGAAGAGCCTGGTAGGCTGCAGTCCATGGGGTCGAGAAGAGTCGGACATGACTGAGCGACTTCAATTTAACTTTTCACTTTTCACTTTTCACTTTTCACTTTCCTGCATTGGAGAAGGAAATGGCACCCCACTCTGGTGTTCTTGCCTGGAGAATCCCAGGGACGGGGGAGCCTGGTGGACTGCCGTCTATGGGGTCGCACAGAGTCGGACAGACTGAAGCGACTCAGCAGCAGCAGCTGCAGCACGTCCTACTCTTTGTAATTCCATGGACTGTAGCCCTCCTCTGTCCATGGCATTCTCCAGGCAAGAACACTGGAGTGGGTTGCCATTTCCTTCTCCAGGGGATCTTCCTGACCCAGGGATCGAACCTGGGTCTCCTGCATTGCAGGCAGATTCTTTACCGTCTGAGCCGCCAGGGAAGAATCCTCTATGCATGTCTGTATTCTAATCTCTTTTTATGAGGGCATGAGTTGCATTGAACTAGGGTCTGCCCAGACAGGTATTTAACTTGACTATTTCTTTTTAAAAAACTTTTTTATTTTGTATTGGGTTATAGCCAATTAAGCAACAATGTTGTGATAGTTTCAGGTGAACAAAGGGACTCAGCAATGCATATACATGTATCCATTTTCCCCCAACCCCCCTCCCATATAGGCTGCCACATAACATTACCTCTTTAAAGGCCGTACCTCCAAATACAGCCATATTCTGGGGTGTTGGGGGTTAGGACTTCAACATGTGAATTTCGGAGGGACAAAGTTTAGCCCCAATGGATATCCTAGGAAAGACCAGCAGGGAAGGTGGTATTTCAACAAAGACTGGAAAGACTTAGCAGAGCTGGCCATATAGATATCTAGGGGGGAAAGCATTTCAGGCAGAGGGAATAGCCAGTGCAAAGACTCTGAGATACAGGCATTTTGGTGAGTTTGAATGGAAGTATCATGACTAAAGAGGTGTGGGGGGTGGTGGGGAAATAGGAGGAAAAGAAGCCCAGGGGAAAAAGAGAATAGCAAATCAGGCCCTTAGGCCATTGAAAGGATTTGACGTTTACTCGGAATGTGAGAGGAAGTCCTTAGGGGAGCAATCAGGCTGCTAGTGGCCTGCAAGTTGAAGTTCAAGTGCATTGCTTAGTCTGAGTGGAATCTATGAGGCACTTATGCTGCCTGCCCCAGAACCTCGGGGATGAGGAGATGGACAAACGATAAACACATTTGGATGGAAAGGATACATCTATTTCTAGGACTCTCACTGTTGCAATTTCTAAACTCTGTCTCAACTCTTGTGGTTATTAATGTCAACGTTCTTTCTGATGCACTTAGAAAATGAGTTAGAAAGGCTATTTTTTAAGCCACGTGCTTTGATAAAACTTTGGAGGAGGCTTGGATTGGGGCATGTGCATGTCCTTTTTGTCTCTTTTCTTCTTCTGGGCTATTGGTGAGGGGGACAGTGGCAGAGGTGTATTTGTCTCATTCCATTTGCGGTGGGTTATTATATGAAATCTGCTTGGGACTTCTTTTCTATTTTGAAATCATGGCTAGGGTACTGTATTCTTTGCAGGTTTTATGGATGTCATGCCTTTCATTGCCAGAGAACAAATGACCGACTTGTCAAAACTGAAAACTCTAAGGAAACCAACACCTACACAGCTATTGCTGTTGTCTGGTCGCTGTGCTGTGTCTGACTCTTTAATGAGCCCATGGGGGTAGCCTGCCAGGCCCCTCTGTCCATGAGATTTACCAGGCAAGAATACTGGAGTGGGCTATCATTGCCTTCTCCAGGGGATCATTCTGACCCAGGGATCGAACCTGAAGTTGAACCCACATTTCTGCGTTTCCTGCATTGGCAGGTGGATTCTTTACCCCTGACCCACCAGGGAAGCCCCTCAAAGCTGTGTGATACTGCCTAATAGCTACTGGAATGGAAAATACTTTTTTGTGTGTGTTGGTGTGTTTGTTTTTTTCTCACACTGTCCATCAAAAGATTTTGAACTCAATCATACATCATGTTTATTTATTAATCTGGAGAGTCAACATGGTACAGTGGAAACACCATTGGATTTGTTGTTCAAAGACGTAGGTCAAAACCCAGGTTGCTGCTTCCTGTCTTTTCACCTTCAGACTTGTCATTCAACTTCTTTCAGTCTCAGCTCTCTTACCTGTAAACCAAGAAAAACAAGACCTCCTTTACCTTTTTTAGAAGTACTGGGAAGATCAAGTAAAGGAAAATAGTTATGATGAGATATGATTAGACATAAGATTAGATATTCCTACAGTGAATATGCAAGGGTTATAAAATATCACAAAGATTTGTTTTATTATTCCTGACATTTTTTCCTTTTGTTCCTTTCCCCTTAGCTCACTGTTTTCCCGTCTCCTGTTTTCTGTGGTGTCCACCAAAGCCTCCGACACTCCTTGCATCCTGCTCTCCAGTGTGGAGGGAGCCCACACACGGAGTGGAAAACACATGTGCTTTGGAGTCTCACAAACATGGGCAGAATTCTCTGCCTTTTTGAACTGAGTGTCACCAGGCATGTGATTCAACTTCCCTGGACCTCAGGTTTTTTCTCTGTAAAATGTAGCAATACCAGATGCTCTAAGACTAACTACATTCTCAAGTATAATGGGAAGTATTTAGTTGTACCCTGAACTTAAGGATATAAAAACGTTCTTCTCCCAACAACCTCCAATAAGCTTGGGGGATGACAAACACTCAGTTTAAGAACCTAGTGAATGAATTAATTAATGATGAAGGGTGAAAACATAGAATACCAGCTGCCTAACACAAGGCCTGGAACATAGGCTGAGACCCTCAGTGAATTTCCTTGCTGTTTCTTCCTTATGCTGCTCATGTGTCCAACCTCAATAGCCCCCTTTCTTCCACGCAGACCATTGACAGCACTCTTCTTCCCCTCTCTAATCTGTTCTCATCCATCCCTATAAGGATGTAAATAAAAGATAAACAGGTTTCTTGGATGGTTCAGTAAAGCAGGACCTACCATTTCTGAGGGGACAAAAATCAAGCTATCATTGTACTGAACAAATTATCTATCTATAACTATTTCATGTCTATATCTTCTGACTCTATCCTGGGAAAAACATTGGATTTCAGTGTTTTTTGTCTTTGTTTGAATGACTGGTTTAAATAGATCTATTTGCTTCTTATTCATGTCTGTGTTGATTTCAGGATTTATGATCCTGAGAATCATACCAATCTTTGAGGTCATTAAATGTCATATATCAAAAAATTTAAGATGCAATATATTGGGAGTTGCAGTATTCTTTCATTTACCACGGAGAGAAAGAAAAAAAAAAATGTTGCTGAATAAACTACAAAGCAGTGCTTTCTTAACTTTTAGCATATGGCTCTTGCTTTGCAAGAAAATATGTATTTTTGATCATTCCTCCAAAGACAAATATTTACTTCTCTAATATCAGATTTGTGGTCCACTGTTGCTCTGTGCCTTTCTATAAACACATTAACTTTAGTGTCAAGGCCAAATCATAGGGTAATTTCTCCAAAAGCATTTGAACAGCACTTAAGCTCAATACCCACAGTAATAGCCACACACACAGTTCAATTAGAGTGATGACGTCATTAGAAAGAGACGACTGTACAGACTCTGATTCAGTGATGTCATTTTAAGACTCCATGTATTAGAAAACAGGCTAGGATTTCAGAGATATTTACATATGAAAACAAAGCATCTTAGAGTCAACAAAACGATTTAGCAAATTAAAAATCCCCATTTTTTTCCTCCTACAGAGGAGCAGATGCACCACTGAGGACTCAAAGTGAGCTGTGGTTCTCTGCCGGAGCCGGGGAGCTCATTTTGCTTATTGGACATGCTTGACCAGCAGGCTGCAAGTGGCTAGCATTCTTCTGGGTAGGAAGGGACTTAAATTTCAAGGGAAATGGCTGTCATGTTGGCCTTTAGGAACTGGGGCATTTGTTGTGCACTGGGGCAGATAAAGTGTTTGAATGTTCTCTTGTATATTATGTAGGAGTGGCAGCCTTAAAATATTCACTTTGTTGGTCCTAGTCCGCCCTCTGGGTGTGTGTGGGATAAATGGGACTCTTCAAGTCCACACATTCTGAAATGCTGTCAGATCATTGTTCATCCTTCCTTTTTCTCATTTTCTTCAATCGTTTCTCAGAGCTTCTCAAGGCTTTTAATAAACTTGAACACTATTCAGAGCATTACACATGCATTTTGCCAGGGTCTGCATATTTGTGTTTATTCCCCCCTGCCCCTACCTCCAGTTTGTATGTTGAAACCTAGACACCAAGGTGATGGTATTTTGGAGAGGTAATTTGATCATGAAGGCAGAGCCGTGGTGATCGGGGTTCCTGCCTTTAAAGAAGAGGTTCCAGAGAGTTCCTTCACTCCTTCCACCATGTGAGGACACTGTGAGAGGCTGGCATCTGCAACCCAGGGCAGAACCCTTCCTAGAATGGGACCATGCTGGCATGTTGATCTTGGACATCCAGCCTGAAGAACTGTGAGGATAAATTTCTGTTCTTTGAAACCTACCCAGTCTTGTTAGAGCACCCGCATGGACTAAGACGTATTTATTATTTGAAAAATAGTAATGCAGTAGCTACCACTTTCAGAGAGCTGCTATAGCTGGCATTGTGCTAACCATTCTATTCATATTGTTGTATTTTTTGCTCACGATAACCCTTTGCGGTAGGTATAATTATTGTCCTGCTTTAACAATGACACAAACTGAAGCTTAGAGAGGATTAGTAACTTTCCCAATGCCTTAATAACTAATGAGAAGTGGATCTGAGTTTCAAAACTAAATCTCCTTGTAATGAACAGCAATTTTCATACAAGTCTGTAGAAGAAAATTGTGGAAGTGATATAATAAAAATAAATCCAAATGAGCAGAAACTTCTCAATTGGTACCTGAAAGACACTGTGTACTTCTTCTAATGGTTCTTCTACGGATTAGGGCACTTTTGGAACGTCCCTTGGGAACTGTCTTCAGGATCTGCGCTTTGAGTACCCTGTTCAAAGGGATGCTCACTATCCATCCTGTGAGGTCAGCTTTGACTCTTTAATGCACGCTAACGAGGCAGGTCTGCTGACTAAGGTGTTGGATGACTGTGATCACTGGGGTGACACAATTTTCAGTCATGAAAAGACTGGTTTTCTTAAGTTGGCTGAAACCTAAAGCAGAAGCACCCTTGGGGCATATATGATCTTTCTTGGATCATGAGGATTTGAGAGACATAAGATATTTATGGAAATGCAGCTATCTGAGGTCAAAAAAACAGCAACCCTGATGACTGTCAATATAAGCAATTGGAGTTGCATGTATGTTTTGTTGGTATGAATCAGGGCCCCCAGATTTTAGTGGCTCAAGGCAGTGTATGGCTCCTAGCAGTATTCTATGCGGTGTTTTTATTGCAGGAGGCTATACAACTGGATAGACTTTAGGTTTGGTGGCCATGTATAAGTCCTTGTTGTCCTATGTCTACCCACTCAGTATGTTAATCCCATGCCTGCTGAAAGCATTTGGGGTTTTGATTCCTAATGTTAACACTCTTTTGTCTAAAAGAACTTTGAACAGTAGGTATCACTCTGCTTGAAAAAAAAACAACCAGAACCAACAAACCCTTAAGATATTTCACATCCAGTTCCAACATCCTTTAAGCTACTCCCAGTTAAAACCTCAAAGCTGGTACACTGGGGCAACCTTGAGGGATGGATGGGGAGGGGGTTGGGAGGGGGGTTCAGGATGGGGGACACATGTACACCCATGGCTGATTCATGTCAGTGTATTGCAAAACCACTACAATACTGCAAAGTAATTAGCCTCCAATTAAATTAAGATAAAGTAATTAATTAAACCCAAAAACCCCAATTCTTCCTTTTCCTGAACTCATGTAAAACTTCAGTAAACTTCACTTTGCACTCCTGATCAACAGTCTTCTGGTAGGTCTTTGGGAAGAATTCTCATCTCATTTCAGATGAGCAGAGGTACTGCTCATTAATTAGCAGAGGTACTCCTCTGGAAATGACATTTGGGCTCTCCAAAGAGATCCACTTACTTTTAAAAAAAATCTAATCTTGTTTTATTTCTTTTAAGTCACTTTTAGAAAACTGAACTTGTTCATAAGTTAGAATCATATTTGTTTTTTAATTTATACTTTATTTTGACCATACCACACAGCATGTGGGAATCTTAGTTCCCTAACCGGGGATCGAAGCCACGTGCGCTGCTTGGGAAGCCCAGAGTCTTAACAACTACACCACCAGAAAAGTCCTGACCCACCTACTTTTTGAAACAGCAGAAAATACTCCCATGTGTTTGGATTTTTTTTACTTTATACTTTCTCTTTCCTCCTGTGATGCCCTGAATTCAGTCTTGTGTTCTGATGCCTGTTTATTGATTCTTCCTAGTTTTGATGAATCTCTTATCACAACCAGAGTTTTAGTGTTAACTTGCCCAGATTGAGGCTGGTGCCATTCGTCCTGGGCTTTGGTGACCTAGCGCTGCTTCTCAGTATATGGTTCTGAGCTGTGTCCATGTGTTATCCTGGGGATGCTATGCAAAAGGAAACATCGCCATGGGAAGAATTGGGACAGAGTTGAGGGCAGAAGTCCATGGAGCATCTACTTTAGTATGTGGGCCCATGGTTCCAAGCACTGTGCTTTGTATAGATAGATGCTTGGTAAAAATTTGTTAATGGAATAAATGAAAAAACAAAACAGTTATAGTGAAAAGTGAAGTCGCTCAGTCGTGTCCAACTCTTTGCAACCCCACGGACTGTAGCCTACCAGGATCCTCAGTCTGTGGGATTTTCCAGGCAAGAATACTGGAGTGGGTTGCCATTTCCTTCTCCAGGGGATCTTCCCGACCCAGGGATAGAACCTGGGTCTCCTGCGCTGCAGGCAGACTCTTTACTGTCTGAGCCTCCAGGGAAGCCCATGGACCGATGATAGAGAACCTATTAAATTAATAGGTTAATTAGGTAGGTTAATTAAGTAGGTCTTAATTCCAGGTCCTGGTTCAAAAAAGTCTTGAGTATGTTGGGGGAGTTAAAATGTATGAGGTGGAAAAATTCTTGAATACAATTGGAAAATTTTTCTCTTGAGTCTTGATGGTGGGCTGCAGAATGATGGCTTCTGCTGGGTGGGGTAGGGGCAGACAGATGAAAGATCTGGCAAAGGACAAATGTCAAACCCATATGAGGTCATGAGCAGGTTTCCCAGGGCTGCTCATTCTATACTTTTTCTGGGATACTAGTTACAAAAGCAGATTTTCTTTTTTTTCATATTTAAAAACAGTCACGCAGCCTCCAGGAGATCAGGGTTCTTTTACTGGCATGGCTTGGCTTTTAAAAATAATGAAATCTGTTGTGAGACACATCTGAGGTTCTGAATGCTTTTTGGAAACAGGGCCCCCACCTTGCCAGTAAATTTGAGCTTTTACTTAATGTCACCCTATGGTGTGGTCAATGTTTTTTGATTATGAAGCAAGCTCTGAAAAATTAGAACTGAAGTGATCTTCCTCTTTCTAAACTGTAAGTTATCTTTCGCAGCATCTCATTGGAGAGGCGACCTTGAGGGCTAAAGTAAGTAGGTTATCCTCCCGTCTAACCGGCACAAATAACTGGTTACTGTGAGTGACACGAGCTGAGTGGGGTGGAGGGAAATGTGGGTGAGTTGCATTTTGAGATCTGGGTTGCTGTTTGTCACCCTGTCTCTTGCCATTGCTAAGCAGAAGCAATCACCCTTTGCCGAAAGTTGTTACCCAAGGGGAACCCTGTCCCAAGCTGTTGACACGCTCTATGTCAAGGCAGCAAGCCTCAGAGCAACGATTCCAGTAAGTATTAGGCTCTGCTTAGAATGAAGACCTAAGGGACATTTGAAATGCTGGATAAATCTTATTTCTCTTTGTTTTATTGTAGGAAGATCGCATAAAAAATATACGGTTATTAAAAAAGAAAACAAAAAAGCTATTTATGGTAAGCCAGGGGGTGCTTTTCTTTCTCACATTTCTACTTGTTGCATGCTTTTCTCCTTGCATTTTTAATTTTTCCAGATGGTCATGAAGTAGTAATCAGGGGGATATTTTGGTTCATTTTACAAAAGCTGCTCATGGTTTACCTTAGGCAATTTTTTCCTATCTTATTTATAGAAAAACTGCAGATTCCAGGAACAACTTCTGTCCTTCTTCATGGAAGATGTTTTTGGTCAACTCCAGTTACAAGTTTGCAAGGAAATGCACTTTGTGGAAGAATTTCATAGCCTTAGGCAGAAATTGAGCCGCTGTGTAAGTATGCACAGCAAATATGGTTTTGATCCTAGAAATCTACCTAGAAAATAGCATATTTTGTTTTCACCCCAACGGGTGAGTGAAGGGATTTTCTAATTGTTGGCTTGTAGTCCAAATGGAGAATCCATCACCAGGGAAACAGTATCAAATAATCCTGTATAACTTCTCATGCCACTATGTTCTATTTCTTAAGGAATGACATGTAAAATAAGTTGAAGAGAGCTAAAAGAGCATAAGATGCTCCTTAGATCAATATTTAGTTTTTCAAATCAGTTTCTCTTTGTGCAAATCCAAACTAATTCATTCATTTAACAAATATTTCTGAAGCACCAATGATGTGCCAAACACTTTTCTAGAGTGTCCTTGTTATTCTTCTTTCCTTTCTTCCTTTCTCTTCTCTCTTTTTTCTCTTTCTTTTTTGCTCACTTTCTCTCACCTCCTCTTTCTTTCCCATATTGATAAGTGCTTTTAGATTGACTTTTTCTCATTTATTTGTGTAAGTATAGAATTGTATCCTTTACAAGGCAAAGTTTCAGTCAAAACAAAATGATAAAAGAAGTGTGTTCTTCTTTGGTACCTAAATTATTTGATGCAGTGGTATGGTCACCGTCACCCTAAGCAATCGGGTACTCATTAAGAAGGCAGAAGTGACCGTATTTCTAACATCCATGATATTAAAGATCAGTATAGAGACAAAACAAAGCAAAACAACCAAGCCAGGATCTGTGCAGTAGTTGGCTCGCCTCTGTGAGAAGTGTTGAGTGGGTTTTGTTCTAAATATGCGCTCTCCAGTCTCCTGTGGCTGTACTGGTAGGTGGCACAAAGTAGGGGGTAGTGAAGGTTATTACAGTCCTTGGGTCACCAGAAGGTAATGAGCTTTCTATCCTTGGGCATCAGGGTCACGAAACTTAAACTCTGGGCTGTTGGTAGCAGATTTTCAGTTTTAAAATATCAGGACATCTTTTTTCTTGTGGTCCATGAAAGTACACAGTAATCCAAATTCCAGCCTACAGTGCAGACAATTTTTATAAGGGTGAGCTGGTCAGTAGGGTAAAAAAATATAACAAATTTATGTTCCCTTTGGTTAGTTTGTGTTTAAGTTACATCCTCATCTGGGACTTGGGTTGCATTCCGTTCAGTTCAGTCACTCAGTCATGTCGGACTCTTTGTGATCCCATGGACTGCAGCACACCAGACTTCCTGTCCATCACCAACTCCCGAAGTCTACTCAAACTCATGTCCATTACATTGCTGATGCCATCCAAACATCTCATCCTCTGTCATCCCCTTCTCCTCCTGCCTTCAATCTTTCCCAGCATCAGGGTCTTTGCCAATGAGTCTGTTCTTCGCATCAGGTGGCCAAAGTATTGGAGTTTCAGCTTCCGCATCAGTCCTTCCAATGAATATTCAGGACTGATTTCCTTTAGGATGGACTGGTTGGATCTCCTTGTAGTCCAAGGGACTCTCAAGAGTCTTCTCCAACACCACAGTTCAAAAGCATCAATTCTTCAGCACTCAGCTTTCTTTATAGTCCAACTCTCATATCCATACTTGACTACTGGAAAAACCATAGCTTTGACTAGACAGACCTGTGTTGGCAAAGTAATGTCTCTGCTTTTTAATATGCTGTCTAGGTTGGTAATAGCTTTTCTTCCAAGGAGCAAGCATCTTTTAATTTCATGACTGCAGCCACCATCTGCAATGATTTTGGAGCCACCCAAAATAAAGTCTGCCACTGTTTCCCCATCTATTTGCCATGAAGTGATGGGACTGGATGCCATGATCTTTGTTTTCTGAATGTTGAGCTTTAAGCCAACTTTTTCACTCTCCTCTTTCACTTTCATCAAGAGGCTCTTTAGTTCTTCACTTTCTGCCATAAGTGTGGTGTCGTCTGCGTATCTGAGGTTATTGATATTTCTTCCAGCAATCTTGATTCCAGCTTGTGCTTCATCCAGTCCAGCATTTTGCATGATGTACTTTGCATATAAATTAAATAAGCTGCATAGTTTCCCATAAACTTTCATATTCCATTAAAATAATAAGGTACAGAGTCATCCAATTTAATGTAATATTATTGTAAATGAAGTTTGTTAATGATGCTGAGGTACTAGAAATCCTCGTCTGATACAGTATAGTATATCTGGACCCCTGAAACTCCCAAAAGCCATGTCTGCTTTGACCACTGATTTTATTTCTTCAGCTCATATAGCTAGAGACCACATAATAGTTATAACCCAAACCGAGCAATGTTTCAGACGAAAAACTTAGAAACCATAGAGCTATCTAGGAACTCTGGTTTGCCTTGACTTGCTGTGGGAGAAGTCAGTTCCCAAAGGGACCTTAGTTTGTCAAGAGCTTTTCTTGAGAGACTTGGGCTGCTGCAGGATGGGAGTAGGGCGGTACCGCTCAGGCTCATCCTGGAGGCTTTCCAAGGCGGCTGGCTCCCTCTTGTGGCCAAATACGAGCACATCACCTAGCCAACCATCCTGAGGTCCACCTAATTCTGGTCTTTCCTTCTAATGATCCCCCCTCCCAATACAACCCTTATTAGCTTTGGTTAATTTGGCTCACAAGCTAAGGACTTTATGAGCTGGAGTAAACAAACCGCCTCCGTAAAACTGTAAAAAAGAAAGTCGAAGGATTAAGCTGAGCTTTAGAAAGTTGCCTCCGATATTGCTTTAGGGAAATAAGTTTAATTTTAATAACAGGCTTGTATTTAGTTTTTCTGGCAATCACCATTTTTTCTTTTTGGCTACAGAAGCAAGCATGTGTCTAATATAAATTAACTGAGCATTTGCTGCTCTGTGTGGAATTCTGAATCAGTGGATGTGGCAGAGATTAGTAGAGGGAAGTTATAAAATGTGAAGTAGGTGACATTTATTTACATGTGATTTTTTTTCCTTCTTTTTTGAACATTTGCTTTAATTTTGGGAAGATTGGCTGGGGGCAGTTTTCCTAACAGAGCAGCTGTGCCCTGCACCAGATGTGTAATTGTCACTGTGTTTCTTTTTTCCCCCTTCCTTCCAGGGACCTCAGGCTACCTTAATTCTTGAATATGCCAATGAATCAAAGCTTTGCAAGTTGCAGAAACTTTTCTCCCCCTTCCATGTGGCTTTGCTGGTTGCTTTAAAGCTCTCCTCTCTATCTTACTGAAACTTGGGCAGACTTTCGAGGAATTGATCCTGAGACTAAATCCATGTCTTGGTCTATAGAATCTGGAGTTAAAAAAAGAAAAAGAAAACCAGAAATAGCATCTATGGTCCAATCCAGTCATCTCTCTTTTTTTTTTTATTGGATGCAGACATTTCTAGGTGTGGCGATTCTGACTCATTCGGAAATATCTGTATGATATCCCTTATAGGAATCTAAAAAGAAATTATACAAATGAGCTTATTTTACAAAACAGAAACAGAGAAGTTTTCCTCACAGAGGGGGAAAGAGTCGAGGGAAGGGAGGGATAGTTAGGGAGTTTGGGATTGACATGTACACGCTGCTATATTCAAAATGGAAAACCAAAAAGGCTGCAGCAATTTACATTCTCACCAACAGTGTAGGAGGATTCCTTTTTCTCCACATCCTCTCCAGCATTTATTATTCGTAGACTTTTTGATGATGGCCATCTGACCAGTGTGAGGTGATACCTCATTATAGTTTTGATTTGCATGTCTCTAACGGTTAGTGATGTTGAGCATCTTTGCACGTGCCTGTTGGCCATCTGTATGTCTGCAGGGGTGAGACTCCAGGCAACAGAAACAATGGAAAGAGCACTGCAATAAGGTGCTTGGACTGAAGTGTGCACACTAGTGCCATAAGGAAGGACAAGGAGAGTCTGACGAAGAGAGCGGAGTCGGGTGAAAGTGGAAGTGTCTGGCTCTTCGACCCCATGGACTGCAGTCCACCAGGCTTCTCTGTCCACGCAATTCTCCAGGCAGGAATACTGGAGTGGGTAGCCATTCCCTTCCGCAGGGATCAAATCCAGGTCTCCTGCATTGCAGGCAGATTCTTTATCATTTGCGGCATTAGGGAAGCCCAGACTGGGATGCGGAGAAGGTGATGGCACCCCACTCCAGTGCGCTTGCCTGGAAGATCCCATGGACGGAGGAGCCTGGTGGGCTGCAGTCCATGGGATCGCACAGAGTCGGACACGACTGAGCAACTTCACTTTCACTTTTCACTCTCATGCATTGGAGAAGGAAATGGCAACTCACTCCAGTGTTTTTACCTGGAGAATCCCAGGGACGGAAGAGCCTGGAGGGCTGCCGTCTATGGGGCCGCACAGAGTCGAACACGACTGAAGTGACTTAGCAGCAGCCGCAGTAGATTGGGTGAGCCCAAGGTTTCTACTTGGAAAGCTGGCTGGTTGGTGGTGTCATTCACTATGAGATCAGAAGGAAAAAGCTTGGAGAAAGGTTAATAAATTGCTTTAGGTCTGCTAAAAGTTTGACAAGTCCCATGCATAAATACAATCATAGGAGTGATATTTTTGCTTATATTTATATTTATGTTTATATTTATGATGTTTATATTTGTGTATGTTTATATGTATGTTTATATATATTTATAAATATATTTGTATGTTTATATTTATGTTGCATGTTTATATTTATGATGTATTTGTTAACAGATTTATTGATATGTAATTAGCATGCAGTTAACTGAATGGATTTAAAGTGTGTTACTGGGTAGTTTTAACTTATGTGTATATTTGTGAAATCATCACCACAATTAAGATGATGAACACATCCATCACCCCTCAAAGTTTCTTTGGTTGGCTTGGTAATCCCCTCCCCTTCCCCTCCCCAACACTGTTTCCAGAGGACCACTGACCAGCTTTCTGTCACTGTAGATTTATTTGCATTTCCTAGGATTTAATGTAAATGGTTTTACAGATGATCCCTAACTTACAATGGTGTGATTTTTGACTTTATAGAGGTACAAAAGGTATGTATTTCCAGTTTTCCTGGGCCAGTGATTCCTGGCCCGGTACTCTCTCTTGATATTGGACAGCAGCGGCAGCCACAGCTCCCGGTCAGCCAAGAGATGAGGGTAAACAACCAATCCACTTACCACCGTTCTGTACCCAGACAACTATTCTGTTTTCACTTTCATTACAGTATTGAATAAATTCTACGAGATATTCAACATTTCAGCATGAAATAGGCTTGTGTTAGGTGATTTTTCTCCATTGTAGGCCAATGTAAGTGTTCTGAACACGTTTAAGCTAGGCTAGGCTAAGCTATGATGCTTGGAAAGTTAGGTATACTGGGCATATTTTTAAGTCTTTATCGAATTTGTTACAGCCTTGTTTCTGTTTTATGTCTCAGTTTTTTGACCTTGAGGCATATGCGATATTAGCTCCCTGACCAGAGATTGAACCCATACTCGCTAGGTTGAAAGATGAAGTCTTAACAACTGGACTGCCAGGGGAGTCCCTTAAATGCATTTTTGACTTAAGATATTTTCAATTAACAATAGGTTTATCAGGACTTAAGACAATTATAAAGTGAGGAAAATCTATATACGTGTCATATTCTTTAAAGTCTGACTTCTACTCAGTATGATTATTTTGAGACTCACTCGTGTTATTGAGTGTATTAATTACTTCTTCCCTTTTCATTGCCAATTAACATTCCACTGTAATGATATACCACACTTTATCTATGCATCTATTGATGGCTATTTATTTTTTCCAGTTTTTCATTATCACACAAAAAGCTGCTATTAATATTTATATACTTCCCCAGCGACTCCGTCAGTAAAGAATCTGCCTGCAATGCAGGAGACCTGGGGTTCAGTCCCTGGGTGGGGAAGATCCCCTGGAGAAGGAAATGGCAACCCACTCCAGTAATCTTGCCTGGAGAAATGCCACACAAGTCTTTTTGGAGAGAGATTCTCACCTCTGTTGAGTAAACACTTGAGTGTTAGGAGTGGTAAACACCTAGGCTGGATCATAGGTCAGGTGTATGTTTAATGATGCAATAAACAGCCAAGCTGTTTCCTAGAGGGGTTGAATCAGTTTACATTTCTACCAGTAGTGTATGGAGTTAAAATTGTTCAAAATCCTTGCTGTCATTTTTATGGTCAATGGCAATGTTTTTCTGTGTTTTATTGTGGATAGTTTCTATCGCTATACCTTCAAGTTTACAAAATTTACAAATCTTTTAGTTTGTAATATCTAACCTACTTTAGTCCCATTCAGTATGTTTTTCATCTTAGACATTATAGCCTTTGTTACTAGAAGTCTGAATTTGTTCTTTTTAATATTTTCCCTTTTCCTACTTCAAGTGATCCATCTTTCCTTTAGCTTCTAGAATGTACTATATGGACTCTATTTCTGTTATCAGTCTCTGATAATTATTGTTTAGATCTATTAATTCATAAAGCATTGCAAAATAATGCTTTAAAATTCTATTTCTTTTATTTATAAATAGGGATAATTATGTAAAGAGAATCTCTCCCCAATTGTTTGGCTGTCCTGAGGACCTTATCATATAAGAAGGTCAGAATAAACATGTAATTCTGGTTCTTACCTGTTTTAAATATTGTGATTTTCTAGATAGTGTGCAATTTTATTTAGAGTCAGCTGTTTATGCAAATGTATGAGATATTTTTAAAAGTTACCGAATGATGACATTATATTTTTAATTAAAACTTGTTATTTCATTTGCTTCAACAATGTCATCTCTACTGTTTAAAAAGAAACATGTAATTCATTTTCTTTATTTATCAGTTTTCAATATAACGATTGATTTTCTAATATTCTTTCAAGGTGATCAATGTGTTGTTATTTTCTCTTAGCTTCATTATTAAACTCCTGGACATAAATTCTTTTTCATTTTTGAGAAGTCTTTCTGGTTCTTTAAAGTTTAGGGTTTCTCTATAAATCCACCGAGACTGGCATCTTCTTGAGCCATTCTCAAGACACGGCACTACAACAATTTTCACAATAGACTCCAATGTCTGGAATCCCAGCACCACTGTATTCGAATGTCATCTTATCATTTCTGAGAACATTCTAGGTATTTTGCAGTACCTAGTAAAATATTATACATTTTAATAAGTCTGATTTGGGTAATTCAGGTGGTATAATTGTTTAAAGAAAAAAAAGCAGTGGTTAACATAAATATCTTTATTTTTAATCTTTGTTAGCCATGAAAAGTGAAAATGAAAGTTGTTCAGTTGTGTCTGACTCTTTGCGATCCCATGGTATTTGTCTAAATGATACTTGGAAAGTGCCTCTATGTAAAAAGACATTTTAAAGATTCTTATAGAAAAACTCTCAGACTTGAAAGGGAATTTAATAGTTACTTAGTTGAATTCATAGGATAATTCACCTAATTGCTAGTGCTCAAAGTTGAAACTGGAAAAAAAGTACATTAGTTTTCAAGATTTCATAATCTACTTTAATTAACATTTTGAGAGTCTAAATAGTAATTGGTAATTAGAGAGCTCTGTTTCTTTACATTAATTGTATGCGATTAATTTTTAAGTTTGGCAAGTCTTGTCAAATAGAATATTTGTGTCTAATTCTTGTAGAATGTTTGATAAGTAATTTGTATCATAAGTAATTTGTATGATCAAATAGTTGCAACTAGCCTGTCAAGTTGTGAAGCATTGCCAATTATTTGTTTGCAATTTTGAATATTTTAAAAATCACAATTGGCTGAACTGATAAAAACTGAAGCAGGAAGTGAGACTAATTCTGGTTTATTCTTTCATTAACTATGAAGTCCTAAACTTGTCTTTAACAATACAAATAATCTCATTGTGTGGTTTTTGGAAGAATTAAATAAGATACTATGTCAAAGTGCCTAATACATAGTAGTTCCGTAAAATTGTTCATATCTTTCCTTACTGTTTTCCATACTCAGAACACTAATTTTCTTCCAATTACATTTTCTCAACAATTTCCAAAGGAGAGATTCTCTTAAACAATCAAATACCTTTCTAGTGCCTAATGTTAGTGTTTTACTTATAGTGTTTAAGTGAAAGATAAAGAGATCATTTATGAGTCATCAGTTTTAACTTTGGTAAGTATATTTTCTAATTGTATTATAGAATTTCTTTTGCATCAAAGTTATCCCTTAGTTGTGCTGGGCTGTGCTGTGCTAATTCAGTTAATTCGTGTCCAACTCTGTGCAACCCCATGGACTGTAGCCCACCAGGCTCCTCTGTTCATGGGATTCTCCAGGCAGGAACACTGAAGTGGGTTGTCATGCCCTCCTCCAGGGGATCTTCCCAACCGAGGGATCGAACCCGCATCTCTTACGGTCTCCTGTGTTGGCAGGCGGGTTCTTCATCTCTAATGCCGCCTGGGAAGCCTGGTACATGCTCATAAAAGACTATAGTATAGTAAAACTCCTTTTGTAGGAAGAATTTGAGTTCATTATTTGTGAGAATACAGGGTGAGAGACTATGACATGTACAGCTGTCCGCTCCCTGGCCAAGCTATTTCATTTCCTCAGAATTATCAGTGGAGAGATTATTCAGTTTTGCTTTAGTGTATATAATACACAATACATATTCTCATGATTTTTCAAACACGTTGTGGATACTGGGGATTCAGATTTAAGGATTACATTTATTTTTTCATGAAATTCTTTTAAACAGAGCTCACTAATGCCCAGTATATACTTCAGACTACTATTAATATTAAAACAGTGGGCTTTGTGAACCCCAAAGCTCTAAGCTGATGCTTGCATTTCATTCATTGATTCATTCATTAAACAAGCACTGGGTATCTAGTGTTGCTGAACACTATTCCAGATGCTGGAAATTCAACAAAAATTGATAGATAATATCTCTTTCTGTACAGAATTCTTTTGAGAATGCCCTCAGTCAGTTTCAGCAACTCTCGGATTTTGATAGGTGCCATGAAGGGAGGAAACAAGAGGATGCTGAGGGCTGGAGGTTGGGGGCCGTATCACAGGTAACTGAATCTGAGACCAGAAGGGTGTTTGCATATATCACTGTTGGACTTCCCTGGTTGCCCAGTGCTTAAGACTCCGCAGTCCTAATGCGGGCAGCACAGGTTCGACCCCTGGTTAGGGAACTAGGATCCCACATGCTGCCAACTGTGACCCCCCAAAATAATAACAATAATAACAAATAAATACATAATCTCTGTTCTCTCCAACCTTTGAGCATCGGGCTTCCTCTGCCTACTCACCCATTCTGTTTCTTCCATCCCATTCTAGTCACCCTTTAAGATGCAACGCTCTTGTTTTTTCCTTCTGGAAGCCTCCTGGGGTCCCACAGTTGGATGGCCTCTGCTGTGTCCTTAGAACGGGTTTTGTTTTTAAATCACAATAGTATCATGTAGTATTGTGATTTTCCTTTGCTGTCTCTGACAATTACGGGCCATTGCTTGTGCCCCAAGGCTGTTTTCAGCATGTTGGGCACTTTTATAAATTAAGTAAAATCAATGCTATGTGGTCAGAGACACGATTATATGCCCAGCATATAGTAAGTATGCAGTAAACACCCATTGACTTAATGGTGAATGATTAGGCTGTTGCCTTGTGTTGTGTTATTCCGTGACTATCACACACACATTATTTTTTGTTTTTGAGCCAATCTCTGGTTATTCCAGCCCTACTAATAAATGCCTCTTGTCCAGTTCATAACTGCTTTGCCTGAGTCTGTCAAATCATGCAGCCGTTCTTAGAACAAAACTGCTGCCCTTTCATTTTGCATGCTGTTTTCTGCAAATGGAACTATACCTTGAAATACAAGGTAAAAGGAATCCCTCCTTCCAAGCAAAGAAATCTGAATTAGCAGTAAAATCAGGCTATCCTACTGGGTCTATAGACATGTTTATAACAGTGAGGAAAGTGAAAACTCTTGCATTTACTAGGGGTCATTTATAGTAAACAGAGCTCAAGGCACCAGAAAGAATCCCATAAACCTACAGAGCTCTAGAGGAAACAGTGCCACTATTAAGTGATGGGTTTTTATTTTTTGCCAAACCTTGTTTTTCTCCCCTTCTGCTCTCTTTGTTCTTCTTAGGGTGGCATGTGCCTTAGATGGGGTGAAGCCACAAACCTTTCTTGTAATCCCTACCCTACTATGGGAGGCCCCGTAGGCCCAAGCTGTCTGGGGAGAGGGCCTCGTCATCAAGGAATGCCTTAATGACATTTAATTTCTCTAATGTCCAGAATTTGGTTGGCTTCTTCGGTCTCACATTTTCAGTGTTAAATCTTTTTTTTTTTCCCCCAGTATTTATTTATTTTTGGCTGTGCTGAGTCTTCATTACTGCATGGTTTTTTCTCTAGTTGTGGCAAGTGGGGGCTACTCTCTTGTTGCCGAGAAAGGGCTGTGGGGTGCGCATGCTTCAGAGGTTGCAGTTCCTGGGCTCTGGAGCGCGGGCTCAGCATTGCGGTCCCCAGGCTCTGGAGCGCGGGGCTCAGCATTGCGGTCCCCAGGCTCTGGAGCGCGGGGCTCAGCATTGCGGTCCCCAGGCTCTGGAGCGCGGGGCTCAGCATTGCGGTCCCCAGGCTCTGGAGCGCGGGGCTCAGCATTGCGGTCCCCAGGCTCTGGAGCGCGGGGCTCAGCATTGCGGTCCCCAGGCTCTGGAGCGCGGGGCTCAGCATTGCGGTCCCCAGGCTCTGGAGCGCGGGGCTCAGCATTGCGGTCCCCAGGCTCTGGAGCGCGGGGCTCAGCAGTTGCGGTCCCCAGGCTCTGGAGCGCGGGGCTCAGCATTGCGGCCCCCAGGCTCTGGAGCGCGGGGCTCAGCATTGCGGTCCCCAGGCTCTGGAGCGCGGGGCTCAGCAGTTGCGGTCCCCAGGCTCTGGAGTGCGGGGCTCAGCAGTTGCGGTGCTCGGATTCTAGAGCGCAGGGCTCAGGGTTTGTGGCGCAGGGGCTTAGTTGCTCTGTGGCATGTGGATCTTCCTGGACCAGAGATCAACCCCCTGTTCCCTGCATCGGCAGGTGGATTCTAGTGTTACAGTTCTAAATCCTGACCCAGGCATATTTGATATTGTGCCCTATGACTTGCTCATTCAGCTCCTTGTGACTGATCTTTGCATCTAAGAACTTTGGATATATTGGAATTGGCAAGTATTGATTATCCTCATGAAGTCCTCTCTTCCAGTTGCAATGTTTGGGCCAACTACATTTATACTAGATAATTTCTGACTGGACGGCTTTAGCATCTAGCCAGATTCTCCATTTAAAAAGTAATAGGCAGTCTCCTCTATAATAATTATTTCCAGAACTACTCTCCTGGCTGGAACTAGAGTCGGTATTTCTAGAATTTACTTTTGCAGTTCCAGTCTGGAAAACAAATGAACAAAGGGAGCAAAACACACACAAACACACACACACACATAAACACACACACACACAAACACACACACAAACACACATAAACACACACACACATAAACACACACACAAACACACATAAACACACACACACATAAACACACACACACAAACATAAACACACACACAAACACACACACAAACACACAAACACACACACACACATGCAAACACACACAAAGACACACACAAACACACAGACACACACACAGAAACATGCAAACACACACACAAACACACACAAACACACACAAAACACACACAAACACACATAAACACACACACAAACACACACACACATAAACACACACACAAACACACACACACACACACAAACACACACACAAACACACACAAACACACACACACACAAACACACACATGCAAACACACACATAAACACACACACACAAATACCCACACAAACACACACACAAATACACACGCACAAACACACAAACACACACACAAACACACACACACAAAGACACACACAAACACACAGACACAAACACACAAACACACACACATAAACACACACAAACACACATAAATACACATAAACACACATAAACACACACACAAACACACATACACATAAACACACACAAACACACACATACATAAACACACACACAAACACACACACAAACACAAACACACACAAAGACACACACACATAAACACACACACAAACATGCAAATACACACACAAACACACACACAAACACACATAAACACACACAAACACACATGCAAACACGCATAAACACACACAAAAACACACACACACAGGGTTTCGTCTTTTGTTCATTACCTCACTGTGCAGTCTCTCTCTCTCTGTGTCTTTCTCTGTCAATTAGCTGAGGGTTTTAGAGGCATTCCCAGTATTTCCCCCAGGATAATACAGAGTAGGAATCTTTGACCTAAGATTTCTTTGGAACTGGATATTTAAGATTTTCCACAGGAGAATGTCTTGGCTGGAATATCTTTTCCAAGTTATACAGTTTTTTTAAATATAAAAAAATAGTATAATAGTGTATATATAGTGTATAAATAGTGTAATATAGTGGCTTTTAAATACATACTCTGGAGTCAAAATACCTGGGTTTGGATCTCAGCTCTTCCACTTATTAATACTATGTGAACATTGACAGAATGTTAACTTCAATGCTTGGGTTTTCTAACCTGTAAAATGGGGGTGATAATAGTACCTACCTCATAAGGTTGTTTTGAGGACTGAATGAGTTAATATAACCAAAGCCTTCATATTAGTGCCTGACACAGAATGCTAACAAAATACACGTTGACTACTATTATTTTTTATCTAACAATCTTCACATGAAGGGAAATTGGGATAAAGAAGAACTGCTAGAGTTTTATCTTCTATTATTGATCTTGTATTTTATTGATTTTCCCATCTACCACTATCCTATTTGCTAGCTCTGTTTTGCTCATTATTATGTCTTTAGTGCCTGACACATGATCTGACACTTAGTAGGCACTTCATGAATGCTTGTTTAACAAAGAAATGAATTCTTCCTGACTGTATGCGCTGATTCTGGCTACCACTGTCTTGGATTGGTTCCACCTTGTTTTGGCCTCACAGGGTCTGGTGTGGGAGGAAACGTCCCCTAAATTCATGGCCCTTATCTCAGGGAGGTTCGGCCCTTATGCTTGGGAGTCCTGCAGACGGAACCTTCACATTCTGTGTGCAGCTCTTCCATGCCTCATCACAAAAGCCTCTTTCACAGGAAGAATTTCTACCTTCCGATGCAAGGTCTTCCCTATGGGAATCTGTGGGAGAAAAAAAGCTGAGGAACGGAAGTTGGAGAATTTCTTCCTCCATGACTTCTAAGTGATAATCATGCTCAGATTTGAAAACTCACCTCCTCAAAGGAGACCAGCATTTACCAATCTCTCCCCACCCCAAGTCAGGCTACAGGCTGTCTTCTCAAGACACTAGCTTACTCTTCTTCCAGTTTAGAAACTAATATTCATTTCCTGGTGCTTTCTCCTGGGAATCAACATCTGAATATTGTACTATGCAATATTTCAAACAGCCAGAGTGATTTTTCAAAAAGTAAAATTTTTTTCTCATCATTCCCACAGCTCTTGTGTTTCCAGCATCTCTCTTGCTCCAGCCATGGTTTCTTTAAGTTTCTGGAAGGCGTAATCTTTCTTGCCTCAGGACATTTGCCCACCTTTCGCTCAGGTTCCCTGTGTATTATTTTTCCACCTGTGTATCCTTTCCAAATCCCTCTTTTCTTTCTTTACTTCCTCATATACCTGCTGCCTCCCCCCGTTCAGGCCTTAATTTAAGTGTCATTCCTCAAAAGAACCCTCTCTGACTATCCAGTTGAAAGAGGGTCATTTCTGTAGATCCCTATCATAGAGACATGAATTACAAACACAGTTTTAGTTGCAGTTTGTAAATTTTGATTTTTCTTTTTTTAAAAATTTATCATTATTCTCCCTCATGAAACTGTAAACTTTGTTAGGACAGAGGCCAGCGTATTATTTACTTGCCAGTGTATTTCATGCCCACAACATGCTCAAAAATTGTTGGTTGAGTGGATGGAAGAGTGAGTACTGGAACTTCTTCAGCAATATTTCTGTATTTACTGCTAATTTCTTAGATTTCCTGTGCTTCATCAGCTAGAGAGATGAAATCCATTACCAGGATGAAAAGAACATTTTATGAGGTAAGTATACCAAATTCTTGTCTTTGGGTACTTTTTTTTTAAGATATGAAATATTTCTGCTTCTAATATTTCTACTTTATCTGCAGATTGGAAATAAAGGAATCTACAAAGCCATCAGTGAACTGGATATTCTTCTTTCCTGGATTAAACAGTTCTTGGAAAGTATTAAGTAATTCAAGGAGCCAAGTGGGATTGTTTTATTATTTTGAAATATAATGAGCACAACCAGAGATCAATTTACAGCAGTGTATTTTCTTTTAAATATTTTGTACATAGTGCTAACAGCAAGTTAGATGTCTAGAGGAATTTAATGCAATAACATTTTGGAGAAAAGTTATAATTAATATGCACATTTTCTGTATTTTCAAAGAATGCTTTCATTTTGAATATGTTTTGTCATTCCCAAGTGCATTGTATGAGTTTAATCTAAAAGTGTACAACCAGAATTAAATCATGTAATATTTACTCAAAGAAAATGACAGATTTCTGGGATACAATATAATGAGACTTACATAGATGCCATGTATATAATTATTGTCTACTTAAGGAGTAAGCATAGAATAGTGTAGGGCTTGATGATAATTAATTATGCCCAGTGTGAACTTAGCCCCTAGCAGATTTTGATTTTAATGAAATAAGTTGTGTTTCTTTGTCCTGGATATCCTAAGACAGCATGCTAGAATTTCATTCAGTACAATGGGTAACTATCAGATCAGATCAAACGGTTGCACATGTAAACTAACTGCTTGGAATGGTTTAGTAGACACACGTTTGAAAGATAACTCAAGCTGCATAGACTACAAGGAACTAAGTGGAAATGATGCTAAAGCTTGATTATGTTCCTTCCAGGTGCCATGCAATTAAGAATGTTATTAGAGGCCAAATAGAAGTCTGAATGCAGTGAAGATTCTACCACAGGAAACTTGCCATACTATCTAAAAACCTTACCCATACAGCCAGCCCTTCAGTTGAATGAGTCATGTAGCCTGACTATTGTTTTGCATCAAACGGACCCTGCTTCAGCAGAGTAACCATGGGCAGTTTCAGAGAGTGATTTGTGTGATGGCTAATTCGCTTCCACAAAGCATCCATTCTGTCTCTGCTGCACACAGACAACCCTGGGACTTGGTGTTTTGTGGTAGGAATAGACAGGGTGTCCTGAAGGCCTCTGTGGTTTTCATCCTTGGCATCTCTTCTCTTGTTTTCTCACCATCCAGTCTCTTCAATCACATATTCATTTATCTATCCACTGGGGACTACCTTCTCTTTCATATTCCAAAAGTATCCCTTTGTTTCTTGCCCTTTCTCCTTCCTGCCTTCCCCATCAACACCCTGTGCCCCCACGTCTTATCCCACTGGGGACCTCATTATTAGACAGGCCCACAGGCAGGGAACGCTGTGGTGAGTGGAGGGGTTTGGGGGTGGGGAGTCTGGGGGACTCTGCGTTCATTTCGTGCTGTTGACTTAGGGCTTCCCAGGGCAGGCTTCGAGGCCATCAGTAATGGGGAAGCCTTCCTTGTTGAGCAATATTTGGAGGAGCTGGCATCTTGGGTCAGGAATCTGCCCCCTGGCTTTCCCATGGGCCCGAGAGGGAGTGGTGAACCAGCCATGGCCTCTCATTGGCTCACTTTCAGGCCCGCGGTGTTTTCCGGGGACAGGCACCCTCACAGCTGAATCTGTGCTTTGCTGCCACGGAGCCGAGAGTCTCCTGTCTTGGCTACCATTCTTAGGCTGTTTCATTACTTTGGAACTCCAGGTATTAGAGGGGATGTGAAATATTCACATTTGCCAATCGGGCAACTTTAGGTCCTTCGGGATAAAATTTCACCATTGTTCTAATACTTTGGAGTGATTGAATTCAAAGTTGTTTTTAAATTATTTTTAATTGGCGGATAATTGCTTTACCATGTCATATCAGTTGTTGTTGTACAGTGATGTCAATCAACCACAAGTAGACATGTGTCCCTTCCCTGTTGATGAATTCGATGTTTTTGTCTCTTAAATTCTTTTGTTCGCCTAGAACAGTTAAAAAGCTGCTAAACTCAGAAGCACTGTAGGATTTTAAACATCATCACTGAACAAGAAAGCAATATCGTTGTGCTGGTGTCTAATCATAAATACCAAAGGCTTTTTTTCAAATACCAAAGGGGAAAGCATGGTTTTTAGTGTCACTGAGTAAAGACTAGTATTTTGAAAAGGCAGTTAAGAAGAGAGCAGCTGCTGTCCTGGTACCCAGGGAGGAAGCAGCATTGGGTGTGTCACTGTGGGCTCAGGGCAAAAGTTTCCCTCTGATTACAGGTCCCACTCTGGACTTTACCAGAACCAGTGATGGTTGCATACTGGGAAACAGTTGCATACCCCAAATGCCCACAGGATGCTCTAGAATCCCCAAGCAATTTAGCATTCCTAGGGGAAGATTCCTTCTGGCAGATCCCTCCTGGATCACACCGAGGAGACTACATTTCCTATTAAAATGTTTTGTCTGGCAGCATATAATTAGAGCTAAGGGTCTGACTCTGCTCTTAGCAACAGGGAGAGCGGAAAGAGCCTGAATACTACCACATAGCCTGGAGTGGTAAAAACAAGCCCTCAGTGAGACCAAGAGATCCGATCTGTCCCAACTTCCTTCAAGTCTCTGCATGCATCCTCAGAGGGCCATCCATCCAAAGCACCAACCCCCTCCCTCCCCACCTTGCTCTAAACCACTTCTCTCTCACTGATGTGCTTGGCTTGACTTGTTTACTCACTGACTCTCCACCATGTCAGAATACAGGCTCTGTGGGGGCAGGACCTCTGTCTGTTCTGTTCCTGGAGGGTCTCCAGCACTCAGAACGGGGTCTAAATGCAGGACACTACATCAGCATAAGGCGAATGTGTGAACTCTTGAGAGAACAGACTGAGGCCTGCACCCTGCTTCTCTCAGGAGGTGTGGTTAATGTCAGGTCAATTCACTTCCTGGGCCTGTGTTTCTGGATGAATCCTGAGTGAAATTAGCTACCATGGGAGATCGGTACAGATATCCACCCAGAGAGGGACTGAGGTCTTCCTTTATGCCAGATACACGCCCTTAAAGGACCTCACACACTCTTCTCTTCCCCAACCTGTCTCCAGTACCGCCCTCAAGCCTTGCTCTGCCTGCTTCATTTCTCCTAATCCTTTAAGATTTCATTCAGATGTCATCCTGCCATTAATGGTTTCATATACTTTTTGCTTCTTTACAGAACCTGTCTTAAGCATAATTCCTCTGAGATTTAGTATCTGTTTCTCCTACTAGACTGTCCCTCTCTGATTCACTGCAGTTCTATCCAGATCCTTTTAAACGGTAAGTGCCAGATATATATTTGTTGAGTGAATAAGTGAATAAAGTAGTACATTGGAGCAATAACTTCCAAGGTTTCTTTCAGCTCTGGCATATCTGTTGCAAGGATTGTCACTGGTCGGTGTGAAATTTGAAGCCTGTGATAGAACAGTGCTTCTCTACCTGAGTCCTCTAAGAGCATCTGTGTTATTATTTACATCAACAAGGAGTTGAAATCAACGCACTCTTTTACTCGCCCCAACTCACAGATGGCTGTAAATAAATATATGACTTTTAACACAGGTCATTAAACTGAAGCAAAGATAGTCTCAACTAAAACATGCTCACTTGTGTACCTTGTAGAATCACCTTCCTAACCCCAGGCGGAGCGTGTCTCAGACACTGGGAAACACTGCATTTTAATGAATTTCCACTGCCTCATTCTGGTCCAACTTAGAAAAATAGTTGGAAATTCGAACATGATCATTTTAACCTACCCACAGAGACCAGTTTAGAAAAAGTCAAGCCACGATGTTTAGGTTTCAAGCTGGTTTCAGAGCTCCTGTCATTGTTTCCAGAGACGGAGGTACGAAAGCACACTCACCCAGTCAGTCATTCCACTGGGCCGATGACTGTGGCTCCCCACAGGGGATGCTAGAAGGTGGCACAGCCCTGGTCCTGACCCTGTCGACCCCCAGGGAGCACAGTCTCTGTCCAGGTAGCTGTGGTCCACACGGCTTCCCAGACAGGGAAGCTATGGGAGTCACTGTTAGGGAGGCTTCTGGAGAGGTCAGATGTGCACACAGTGCCAGGAACAAAAAGTGAAAGCTGAGTAGAAGGAGCGGCAGAAACTCTAAAAAGTACTTGCAGAACTGTGCTATGAGTTACCACCCATCCTAAGAAGTCAGGAGAATCGTATCCTTCGCTAGGGCTGAGAGTTGTTCACTAAAATGAAAACCAATCAATTCATCAAATGCATACTGTCTGCTAGCCTCATGGTCATGAGTGGGGTTATAAGCATCAGTAAAACTCATAATTGCTTTTTAGCAATTTAGGACTTAGGAATGCAGATAGATAGATAATCATATGGTGAAATATAAGCAATAATGGGGTTATGGAGAAGGTGCAGTGGAGTGGGGGTCAGGACACATGGCACTAAGGGATGAAGTTTTAGATAATTTAGCCTTTAAGACTCACCTCAGGTGTTGCCTCTTCCAGGAAGCCTTCTATGATCCCTCCTTCCAGCCCTGACTCTCAGGCTGGGTTATAGGTCTCTTGCAAAGCATAGCTTTTTACCACATCATATTGTAATTTTCTATTTGCTCACATATCTTTCTTGAAGACAGACTGAATCTTATTCAACATCGTGTCCTCAGTGCTGAGTATGGCATTGTCCTAGAGCAGATATTCAGGAAGTATTTTTGGAATGGAACAATGTAAAAAAAAAAAAAAAAAAGCAAAACAATGCCAGTGAGGCTGGAAGAAGGAAATGGATTTTGGAGATATTTAGGAGGTAAAATTGATATAACTCAGTGGTCAACTGGTTTACGGGGAATCGGTGCTGAGGAAATAGCCTAGGATGACTCCAGGGTTTTACATTTTCTACTGATAAGGTAAATGAGCCCTGGAGGAGGAAATGGCAGCCCACTCCAGTATTCTTGCCTGGAGAACCCCATGGACAGAGGAGCTGGGTGGGCTACAGTCCATGGGGTCACAAAGAGTCAGACACCACTGAAGTGGTGCTTTGCACTGCAAGCAGGCATGCAATGTAAGCAAGGATTCAGAAAAATAAACTGTACTGATATTCTAGCATCTCCTTTTCACCAAGACAGAAATGTGTTGAAATCTGGACTTCATAGGAGCATGTGTGTGTGTGTGTGTGTGTGTGTGAGAGTGTGTATACTTAGTTGCTAAGTTGTATCTGACTCTTTGCAACCCCATGAACTGTAGGCCACCAGGCTCCTCTCTCCATGTGATTTTCTAGGCAAGAATACTGGAGCAGGTTGCCATTTCCTCCTCCAGTGGATCTTTCTGGCCCAAGGATCGAACCTACATCTCCTGTGTCTCCTGCATTGGCAGGTGGATTCTTTAGCACTGGAGACAGCTGGGAAGCCCTCATAGGAGCACAGAATCTCATAATTTGAAAGGAACCATAAGAGTGTGCTGTCCAACTTTGCATGTTATACTAGAACCTTCTTTATAACACTGTTCCCACCTAGCATATGCTTACAATTAAAAAAGATTGTCTCCTGGAACATCCCTCTCTTTTCTCTAAATAATCTCACCTGTTAGACAATCATTTACATTGATCTAAAATCTATCCTCTTGAATTTTATCTATTTATCTATTTTTCCCAGTTTCAAAATTTGGGGTTTAGAGTAATTGGGACCCATCTTCCACAGGACAGGTGGGCTAGTTAAGAGGTATGTTGGGGGAGAAGAGGCTCAAAGTTTCAAGTTGGAAGCACACCTTTTGTGTGCACAGACCAGGGCCAGAACTTACAGAGTCACACCCAGCCGCAAGGAAGGTAGAAAATACAGCCTTTATTTGGGGTAGAATGCATCCAGCTAAAAATTGAGGGTCCCATACCATGAGGGGTGGGAGAATGGATGTTGGGTGATACAGCCATGCATTAACTATTTGCAGGCATTCACCATGTCCTTTCGTTTCTATCTCAGCTTCATCACCCCCTCCCCACTAAGCTCTTCTCTAACAAACAGCTTCAAATTTCCCACCTGTTCTTAAATGGCATGGTTTGGTGTGCTTTCAACAGCTAAAGCTTATTCTCTTCCAATTGAATTCCCAACTGTTCTTAATGAATTCTTGTTGGGTTCTAGGGGCCATGTTTTATCACGGTCATCCCCTTGCTTTTCTCTTTTATACTTTGTTAGTGTTTTTAAAAATTATAAAAATAGGGGCTGAAAGAAGTTGCTGCTGCAGGAGGCCTGGATTTAGAAACACCAGCTTTAAGTACATCTTGGAAATTTTATCCCATAAAACAAAAACCTTGGTCTGAGTTCATGTTAAGATGAATTTCACACAGAAGAAATTCCTGGAGAATTTTTTAAAAACAATGGTAATAGCCTCATTTTTACTGCAGAAGAAAGCTTTGGATCATGTATTTTAAAAAGTCACACAATCAAGACATGGGAGTATCTCACTTCCTGAAAACAGTATATAAAATCAATTTGCAGGAAAAATTAAATTCAAGATGAATAGTAGAGAGAGGCCAAGAAGGCAGAGTAGAAAGACCCTGAGCTCACCTGTCATGAGCACGCTAAAATCACATCTATCTGCAGAAGAACCTTTGATGAAAAAGACCTACAGGGAAAGATCTTCTGCAACTTAAGACATAAGGAAAGAACCATGAGAGGGGTAGGAGGAGTGGACTGACTATATAGTCAAATCCCATACCTCCTGGGCTGGGGGACAGGAGAATTATTATATCACAGAGGTTCTCCCACAGGAGTGAGAGTTCTGGGCCCCAAATCGGGCTCCCCAGCCTGGGGGGGGGGGGTCCAGCGCCTAGGAAGACAAGCCCCCAGGGCATTTATCTGTGAACACCAGTGGAGCTTAATCACAGGAGACCCACAGGACTGAGGGAAATAGAGACTTCGCTCTTAAAGGGCGCACACAAAATCTCACACGCACTAGGACCCAGGGCAAAAGCAGTAATTTGATAGGCGCCTGGGCCAGACCGTCCAATGAGTCTTGAAGAGTCTCTGGGAGAGGTCAGGGGGAGGGGTGGAAAGGGGGTGTGGGTTTGGGTTTGAGGGTTGCTGCCGCACACTCTGGGGGCACAGACGCTGGTGGCAGACACACTGGGGAACATTCAGTCTTGTGAACACTGTTGCTGCTGGTAGCTGGTATCTTGGTTCATTAGCCAAGCCTAATACATGCTTGTTTTAAGTCTGAAATGCTATCAAGGCATAAAGAGAGAAAAAAAAATCTCTCTCTACTTCTCTATCTTCAACTTCCCAAGTGATCCAGTGGTGATGATTTGCTAGAGCTCTTCCCATAATGTTTCTAGTTTCATCAACAGCAATAATATATATGTATACATACCTTTCCCTTTTTTAGAGATAAAAACACATCAGAGATATCTTTCCTAGATATATATATTCATTTTAATTAGCTGCTAAATATTCCATGGAATGAGTGCAGCAAAATTGGTTTAACCTTTCCAATTTGCTTGTTGTTTCATTTTTCTGTTCACACAAAACAGGCTGTAATGAGCATCCTTGTATGTATATCCTGATCTGTGCTTTTAGTTTATAGGAGTACTTTCTAGGAGCAATATTAGGGAATCAGAAGCTATGCTAAATACTGGCAATTTCCCCCCACAACTCTTCCTTTGTTGATTTCTTCCAAGTTCTTGCTAGCACCAGATACCATTGACATTTTTCCATTTTTGCCAGCCTGATGGTAGTAAAGGGCGTCACATTGTTTTAGTTTACACGCCCCTGACAACTTGTTAAATTGATCATCTTTTCCTATGTATACTCCATTTACAGTTTCTTTTTCTGAGATACATACCCCCAAATGTGAGGCCATTTATTTAATAGATAAGTTTGAAAACTTCCCCAAACCTAACTAAAAATATTACATTTTAATTGGTTTTAACATTTCAAATAATTTAGTAGAGAGCCACATGCCTTGGATAGTATATTGTGCTTTCTCTGTACCCTGACCAAGTCCATACTGTCAGCAAGTGGCAGCAATGTGGATGGATTCTGCCCGTGTCCCCAAGGTGGGGAGTGTATCACCCCATCCCTCTGTTGATCTGGGTGTGCAAGGGAAACAGGAAAGCTCAGCTGTAAATGGAGGTGTTTGCATCTACTGTGGGAGGTACAAATGGGGGCCTCAGAATCCTCAAGGGAGTAAAGAACCACCCCCCTCCACCCGCCACTCCCCCTGCCCCCCTCCAACTTGCCTTTTTAGCTCCAGTCCAAAGTTTCACCAACTCCATCTGCTCCCCACCCCCTAAAACAAGACAGCCCATCATCCCAGCTGATTTGGAATGAAAGTGAAAATGAAAGTGTTAGTCACTCAGTCATATCAGATTCTTTGCGACCCCATGGACTGTGGCCCACCAGGCTCCTCTATCCATGTAATTCTCCAGGAAAGCATACTGGAGTGGGAAGCCACTCCTACTTCAGAGGATCTTTCTGACCCAGGGATTCAACACGGGTATTCTTCATTGTGGGCATCTGAAACACTGATCATCCCAGCTGATTTGGAATAAATCATGATTGTTCCATTTTCCCCAGAATGAAGTCTGATCCCTGCACTCCCAGAAGGCTTTGAAAACCAGGGCTGATAAACTAGAGTCCTCTAAGGCCCCACCTCTCCCCTCGGGAAGTGTTTTCCTGCATCACTGATTTTATGTTTTTAACTGATTAGGAAAAAATTCTTCATAAATAAAGGTAGTTGACATAGAAAAAAGTGTCTAAGAGAGTTAGACAGCCTCTTCAAAATTATACAACTCCTACCATGGCCCTGCACATCCCTTTTCCCTCTCTTTATAGTAAACTACTATATAAATTACTTACATATTATTTTTACTTAGTGTTAACTGTCTCCCTCTACTAGAATTTAAATTTCATGATAGGAGGGATTTTTGCATGATTTACTGTTGTATCTCCGGTACTTAAATGGTGCCTTCTCCAAATAAGTGCTCAATAAAACTGTTGTTGAATAAATAAATGAGTGGGTGGATGATGTGTTCAGAGAGAAAGGGAAGGAACCAGAAAACCCCAGTTGCCAAGGATGTCGAAAATTCTAACCATGGCTGGTTCTTAACCTTACTCTATGACAGAAACTCGTCTATGATAGAAACTCTTACAAGAGAGTGGGTGAAATGGCTTCCCATCCATGTGGTTACATTTCCTTTAAATAGAACTATTTGCAAAGCAGTTGATATGAAATGAGGCTCTGGTGATTTGCTATTTTCCATTTACCCATATCATTTCACAGTTGAGTCCTGCCCACTTGAGATCAGGCTTAGAGTGGCTTAGAAGGAGAAGACATATTTGGGGGTTAAGATATGGGCAACCATGAGTGTCGGCAGCCTTTGGATGGTAAGACAACCTTTTGAGGTTCTTTGGAACTGATGAGAAAGAATTGTCTTCATAGAAATCAGATCGTTGTAGTACTTTTCATCCACAGTAATTTTCAAAATCTGGTGATAGTTTCATACAAAATGCAAGCTACAGTGGGTGATGGCCTCCCCACTCTTCATCTATATATCATGGTTGGGACCCTACCTTAGAGCTCACTAGTTGCAGTGATTGGTGCAGAATTTAGAGATGGGCCCATGATTTAAGAAGATCCAGTCAGGCAGAATCCCAAGGTTTGCTCCCTGGGCACAGTCTGTTTTTTCAATAAACCTTAAGTTTGAGAGGATATAGGCTGATCCACTGCATCCCTGTTGCCACCATGAGGACAGAGCCTGGCTGAAAACATTTCAATACTTTAATTGCTCGGTTTCTGGGAATCTTTGTTCCTCTGAGGTTCTTTCTATCTCACTTGAATGCTGGTTTTCAGTTTCTCAAGTGAGTTTCTGTCTGAGAAACACAAATTGGAGGACTCCAAGACTTGGTTTGGAGCATCTTCTAAGTTGTGTTGGAGATTTCCACTAGATATATCAGGTGGAACCTCACAGCTTTAAATTCTATCAGCATGCCATGACTCCACTGATGTCTCCAGGCTGACCTGTCCCCTGACTTCCATACGCACCCATCCAACCGTGTATCTGACACTTCCATGTAAGGCATCTCAAACATAATATGTCATCTCCTAAAATCGGCCCATCCTCTAGCCTTGAGCAACTGCGGAATATAAGACAGAATAAGGTCTTGGTTAAGCACATAAACTCTGGAGTGAGTAGAGCCTGGATTCAAATAGGCTGAAATTTAAAAGTTGAGTAAGTTTAATCTTTCCATTCCTCCCTTCCCTTATCTGTACAATAGGGTTGATGGTAATAGTACCTATTTTGTGGCTTTGTTTGTGAGGCTAACATGAGGTAATATAGTGGTTACAGCTTTGAGTGGTACATAATAAAAATAACAAAGCATGAGTTATTATTATGATATGAAATTAACACATAATCAACTGCTAAAGCCAACAGTCTAGGGTTGTCTTTGGCTTCTTCCTCTCTCCCACATCCAGACCAAATTCACCATCATGTCCTTTCAGTTCTGTCTCCCAAATACATCCCAAATCCTTCTGCTTCTCCTTCCCCCACTGGTATACACTGACATCTCTATAAAAGCCTCACATCTCTATAAAAGCCTCACATCTTACCCACTGTATCCACTCACCTCCTGTCCCTGAAACCAGCCTCAACATATATTACAGAGAGAATTTAGAAAGTGAAAGCCAAAGTATATCCCTTCCTAGTATCAAACTATCCCTTTTGATACTATTTAGTGGCTTCCCTTGCCGCTAGAATAAACCTTATTGTCCTATCTAGAAGGTTCTACGTGGACACTCTGACTTCATCTCTTTGCTGATCTCTCTGTTTCTGAAACATTCAAGTTCACTGTCTGGGGCTTTTGTGCTTGCTACTTTCTCTACCTGGTTCTCCTCCAGTTCTTTGCAAAACTGACTCCTCTCAGTCAGGTCTTAGCTCAAGTGTCTCTTTCTCCCAGAAGACATGACTGACCATCCTCATGAGAACAAAGGTCTTGTCCAAATAGTTTGTGACCTTATCTATTTTATATTCTTACTCCCATCTCTGGTCTTGTCAGATACTTGCCCTGGATTCTTCTTGCTATCAGAATACCTGCAAAATACTTACAATATGCCGTTTATCACTGCATACTGTAACCTTTGACTCCCATGTCTATTCTCTCACCAAATTAAGACTCATTAAGAGGAGCAGTTATGCCTCCTTGATCTTTGTATTGCCAACCTTTAATAAAAGCCTGGAACATAGTAGAGGCTTAAAAATCTTAGGGATGAATCAATGAGGAATTTTCCATTACAGGTAGTAAAGGTTTTGACAAGTTTGTCAGAATGAAAAAAAACCTGATCAGTTCTTTGAGGATAAAAGCAATAAGGATGTTTTGAGAAAAATTATTCATGCTGTTAAACTGGTTAATTTGTGGCAGAAGAGTGCATTGAGGCATGTGACATAGATTTACTTTTTCTATATTTTATAGTAGATGTTGGATATTACAGACAGCAATCAGTTTCCTCTATTCACTTGTAATTTTCCACCTAACAACTTCTAAGTGAGGTAACAGAAGAATGTTTTATTAGTTTCTGATTAGTTTTTTAAAGGTCTGGCTCCAGTTTGGGAAAGATTGAGTTTATCATTTAATCTAGCAGTTTCTGTTCTTCCAGTGTGAAACCGGTCTGTTTCTTTAGGGTGCTTAATCTATTTTATGGCTTTTTTACTTTCCCCACAACCTTGCATCCTAAATTCTAACACACTGTGTGATCTTCAGAAATATATTGTCTGTTACCACCTGGTTAAATGCATGGTTTAACACAAAGTTTTCACCAGATCAATCTCCAGCTGGGTAATGATATAAATACACATCATCATAGAACATAATGGCTTACAGAGCACTCTGAGCACCCTATTCTGTTAGTCTTAAAAATAACCTCATGGGATAGCACAAGCATCTTCCAAATTCTTTGCCTGACATCCAAAGAGTCCATCATTAGGCCCTTAACTATCACGAGTCTTCACCCAAAGTCTACCATATCATAGGTACATAACAAGCCTCTGTTGAATGAGTGACTCAGTGAGTTTACAGATGCATTTCTCACTAGTCCTTGACATGTATTCTTCCCTTGAAGATTGGTCCATTTTTTAAAGAAACCCCTTTTATAAGACAAACTTATTCTTCTTTCATGATCTTATTCTTCTATGTTATTTTGTCCATCTGTAATGCCCTCTTCTGGAGAAGGCAATGGCACCCCACTCCGGTCCTCTTGCCTGGAAAATCCCGTGGATGGAGGAGCCTGGTGGGCTGCAGTCCATGGGGTCGCTAAGAGTCAGACATGACTAAGTGACTTCACTTTCACTTTTCATTTTCATGCATTGGAGAAGGAAATGGCAACCCACTCCAGTGTTCTTGCCTGAAGAATCCCAGGGACGGGGGAGCCTGGTGGGCTGCCGTCAATGGGATCTCACAGAGTCGGACACGACTGAAGCGACTTAGCAGCAGCAGCAATGCCCTCTTCATTCTTCCATTTCCCACCCAATTCTATATCTTCCTCATAATCCCTTTGGGTCTACAGATTTTTCTGTGGTTACAATTGCCCGTAATGACTATTCCCTATCAGTTAATTTCCCAGTATTATCAACAATCCACTATAAATATATATTAAGCTTTCATATGCACCTGATCTCACTGATACTGCAGTTGACCCTTGGACAATGCAGAGGTGAGGGTAGGAGGGGGATGTAGGGGCACTGACCCTCCTGTGAGTTGGAAAATCCCCCTAGTAAATTATAGTTGGCCCTCCAACCTTGCAGTACATCCTTAACCACAGTTCCCCAGTAGATGAAGTTTCATATCTGCAGATTCAACCAGCCGTGAGATTCCGTTGTACTGCAGAAAGTACAGCAGTAGGTACTGTTAAAAAAAATCCACATCTAAGCAGACCCAGGCAGTTCAAACCTGTGCTGTTCAAGGGCCAACTTTATTTCCAATTCTGCTGAGTTAGTCCAATATCACTTTCCAAATGTTTCCATAAATTTGATCACTTAAAACTTGTATTAAGCCAACAAAAATTGATTTGCTTTACTCATGTGTCAGAGTCTGTTTTGAAGGTTAAATAGATGAAAATATCATTCTAGTTGGGGGTGTATGAAAAATAAACAAATAAAGCAGTAAATATAAAGGCAATCTATGGAATAGGAGAAATCATTTGCAAGGCACCTATCTGATAAGAGGTTAATTTCCAAGTTATATAAAGAACTCACATAACCCAAGAGCAAAAACAAAAAGCAAATGATTTGATTATAAAATAGGCAAGGAACTTGATTAGATATTTCTCTGAAGAAGACATACAAATGGGCAATAGGTGCCTGAAAAGGTCCTCGACATTACCAATCATCAGGAAATACAAATCAAAATGCAAATCAATATCATCTCATACCTGCTAGGATGGCTACAGTCAACAAAACAAAACAAAAGAAGGGATAACAAGTGCTGGTCAGGATGTGGAGAAACTGGAAGGTTTGTCCCGTTTGATAGGAGTGCAAAATGGTACAGCCACTTTGAAAAACAGCATGAAAATTCTTCAAAAAATTAAAAATAGAACTACCATATGATTCAGTAATTCCATTTCTGGGAATATATCCAAAAGACCTTAAAACAAGATCTCAAAGAGGGGGCACTCTGATGTTCTTTGAAGCATTATTCATCATAGCCAAGATACAGGAACAATCTAAATGTGTCCATCGATAGATGAATGTGCAAAGGAAATGTGGTATATTCACACAATGGAACATTATTTATCCATGAGATAGAAGGAAATCCCACCATATGCAACCACATGGATGATCTGGAGGACATTATGCTAAACGGAATAAGCCAGTCACAGAAGGACACATACTGCATGATTTCACTTCTCTGAGCTATCTAAAACAGTCAGACTTTTACAAGGAGAGTGGTGGTTTCCAATGGCTGAGGCGGGGATAGGGAATTGCTGTTCCATGGGTATAGAGTTTCAGTTACACCGAGTGAATTAACTCCAGAGATCTACCACACAACAGCGTGCCCAGGGGTAGCGGCACTATACTGTGCACTAAAAATGTGTTCAGGGTAGATCTCATGTTAAATATTCTTACCAGAAAAAATTATAAAGTATGTCAGATGATGACAAGTGTTAAAAAAGAGCAATAAAACTGGGAGGGGGGATCAGGGACAGAGTTGAGGGTGAGCAGGAAATGGTTCAATCTATAAAGGGTGTGGTAAGAAAAAGGCCCCTTATGAGGTAATGTTATTGCCAAGACCTAAAGAATCTTCACAATGACTGAGAGGTAGCAAAATTGTTATTATTTTTGTCATTAATTTCTTGTTTTTTATTATGTAACACTTTTTAATTTAATTTTTTAATTACAATGTGTTAAGTTTCAGGTGAGCAAAGGTATTACTTATTTTGTGGCTATAAAAACTGGGGTTTGGGGAAGTTAAGTATTTTCAGTAGTATCATATAGTTATTATGAAACAGACTAAAACCATAATGTACAAAACTTTACATGACTCAGAGCTGTCTCTTGTGCCTTACCTTCTCTCATCCAGTTATCAGATGACTTTTAATAAATGGCATAAACAATTTCTTAATTGTGGAAAACCATGTTGTCTTGAGTGGCCGATTTTTTAATACATGTAGTGAACATATTTTCTAAATCAAAAATTGGGCAACAAATTCTGAAAAATTTCTGAAGTGCCTAGAGGAACAATGAACCAAGTAATTGAAGTTGAGATCAAGTCAAGAATATATGGCCACCGTGATGATACAGATTCTTTGGACCTGACAGAAAGTATTAAACATAAACTGGGGTGTAACTTGATCCTAAAGAAAAAGCAAATATGCGACTAAGGCCATAATTTCTCACTCTGTTTCATGGAGTATTAGCATTTCCTGGACATAGTAGTAAAATTTTTTTTTTAACTTTTGAAAGTGTTTTCTTATGTAACAAGTTCAGGAAAGTGATGTAAACTATATTTTCTACCTGGGGAATTATACTACACATCAGAATATTAAAGGCATGGAGAAGTTCTGCATTAAAATAATTCTTGAACTTTGTTTAACCTGTTTCCAGAAGTTGTTTGATCCAAGAATAAGTTAGCTTTACCATTTAGTAACATCTTGTGTCTTTCTTTCACAGAAAATAGTTTTGTAAACACTGATTCACACAAATGATAATCTTTAGGTAAAGCAGAGCTAGAAAAGATTTAGTACTTCTGATCTAACTCTAGGTGTCACTCAAGGGAAACAAGATAAGGAGTAAAAGTGCCTTGCATTGCTTCTTGAAGTAAGAGATGGAAGCCAATTTGTTCCTCTGGTTACATTACATCAGGAGTGTGCAGCTCACACTTGAAACTCTCCTCTCTTTGGATCTCTTTCCTCAGCATTTAAATACATAGAGAACTCGTCTTACAAAAGAAACCTTGCCTCAAGCTCACCTTCGATCTCCATCCCCACCTTGTTGTTCTGCTTTCATTTATAGCTAACTTTCCTACAAGAGTAGTCTATGCCTCTCTTCTGCTTCCTCAATAGCCATTCACCACTAATACTGCTGTAAATCACCCATCCATCCAACCATCCAGCTATCCATCCAACAAATACTTAAGACAGGCACAGTTCTGGGCACAGCGAACAAAACAGAGTCTCGACCCCCATGGGACTCACATTCTTCTAATGGTAAATAGGCAATATATAAACAAACTCAATTATATAATAAGCTGAATGGTCAGACCTATAGTGTAAAAATAAAGAAAGGTAAAGAGGATAGGGAGGGGGGAAAGATGAGGATAGAGGTTGGTCAATGGCCTGGCCACAGTGAAGGATTCAGTCAACACAGGACCAGAGGAATTAACCTGACCATGGAGAAGGAAATGGCAACCAACTCCAGTATTCTTGCCTGGAGAATCCCTTGGACAGAGGAGCCTGGCAGGCTACAGTCCATAAGGTTGCAAAGAGTTGGACACAACTGAATCGACACACACACACGAAGATTTAACCGAAGGAGTCCAATCATTTTGAGGCTTATAAATTTTGATCAATAATTTAAAAAGGAGTACTGGCTTTTCCAGACATGAATGAGAAAAACTGTAACACCAGTTAATCTTGGGGGCTTCTCATTACCAGGAAGGAATTAACCCTAAGAATGAAACCAATACAAGAAGCCAGAGTTTATAGAATTTCAAAATAGAGCCGGACTTTAAACTATGCCCCAAACCTGCCCTATATCTTAGTCAAGTGGTATAATCAATCATTATTTTAGGCCAATATGAATAGAATCTTTCATTACTTGCAACCCAAGCTTTCTAACTCTATAATTTAGATTTCTCCACACAGACAAAGAAGGAATCTGTGGGCCTAGATACAATTGTTGGGATTAAATTGTTTCTAAAGGGTCCTTTGTTGTCCCTATTGCCACATTTTTGCCCTGTTTTTGGACAATTATGGTTTCTATAAATGTCCACCTGCTGGAATCAGGTTTCAAAGGCTCTCTGACTGCCCAGGACCGTTCTTGGCCTAGTTGCTAGAGCATCATGTACCCCCATAGATCTTGGTCTACGTAAGCCCAAGGAGACAGCTTTTAAAGTCAGAATGGGCTGTGATTCCTGATTGTGAGGCCACTGAAGCATATTTTTGCCAGAGGGAACATATGACCTTTGTAGCTCTCCAGAATCCTCTGGAGCAGTGATTGATCTGGATTTCCAACCACCATTCCTTCTTATATGCTGGCATGGAATGCCACATGCGGTCCACGTTGACCCTTCTTGGCACACATTTTCCCGGTCTGGATAGCCAGGGAGAACTTTTCAGAGTGCAGATTCTCTCATGACATCCACCTCCATCATCCTTAAAAATATGGCAGTGGCTTTTCATTGCCGCTATCATGGTAGGCAAGCACCATAAGATGACCTTCAGCAGGGCTGGCTGTAGGATGAGGCCAGTGGGGCAGCTGGTATGTACATTTCAAGGAGCCACTCATTCTCAGCATTGTGCAATGTACTTGTCTGATCCGGGGAGTGTTCTCTCACACTTTATGCCCTAGTTACCTCTCTCTCCTCACCTGCATTCTGGCCCTGGCTTCCAGGGTACTCTGTGTCCTCATTCAACTCATCTTGCAACACCCTTTCCCTAACTGTCCTTCTGCTTTGAGATCTAGACCACTAGTCCTTTCATTTTCTTTTGTTGGGAATATTTATAAGGGTCAGAGTTGAAACATAGATTGGCTCCAGCCAATCAGACTGGATGCCCAACCACTCAGGATGGATGATGATTTGGAAACAACTGGCATGGCACACACTAAATAAAGATTAGTGTGTGCAAGCACTGGCCCTGGGAGCCTGTACATTCTGCTCCCTCCCTGTGGAACACATTTTCCCCCTCCACTTTGAACATTAAAAAAAAAAAATCCTTCCATGATGCACATTATGGGCTGGCCCCTATTTTGAATGCCTTACAGATATTAACCTTATATAATCCACACATTAATTCCATTATTATAAGTGGTTTAAGTGAAATATACAAAGTCACATAGCAACTGACCCGCAGCTGGTATTAGCATCTTGGCATTCCAGCTCCAGGGTCTATGCTCTTAGGCAGCCTACAGCCATTGAAACTACTCTCAATTTAATCAGATGTGTTGTTATACGCTCTCCAAGAGCTGTTTTCTTTCCTGCCTGGAATTTTATTATTAATCACTGTCTGTTTAATCATCTATCACTTTCCCACCTTAATTATAATTAAGCTCCAACGGCAGGAGTGTTTGCCTTGTCCATACTACATCCCTAGGATGCTGAGTCAGACCTTGCACTAGGAGGTATTCTGGAAACACTACTTAAATATTGACTGAATTATCTTCAGTAGTACATTTGATTACTATCTCAACTCTCTCTCCCCAGACTATAAGCTCCCTGATAGCAGGAACTTTGCTGGCTGTTGTATCCTCAGCCTGAGCACACTGCCTGGGTCATTGTAGGTTCTCAACATTTTTGGGCTTAAGTAATGAAGATAGAATATGGGGGGATTTCCTGTAATGGAGGCTCCTGTCATCACTTGGTCTCCTTCTGGAGTAGGCATGTTCTTACTTCCTGAAACTTTCATTCTGAACCACCAGGGAAGCTGTAAAAGATGTCAAAGTTCAAAAAATGCTGAAAGAATGCAAGTTGCCTCATCCTGAGTCACTGGGATTGTGGGGTTAGTTTTGATTATTTTAGACTGGCGATTTAAGCACATGCTTGACAAAGGCATTTTCTTTCCTTGTGCTTTTATGACCCATATCTCTCCTTCTCCTGTGATACTGGAAACCTCTACTGGAGCAGATTTTTAGGGAATTTTTTTCTTAATGGTGGTGGGAGCCAGGATGCTGCCAAGATGGTGGGAAAGAGTAGACCAGAACATTAACCTTCGAGATAAAGCCTTGGTCCCTCAAGAAGTTGTGTTACTAGAAAGGCCAAAACAGAAACATAAAGGATGAAGAGGGAAATCTGCATAATTTCACAAGTGTTAGATATTTTTATCTGTCCTCAGGACTCTTAATTCAAAATTTCTAGCACCTAACCTTGTATTCTATTAATATCTTAGTTCAGCAAAATGTAACCCATAAATTCCAGCGCTGTGTCCTCAAATACAAAACCTAAGATATATAGATATTCCCAAAGAAGAACTTCTGTGCTGCTAATTGTAATAGTAACACTGCATAAAGACATAACTCCAGAAAACGTTCCAGATTTATATAAAGAACTGAATATGTAAATAAACATATTCCAGTCAAAATAAGAGATATTTAATTGATCTTAGGTTCATGATCAATTTTGTAAATATCTAAATAAAAGGCAACATCATTAAGAATTGGCCAATGTGTTTTATCATATCAAAAATTATAAAAATTATACTTAAAAAACAACATTTAGCACATTTAGAAGGTAAAAGACATATTTGAAAAAGATTGTTTTACAAATTATGACAAATGTTGAGTGTCTTTAATAATTAAATAGGTCTTATAGTAAGTAGGTGTAAAAAGTGGTACAGATAAATGACATGAGAATTTTCTTTTTAAAAAAGGCAGGTGGGTGTCTGTCGGTTTTTCCTTAGTTGGGACATAGTTGCTTTACACTGTCATGTCAATTTCTGCTTTACAGCGAAGGGACGCTGTATGTAAACACACATCCCCTCCTCCTGGGCCTCCCTCAACTCCCCCCACTTCACCTATCTATGTCATCAGAGAGTGTGGAGTGGAGCTCCCTGCAGTACACAACGGATCCCGACTAGCTATGTATTTACACATAGCAGTGCAGATATGTCAATCCCTGTCCCCCAATTCTTCAAATCTCCCTCCCTGACCCAGGGTCCAAATGTCTGTTCTCTATGTCTGCATCTGTATTCCTGCCCTGCAAATAGGTTCATTGGTACCATTTTCTAGATTCCACATGTATGTGTTAATATACTATGTTTATTTTTCTCTTTCTGACTTACTTCACTCTACGACAGACTCTAGGCCCATGCATGTCTCTACAAATGATCCAATCTCATTCCTTTTTATGGTTGAGTAATATTCCATGAACTCCTTATTGCCAAATTCAGACTTAAATTGAAGAAAGTAGGGAAAACCACCAGACCATTCAGGTATGACCTAAATCAAAGTCCTTATGATTATACAGTGGAAGTGACAAATAGATTCAAGGGATTAGATCTGATAGAGTGCTTAAAGAACTATGGAAGGATGTTCATGACATTGTATAGGAGGCAGGGATCAAGACCATCCCCAAGAAAAAGAAATACAAAAATGCAAAATGGTTGTCTGATGAGGCCTTACAAATAGCTGAGAAAAGAAGAGAAATAAAAAGCAAAGGAGAAAAGGAGAGAAATACCCATTTGAACACAGAGTTCCAAAGAATAGCAAGGAGAGTTAAGAAAGATTTCCTCAGCGATCAGTGCAAAGAAATAGAGGAAAACAATAGAATGGGAAAGACTAGAGATCTCTTCAAGAAAATTAGAGATACCAAGCGAAAACTTCATGCAAAGATGGGCACAATAAAGGACAGAAACATTATGGCCCTAACATAAGCAGAAGATATTAAGAAGAAGTGGCAAGAATACACAGAAAAACTATACAAAAAAGATCTTCATGACCCAGATAACCATGATGGTGTGATCACTCACTTAGAGCCAGACATCCTGGAATGCAAAGTCAAGTGGGCCTTGGAAAACATCACTATGAACAAAGCTAGTGGAGGTGATGGAATTCCAGTTGAGCTATTTCATGAGCTAATTCCAGTTGAGCTAAATCCTAAAATATAATGCTCTGAAAATGTTGCACTCAATATGCCAGCAAATTTGGAAAACTCAGCAGTGGCCACAGGACTGCAAAGGGTCAGTTTTCATTCCAATCCCAAAGAAAGGCAATGCCAAAGAATAGTCAAAATACCACACAATTGCACTCATCTCACATGCTACTAAAGTAATGCTTCAAGTAATGCTCTAAGCCAGGCTTCAACAGTATGTGAACCATGAACTTGCAGATGTTCAAGCTGGATTTAGAAAAGGCAGAGGAACCAGAGATCAAATTGCCAACATCTGTTGGATCATTGCAAAAGCAAGAGAGTTCCAGAAAAACATCTACTTTTGTTTTATTGACTACACCAAAGGCTTTGACATGTGTATCACCACAAACTGGAAAATTATTCAAGAGATGGGAATACCAGACCACCTGACCTGCCTCTTGAGAAATCTGTATGCAGGTAAGGAAGCAACAGTTAGAACTGGACATGGAACAACAGACTGGTTCCAAATCGGAAAAGGAGTACATCAAGGCTGCATATTGTCACCCTGCTTATTTAACTTATATGCAGAGTACATCATGAGAAACACTGGGCTGGATGAAGCACAAGCTGGAATCAAGATTGCCAAGAGAAATATCAATAACCACAGATATGCAGATGACACTACCCTAATGGCAGAAAGCGAAGAACTAAAGAGCCTCTTAATGAAAGTGAAAGAGGAGAATGAAAAATTTGGCTTAAAACTCAACATTCAGAAAACTAAGACCATGGCATCCCATCACTTTATGGCACATAGATGGGGGAACAATGGAAAGAGTGAGAGACTTTATTTTGGGGGGCTCCAAAATCACTGCAGATGGTGACTGCTGCCATGAAATTTAAAGACACTTGTTCCTTGGAAGAAAAGCTATTATCAACCTCGACAGCATATTAAAAAGCAGAGACATTACTTTGCCAACAAAGGTCCGTATAGTCAAAGCTTTGGTTTTTTCAGTATTCATGTATGGATGTGAGAGTTGGATTATAAAGAAAGCTGAGCACCAAAGAACTGATGCTTTTGAACTGTGGTGTTGGAGAAGACTCTCGAGAGTCCCTTGGACTGCAAGGAGATCCAACCAGTCCATCTAAAGGAAATCAGTCCTGAATATTCATTGGAAGGACTGATGCTGAATCTGAAACTCAGTACTTTGTCCACCTGATGTGAAGAACTGACTCACTAGAAAAGACCCTGATGCTGGCAAAGATTAAATGCAGGAGGAGAAGGGGATGACAGAGGATGAGATGGTTGGATGGCATCACTGACTCAATGGACATGAGTTTGAGTAAGCTCCAGGAGTTGGTAATGGACAGGGAAGCCTGGTGTGCTGCAATCCATTGAGTCACAAAGAGTTGGAAGCGACCAAGTGACTGAGCTGACTATTCCATTATATCAAATTTTTATGATCCCCAAAACTTGTGTAACAAGCATCCACCAAATCTCTACTACCTCCTCCCTGATCTAAGTTGCCACTATCTCTCATATGCACCACTGCAAGTGACCTTCAGTTGCTTCCTGAGCATCCACTCCTACAAGGAGGGCTGAGAATCCATGAGTAAGTTTGCTGTCCACTGTAGTTGCTCAAAACCTGTGCCATATAGTTTCTTAAATATTTTTATTACCATCCCTGTCTTCAACTTTTCTTGGTCACATACTAGCCAGAGTGATCTTTACAGTATAAATCATGGCTTGCCACTCTCCAGCTTATAATGATTTTATCTGGATGACATCTGAAACCACTGATCTATCTTAGCATCAAGAAAAGAGAAACAATTGGGCATTACGTGCTTTGTGAAGTGATGACCAACTACAGTGGACAGCAAACTTACTCATGGCTTCTCAGCCCTCCTTGTAGGAGTGGATGCTTAGGAAGCAACTGAAGGTCACTTGCAGTGGTGCATGTGAGAGATAGTGGCAACTTAGATCAGGGAGGAGGTAGCAGAGATGGGAAGAGTAGTGAATTCAAGGAGTTTTGGAAAGATGTAGAGGTGCCCAATGCATGGGTTTTCCAAACTGGAGTTGTCATTTCTGTCTAGAAATCAAGTACTGTGGGGCCCCTGATTTGAAGTCCACCCAACTTATTGTTCCTAGGTTCTCCTACCATAGTTCTAGAACAAAGCCTGGTTCTAGAAACAAAAAGATATTAATTCTCATCGTTCTTTGAGACACCAACTGAGTAGGAAATGAGAATTGATGTACCATTGATGAAGAGGAAAAAAAAATCTGTTGGAGTTCTTTTTAAACAAAAAAGAAAAACATTTAATAAATTAAAACATTAGTATGGTATGTGCTGTTGGGAGGTGATTCAAAGCATAAAGTTTAATAAGTATATAGAAATAACTTTTGTGCTTGCCATTGGTATTAGGAAAACAAAGTGAATCACATACATGTAAAACTCACTGATGATGTATCTCATTGCTGCTTCCTGCTTAACTCATCTCTTAATGAAAAAATGGTATGTGTCACCACAATAACTTGCCTTTAACCACAAGCGAAGAACTAAGTTTTATTTCTTAGACAAAAATGTAAGAGCCAATATTATTCACTTTTTTTCTCTCCAGGTGTAACATCTTGGGAATGACCAATGACACTTTCCTACTGAGAAAAAAAACTTTTCATGGTAGTAGTAACCACAGGATCGGTTGATTACTCACATTACATTAGTAATATCTTTCGCTCTATACTCCACACAGGAAAAAAGTGCTGAATGCAAAACCACAACCTCAGCTGTTGGTGGAAATGATAGTTAACGGCCCCTTGCTGCTACATCAGTGGGCCAATTCTTGGTAGAGAGGATTACTTTGAATGTGGTTTCCAAGTCAATGGATAAGAGTTGTGGCAAAAGTCCAATGATCCAATTGCTCATCAGTCTTTAAACATAGATTGATTTATTTTCTTGGTAAGAGAAATTTGGTTATAAATTATATAAATAAACATATGCAGATACATTCTGTAAAGAAGCATGTATATAAACTTAAAACAACTAAAAAAGAAATCCCTAGGGAAAGAATCAGTTTGTGCTTTCTAAACGTTATTTTGAGAGCAACTCTAAATTATGGTGGGAACAATTAGAGACCTCAAAGTATCAATTTAGAAATCTAATAGCCTATATGAGAGAGTTCAGGTCATCAAAAGAGCCAAGAGAAGTCCTGAAAAAATATAGACTTAGCAAATAGTCTGTCAAATTTCACAAATACCACTGAAACAAAATATGTTTAACAATAATGTAGGTGTTCCATTAACTATTTCTGCACTATTTCTAAAAATTTTAGGATTCAACCTGAAACTATTACAACGTTGTTAATTGGCTGTACGCCAATATAAAATAAGAAGTTACAAAATAAAAGATTAAAATCTTAGGATAATATTTTGCCTTTCAAGCATCACTTAAAAGACAGCTTTTCGGCATTTTATCCACTTGGATTTTTTATTTATCCATAGTTTTTCAAAGACTATTTTCCAAGAGTGTGGTAACAGTAAATTTTAAAATTTATTATTATTAATTTATTTATTTATCATTATTATTATTTTAAATTTTAAAATATATTATTTATTATTATATAACAAGACATGTTACTTTAGAGCCATTAATTTGGTGACTGTACTATCAAGTGTACAAAAAGTGTAATGAGGAGTATTAGTGTCACCATTGAAGTAGCAATCAGTAATAATGTGACCAACAGAAACTTTAGGTGGATTATGATAAACATTTTAAAATAAGTTTTGCCTATTTCCTACTACTGAATATCTCAAATATTGATAATAAGTTTAATTTATTATTAAATAAATTGATTAAATAATAATCAATTTTTCTTTACGTGGCTCATCATTTTCATTTTGAATAATTATTTTTGAAGAGAATTTTCCAAGATATGTTATATAGTGAAAGTGAAAGTGAAAGTTGCTGAGTTGTCTCTAACTCTTTGTGACCCCGTGAACTATACAGTCCCTTGAATTCTGTAGGTCAGAATACTGGAGTGGGTATCCTTTCCCTTCTCCAGGGGATCTTCCGAACTCAGGGATTGAACCCAGGTCTCCCGCATTGCGGATGGATTCTTTACCAGCTGAGCCGCAAGGGAAGCCCAACTTATCCTGGGTTCACTCTGCTTTGAACTCTGATTCCTACTCACTGAAATGAAGACATCCAGTTCAGAGACTACTAAGCTCCCTCGCAGCTCCAGTGTCTCCTACTGGCCTCAGGCATGCTGGCCTGTGGGTGTATGTCTGTTCTATTTACCCCTTCCTTCCTGAGTCTGTCCATATATGTTTTCTCTTCCATAGGAGGGCTCCTGCCAATGGCTCCCTCTATAGTTATTAATGCAGACATGACATTCCCCTCTCAGGCAGGCTAAATGGAGCCTGGGGCTCCTGTCCTTCTGGGAAATAAGATTATTCTTCCTTCAACCTCCATACAACCCGTGGCAGAAGTGAAGAGAGGAGCCATATCTCTGTGCCCTTTGGATCTTTAACATTCATAGCTTCCCCACCAAGCTGAACTCTGAGACCTCCAAGGATAATCCTATGGTGATCTTACTCCTGTTTAAGACAAATGCTATAGAAGCCCAGCCTCCCAGATCCCTTTTCACCCTTGGGCTTTCATCTCCAGAATGGCTCTGCACGTCCTTTTCTCTGATCCCATTGCCAGTTTTTAGAACCCTCCCATTGTGCCCTCTGAATTCACTGTCAGTCGCCAGCAAACCCTTTATGTCTTTAACATTCTCCTTGAGCTTTGCCTTGTTGTTGCCACTGACCCAACTCTTCGCTGGTGATCTGGCTTCCTTGCAGCTCTCTCTAGAAGAGCCTGCTTTTTTCCTCTCTACCCCTCGGTATGGAGGAGGAGGGAGTTTGCCCTTTTGTGTTCCACCACAAGCGTGCACACCATTCTCCCTCTCTTCTTCCTAAAATGCATTGGCTTCTTCCTGCTTTGAGGACCTATGTCACCTGCTAGTCCTCTGGTGGTCACCACATACTGAGCTTTCAGTCACTCCTCCTCATTCTAGAGTGATTTTACCTACAGGCTCGCTGTCATTCTCTCCAGCACCACTCCTAACGTAAGCTTTAGTACCTATATAGCTAGTGCCTCAAACATATTGATCTCTTAATTCCATAACTTCCGTTTCACCAAGATCTTGCCTTTTATCCTCCTCAGCCAGTTGTCCTCATGGACAGAGTCCCATAACTTGCATTGAACAGCATCCCACATTCCCCATGTTATCTTAGTTTCATGAATCCTACTTTATGACTTCCCCATTTCTCCCTCTGGTACCCATTCCAGCAAGCATTCAGCCCCAATGACATAGAAAATCCATTAATCCTTAGATCTTTTCCTTGCCCTCACCTTTTCTTATGTCTTTACCTCTCTTAATATCCAGCCTAGAGTTCACGGTCTGTCATCTGCATGAATTGAACCAAACCAAAAGTGTAAAGAAAAAGTAGATGTGTTTTAGTAGATTTGTTATGCTAAGTGCGACCCTTATAGGGAGCCTGCGTTCCACGCATGTCCAGCAGGCTCTCTGAAAGTGGCTTCATAGAGTCATCTTTCTATGTAGCCAGCATGAAATGCTCTGTGATCTTGTTGTGCACATACTATGATATCTTCACGTCTTCTCTATTTTTGCTCCCACTGTTGGGGTGGAACTTTTCTCTCTACCCTTTTCGGGGGAGCACCATGAGTGTGACACACCTGGTCTCTCTCCACTGTCTGCCTCACTCCGCCCTGTGGTGTCCCACCTGGCTGCCAAGCCCAGGAGGACAAACAGGGCATACATATTTTAGTCTCCTCCTTTTCTTTCTTCTTTCCCTCCTGGGAGTGACTGCCTTAAGTTCTGTTCTGCTCCCTCCAGGGGCTTGGAGGCTGTGTCCGTCCAGTCTGGCAACCCAGGGTGGGTAAGTCTTTAGTTCTGAGGTTGGGTTTTAAGATTCTCACTTGCCCACAGATTTGAGCCATGTTTACTAACACCAGTTCAATCAGCAAAAGAATGATATTTTGCTCTTCTACCACTTCCCTCCTTTTTAATCTTATTTTTCAACTGGCACAGAACCAGGAAGAAAAGAGGGATGTTATTTATTGGATGTTACATTGAACTCTGAAAAACACTCAACTTATAGCAAGAAATCCAGCATTTCCTTCTTACCAGTTCTTCAAACTTCCTCTTACAAAAGCTGTGGGGACTTAAAAATCCAAAAGGGTAGTTGCACAATGAAGTGGCTCTAGTCGTGGCAGTTCCACAATGAATGGCCGTTTCCTCTGTTTCTACTTATTGAAGAGTGACCCTGTGCTGCCTGATGGGCAAGGCAGCCAAGATCCTTGCACAGGTCACTGAAGCACTCCAAGGCGGGTGGTTTCAGTCTTCCTGTGATGAACTGCCCAACGTACCCCAGCTTCAGCTTCAACCTTGCTGCTCTTTTTTTTTTTTTAAGTTATTTATTTATTTTTGGCTGTGCTGGGTCTTCATTGCTATGCACAGGCTTTCTCTAGTTGCGGCAAACGGGAACTACTCTTCATTGTGGTGTGCGGGTTTCTCATCGTGGTAGCTTTTCCGGTGGAATGCGGGGTCTAGAGTGCGGGCTCAGTAGTTGTCATGGGCTTTAGTTGCCCTGAGGCATGTGGAATCTTCCTTGACTTGGGATTGAGCTCGTGTCCCTGCACTGGCAGGCAGATTCTTAACCACTGTACCTCTAGGGAAACCCAAACTTGCTGCTCTTAATACTCAGTACTTTCTGTCCCCATTCACACCTGGCTACCTCTCATGTGCCTCCTGCCTCAGGAACACTTCCTCAGAACTGGTTCCAGCATCTGGCCCCTCACGCACTCAATCACCCTTCTGTGTCCCAAGATTCATTCATGGTCATGACAGCTTTTCTCTTTTCAGTTATCAAAATACAAAAGGTCTGCTAGTCTCTTTCTTTTTCTTTTTCTGCATAATGACAATATTCGACCTATGTTATTATTCTGTGACTGATTATCTGCAAAAGGGAAATAAAAATATTACCTACTTCATAGAATTGTCAGAAGGACTACATGAGTTAATACATACAAGTGGTATATAGTAAACATTTATTAACTAATTTGACAATGTCTATCATTATGATTTCTTGTTAGAAGAGTGGCAATGGCCTCCCTACTTGATAGAATGTAATTGGTGAGAAAAATAGATATGTGTGCATGAAAGGTAGCTGTACTGGGTTGAATAGCTTTCTCCCCAAATTCTCATCCTCCTAGAACCTGTGACTATGACCTTATTTGGAAATACGGTCATGGGAGATTAAATCTAGGTAAGAGGAGGTAATGCTGGACTGGGGTATTTCCTAATCCAATGACTGATGTCCTTTTAAGAAGAGGGAGATTTTGACACAAATACACACAGGAGGGAATCAGCTCATGCAGATGGAGGCAGAGATAAGAATCAGGTAGCCACAAGCCAAGAAACACCAAAGGCTGCTGGTAACCATCAGGTGCCAGAAAAAGTCAAAAAGGATTCTTCTGTAGAGATTTCTGAGAAAGTATGTCCCCGTTGATACTTGATTTTGGACTTCTAGCCTCCAAACTTGTGACAGCATAAATTTCAGTTGCTTTAAGTCGCTTGGTTTGTTGAAATTTGTTATGGAAGCCACAGGGAAATAATACTTTGGTAAAGACAAAGGATCAAGAATGAACCATTTACCAAATAAACCCTTCCTTGTCTTGAAGAACCTCCTAGCTTAGTGGAGAAAGCATACACATAAACAAAATTATAACATGATACATTTACTTATAGAGATATACACAATATATTGAGAGTATGAAGGGAAGTGTTAGTTGCTCAGTTGTGTCTGAATTTTTGTGACACCATAGACTGCAGCCTGCCAGGCTCCTCTGTCCATGGGATTCTCCAGGCAAGAATACTGGAGTGGGTTGCCATTCCCTTCTCCGGGGTATCTTCCCAACCCAGGGATCGAACCTGGGTCTCCTGCATTGCAAGTGGATTCTTTACCGTCTGAGCCACCAGGGAAGCCCCAGTTGAGAGCATAGAAGAAGAAAATTGTAAGCAACCTGAATGAGTCCATTAAAGCTTCCTGGAAAAGATGTTCAAGTTGAGTCTCAAAAAGTAGGAGTTATCATGTGACAGAGGATTCAACAAGAGGGGGAGACTGAAATTACTTTGATGATTCTGGAGCTTAAGATATGAGTCAGAGAATGCTGAGACAAGGATGGACAGATGGTCGGAAGCTCAGGGATGGTCTCTGGTGTCACATTAAAGAACTTGTTGTGAAGTGTTAGTCGCTCAGTCGTGTTTGACTCTGGTAGACTATAGATTTCCAGCTCTTCTGTCCATGGGATTCTCCAGGTAAGAATACTAGAGTGGGTGGCCATTCCCTTCACAAGGGGATCTTCCCAACCCAGGATCGAACCTGGGTCTTCTGCATTGCAGGTGGATTCTTTACCATCTGAGTCACCAGGGAAGCCTCCTTGTCATGAAGAGTAGTTCTTATTTGAGGAAAGGCATGCTGCAATCATATTCAACTTCGAGAAAAGAATCTCCACTTGGAAAGAGTTGAAAGGATCATGAACAGAGACCAGGAAATGGTTAGGCAGCTGTAGGGGTTTAGAAAAGATGACAAGGCTGTTTCCAAAGCATGGTGTCTGTGTGCTCAGTCACGTTCCCATGGACGTTAGCCCACCAGGCTCCTCCATTCATGGGATTATCTCTGCAGGAATACTGAAGTGGGTCACCATTTCCTTCTCCAGGGGATCTTCCCAACTCAGGGATTGAACCTGGGTCTCTTGTATTGCAGGCAGATTCTTTACCACTGATCTACTTGGGAAGCCTTTCCAAAGCATGGGCAGGAGTCTAATAATATTAGATTAGGAGATAAAATTAGAAGACCTAAGAGATTGATTAGATGTTGCATGTTTCTAAGTAAGAGACACCACCACCCAGAGAGGGAGACAGAGAAGAAGAAGAGAGAGAACGAGTAGGGGCAGGTTAGGTTAGACAGACTATGTCAAGAGTCAACCAACAAACAGCAGGAAACTCAATTCAATGTCTATTCCTCACTCACAATTGTCCCCTTTGCAATTCATCCTGCACCTGGCAGCTATGGTTTGGATTTCACAGATGTAACAGTCAGGGTTTAGTGAAGAAAATGGAAGCTGCTTTAGGTATTTCATGTAACAAGGTTTTAGTGATGGGAATTAGAATTTGATTTAATCATTGTTGGGAGATTTGGTCAGCCTACAGCAATGAGCTATGTGGTTTTTAAGACTGGCCCTGAAGCAGCTGTGAAGCTCAAAAACCTCTAGGAGGCTTCTATGCACCATCTCAGTTTGTAGCACTGATGTGGGAAATTCTCTGGGATCTTGTTCAGAAGACACTTTGAGCCTCATATCTGTCCATGTGTCTCCCTCAAGAGGAAAATGGCCTCTCTCTTCTACCTTCTAAATCTTATGTAAGTGCCTTAACTGGCCCACTCTAGCCAAGGAATAGACAGAGAAGAGGATCTGGGAAATGTAGTTGCTGGCTTTATTGCATCACAGGTATAGAGACCCTAGAATGCATGTGGGTTCTGCAAGGCTGACAACAGGCAATCTGGATGGATTATTTAATCCTACTGGAAATTCTGATTTGTGATTCAGAGACAGTTGAGTCTCTGCCTCTGGCTGAAACCACAGGACAAGTAAAGACTCTCGAGCTATGAGATGCCCATTTTTTTGTCCTGTGAGAAGAGAAACAAACAAATATGCAGGAAAAGAAAGAATGAAGCAAATAAGCAAATGTGCAAAGAAAGGTGATGAGAAATCATGTAGCATATAGCCAGAAAGAGACACACAGAGAGAAGAGGTCTCTTGAACCATGGCTGGACTTTTTGCCTTGGAATGTCTGAGCAAAACATGGGTCCTTAGAATAAATTATGTTTTTTTTTTTTGTAAGCTAACTCAGGTTGGTTTCTAATCCTTCTTGAAAAAGGAGTCTTAAGTAAGTTAACATCCATCTAGGGGTGTTTACTCAACAGTGGCATGAGTGGGTCAGAGGTCCTGGAGAGAGAGGTCTCTGCTGAAGGTAAAGATTAAGAGGCCATCAGTATATAGAAGTAGCAGAACTGAGAATGAGGAGTTAAGACAATGGCTGCCTTATTCAAAGGTGAATGATAATGCGGGTTTTGAAAGAGTTATTAATATACATGAATCTTTAAAATGCTAGTGCTACTATATAAAAAAGATAAACAGTGTTGTATGAACTAATGAATAAAATTATAGTGTGAAATGAAGTTCCAAGGATGAATAACATCGACAAGTATAAAAATAAACGTCTTACTTGCTAAATGCTATAGTAAAGTATATTTACCTCCAGGAGTGATTTTCAGGCTTTGATTTTTGGCATGCTACTTCTTGATAATGAATGAAAAGAATCTAATTTTAAATATCTTGCCCAATACAGTGGGTAATAATTTTGAGCTTAGTGGGTTTTTTTGTTGTTGCTGTGTTTGGCTCTGAGAATGCTGTGCGTTTTTTGTGATAGATTATAAAAACTTAAAAATTACCAATTAAATTTTAGCATGAGCCTTCAAAGATAATGAGATTATCATCAGAGCAATGTTTTCATGGATTTTTTTTTTTTTAATTTTAGGAGGAAGATACAATCCTAGCTTCAAAAAACAGAAATTTCACAGCTGTAATATTTCTTTTACACATTAATGTTGAAATATGATCTTAAGTTAAAAGGATATAAGTATCTAACTTCTAAATAATCACTTTTTGTCAGCTTATTTGTCAATTAAACCTATGTGATGGGCACCTACTATTTGCCTGTCCAAAATCTTTCCTTCTTTATTTAACCTGGTTTATCTTGTATACATGGTTTATTGGGAGAGCATCATTTTTTACAAGACTCCATAGCTAATTGTCTCTGGGCTAGAGATTATGAGGCCATCAGGGGACTTCCCAGATGGTCCAGTGGGTACACTCTATGGTCTCAATGCAGGATGCCTGGGGCACTTGACATAGGTTTGAACTTTTAGAGCTTCTTTTGGAATTTTCTGCACCACTGCACGAGCCTCTTAATTGGTCTCTCAGTTCTACTCTTGCCTCTCTGGAGCTTAATTTCCTTTCACCAGCCCATAAGGATCCTGTTAAAACATATGTCAGATCACTTCGCTATCTTGCTCAAAACCCAGTGGAAGGTACCCATTTATTTACTAAGAATAAAATCCACGTTTCCCCCATATTACCTGGTCACTAGCTATTTCTCTAACCACACTACCTACTCCTTAGGTCTGGCCACACCAGCTTTCTTGCTCTAACCCAGCCCCAACTCAGGATGTTCCCATGTTGGGTGCTTTCATGTTGCTATTTTCTCTGCTGGTCACAGTTCTCCTTGTCATGCCGTTGACTCCCTTCTTCCCTACGGTCAGGTCTCTGCTCAAATGTCCTTTCCTCACAGAAACCTTCTTTGACCTGTCTGTCTAAAGAAGCTCTGTCCCTTGTTCACTGCAGCATTAGTCACAAAAGCTAAGACAAGGAAGGAAAGTGGATGAAGGACATGTGGTATCTGTGGATAGACGCGTAATACACCTGTGCTGTACTTAGTCACTCAGTCGTGTCCAACTCGTTGCGACCCCATGGAGTGTAGCCCACCAGGCTTCTCTGTCCGTGGGGATTCTCCAGACAAGAATACTGAAGTGGGTTGCCATGCCGTAGTCCAGGGGAACTTCCCAGCCGAGGGATCGAACCTAGGTCTCCCGCATTGCAGGTGAATTCTTTACCGTCTGAACCACTAGGGAAGCCCATCTATATATATCTAATGAAATATTATTCAGCTTTTAAAAAAGGAAATTCTGCCATTTGTGATAACATAAATGAACCTGGAGGACATTATGCTAAGTGAAATAAACCAGATATAGACAAAGATTGCATGATCTCACATGTGAAGTTAAAAAAAAAAGAGTCAAACTCATAGTAACAGTAGAATGTTGGTTTAATGAAGCTTGGATGAGGGAGGAAAGGGGAAGTTTTTTTGTTTTTAAAGGAAAGTAGAATGGAGTTTGCCAGGGGCAAGGGAGAGGCAGTCATGGGAAGATACTGTTTAATGGGTATAGAGTTTCAGTTTTGTAAGGTGAGAAAAGTTCTGTAGAAGGATGGTGCTCATGGCTGCACAACCACAAGAATGCAGTTAACGCTGCTAAACTTCACTTGACTATAGTTAAGATACCAAGTTTTATGTTATGTAAACTTTACCACAATAAAAAAATAAACAGAAACCCTTCCTCTACTTACTTTTTCAAACAATAGTCCCTTTCTGACATTATGTTGTATAACTGTTTGTTTATGTATTGTCAAATTCTTCCACCAGTGAGCCATGGGGACAGGGGTTTTATCTTTTATTTTTTTATTTTTATTTTTTAATTTATTTTTTTTCCATTTATTTTTATTAGTTGGAGGCTAATTACTTTACAACATTGCAGTGGTTTTTGTCATACATTGACATGAATTAGCCATGGATTTACATGTATTCCCCATCCCGGTCCCCCCTCCCACTTCCCTCTCCACCCCATCCCTCTGGGTCTTCCCAGTGCACCAGGCCTGAGCACTTGTCTCGTGCATCCAACTTCATATACATCTCCTTTTAAAATTATTGTTGTATCTGCAGTGCCTACAAGGATGTTTCTAGCACATCACCAAGTGTTTAATGAATTAGTACAATGTTTCAAACTGGAACTGAAAAAACAAGGTTCCTCTATTTCTGGGGGCAAAACTCTGTGAAATATGGAGCTTTGGAGGAATGCTTTGATAGCCAAATTTCCTTGGCTCTGTGGATGCTGCCCTGTGGACGGTGAGATTGAAATTGTCTCACCAAGAGAAGCAGAGATGAGAGCCAGGGAGATGAGTCCTTGTCAACTGGGGTCTCTTGCTCCAGCTGTCCCTGAGGTTGCCCCTCTGTTACCCAGGTTCCTTCCAATAAACACTCTCTTTGATTAAAATGGTGCAGCTGGAATTTCCATCTCTTGCTACCTAGAGAATCCTGACAGATGCAACGTATCAGTGTACTGTTATTATTACTGAAAAAATAAAGAGCATAATAAAAATGGGAAAAATTACTAGGGAATAATTAATGGAGTGTTAACAGAACTGACCATAATAAAGGCTGCTGATGTTTGCCCTTACCTTCCTGTCCTTACCCACTGCCTTAAACAGTAACAATTTACTATTCTTGGTCTGAGGGTTTCTCTCTGACTGCATGTAGGGAAGGCTGGAAGTGTTATGTTAGTGCCCTGGGAGCAGCTCTCAGATGGCGAGGAAGTCAGAGGATAGATACCCAGCAGAAAGCTTGGTATTGGGTAGCTTGCTGCTTGGGTAGGATGTCTGTTAGGTGTGATCTATGCCCTCACCCAATTGGGTTGAGTCCCAATTGCATATAGTGGCTCCTGTCTGTTGACCTCTTTCTATGGACTTTCTCCCTTCCCCGAGTCACCTCGTGGCTCCCTGTCTGTGCTTCCTGGCATCATCACCCAAATGATCCTTGTCTCAGGCTCTACTTCTGGTGTAACCCAACATAATGCAGTTTATCTGTATAAAATTTTCCCTTAAGTAAACAAATAAATTAAACATAAGGAAATGCATAAATAAAAGTTTTGTAAGTCAGTTTATAAGTAAAAGGGACTTTCCTGGTGGCTCAGATGGTAAAGAACCTGGTTGCTATGCAAGAGACCCAGGTTCAGTTTCTGGGTTGGGAAGATCCCCTGGAGGAATGAATGGCTACCCACTCCAATATTCTTACCTGGAGAATTCCATGCACAAAAGAGCCTGGTGGGCTATAGTCCATAGGGTTGCCAAGAGTTGGACATGACTTAGTGACTAACACTTTCACTTTTTTTAATATAAATGGAAAAAAATGAAATAAAAATAGTGAACCTGCTTAAAAATAGTGAAGCTTGTGCTTACTACATGCACAAGCTTCATTCGTTTCATTCTCACAAATACCCTGTGAAGTTGATGCCATTTTTAACAGCTAAATTCAGAGAGTTTAAGAACTTCTCCTAGGTTCACACAGCTGGTGGAAGATGGAGTCAGAATTCAAACTCAGTCTGGTTTCTATGTCTGTTCTGTTAGCTGTGATACTAAGTTGAAACAATTTAAAAATTTATTTTTTGTTAATACCATACCATCAAGCAAATATTACGCACAATTAAATTGTTTGTGTATATAATATACATGAATAATATAGAAAACTAGTGACATTTAGATCACATTTAGATTCAAGGAAGAGGGTCACCATATAGATAGGTGCAGTTATGACACAAACACTTTCTTTAGATCCCACATTAGTCAATCATCGTTCCCGAGAGAGGTGTGTTATTAGTAATGTTAACAGTGAAAGGCCATTAGCAGCTGATTCTGTGACTGGTGGTGAAACAGCTCTTAGGAAAACAGAGGGCATGAGTGCTAAGTTGTCTCAGTCATGTCTGACTCTTTGCGACCCCGTGGACTGCAGCCTGCCAGGCTCCTCTGTCCATGGGATTCTCCAGGCAAGAATACTGAAGTGGGTTGCCGGGCCCCTCTCCAGGGGATCTTCCCAACCCAGGGATCAAACCGGTGTCTCTTATGTCTAACCCGCATAGGCAGGTGGGTTCTTTACTACTAGCACCACCGGGGAAGAGGGCAGGTATAATAGAAAGCTAAAACCAGCATGTATAATGAGGCATCACACTGTTTCCTACATGGATTTGGCACTAAAACACAGACAAAAAATTGAGGTCTCTTTGAGCTTACACTCCTGATCAAGTAGCTCCATCCTTGATGGCTTCATCTGTCAGGCTGATGGTCAAGAGTTAATGGACATTACTGGGCACCCATGCAAGGCTGGCACTTTGAGAGAGACAAAGAAAAGAGTAAGATACAGTGCACACCTGCTAAGACCTTAGGATGTAATGAGGAGACAGGCACGTGAAGATAACTTGGATTTTCTTCTTTTATGAGAAAAACTTCCAGTGAGGTTATTCAGATATGCAGCTTCATATGGATTTAGACCCTTTGGCCTGGTTTCTCCTCCTTGGCTTCAGCTGTTGCAGCTGCGACAGTGAGCGTGGTCCCCTCCGTAGAGGGAAGACGCAAAACCAACTGCTGCAGCTGAGACAGTGAGTGTGGTCCCCTCCGTAGAGGGAAGATGCAAAACCAACTGCTGCAGCTGAGACAGTGAGCGTGGTCCCCTCCGTAGGGGGAAGATGCAAAACCAACTGCTGCAGCTGAGACAGTGAGCGTGGTCCCCTCCGTAGGGGGAAGATGCAAAACCAACTGCTGCAGCTGAGACAGTGAGCGTGGTCCCCTCCGTAGAGGGAAGATGCAAAACCAACTGCTGCAGCTGAGACAGTGAGCGTGGTCCCCTCCGTAGAGGGAAGATGCAGAACCAACTGTTGCAGCTGAGACAGTGAGCGTGGTCCCCTCCGTAGAGGGAAGATGCAAAACCAACTGTTGCCGCCCTGGGAACTCTGCAGGTGGCTTTCTTATAGTTCTTCAAATAAGAGGAAGTCAAACAGCCTCAAGACTCCACGACAGAGAACGCTGCCTGGCAACCGTCTCACCAGAAGCCTTGGTACTCTTGCAGAGGCTGAAGTGTCTGTGAAGTGCCTCAAGACACTGTGCCCATGAAAGGAAGTCTGACATCAGGCCGGGTCCCAAATTAGAGCCGTTTCCTTCTTTCTCAGGGTGACCCACAGGAAGGAGAGGGGAAGCCAGGTCAACTTGACTTGACACCTCTGTCCTGGGAAGTCCTATCAGGTGACTGAAAAGAAACCCTAACCCTCCAAGTCACTGCTTATTGCCAAGAGATGGAAGGCAGCTTGGGGGAAACCCCCGACCACAGGCCAATAGACGAGAGCAGAGGAACTAGTCTTGCTGAGAAAGCAGACTAGAAAAGTTCTTCTTCAAATTACAGCTGGAGTGACAAGAAATATTTCCGTCTTGACTTTTCACTTTCCTAATGGAAGCATAGACTGAATGCTTTGTAATATGTCATTTAGATTTCCCCTCTTGCGACTGACTTTTTTTTTCTTCTTCTTTGAAAGAAGATAATCTGGGAGGATGCAGGTCATTTTTTTGGGGGGGTGGGGTGGGTTTAAGAAATTTCCCAATGAAATCACAAGTGTGACTAGAATATGTCATGATCAATGATTCTAATTAACAGATGATGTTTCTAATTTTCAAAAAGGGCAAATCATATATCAAGTTTGGGGATGTTGAATCTTAATTAAGACTGACATATGCTTAGCTTCATCTGGAGTAATAAATCTGCTATGATTGGAAAGAAGCAAGATTACTTGAAATGAGAAATCTTACTTGGCAGTGTGGTATCTTTGCTTTTTAAAATGATAAGAATAGGCAAAACCTTTAAACATCAGTCACCTCAAATCCTTTGTAAAACCAAGAAAATTCTATTAAAATAAGCAAGCAGACAAACAAGAACAAAAAAAGAAAAAAATATCAGAATCTGAAAGACAAAATTAGAAAGTGTGTTGAGTAGCAAATAAATAGAATGGTTTCATAGGTTTCTCAAATTGAAAAAGTCTTAAGAAGAAACACCTAAGGGGAAAGTATATTAATAAATATCTTTCAGTGTTACAGTAAATATGAAGAGAATGGGTTTTAAGAGCCAAACAGGCAGTGACAATGACTTCAAAGTGACAATGCTTCAAAGGTTTTAAAGGGGATTAAATTTTTTCCTTTAAAATATACATTTCTTTATATAGGTAAAAAGCTGTAGTCAAGATACAGGGCTTCAAAAGCTATATTAGATGATGTAATGTGAATGCCTACCAAATGTATAAATGGCTAAAACCTAAGAGAAGTTTATTTCTTACTCATGTAATATCCAGAATGTATCAGAGTAGCAAGTATTTTTCTTCTTGCAGGACTGGAAGCTTTCATTTTATGGCTCCACCATCTTCATTATTCAGACTGTGAGATGACTGTGTGCATTTGTATCAGGCTGGTAAATACAGGAGGATTATCATATTCCATGGGCTAGAACTCAGTCATTTGTCCACATGGTGCTGAAAGGAAAGCTGGGAAATGTAGGTGAGATCTGCACCAGGAATAAGAAACAGGTTTGATGAATGTCAAGTCAGTGTTAGCCCCAGAAGTCTTAACACGTGGAAGGTATATAAGCTGACTCAGTATCTGAGCAGTCACTGCAGAGATGAGCTTCTTTGCTGCTGTTCATTCAAGTGCTAAAAGTTTCAAAGATTGTCTTAGAATGTCAGAAAGAAAGATAGTTCATAAATTCCACTAAAAGTTTTGTCATTCCATGAGGTCCTCTGAAAATCCATCCCTTAGAGGTCATTTTTCTTCTTTTGACAATCAAATATCTTTCCCCTTTCTCATGGTGCTATGGCTTTCTTTCGGAGAATCTCAACATCTATATGGGTAGTCAGGCTGGTAATTTGGGTTTAATGCACTCCCATCATAAAATTCAAAGGGAAACCTGTAAGATCCTTCTACCATATTTCTTTTTTCCTCATCATTGTAGGATTGACTACCAAAGGACAGTCAACTGACACAAGATCAGTCAATTTTGACTTGATCCCTTGGGGTTTGATTCTGGAGCAGGGATGCAAAGATGGAAACAAAAGCATTAGAGTTTCCAGATTCATTCCTTCATGGTGCCCTACAAAAGTTTTGAGTAGTTTCTGGGGCTGAGACCTTCTGGAATTGCCAGGTACAGCTTACCTGTTTTGAGCATGGTTCTTCAGTTTTGTCATCCATTCATCCAACTCTCCATCCAGCTCCTACATATACCTTCAGTAAGCGTTATCTTCTAACTAATATTAGTCAGAGATGTTTTTAAAATGAACCCAGGTCCCCCCACATTGCAGGAGGATTCTTTACCATCTGAGCCACCAGGGAAGCCCTAGAATACTGGAGTGGGGAGCCTATCCCTTCTCCAGGGAATCTTTCCGACCCAGGAGTCAAACTGGAGTCTCTTGCATTACAGGCAGATTCTTTACCAGCTGAGCTACCAGGGAAGATTTTCAATACATATGAACGAACAACCCTAAATGATATAATGCTAACTGCATCAAGCTTTTAGGACCAAATTAGAGATTAGAAGATATTCTATGATTAATTGCTAACTTCATTGGAGCAGAATGGTTACGAGCTTAAGCAATGAATTCGGCTGCAACTGGCTTTGTCATTTATTAACTCAGTGACTTTGGACAAGTTGGTTAACCCCTATAAACTTCACTTTTATCCTCTATAGAATGAAAATAAATGTATCTTCCTTAAATGTCATAATTAAAGAAAATGATGTACATAAAGCATTACTGTGGGTAGCTCTTACTTACTATTAGGTATCATTAATTTTACTCACAGATATATTTGGCTGTACAAAGTTTTATCTCTAAGCTCCATTTCCCTGAGGCTAACTATACAGATTCATTGAGATTTTCTTGGACTTTGAGGCTAGGAGCCTTCAATTTGCATACTACTTTGCTTATAATGACCTCAGCTAAACTGGGAAATTGTATCAGTGAGGCTCACCCTTAGTAACCACAAAAAAGTAGCAGTAATGACTACATCTATCATTTAAGAATAGTTTTTTTAAATGATTTTACTTGTATCAAAGTAATACATATAAAGATATTATTGCTTTAACATTTTATATGTTCTTAAAAAGTCTCACGTTTTGCAAAACCTCAAACTAAAAATAACAGGACCTATGGGGACAATTAGATTTGGGACCACCCATTCGACTGCTATTGAGCTTTGTAATCACAGTATCAACAAGTAAAACAACAAAACAATAAAAATTCTATACAAGCATTGTTAAATTTCTAGGGAAGTTTCCCTCTATCATCAGAGTGAATCAGTTCCTTGCAGCCTTACAACTTAGGCTGCATCTTCCTCCTTTGAGATGCAGTACATTTGTCTTTGATAGAGAATGTCTGCATCCCAATTAGAAATGCTATCTGGGGTGCAGCCATTTTTCTTAACCCATTGTTTTTTAACTGGAGGGAAAATCCTTTCAGCTTCTTCATCTGCACTTGCTGCTTCCCAGATAGTGAAAGGTACAGCAAGATGTGCATTAAAGTAGAACACTGTAACCTTTGACATTTTATTTAAGGTCTTCATGTATTGCTAAGGCTTTCTTTCAGTGGTGAAAAAACTTGTACTCAATTGTCATGATTGTGCTTGATTAACACACTGGGAGAAATCCAGTATGAACCAAAATGAATTCTGAATTTTATCAACATCATTTTCCTATTTGTCATTTGGGTATGAGGCAATCATATAAAAAGAAAACAAATGTTACGGTAGAACAAACTACAAAAAAAAAAGCAAACAATACTGTGTAGTAATGGATTAACCTTGTCTGGAGAGAGATGTAGGAGATGCAGGAGATGGGGTCACCATCCTTGGGGTCGGGAAGATCTTCTGGAGTAGGAAACAGCAACCCGATCCAGTATTCTTGCCTGAAAAAAAAATCCCACGGACAGAGAAGCCTGGTGGGCTACAGTCCATGGGGTGGCAAAGAGTCGGACACCACTGAGGGATTGAGCAGGCACACAGAGGGATGTGGTCTTTGCTGTCAGCAGCAGGGAGGTACCACTGAAGCCTCTGGACTCTTCTGTCTGATGAGAGTATCATTGTTTACTGGGGACCCTGGGGCATGTCAGATAGTGTCTACTACCAGAGTGCCTTGGGCTTTCCTGGTGGCTAGATAGTAAAGAATCTGCCTGTAATGCAGGAGACCTGGATTGGATCCCTGGGTCATGAAGATACCCTGGAGAAGGAAGCGGCTACCCACTCTGGTATTCCTGCTTGGAGAATTCCATGGACAGAGGAGCCCGGGGGACTATAGTCCATGGGGCCACTCAGCGACTAACGCTTTCACTTTACACTTTGGGGGTATAGGTATCAGTCTGACCTCTGGAAGGGCTGAAGACTAAGGTCAGTCATGTGGTTAGTCAAGCATGTCTATATGACCAAGCCCTAATAAAAACTGCTTCCCTTGTAGCTTACTCGGTAAAGAATTTGCCTGCAGTGCAGGAGACCTGGGTTCTATTCCTGAGTTGGGAAGATCCCCTGGAGAAGGAAATGGCAACCCACTCCAGTATTCTTGCCTGGAGAATCCCATGGACAGAGGACCCTAGCAGGCTACAGTCTATGGGATCACAAGAGTTGGACACCACCAACACCACCAACAACACCAAGGCTGACAATACTCCATGCATATTGTCACACATCATTACCGACAGAAGTTTGTACTGTTTATGACCCCACTGGGGGAGGGAAAATGAAAGTTCTGCATATGGAACACTCCTGGATCCTGTGCTCATTTGCTGATTTTAATTTGTATTCTTTTGCTGTAATAAACCATAATCATGGATATAATGCCATTTCTGAGTTCTGTGATGACTTTCAGCAAATTATTGAACCTGGAGATGGTCTGGGTAACTTCTGAACTTGAATTTTGTGTCAGAAATGAGGGTAGTCTTGGGCACTATAAAATTTTGCAAATACAATAAAGCTTATGACACAAAGTCAGTAGCTCTCTCTGATCTGTGCATTTCTGTTTCTGAAACACATGTCTAAGATAATCACTTTCCATTCACTTAGCTTTCATTCTTAGCTCAATTTCTACTTAGCCTTAAATCACTAAAAATTTCTTACTCACTTTAGATGGCATCTATATACTTCCTACTATAGTAAATTATGATTGACTTACTTTTACCCTATATACATACACTCGACTACCCCTCTCTTCAACTTCCCATTATACCTATATTACCTTTTGTTAAAGTTTATATGATTTTGACTAGGTAAATACTGTTCATAATATTTGTTGTACATTTTTACATTTTTTTCTTGCACAGCATTTGTTTTTCTCAAAATTATATTATCATTGGTGCTTGGTTGGTTTCCTTAGTTTTACATATATCTAGCACCAATTCACCATATCCTCACTCCAAACTCTGATAAAGCTGACATTTTTTAAAATAGAACAGTCAAACACATCTAGTTACTTTTTTTTTTCTTGGAGACATCCCTCTAGAACTCTCTAGTCCTTCAGTTTCAACAAGCTGCTGGTCGTCCTGTTGGCCTGCTGCACATCTGTCTTTATGGGCACAATCTTCGTAACAACTTGGAAATCTCTTAGCTTCCTTCCTATGTTGGATCCTCCATTTCCTGGATCCCAGATCTTCTTCCTTGATTTAGTTTTTTATTTTGGTTAAATACTTTCTGAGCTTTCTCAAGTCCCTTTATGAGAAAGTGTATAATGAGAAATAAAGCTATGAGATCTTGCATGAATCAAAAATGTCCTCATCTTAACAGTTGATTGATAGTATGGCTGAGCATAAAATTCAAGTCTGGACATGATTTTATTCAGATTTATTCAGATATTTGAATATATTGATCTCTAGCTTCCAGAATTGCTATTGAGAAGTTTGATAATATTATCTTTCCTTATGGTTTGAATGTGACCTGTTTTTCTCTCTTGAATTTTGAGAATCTTCTTTGTTTACAAAAGTCTCTGAAATTTAATAATATACCTTGGGGTCCATATTTTAAAATTCATTTTACTAGAAATTCATTGGATTTTTCATTTGGGAAACTCACATGTTGCAGCTATGAGAAATTTTCTTAAAGTTCCTTGATAGTTTTCTTGCTTTGTTCCTTTTCTTTTTCTGGAGCGCTCATGATATAGGTGTTAGAGTTTCTGAGCTATTTATTTCTTTAGAAGTTTTTGTAATTTTCTTTACATTTTCCAGCTCTTGGTCAATTTGTTTATTCTTGAAGATTTCCACAACTTTACCTTTCAACTCTTCTACTGCTTTTTAAAAGTCTGTTGCTATGGTTCTAAGTTCTAAGAGATTCTTTTTCTCTGTATGTTCTTGGTTCATGAATCCTCTCTTACTTAAAAATATTTTTGCTTTTTTTTTCTTTTGCTTTGTCTTTGTTTTCTCCAAATTTTGTCCTTTCTTTGAATTTTATCTTTTATCCCAAAGTATTTTTTAAAGCATTTGGTGTTCATTCATATTTTCCTGGGTAATAATGAACTCTGAATTATTGGAATGGGGCTTCCCAGGTGGCTCCCAGTGGTAGAGAATTCACCTGCCAATGCAGGAGATGCCAGAGATGTGAGTTTGATCCCTGGGTTGGGAAGAGCCTCCGGAGGAGGATATGATAACCCACTCAAGTATTCTTGCCTGGAAAATCCCTTGGATAGAGGAGCCTGGTGAGCTACAGTCCGTGGGGGTTGAAAAAGAGTCAGGCTGACTGAACGACTGAGCACCTCTATATTATTTGTGGAAGTTGATTGGATGCACTGATATGGAACCTGCAGATATGGAGGGCCCACTGTACTATGCGATTTTATAAAGTGCACTTGAGCATCTGTGGGTTTTGGTATTCACTGAGGTCCTGGATCTAATCATTTGTGATGCTGAGGGATGGCTATATTTTTGTTTGAACTCTTAAGTCTGTTGGATCTCTATCTCATATAATATTAGTTCTCAGTAATATATTCATCATAATTCATAGTTGTAGAGACACAGACTGTTAGAAATGGAAAGAAACATAGTTCATTGAATCCAACTCTTCAAATGTTGAGATGTAAAGCATGGGTAAAGGCTTTGCTCAAATTCCCACATTATACCAGTAGTAGATTCTAGGACCAAAAATTGAGACTCCTTCTCAGGCCAAAGGCTTTCCCCTATATTACTTTATGAATTTTAATTTTTCTCTAATACTAATGTTCTTGGAGGAAGAGATTTTATCTTTTGCTTGTTTGTAAGAACTTATCTCAATAAGAGGCATAGCAACAAGTAAACCTTTGCCCTAAGAGGACAAAGAGATAATGAAACACTAATGAATTGGTAGATTTCAGTGCTGAAAAAGATTCAGGGTCTACATTTTAACTTAATAGGAAAGAACGCCATAGCTAACTAGTGGCATCTGCCAAGACTATAGAAGGAGGGCCTGCTATACACGCCAGATATGTGCTTTTCTCTCTATGCAATAATCAGTCCTCTTCACTTATATGAACCCTCTGGGAAGGATGTACATATACGGAGAATAAAAAGAGAATATGGATACCTACCCAGTAACCAGAACAATGGAATCAACCCTAGCTCCCCCAATATGGTGACATATGCTCCTGCCAGCTAGCCTCACTGTTAACTTCTTAAGTTACAGACATGGAGCTTTTGTTTTAGTAGTGAAGTTGTGTCTGATTCTTTTGAGACTCTATCTATGCTTGGAGTTGTGTGTGTTAAGTTGCTTTAGTTGTGTCCAACCCCACGTGACCCCATGGACTGTAGCCTGCCAGGCTCCTCTGTCCGAGGGATTCTCCAGGCAAGAATACTGGAGTGGATTGCCATGCCCTCCTCCAGGGAATCTTCCTGACCCAGGGATCAAACATACATCTCTTATTGGGTTTCCTCTTACTGAGTCTCCTGCATTGGAGGGTGGGTTCTTTACCACTAGCGCCACTTGGGAGCCCCCTGAGAAGATGCTCAATGGAGTAGATGCTCAATAAAGGTGTACCAGTTGAGTTAAATTAGGATATAAACAAATATTTTCACAACAAAACTGTCCCATTCCCGTGTCAATCATAGTACTTAGCACTCAGTAGATGCTTTAAAATTCCTTGTGGAATAAAAATATGACCTTCAAAATATGACCATGAATCCCTAGATGAACACTGTGCAATCTCCTTTGACATAAAATTGAAAATATTGTAAGCTGATAACTGTACTACATAAGTATATATTATACATATAATATAGAAGTATACAGTATACAGTATGCATAAGTATAATGTTTCTTATATTGTTTGAATCAACTCTCAAAGTTGCCCAGAGGACGTGAAAGAAAAAGGGGGATTCAGAAAACGCTCCTCTAACATATGGGATTTGTGAGTCAAATTGCGGGGAAAATCCGACTCCGCGGTGGACTTCCATTCTGTCAATCACTTTCTTCCGTAGGCTCAGCTTGCATGATGTCAGGAGTTCCGGGAGTCAAGACAGCGTGGGGGCATGGATCCAACATTGACTCATACTTAGTGGAAGAAATCTACCCCAAAGTCTGGAAGAGGTAATTCGGTTGTGAGCACTAGGGATATGACTCTGACCGCAGAGGAAAAAGGGCAACCAAGGTGTAAGTTTTGTCTTACGACTATCTACTCAGTGAGGCCTGAGGATAGTATGAGATATGATCGAAAATCTTGCTGCTTAATGCATAACCATGGCCAGTTTTTAGAAAGAAGACTGCCTGAAGAGAAAAAAGAAAGTTTTCAGTCCCTTCGTATTAGTAATTTGGTCACACTTTGGCTCTTGGTGGGTTTGTAAAACTTCTAAAGGATCTCTTGTGTGGTGAATGATTCTTCAGTCCCAGTGTTGGCTGAACCAACAAAGTGTGAAACCTCTAGTTTGCATGTGCAACTGAAGGTGTTTCACAGGCAGAAAAGAGAGAGAACCACCTTCTTTGGTAAAGTTGACAAGACAGGAAAAGATAAAAAAAATATACCATTGTAGTGACAACATACTAACTAAACGAATCATATGCTGGAAAAAAAAAAAAAAAAAAAACCGTGAAACTCTCACAGGATGAGATTCACTTCCATCCTGTGAGATAGTGGACCAGTCCTGGGATGGACCAGTCCTGGGATGCTGAACCAGTTACAGAATTTGTGGGAACCAGTGCAAAAGGGAAAATGGGAGCCCCTCGTTTAAAACTTACTAGGAATTTCCACAAGGTAACCACAGAGCAGTAAACCAAATATGGGCCTCTCTAAGTGTGGGGTCTTGATAGACTGTGCAGGTCTTATGTCCATGAAGTTAGGTCTGCTGGGATGTCTCACCAATAATTTCAAAACTTTTATTTGCAGTCTTACTATTTTTTAAGAACTTGAAGAGTGATTATTTTTGTAAATATTTTTTTATTGGGATATAGTTGATTTATGAAGAGTGACTATAATCTCACAAATTCTGCAGAAAAGAATCCCAGAAATTAAAGCCTGAGAATGTGATTATCTGACTTCACACACTTCACACACTTCACACACTACACACCTGTCTAACACAATTATTGGCATATATAGTAGTTTTAATGGCTATTGACTGGGGACAGGTAGATTAGGAAAAAGGTTTTGGTTCTAAACTTAGCTCTGCATTGTCCAGTTGAAGGAATTTAAGCACAGCACTTCAGTTTTCCCCCCTTGGTCTTATTTTATAAATCTAAAAAATTATGGACTAGGCAATAGATAATCTCTATAATTTCCTAATTCTGTGCTCTGCTTGACATCAAGAGGTAATTAGAGCTTGAATTTTAGACTTGTAAGTACTAACCCTAAACATCTGGCCATGTTGTAAATATATCCTTAATGTATATATACATTTGTTGTTGTTGTTTACTTGCTCAGTGGTGTCTGACTCTTTATGACTCCATGGACTGTAGCCCATCAGGTTTCTCTTTCCATAGGATTCTCCAGGTAAGAATACTAGACTGGGTTGCCATTCCTTCTTCCAGGGGGTCTTCCTGACCCAGGGATCAAACCTGCATTTTTTATGTCTAACCTGCATTGGCTGGTGGATTCTTTACCACTAGTGCCACCTGGAAAGCTCCATATATGTATGTGTGTGTGTATATATATATATGTATATATATGTATGTGTATATGTATATATATATACATATATATATGTAATTTTGAATAGGAATTCACAATTTACAAGCCCCAGATGATATGTAACTCCCCAAGATGGACCTCACTATTATTAACTGCCTGTGCCTAATACCATAAATCAAGGGATGAGTAGAAGAAATTTTTTACTTCTTTCCAGAATGTTTGTAATGTTCCTTCCACTAACTTGGAATTCAGTCATAGGTTTCCTGAATAGTATTGAGTGCATGCACAGTGCTTTCCCTGTGTCACCCTGTAGGCATATTATACGGGCTGTTTTTTTTGCTTGAGGGGAGCTGCAATAAAGCAGCAGGGCAGCAGTGTAATTTCCACTCTCCTCATATACTTTACATGAGGCTTTGGTCCCACAAATACTCTGACTTTGTTTTTGGGAAGATAGTTCCTCAAAGAATTTTCTGGCCTTTTTCACAAAAAATAACACATGGAATTTTCCCAGTAAGCCGGAGTTGGCTAAAGAGACATAGCATCATGTTTCTAACATTAATAATGAACCCTCTTTAATTAAACACGAGCTTCCTACAGGTTAGTGCTGATGGCATTGGGGTTAGAACTTAAGGAAAATTGTGCATGTGTGTGCGTGGGAAGACCTGAGGAAAATTACCTTGAGGGAAAAGTAGGCCCTGAATTAAGCATTCAAGCTCACTTTTATTCAGTGCTGTCTATGGACAAATCTTCAAGCTACATTGCCTTTAGGAAAGCAAATGGGGCTATAGAAATGACAAAACAATATCTGAATTTAGGGAACTCGGTCTAGTATGGGAGAAGATACATAACTAACTCTAATATGAGATTGAAGGATCAAGACTCTAAGAAAAATGTGAACCACTCTCCTAGGCCTATGTAGAGAATATGCAAGACTACTTTTAAGAAGGATAGCTTTGAGAGAACTCATGGAGATAATGATTTTTCACACTGGACTTGAATGGCTGGGTACCACTCTGAGAGGCCTGCGTGGGAAATCAAGGAACGGCATGAGCAAAGGTTCAGGGTGTGCTCTTTTTTTTTTTCCACTTATTTTTATTAGTTGGAGGCTAATTACTTTACAATATTGTAGTGGTTTTTGTCATACATTGAAATGAATTATCCATGAATTTACATGTATTCCCCATCCCGATCCCCCCTCCCACCTCCCTCTCCACCCGATTCCTCTGGGTCTTCCCAGTGCACCAGGTCCAAGCACTTGTCTCATGCATCCCACCTGGGCTGGTGATCTGTTTCACCCTAGATAATATACATGTTTCGATGCTGTTCTCTCGAAACATCCCACCCTCGCCTTCTCCCACAGAGTCCCAAAGTCTGTTCTGTACATCTGTGTCTCTTTTTCTGTTTTGCATATAGGGTTATCGTTACCATCTTTCTAAATTCCATATATATGTGTTAGTATGCTGTAATGGTCTTTATCTTTCTGGCTTACTTCACTCTGTATAATGGGCTCCAGTTTCATCCATCTCATTAGAACTGATTCAAATGAATTCTTTTTAGTGGCTGAGTAATATTCCATGGTGTATATGTACCACAGCTTCCTTATCCATTCATCTGCTGATGGGCATCTAGGTTGCTTCCATGTCCTGGCTATTATAAACAGTGCTGCGATGAACATTGGGGTGCACGTGTCTCTTTCAGATCTGGTTTCCTCAGTGTGTATGCCCAGAAGTGGGATTGCTGGGTCATATGGCAGTTCTGTTTCCAGTTTTTTAAGAAATCTCCACACTGTTTTCCATAGCGGCTGTACTAATTTGCATTCCCACCAACAGTGTAAGAGGGTTCCCTTTTCTCCACACCCTCTCCAGCATTGATTGCTTGTAGACTTTTGGATAGCAGCCATCCTGACTGGCGTGTAATGGTACCTCGTTGTGGTTTTGATTTGCATTTCTCTGATAATGAGTGATGTTGAGCATCTTTTCATGTTTGTTAGCCATCTGTATGTCTTCTTTGGAGAAATGTCTGTTTAGTTCTTTGGCCCATTTTTTGATTGGGTCATTTATTTTTCTGGAATTGAGCTTCAGGAGTTGCTTGTATATTTTTGAGATTAATCCTTTGTCTGTTGCTTCATTTGCTATTATTTTCTCCCAATCTGAGGGCTGTCTTTTCACCTTACTTATAGTTTCCTTTGTTGTGCAAAAGCTTTTAAGTTTCATTAGGTCCCATTTGTTTATTGTTGCTTTTATTTCCAATATTCTGGGAGGTGGGTCATAGAGGATCCTGCTGTGATTTATGTCGGAGAGTGTTTTGCCTATGTTCTCCTCTAGAAGTTTGATAGTTTCTGGTCTTACATTTAGATCTTTAATCCATTTTGAGTTTATTTTTGCGTATGGTGTTAGAAAGTGTTCTATTTTCATTCTTTTACAAGTGGTTGACCAGTTAAAGAGGTTGTCTTTTTTCCACTGTATATCCTTGTCTCCTTTGTCTAAGATAAGGTGTCCATCGGTTCGTGGATTTATCTCTGGGCTTTCTATTCTGTTCCATTGATCTATATTTCTGTCTTTGTGCCAGTACCATACTGTCTTGATGACTGTGGCTTTGTAGTAGAGCCTGAAGTCAGGCAGGTTGATTCCTCCAGTTCCATTCTTCTTTCTCAAGGTTACTTTGGCTATTCGAGGTTTTTTTGTATTTCCATACAAACTGTGAAATTATTTGTTCTAGTTCTGTGAAAAATACCGTTGGTAGCTTGATAGGGATTGCATTGAATCTATAGATTGCTTTGGGTAGAATAGCCATTTTGACAATATTGATTCTTCCAATCCATGAACACGGTATGTTTCTCCATCTGTTTGTGTCCTCTTTGATTTCCTTCATCAGTGTTTTATAGTTTTCTATGTATAGGTCTTTTGTTTCTTTAGGTAGATATACTCCTAAGTATTTTATTCTTTTTGTTGCAATGGTGAATGGTATTGTTTCCTTAATTTCTCTTTCTGTTTTTTCATTGTTAGTGTATAGGAATGCAAGGGATTTCTCTGTGTTAATTTTATATCCTGCCACTTTACTATATTCATTGATTAGCTCTAGTAATTTTCTGGTAGAGTCTTTAGGGTTTTCTATGTAGAGGATCATGTCATCTGCAAACAGCGAGAGTTTCACTTCTTCTTTTCCAATCTGGATACCTTTTACTTCTTTTTCTGTTCTGATTGCTGTGGCCAAAACTTCCAACACTATGTTGAATAGTAGTGGTGAGAGTGGGCACCCTTGTCTTGTTCCTGATTTCAGGGGAAATGCTTTCAATTTTTCACCATTGAGGGTGATGCTTGCTGTGGGTTTGCCATATATAGCTTTTATTATGTTGAGGTATGTTCCTTCTATTCCTGCTTTCTGGAGAGTTTTAATCATAAATGAGTGTTGAATGTTGTCAAAGGCTTTCTCTGCATCTATTGAGATAATCATATGGTTTTTATCTTTCAATTTGTTAATGTGGTGTATTACATTGGTTGATTTGTGGATATTAAAGAATCCTTGCATTCCTGGGATAAAGCCCACTTGGTCATGGTATATGATTTTTTAAATATGTTGTTGGATTCTGTTTGCTAGAATTTTGTTAAGGATTTTTGCATCTATGTTCATCAGTGATATTGGCCTGTAGTTTTCTTTTTTTGTGGCATCTTTGTCTGGTTTTGGAATTAGGGTGATGGTGGCCTCATAGAATGAGTTTGGAAGTTTACCTTCTGCAATTTTTTGGAAGAGTTTGAGTAAGATAGGTGTTAGCTCTTCTCTAAATTTTCGGTAGAATTCAGCTGTGAAGCCATCTGGTCCTCGGCTTTTGTTTGCTGGAAGATTTCTGATTATAGTTTCGATTTCCTTGCTTGTGATGGGTCTGTTAAGATCTTCTATTTATTCCTGGTTCAGTTTTGGAAAGTTATACTTTTCTAAGAATTTGTCCATTTCATCCAAGTTGTCCATTTTATTGGCATAGAGCTGCTTGTAGTAGTCTCTTATATGATCCTTTGTATTTCAGTGTTGTCTGTTGTGATCTCTCCATTTTCATTTCTAATTTTGTTAATTTGGTTCTTCTCTCTTTGTTTCTTAATGAGTCTTGCTAATGGTTTGTTAATTTTGTTTATTTTTTTTAAAAAAACAACCTTTTAGCTTTGTTGATTTTTGCTATGGTCTCTTTAGTTTCTTTTGCATTTATTTCTGCCCTAATTTTTAAGATTTCTTTCCTTCTACTAACCCTGGGGTTCTTCATTTCTTCCTTCTCTAATTGCTTTAGGTATAGAGTTAGGTTATTTATTTGGCTTTTTTCTTGTTTCTTGATGTAAGCCTGTAATGCTATGAACCTTCCCCTTAGCACTGCTTTTACAGTGTCCCATAGGTTTTGGGTTGTTGTGTTTTCATTTTCACTCATTTCTATGCATATTTTGATTTCTTTTTTGATTTCTTCTATGATTTGTTGGTTATTCAGAAGCGTGTTATTTAACCTCCACAGGTTTGAATTTTTAACAATTTTTTTCCTGTAATTGAGATCTAATCTTACTGCACTGTGGTCAGAAAAGATGACTGGAATGATTTCAATTTTTTTGAATATTCCAAGACCAGATTTATGGCCCAGGATGTGATCTATTCTGGAGAAGGTTCCGTGTGCACTTGAGAAAAAGGTGAAGTTGATTGTTTTGGGGTGAAATGTCCTATAGATATCAATTAGGTCTAGCTGGTCCATTGTGTCATTTAAGGTTTGTGTTTCCTTGTTAATTTTCGGTTTAGTTGATCTATCCATAGTTGTGAGTGGGGTATTAAAGTCTCCCACTATTATTGTGTTACTATTAATTTCCTCTTTCATACTCGTTAGCGTTTGCCATACATATTGCGGTGCTCCTATGTTGGGTGCATATATATTTATAATTGTTATATCTTCTTCTTGGATTGATCCTTTGATCATTATGTAGTGTCCTTTTTTGTCTCTTTTCACATCTTTTATTTGAAAGTCTATTTTATCTGATATGAATATTGCAACTCCTGCTTTCTTTCGGTCTCCGTTTGCGTGAAATATTTTTTTCCAGCCCTTCACTTTTAGTCTGTATGTGTCTCTTGTTTTGAGGTGGGTCTCTTGTAGACAGCATATATAGGGGTCTTGCTTTTGTATCCATTCAGCCAGCCTTTGTCGTTTGGTTGGGGCATTCAACCCATTTACATTTAAGATAATTATTGATAGGTGTGGTCCCGTTGCCATTTACTTTGTTGTTTTGGGTTCACGTTTATACAACCTTTCTGCATTTCCTGTCTAGAGAAGATCCTTTAGCATTTGTTGAAGAGCTTGTTTGATGGTGCTGAATTCTCTCAGCTTTTGCTTGTCTGTAAAGCTTTTGAATTCTCCTTCATATCTGAATGAGATCCTTGCTGGGTACAGTAATCTAGGTTGTAGGTTATTCTCTTTCATTACTTTAAGAATGTCCTGCCATTCCCTTCTGGCCTGGAGGGTTTCTATTGATAGATCAGCTGTTATCCTTATGGGAATCCCTTTGTGTGTTATTTGTTGTTTCTCCCTTGCTGCTTTTAATATTTGTTCTTCGTGTTTGATCTTTGTTAATTTGATTAATATGTGTCTTGGGGTGTTTTGCCTTGGGTTTATCCTGTTTGGGACTCCCTGGGTTTCTTGGACTTGGGTGGCTATTTGCTTCCCCATTCTAGGGAAGTTTTCAGCTATTATCTCCTCAAGTATTTTCTCATGGCCTTTCTTTTTGTCTTCTTCTTCTGGGACTCCTATGATTCAAATGTTGGGTCATTTCACATTGTCCCAGAGGTCCCTGAGGTTGTCCTCATTTCTTTTGATTCTTTTTTCTTTTTTCCTCTCTGCTTCATTTATTTCCACCATTTTATCTTCTACCTCACTTATCCTATCTTCTGTCTCTGTTATTCTACTCTTGGTTCCCTCCAGAGTGTTTTTGATCTCATTTGTTGCATTATTCATTTTTAATTGACTCTTTTTTATTTCTTCTAGGTCTTTATTAAACATTTCTTGCATCTTCTCAATCTTTGTCTCCAGGCTATTTATCTGTAACTCCATTTTGTTTTCAAGATTTTGGATCATTTTGGATATTATTTGGATATTATTATTATTCTAAATTCTTTTTCAGGTAGATTCCCTATCTCCTCCTCTTTTGTTTGACTTGGTGGGCATTTTTCATGTTCCTTTACCTGTTGGGTATTTCTCTGCCTTTTCATCTTGTTTAGATTGCTGTGTCTGGAGTGGGATTTCTGTATTCTGGAGGTCTGTGGTTCCTTTTTATTGTGGAGGTTTTACCCAGTGGGTGGGGTTGGACGATTGGCTTGTCAAGGTTTCCTGGTTAGGGAAGCTTGTGTCAGTGTTCTGGTGCGTGGAACTTGATTTCTTCTCTCTGGAGTGCAATGGAGTGCCCAGTAATGAGTTTTGAGATGGGTCTATGTGTTAGGTGTGACCTTGGGCAGCCTGTATGTTGACGTTCAGGGCTATGTTCCTGCGTTGCTGGAGAATTTGCGTGGTGTGTCTTGCTCTAAAACTTATTGGCTCTTGGGTGGTGGTTGGTTTCAGTGTAGGTATGGAGGCTTTTGGACGGTCTCTTATTACTTAAAGTTCCATGTAGTCAGGAGTTTTCTGGTGTTCTCGGGTTTTGGGCTTAAGTCTCCTGCCTCTGGATTTCAGTTTTATACTTCCAGTAGTCTCAAGACTTCTCCAACTATACAGCACTGATAATAAAACTTCTAGGTTAATGGTGAAAAGATTCTCCCCCGTTAGGGACACCCAGAGAGGTTCACAGAGTTACATGAAAAGGAGGAGAGGGAGGCGGGAGATAGAGATGAGCAGGAGGAGAAAAAGGGGGACTCAAGAGGAGAGAGACAGATCTATGCAGTTGTCTGTTCCCAGAGTGTTCTCTGTAGCCCAGACACCCACAAAGATTCACAGAATTGGATTGGGAAGAGAAGGGGAAAGGAGGAAATAGAGGTGTTCTGAGGTAGAAAATGGAGAGTCAAGATTGGGAGAGAATAATCAACACACTCCTGAATAAAAATGGGAACTGAATATTGGATTCTTAAACGTCCACAATTTCCTAGATGCCCATCAGCAGATGAATGGATAAGGAAGCTGTGGTACATATACACCATGGAATATTACTCAGCCATTAAGAAGAACTCATTTGAATCAGTTCTAATGAGATGGATGAAACTGGAGCCCATTATACAGAGTGAAGTAAGCCAGAAAGATAAAGACCATTACAGTATACTAACACATATATATGGAATTTAGAAAGATGGTAACGATAACCCTATATGCAAAACAGAAAAAGAGACACAGATGTACAGAACAGACTTTTGGACTCCGTGGGAGAAGGCGAGGGTGGGATGTTTCAAGAGAACAGCATCGAAACATGTATATTATCTAGGGTGAAACAGATCACCAGCCCAGGTGGGATGCATGAGACAAGTGCTCGGACCTAGTGCACTGGGAAGACCCAGAGGGATCGGGCGGAGAGGGAGGTGGGGGGGGGATCGGGATGGGGAATACATGTAAATTCATGGATAATTCATTTCAATGTATGACAAAAACCACTACAATATTGTAAAGTAATTAGCCTCCAACTAATAAAAAAAATGTCCACAGTTTATATCATATACTGGAAAACAAAGATTAAAAATCTAGAGGTTATACTCTTAAAAATACTACATTAAAAACAAAAACCAAAAACACACACACAAAAATTTTAGAAATATATATGAAGTTTGGTTTAAAAATAGGGCTTCTCTCTTTTTTTTTGGTAAGGTTATAGTGTAATGAAAATGAAAATTAAGGAGTAGTAGAGGAGTAATAGAGGACTTTAAAAGGAAATAAGAGAAAAAGAAAAATAGAAAATAGAAGATAAAAAGGAAAAAAAAAAAACAGGAAAAATAATTTTTCCTAATTAAAAAAAATCGTAAAAATCTATGAAAATGAAAGTTAAGGAGTAATGCGGGAGTAATAGGGAATTTTAAAATAAAAGAGAAAAAAGAAAAAAGGAAAAAAAAGGAAAAATATATCTAGGAATTTCTCTGGAGCTGTTGCGGTCAGTGTGGGCTGGGTTCAGTTTCAGATAGCTCCTCATTCCAGCTTACACTTTTTGATATCTACAGGCCCCTTCCGGTGTAGTCGATGTTATCTACAGGGATTTTAATCTGTTGCACCGGTCCCTTCTGAAGCGGTTCCCTTTGTTTATTTGGCTTCTGTTTGCTGGTCTCTTCAGTGCCTAATTTCTGCCCTGACACAGGAGGGCGGAGGTGGACTCTTATTCAGGTTGCTAGTTCCGTCATGCTGCGGGGAAGGGCTGGCGCTGCTTTCCCCTCTGCGCTGCTCAGGCTCCTGGCTGTTCTATATGGAGCGTGCCCTGCACTGCACGCGGTTCCAGCCCTCGGGTGTTCCACAAAAGCGCGGAACAAAAAGTGCGTCTGCTTTTTGTGCCCTCCCCGTCAGAGCGGCTCAGGCAGCCAGGAGCTTGACGGGCGCACTCTCCCTGGGTGCGGCGCGCCTTCTGCCCTCCGCGTCCCTGCACCCTGTGTCTCGCTGTGACCCTCCCGGTGGATGTCGACCATCCAGAATCTCAGGAGATCTTTGGTAGAAACTGGAGGCCTGTTTGCAGTGAGGTAGGGGCTGCTGCCCTTGGGGCCGAGCCTGCCCCTTTCCCCTCCCCCCTGCCTCCAGCCTCCGGCGGGGCTGGGCCGGTCCGCAGCCTGCCAGCTCTTCTCTGGACCTGCTCGGTCCCTTTGTTCTGCGAACGGCCGGCAGTGTGTTCGGGCAGTTAATTTTCTCTCTCTCTTTTGCTGTCCCACAGTTTAAGTTGGCAACTCACAAAAGCTCCCTCTGATTGCCCTCAGGGCACTCAGGCCCAGTCCTTACCCTAAGCAATGCCGCTGCTCCTCTCCGATCTGCCCCCACTTGCTGGTGGCAGATGCGGGCTTCTGGTGTACTTTTCTGCTGGGAGTTGCTTTTAGGCACGTAATCTGTGGGTTTTATTTATTGTTCCCCTCCCAGTCAGGTTGTCCTCCGAGATTCAAAAACTTCCCCCAGACCCGACCCGCCAGTGCGAAGGTTTCCTGGTGTTTGGAAACTTCCTCTATTAGACTCCCGTCCTTAGCTCTTTTGTCTTTTTTTATCTTTTATATTTTGTCCTACCTCCTTTCGAAGACAATGGGTTGCTTTTCTGGGCGCCTGATGACCTAGCGATCAGAAGTTGTTTTGTGAAATTTGCTCTGCGTTCAGTTATTTTTTTAATGAATTTGTAGGAGAGAAAGTGGTCTCCCCATCCTATTCCTCCGCCATCTTGGCTCCTCCCCGCCAGGGTGTGCTCTTTTAGGAATGGCTAGTCACCCCACACACCTCGGTTAGGAACAGTTCACTTCTACTGAGTGCTTACTACATGACAGGCAAAAGTCTTAGCATTTCATATCACCTGACAATTTTCAACTGAAGGCTGGAGGAGATATTAATATTAGGCTCACTTTAATGATAAGGAAATCTAGCTATAGAAGAGTTAAAAAGCTTACTCAAGGTTATATAGCTAGATAGCCATGAAGTCAGAATTCAAGCCTGCATTCATAAATGCAATACTGCTGTGTGTACACTGCAGGGTGAAACACAAGGTGGGCTGGAACCAAATAGCAGAGGGTCTTCTGTGTCATCCCTAAGTTCTGCATTTCATAAATAAATTACTAATGGAGGAGAAAATATGCCTATTTTTTTGTATATGAAATGAAAAGAAATAAAAAAGTTAAAAAAGAATCCATTATTAGTGATAATTTGGAATAATTGTTCATCTAGTGCTTTGCTGTTCAATATGGTAGCCTCTGGCTGCGTGTGGCTACTGAGCATTTGAATATGGCCAGTCTAAATTGAGATGTGCCATATGTATAAAATGAACACTGGATTTCTAGAATTTAGCATGACAATAATATTTTATTAATATTTTTCTGTATTGATACATATTGATATATTTTGGATATATTGTTTTAAGTGAAATATATTTTAAAATTATTTTTCCCTGTTTCTTTTTACCTTTAGTAATGGAGCTATTAGAGAATTGGCTTGCGTTATATTTGTTGGGCATTGCTGGTCAGAGCAACATAGAGTTACAGTGGATGTTCTACTGTCTTTGATAGAAGGACTTCCTACCACATTGGTTTTCTAACCACATTCTTTCCTTGCTTTCTGGCCATTTGCAAGAAAAATTTTAAGAGGCACCCCCTCTGTAAAGGGTTGAGAGCCCCTAGAATTTCCTTTTTTACTTGCTTCAAACCACAAGAGAATGATCAATGTAATCTCTGGATGAGGAGTCAACATTTTACGAGGGCAAAGGGAAGAGGTGTACAGAAATTTCCAATCCCTGGACGGTGTGAAGTGAAAGTGTTTTCAAAGGATCCCACAAGAATGGCATGGGTGGGCATAATGGGTCTGTCTCCTCGTCAAAAGACCCAAGGAGTTGAAAGGAAACTCTAACTACAACACCAAAATGCCACAAAACCATAGTTATTAATACCAACTAACTAGCATCTCTATCTGTCACCATCTCATCTTAAAAAACTTGTGAAAATACGTAATCTTGATGAGACTTCAATTAGGTATAAATACCAGCACCAAAAGGAGACAGTACAGTCTTCTGATCATCTGCAGATCAGCAATTAGAAAAGAAAGATCAGCTACCTCCTTGGGACCTGATCAGCTTAACACAGAAGCTACCGATTTCAACTACTTCGGCCTAACTCTCTCCTAAACAATGAAATATACAAGCTATTTCTTAGCTTTACAGCTCTGCGTGCTTTTGGGTTTTTCTGGTTCTTATGGCCAGGGCCCATTTTTTAAAGAAATAGAAAACTTAAAGGAGTATTTTGTAAGTATGATCTTTTAATGAGACTTTCTTGTGATTGAAATGACTTGATGTTTGATGTTGACTTGGAATTCTATGATGGGCTCTCATCTCTAATCTTCAGTCATTTTGAGAAGACTTGGTGTTACTGTGACTGTTGGCTAGATGTGTGTTTTGTTTTTTTTTTAAACTAAACGATCTAGATATTGCTTTAATGCTCTGCTCAGTTTGCTATAGAGATTTAGGAGGGATTCATGAATGCTCCAAAAGATGGGCATAATATGGGTATATATCATAGTGTTGATATTTCATGATGAGAATCCATTCAACTATGACATTAAGTAGAAAGCATACTGAAAAGCTGAGTCTTAATTTTTCATTTCTCAAGTTACTATAATGGTGACAGTCAAAAGTCAAGATCAGCATTAAAAATGGTCATTTGAAATAATTGATCAATTAAAGAAGATGAGGTCCTTAAATATTTGGCTTAAAAACAAAAACACTTCTAGGTGTTTTTCTCTAAAAAGTCATTTAAAAATTTTACTATCCCATCTAGATTGTCTGTGAATTACTCTTCGACTCAGTCACTTGCTGAGATTTTTTTGTAGGAGCTATAATCTAGTTTATATTTTAAAAAATTTTTTGTCTTGTTTTATGAGTTTCTTAAAAAATTTATTTATGGTTAATTAAAATAGCTTGTGCATTTAAAATATTTTATCATATGTCCAAATTTAGCTATTATAATTATAGCTGGAGCTATCTTTTAAAGGTGATATAATACCTTGTAGGACGCAGGTAGAGGTTATAGAGGTTATACCATGGGGGGGCAGTATTTTATAGTGAGATGGTTTTATTGATTTTTTTTTTTTTAACTATACTTTTTTCTTAACATAGTAATTTGGGACATTGAAGTATCATCAGTCTTGAATGAGTTCATTGTGTTTTTATATTAGTAAATAAGAAAGCAAAAACTCACATGATAGTCTTTGGCTATTATCCAATTGGATAGCTTTTGTGAATATTTTTTGTTAGAACTAAACAGTGTTGAAAAGAAAATCAGTAAATATTGCCAGCATCCAAGTTCAATAAAACTTGAGGTACATTTTTACAGCAATTTATGGACTAATTTTAAGCCAATTTTTTCTTGTGTTGTTTTATTTTCCAGAATGCAAGTAACCCAGATGTAGCTGAGGGTGGGCCTCTCTTCATAGAAATTTTGAAGAATTGGAAAGAGGTAAGCTGAACATTTCCATTTGGCTGATTTTCCTGTTGCTTTTTTTCTGATGGATAAATTCACATCAACCTCTCTTTGTGCTCTTTTCTCCCAAGGAGAGTGACAGAAAAATTATTCAGAGCCAAATTGTCTCCTTCTACTTCAAACTCTTTGAAAACTTCAAAGATAACCAGGTCATTCAGAGGAGTGTGGATATCATCAAGCAAGACATGTTTCAGAAGTTCTTGAATGGCAGCTCTGAGAAACTGGAGGACTTCAAAAAGCTGATTCAAATTCCGGTGAGATGATCTTAATGCTTCCTTTGGTATCTTTGCAGAGGCTCTTACAAAGCACTTCATTACCAGAAAATAGAAATTAGATACTGGGTACAGTTGCTAAAGCTCTGAAGTGAACTTGTGGTCAAAATGCCTCTTTGCTATTTCTCTTTCGCCTTGGACGACTTTGCAGAGTCAGTTATTGGAGGCACTTAAGTCTGTGATTTTGGGAAAATACTGGCATTATGCCTACCTCACAAAGATGGGTGAATGGACAAATCAGTGAGGAGGAAGCAGAGAAGGAGTTGAGGTGATGGGGGCAGAATATTGAAAACCAATTCTCCCATTGCCGCTTGTTTGTGTGTTGGAAATTCTCTTGCTTTGAATAGGTTGCATGTCTTAATGGAAAGAGCAGTGGGAGGGAGAGGGAAGAAGATGTGTGCTCCGCCCAGCTTAGCCACCAAAGAAATGTGTGACTTCAGATGAATCACAGGCCTGGCTGGGGCTGTTTCCTCATCTTAAAAGGAGCCTGTTGAGTTCACTATAATTTCTATGGTCTCCTTTGCTCTAAAATTCTACAATGCCATGGATAGAATATGAGAATGAGATAGGAGAAAGGAATAGAGACAAAGGCCCTCCCGCTGCCGGACTCTGGTCAACCGCTCAGATTGTATAGCCCAAGGAGAGGTGACTGCGTTTGTTTTTAGAAAGAAAATAGGTAGAATTGTCCTATCAATGAATCTTTAAAGTTCTTAGAAGCTGAAAGATAACTTTGAAGCGTAAGGGCAAGTCACATTTCCCAAAATTTCATCTAAGGGACAAAGGCCTCCAGATTTTTTTGGGGGAGAGTTGGCTTTGGTATAAATAGGCTTGGGTGAGAAGAGGAGGGGTCTCATTATGATTTGTTTTTTCAGGATTTGTAGCATCTCTTGCTCTAACCTGGTCTGCTTCCCAGCAGTCTCATTTAAGCTCCCAGGAACTGAAATAAGTGATTGCTCTTCAAGATTTCTCTAGTCTCCCATATGTTAGATAGTATGAGAGTGGCTTGGAAAAATTATACGTAATGTTTTCCATGTCAGCAGATCTCCATTGGTTGCAGGCTAGAGAATGAAAAAGCACTTGTTCCTAACCCAGTGCTGCCTCTGGCTGCTGTTCAGTCCTAGAGAAGACCCTTAGTTTCTTGGTGATGCTTAGAAAACTGGAAAGTAAAATTTATCACCTGTAAACACACAGCTGGTAGAAACTTTTCTACTCTGTTGTAACTGGGCCTTGAAAACAATTGGTTGGTCCCATCCTTCTGGAAGCGCCAAGCCTCCTGCTTTACAATGTGCAACTTGAGTGAGTGTGCAACCACTGTCATCTTTTGCTCAGATGTCAACATACTTAAAGCATGTTTTGCCTTTTTGTTTTGTAACTTAGAATCTCCTAGTCATTCTCAGAAATGTGGCAAGGTGGCTGCAGCGTTTCCAGCTTTAGAAAGAAATGTAGTGGCAGAGCAAAGATGAAAGCAAATGGTCCTCATTTTATGAAGCATGAATTCACTCATATGGTCCTACTGGGAAGAGTGAGAAAATAGTTCAATTTGCTGGAATGGAAGGCAGGGTACAGGGAGATTGCTTTCATTCCTAACTTTAACTATTATATAATAGCAGTAATTGATCATTACCATTTAAATAAGATCAGTGTTTATTCTTAATCCCATTATGGGAACGATGAGACTGACCTAATTTGGAGGAAATAAAAAATTACGGTTTTCCTCCTTCTAGGACTTGGTTGGTGTTTATAAAGTACTGAACCTATACCAGTGGTTTTCAAACTTGGGTGGTGCCTAATCACCTGGTGATGTTGGTAACTACACAGTGGCCCAGGCCTAGTCCGATTTCATCCAGCTGGGTGTCAGAGTTCTTCATTAGGTCCTCAGGTTACTCTTTGACACACCCAACATGGGAGCCATTGGCTCTAGTAACTCATTTGATACTTTCTAGGTGACAGTAGTGGCAGAGACCCTAAGGGTTATCTAAACAGTCTCCTCCTACTTGGAGGAGAAACAGCGATCTGGAGAGCTTCAGTGACTGGTTTAAAGTCAGATGTGTTGCACACACAGAATTTACACCCACATTTTTCTGTCACTCTACTTCTGGGTTTTTTGCACTATATAATTTTCAGATCTCTGAAGTGGTAAATTTACGATATGTGATGTGCTCCATCCTGTTACAGCCCAACTATCAATTGAATTGTTATAATTTTAGTCTTTATCACTGAAGAAACCAACATTACATATTAAGGTTCATTATTGCTAGTGAAAATAATTTATTTTAAAGAATACTTTTATTTTCTTGGGCCTAGACAGCAGAATATCCTAATGACTCATATGCCTGAAATTAATTTTGCTGTTTTCTTTCCCAATAGGTGGATGATCTGCAGATCCAGCGCAAAGCCATAAATGAACTCATCAAAGTGATGAATGACCTGTCACCAAAATCTAACCTCAGAAAGCGGAAGAGAAGTCAGAATCTCTTTCGAGGCCGGAGAGCATCAATGTAATGGTCCTCCTGCCTGCAATATTTGAATTTTTAAATCTAAATCTATTTATTAATATTTAATATTTTACATTATTTATATGGGGAATATATATTTAGACTTATCAAAGTATTTATAATGGTAATTTTATGTCATGAAAATGAATATCTATTAATATATGTGTTATTTATAATTCCTTTATCCTGTGACTATTTCACTTGACCCTTTTTTTCCCCTGACTAACTAGGCAAGTCTATGGGATTTCAAGGTTTTATCTCAGGGGCCAACTAGGCAGCTAACCTAAGCAAGAATCTGTGGGTTGTGCACTTATTTCACTTGATGATGTAATGAATGCTGATAAATGAAATGATGTCATCTAGTCACTACTTATCTGAGACTAGATCTGCATTCTGAGCCACTACTTTGATGGCATGGCAGACAGCACTTGAATGTGTCGGGCGATATGATTTGTGCCCTGATAAAAACATAGCATCTCATCTTACCTTACACCTGGTGTTTCAGAATATCACTGACAATTGTGATTATACCCAAATGGAAAGTAATGTGTTTGTTTAGTTTATCAGTATTTAATATATATGAATAAAGTGCAATTTCATAACTATGTATGTTGTGTCAGACTTTTTCTAAAGTGGGGGCTGGGTTAAATGAAACACAGACTAATAAATTAATAGAAGGAGATATAAGAGTTGGATTAAAATCTGCTCAAAGTGGTATTTTTCTCCACTGACAATTTGCTGGTTTCCACTGTTCCCTTTGGTAGTTGTTTGAATTATCTTTTCACAGCTGTGGAAAGTAGTCCAAATTGTTTAGCTTGGCACACAAATATTTACTTCTACTTTATCCCTACTCAATTCCTCAGGGTATCCCTCATCTTGGTATCCCCTATCTCCTCCGGTCACTTTGGGTAAACACTGTTACGTATGGAATAGTGAGTGGAAACTCTAGAGTGGGAAGCTTGGATTAGAATCTTAGTCCTGCCATTACAAGTGGTGTGACTTTTATACTCTCTAAGCTTCACTTTCCTCTGATAAAGAAGAATAATAGTGCCTTTCTCATAACATTGTAGGCTTCCCAGGTGTCTTAGTGGTAAAGAATCTGCCTGCCAATGCAGGAGACACAAGAGATGCAGGTTCAATCCCTGGATCAGGAAGATGCTTTGGAGGAGGATATGGCAACCTACTCCAGTGCTCTTGTCTGCAAAATCCCATGGACAGAGGAGCCTGGTAGGCTACATAACATTGTAGTGAGACTTTATCCTTTCACTCAAGATATAATTACTAGAGCACCTACTATGTGCCTGGTGCTGTTCTAGACACTTGAGTTTCATCTGTGAGCAAGACAAACAAGATTCCTTTGGGAATTTTGAATTTAACAAAGGGGAGATTGATAATAAACAAAATACATAATATGTTAGTAAATTTCATGCTGTGTTAGAAGATGATTGGTGCTACAGAAAAAAAGTAAGAAAGAATAGGGGAACTGGGAAAACTATGGGACAGAGCAAATGGGCTAGGGATTTAAATTGAGCAATTATACTTGGCTTCATTAAAGAGACAACATTGGAGGAAGCACTTGTAAGAGCTAAGAGAGGATTTTTGGCAAAGGAAACATTCTTGCAAAGACTCTAAAGTGGAAATTTGCCTTGACTGGTAAAAAAGTACCAGTAGTCCAGTGTGCTTGGAGCAAAATGAGTCAAGAATAACTCTTGAGTTTTTAGTTGAGCAGCTAAAAAAGTGAAGTTGTCTTTAACTGAAATGGGGAAACTAGAGTGAGCAGGTTTAGGGTGGAAAATTAGAAATTCAATTTTGAACGTTAAGTTTAAGGAATCCATTAGATTTTAAAACGGAAATGACGAGTAAACTATTGAATAGATCAGTCTGGAGTTGAGAGAGAACTCTGAACAGTTGATGTAAATTTAGAAGTTGAGGGTATTGAGTTCAGTTCAGCCACTCAGTTGTGTCTGACTCTTTGCGACCCCATGAACGGCAGCACGCCAGACCTCCCTGTCCATCACCAGCTCCTGGAGTTTACCCAAATTCATGTCCATTGAGTCGGTGATGCCATCAAACCATCTCATCCTCTGTCATCCCCTTCTTCTCCTGCCCTCAATCTTTCCCAGCATCAGGGTCTTTTCAAAAGAGTCAGCTCTTCGCTTCAGGTGGCCAAAGTATTGGAGTTCCAGCTCCAGCATCAGTCCTTCCAATGAACACTCAGGACTGATCTCCTTTAGGATGGACTTGTTGGATCTCCTTGCAGTCCAAGGGACTCTCAAGAGTCTTCTCCAACACCACAGTTCAAAAGCATCAATTCTTCTGCGCTCAGCTTTCTTTATAATCCAACTCTCACATCCATACATGACTACTGGAAAAACCATAGCCTTGGTTAGATGGACCTTTGTTGACAAAGTGATGTCTCTGCTTTTTAATATGCTGTCTAGGTTGGTCATAACTTTCCTTCCAAGGAGTAAGCATCTTTTAATTTCATGACTGCAGCCACCATCTGCAGTGATTTTGGAGCCCAAGAAAATAAAGTCTGCCACTGTTTCCACTGTTTCCCCATCTATTTGCCATGAAGTGATGGGACTGGATGCCATGATCTTAGTTTTCTGAATGTTGAGCTAGCAGGTATTTTAAGACCTAGTACCTGTTGAACTCATGAAGATCATGGGTTTATATAGTGAAGAGAAGGAAAGATAAGTATTGAATTTTTCAAGGTACACAATTGGCTTTGGGTTGTATAGTGAGGGCAAGATTGTGAGTATCAGGGGGAGAAAGGGTTAGGTATCTGGGGCTTCCTTCTGAACTATTTCATTTAATGCTCCATTTAATTCCATTTAATAGCAATAAAGTTAAATGAAATAATTCATGTAAAAGTATCAGTTTAGTCCTTGACAATAGTCAGAGATTATTGTTTTGACTATCGGATAGTAGTTGAGTAACAGTGGTTGAGATTCCATCTCCATTCCCTGTGGTTCCTCTTCCAGTCTAAGGTTTATCAATAATTTCTGTCAGTATTACCCATAAAACAATCAAATTATTGTACCAGCTACTAAAAAGAATGTCTTTCCTTTTTAGTTTTATGACATTTTTTTTTTCACTATAATTTTGTGTGTTAGACATTATTAAATAGTTACACTGAATGGATAGTTGACTGAAAGAATTGGGCAAGATTGAGGTTATCTTGACTTGTCTAGAATTCAAGTGGCATCTGAATGCTTGTAGGAGAGGAAATTTTTTTTTTTCTCTACTCTTCTAAAGTCTTGACTGGGATCCCATAACAAAAGACAGATTAACAAAAGGAAAGCATACATGTTTATTTAAATTATATGTGACACAGGGATCTTCGTAAGGAAATAAGGACCGGGAAAAAAAAAAAACTGTTAAATCTGAGTGTTTTAGTGCTAAATCTGGTGAAGAATGGAAAATCATGGAAAGATACGGTAGGACAAAGGTGAGCTAAGTGTGGTATATGGGGCAACACTTAGCAGGATCTGCCACTGTTCACATTCCCCTCTGATTTCCTTGTCTTTAAAGATGAGACTGCTCCCTTCCTTGGGTTATATGACCTACTTCAGGAGAAGGTCAGAATGTCTTTTCTGCATATTCCCTTTCTCAGATTCCTTCAGCTTGAAATATTCAATATATCAAGGTGACATGTTTTGGGATATCGTGTCCTGTACCATGTCAGGCTCACAGAAGAAAATACAAAGGCAAGAGTTTCTTATCTTGCTCTCTTTACCTAAACTGAGAACCTGGCAACCCCATGACAGTGCTTCTTTCGGGCAGATGGTGATGAAGGATCAAAGGTGAAAGTGCCATCGTGATCAGAGCTGCAGATGCAAAGCCACATCAGAGAACCATTGACATCCTGGGTATGGCCACCCCCCGGGGATGTGTAATAGGCTGGTGTAAAATAATACTAATGAGTAACCAGTGAACATGTGCTAGGGTTAAGAACTCCTTTTCAGTAGAGCTCAAAGGGTAATAATGGTCTGACTACTGCCTTCTTGAGTCAACTTGCTTATTTGGGGATTTTTGTTTATGGTCTCACACCTGTACACAAATAAACCTTCAAAAGAATATCACAAGAAAGAACTCTTTTTCAGTATTCAATTAAACCTAGATTTTTTTATTGTAAAATTTTAGAAATGTTATTGACTATTTTCAAGCCTCTTTGCTTTCATCTGTAAGATGGGAACTATAAAGTCATTGTGAGGATTACAGTTTTTTAAAATGTAAAATGTTGGAAGAGAGAAAATGCTTTGTCAAGAGTTCAGTTCAGTTCAGTCGCTCAGTCTTGTCCGACTCTTTGCGACCCCATGAATCGACAGGCCTCCCTGTCCATCACCAACTCCCGGAGTTTACTCAAACTCATGCCCATCGAGTCGGTGATACCATCCAGCCATCTCATCCTCTGTCGCCCCCTTCTCCTCCTGCCCCCAATCCCTCCCAGCATCAGGGTCTTTTCCAATGAGTCAACTCCTCACGTGAGGTGGCCAAAGTATTGGAGTTTCAGCTTCAGCATCAGTCCTTCCAATAAACACCCAGGACTGATCTCCTTTAAGATGGACTGGTTGGATCTCCTTGCAGTCCAAGGGACTCTCAAGAGTCTTACCCAACACCACAGTTCAAAAGCATCAATTTTTCGGCACTCAGCTTTCTTCACAGTCCAACTCTCACATCCATACTTGACCACTGTTGTCAAGAGTAGCTATTATTATTAATGCTATTTTTATTGAATAAATCAATGAATTACTGTTATTAGCTTTTTCCACCACAATGGGTTCTCTTTAGTTTTTCTTGATCTGAAGAATTGTTTTCCTTCTAGAAGAATAGAAAGAGCAAGAAAAATTGTGGATAGAAATTTGATCATTCTTATAACTAGAAAAATCAATGGCCATGTTGGGATTAAAACCTCTATTTTACTGAGGTTATGGTCCTTCTTGGGTTTCCCCGGTGGCATAATGGTAAAGAATCTGCCTGCCAATGCAGGAGATGTGGATTCAATCCCTGATCTGGGAAGATTCCTTGGAGAAGGAGATGGCAACTTACTCCGGTATTCTTGCCTGGGAAATCCCATGGATAGAGGAGCCTGGTGGGCTACAGTCCATGGGGTCACGAAGAGTGGGACATGACTTAGAAAGTATTTTTGAAGACCTGACACTGTCACTCATCAGTTGTGTGACCTTGACTAACTCAAAAGTTATTGGGAGGATGAAATTACACATTGTTTGTGATTTTCAATTGCAGATTTCTGTGTAAATGTGAGATGATGCTAACACAATTCATTCCTGGGAGGAAGAATATTCTTATTTATTATCGCAGTGGCAGTTGAAAATAGTACAAAAAATGCAAGCATGCAAGAATAGGAATAAAGCACTTGCTCTTTAACCATGAGAAAAATAATATTAATGATGAATGAAGAATAAAAAATAATCTCTGTATGTTCATGTAACTTTCACATACTGCTATGGGCACAACAAAACTTTTATTAGTACAGACAGAAAAAAAAAAAAAAAGAATAGTCACAATAGCAAAATAATGGGTAGAAATTTGACCATTCTTATGTCTAGAAGAAGTTTCTGTGGGCTGGAGTACATTTTTGATAGACTCCAACAGCAATTTATAAGTGTTTCTTGGCATCCATACTGCTTGGGGACACCCACCAGCAGATGCTCAAGCACATCATTATTATTTGCATGTCCTTAGCTTTATGAGGGTGAGTTTGCTGCTCTCTAGGAAGTACTGGTTATTAGCATATTCACTGGGTTGGGCTACCTCAGCATCCAAACATATTACTTTAGAGTCTTTCCAAATATGCTAATCTTCTTTGCTGCTCAGCTGTTCTGAGGACTTCACCTAGACAACTGGAAATCCATCTGAAAATTAAGGCATCCATTGGTGAGCTAATAAGAGGCCCAGTGCGTATATGATCTATAATGTAGGCCTTCAGGTTCAGGGAAAATGAGTCAATATTGTGTATTACGGAAACTTAAAAAATGCTAAACAAATATAAGAGAGCAGATCATGCTGCGTGGTTGTGTGGGTGGTCCTACCTTATTCAGATTGGCGAAGTAAAAGTTATGCTTAGCTTTGAAGAGCAAGCAGCATAAAATATACAAAGACGTCTCAGCAGACTAGACTTCAAACGTGGGGAAGTGAAGTAAGCTGATTCAAGGGAAAAGCAGGTTGTCTCTAAGGTAAAGACGCCTATTCCAATTCACACCTCATGGGAAGGCGAGAAGAGGACCAATCAATTCAATGGAAAATTTCTAATTGTTGATAATTCATTGCCCAGTTCAGTTACAACGTTCAATCATTTAGACCCATAGGGATGAACAGATTCATTTTGATCTCTCTTTTTCAAGCTTATGTAGTTTTGCAACACTTGCGCTTAGCCATGGGGGTTAATTAAAACACCTTGACACCGTGCTACTTTCAAAAACCTGGGAAAAGGAAATATTTTTCCATTATAAGCCATCCAAAGGCCACAGTTATTTCCTGGTTAAACTAAGTAGAACTCAGTATTTGTCCTAATAATAGGCTCTCATGAAAACAACTTACCTTCGGGTCTACTGCTTAATTGAATGCTTAAATCCTAGCATTCTCAAAGAACAGGGATCCTACTAAGGTATAGCTTATTTGCTCACATACAATTGCAGTAGAGAAAGCAGAAAATGTTTTAAATTGATGGAGATCTTTTGTGTCTCACAAGATTTTACTCTGTGATTTGAAAACAAGCGAGAAGTACAAAGAATGCTCCTGAAGCCTCACAAAGTATTCTCAGTGGATCCCAATAGGGTAATGGCTCAAAATCACCTTAACACAATTGTGAGCATCATATGAACTTTCAAGGAATTTATCAGATTTTACCAAGACTATTTCTCTCCATTTGAAAATAATACATCAGATACATCTCAATTTTAAAAATCTTTAAAAAATAATTTGAGTAATTAATCTTTGAGCCTTTCTAGGAGCTTTCTGGTATTACAAATGATTTCTCACTACCTTAGGTGGTCAATCACTTTTTTTTTTTTTAAAAGCTTTTAATTTTTTACATTGGAGCTAGCTGATTTAACAATGCTATGATAGTTTAAGGTGGACAGCAAAGGGACTCAGCCATATATATATACATGTATCCATTCTTCCCAAACTCCCTTCCCATCCAGGCTGCCACCTAAATTGAGCAGAGTTCCTTGTGCTATACAGGAGGACCTTGTAGGTCATCCATTTATTTTTTAAGATTTATTTATTTGGCTGTGTGGGTCTTTGTTGCTGCATATCCTCTCTGCTCTCTAATTGCAGAGAGCAGCGTGGGCTTCTCACTGTGGTTACTTCCCTTGTAGTGGAGCCCAGGCTGTAGGTGGGCGAGTTTCAGTAGTTGTTGTATGTGTGTTCAGTAACGGGCTTGTGGGCTCTGGAGCACTGGCTTAACAGTTGTGGCCCAAGGGCTTAGTTGCTCTGAGGCGTGTGTGATCTTCCAGGACCAGGGATCAAATTGCTGTCCCTGTTTACACTTCAAGGAGAACTCTTAACCACTGGACTACCAGGGAAGCCCATCCATTTTAAATACAGTAGTGTGTGCATATTAATCCCAGACTCTCTAACTATCCCTTCCCCCTACTCTCCCTCCCATCCCCTGTAACCGTAAGTTCCTCCTCTAAGTCTGTGGGTCTGTTTCTGCTTTGTAGATAGGTTCATCTATATCACTTCTTTGTGGATTTCACATATAAGGGATGTTATACACCTTTCCCCTTCTCTGTCTGATTTACTTTACTTAGTATTGGCAGTCTCTGGGTCCATCCACGTTGCTGCAAATGGCATTATTTCATTCTTTTTAATGGCTGAGTAATATTCCATTGTATATATGCACCACCTCTTCTCAGCCATTCCTCTGTCGATGGACATTTGGGTTGCTTCCATGTCTTAGCTATCATAAACAGTGCTGCAATGAACACTGAGCTGCATGTATCCTTTTGGACCATGTTCTTCTCTGGGTACATGCCCAGGAGTGAGATTGCTGGAGCACAAGGTAATTTTATTTTTAGCTTTCTGAAGACCCTCCATACTGTTCTCCATAATGGCTGTAGTTGGTGAATCATCTTTGATGTTTTAATGACGGTCTCTGGAGAGGGTCTTCACATGCCCCTCAGGAATATGAGCGAACCAAGGGAATTGAAAGAAGAGTATTGTTTGGATGAGTCAAACAGAATGGTGGCGTTTAGGGCTAAAGAGCTTCAAGCAATTAGGAGAAGGGAAAGGCTACCCACTCCAGTACTCTGGCCTAGAGAATTCCATGGACTAGTCCATGGAGCTGCAAAGAGTCAGACATGACTGACCAAATTTCACACACACACACACACACACACCTTTCAATTAGCCTCAAGAAGAACTTGTCTGATGAAAATAAAAGAGTATCTGTAAAGTCACTATATAAATTAAGAAAAGTAATGTATGTGAGTTCCATGGGACATGGGGTAATTCTTCATTGCCCAGAATTGTCTCGTGCATTACAGGACTTCTAACACCCTAGGCTGCTCTACCTGTGAAATTCCAGTGGAATCTCTGGAATCATTGTGATAATCAGAGTTGCCCTTTACATTTCCAAAGTTACTTAAGTGGAGGGAGGTGGGTATCACTCATTTAGATCCAGGACCATTGACCTAATTGAATTCTAAAGAATTTTTCAGATCTCTGCATGTATGAAGCCATGCTTTGCATGCTTGCCTTTCTCTTGTTTCAGATCAATGATATATAATTAATCCTCCAATGGGTTTGGCAAGACAATTACAAATATTTTCCGTTTAGTTTTTTGTTGTTGTTGTTTATTGACAGTACTATGCACCAATATACACTGAGGAGCAGGGCACTGGAAACATCAGGGGAATAAGAATCATGAACATGAATCATGGATACTGGGTTAGCTGGGGGACGCCAGAAATCTTGGGTAGTTAGCTTTTAGCTATTCTTGTTTTTATCACTAAGTTGAAGAACCATGACCAGAGTAGAAAAATGCTGCATAATTGGAAAATGACATGCTGGAAACTTTGGCTCAGGAGTCAGGAAATCCCCATCATCAGCTTATTTAGGCTAACACACTGGGGTTGAATTGGACATAAATGAAGAGGCGATATCAGTCTGCAAGTGTACCCTGTCTATATATTGGGTTGCCAAAAAGTTTGTGAGGGTATTTCTATAACATGCTATAGACCAATCCAATACAACAGGACAATATGACTTTGATTAATTTACAGAATAACAACAGTGAATGCTGTTTATCATAATGTATTTAAGCCCAATAATTGTTTTCCTGAGTTCTTTTTCTATTTTAATTCCTGACTTAAGACTGCTACAGGTGAATCAGAAAATCAGAAAACATCAACTCAGAGGAGGCAGCAACAAAGAAAAAACACCATGAATCACTGAAAAACCACAAACACCCAAAATGTCCAAATGACTCTCAGACAGTGGTCTTAACACCTTGGATTTGGCATTTTTCCAAGTACATCAAGTGGCAAGATTTTTAGCCTACATGCATATCAGAGAAAAATGAACTGTCTCATTGAATTCTGGTTTGACTCCTGTTTACATGTAGTTTTTCAGCTTCTCAAGGTAAGTCTGTGGTTGCTGCTGTTGTGGGGCTGCTGCTTCAGCCCCATTGCCCAAGAGCTCAGACAGGGGGACTCAAAGAAAGCCAGCTCAGGTCTGAAATCTAGAGAAATATTTGTTGACCAGTGATGACCGTTTTCATGATGGGATGGTAACCCACAGTCTCTCTTGAGGTGGGAAGAGGAGTAAAGAGGGGTTAGGAGAAGATTCCAGGGCTTAGTCAGGGAAAGGATTGTTTTAAAAATCTTGAGGTGAGGACAGACTGAGTTGGGAAACGACGTTCTACTTTTATGAGATCTTTTTCCCTGCCAAATACCTTAAAGGTCACATAGCTATTAGTATAAGAATGTTTTTAACCACATAAGTTTCAGTAAAATCAAAATCAAATGCTACTAAGGAAATCAGTTAAAAAAATTTTTTTTTAACAGGAGGTTAGCAAATAAGGAAAATTGCAGCCTCTAGGGCTGAATGACTTGACGTTGTGAATGGCATAACACTGCCAGGGAAACCGCAGTCTGGGTTTTCTACCTTAAAATGTGAAAACATATTTATTTTCATCTTTTTCCTATCTCAAAGCTAGATGAGAATGTTGATGTTAAAACCCTAGTCACCAAAACAGTGACTCTCAAAACGGCAAAACACGGAGGGACTTGCTCCGGGCAAGCCAGGGACTTCAGGTGTGGCTGGAGAAGCAGTTTCCTGATTCTGCTGACAAGGAGGGTTAGATGTTTGCTTTCTGCTCCTCACTAGAGACAGTCAGTGGGAAAGAGGTAGTCTTTGATGAGATGACAGGAAACGGCTTCTCAGAAGTGAAATGAGAGGCCATGTCTAGATTTATTAGATGGGAGAGGTAAGGCGGGACAGGAAAGCAGTCTGGTGGAAGAGTAGGCAGAGGAGAGCGATGCTATCTTGCTGCGTTGGATGGAGAGAATGGTGTTGGCAGGGCAATCCGGTTGGCTGAAATGGGGTGTTCCCAGCTCTAGGGCAGACAGTAGTGAAGGAGGAGAGAAGGTGGGACTTTATGTAGAGCCTCTGGACACGGAGATGCTAGGAATGCATTCCTCACCCCCTCCTTCCTTACTGGTTCAGAAGAGTGAATAAGATAATGCAAGTCACTAAAACTCTGTAGCACAGTGGCTGCCGCAAAATAAGCTGTCATAAATGAAAGTCATTATTTTCTCATTATCATTTTTCATTTTAGTGGAGGGTTTTATTTCCAGCCCTTTGGTGGGCACAGAGTAGTTTCTTAACTAACACTGGTCGGTTGAATGATTGGTTGAAGTAGTCACAGAGGTAATAGTGGCAGCAAACACTGACTCTCTGCTTACTATGTGTGGCTTTCCAGGTGGCACAGTGGTAAAGAATCCACCTACCAATGCAGGAGACCCGAGAGATGCAGGTTCGATCCCTGGGTTAGGAAGATCGCCTGGAGTAGAAAATAGCAACTCACTTCAGTACTCTTGGTGGAAACTTCCATGAGCAGAGGAGCCTGGTGGGCTACAGTCCATGGAATTGCAGAGTCAGGCACAACTGAGCCCTGAACCCAGGTGGGAGGTGTGAGCAGACAGGGGTCTGCAGGGCCAGGAGTAGAGCCAGCAGGCATTTACTCTTGGGATGCGCCCTCCACACAGTCCTCCTCACCTACCCCTCACTCCTGGGGCTGCAGCTCCCAGGCACCACCTCTGAAGCCATGAGAGGAAGCAGCTTGGACAGAGGCTACAGCAACCACAGGAGCAGGAAAGCACTAAAGGCAATTTGTGGAGAAGATTTAATAAGATGAAAAAAATAACCATGGAAAGAGCGATGGAGAAGAGTCCCATGTCCATCACAGGCCTGTGGTTGTAACTAAAATCAGAAGAAGAAAAAAAAGCACTGAGAATAAATGTCACAGTTGCATTACTAAAACAGACACTGGTCTAAAGTGCAATGCTAAACAGGAGAAGTGATTACAGGGCGCTTGAGCCCTTGGGGGTCTGCACACAGAGCCTTGGGGGGAAGTTAAAGCTAGGTGAGCGTAGAGCTTTGGGTAAATCTGCGAGCTAGGAAGCATGCATCCTGTCCCCACTCACTTCCTCTTTGCCAGCCTCCTTCCTTACACCCTGATTTGCTCTGGACCTCAAAGTCCTTTGTCTGTTCAGGATCCTTCAGTGTGATGGCTCACTACAAGGCCTCTTGCCTAGAGTGCACCCTCCTTGTTTCTCCCATCACAACTTCACTTGTCTGTGATGCCCTACCTGGCTCGATCAGCTGGAAGAAATCTGATAGGCAATTTGCCCAGATTGAATACAGGCCTTTAAGTGACTTATCCTAGAGATATGTTTTTAAAGAATATCCCTGAGTGTCAATGACAATTTAATGAATCAAATACTAAGGGAGGTGCTTCATGCCCTAGAGCAGGGGCCAGAAGCATTTTTGCACATCCCATCAATCACAGGGCACCAGTGACTGATCAGTCCGCTCTTCTGCAAAGCTGTGAGGTCTTTATGGCAAGCATTTTAAACGAAAGGCCTGGCCTGATGTATTTCATTTAATGCTTTCTTGTTCTAGTCTCTATTTTATTTCTCAAATGGATTACCAGTTTTACAGGGACAGAAACAATTTCTCACACATTTCTTGTACCACATAATAGTATGGGAAGATATTTCCCAAACAAACACCCCAATGTGTATTCAAGTGGGAGTATAGTGAACACTGTAGAAAGATTCATTTTAGGAAAAAAAAAAGAAATCTCAAGAGGGCCATAACCCAGAGCAATCCCACCACAAAGATGAAACCCTTTGGGAACTTCTACAAATTTAGTTTCATCAAATCCAGTTACTAACACCATCATCCCACACCTAGCTTTAGGCCTCTAAGAAAATGAATTAGTTTTTCATCCACTCAGTGAAAGTTTATTGAGCACCTATGTAAACAAGCTTCCCTCATAGCTCAGTTGGTAGAGAATCCGTCTGCAATGCAGGAGACCCTAGTTCGATCCCTGGGTCAGGAAGATCCTGCTGGAGAAGGGAAAGACTACCAACTCCAGTATTTTTGGGCTTCCCTTATGACTCAGTGGGTAAAGAATTCACCAGAAATGCGGGAGACCTGGGTTTGATCCCTGGGTTGGGAAGAGCCCCTGGAGAAGGGAAACACTACCCACTCTAGTATTCTGGCCTGGAGAATTTCATGGACTGTATAGTCCATGGGGTTGCAAAGAATCAGACACGACTGAGCGACTTTCACTCTCACTTTCACGTGTAACCAGACACTGCTATCTGCGCTGATGATCTTGAGACTGCAGGAGCTGAGTCCTGTCCTGGCAGAACTCCTCATTTAATGGGAAAGCAGTCAAGTGAGTATACAATGTAAGGCCTCCTGCAAAATTCACTGAGAGTTCAAGTCTTCAGTTCAGTCACTCAGTCATGTCAGATTCTTTGTGACCCCATGGACTGCAGCACACCAGGCTTCCCTGTCCATCACCAACTCCTGAGCCTTGCTCAAACTCATGTCCATCGAATTGGTAATGCCATCCAACCTCTCTCATCCCCTTCTCCTTTCGCAGCATCAGGGTCTTTTCCAATGAGTACGTTCTTTGCATCTGGTGGCCAAAGTATTGGAGCTTCAGCTTCAGCATCAGTCCTTCCAATGAATATTCAGGACTGATTTCCTTTAGGATTGACTGATTTGATCTCCTTGCAGTCCAAGTGTTAATCTATAACATTATTCTGGGAGAGCTGCATTTATTATCAGCCTCTTTCATTTACAGATCATTGTCATCCAGCTGTCTCAGCCAACTCCTTATCTCCTAAGGAAATTTTCCCTCACTCTCAGAAGGGATAGTACTGATAAGACTGAGTATGATTGCTGTTTTCTTGTAAAGGATAACAGACCTGAGAGAATGAGAGATGCCATAAAGTAGGATGATAAAGATGGTTATTTCAGTTTTCTTTCAGGAAATAAAGTACCTCAACATTTCTCCCTTAACCAAATTCTTCCTTGTGAAACAGTTATACAGCACTAACCTCATCTTCATGCAGTTAATAACCTGAGTTCTTAGACTTTTTAATCAATAGAAATTGATAAGAGACCAGAGGAGAAGTTCAGGCAGGTCTTCACAAGGAAGCAAAAACAAATGGCAGTTTACCTTGTTAAGGAGATCAGGGGCAAGTTGGTTCCTTAAATGGGATGAGGATGGGGATGGATTGGTGAGTGGGCCAGAGGCGTGGCTTAGGTGGTCTGCCCATCCCCTTGGTGGTCCTGTATGCAGAGTACCCTGCTTTTGCTCCTGGCTCTTCAGAAGTGGCAGAGAGTGTTGGCCTTTTGGTATCTTGTTGCTCATAATTTGCATGCAGTTATTTTAGTCCTTTGTAGTTTCTTTGTATTCTATTGCTTGAGGAGATGTTTGTCCAGGTGCAAGGATTGCAGAAAAGTGTCCCAGGTCCCAGTCTGTTTCACTAATATAGTTCTTGGGGGAAAAAAGTTTTGATCTTAATCAGAGTATTATCTTTTTTTTCCAGCACACACCTCAGTATCATTTTAAAGGACTTTACTGTTAAATCAAATTTAACTACTGCCACCATCACCCTACAACTGGATTTAGGCTTCTAAAAAATGAAGTAGGTTTTCATCTATTCAACAAAAATTTTATTAAGCATCTATATAACTAAGCATTGTGATATATCAATACTCATAAGAGGTGATCCCTGCCATGAAGTAATTTTTAATCTAATGAAAAGGTCAACAAAAACATGTAATTGCAAGATTACAAAATGGTGTGATGTGATGCAAACAGGGTGCTACTGGAAGATGTGGTACCTGAGTTAATTAGGTGAGGCGAGGACTAAGAACTTAACAGTATAGGATAGAAGATTTTGTTTTCCTCCCTTCCTGGAATCTGGCACATCCCAAAAGCCAGGAAAATAAAAGGGCATTTTTCTGGCAACTCAAGTTAATAACTGACTCTTGTAGCATCATAATAAAATTTAATAGAGAATGTCAAAGAGGAAGGCTCTGCTCTATAGACTGAACATTTATGTCCCTCCAAAATTCTTACTTTGAAATCATAACCGGCAAGGTGATGGCATTTGGAGGTAAGGCATTTGGGAGGTGATCAGGTCATAAGGGCTCTGCCCTCAGGATGAATGCCTTTATGAAAGACACCGCAGAGAGATCTCTCACTCCTTCCACTGTGAGGTTGTAGCAAAAAGAAGGTGTCTATGAACCAGAAAGCAAGGTCTCACTAGGCACCAAATCTCTGGCACATTGATCTTGGACTTCTCGGGCTTCAGAAATGTGAGAAATAAATTTTTATTGCTTATATGCTACTTGGTCTATGGCATTTTGCTTTAGTAGCCCCAATTGATTAAGACAAAAGGTGATTTCGGGTAGTAGAAAAAGTCTGGTTATATTACTAAAGCTCCTTCTATAACTGCCCTCACTTGTTGTACTCAGTTGTGTCTGACTCTTTTTGACTCCATGGACTGTAGCTCATCAGGCTGTTTTTGTCCATGAAATTTTCTGGGCAAGAATACTGGAGTGGGTTACCAGTTCCTACTCCAGGGGATCTTCCCGACTCAGGGACTGAACCCATGTCTCTTGTGTCTCCTGCATTGGCAGGCGGATTCTTGACCACTAGTGCCACCTGGAGGGAAATAAACAACAGGGAGGGCCCAGATGGAAGAGGAGAGTGTTGGGAAAGGGAAGGGGCCATAGGAGGGGTTGCCACTTGGAGTGGCTTTAAAACTTGAGACTGAAGAATCCCTTCCTGTTCAGTTGGGGTGGACCTTATGTAAACTGGAAGCTCAGTGGAAAGTTTGCCTATGGTTTTACAATTTATGTGGGTGTTTAATAACAAAGTATCATGTTTCCCTTCTGCTGGTACCAGAGTTATGCAGCCAGATAGAACAACATATACAACAGTAAAAAGGAAGGAGAAATAACAGTTATCCTTTTTTAATTGGCATCGAGTTGATTTACAATATTAGTTTCAAGTGTACAGCATAGTGATTTGATATTTTTTTATCAATCATATTCCATTTAAAGTTATTACAAAATAATGGCTATAGGTCCCTGGGCTATCTGATAAAACCTGTTTGCTTATTTATTTAATACATAGTAGTTTGGGTCTCTTAATCCCCTTCTCCTATTTCTCCCCTCCCCCTTCCCCTCTGGAAGCCACTCGTTTGTTCTCTAGATCTGTGAGTCTGTTTCTGTTTTCTTATAGTCATTCGTTTATTTCTGACTTTCCACATGAGTGATTACATACAGTAATTGTCTTTTTCTGTCTGACTTATTTCGCTAAACATAATACACTCTACATCCATTCAAGTTGTCGCAAAGGCAGAATTTCATTCTTTTCTATGGCTAAGTAATAAAAAGAAATAATGATATCTTTTTGGGTTTCTTAGTATGCCTCCGTACTAATTGCTGTAAGTCTCTGAGATCTCTTTCTTCTTTCTTATCCTGTGTCCCATCCTTCCCCTCTTCCTGGAGTCCCTTCTCTGTGCCCTATAGAACCTGAGGTGAATCATCAAAAACATTCCCTGTATCATCAGCCCCCTCTGTGAAGGTTCTCTTGCTTTCTAACTGAAACTAGCCTTTCTGTTGACGATACCTCTTCCGTGAAACTGACTAAAAAGGTGACTCTTCTCTCTCACAGCCCTTGTACTCTGAGCTGAAGGAGGAGGAGGTAGACATCCTCTTTATTTCTCATTGCCTCATTCCTTAACTTTGTCTCTCCTGATGCTCTTGTCCTTCATCCCCTCTCTGTCACTTACAGCCACACTCATAACTTAGACCTTGTCATTGCCAACAGCTGGTAACTTTTGCTAATTTCAAAGTCAAACATTCAGTTTTCTCACCACTCTCTCTTATGTGTAGATAACTGCAGACTTGTTTCTCTATGTAAGATGGCTGTTTTCTTGCTCTCTGTACATTCTCTGCTCAACCTGTCCCTGCTTCACTCACATGACCCTCCAGTCCTCTTAATTACAGGACTTAATTAGTCTCTGCTAACTGATAAGCCAAACTGATGTCAATTCCCCCTATAAACAGTAGCCTCCTAGCAAAGACTGCTGTCCTGTCCACCCGCTGGCTGCTGCACGTGGTGGGGAGCTGCTCCAGGCCCCCTGTTCAGTAAACCAGTGATGATGTCTCTGTTGCTCTCCAGGTTCTTTCTTCAGTCTCAACTCAGGGCAGCACCAAGACTTGCAGGCCCTTGGGGTACAGCCCAACACCTAGTAACCATGATCCCAATTCAATTTCACTGGAGTACTTGGAAGATAGAGTAAATGCTGTCAGCTTTTGGATCTGACAGATCACCACATTTGCCTTCCAGAATGAGAGTGAATAAATTCATGACAACGCTAATAAAGTGAGAAAAAGACATCAGAAGATGTGAGATTTTGACAAGTTTCTCATGGAAAGTAGGTAGAATCATAATGAGATAAATCAGATCAAGAAAGATGCAGCCCAGAACGCAGGAAAGGCTACAGTGTAGGTGGTAGAGTGGTAGAGGTTTGCCCCCCCTGCACTTGTGAAAAAACAGGAATGGGAGGTAGATCAGAAATCAGAGACTAATTGAAAGCTGTGAAGAGAACAAATCAACCTCTACCTATCATGGAAATGGTGGGTGGTTTATCCCTTTGCTAAATCTGGGTAATATGCTTTCAAATAAGCTGTGTGAGAGTGCTTGGGATGAGATGCATGGAAGATGCCATTTAGGGTTTAGGAGCATTTGACCTGGCTCTCAGTCTAGACACCTAAACTAAAGGCATTTAAAGGACACACCTGCCCTCACTTAGAACAAAGCACTTAGAACTGGAAAATTTTACAGAAAAACCTTCTGAGTGTTGGCCCCTATAGAGGAACATATGCCAACTACTTATATTAATCTACCTGGTTCCCCAGTTGTAAATTTGAAAATATAGGAGGAATTCTAATTGTTTGGGGGAAATGAGGAATACAAATAAAGACCAAGTTGATGACACAGAAGAAATGATTCCCGGTGCCACTTTACCCATTTTTAATTAGTACTCTCAGAATAGGAGAGGGTATCATGTTTATAAAATTTTTAAAAATTTTGAAATTGTATTTACAAATTTAAATGCTGAAATTAAAAATAAAATTAAAGAGATGCCAGAAGAAAAGGGCTGTAATATTTTGAACATGGGCTGGAAACAACCTATGGACAAACTTCTGAAAAACTGATTTACTGTTTTAGACTGTAAATCTTATAAGCCTTGACAATGTAGGAGTTTTAGATAACAAGCTGAATAGCGGAGGGAAGCAATGTGAGTTGTCTTAAAACTGGGAGTCAACGATGGATCAAGAAATATCTCTGTCATTTAAAAATATGAATACTGTATGACCAATGAAAGAAGTAGAAAAACTGTGGGCTACCAGGCTGACTTGAAAAAAAAAAGAGTATAAATTAGTATTACAACAAATGTGGATAAACATCTTCATCTTTCACATTAAGGAATCTGTAATTCCTGTTTAAAGTTGATGAATCAATGAGCATTTATGTAGAACAACTAATAAATAATTACAAGTGATTTTCTTTGCGGAGTGAAACTAGGTAGAAATTAGGGGACCCAGGAAAAAGAGACTTTTACTCTCAGTATCTTTTGATACCATTAGAACTTTTATTCTCATATGAACATATTTTTTTTTTCATATGAACATATTATTTTTTCATATGAACATATTTTAAAATACATTAGAAATCGATTGGACCAGAAAATAGTTACTGAGGAAAGAGGTGAGTCTAAGGGTAATACAGTAAATTAGAAAATTTGCAATATTCCTTTAAATTAACGTAGTATGTTCTATGTATGACAGATTCTAATGCTGATAGTTACACTGGGGAGTAAAGTTAGAGCTTCACATAAACTGCCTTGGTTCATGCACAAGCTAGTCCAATATGTCAGTGTTTTCCCCACCAGGTAACAAAAGTCGGGTGTAAGGCACAGCAACGGCGCAGCAAGCTTTAGAGGAGCACAGCGCTGTTCACGACGCGCGGAGTGAGGGACGATTCACCTCGCTGTCTCTCGCCTTCGCGCAGGTGTTGGCGGGGGCGCCATCTTGCAAAAGCAGGCTCAGTAGTCCAGTTCTCGCGGCGTTCGCGCGGTTTTCCATTACCTCAGGCGGAGCCGCCTCAACCTGCGCTTACAGGCCCTGTCAACAAATTTCATTATTTTAAAGGTAAGAAATATGTTTACCTCATATTTCCTTCTTTACTACATATTAATGTTCAAAAAATTGTGTTGCCTAATTTTTAATAGGATTGTTACTATTTCTCTTGGCTCTCTGGTTTCAAAGTTGAGTGGTTCTAAGTGGTCTATGCCCCATCTTTCCTCCACAAGTACTGTTTTTTGGAGTGTGATTTGAGGTTTCTTTGATATTGCTTATACGAAGTTGTAATAGACAAATTTGTATTTTTAAAAGCTTTTTGTTATAAAAATTCTCAAATATTTACAGAAGTAGACAGTATAGTGTTTAGAGCACTTAAGAATTCATTATTCTACTTCAACAGGGAGGCACTCCTAGCCAATCTTGTTTTATCTATACTCTCCCCTATCTTCCCTCCTATAATATTTTGACACAAATCCCAGCAATAATATCATTTAATTGTAAATATTAATCTTTAAAATGTAAGAAGTCTTTTCTGTAACATAGCCACCATTCTATTATTATACCTAATAAGATTAGAATAATTTCTTCAAATAGTCTGTCAATACTATTGTATGTGTATGTATGTATTTGACATGAAATAAAATTATTATTGTCCTATTAGAAAACAAAATATGTTTGAACTGAAATTTTAAGTTATGACTTCTTTTTCATCCCTAAACTGAGCTTTATCTCTATTAAATGTAACCCATAAAGACATCTTCTTAATCTCTGAAGATATTGGGCTAGAAATATTTTATCAGGACAACAACTTATGCATATGGATGACTCAGAGGCTGTATAGTTGATAATAACTGTGGCTCCAGCTGCTGACCTTCCCAGAAACCTCAGGGGAGAGCAGAGATTTCTCCATGAAATGAACCTTCACATGTCAGCTTGCTTCTCAGCAGCTTTGTCACCCTGAAACTTCTATGATAGCTTCCAGTTTTCCAAAAAGGATAACCACCCTCAAAGCAAAATATTTGAGTTCCCTGACAGATAAAAAGCATACTTGCTGCTCTCAGTTTTGAAAGAGACATAGGTAGAGCTTAGTTTTCGGTTGTTCCCATATCATCTCACTAGACCCATCTTTTCTCTATTCAAAGAAAATAAAGACAAAACTCTAGCCAGATGTGATGTCCCAGTATTTCCCCATTTTCCTCCTTTTTAGTTCAACACTTAGTGTTTTCTTTGGGGGGTTGATTTTATTTTGACTCTGGTTAATAATAAACAACTAGATAAAGATATATTACATACACATCTCTATACATTATCACTTTTATATATGTATGACATTTAATATCTATCATCTATTTATCAATCTTTCATCTAATTGGAGGTGGTGTTTGAGTCACAAAGTTGTGTCCGACTCCTGTGACCCGGTGGCCTGTAGGCCACCAGGCTCCTCTCTCCATGGGATTTCCCAGGCAAGAATACTGGAGTGGGTTGCCATTTCCTTCTCCAATCATCTAGTTATTTATCACAAAGTTCTGGTTTTAAATTATAGATGCATCATTTACTAATCATGTAAATTTGGGAAAACTATCTAATATCCTTCTCATTTGTTAAATGGGATGAGTTTGCTGGGAAAATTACATGAGTTAGCACATATAAATGGTGGTTAGAATCTAGTATTTGCTCGAGGAAAGTTAGTAATATTATTGATACTTTAAGTGCCAATAAATAATACTGTGCTTTAATAGCTACTTTGAGAAAAACTTTCAAAGTTGTCAATATTGATTTCTCTTCATGTTAAAACTACCTGTCATGTAGTACTTTTATGATTCACTTATTTTTACCTTTTATCAGTGGATGTTGCCTGTGATAATTATTACTATGATATTCTTTTCTAGTGATGCTTTATTTCTCTTATTTCTTTTTTGTTATTTGTTACTTAAAATTCTTTTATACCAAAGAGTTGTCCCATTCTCCCATTTATTTATTAATTTTGTTGTTCTTCAGTTGCCAAGTTGGGTCTAAATCTTTGTGAGTCCATGGACTACAGCATACCATGCTCATTTGTCCTTAATTATCTCCTGAAGTTTGCTAAAATTCATGTCCATTGAGTTGGTGATGCTGTCTAACTATCTCATCCTCTGCCACACACTTCTCTTTTTGCCTTCAATCTGTCCCAGCATTAGGGTCTTTTCCAGTGAGTTGCCTCTTCTCATCAGGTGGCCAAAGTATTGGAGCTTCAACTTCAGCATCAATCCTTCCATGAATATTCAGTGTTGATTTCCTTTAGGATTGACAGGTTTGATCTCCTTGCCATTCAAGAGACTCTCAAGAGTCTTTTCTAGCACCACAAATCGAAAGCATCAATTCTTTGGCACTCAGCCTTCTTGATGGTCCAACTCTCACATCCATACATGAGTACTGGAAAAACCATGGAAGTAAGTGAAAGTTGCTCAGTCATGTCCGACTCTTTGTGACCCCATGGACTATAGAGTCCATAGAATTCTCCAGGCCAGAATACTGGAGTGGGTAGCCTTTTCCTTCTCCAGGGGATCTTCCCAACCCAGGGATCGAACCCAGGTCTCCTGCATTGCAGGCAGATTCTTTACCAGCTAGCCACAAGGGAAGCCCTAGCTTTGACTGTATGGACCTTCGATGGCAAAGTGATGTCCCTGCTTTTTAATACTCTGTCTGTTTGTCCTAGCTTTCCTTCCAAGGAGCAAGCATCTTTACAACCCCCAAAATAAAAAAAACATTTGTGAATCTATACTGACATTAATATATAACTAAATTTAAAAATATGTATTAATATCAGTTATAATCTAATACTGTCATAATTTATTTTGTTACTATTGCTGTTTTAATTTTGGCCATTGGGAGCTCTTTCAGGTTGTCTTCTTTGTCAACATGGTTTTATTTATTAATTTAATTTAATTTATTACCTCTTCCTTACTTTCTGGCACTGCAGGATGCTCCACTATCATTTACATTTTCTCTGTAACAGCAGTGGAATCAACTAGGGTTACATCCCTTCTCTTGAAGAATGATGTATAGAAACCAAGATCTCAGTACTAGATGTGCTAATTGCTACTGAGGTATCACTGTTTCTAGTTTCTCTTAATGAATAGAAGTATGGAGTATATGTAGGTACACTTACTCATGCATATGCACACATATATTTTTCTGTATCTATCTGAATGCATATTAAAAATAATACCATGAGTCATATTTTAGCCTTAACACTTTCCTTATTTCTAACTTTTTTTTTACTATGGTAAGAAATCTTGCTTTCATTATCTGTAATGTGTTTATGTTTATGTTCAAAGCTAACATACAGATTAAGTAGTTTTAGAATTGAAACCCCATACCCTGTGAGGAACAAACTTTTCAACAGTGTTTAAATTTTTTTTCCTTTGAATCTTATAATATCTGGTCAAAATGCTGTTTTCCAAAGTTAATAGATCAGCTTCTTTTTACTCCACCCTCCTTCAATGTGGTTATGTTTTTAATTTGTAATACATACGGCCTGCATTCCGTATTTCCCCACATCCTGACTGATTCTGTTTAGTTTATGGAGGGCAAACTTAATACATTCTCAGTGATGTACAGTTCTATGGGTTTTGCCAAATGCGTAGCATTGTGTGTCCTCTACGTTTCCATTCTCTTTCAGTTAGCCCCTGGATTTCCTGTGTTGCCCTTTTGTAGTCAGATCCCCCACCCATTCTTTAATGCCTGGCAACCACTTACCTGTTTCCCATCCCTATAGTTCCAGAGAATTATAAAAATGAAATTGTAAGTAAGTATATAGCCTTTTCAGGCTTCCCTTGGACTCAGCTGGTAAAGAATCTGCCTGCAACGTGGGAGACCTGGGTTTGATCCCTGGGTTGGGAAGATCTCCTGGACAAGGGAATTATTCTTCAGGGAAGAATAAATAAGGGAAGGCCAGTATTCTGGCCTAGAGAATTCCATGGACTGTATAGTCCATGGGGTCATAAAGAGTCTGACACGACTAAGTGACTTTCACTCACTCACTCGCTCATATAGTCTTTTCAGCCTGACTTCTTTCACTTAGCAAAATGCATTTCAGATTTATCCATGTTGTTGTTGTTATGTGGAATCAATGGTTTATTGCTTTTTATTGCTAAATGCAGTTCCATTGAATACATGTACCATAGCTTGTTTATCCATTCATCAGTAAAGGGTCTTTGGGTTGATTCCACCTTTGGGTGATTATGAATCAAGCAGGTGTACTTGCATACAGATTTTGTAGGAAGATAAGCATTCATTTTTCCTGGGAAATCCCTTAGAGTGGCTTGTTGGGTGATAAGAGTTTGAGTGAATGAGTTTAATTTTATAAGAAATTGGCCAAACTATTTACTGGAGTGGCTTTACTTTGCCTTCTCAGCAGCAATGTACAAGAGTTCCAAAATTACAATTTTAGTGTTTCCTGTGAACACTGAGTGGTCTTTATGGAGAATGTGCCTCCTAGCTGGTGCTTATTTCCCCAACTTCTGGGACCCCCAAAATCTATTCTCCTCACTCTCACTTGCCCTTCACCAGTTTATCAGTTATTCTACTTCAGTTCTTCTTCCATTTGAGAAAAAGTATATGTAAATGAATACAAGTATGAAAATGTGCATGGAGTAACAAACACCAAATTGAAACTAGTGATTATCTCTGTTTGGAAGGAAGAAGTTCAAATGGAGATGGGAATTTTAAAAAGTCTTTATTGTGTTGATAATGTTCTATTTCTTTTTTTTCTCAAATTCTTTTTTATATTGAAGTATAATTTACTTATAATATTGTTTTAGTTTTAGGTGTACAGAATAGCGATCCAGTGTTTTTGCAGATGATATTCCATTATAGGTTATTACAAAATAATAGGTATAATTCCCTGTGTGTTACAGTGTATGCTTGCTGCTTGTATATTTTATACATAGTTGTTAGTGTCTGTTAATCCCATTCCTGTAATTTTTCTCTTCTTCCCCACATTACCCCTTTGATAACAAGTTTGTTTTCTATATCTTTGAGTCTGTTTCTGTTCATATTTATTTGTATTATTTTTAAGATTCTACATATAAGTGATATCATACAGTATTTTCTTTCTCTGACTTATTTCACAAAGCATAATATTCTCTAGGTCCATCCAGGATGCTGCAAATGACAGTATTTCATTTCTTTTTTATGTTGAGGAATATTCCATAGTATGTATAAATCATATCTTCTTAATCCAGTTGTCTTTTGATTGACACTTGGGTTGCTTCCATGTCCTAGGTATTGCTTTGAACATTGGGATACATGTATCTTTTCAAATTAGTGTTTCATTTTTTTCTGGATACATAGCCTCCAGTGGAATTTCTGGATCATGTAGTAGTTCTGTTGTTAGCTTTTTAAGGAACTGGTAATATTTTATTTCTTGATCTGGGTTATTGTATTATCCTTAATACCCTTGGGCATATTTAGAATCACAGAAAATTAAATAATAAATAATACAACAAAATAAAACTATACACTTTAAGAAGAAACTAATTTAAAAACTAGATACATGGTATATATTTTCCTCCTCTAGGTATGTCTGTGTTATTTTAATTTAAATATTCATATGTTATTTTTTTACTCAGAAAAACAAATATGTTTTTAAAGAAGTACAAACATCAGACTTACCTTGTAGCCTTGGGCTTCCCAAGTGTCATACATTTTATGTCTTTGTTGAATGTGAGAGGTCTTTTTAAAGCCTCCTTTGTTTACAAGAAGATTGGGGGAAACCAATTACCATTACAATGCAGGTCTGAAATTGGGGCAGAATTTGGGGCTAAATCAATGTGGAAAATTTCCAGAATGTCACAAATCTTGAATCATTTCCCATGAGAAAGTAACATGTTTTAGAATCAGATACACCACAAAGAAAAATCTGGTCTTCCTTTCTCACTGCATGAAGTCGCTTAATTTCTATTTCCTTACCTTTGAAGTGGGAATAGTAAAAACTCCCTTGGTAAGAGTGTTTTGAAGTTTATGGATATCTGTCATTTGTGACCCAACTCTATCCCTGGTTTATGGCACTCCAACCACACGTGCCTTTTTCCATTTCTCCAACTGGCCCAGCTTATTTGTGCCTCAGGACCTTTGTGCAGCTTTAGTGACGTGGAATGCTCTTCCTTCTCATCTTCCCATGGCTGCCTCCTTTTTATAATCCTGTTCTCAGCTTACATGGCGTTTCCTTAGTAATACTTTTCCTGACTACTCAGTCTAACGTAGCTTCTAAGTCACTCTTTGTTATACTCTGTATACCATTTACTGCTATCTGATATTCTTTTACTTATTTAGTTGTTTATCATCTGTTACCCAACCTACCCCAGCTTGGCCCGCTTACACTTAGAAGAACATGTAGCACAAAATAGTCAATGAATTTTTGTGGAAAGAAAGAATGAATAATGACCATTTTTCTTTTGTTATTGAGACATTCTTAATATTGTTTGGTTCCTACAGGATGCCTTAAAATTCAAGGAGTAGGAAGTTATTCCTTATTCTTTCCCTGTCTGCATTAGTCTTACTTTCTTTAACAATTGTTTTGATCAAAGTTTTTTTCTAGAGTAGTATACAGAAAGTTGAACTTTTTCCTTAAAGAGGCTTTGAATGATGTATTTTGAGGCAAGCAGCATAAGAGATGATCTTTCTAGACCTCAGTGAATAAGAACCAGAGATGCCTCCTGATGTCATGTAAATCATAGGACAGAACAAGGCAGACAGACAAAGAGGTGGATAGAAAATAAAATAAGGAGCAAAAATTTGTGTCACTCATTCAGTGTAGTAGCTAAAGGATAGGGAGAATCTGAAGAGGCCTTGAGTTCTCTAATATGAGCCCCTGGATGGATGGTGCAAGATATGAGTATAGGAGCAGGAAGAGTGATGCAAGAGCTGGAGAAGTGGGAAGCACAGGCGAGAGTGTGTTAGGTGTATTACGTTTGGTGCTCAGGCTCTGGATGAGACTGATAGATCAAGAGTTCCTTATTTTTCAGATGGTAGTTGAAATCATGGGAGTAGTTGAGGTCACTAGCTAGTGTGTGTATGGTAACAGAATTGGGATAAGGACTGAACCTGCAGTTACAGGTACCACTGAAGAACAGAAAGAAGAGGAGGCTGTAAAAGGGGTGGCCAAGGTGTCAGGAGAAACAAGAGAGCATCATCACAGAAGTCAAAGGAAGAGGGTGAGGGTGTGGTTGATGATGTCAAATGCAAAAAGAGGGCAGGTCCTAAGGCTGGAAATGAGTCCACTGATTTGACAGTTTGTGATCACTGGTGACCTTTGGCAGTCACAGTTTCAGAGGTAATGGGAGGTGGTGGTGATGGTACAGAATTTAGCTGGCAGTGGCTGGATAAAGAAGTGAGAAAGAAGAGACAGACCTGGTTGTCTGTGCTCTTCAAGCTGGGGTAATCCAGTGCAGTAGGGTGGCCCTGCTGGGAAGAGCTAGTTTTTGGCAAGCACATTATGTATATTGGTGGCTGATATTAAGCATGGTCAACTCTCTTTCTCTCTCTTTTCAACTTTGGCAAGATGTGCATGGTTATTTTTTAGAAATCTAATGCAGGTCTTTAACATTCATTCCTTTCAAAAAGCACCTTTTTGAAAGCTTAAGTCAAATTTTCTGAACTCATTCTGCAACCTGATTTCATCACTATTCACTGTGTAGTCCTGCCTAGGACCGTACTCTGAGCTTCCCAGACCTCTTCCTTAGTAACCAGATATGGAGGTGCACCTTTATGATAATGTTTGCATGTGGAAAACAAGAATTGAGCTCAGTGTCATTCCAGGAAAAGAAAACAACCTTATTATCCAGCATGTACACTCTAACTGGAAATCCTCTGATAAGAGATTTTTCAAGAATTTTATTTTGAAATAGCAAATGACTACAAGTCAAATGCCCTTGATTGACTTCAAGATTGCAGATGCTCAAAATTGTCTTTATGATGTACTTATTCGATGGACGAATGTATTTTAGAGAAAGTTTGATAAAGGTGATAAACAGACGAATTTGAAAATAAAGGCCATTTCTTAGCTGAATTTTCCATGAATTGAGATTTTTACATTTTACTCTAGCATTGGCGTTTTCTTTCATTTTGTTTTGAACTTTTCAAAGGACCAGAAATTGTGATCCGTGTGCAGTGGATGGACTACTTTCTATTTTCATTTTACTTGTGAGAAGACTGCTGTGCCGGGAGGTAAGTAACATGCCCAAGGAATATAAGTCAGATCTTCTGATTTTTCATCAAAAATTTCCCCATGGCTTTCCCAGCACTCTCGTCACATATCTTTGTTCACAGTTTTATTGTGTCATGTTCAAGGTGAAAAATGTAGGGAGGAGCAGACAGAAACAGTTTTGTATATACCTCAGCTAATTGTGTGAAGTTGGTGGTCATGAAGCTGTGGGACTTGGAGCGCTGGTTACAGCGAGGCAGAATGTGGGCAGAAGATGCTTCCTCTAGGCAGCTCGGGCAGAGACTCGTGCACCACCCTTGCCTCTTCAGCTTATTTTTTAGCAGACACAGAGACTGTGCAGCCATCAGCTCAATTTCTGTACGTGACAAATCCTGAATCCTGGGGAGGGACGTACTTATGTAAACTCCCCCCAACCCCCAGTGCATCCTTGTCATGCTGCCAGCAAATGTTTACTGGAGCAGCAGCCGGAGTCTGCTTGGGAACTTGCAACCTGTGTACATCAGATGAGTGACCAAGATGCTTGGGTGTGTGCTGACTCATTTAAGAACATCTGATTTAGAGAGCTGCAGGGGCGTGGGTGTTAGAGTACACTGTTGGTTGATTTTCCAGCATGCTGCCAAAAAAGCAATAAATGGAAGTGGCAAGTGATGAAGTCAAAACACAATTAAGGTACTGTTCAGAATCTAACTAGTTGTTTCTTAAGTCTGTCTTTCAAGATACCCCAGTTATTAGCATCTGAATTCAGTAATATTTTAGAGATGCTGAAATAGGGATAGTAATATTTGTTGAGCACTTACTGTATGCCAGGTGTTTTTCTAAGTGTTTACATGCATTAAATAAGTCATTCCTTACAACCACCCTCTGAGGCAGGTGCTATCATTTTATAATCAGGGCAGAAGTAACTATCCTGAGGATACTAGGGCGTCCTTGGTAGAGCATGACATTCAAACCCAGGTCAGAATCATGTCTACGCCATTAACCACGAAATGCTATTACTACCAAGGAGTTAGTGCCATTAAAATAGAAGTAAATGGTTAGTGCTTAAAGTTCAGCAAATGCTGTTTCTATCCCTCTTCCTGATTTTTTTGTATGTACAAAATAGAAGATGAAAGTTTGTCCATTTACTCTGAAATGTGCACTAAATTGTGGTTAAATGGAGAGCATGAGAAAGAGACTATAGTCTTTTTATATATGATGGATAAATGAGTCCCTTTCAGTCTTTCAGGTGGTTGATCCCTGCTCAAGGACATTCTCAAGGCCAACTTTTTCTCTGGGAGGGAGAAGCAGGTCTGTGTGAGCTGCTGTGGGCTAGACTGAGCTTTGATCCTGGTGAGACCCAGGGACTTTAAAACAGTCTGTCAGAGAGCCCTGGGGCCATGGAGAGAATAGTTAGGAATGAGAGACAGTTGAGGGTAAGTCAGTTACTCCAGTGGCATAATTTAGTATTTCAGACATGACCTTTAATCTTCTGTAAAGTATTTGTTGACCTTGTCTCAGAGTCGCTGGAATCTGCTTTCAGTGGGCCTGTCTCATGCAGTCTGAAGGGTGGGGCCGTTAGGAGCAGAGGGCTTCAGCCCACAGGTCTGAGGCCTCATCAGTATGACCCCAAAATAGAGAGATCCTTTAAATTTTGAATCATAGTTTAACTGCCTAAATAATGAAAGTTTGAACTACCTCCCCTTCTTTGGCCCAAGTGCTAATCAGTGCCCACTGCCTAAACGTTCTCTACTCCATTGAGGGGAGTCTTAAGCCCCCACCCCAGTCGAGTCCTCTGACCTCCCTGTGCAGTCACAGACTCTCCAGAGCTGGGTGCTCTGCTCACACCTGTTGCCTACTGGGGACCATCCTCTCACTCTCCTCTTGACGCCTGCTTTCCTGTTTGCTAGCCTGTCTGAACGGTGAGGTTCGCTCTTCCATAAGTCCTTATAAATACAGCTGATGTTAGACACATAAGTAGCACAATTAAATCACCTCTTTTAGCTGTGGCTTTTCTTAGAGCTCTCAAAATTGCTTAGTTTCCAGTTGGCCTCCGCCTACCAGAGACCAGCTTCTCTCCTTCAGTCTACTCACAAGAAGGCCCCGAGTATCGGAAACACTGCAGGGGTCCCCTTGGTTCCTGGGGATAGGAAACAGACTTCCCCACGTTCTGTCTAAAGCCACCAGCCCAGTCTCACTCTCTGAAATGGAATTAATATCTGTCCACAATACTGACTGGGAATACCCATTAGGTTCAGGAAGTCCTGTCTTGATTTGTCAGGGTATCAGGACCTTCCCAGATCCCCCATATCATCAGAACCCCTGAATCAGACGTTAATGCTTCCTAGCCTCTGGACTCTTGCTAAATAAAGTTGTCAGTGGGACCCTGCCAGTGGGTCAGATGGCACCATACACCGCCAGTGTCCTTTCCTTCAGAACAACAAGTAGGAAGCTTCAAGCCTACACTTCCTCATGTAGGTCTCTTTCTCGCAACATCCCAGCTCCTATAAAGAACTCAAACATCAACATGACCTACCTTGCAAGGAGGCCTGAGGAACTGTTCAGTCAGTCGTGGGTAACTGTTTGTGACCCCATGGACTGCAGCATGCCAGGCTTCCCTGTCCTTCGCTATCTCCCAGAGTTTGCTCAGGCTCATGTTCATTGAATTGGTGATGCCCTCCAACCATCTCATTCTCTGTCACCCCCTTCTCCTCCTGCCCTCAATCTTTCCCAGCCTCAGGGTTTTTTTCCAATGAGTCAGCTCTTCGCATCAGGTGGCCAAAGTGTTGGAGCTTCAGCATCAGTCCTTCCAATGAACACCCAGGACTGATCTCCTTTAGGATTGCGTGGTTGGATCTCCTTGCTGTCCAAGGGATTCTCAAGAGTCTTCTCCAGCACCACAGTTCGAGAGCATCAGTTCTTCAGCACTTAGCCTTCTTTATGGTCCAGCTCTCACATCCATACATGAGTACTGGAAAAATCACAGCTTTGACTGTACAGACCTTTGTCAGCAAAGTGATGTCTCTGCTTTTTAACATGCTGTCTAGGTTGGTCATCGCTTTTTTTCCAAGAAACAAGGGTCTTTTAATTTCATGGCTCCAGTCACCATCTGCAGTGATAGAGCAGACAGAATGCTTTCTGGGGAAGGAAGCATTTCATCCTAAAATATAATTCACAAGGATAAAAATTTGTCAAAGGACACTCCCAGTTGACATTACTATGTGGTCCACAGTGTCTCATTCTAAAGAGTGGCCAGTGCGCAGAGGTAGTAAATACAGAGTGAACAAAGCTCACGTGCATCTTAGAGATATTTCACTGCTCGCTAGCCTTTCCAGGAAAGAGGATGTATGCTGTCATTTTAGACGTGTCCGGCTATTTGCGACCCAGTGGACTGTAGCCCATCAGGCTCCTTTGTCCCTCAGGTTCTCCAGTTACGGAGGCTGAAGTGGGTTGCCATGCCCTTCTCCACAGGATCTTCCAGTTTAGGGAAGGTGGTTTCACTCCCAGTTTGCATAACCATAGAGCCCCTCTCTAGTTTTTTTTTTTTTTTTTCCTTTTCTCAGAACAAGAGGACTCTCTGCCACAAAGATAAGTTCAAATTACCAGTCTAGGAAACAGAGTAGCTTGCTAATTTTAGAATGATTCTTCTTCCATTTATTTCACACATCAGCATTTACCAACATTTCAATTATTTTAGAGTAGTTGAAGTAGGAAGAATACTAGATGTGAAATTGTGAAACCTGCATTTGAATCCTGGTTTGTGTTTTGTTAGACTTGTGTTGTAGGCCAAGTTATTATCTCCCTGAGGTTCAGCTCGTCATCTTAAAATGGGAACAGTTATATCATGAGAAGCAAATGATAATAAGTATGTAATGTTATTTGGGAAGAATAAAGAGCTATAAAGATGCAAACTAGGGTTTTGTATTATTACTGTTGTTATTATTATTACCCAAGGTTTTACCCATTTCAGGGCTTCCAGCTGCATCATATTTTGAGACAGATTGCTCCAGGAAGAATGTAATGAAAGACTAAGTTTCTATTCTTTTTCTAGCCTTGTGTAGTATTCATCCCAAGGATATTAGCAAAAGGTAGTTGATACTCTTTTCCTCAAATAGATGCCATTTGTTGAGCAGTGACTATGGATCAGATACTAATCTTAGGTGTGCTGGGAAAAATTTGAGGATAGTAGAAACCACTCCTGACCTCATAGAGTTATAGTCTGGCTGGGAAGGTGGATGTTACCATATAATTACATAATTAAAGAAATACAATCAAGGCAAGTGCTCTGAAAGAAAAGCCTGAGACCAGTGTTCCCAGGTTGTGAGGCTAACTAGGCGTCTGCGGTTGTCACTCTCATTTTGGGTCTTGCTCATGCCTTTTGCAAGCCCTTGTAAGATACTCTCAATCTTTTTGTGTCAGATGCTCTCAGGAACTTCCCCCAGTGCTGGCCAGCCCTGTTGAGTCTGGTGTCTGTCTCCATTTAAAATGCCTTCTGGGTTCTTTGGGACTTGGGCAATTATGTGTTTCCCATTCTACCCTAAACAAGCTTGATCCTGGACCTTCCAACAGCAGCTCTGAGTTCTTAATTGATTTTAAGGAACTGGCTCAAAGCCCTCTTCAGTTGCACCGGGCGTGCCTGCCAGCATAACCCTCTGTAGTGTCTTGGGATAGGGATCAGTTGCTTGACCTCTTTATTTCAGAGTGAGCTGTTTGTTCTCTGAATTCCGTAGTAGAGAGCCAAGGGCTCACCCCTCAAACTCTAATATGACTCAGGGTTATGATATGTTCTATTGACTGACGTGTAGTAATGCATTCACGCCTATGAAGGATAGTCTGGTTTATTGGGAAGAGCACTGGACTGGTAATCAGCAGATTTGACCTTGTCATCAAGTAACTTTTTCACCTGGAGCAAAACTTCACTTCTGTGGTTCTCTGGCGTGACACCTACAAAATGAGTAAACAGTATTCATTGTTTAATCAATGTTTATTAAATTTTATGAAGGAACTGGGCTAGACATTTATATATACACACATATTTTTGCTAATCAAAGTTATTTGGACCTTAGATTTTTACATTCTTAGAATATGTGTTATATAATGACTGGAAGAACAAGATGGCGTATGTGCCTCATGGTGCATATTATGGATTGAATGTTTGCCTGCCCCAGACTCATATATTGAATCCCTTATCCTTCATGTGATAATATTTGGGGATAGTGTTTTTTTAGGCTTTGACACGGATATTTTTTTTTCATTATTCTGCTTTCTACTTTTCCATATCATGATGGAGATTATAAAGACCATTTGTAAACAAAATTTCATAGCTCATTTAAAAATATCAGAGAAGAAAAAGTGTATTTGATCTCTTGTGTTCTTTTCTTTTTCTTTGGCCCAGCAAGTTTCATTTTAGTAAGGGAGAAGCAAAGAAGAAGTGAGAAAAGCAAAGATGAAGACTGAGAAAACTTTTGGAGCTCCAGGGACCAGTGAAAAAGTTGTGCATCCAATTGCATGAGCTTATTAAATTAGGCCAGAGGTAAAATTATGTGTTTTGAGTTTGTTGTTGTATAAAACAAAGTTTTCTGGTTGTACACTGAATATTTTGTTGGGGGGAGGCTGTTAAAATAATGTATGCTATCTTTTTTTTTTTCTTTTACTAATTGGCAGTTAGGTTATTCAGAGAGAATGATGAATGAAATGACAGGTATATAGATATTACTCATATTTAGTGTTTTCTCTAGCTTCCTTCTCCATACTCTCCATTTTCTTTAGTTATGATTTCAGTTTTATATATACTTTTTTTTGGTAAGTCTTGATTTGTGGTGTAAATGTCAACCTCATACTAACAAAGACTACTTTTTCTCAGTTTTATTTTGAGATGTCTGTAGCCTGGATTTTTTATCTATCAAGGAAGAAGATGAAATTTTAAGAGAAGAGTTCATTTTTGGATGTGTGAGTTAGTTAAATGGCTAGTGATAGAAGCCAGGCTGTTTCAGATAATCATGGATTCCGAAACTATCTTTGATACTTTTATGGACATGATTATTATCTCCCCAAGAACTGAATATTTAACTGCCAACATAATTCTGATCTCATATCAGGCGATCAAGTACAGCTAAAATCTACTGCTTATTTTTTTGATCTGTTGTGGAGTTTGGACTCTTATTGGAGTTGGTATTCAGTCATTTAATAGATATTTATATGCTAGGTACGTAAATATATGCCAGGTACTGTGCCGGGTATCTGGTATGGATCAGAAAAATTCTCATATCCTCGCAGCCTGTGTTCTGGTGAGGGAGCCAGATAATAGACAAGTGTATGAATGTGTACTATATAATGGGAGGTAGTGATAAGAGCTGGCAAGAACAACCAAACAAGATCAGTTATTAGAGAGGAGGCAGAGTCTGTCTGAGGAGATGACCTTTGAGTGAAGCTGAATGAACTAGGAGGGAATCATTTGAGTATTTGAGAGAGGAGTGTTCCAAATGGGAACAGCAAATGCTAAGTCTCTGAGTAAGGGTGAGTCAAGGATGAGAACCGACTAGGAGGCCATCTACAGGCAGTGAGGGGAACAGGGACCGAAATTGGATTCTAGAAGTAGCTGGAGGCCAGATCCCATCCTCAAAGAAAAGAATCTGATTAGAAAAATAAAAATAAGAGACATTTATGAACTATAGCACAGTGTATCATCCAGGAAAAAATTAGGTGTCATAAACAAGAATGCTACTGGATGTTAAAAAAGAGAAGTATCTCTGTGACCTAGGCATGTGACGAAGTCTTCATGGGAGAAGATGTCCTTGAGCTGCTCTCATTCATTCATTTACTCAGCTTGTATTTGTTGAGTGACAAATAGGTGCTGGACTCTGTGGTAGGTGGTAGAAACGTGGTGAGTATCAAAACAGACCAAGTCCTGTGTCCATGAACGTATTACCTAGTTGGGGAGAGAGAGGTAAAGCATAGAATTACACAAGTGAATGTATAATTACAAATTGAAGAACACTCTGTAAGCACAGTATAGCGGTCTTAGATTTAAAGAGTCTAAGAGTCTAAATCACATACTGACATAGTCTGTGTGTGTGTGGTGGAGGGAGTGGGTGGGTCATCAGAGAAGGTGACACTCAGAAAGTGATAAGATAACTGGGAGTTGGCCAGGTTAGAGTGTGCATGAACTGTCTGGATAGAGGAGTAGGCCGTGAAATAGACCAGGTCTATGCAGGCACCTGAAATGAAGCCTGCGTGGCATGGATTGAGCACAGTGAGCATGGATTGAGGAGATACAGGAAGCGATCAAAAGAGGAAGCAAGGGATAGTTGTGAGGGCATCGCAGGAGTCTAGGTAGGATGATCCTGGCTTAGACTAGAGTGGTGACACTGAAGACCAATTGGAAGGGGAGATATATTTTTGAAGTATTTTCATCAGGCAGATCTCAGGTGACATGCAGAATTTTCATGTATTCAGTTCAGTCATTCAGTGTTGTCCAACTCCTTGCAACCCCATGGACTGCAGCACACCAAGCCTTCCTTGGTTTACCAAGTAAACCCCAACTCCTGGGGTTTACTCAAACTCATGTCCGTTGAGTCTGTGATGCCATCCAACCATCTCATCCTCTGTCATCCACTTCTTCTCCTGCCTTCAATCTTTCCCAGCATCAAGGTCTTTTCAAATGAGTCATCTCTTTGCATCAGGTGGCCAAAGTTTTGGAGTTTCAGATTCAACATCAGTCCTTCCAATGAATATTCAGGACTGATTTCCTTTAGGATGGACTGGTTGGATCTCCTTGCAGTCCAAGGGACTCTTAAGAGTCTTCTCCAACACCACAGTTCAAAAGCATCAATTCTTCGACACTCAGCTTTCTTTATAGTCCAACACTCATATCCATACATGACTACTGGACCTCAGTCCATAGCCTTGACTAGACGGACCTTTGTTGGCAAAGTAATGTTTCTGCTTTTTAATATGCTGTCTAGATGGTCATAACTTTCCTGCCAAGGAGTAAGCGTCTTTTAATTTCGTGGCTGCAGTCACCATCTGCAGTGATTTTTAGCCCCCAAAGATAAAGTCTGCCACTGATTCCACTGTTTCCCCATCTATTTGCTATGAAGTGATGGGACTGGATGCCATGACCTTAGTTTTCTAAATGTTGAGCTTTAAGCCAACTTTTTCACTCTCCTCTTTCACTTTCATCAAGAGGCTTTTTAGTTCTTCTTCGCTTACTGCCATAAGGGTGGTGTCATCTGCATATCTGAGGTTATTGATATTTCTCCTGGCAGTCTTGATTCCACCTTGTGCTTCACCAGCCCAGCATTTCTCATGATGTACTCTGCATATAAGTTAAATAAGCAGGGTGACAATATACAGCCTTGATGTTCTCCTTTCCCAGTTTGGAACCAGTTCCAAATTGTTGTTTGAACTGTTGAACTGTTGTTCCATGTCCATTTCTGACTGTTGCTTCCTGACCTGCATACAGATTTCTCAGGAGGCAGGTCAGGTGGTCTGGTATTCCCATCTCTTGAATAATTTTCCACAGTTTGTGGTGATATACACAGTTAAAGGTTTTGGCATAGTCAATAAAGCAGAAGTAGATGTTTTTCTGGAACTCGCTTGCTTTTTCGATGATCCAGTGGATGTTGGCAATTTGATCTCTGGTTCCTCTGCCTTTTCTAAAACCAGCCTGAACATCTGGAAGGTCATAGTTCATGTATTGTTGTAGCCTGGCTTGGAGAATTTTGAGCATTACTTTACTATCGTGTGGTAGCATGTGGTAGTGCAATTGTGTGGTAGTTTGAGCATTATTTGGCATTGCCTTTCTTTGGGACTGAAATGAAAACTGACTTTTTCCAGTCCTGTGCCCACTGCTGTGTTTTCCAAATTTGCTGGCACATTGAGTATAGCACTTTCACAGCATCATCTTTTAGTATTTGAAATAGCTCAACTGGAATTCCATCATCTCCACTAGCTTTGTTCATAGTGATGTTGCCTAAGGCCCACTTGACTTCACATTCCAGGATGTCTGGCTCTAGGTGAGTGTTCACACCTTCGTGATTATCTGGGTTGTGAAGATCATTTTTGTATAGTTCTTCTGTGTATTCTTGCCACCTCTTCTTAATATCTTCTGCTTCTGTTAGGTCCATAACATTTCTGTCCTTTATTGTGCCCATCTTTGCATGAAATGTTCCCTTGGTATCTCTGATTTTCTTGAAGAGATCTCTAGTCTTTCCCATTCTATTGTTCTCCTCTATTTCTTCGCACTGATCACTGAGGAAGGCTTTCTTATCTCTCCTTGATATTCTTTGAAACTCTGCATTCAAATAGGTGTATCTTTCCTTTTCTCCTTTGCTTTTCGCTTCTCTTCTTTTCACCGCTATTTGTAAGGCCTCCTCAGACAGCCATTTTCCTTTTTTGCATGTCTTTTTCTTGGGGATGCTCTTGAGCCCTGTCATGGATGGTCCATCCCTGTCATGGACGGTTCATCCCTGTCATGGACCTCCATCCACAGTTCATCAGGCGCTCTATCAGATCTAGGCCCTTAAGTCTCTTTCTCGTTCCGCTGTATAATCGTTAAGGATGTGATTGAGCTCATTCCCGAAAGGTCTAGTGGTTTTTCCTACTTCCTTCAGTTTAAGTCTCAATTTGGCAATAAGGAGTTCATGATCTGAGCCGTAGTCTGTTCCCAGTGTTCTTTTTTTTTCTTTTGCTGACTGTATAGAGCTTCGCCACCTTTGGATGCAAAGAATATAATCAATCTGATTTCAATATTGACCACCTGGTGATGTCCATGAGTAGAGTCTTCTCTTGTGTTGTTGGAAGAGGGTGTTTGCTATGACCAGTGCGTTTTCTTGGCAGAACTCTGTTAGCCTTTGCCATGCTTCATTCTGTACCCCAAGGCCAAATTTTCCTGTTATTCCAGGTATTTCTTGACTTCCTGCTTTTGCATTCCAGTCCCCTGTAATGAAGAGGACATCTTTTGGGGCGTTAGTTCTAGAAGGTCCTGTAGGTCTTCATAGAACCGTTCAACTTCAGCTTCTTCAGCATTACTGGTCAGGGCATAGACTTGGATTACCATGATATTTAATTGTTTGCCTTGGAAACAAACAGAGATCATTCTCTTGTTTTTGAGAGTGCATCCAAGTACTGCATTTCAGACTCTTTTTGTTGACTATGATGGCTACTCCTTTTCTTCTAAGAGATTCTTGTCCACAGTAGTAGATATAATGGTCATCTGAGTTAAATTCACCAATTCCAGTCCATTTTAGTTTGCTGATTCCTAAAATGTTGACATTCACTCTTGCCATCTCCTGTTTGACCTCTTCCTATTTGTCTTGATTCTTGGACCTAACATCCCAGGTTTCTATGCAATGTTGTTCTTTACAGCATTAGACCTTGCTTCCATCACCAGTCACATCCACAAGTGGGTGTTGTTTTTGCTTTGGCTCCATCTCTTCATTCTTTCTGGAGTTATTTCTCCACTGATCTCCAGTAGCATATTGGGCAGCTACTGACCTAGGGAGTTCATCTTTCAGTGTCCTATCTTTTGCCTTTTCATAGTGTTCATAGGCTTCTCAAGGCAAGAACACAGGAGTGGTTTGCCATTCCCTTCTCCAGTAGACCACATTTTGTCAGAACTCTCCACCATGATCCATTTGTCCTGGGTGGCCCTACGTGGTATGGCTCATAGTTTCATTGAGTTAGACAAGGCTGTGGTCCATGTGATTCGGTTAGTTAGTTTTCTGTGATTGTGGTTTTCAGTCTGTCTGCCCGCTGATGGAGAAGGATAAGAGGCTTATGGAAGCTTCCTGATAGGAAAGACTGGCTGAGGGCATTGTCTAGGCTGTGAAAAAATTAGAAATGCAAAGAAAACACAAGCTCCAAGTGAATACATTCTGATATTCTGACAGTAAAATGTACTTCAGCCAGAACACCATGTATTGACAGTGTGGATCTTGTATGTTAATAATTATCTTTGATTCTTGGAACATCTTTGGAAGTCTGATTTATACAAATTGTGAGGTAATGATGTACTTATTTGGACAACAAATAGAATACTTACTGTATGCTAGGAACAGTTGTAAGAGCTGGGTCCCAAAGGGCTGGTATTCTGCTAAAACTTACATTCCTGTGTATTCTTTTAAGAACTACGTATTTTAACCAAAAGAAAATAAATGAGTGATATTTTTCTTAAGTACATCAGTTTGATGTAGGAAAGTGTAAAATAGTTTCTGAATTTTTGTGAGAAGGCTTCCAAACTTCTGTTTAAAACATTTTAAAAAGTAAATAAGCAAATAACTCACTGGGAGAGCATTTTCCTTTAATTAACCATGAAATAATGCTGTTCCTATATCGAGATTATGTAGAAATCATTAAATAAACAGAATCTCCCAACAGAATAGGTATGCTAAAGCCATAAAATATTGCTAAAACAAATAATATAGTTTCCAAAGTTATAATAATATAAATTTTAAAAGGTTGACCTCAGCAATAATAAAAGAAACAAAAGTTTAATCAACCATATGCATTTGTTCCTCTAACCTTAGCAAAGATTTTACCTTTTTGAATCATTAAGTGTTGGGTGGGAGTGGCTGCACTAGTGAGAACTGGCACAACTGTTTCTGGAAAGCAGTTTGAAAATATGCATGATGGGCTTAAAATGTTAAATCTTTTTCTTAAATCTGTTTTAGACACATAACCAAATAATAATCAGTAATACAGGTAAAGATTTCTATACACACAAATGGGCAAAGATTCAAGATGGGGGACAGATATTAAGCTTAGGAGGCTGAAAAATTAACTTTGTGATCTGAAATGTAATTAGTTTTTTGATGCTTCTGGAGATCTTATTTTGATAACTGTGAATGGATTGAGTAACCTCAGCAAAGAGCTACATCGTCGTTGGAGATGGAATCTCCTTCTGTTTCCTGGCTGGTTTAGCCCCAGAACAGAACTGCAGAGTTTAGGGCTTTCTTACTTTCCTGCCTTCAGAGCTGCACCAAGATTCCTCTTGTCATGGATTAGGTCAGAGCCTACAGGTCCCTGCTAGAAGCTCTCTGCTGCCATCTCCAGTCCTCTCTTCTCTATCAGTCCTACCTTCCACCTCCATTCTAGATTTCAGAACACACATACAAACAGGAGTGGGAGAGGCAGACAAGAAGTAAAACATCAGTAGATTTGGAATCAGTAATAATAATTGGTAATACTTATATAGTCTGTATGCTTATATAGTTTTTATGTATATTAACTAATCGAATCCTTACAACAACAATAAAATAACAATATCATGAGGTAGATACTGTGATGATCCTCATCTTACAGATGAGGGTACTGATGTGAGGTGATTTAACCAAGGTCATACAACTAGTGTGGGGCAGTGCTGGGATTTTTGCGCAAGCAATCTGCATTCAGAATTCTGCTTTTAAGATCATTCTATGATCCTGCCTCTTTAATCAAATGACTGGAGTGCATGTCCTGACTCTCTTACTTACCAACTAGTGATTGGGAAAGACCATACATCTCAGACCCTGAGTTTTTTACTGTGAAATGAATATATAATGATACCAACTGCACCAGAGTGTCATGATGATACAGTGAGGTGAGGTGAAGTTATGCCAAATACTTATGGCATTGTTGGGCTTTCCTGATGACTTAGCTGGTAAAGAATCCACCTGCAATGCAGGAGACCTGTGTTTGATCCCTGGGTTGGGAAGATCCCCTGGAGAAGGGAATGGCTACCCTCACCAGAATTCTGGCCTGAAGAATTCCATGGAATTATATAGTTCATGGGTTGCAAAGAGTTGGACACAACTGAGCGACTTTCACTTTATGGCATTATTATTATTCATAAGTATATTAAAATTCCTTGTAAGTTTGTACATTGGCTTTGCCATAATATGTAACTTCTATTTAAAAATGAATAGCAAAGTCAAAACTGTGCCCTCCTGAAACATTTTTGAGACACTTTTTGTTATAGCATTTGATGGTTATGCAGCTCACCAGAAAGTTCTGATCACTGCTTCTTCAACAAGTTGTCCAGACATCTGTATCATTTGGACACTTGAATGACTCTAGACCACGGCTCTTTCAGTTGTGCGGTTTATGGAGTGAGTTTGACAAAGACTGTTGGCAAGTCCCTTTTGCTGTGGTGAAGCAGCAGCTTAGACTGAGGACAAAGGAACTCACCATCGTGCTCCGGTACAGAACACTGTGGGTCTCTGGGTGTGGAATTTCCAAGTCGGCTTGTCTGTATCTTTGATCCCATGACCTGGTGTCTAAGGAGTGGCTGTGATACAGAACTTTATGCCAACCACAAGAATGCAGTTAGAAGCAAATCTTGATCTACTTTCTCATTTATGTGGTCACTGTGTATACATTTTGATCCTGCAGAGTAAGAGTTCTAAGAAAAAGAGAAAAATAGATTTCTCTTATAACTCTGAAGTAGAAGTAGAAATGGAAACACCTTTTTCCTTGGGTAACTCTTATCTGTACAGTATTTAGCAAGTTTCTGTATTTATTCATGCAAAAATATACATCCACTGTTCTTTTCAATTCACCTTCTTTTTCAAAGAGATATGAGCTTATTTTATTCTTAACTCTTTCTCTGATCTCCCACTTCTTCTGTTTTAGAGTTGTACAGGTCTGGGTACATCTGGACCCAGCTACACATCTGATTCTACTGTTGGCTGTGAGATTTTGAACTAGTTACTTATCCTTATGATCTTAGATTTTCTTATTTGTAAATTGAAAATAATAGTGTGTAGCTCTTGGGATAGGTAAGATGATTATGTGGGATAATGTGTGTAATGCATCTTGCAAGATGACTAGGTAAGTTGTAGGGGTAGAGGGCATAGCATATACAAACACGGGTAGACATAAAAAATAAGAGCCTAGAACAAAGGTAAGGAAAGGAAAGTATAAGAAATAATCAAATGACATACGGATAAAAGAGAAACAGATTTTGTTGAATAAAGCAACAGGTTTAGAATTCAAAATAAGATTTTTGTCATTTCCCAAAAACTACATAATCAGAACAGAAACTGGACTATTGGCCATACCTAAGCTCCTTAGCAGATCAGAATCACAGGCTTTCTTTTATTTGTTTCTCAGACATCTGTTACCTCCAGGAATTCTGCCTTGATGTCATTGTGGGAGGAGGACCTTTAAGAAAGTCAGGTAGGAGAGTAGAGACCTTTACTGCTTATCAGGATGAGAAGGTAGACATGATAGCCAGTTTTGAAGGACTGTTTGAATTGAGTATTGATAGCAAGCTTTTGGAAGGGGTTGCAGTATTTATTTATTAAATATCTATTTTTGTTAGGGCTTCCCAGTGGCGCTAGTGGTAAAGAACCCACTGGCCAGTGCAGGAGACAGTAGAGATGTGGATTTGTTCCCTGGGTGGGGAAGATCCCTTAGAGGAGGGTGGCAACCCACTCCAGTATTCTTGCCTGGAGAATCCTCTGGACAGAGGAGTCTGGCGGGTACCATCCGTAGGGTTGCAAAAGTCATACATGACTGAAGCAACTTTAGCATGCAGCACATTTTTGTTTGGAACTAAATGTACAGTGTTACTGCATTATTTTGAAGGAGCAGAACTTCACATCAGAGGGGAATAGATAGGTAGGTATTGCTTTAAGGAAGTATTACAAGCAAAGGAGACAATATCCATTATCTATCCAGCGTGTACTCACACTGGATACCTATCCTATCCTATTCATCTATGATAACAGGTGAATGAAATATGAATCTTGACATAGGAAGATGTTGAAGTTAATAATTATTTTAACCAACCATTCCCAAGTTTGGCGGCTTTAGACTATAACAGCCATTTATCATTTCTCGTAATTCTACCAGTGACCTGGTTATTCTTCTGCTGGTGTTGGTTTATCTCTCTCATGTGATTGCAGTGAAATGATGTCTGGCTGGAGTCATGTGGAACCTTACTTGGGATATTGATATGACTGGGCTCTTCTTTTTCATACATTCGCAAGCCTTCTTCCTTTCTACATGGCCTATTTGGTGTCCTGCTATCAGGTATATTGTCACCCTGCTTATTTAACTTATATGCAGAGTACATCATGAGAAACGCTGGGCTGGAAGAAGCACAAGCTGGAATCAAGATTGCCGAGAAATATCAGTAACCTCAGATATGCAGATGACACCACCCTTATGGCAGAGAGTGAAGAGGAACTAAAAAGCCTCTTGATGAAAGTGAAAGAGGAGAGTGAAAAAGTTGGCTTAAAGCTCAACATTCAGAAAACTAAGATCATGGCATCTGGTCCCATCACTTCATGGGAAATAGATGGGGAAACAGTGGAAGCAGTGTCAGACTTTATTTTTCGGGGCTCCAAAATCACTGCAGATGGTGACTGCAGCCATGAAATTAAAAGATGCTTACTCCTTGGAAGGAAAGTTATGACCAACCTAGACAGCATATTAAAAAGCAGAGACATCGCTCTGTATAATGGGCTCCAGTTTCATCCATCTCATTAGAACTGATTCAAATGAATTCTTTTTAATGGCTGAGTAATATTCCATGGTGTATATGTACCACAGCTTCCTCATCCATTCGTCTGCTGATGGGCATCTAGGTTGCTTCCATGTCCTGGCTATTATAAACAGTGCTGCGATGAACAGAGCAAAGTAAGCCAGAAAGATAAAGACCATTACAGTATACTAACACATATATATGGAATTTAGAAAGATGGTAACGATAACCCTACATGCAAAACAGAAAAAGAGACTCAGATGTATAGAACAGACTTGTGGACTCTGGGAGAAGGCGAGGGTGGGATGTTTCAAGAGAACAGCATTGAAACATGTATATTATCTAGGGTGAAACAGATCACCAGCCCAGGTTGGGTGCATGAGACAAGTGCTCGGGCCTGGTGCACTGGGAAGACCCAGAGGGATCGGGTGGAGAGGGAGGTGGGAGGGGGGACCGAGATGGGGAATACATGTAAATCCATGGCTAATTCATTTCAATGTATGACAAAAACTACTGCAATGTTGTAAAGTAATTAGCCTCCAACTAATAAAAATAAATGGAAAAAAAAAAAAAAGCAGAGACATTACTTTGCCAACAAAGGTCTGTCTAGTCAAGGCTATGGTTTTTCCAGTGGTCATGTATGGATGTGAGAGTTGGACTGTGAAGAAAGCTGAGTGCCAAAAAATTGATGCTTTTGAACTGTGGTGTTGGAGAAGACTCTCGAGAGTCCCTTGGACTGCAAGGAGATCCAACCAGTCCATGCTAAAGGAGATCAGTCCTGGGTGTTCATTGGAATGACTGATGCTGAAGCTGAAACTCCAATACTTTGGCCACCTCATGCAAAGAGTTGACTCATTGGGAAAGACCCTGATGCTGGGAGGGACTGGGGGCAGGAGGAGAAGGGGACGACAGAGGTTGAGATGGCTGGATGGCATCATCGATTCGATGGACATGAGTTTGAAGTAAACTCCAGGAGTTGGTGATGGACAGGGAGGCCTGGCGTGCTGTGATTCAGGGGGCCACAAAGAGTTGGACACGACTGAGCGACTGAACTGAATTGATCAGGTAACTGATATCTGTTTGCTCAGTCATTTCCAACTCTTTGCAACTTGCCAGGTTCCTCTGTACATGGGGATTCTCGAAGCAGGAATAGTGGAGTGGGTTGCCATGCCTTCCTCCAGGTAATTGATCACTCTACATGATGGCAAAAATCAGCATTCAAGAGAAAGAACATGAAATCTGCCAGTTCTCTTAGAAACAAAGTTCTGAACTGACGCAGCATCATTTCCATTGAATTCTCTTTATTACTGTGACTCATAAACCAATGTATGTTGGGAAATTAGCTCTCTAAAAAATGGAAAATTCCCACTAATTTGTAGTGCTACGAATGTGACATCACTGAACGCAATATGGGAAGAGATGTGTACAGTTCTCTCTCAAGGGCTGATATGAGCTGGCTCAGCATGCCCTTGGCCAACCAAGAATCATCATGGGAGAGGACTACCAGTCTAGACCACCAGAAGATGTGGTTCACTAAAGGCCATCTTTGGAGATCATCACAGAAGCAAACAGTTGAATGTAAAAGACAGTTTCATAAATGTCTCATTGTGTTATTAGTATTCAGCAAGATGTGGTAAAATATATTAAATGGGGATGATCAGAGAGCTATAGGAGTATAGAGAAAATAACTGATTCTGCCAAGGGATATCTATAAAAGATTCACAGTAGAGATAGTGATTAAGCTGAGTCTTTAAGAGTTCAACAGGGAGAAAATGGGAAGAAGATATCCAGTTAAGGGGGACAGTATGTACAAGTCCAGGAATTGTTACAGTAAGATCACTTGAAGAGTGTAAAATGTTTCCTTACTCAACTGATTGTAGTGGATTAATCTTGGCTAGTTGAGATTTCTGTCCATTGTTCACATAAATCAGACCATGTGGCTCAACTTTTGAAAAAGTGTCTGGTCCTTATAAGTAAAAAGTTCCTAGAAGGCAGGTATAGAATAGGAGGCTAAAAATGTCTCCAGTGATAAGATTATGAAAATTCTCGAATGCAGTTTAAGAAGTCTAGAATTTATCCTATAGGTAATAAGACTCCCATCAGATAATTTCAAGAAAAGAAGTGGCATGAATTTATATTTCCTATAGTTGCTATAGGGCTTTGATGGCTCAGATGATAAAGAATCTGCAGGAGACCCGAATTTGATCCCTGGGTCAAGAAGATCGCCAGGAGAAGGAAATGGCAGCCTACTCCAGCATTCTTGCCTGGAGAATTCCATGCATAGAGGAGCCTGGTGGACTGTAGTCCATGCAGTCACACAGAGTTGGACACGACAGAGTGACTTAATACTTTTTGCTGTAAAAGATTATCATATGCTTAATAGCTTAAGACAAAAAAACCTTGTTATCTTACAGTTATGGAAGTCAGAAGTCCAAAATCAGCTTCACTGGGATAAACCAAGGTGTCAGTAGGGCCGGTTCTGGAGGCTCTAGGAAAGAACATTTCTTTGCCCTGTTCAGCATCTGGAGGGTTCCTGCATTTCTTGGTTCATGACCATTTCTCTACATCACTCTATGCTCTTGCTTCTGTTATCACATCTCCTACTATACGCTTTGACCCTCTTACCTCCCTCTTTAAGGGATCTTTGTGACTATGTTGGACTCTTGCAGATACTACAGAATAATTTCCCCATCTCAAGATTCTTAACCCAATCACATCTTCAAAGTCCCTTTTTCCTTGTAAAGTAACGTAGTCAACAGGTTTCAGGAACTAGATTGTGGACATCTTTGGGGGAGCCATTTTTCAGCCTACCACACATGATCAAATTTGTATTTGAGGAATATCACTTTGGCAGTTAAATGCAGAATTGATTTGAGAGGCATGATACAGAAGGCTAGGAAAATAATTATAGGCTGTTGTAATAGTCCAGGTTTAGCCTTGAAGTAAGATGTGACAATAAGGAGAGAAAGGGGCATATGAATTTCAAAGTTATCTAAGAACTGTGATTAACATAGTTTTCATGACCAGGAAGAACTAAGGAGTAAAGCAGTGGAAAGAATCAAGGTTGACTCCAATTTTTGTCTTCACTTAGGTGATTGTGACATAGTTAAACTATAGAGGATGCATGAGATTTCAGAGTAGGAGGACAGTTGGTTCCATTTGGGCCATGTTGTTACTCCAGTACTTTGGCCACCTGATGTGAAGAGCTGACTCATTTGAGAAGACCTGATGCTGGGAAAGATTGAGGGCAGGAGAAGGGGACGACAGAGGATGAGTTGGTTGGAGGGCATCACTGAATCGATGGACATGGGTTTGGGTAGACTCTGGTAGTTGGTGATGGACAGGGAGGCCTGATGTACTACAGTTCATGGGATCGCAAAGAGTCGGACACGACTGAGTGACTGAACTGAACTGAACTGTTTGAGTAGCTTCTGGAACATGATGGTTGTGAGGGCAGAGGCCATTGGAAATTCAGACCTAGAGAAACCCTAAGAAAGATCATTCTTGGAGAACACACGGAATAGGAAAAGAAATTCCAGCATAGAAACCAGCACGTCCAGTATTTGAGAAGAATTGCCAGCTAAGGAGGCAAAGATAGGAAGAAAAAGAGGTGTCCCTGAAAGGAAGAGGTGAGAGCATGTCAAGGAAGGAGCTGAACGATAGTCAAATATCTTAGAGAATAAAGTGAAATAAGGCCTGAAGTCTTGGACTATGCAGGCAGATAGGTTTTTGTTGTATTTTATTTGGAGCAATTTTAGAGGGCCTATGAATGCTGGGGCAAGATGAAGGGTAGAGGGTCACTGGGTAGAGAAGTAGAGAAGATAACTGCAGGAATTATTTCATGATGTTTGGCTATAAATAGAAGTCAAGAGACTGTATAGTCTGTGTATAGAGAACCCTGTTTTCTCCAGTGATGCCAGTGGCTCTCCCATTTTGTAATTGAAGGGAAAATTGTTGGAGAGGAAGACAGTGAAAATAAAGGTTCAAGAAGTTATAGAAAGATATCAAGTAGAGGATGAAATGGGTCAAGAACACATGTTTAAGTGTTACCTCATGGACAGAAGTGGAGGACAAGGTGCATCCATGATAAATAAGTACATGTATGGATACATTAAAGGGCAATATGGCAAAGATGCAGAAGCTTAAGCTTGACAGACTTCTTTTCTTCTCTGAGAGGGATGGCAGGAGCACCTCTCCAACCAAGGAGTCCAGACTTGAGCTCACAGGCTCTGTCTGAGATAAGTATGCAAAGGTTTGGATCCCAGTCCCACGTATTCCCAGCTGAATGACTTCTGATGAGTTTCTTAATTTATCTCAGTCTGAGTTTCCATATCTGCAAATTGTGGATGCTAAGATTATTTACCCCAACATAGACTTATTATAAGGTTGAAATAGATAGTCAATGTAACATGCTTAAACAAGTGTTCGACATTATAATTATTGGTACAAACTCGAATTGACTCTCTTCTGTCTTCTCTTTTACCTTCTATAATATTTTGAAAATGCTTATTTGATTCATTTATTTAACATTTTAAGATTTCTTCCAACTAAAAGCTTTTAAAAAATTTTAACATTTAACAGTGTACACTTTGAAAACATCTGACCTTCAGCTACAACATAATTTATTTAAATAATTTCATCCAGCAGAACAATCCCTCAGAGATATCTGAGAGACTGTATCCTGGGCTTAAGTCCTCAAATAAATGCCCCAAATAAAACATAATGCTCAAAAAAGAATTTAATCCATAAAACTATTTTAGCTCAACACACAAGAATATTAGACTCATGGGCAGGCCATGACATTTTAAGATTAAAAAAAAAATGCTGTCTTAAATCCATATCTGGGAGAACATTTGATATAATCTTTATGCCTGGAGCAAGGAAGTGTTACAGATTAATTTGTATGAGATTTTCATCTTATTACTTCTAATTTTGGATAGGCCTAAGGCTATCTGTGACTTTATGGGAGGGAGCTCAGGGCCTGAACTGAAATACCTCTATAAATCACTCTAACTGCTTGGCTAGCCTCAGATGCATACTAGATAGGTTTCCACCAATCCTACATTGAGTTGAGTCTAGGCATTGAATATGGCTTAATTTATCTAGAAATAATTTTATCCCAGCAAGGCACTTTGAAAAATGGCACATATTTATAGCCTACTATCGTGCATATTTGTGTAAGAAAGGCAGAAAGAAGATGAGAAAGGGAGAAAGAGAACAAGAAAGGAAGCAAGAAGAAATGGGGAAGATGCACAGAGGGAATAAGAAACATTAATGAATTGTTTTCTAGCATTATGTTTAAAGTATCTATATTCTTCTTTTATTCGGTCCAGAAAGTCCCAAGCTAATATGGGAGCTCTTATGTTTTAATCATCAACTGAGTTTGAATACTGGGTTAGCAAAAGTTCCTAAGCGTTACCAAAAATATAACTCTCATGGAAGGGAGAAAGGACATGTATCAGGAGACTAGGTAGAAAGTATGTTATGGACATAATATGCCTAAAGTTGCAAAGATAATAGTGTTGGAGCCAGGATTTGACCCCAGTCAGTCTCTGAATCCTGAGCAATGCTTAGTTATTCCACTATAGGACCTCCCATTCAGATGTTATATTAGTGATACTAGGTCAAAGATAGATATGAAAATGACAGAGTGACTTTTCTCACTGAAGTTGGTCATAGTGGAGTGACCACAGCTTGATCCAACCATCAGTATGCACTCCCAATGCATATGTAGAGTTATGGAGTTTAACTATTCTTCCCTAGAGCCAAATATGTTTAGAACTTTAGAGTTATTATAATAATGATAACCACTTTTTGTGATATATACTCTTTTAAAATGCTGTTGAATACTTTCCAGTATTCAGATTATTAGATTCTTTTTCTTTTTTTTCTGCATAACAGTCATAAGTGACATTGTCTCTAGTTTTATTTTTTTGGTAGCATTTTTGTTAGATTTGGTTCACTCATTCGCTGATTTTACAGAAAAAATTTGGAAGCTTTCTTTTCTTCTCTGTGCCCTAAACAGTTTAATATTCTAATCACTTGTCATTTAAAATTATTATAGGATTTACCCATAAAGCTGTATGTTTACAGTGACTTTTAAAGGATACACTTTGGCAGTTCTTAGTACTTAGCTACAGTAATTGATTTATTGATTTTATATATCTTCTGGGGTCAATTTGGGAACTTTTTAGTTTTTTAGAAACCATCCAGTTCTTTGTTACTGAATTTATATGCATAAAGTTGACCAAGTTGTTATCTTACAATTCTAACCTGTGACAGTGGCTATTTCTCAGTTTTATTTTCTCCCTCTCTGATTGCTTAGGCAATGCATTGTTTGCATATTTTAGTGTTTGTTCGTTTTTCAAAGAACAAGTTTTTATTTTTATTTTTTTTAAAGTCTAATTGCTTTTTTTTTTCATTTATTTTTATTAGTTGAAGGCTAGTTACTTTACAATATTGTAGTGGGTTTTGTCATACATTGACATGAATCAGCCATGGATTTACATGTATTCACCATCCTGATCCCCCCTTCCACCTCCCTCTTCACCTGATTCCTCTGGGTCTTCCCAGTGCACCAGGCCTGAGCACTTGTCTCATGCATCCAGCCTGGGCTGGTGATCTGTTTCACCCTAGATAATATACATGTTTCGATGCTGTTCTCTTGAAACATCCCACCCTCGCCTTCTCCCACAGAGTCCACAAGTCTGTTCTATACATCTGTGTCTCTTTTTCTGTTTTGCATATAGGGTTATCGTTACCATCTTTCTAAATTCCATATGTATGCATTAGTATACTGTATTGGTCTTTATCTTTCTGGCTTACTTCACTCTGTATGATGGGTTCCATTTTCATCCATCTCATTAGAACTGATTCAAATGAATTCTTTTTAATGGCTGAGTAATATTTCATGGTGTATGTGTACCATAGCTTCCTTATCCATTCGTCTGCTGATGGGCATCTAGGTTACTTCCATGTCCTGGCTATTATAAATAGTACTGCGATGAACATTGGGGTGCACGTGTCTCTTTCAGATCTGGTTTCCTCAGTGTGTATGCCCAGAAGTGGGATTGCTGGGTCATATGGCACAAAGAACAAGTTTTTAAATGCATTTATTTTTTCAAACATTTTCCTGTTTTCTGATCGATTAATTTTGGATTTTTTTTTTTTTTTGGTGTTTGTTTTCTTCTGTTTACCTGATAATTATTTTGAGTTTCCTTTTAGATCTTTTTTTTTGTTCTTGTTTAGTGGTTTTCCGTATATTAGGCTATGAATTTTCTTCTGACTTATAGATACATTAAAGTTTCATTTATTTCATTGTTTTTAGGTATTCTGTAATGTTGGATTTAATTTTCATTAAACTTCCATTTGAATTCCTCATGAATTGAGAGAGTCTAAAATTTTCAAATGACAAAGATTTTTTTTTAAAATTGTCATTAGTTTCTAATTTTACTGAATAGTGATCAAAGAATATTTTCTGAACTATTTTTACTCTTGGTACTGAGGCTTTCTGTCTAACCTGTTGTGGGTTGAATTATATCCTTTGAAAAGATACATTGACATTCTAACCCCCAGTATCTGGGAATATGACCTTATTTGGAAATATGGTCTTTGATGTAATCAAGTTGAAATGAGGTCATGCTAGATTAACGTGGGTCTAATCCAATGATTGGTCCTTTTAAAAAGAAGAGTATTTGGACAGAGAGACACACAGGAAAAACACCATGTAATAGTAGAGGCAGAATTTGTGATGCACTCACAAGCCAACGAACCCTGCAGATTGCTGGCAACCACCATAAGCTAGAGAGAGGCAAGAAAGGATCCTTCTCTGGATCAAGTGTAGTCCTGATGATATTTTGATTTTGGACTTTTAGACTCCAGATTTGTGAAAGAATAAATTTGTGTTTTTTTAAAGCCCGCTAGTTTGTAGTACTTTGTTGTGACAGCCCTCAAAATGAATGCTGTTATTGTTCAAGTGCTCAGTCATGTCCGACTCTCTGCAGCCACGCGGACTGCAGCGCAACAGGCTTCCTTGTCCTTCAGCATCTCCTGGAGTTTGCTCAGACTCACGTCCGCTGAGCGGGTGATACTATCCAGCCACCGCGTCCTCTGTTGTCCTCTTCTCTTCCTACCTTCACTCTTTCCCAGTCTCTGCATCTTTTCCAGTGAGTTGGCTCTCCGCATCAGGTGGTCAGAGTATCGGAGCTTCAGCATCAGTCCTTCCAATGAGTATTCAGGCTTGATTTCCTTTAGGGTTGACTGGCTTGATCTCCTTGCTGTCCAAGGGACTCTCATGAGTCTTCTCCAGCATCACAGTTCGAAAGCATAAATTCTTTGGCACTCAGCCTTTTTTATTGTCCAGCTCTCACATCCATACATGACTACTGGAAAAGCCATAGCTTCGAATGTACAGACCTTTGTAGGCAAAGTAATGTCTCTGTTTTTATTACACTGTCTAGATTTGTCATAGTCCCCCCCCCCCCCCCAAGGAGCAAGTGTCTTTTAATTTCATGACTTGAATATAAATATGGGAATTCTTTGTGTATAAGTGATAGCTGAAATCCTGGGTTAGTATGAAGCTACCAAGGAAAAATACACAGCTGTAGTGTCTGTTAAATAGCCACTGCTACTGCTGCTAAGTCACTTTAGTCATATCCGATTCTGTGCATCCCCATCCCTGGGATTCTCCAGGCAAGAACACTGGAGTGGGTTGCCATTTCCTTCTCCAATGCATAAAAGTGAAAAGTGAAAGTGAAGTCATTCAGTCATGTCTGACTCTTTGCAACCCCATGGACTGCAGCCTACCAGGCTCCTCCATCCTTGGGATTTGCCAGGCAAGAGTACTGGAGTGGGGTGCCATTGCCTTCTCCTTAAATAGCCACTAGTCACATGTAATTATTTAAATTTAACCTTGAGCTAATGGGCTTCGCTGATGACTCAGATGGTAAAGCATCTGCCTGCAATGAGGAGACCTGGGTTCAATCCTTGAGTGAGGAAGATCCCCTGAAGAAGGAAATGGCAACCCACTCCAGTATTCTTGAATGGAGAACTCCATGGACAGAGGAGCTTGGTGGGTTACAGTCCTTGGGGTCGCAAAGAATTGGGAACGACTGAGTCACTAACACACAATTAAAATTAAATAAAATAAAAAATTCAGTTTCTTAGTTGTATTAGTTACATTTCAACACTCAAAAGTTGCATGTGACTTATGGTTACCACATTGGATAAGCACAGATTATAGAACATTTCCATCTTCACAGAAAGTCATATTGGACAGCAGTAGTATACTGAGTGAAAAGAGCAGAGGTTTGAAATATATCAAACCCTAATATTATTTATATCTGTGTGGTCACTAAAAGAGCCCAACAAAAATAGAATGAGAAGGCACCTTCATCCATTAAGTGCCTTTTAATGGGCTAAGACTAGAGGCTTTCATATGTTATTGCTGATTCTCAAGCTCTTCTGTAACTTTGGTAATATTCATTATTTTTTTATTGAGGCTTGTTATGGTTAATTTTCCTAAGACCTCAAACTAGTAAGTGACTGTGCTGAAATTATAACCCAGGTGTACATAATATTTCAAGTCCAATGATTTTTCAGTTGCCACAGGCTGCCCATCTTAAGGGGCCTCCCAGGTTGCGCTTGAGATAAAGAATCCGCCTGCCAATGCCCGAGACTTAAGCCACGTGGGTTCAATCCCTGGGTCAATAAGGTCCCCCGGAGAAGGACAGGACAACCCACTCCAGTGTTCTTGCCTGGAAAATCCCAGGGACAGAGGAGCCTGGTGGGCTGCAGTCTGCGGGGTCACAAAGAGTCAGACACAACTGAATGAGCACATGCACACTGATTACACTCATCTTAAGAAAACACAGAGAAAATGATGCCAAGAGGAAAGAGACTTTCATGAGTGTGTGCATGATAAATGGCACCAAGGATTCAAGTAAAGTCAGATCAAAAAAGTGTTCATCGAATTAAAAGGTTGTCACAGACTTTGTTGAGAACATTTCCAATATAGTGTAGGGACTGAAAGCCCTATCAGAGTGAACGGAGAATAGCAATACAGCCATTAGGAGCATAGGCCATTTTAATTTGTTCTTTTAAGAGATTACATGTAGGTGATTCTTTCTTTACACAAAAGATGACTCACTGAAAAGACATTTCAGATTTTTATAAATTATATATTAAATGGCCTAAGGTTGCATCTTTCATCTTTGGTATAGTCAGAGAGGCTGAGTCCTCTGATTCACTCCTTGTTCCTTAACTACTAGATGTCTGACCTTGGTCTAGTCACTAAACTCTCCAAAATATTTTTTCTAGTCTGTGCAAAGGGATTGGAAATGTGTGCCTTGCTTACCTAATGCAGAGTCTTGAGTATCAAATGAAATATTTAATAGTGAACTGAGAAGTGATAGGCAATATAATATGCTATTCCTAATTGATCAGACAAAAACAGTACTTAAACAAGAATTTTATGCATCTAGTGGACTTTTCGTTTAATGTTCTCAGCTCTGTATCTCTGGAGAAGAATAGAAAAATACATGAGCATTTGTTGAGTTCTCCCAACCTGGCTTCCAGCTTGACATTTGAGTTTTCGATCCATGGACATCTGTGAATAGCTCTGAATTAAATTTTATTCTGGACTTCCCTGGTGGTCCAGGTGGTTAAGAATCTGCCTGCCAGTGCAGAGGACATGGGTTTGATCCCTGGTTCAGGAAGATCACACATGCTGTGGAGCAACTAATCCCATGAATCACAACTACTGAGCCGGCGTGTCACAACTACTGATGCCCATATACTCTAGAGCCTGTGCTCTGTAGCAAGAGACACCACTGCAATGAGAAGCCTGCACACAGCCAAGAGAGAATCCCCTGCACACAGCAATGAAGACCTAGTGCAGTCAAAAATAAATAATAAAAAAATTTTTATTCCTTGACTGATCCCATCGAAGCTGGAAGAAGAGACAACTTTTTTCCTCTCCAAGATGTTTAAAATAAGAGGAAAATAGTTTAAACTTCCTTTTTGAGAAAACTCAGCTTGCATGATATGTATTTCTAATTGTTTTGTTAACTAGATAAGTACCTATATATATAGAACCTGATAACGTTGTGGAAAAACTTAACATTAGTTCTCAAGGAAGCAAATTCCTTTGATTACGTTAACTGGAGAACTCACAGAATTGTTTGTTTTTGAGCTGTGCTGATGACTGGAGGGCAGAGTGTTGCTCAGAACTACCATGATTTTGTTAAAGTGAAGGTAAGCGGGAAATGATGTGTATTTGTCACTACACCATAGAAAAACCTGAAAGGACTTCTCAGGTGCTTCTCCAGACCTGAAATTATCAGCTGAGAATATTTCCTGTCCTGCAAAAAGTTTAACTCTCACTGAAGTCTTACTGCATGTATCCTAGCTATGTCTGAAGTAGCTCCAAGGAAAATCCTTAGTATTTTCAGTCAGAATAAATCAGAAGAGGAGTAATAATTTTGTTAGTAAAGTGTTTCTTAGTATCTTCTGAAATTTTTCTAGTTGCCTTAAGGCATATGGAACCCACAAGTTTACTGGAAACATCAGTTATTAAATAGACATTTTACCGTAATTGAACGTTAGTGTCACACAGTTCAGACCACAGGCCCTGCCAGCCCAGAGAAAGGGTTGCTTGTAGCAAACTGCAGTGACAGGAAGCAAACCTCTCAATAGGTCCCCGCACAGGGCTCTGGCCTGAAGGTGCAAGAGAAAAGAATTACAACCGCTGCCCCAGCAAGTCACCACTCATTTACTATCATAGAAATAGTCTATGAGGGCCAGGTAAAACACGAAGGAAACAAAGTCCTGGTGGGATTTTTTAAAAATCCATTACTTTTTTTTTTTTTTTTTGCTTGAGGTTTGTCATGTTACTGATAAATGGTCACAGTAAGGTGTTGAGGGAAATCCCCAACCTCAGTCCCTGGGGTAGGCCATTGATTTGGACTCTTATTTACTGACATTTTAGCAGAAATGATATGAAATTCCTCTTTTTTTAAATGTGGTTTTAAGCTCCCACCTAATGACCAAGAATCCATATAAGTTTGAGTTTTAGTCTCCTGACTCTCAGACAAATAGGGGAAACTCATTGTTTATACCCCGGGTAGAATATCACCATTATGTTGAATGTGATCTTTGACTGGCTTTTGCATGTCCCTGGTCCTAGTAGCGAAGAGTTGACTCATTGGAAAAGACCCTGATGCTGGGAGGGATTGGGGGCAGGAGGAGAAGGGGACGACAGAGGATGAGATGGCTGGATGGCATCACTGACTTGATGGACAAGAGTTTGAGTGAACAAGAGTGAACTCTTGAGTGATGGACAGGGAGGCCTGGTGTGTTGTGATTCATGGGGTTGCAAAGAGTCGGACACAACTGAGCGACTGAACTGAACTGAACTGAGCTGAGTCCTAGTAGCAAGATTGATTTATGAAATGATGCTTAATTAGTCCTTATGACAACAAGGTTTCTACCTTTCTATTTAGAGCTTATCCTCTTGTCTGTGTATTGCCCCACCTCTGGCTTCCTTGGGGTGATCCACAGTTCATTCTTCTGAACCTCCAAAAGTACTCTATTCTCCTCCAACAAATAGAGAAAAAGCAAATAAATGACCCTTCTACATATGCTCACTAACCTCTACTAATAGTATCTTAAATTACAAGCTCAGTAACATTATTATCTAAGGAGAATGTTTATATTTTGCCAGTCAGACCCTGTGTCCACTGTGTTAGTGTTTCCCTGTATCAGAGGTGAGCCCTGAATGCTGTCATAGTCTTTGAGTCACAAGTTGACTTAACCTCGTGTTAAGTAAGCCCAGAGTGCGGACTTAGGCTTTTTCCTTGATCCTGGTCTGCATTGTTTCTTTGTCTGGTGGCTCAGAATCCCTTCTGTGACTGGTAGTCCTTCATATATCCCAAATCCCCTAAGGACTAGAACTACAGTGCCTTGATTACTTCTTGAAAGCTCTCTTTCTTTAGGTCTGGATTTGACTTTTGTCTCTAGTGGGGATTTCTATTACATATGGACAGATTTTCGGCAGTACATCATTGTCCACTGACTGTCATACCTGTCATACATATCCCATCATATAGTGTATCATCAAAATAGTAGCTACTGTGTGTCTAAGGTTATTACTAAAATGAAGATAGTATTTGGGCTTCATGAATTTTTTTTTTTTCTGAGCCAAATGCTAAGTAAGGAAATGATGAGTTTTGGTATTCTCAGAAATTACTGTCTTTGTTTTGTGCCTGCCAGGATTGCTAGATATGAATGGCTGAGCTGTTGCCATTTTAAAGAAAAAAAAAATGGTGCCCTGGTTTCCTTTTTTCCTACTCTGAACCCAGTCTGGCTGGGAAGGGAGCTTGGCCATTACCAGCCCTCAACACTGGAGAGAACATTCTTTTAAATCGTGTAGACCCTGAAACAACAATGTGGCCACTCCCTTGGCTCCTAGCATTATGGTGACGCCTGCTTTCTGGTGACTTTTGGCTTCTCTTTCATGCTGAAGTCAGTTTGGACTGCTTCTGCATTTGTCATGCTTTTGTTGTTTAATTATTAAGTTGTGTCTGACTCTTTTGTGACCCCCATGGACTGTCGCCCAATAAGCTCCTCTGCCCATGGGATTTTCCAAGCAGAATACTGGAGTAGGTTGTCATTTTCTTCTCCAGGGGATCTTCTTGACCCAGGGATTGAACCTGTGTCTTCTGCTTTGGCAGGTGGATTTTCTACCACTGAGTGACCAGTGAAGCTCTTGTCATGTGTGTCCCTTTGTAGTTATGATTTGGGGATACTGGCTGCCTGCATATCGGGGGTCATTCATAAGCTAGTCCCTGCAACCTATGCTTACCCCTTCCCAGTTTCCTGTCTTCACCATCTGTCCTGTGGAGTAGGGGGTGGTGGGCGACAGTCCCATCTAAAGTATGACCATTTCCTCTTCCAGGTTCAGCTCAGCATTAAAAAAATATGAAGAAAAAAAGCAGAAAAAAACACTTTAATAAGCAAAATGAGTTAAATGTAGTAATGATGATGGTTATTTACTCAGAGAAGATATTCCATTATCTATTTGTTTTTAATGTGTTGATAGTAATATTAATACAATAATAGTAATTAATGCTAGTAATCACAGGGGCTACATATGCGCTGTCTCATTGATTCTTCACAACATCCTGTGCTATGATTGTCTGTGTTTTTCTTGTTCAGAGGAACTTGGGGAACTGAGTTGCTTCATCTAAGCCACAAGTCAGTGAGTGATGGAATCAGAACTTGGCTCTAATTTTGTTAGATTCTATGACCTAAATGAGCTCTTCATTCTACACCTAAGTAAACAAATGTGAAAGAGTCCTAGCAAATCTGATGTTGGCTGGCTAAACAGAGCCATTTAAATCTTAGCCTGAGAAGTTTGTGTTTGGTTCCACAGGCAGTAGATGGTTAGCCACAAATTTTTGAGTCTGTGGATAATGTGGTAAATTCACTTTAGGAAGACTGATTAGATATTAATGGACAGGAGAGACAACTAGATGAAAGTCAGAGATACAAAGACTCTGAAAATGTATTACAATAAAATACGTAGATCTTATTTGAGAAAGTTATAAAACCTCATACTGAAAAATATCTCTAAGTGGAGAGATATAGTGTGTTTTTAAACATATATAAACAAGAAATCTCATCACTATAAACTCAGTTCTTCCTTCTCTGATTGAGCTATAGAATCAATGAAATTCAGTCAGTACCTCACAGATTTTTGTAAAATAGTTCTTTACATGTTCTAAAATGAATATGTCAAATTAAAGCAAAAAACCCCCAAAACACTGCTGCAGAACACGAACTACTTGGTTATAAGACATTATGACTTATGAGTATACATCTGAGCTTTGAACAACATAGGAATTAGGGGTGCCAACCCTCCCTGAGGTTGAAAATCCATGTGTAACTTTACAGTCAGTCCTGCATATCCACAGTTCTACATCCTTGGATTCAACCAACCATGGATGGTGTAGTATTGTAGTTCATGTTTGTTGATAACAGTTCACATATAAGTGTACCCGTGCAGTTCAGTCTCATGTTATTCAAGGATCAGCTGTATAATAATTAAGACAGTGTGGTATTTGTGCACAATAGCAGACTATGGAGACTCTAATATCAAACCAAAGTATATGTGGAAACTTGGTATATTACAGAGGTGGCATTAAGGGATTAAATATTAAAAACAGAATTATGTATTTGACTACATTAAATTTAAGAATTTCTATTCATCAAAGAGTCCAATACACTGTAACTGGGGGAAAGCTGCTAGCTACAGTATTACCAAGAAAGCCTTAGTATCTCAACTACAAAAAGCACCTAAAGTGATATAGAAATAACTGCTCACTTAGTAAATGAGCACAAGAAAAAAGTAGGTATTTTATAGAAGAAGAAATATTTGTGATAAATATATCTATGCAGAGGGGTGCTTAATCATCAATAATCTGAAAAGGCAAGTTAGAACCATAGTGAGATGTCATTTTATATCTGTTAATTGGAAAAAATTAAGAAGTCTGATGGTACTAGGTGTTAGAAAAAATGTGTATTAACACTTTATTGGAGCAAGTAGCATAAAAACATTGAAAAACATGCTTTCAGTGCTATAAAAAGCATTGAAAAACAATTCAGCTTAATTTTGTGAATCTATTTATATTCCAGGGGCTTCCCATGTGATGCTAGTGGTAAAGAACCTGCCTGCCAATGCAGGAGATGAAAGAGATGCAGGTTTGATCCCTGGGTTGGGAAGATCTCCTGCAGGAGGACATGACAACCCACTCCAGTATTCATGCCTAGAGAATCCCATGGACAGAGGAGCCTGGCAGGCTATGGTCTGTGGGGTTGCAAAGAGTTGGACACAACTGAAGTGACTTAGTGCGCGCACACACACACACATTCATATTCTGTGACCCAGAAATTGTAGGCATACACCTTAGAAAAGTTTTTCTCAGATTTTAATGCTCATAGTAGTCTTGATAAAATACAGATTTGCAGTTAGCCAAAAAAAGATTAAATTTTTTAAATCCATAATTAGAAACACTGTAGAGAAACTGAAAAACATAATTTATTCATCTACTGAACAAATATTTATTGAGCAGAGCACTTACTGTATGCCAGCTAATTTTATAGCATTAAGAATACAACAATGAAAAGAAAGAAGGAAAGACTAAACAAGTCCCTTGGCTGCATGGAGCCTATATTCTAGTGTACATGTTGTGAGAGAAGGGGTATTAGGCACTAAATAAATAAATATATATAGTTTGTCTGATAGTATGTCTAAATGCCTTGCAAAATATTTGACAGAGAAGGGAGATAGGGAATTCTGCAGTTGTAGTAGCTGTAATTTTAAATATACTAATAGTTATTAGGGCAAATCTCCTTGAGAAACTTAAAATTGACTAAGAACCTGGAAGAGGTGAGGGAATGAGCCATGTGATTATCTGAGGGGCAAGTTCATGTGCAAAGACCCTAAGGAGAATTTATGCTTTGTGTGATAGACGAATGGCAAGGAAATTAGTGTGGCTAGATCTGAATGATTAAGAGGAAGAGAAATAAGAGATAAAATCAGAGGGGTAGAAGGGCCTCGATCCTGTAAGAGCCTTGTAGACCATTGAAATGATTTTGGTTTTTGTTCAGAGTCAAATGAAAAGCCACTGGAGGCCAGTAAGTAGATGAGTGATATTATGTGGTTCACAGAAGGCAGCATTATTCTGGTTACTGTGTTGAAAATACACTAATTGAACGAAGGCCAAGTATAAAATCAAGGAGAACAAGTAGGAAGGTACTGTAATATGCCAAGAGAAAGATGATGGTAACTGAAAGCTGTGAGAGTGTCAAGACATGAATTTTTTGGTGCTATTTTAAATGTAGAGCTGGTGGAATTTTTGAAGAACTGAATGTGAGGTCTAAAGAAAATGGTTTCCTTTTGTCCTAAGACAGTGGAAAATAGTGTTGCCTTTTACTGAGATAGGACTGCTGAAGGGACACATTTGGGGAGAAGAATGAAAATCTTGTGGTCAGATTTAGGCATGTTATGTTAAAGATGTTTCAAGAGGAGGTGTGTGTTATATGGGGCTTCCCTGATAGCTCAGTTGGTCAAGAATCTGCCTGCAGTGCAGGCGACCCGGGTTCAGATAATTGATTATGCCAGTCTGGAGTGAGAGAGAGGTCTGGGTTGAAGGTATAATTTTGGAAGTCATTATCGTGTAAGTGGTATATATAGTTGTAAGACTGGCTATGTTTTTTGAGGGCACACTCCAGGAGATGGTGAGGGACAGAGTGGCCTGGCATGCTGCAGTGCGTGGGATTGCTAAGAGTTGCACTCAACTGGGCCACTGAACAACAATAACAAGACTGGCTGAGATACCTAAGAGAGGGAGTGACAAGAGAAGACATCTAAGGTCTGAACATTCCAATGCTTAGAGCAAATACCTTAAAGGCAAATAAAGAGAAAAGACAAATTGCCTACAAATGACCAATATACTTACAGATGACTTTTCAAGAGCAACAGGGGAAGCCAGAAGAAATGGAGTAATATTTTTAAAATACTGTAAGAAGCAAAATTATATTTCTAGAATAAAAGTAAAATAGAGACATTTTCAAGAAAAAGAGAGTTTGCCATCAGTAGGCCACTCTGCATCAATGTCTAAAGGATGCATTTCAGGAAGTGAGGAAGAACATCTGAAATGAAAGAATAGACTGGGGAATGAAGGAAGGTCCTCAGGTTGCTGGGCAGATATCTTAACAGTGATACTTCAGACATCAACCCATTTGGATGAAATTGGAAATGTTTTACCAAATATCGGAATTGTTCATTTCCAGAGACTAAGCTATTGAGAATGTAGATTTCTAATTGATTTTGAATTTATTGTTTGTCTTCAGCATGATAAGCAAAATGTTTATGCTGCTTCTAAATGTTATTATTCATAACCTTTATTGCATAAGTAAATAATAGTGTGCACAGTTTTTTAAAACAAATTGTTGCTGTTTTATTGTTGTTGAGTCGCTCAGTCATGTCTGACTCTTTGCAACCCCATGGACTGTAGCCCACCAGGCTCCTCTGTCCATGGGATTCTCCAAGCAAGAATACTGAAGTGAATACTGAAGTGGGTTGTGAACTTCCAGATGTTCAAGGTGGATTTAGAAAACGCAGAGGAACCAGAGATCAAATTGCCAGCATCTGTTGGATCATAGCAAAAGCAAGAGAATTCCAAAAGAATATTTACTTCTGCTTTATTGATTATGCCAAAACCTTTGATTGTGTAGACCACAACAAACTGTGGAAAATTCTTCAAGCGATGGGAATACCAGACTACCTTACCCACCTCCTGAGAAATCTGTATGCAGGTCAAGAAGCAACAATTAGAACCAGACATGGAACAACAGACTGGTTCCAAATTGGGAAAGGAGTACATCAAGGCTGTATATTGTCATCCTGCTTATTTAACTTATATGAAGAGTACATCATTCAAAATGCTGGGCTGGATGAAGCACAAACTGGAGTCAAGATTTCTGGGAGAAATATAAATAACCTCAGATATGGAGATGATACCACCCTTATGGCAGAAAGTGAAGAGGAACTAAAGAGCTTCTTGATGAAAGTGAAAGAGGAGAATGGAAAAAGCAGGCTTAAAACTCAACATTCAGAAAACTAAGATCATGGCATCTGGTCCCATCACTTCATAGAAAATAGATGGGGAAACAGTGGAAACAGTGGCAGACTTTATTTGCTTGGGCTCCAAAGTCACTGCAGGTGGTGACTGCAGTCATGAAATTAAAAGACTCCTGCATCTTGGAAGAAAAGCTATGACCAGCTTAGACAGCATATTAAAAAGCAGAGACATTACTTTGCCAACAAAGGTCCGTCTAGTGAAAGCTATGGTTTTTCCAGTAATCATGTATGGATGTGAGAGTTGGACTATAAAGAAAGCTGAGCGCAGAAGAATTGATGCTTTTGAACTGTGGTGTTGGAGAAGACTCTTGAGAGTCCCTTGGACTGCAAAGAGGTCAAACCAGTCTATCCTAAAGGAAATCAGTCCTGAATATTCATTGGAAGGACTGATGCTGGAGCTGAAACTCCAATCCTTTGGCCACATGATGTGAAGAACTGACTCATTGGAAAAGACCCTGATGCTGGGAAAGATTGAAGTCAGGAGGAGAAAGGGACGACAGAGGATGAGATGGTTGGATGGCATCACCAATTTGATGGACATGAGTTTGAGCAAGCTCCGGGAATTGGTGATGGACAGGGAAGCCTGTTGTGCTGCAGTCCATGGGGTCACAAAGAGTCAGACATGACTGAGCGACTGAACTTAGACACCAGGGGATCTTCTTGACCCAGGGATGGAAACTGTATCTTCTGCAAGTCTCCGTTTCTTTATCCGTAAGCCACTGGGAATTCCAAACAAGTTGACTGGAAGTTTAAAAATAGTATATTTAAGTTAACGTGTTAATTCACTTCAGCTCTCTCTCAGTTACCTGTTGGGAAAGTATTCCATTTAATAAAATGTGTACCTATTTCTAAGGGGGAATTTGGAAAAGTCCTGCAAGGCATTAAAGATGAAAATGTAGGTAATGATCAGTACATAAAAATGGCATGTTAAGATTTTGAAAAAAATCACTGATGAATTAATAAATTGTATTAACTCTTCTTTCGAAAGAAAAATATTACTAGCAAAATTCTTTACATTTATTAATTTTTAACATTCATTTTACAGTTGCTAAGTAAAAATTCTTGAAGAGTATATCAGAACCTTACAGTTAGCATTATGCTCCATGACGCCACATTTGAAGCGTATCTACTGCAGTTAGAAACAATGTCAAGATGCCTTGTATCACAGTTGCTGCTTAATACTGTACTGGAGGCCTGTTCAGTGTAATACCAAAACAAAAATATAGAAGAGATGTAGCTGTCATCAAGAAAGACGTAAGAGATTGTTATTCACATAACATGTCTGATAGAGTATGTAAAAACTCCAAGAAACCAATACAAAAATTATTAGAACAAATTGGAGAGATTTAAAAGGGGATATGGATCAACGTGTATAAATCACCAGCTCTTAAAAATGGCAGCAGTGAGAGGTGGGTTATGGACAAGAGGCTGGGGACGTTGCAGTGTGGCCCTGTGGCCCTGGCCCCCTTTCCCAGGGAGGAGGCTCAGGGTCAGAGGGGTGGTAGTGTGCGTTCGCTGCCATTTCATGTCTGCACCTGAGTCCTGGGCCGTCCCTGGCGCCCGGGGTTTGATGGAGGACACAGACATTCACAGCCCTTTGGGCTCTAAAAAGAAAAAAAAAGTGTCAGCAATGACCAATTAAAAATGTATTGGAAAAGATATTTGTCATTGCAGGAAAATGTGAAATATTTAGGAATAAGCCCAATAAGGAATATTCAAGGTATTTATGGGAAAGCTAATGAAAATTTACTGAAGCTTATAAAAGAGTACCATATATATTGAAAATAAACAACTGTACATAGTATTTGAGCATGGAAAAATTCAGTACAGTTGATCCTTGAACAGTATGGGTTTTAATTGCGTGGGTCCACTTATATGTGGATTTTTTTCAATAAATGCATACTATGGGACTACACTGTCCATGGTTAGTTGAATTTGTGAATGCAGAATCATGGACATGCAGGTCTGATCATAAAGTTATATACAGATGTTTTTTGGTACATACAGTACTACATGGTCTGTGGTTTTTGGTTGAATCTGAGGATAAAGAACCATGAATTTAGAGGACCAACTATGGAACTTGATCATGTGCAGATTTTGTTATCTGCAGCAGGTTCTAGATCCAATCCCCAGTAGATACCATGGGACAACAGTACCTATTTTCCCACTATACAGGGGTCTATGCCCTTAACTGCTGAGTTGTTCAAGGATCAGCTGTACTTTAAAAATGTCACTTATACCCAAATTACATTATGAATTCAATACAATCCAAATCAAAATCCTAAAAGAAATTTCACAAGCTAATTCTAAAGTTAATATGGGAGAATAAATGCACAAGAATAGCCAAGGAAATTAAAAAAACAAAATGAACAAAAAAGATCATATGCACCAGGAAACAAAATATTTAGCAAATATATGGTAGTAAAAATAATGTGGTATTAGGGAAAGAAAATGAATAGGAATGGGATTAAGAGTCCAGGAATGAGGCATGCATGTGTATGAGACAGTTATCCATTATAGAAAATAAAATAAAATTTTATCAACCCCTAATGTAATCATGAAAATAAATCCAGGTGGATTAAATCAATAACTCTAAAATCTTTAAAATATTAGAATATAGGAGGATATGTTTATAACTTTGGAGTGAAGTGATCTTAAAGTAAATACAATAAGTCCAATGATGAATAAAATATCATTTTTCAACATATTGCCAAACTCCTGAATAACACAAAAGACTACATGCACAGAAAAAAAACAGACAGTGATAAGTAGGAAAAAGTATTGGCAATCTATCAAAGACTAATGAACAATATTCAGAATTTATAAAGAACCAGTGATGATACATACGGGAAAAGCAATCCAACTGAAAAATAGGCAAAGGGTATGAGTATGAGTCACAGAGTTACAAGTGGATCATAAACATACAAGATGACTCTACTTCTGGTAATGAAGGAAATGTAACCAACAATGGTGACATTTATGGCATTGAAACTTTTTTTGAGAAATTATCTTTTTCCCTACAATGTGATTTCAGTTAAACACGATGGAATAAGTCTGTGCATATCGATGCAGACGCTTTCCAGGAAAATTGTTATTTTAAAAAGCTTCATTATGCTACATTATGCATATGCATATTATGTTAACATTTCTGTAAAACTTGCTTTCATATGCATATATGGATATATAGAGATACACTTAGTTGGATCCTATGCAAGCAGAGCCTGAGATAGTGATTGTTCTTCAAGCAGTTTATCAAGAAAGTGTTCCCAGGATAGGGGATGTGAGAAAAGCAGAGTAGGACAGGGGAAGGAAAGCAAAGCAGGAATGTAGTCTTGGGTGGCGACCTGCTCAGTCGGCAGCCGTGCTCTGGAGCACGAATTGCTCCAAGATGGTTTCCACCTTGAGGTGATTTTATAACCCTCTGTGTCAGTTCACTGTTGATTAAATGTGGCCTACTTTCCTACTCCAGGGATCTGGGGAGTAGTCCCAACTCTCTTTTGGCCAAGAACAATTCTCCAGAGAAAAAAGTTCAAAGTTAGCATCAGCCAGCTCTGACAGCAACAGAAAAGGAAATCCGGGCTGGGCATCTATGACACGCATGCACACACAGGCGCAGAAACACAGACAAAAGTAGGTGAGCTTTGGTTTTATATTTGCTCTTTTAATAATCACAGTATGTTTTATTTCTTATGTAGTTAGAAAATAAGCTTTTTCAAAAGATGTGTTTTACTTTCTCACATAGGTAATGACTCCCTTGTCCCAACTCATCCAGTCTTTCTTGGCTTTCTTATACTTATCTCAAATAAAATGTATTAAAGGAACCACATTAAGATTCCAATTAGCTTTTTTCATTCTTGGATTTCTTAGGTCAAGACAATTACAGAATAGTTCTTTGAAGCAGATATATTTCAATTTTCTGTTTAATAATAATGTGATCATTCATAGTCCAATTTGCCAAATACGAGAAACATGTATTAACTAAAACAGAAATCCACGGAATATATAGTGTTCTTTCTTCCAGTACTCAGTGACTTTGATTAGAGCTTCTTATGCTGAATGTCTTGGTGCAAATATTAATAGCAAATCACCATTTATTAATCAGTGTCCATTTCTGCTAAAAAGGGGAGGAAATCTGATACTGTTCCCAGTGAATTTAAGGTTCTTGCCTCGCCATGGAAAGAATTCAAAAGTGAGGCAGAGAGGTTAGGAAAGTAAACTGAGGATTTATTTAACAAGAATACACTCTCAGAGGGAGACAGGTGAGGGGATCTGGTGTCCTGGGTTTCTTTGGAAAGCCAGTTATGAGGGGAATACAATGAAGGGGCCAAATAGTCATTGACAAAGGAGGAGTCTGAGTTTCATTCTAGTTTCATCTTCCAAAGGGAAGAAGGGATTTTTGTCCACATTTACTTTAGATAAGAAGTGTCGTGGTGTTGGTGCATGATGATATTATCTGCAAGGCTTATCTTATTTTAATGAGAGCATCATGAGCAACAGGTTACATTTGGACACAGGAGATTCTTGCCTTTCCTCGCCTTTTTTGTCTCCCCCCGCCTTCCCCCAACACATCACTCAAATGTGTGGTTTCCTGTCAGCCTGGAGGTTCCTGCTTTTCTTTGTCTGCTCATGGACCCCTGATGTTTACAAGATGCATAATTGCCTGCCCCCTGCCCCCTGGCCCACATGTCTCTGCTTATATGTAGCTGTCTGCCTGCTGTGATGATACTGATTTTTATCTTTTTGTTGAGGTATCGGGGCTTCCCTGGGCTTCTCAGCCCTCAAGAATCCATCTGCAATGCAGGAGAGGAGTTTGGTCCCTGGGGTGGAGAAGATCCGCTGGAGGAGGAACTGGCAATCCACTTCGGTGTTCTTACCTGGAAAATCCCATGGACAGAAGAGCCTGGAGGGCTACAGCCGACATGGTGGCAAAGAGTCGGACACCACTGAGTGACTGGGCATGCATAGTTAATTTAAAATGTTGTGTTTGAGTGTACAGCAAAGTGATTCAATTATGTGTGTGTGTGTGCTGTGCTTAGTCACTTGGTCATCTCCGACTCTTTGTGACCCCAGGGTTTGTAGCCCACCAGGCTCCTCTGTCCATGAGGATGCTCCGGGCAAGAATACTAGCATGGGTTGCCATGCCCGCCTCCAGGGAATCTTCCCAACCCAGGGATCAAATCTGGGCCTTCTGTGTTGCAGGCGGATTCTTACCATCTGAGCAACCGTGTGTGTGTGTGTGTGTGTGTGTGTGTGTGTGTCTTTTACAGATTCTTTTCCATTGTAGGTTACTACATGATATTGAATATAGTTCCTTGTGATAGACAGTAGGTCCCTGTTGTTTACCTGTTTTATATATAGTAGTGTGTATATAGTAATCCCAAACTCCTAATTTATCTTCCCCCCCTGCCTCCCTGGCACTTTCCCTTTTGATAATCATAAGTTTATTTTCTGTGTCTGTGAGTCTCTTCTGTTTGCAAATGTATTTTATCATTTTTTAGATTCCACAAATAAGTGATACCATATGATATTTATCATTTTCTGTCTGATTTATTTCACTTAAAATGATAATCTCTAGGGTCATCCATGTTGCTTCAAATGGCATTATTTCATTATTTTCTGTGACAAATATTCCATTGTGTATATGTACCACATCTTCTTTATACATTCATCTGTTGATGGACATTTAGGTTGCTTCCATGTCTTGGCTATTGTAAATAGTGCTGCTATGAATATTGGGGTGTATATATTTTTGAATTAGAGTTTTCTCCAGTTATATATCCAGGAGTATGATTTCACAATCTTATGGTAAGATTGTGTTTTTATTTTTTAAAGAACCTCCGTATTCTTCTCCCTAGTAAGTGCATCAACTTACATTCCCACCAACACAAAGCAAAGGAGGGTTCCCTTTTCTCCACACCCTCTCCAGCACGTATTATTTGTAGACTTTTTGATGATAGGCATTCTGACTCATGTGAGGTGATACATCATTGTAGTTTGGATGTGCATTTTTCAGGAGACATGGGTTCGATCCTTCGGTTGGGAAGATCCACTTCCCAATGGCAGTCCACTTCAGGATTCTTGCCTGGGAAATCCCACAGACAGAGGAACCTGGAAGGCTACAGTTCTTGAGGTTGCAAAAGAATCAGACACGACTTAGTGATGGAACAACAATAACAAGAATAATTCAAGATATTGAGCACCTTTTCATGTGCCTGTTTGCCATCTGTATGTCTTCTTTAGAGAAATGATAATTGAGATGTTCTGCCTATTTTTTGATTGAGGTTTTTTTTTTATATTAAACTATATGAGGCCTTTGTATGTGTTCTTTGCTGACAAAGGTTCATATAGTCAAAGCTATGGTTTTTCCAGGAGTCACATGTTGGAAATGGTCTCAAAATGGAGTTGGCAGAATAGAACAGATGATCAAAAATGGCTTGGGCAAGGCAGTTTTTACTTCTGCAGAAGGGTGTGCTGCAGATAAAAGATCTACACTGAGTGGGCAGCCCACTTGGGTTTTATTCCTAAGACGCAGGTTCCCTCCCCTGGCTCCTCATAAGCCAAGAAGCACAGAGTCCCAATCTTCCCAGATACTGTCTGGGATTCTTATTGGTCAATGGGGTCATGAGTAATACTTGCAAACCCTGAGGGAAGGACTGTATTCTGTACCCCTGTAGTTCTCTCTCTGCACATGCCCAGGGTAAAAAGCCCATGAAATTATCTCACCAAATAGTTTTTATAAGGAAGGGGAACCAGGAAGGGGAGAGGATAAGGGACTGGCAATGAGCTATTTTTAGAAATCTTATTCACGATCTGGGTACACACACACAAATATATATCTTCCTATTCAGCTAAAAAAATGAATAGGGATTATTTATCTATTCCTCATATTTTCCCCTTTGGTAGAAAACACTATATTTTCCTATATCACATATGAGTGTGTGAGTTGGATCATGAAGTTTGAGCACCAAAAAATTGATGTGTGGTGCTGGAGAAAACTCTTGAGAGTCTCTTGGACAGCAAGGAGATCAAACCGGTCAATCCTAAAAGAAACCAACCCTGAATATTCATTGGAAGGACTGATGCTGAAGCTGAAGCTGCAGGACTCTGGCCACCTGATGTGAAGGGGTGACTCATTGGAAAAGACCCTGATGCTGGGTAAGTTTGAAGGCAAAAGGAGAAGAGGGCTGCAGAGGGTGAGATAGTTAGATAGCATCACCAACTCAGTGGACATGAATTTGAGCAAACTTTGGGAGATAGTGACCAATTGGGAAGCCTGGCACGCTGTAGGTCATGCAGTCACAAAGAGAGGACTTAGTAACTGAACAACAACTGTCACATCATTTGCAAATACTTTCTCCCAGTCTTTCGGTTGCCTTTTCATTTTGTTTATGGTCTCCTTTGCTTTGTGAAAACTTTTAAGTTTGATTAGGTCCCATTTGTTTATATGTGTTTTAATTTCCACTGCTCTAGGAGATGGATCTAATAAAATATTGCTGCCTTTTATGCCAAAGAGTGTTCTGAATGTTTTCCTCTAGGGATTTTATCGGAGAAGGCAATGGCAACCCACTCCAGTACTCTTGCCTGAAAAATCCCATGGATGGAGGAGCCTACCCCATGGTAGGCTGCAGTCCATGGGATCGCAAAGAGTCAGACACGACTGAGTGACTTCACTTAATCACTTTTCACTTTCATGCATTGGAGAAGGAAATGGCAGCCCATTCCAGTGTTCTTGCCTGGAGAATCCCAGGGATGGGGGAGCCTGGTGGGCTGCCATTTGTGGGGTTGCACAGAGTCGGACACCACTGAAGTGACTTAGCAGCAGCAGCAGCAGGGGTTTTATGTTATCTAGTCTTAACATTTAGATCTTTAATCTATTTTTAGTTTATTTTTGTGTATGGTGTTAAAGAATGTCCTAATTTAATTCTTTTACATGTAGCTGTCCAGTTTTTCCAGCACCACTGATTGAAGAAACTGTCTTTTCTCCATTATATATTCTGGCTGGCTGTGTCATAGATTAAATGACCATTGGTATATGGGTTTATTTCTAGGCTTTCTATCCTGTTTCATATGTCTATTTGTCTGTATGTCTGTTTTTGTGCCAGTACCATACCATTTGGATAACTTTAGCTTTGTAGTGTTGTCTGAAGTCAACACTTCAGCTCTGTTATTCTTTCTCAAGATTATTTTGGCTATCTTGGGACTTTTGTGTTTCCATACAAATTAAAAACCTTTTTGTTCTAGTTCTGTGAAAAATGCCATTGGTAATTTGATAGGATTGCACTGACTCTGTAGCTTGCCTTGGGTAGTGTTGTCATTTTAACAATGTAGATTCTTCTAGTCAATACCATGGTATATCTTTCTGTTTGTGTTGTCTTCAGTTTCTTTCATCAGTATCTTATAGTTTTTGGAGTAGAGGTCTTTGCCTCCTTAGATAGATTTATTCCTAGGTATTTTATTCTTTTTGATGATTCAGTAAATGGGATTGTTTACTTAATTTTGCTTTCTGCTATTTTGTTGTTAGCATATAGAAATGCAAAATTTCTGTATATTAACTTTGTATCTTCCAACTTTAATGAATTCATTGATGACGTCTAGTGGTTTTCTGGTGGCATCTTTAGTGACAGTTTACTTCTTTTTTTCCAATTTAAGTTCCATTTATTTTTTTTCTTCTCTGATCAGTGTGGCTAGGACTTCTAAAACTGTGTTTTCATTTACATTTATCACTGTATCTTTTGATTTGCTCTTTGATTTCTTCAGTGATCCATTTGTTGTTGAGTAGCATGTTGTTTTGGAGAAGGCAATGGCACCTCATTCCAGTACTCTTGCCTGGAAAATCCCATGGATGCAGGAGCCTGGTAGACTGTGGTCCATGGGGTCACGAAGAGTCGGACAGGACTGAGTGACTTCACTTTCACTTTTCGCTTTCATGCACTGGAGAAGGAAATGGCAACCCACTCTAGTGTTCTTGCCTGGAGAATCCCAGGAACGGGGGAGCCTGGTGGGCTGCCGTCTATGGGATTGCACAGAGTGGGGCACAACTGAAGCGACTTAGCAGCAGCAGCAGCATGTTGTTTGGGCTTCCCAGGTGGCTCAGATGGTAAAAGACTCTGCCCACAATGCAGGAGACCTGTGTTCAATTGCTGGGTTGGGAAGGTCCCTTGAAGGGGGGCATGACATCCCACTCTGGTATTCTTGCCTGGAGAATCCCCAGGGACAGAGGAGCTTGGTGGGCTACAGTCCATGGGGTCGCAGAGTCGGACACGACTGAGCGACCAAGCACAGCATAGCACACAGCGTGTGGTTTGGCCTGTGCGTGGTGGTTTTTTGCAGCTTTTTTCTTGTAGTTGATATCTAGTGATATTGATATTTTGTGACATCATAGATGGAAAAGATACTTGATATGATTGCAGTTTTATAAATTTACTGTGGCTTGTTATGTGGCCCAGCATGTGATCTATCCTGGAGAATGTTCCATGTATATTTGGCAGCTATCGATATTTTGCTGCTTTCAGATAGAATGCTCTATAAATATCAATTAAGTCCATCACATCTAATATGTAATTTAAGCCCTATATTTCCTTATTGATTTTCTGGATGGTCTGTTCATTGATGTAAGTGGGATGCTAAAGTCTGCCACTATTATTGTGTTACTGTTGATTTCTCCTTTTATGTTTGTTAACGTTTGCCTTATATATGGAGGTGCTGCTGTGTTGGGTACATATGTATTTACAGTTGCTATATCATCTTTTCAGGTTGATCCTTTGATCATTATGTTTTGTTCTTCTTTGTCTCTTATAACAGTCTTATTTTTTAATTTAAAAATAAAAAATTTTTAAATTAAAAAATGTTAATTTTTGTAAAATTAAACTTAATTGAAAATTTTTATTTAAAAACTTAATTAAGAATTTTTAAAATTTATATATTTAGTTTTGTGCCATATGACTTGTGGATTTTAGCTCCCCAACCAGAGATCAAATCCATGACCCCTACAATGGAAATGCTGACTACTAGCCATTAGGCTCCCAGGGAATCCCCAAGAGTATTTATTTTATAACTTTTAATTAGAGAATAATTACTTGACAATATTGTGATGGTTTTTACCATACATCTACATGAATTCACCATAGGTATACATATGCCGCCTTCCTCTTGAACCCCCCTCCCCCCACCCCCTAGGTTGTCACGAGGCACCAGCTTTGGGTTCCCTGCATACATGAAACTAGACACCTGTTTTACATATGGTAATATATGTTTCATTGCTGTTCTCTCAAATCATCCCACTTTCTCCTTCACCCACTGTGTCCAAAAGTCTGTTCTTTATGTCTGTGTTTCCTTTGCTGTCCTGCAAGTAGGGTCGTCACAGTAAAGGACAGACATGATAAAGACCTAACAGAAGCAGAGGAGATTAAGAAGAGGTGGCAGGAATACACAGAAGAACTGTAAAGAAAAAAAAGGTCTTAATGACCTGGATAGCCATGATTATGTGGTCACTCACCTAATGCCAGCCATCCTGGAGTGTGAATGCACATGGGCCTTAAAGAAGCATTATTGCAAACATGCTAGTGGAGGTGATGAAATTCTGGCTGAGTTATTTAAAATCCTAAATGATGACACTGTTAAGGTGCTGCACTCAATATGCCAGCAAATTTGGAAAACTCAGCAGTGGCCACAGGACTGGAAAAGGTCAGTTTTCATTCCAACCCCAAAGAGGAGCAATGCCAAAGAATGTTCAAAGCTACTGCCCAATTACACTCATTTCACATGCTTGCAAGGTAATGCTCAAAATCCTTCAAGCTAGGCTTCAACAGTATGTGAACCAAGAACTAGATATACAAGATGGATTTAGAAAAGGCAGAGGAACTAGAGATCAAAATGCCAGTATCCATTGGATCATAGAAAATGCAAGGGAATTCCAGAAAAATGTCTGTTTCTGCTTCATTGACTGTGGCTTTGTGTGGATCACAACAAACTTTGCTGTGTGGGGTGCTCAGTTGCTTCAGTCCTGTTTAACACTTTGCGATCCCATAGACTGTAGCCCACCAGGTCCTCTGTCCATGGAATTCTTCAGGCAAGAATACTGGAGTGGGTTGCCATGCCTTCCTCCAGGGAATCTTCCCTATGCAGGGATTGAACCTGCATCTCTTGCATCTCCTGCATTGGCAAGTAGGTTCCTTACCACTAGCACCACTGGAAAATCCTTAAAGAGTTGGGAATACCAGACCACCTTGCCTGACTTCTGAGAAACCTATATGCAGGTCAAGAAGCAACAGTTAGAACCGGACATGGAACAACAGACTGGTTCCAAATTGGGAAAGAAGTACATCAAGGCTGTATATTGTCACTCTGCTTATGTAATTTCTATGCAGAGTACATCATGAGAAACACTGGGCTGGATGAAGCACAAGCTGGAATCAAGATTGCTGGGAGAAATATCAACAACCTCAGATATGCAGATGACAGCACTCTAATGGCCGAAAGTGAAGAGGAACTGAAGAGCCTCTTGATGAAAGTGAAAGAGTAGAGTGAAAAAGCTGGCTTAAAACTCAGCATTCAATAAACTAGGATCATGGCATCTGGTCCCATCACTTCATGGCAAATAGATGGGGAAAAAAAAAAAATGGAAACAATAACAGACTTTATTTTCTTGGACTCCAAAATCACTGCAGATGGTGACTGTAGCCATGAAATTAAAAGACACTTGCACCTTGGAAGAAAAGCTATGACCAACCTAGACAGCATATTAAAAAGCAGAGTCATCACTTTGCCAACAAAAGTCCGTATAGTCAAAGTTATAGTTTTTCCACTTGTCATGTATGGATGTGAGAGTTGGCACTCATGTGAGATCTGAGTGCCAGAGAATTAATGCTTTCAAACTGTGGTGTTGGAAAAGATTCTTGAGAGTCCCTTGGACAACGGGGAGACTAACCCAGTCAATTCTAAAGGAAATCAGCCCTAAATATTCATTGGAAGGACTGATGCTGACACTGAAGCTCCAATACTTTGGTCATTTGATGAGAAGAGCCAACTCATTGGAAAAGACCCTGATGCTGGGAAAGATTAAAGGCAGGAGGAGAAGGGAGTGACAAACGATGAGCTGCTTGGATGGCATCAGTGAGTCAGTGGACATGAGTTTGAGCATACCTGGGAGATAGTGAATAACAGGGAGACCTGGCATGCTGCAGTTCATGGGGTCACAAAGAGTCGGACATGACTGAGCGACTGAACTATAACAACAAATGGTAGTTTTAATCCTAGTTTTTTTGTTTTTTTTGTAGGAATATCCATACTGTTTTCCATAGTGGCTGTATCAATTTGCATCCCACCAACAGTGTAAGACAGTTCCCTTTTCTTCACAGTCTCTCCAGCATTTATTGTTTGTAGACTTTTTGATATTGGCCATTCTGACCAGTGTGAGATGACCCCTCATTGTAGTTTTGTTTTGAGTTTCTCTAGTAATGAGCAATGTTGAGCATCTTTTCATGTGTTTATTAGCCATATGTCTGTCTTCTTTGGAGAAATGTCTTTTTAGGTCCTCTGCCCACTTTTTGATTTGGTTGTTTGCTTTTCTGGTATTGAGCTGCATGAGCTGCTTGTATATTTTGGGGATTAATTGTCAGTTGTTTCGTTTGCTATTATTTTCTCCCATTCTGAGGGCTGTCTTTTCACCTTGCTTGTAGTTTCCTTCATTGTGCAAACACTTTTAAGTTTAGTTGGGTCCCATTTGTTTATTTTTGCTTTTATTTCCATTACTGTAGGAGGATCTTGCTGTGATTTATGTCAGAGCGTGTTTTGTCTATGTTTTACTCTTGAGTTTTATTGTTTCTGGTCTTGTGTTTAGGTCTTTAATCCATTTTGAGTTTATTTTTGTATAAGGTGTTAGAAAGTGTTCTAATTTCATTCATTTACTTGTAGTTGACCAGTTTTCCCAGCACCACTTGTTGAAGAGATTTTGTTTTTTTCTATTATATATTTTTGCCTCCTTTGTCAAAGATAGGTTGTGCATAAGTGCATGGACTTATCTCCAGGCTTTCTGTCTTGTTCCATTGGTCTATATTTCTGTTATATTGTGCCAGTACCATCCAACAGTCTTTATTTTAAAATCTATTTTGTCTGATATCGCAACTCCAGCTTTCTTTTGATATCCATTTGCATGGAATACCTTTTCCTGTCCCCTCATTTGCAGTCTGTATGTGTCTCTAGATCTAAAGTGAGTCTCTTATAGGAAGCAAATAAATGGGTCTTTTTTTTTGGTGATACTAATTCTTTACTTTTTGATGTAAATGCTGTGAAAACCCACTTCTCTGCCCTCTTACTTGTTTATCTTGCTCATCTGCTAATTACTAATGTAAACAGGAAGGGCCCCCAACCTCTAAGCAGGTCCCTCTTAACTTCTCTATCTAACCTCAGCCCATGGTTGTAGATGCCATGTGTGGGTTTATGGGTCCCAGATGCTAGTTTCTCCCCAGCGTTTTTCAAGAAGTCTATATTCAGCTGCCTGGTTGACCTTTCAACTTGTACATCTTCAGTTAGCATTTCTATCTAAAGAGAACTCTTGATTCCTCTTCTACCTTCACCTCCTGCGTACCTATTCCTCATCCATCTCAGTAGAAATCATCATCATTTATTCATTTGCCTAAGCCAAAAATCTGAGTAATCCTTGATTTCTTTGTTTCCATCATTTCCCCCAGACTCAGTTCATCAGAAAATCCTCTTGAAGATACCCCTACAACATCTCAATCTGTTTTTTTTAGCTCTAATTACCCCCTCATCCAAGTAGCATAATCTTTTCTCATGAATTATTATAATAACCTAATTACTCTCTTTCATTTTTTGCTTTCTATTGTATACAGTAACTAGAACAGTCTTTTAAAAATGTAAATTGGACCATTTACGATTTCTGGATAAAAGCTTGTGCTGTATTTATCATAAAATCTACGTACAAAACTGTGGTTCCAAAATCCCAAGACCTTTTCCCTGCTCTTTTCCCTTCATTTCATGTCATACTCCTCCTCTCTCACTGCGCTTTAGCCATGCAGGGCCTCTGCTGGTTCCGCAGTACCTGCCAACCCAGTTCATCATTAAGTCCTTGGTCATTCAGGCCTCTGTAAGCACCTTCTCAGAGAGGTCGCTGCCCTCCCAATTTAATGTAGCTGCTCAATTTCTCTCTATGATATTACCCTAGTTTAATTTTCTCTATTGTATTTTTTACTTCTTGTATTTTTCTTGTTTTTTTTTTTTTTTACCATCCCATCTCATTTAAATTTAAACCCTAGAAAAGTAAAGATTTTGTGCAGCCCATCTCGTCAGCATATATGTAGAATGAATTCTGGCACATATGGTGAATGAATGGATGGATGAATGCATGTAAACACAGCTACTTTGTAAAAGGCGTTGTGGAAGATACATGATTAGTATTAACAGGGTGGTCCCTGTCATATATGGAGCTTCCAAAATGTTTGGACACCCCAACAATAGAGGATTGCATGACTAAGCAGTGAGCTATGTGGTATTGACCATAAGTGATACAGGATATCACTTATGAGAAGAGTGTGGGAAATGCAAGAGACCTAAGTTTGGGGCCTCTGTTCCAGTATTTGTGTACTGCTCCAGTATGCAAATCATTTAACTGAATGTATAGAATTTCCATTCTCATCAGTGTGGTTGCAAGCAGGAGTTGAATGATGCTAAAACTGTCCTGTGGTAGTTTATGCCCCAACAACCTGTCCGGACAACATTTTTCCAGTGACATTCAAGTATGCTTTCAGTAGAAATATTTTGAGTAAGTTTTAAACCTTATTCAAACTGGGTATATGCTTTAGCAAATGTCTGCCCTTTTTAAACAACATGCTGTTTGGGGATGACCTTAAAGATTTTTTACATTAATTCTTAGGCAATAAATTAAGGAGACATAGTGAAAACTGATGATATCAGCATATAAAGAACATTTGGATATATCTATTTTTTTCCACTTAATTGGCTAATTTTTTTCAGTCTTAATTGATTATACTACTTTGGCTTTTTGAAACACAGTTCTCTTTAGAATTTCCTATTACTCATGTATTTAACACCTGTTGGAATTAAAGCCTTATTGGTATTTTAAGCCAATTAATAGTCTTGTCATTTATTCATGTGGAACTTGTACTCACTTCCCAGGGAGTTCTTATTATTTTTACAATAGATACAACAGTCAACAAATAAATACCCCTAAAGATTAAAAATTATTGTCTTAATCTTATAGTTTTCTGTTAAGGAAATAAATAAGGTTTAAAGAATCTGCCTGGAAGAAATGAGTGAGCAAGAAAGACACTGGAAGGAGAAGCTTAGTGTTTCTTTATCTTCTCTTTTGTTCCGGAGTAATCCTAACATTGTGAAGTCTTCAAAAATTTACTGCCTTTGCTTTTCAAATAAATGACTTGGGTGTGAAAAGCAGCACATCCGCCCTGTGGTTGAGCATTTTTTCTGAGTTGACTTATCTTTGAACTTCTCTGTAGTGGTGGGCTGGTGGCACTCCCCTGGCCTCTCTTGGAGATTCCTTTTCATTCAGTTACTTTCAGTTTACTGAAAGACCCCAGGATGGCCCCAGGAACACTCCTCATTTCCTGACTTCGGGCTGCAGTGATCACACCTTCAAAAACAAAATTCTATACTTAGGGAAGTATGTTGTTGTTGTTTAGTCACTAAGTCGTGTCTGACTCTTTGAGACCCCATGAACTGTAGCTCTCCAGGTTCCTCTATCTATAGGATTTCCCAGGCAGCAATACTGGAATGGGTTGCCATTTCCTTCTCTAGGGGATCTTTCCGACCCAGGGGTAGAACCCTCATCTCTTGCATTGGCAGGTGGGTTCTTCACCACTGAGCCACCAGGGAAACCCCTAAGGAAAGTATACCCATGTCCTATCCTATCAGGAAAGTGAGATCCCTGTTTATTGCATTTACAACTTCATATAATGAAATCTCCAATAACCCAATCTATTCCTGAATCTTTGATCAATAGTCCCCCCTCCTAAATTCAGTTTCTAGGGAAAATAGAGAGTAGGAACTGTTTCAGGAATATATTTATTTACTTTTAAAGTATTATGATATATAGGCATAAAATATAATGATTAATTTTTAAAAGTAAGACTCCACACTCTGTTCCTGTTTACAATAAAATGATATTATTAGTGGTTTCCCCCATCCTTCAGGGTTCTAAATAAAGAAAATATATATGAGGAGTATAATCAGATGAAAGTTAAAATATTATTCTATTAATATTAGTAAAAGCCCTATAATGCCTAAAATGAAGCTTTTAGTAAACAAATGAGGCCCTTAAAAGCCAGTGTTCAATATATACTTTTTTTTTTTTGGCAGACATGGGGTTAGTGACCAAGGTGAAATTGGGAATGGGACAAGACTGTATTTACTATTTTCTCAACTCCCCAGCCCTCCCCACACTCTTTTCTTAAGGTTTGTGTTTTAAGTAACATTAGTTTATAAAATTATATTTCACATGTACATTATATTTCTATTTCTTTATATCCTACAGTGTCCTTGCCACCAAAAGTTTAATTTTCTATCCGTCACCATACAGTTAGTCCGTTTACCCATTTCACCCCACCCCCACCCCTTCCCCTCTGGTAATCACTACTTTGTTCTCTGTATCTATGTGTTTGTTTTTGTTTGTTCATTTATTTTGTTTTTTCTTGTTTGTTTTATTTTTTATATTCCATGTATGAGTGAAATTATATGATATTTGTCTTTCTTTGTCTGACTCATTTCACTTACCGTAACATATACCTCTTTCATACAAATTGAAGAAAGTACACCTGTAGTGCAAACTTATTAATGACTTCATCCATCTAGAGGTAAAAAGATGGTGGCCTCTTCCCATTTCTGTTCCTAATCAGGGAAGTCCCTGGCCAGAGGTACAGAAACCTGAAGAGGACTTATTAATTTCTAGTAAATGGACAGGGACCTAACTTCTCTAATAAAATATGCCGCACTGAGTATTCAGCTCCAAATGATTAGAGCAAGGAAAGAAGGATTCCAGGGTGGAGGTGAAAGATATGACACATGAAGTTTTACTAAGTGTAGAAGAGAGAGGCACGTTGCCATCTCTGATGGTGCAAGGTGTGCACTGCATATAAGGTGCACAGGATTTCCTTTATATAGAACCTCACGGTCAGTATGTCCCTGTGGACTGGGCAGTAACAGGAGAGAGTTTTACAGATTTCTTAGGACCTATATAAGAAACTAAGTAGTTATGTTACCCTGACTAAATGTTAGTAATTAAATCCTCATTAGCCTCAGTTTCTTTGGTTAGAGACCACTGTTTTCCTAGTCAATAATCATTCTCCTCTATTTCCTTAGTAACAGATCCCTGTTGATAGGGATAGATTTGTGTCTGCATTAAAAAAAAAAAATTAAAGGCCATTTCTTAGCCTTCCTTGCAGAAAGGAGTGGCCAATGGGGAATCTCTAAATGAAAATAAGTCAGTTGCAAGATATACCCATTCTCCTTTCTCCTCCTCCTTCCCAGAGCAAGACTGGGATTGCTGAACTCCTGTGACCATACAGGAGGTCACCTTGTGGGTGGAAACCCACTGAAAATGAGGAAGCAGAAAGAGTCTGGGTCTGGGTCCCTGATGTCAGTGGAGCCACCAGATCAGCCTTACACTCCGAGGCTTCCTGTTTACATTAGATAAAAATACAGTTCTATGTTGATTAAGCTATTGTTGGTTGAGTTTTCTCCTATATGTCCTTAATCATAATTGATAGATAATTTATCTCCAAAAATACTTTTGTGGGTGAAGAGGAATAAGCGAGGGAAAATTGGGAAACACTTTGTTAAGTATAAAATGCCACATTAATGTAATGACTTTGTAAGAATTTGAGCTCCAAAAATACCACTTTGGGGCACAATCTTGATGACAAAGATTAACACAGAACAGTGAAGTGGGTCATTTTATTCCTGTCCCCATTTTGCCCCAGACTATAGGGCATCTTCCCTAAGGCTTACCATGCTCATTCCTTGAGGTCACATCTGCCTGACTTGGTTGCATTTTCCGCAACTCAGCAGAGTTGGTCTTGAGATCCTTGGGAGGAGCTGGAAAGAGAACAAATATAGGAGTAGACTGATCTTGAGATTAAGGGCTTGCTTCCCCTAGATTTCCCAGCAGTAAGAGTCAGAGCTCTAGGAGATGCTAAGAAAGATCCTGAAGTTGTGCTGATGAGACTAGACCATAAAGACTTCCATAAATGACCTAGAGGATCCTTGAACATTAAGATACTGTAACTTGGTCATCTGATAGTGATGTGTAAAAATGATCTAAAGTGAGCAAAGGAGAAATATTTATCTCTTCCTGGAGATCCCAGGAAAACTTTCCTCATCCTTGGTCCTAGAGGCTGGTCAAGAAGTCCACTTGCCCTTGAAATAGGGGATAAAGAGGCTATATTGCTATAGTGAAAGCTTTGTCCTCAAGATCCTGCTGAGGACAAGAAGAGATCGGGATATCCTAGAAGCAGTTACACGAATCTCTTTTTCTTTCTTTAAAGTATACTTCGTTTACAGTATTATATTAGTTTCAGGTATACTGCATAGTGATTCAGTATTTTTACAGATTATACTCTATTAAAAGTTATGTTAAGATAATGGCTATACTTTCCCATTTTATACAATGTCCTTGTTGCTTATCTGTTTCATATGTAATAGTTTGTTTGTATCTCTTAATTCCATTCCCCTGACTTGCCCCTCCTTCCTTCTCTCTCCTCATTGTAACCAGTACTTTGTTTTCTGTATCTGTAAATCTGTTTTGCTATATACATTCATTTTTATTTTTTAGATTGTGCATGTAGGTGATATCATACAGTGTTTGTCATTCTCTGTATGACTTATTTCATTAAGCATCACATTCTCTAGGTCCATTCATATTGCTGCAAATGGCAGAATTTCATTCTTTTGTGGCCAAGTATTCCATCTCTCTCTCTCTCTCTCTCTCTCTCTATATATATATATATATATATATATATAGACACACACACACAGACACACACATCTTCATCCATTTGTTTTTTGATGGACACTTGGGTTGCTCCCATATCTAGGCTATTGTAAATAGTGCTGCTATGAACATTGTGGGGTGCATGTATCTTTTTGAATTAATGTTTTCACTTTTTCTGGATATATATACCCAGAAGTGCAGTTTCTGGATAATATAGTAGTTCTATTTTTAGATTTTTGAGGAACCTCCATACTGTTTTCAACAGTGGCTATGCCAGTTTACATTCCCACCTAAATGAAAGATTTGATACTGTAAAGTTTGTAGAAGAGAATATAGGCAGAACACTCGTTGTCATCGATCATACATAACTCCCTTTCTTCAGTGTCCTCAATAAACTGTCATCTAATCTCTGCACACTAGCAGAGGTGAAGGGGTTAGGGAAGTTGTAGGATTCACTGCCCCTTTGAAGAGACTAATCTGCTTTTGAGCTTCTTTCCTTTTGGTAAAACATGTATTCTTTAGAGTAAACCTCAAAGAACTTCTCTGCAGCTTCTGCTCATGGGATCCATTTCTGTTTTTGAAGGCAACAAAGAAAGACTCAGTTCAGTTCAGTCACTCAGTAATGTCTGACTCTTTATGACCCCATGGACTGCAGCACACCAGGCCTCCCTGTCCATCACAAGCTCCTGGAGTTTACTCAAACTCATGTCCATTGAGTCGGTGATGCCACCCAACCGTCTCATCCTCTGTCGTCCCCTTCGCCTCCCACTGTCAATCTTTTCCAGCATCAGGGCCTTTTCAAATGATGCAGTTCTTTGCATCACATGGCCAAAGGATTGGAGTTTCAGCTTCAGCATCAGTCCTTCCAATGAATATTCAAGACTGATTTCCTTTAGGATAGACTGGTTTGACCTCTTTGCAGTCCAAGGGACTCTTAAGAGTCTTCTCCAACACCACAGTTCAAAATTATCAGTTCTTCAGTGCTCAGCTTTCTTTATGGTCCAACTCTCACATCCATACATGACTACTGGAAAAACCTTAGTTTTAACCATACGGACCTTTGTAGGCAAAGAAATGTCTCTGCTTTTTAATACACTGTCTCGGTTTGTCATTGTTTTTCTTCCAAGGAGCAAGAGTCTTTTAATTTCATGGCTGCAGTCATTGTCCACAGTGACGTTGGAGCCCAAGAAAATAAAGTCAGTCACTATTTCTATTGTTTTCCCATCTATTTGCCATGAAGTGATGGGACTGGGTGCCATGACCTTTGTTTTTTGAATGTTGAGTTTTAAGCCAGCTTTTTCACTCTCTTTTTTCACTTTCATCAAGGGGCTCCTTAGTTCCTCTTCACTTTTTGCCAGAAAGGTGGTGTCATATGCACCACCATAGGTTATTGATATTTCTCCCCACAATCTTGATTCCAACTTGTGCTTCATCCAGCATGGCATTTCTCATGATGTACTCTGCATATAAGTTAAATAAGCAGGGTGACAATATACAACCTTAATGTACTCCTTTCCCAATTTGGAACCAGTCTGTTGTTCCATATCTGGTGCCTACTGTTACTTCTTGACCTGCATACAGATTTCTCAGGAGGTGGGTAAGGTGGTCTGGTATTCCTATCTCTTCAAGAACTTTCTACAGTTTGTTGTGATCTACACAGTCAAAGGCTTTAGTGTAGTCAGTGAAGCAAAAGTAGATGTTTTTCTGGAATTCTCTTACTTTTTCTGTGATCCAGTGGATGTTAGCAATTTGATCTCTGGTTCCTCTGCCTTTTCTAAATCCAGTTTGTACATATGGAAGTTCTCAGTTCACATATTCTTGAAGCCAAGCTTGAAGGACTTTGAACATTACTTTGCCAGCATATGAAATGAGTGAAATTGTGTGGTGGTTTGAACATTCTTTGGGATTGACTTTGACTTTGATTTGGCTTTGACCTTCTTTGGGACTGGAATGAAAACTGACTGTTTTCAATCCTTTGGCCACTGCTGAGTTTTCCAAATTTGCTGTCATATTGAGTGCAGCAATTTAATAGCATCATCTTTTAGGATTTGAAATAGCTTAGCTGCAGTTCCATCACCTTCACTAGCTTTGTTCACCTCCTAATCTTATCAGCACTCCTACCTTTGAACCATTGCTATAAAATTCACCAAGTCCTCCCATGTTGGGACACCCAGTTCCACGGACAGGACCCTGCTGTGGCCCCCTTTGCCTGGCAGAACAATAAAGCTTTTTTAAAAATTTTTTAATTTTACTTTACAATATTGTATTGGTTGTGCCATACATTGACTTGAATCCACCATGGGTGTACATGTGTTCCCCATCCTGAATCCCCCTCCCATCCCCCTCCCCATCCCATCCCTCTGGGTCATCCCAGTGCCCCAGTCCCGAGCACCCTGTATCATGCATTGAACCTGGACTGGTGATTCGTTTCACATATGATAATTTACATATTTCAATGCCATTCTCCCAAATCATCCCACCCTTGCCCTCTCCCACAGAGTCCAAAAGACTGTTCAATACATCTGTGTCTCTTTTGCTATCTTGCATACAGGGTTATTGTTACCATTCTTTCTAAATTCCATATATATGTGTTAGTATACTGTATTGGTGTTTATCTTTCTGGCTTGCTTTCACTCTGTATAATAGGCTCCAGTTTCATCCACCTCATTAGAACTGATTCAAATATATTCTTTTTAATGGCTGAGCAATATTCCATTGTGTACATGTACCACAGCTTTCTTATCCATTCATCTGCTGATGGGCATCTAGGTTGCTTCCATGTCCTGACTATTGTAAACAGTGCTGCGATGAACATTGGGGTGCACGTGTCTCTTTCAGTTCTGGTTTCCTCAGTGTGTATGCCCAGGAGTGGGATTGCTGGGTCATATGACGGTTCTATTTACAGTTTTTTAAGGAATCTCCACACTGTTTTCCATAGTGGCTGTACTAGTTTGCATTCCCACCAACAGTGTAAGAGGGTTCCCTTTTCTCCACACCCTCTCCAGCATTTATTGCTTGTAGACTTTTGGATAGCAGCCATTCTGACTGGCATGAAATGGTACCTCATTGTGGTTTTGATTTGCATTTCTCTGATAATGAGTGATGTTGAGCATCTTTTCATGTGTTTGTTAGCCATCTGTATGTCTTCTTTGGAGAAATGTCTGTTTAGTTCTTTGGCCCACTTTTTGACTGGGTCTTTTATTTTTCTGGAATTGAGCTGCAGTTGTTGTTTGTATATTTTTGAGATTAATTCTTGTCCGTTGCTTCATTTGCTACTATTTTCTCCCATTCTGAAGGATGTCTTTTCACCTTGCTTATAGTTTCCTTTGTTGTACAGAAGCTTTTGATTTTAATTAGGTCCCATTTGTTTATTTTTGCTTTTATTTCCAATATTCTGGGAGGTGGGTCATAGAGGATCCTGCTGTGGTTTATGTCAGAGAGTGTTTTGCCTATGTTTCCCTCTAGGAGTTTAATAGTTTCTGGTCTCATGTTTAGATCTTTAATCCATTTTGAGTTCATTTTTGTGTATAGTGTTAGAAGTGTTCTAGTTTCATTCTTTTACAAGTGGTTGACCACTTTTCCCAGCACCACTTGTCAAAGAGATTGTCTTTCCTCCATTTCATATTGTTGCCTCCTTTGTCAAAGATAAGGTGTCCGTAGGTGCATGGATTTATCTCTGGGCTTTCTATTCTGTTCCATTGATCTATATTTCTGTCTTTGTGCCAGTACCATACTGTCTTGATGACTGTGGCTTTGTAGTAGAGACTGAAGTCAGGCAGGTTGATTCCTCCAGTTCCATTCTTCTTTCTCAAGATACTTTGGCTTTTGAGGTTTTTTGTATTTCCATACAAATTGTAAAATTATTTGTTCTAGTTCTCTGAAAAATACCATTGGTAGCTTGATAGGGATTGCACTGAATCTATAGATTGCTTTGGGGTCATATACTCATTTTCACTATATTGATTCTTCTGATCCATGAACATGGTATAATTCTCCATCTATTTGAGTCCTCTTTGATTTCTTTCACCACTGTTTTATAGTTTTATATATTTAGGTCTTTTGTTTCTTTAGGTAGATATATTCCTAAGTATTTTATTCTTTTCATTGGAATGGTGAATGGAATTGTTTCCTTAATTTCTCTATTTTCTCATTGTTAGTGTATAGGAATGCAAGGGATTTCTGTGTGTTAATTTTATATCCTGCAACTTTACTATATTCATTGGTTAGCTCTAGTAGTTTTCTGGTGGAGTCTTTAGGGTTTTCTATGTAGAGGATCATGTCACCTGCAAACAGTGAGAGTTTTACTTCTTCTTTTCCAATCTGGATTCCTTTTATTTCTTTTTCTGCTCTGATTGCTGTGGCCAAAACTTCCAAAACTATGTTGAATAATAGTGGTGAGGGTGGGTGTCTTGTTCCCGACTTTAGGGGAAATGCTTTCAATTTTTCACTATTGAGGGTAATGTTTGCTGAGGGTTTGTCATATATAACTTTTATTATGTTGAGGTATGTACCTTCTATTCCTGCTTTCTGGAGGGTTTTTATCATAAATGGATGTTGAATTTTGTCAAAGGTTTTCTCTGCATCTATTGAGATAATCATATGGTTTTTATTTTTCAATTGGTTAATGAGGTGTATTACATTGATTGATTTGTGGATATTGAAGAATCCTTGCATCCCTGGGATAAAGCCCACTTGGTCATGATGTATGACCTTTTAATATGTTGTTGGATTCTGTTTTCTAGAATTTTGTTAAGGATTTTTGCATCTATGTTCATCAGTTATACTGGCTTGTAGTTTTCTTTTTTTGTGGCATCTCTGTCAAGTTTTGGTATTAGGGTGATGGTGGCCTCATAGAATACATTTGGAAATTTACCTTCTTCTGCAATTTTCTGGAAGAGTTTGAGTAGGATAGGTGTTAGTTCTTCTCTAAATTTTTGGTAGAATTCAGCTGTAAGGTCGTCTGGTCCTGGGCTTTTGTTTGTTGGAAGACTTCTGATTACAGTTTCAATTTCTGTGCTTGTCATGGGTCTGTTAAGATTTTCTATTTCTTCCTGGTTCAATTTTGGAAAGTTGCACTTTTCTAAGAATTTGTCCATTTCTTCCAAGTTGTCCATTTTATCTGCATATAGCTGCTGATAATAGTCTCTTATGATCCTTTGTATTTCTGTGTTGTCTGTTGTGATCTCTCCATTTTCATTTCTAATTTTGTTGATGTGATTTTTCTCCATTTGTTTCTTGATGAGTCTGACTAATGGTTTGTCAATTTTATTTATCTTCTCAAAGAACCAGCTTTTGGTTTTGTTGATTTTTGCTATGATCTCTTTTATTTCTTTTGCATTTATTTCTGCCCTAATTTTTAAGATTTCTTTCCTTCAACTAACCCTGGGGTTCATAATTTCTTCCTTTTCAAGTTGCTTTAGATGTAGAGTTAGGTTATTTATTTGACTTTTTTCTTGTTTCTTGAGGTAAGCCTGTATTACTATGAACCTTCCCCTTAGCACTGCTTTTACAGTGTCCCATAGGTTTTGGGTTGTTGTGTTTTCATTTTCATTCATTTCTATGCATATTTTTACTTCTTCTGTGATTTGTTGGTTATTCAGCAGCATGTTGTTCAGCCTCCATATGTTGGAATTTTTAATAGTTTTTCTCCTGTAACTGACATCTAATCTTACTGCATTATGATTAGAAAAGATGCTTGGAATGATTTCAATTTTTTTGAATTTATCAGGGCTAGATTTATGGCCCAGGATGTGATCTATCCTGGAGAAGGTTCCATGTGCACTTGAGAAAAAGGTGAAATTCATTGTTTTGGGGTGAAATGTCCTATAGATATCAATTAGGTCTAACTGGTCTATTGTATCATTTAAAGTTTGTGTTTCCTTGTTAATTTTCTGTTTAGTTGATCTATCCATAGGTGTGAGTGGAGTATCTCCCACTATTATTGTGTTATTGTTAATTTCCCCTTTCATACTTGTTAGCATTTGTCTTATGTATTGTGGTGCTCCTATGTTGGGTGCATATATATTTATGATATATCTTCTTGGATTGACCCTTTGATCATTATGTAGTGTCCTTCTTTGTCTCTTTTCACGGGCTTTGTTTTAAAGTCTATTTTATCTGATATGAGTATTGCTACTCCTGCTTTCTTTTGGTCTCTATTTGCATGGAATATTTTTTTCCAGCCCTTCACTTTCAGTTTGTATGTGTCCCTTGTTTCGAGGTGGATCTCTTGTAGACAACATATGTAGGGGTCTTGTTTTTATATCCACTCAGCCAGTCTTTGTCTTTTGGTTGGGACATTCAGCCCATTTACATAAGGTAATTATTGATAAGTATGATCCCATTGCCGTTTACTTTATTGTTTTGGGTTCGAGTTTATACACCCTTTCTGTGTTTCCTGTCTAAAGAAGGTCCTTTAGCATTTGTTGGAGAGCTGGTTTGGTGGTGCTGAATTCTCCCAGCTTTTGCTTATCTGGAATGTTGTTGTGCATTGTGCTAAGTCATGTCTGACTCTTTGCGACCCCATGGACTGTATAGCCTGCCAGGCTCCTCTCTCCATGGATTCTCCTGGCAAGAACACTGGAGTGGGTTGCCACTTCCTTCTCCAACAGTAATCTGGGCTGTAGGTTATTTTCTTTCATCACTTTAAGTATGTCCTGCCATTCCCTTCTGTCCTGAAGAGTTTCTATTGAAAGATCAGCTGTTATCCTTATGGGAATTCCCTTGTGTGTTATTTGTTGTTTTTCCCTTGCTACTTTCAATATTTGTTCTTTGTGTTTGATCTTTGTTAATTTGATTAATATGTGTCTTGGGGTGTTTCACCTTGGACTTATCCTGTTTGGGACTCTGGGTTTCTTGGACTTGGGTGGCTATTTCCTTTCCCATTTTAGGGAAGTTTTCAACTATTATCTCCTCAAGTATTTTCTCATGGTCTTTCTTTTTGTCTTCTTCTTCTTGGACTCCTGTGATTCTAATGTTGGGGCATTTAACATTGTCCCAGACATCCCTGAAGTTGTCCTCATTTCTTTTAATTCTTTTTTCTTTTTTCCTCTCTGTTTCATTTATTTCTACCATTCTGTCTTCTACCTCACTTATCCTATCTCTGCCTCTGTTATTATACTGTTGGTTCCCTCCAGAGTGTTTTTGATCTCATTTATTGCATTATTCATTATATATTGACTCTTTTTTATTTTTTCTAGATCCTTGTTACACCTTTCTTGCATCTTCTCAATCCTTGTCTCCAGGCTATTTATCTGTAACTCCAATTTGTTTTCAAGATTTTGGATCATTTCCACTATCATTATTTGGAATTCTTTCTCAGGTAGATTCCCTATCTCTTCCTCTTTTGTTTGGTTTGGTGGGCATTTATCATGTTCCTTTACCTTCTGAGTATTTCTCTGCCTTTTCATCTTGTTTATATTGCTGTGTTTGGGGTGGCCTTTCTGTATTCTGGCAGTTGGTGGTTCCTCTTTCTTGTGGAGGTTCCTCGCTGTGGATGGGGTTGGACGGGTGGCTTTTATCAAGGTTTCCTGGTTAGGGAAGCTTGTGTCAGTGTTCTGGTGGGTGGAGCTGGGTTTCTTCTCTCTGGAGTACAATGAAGTGTCTAGTAATGAGTTTTGAGATGTCAGTGGGTTTGGTGTGACTTTGGGCAGCCTGTATATTGAAGCTCAGGGCTATGTTCCTGTGTTGCTGGAGAATTTGTGTGGTATGTCTTGCTCTGGAGCTTGTTGGCCCTTGGGTGGTGCTTGGTTTCAGTGTAGGTATGGAGGCATTTGATGAGCTCCTATTGATTAATTTTCCCTGGATTCAGAAGTTCTCTGGTGTTCTCAGGATTTGGACCTAAGCCTCCTGCCTCTGGTTTTCAGTCTTATTCTTACAATAGCCTCAAGACTTCTCCATCTACACAGCACTGATGATAAAACATCTAGGTTAATGATGAAAAGTTTCTCCACAGTGAGGGACTTCTGGAGAGGTACACATAGTTACATGGAGAAGAGAGGAGGGAGGAGGGAGATAGAGGTGACCAGGAGGAGAAGAGGGAGAATCAAAAGGGGAGAGAGCAAGCTAGCCAGTAATCACTTCCCTATATGCTCTCCACAGTCTGGACCCCTCAGAGATGTTCACGGAGTTACACAGAGAAGAAAAGAAGGAGGAGGAGACAAAGGTGGCCAGGAGGATAAAAGGGGGAATCAAAAGGGAAGAGACAGATCCAGCCAGTAATCAGTTCCCTAAGTGTTCTCCACAGCCCGGAACACACACAGAGATTCACCAGGTTGGGTAGAGAAGGAAAGGGGTGGGGGGAGATAGTGGCGGCCTGGTGGAGAAAAGGAGAGTCGAGAGGGGAAGAGAGCAATCCGGCCGGTGATCTCGCTCCCAAGTGAAGTGGGTACTGACGATTCCGTTCTTAAAGGCACAAAGTTGATAACAGATACCAAAAAGCAAAGATTAAAAATCTGGAATAGAGATTAGATTCTCAAAAATACAATATTAAAAAAAATTCACAAAAATTATAAATATATATATATGAAGTTTGCTTTAAAAATAGTCTTTCTTTTTTTCTATTGCAAGGTAATAGGTTATAAAAATGAAAATTAAAGGAGTAATGGGGACTTAAAATTAAAAAAAATTAAAAATTTTTCTTTTCTTTTTTTAATTTAAAAAATGATAATAGTAAAAATATATCTAAGACTTTCTCTGGAGCTGTTGCGGATAGTGTGGGGTCATTTCATTTTCAGAGAGTTCCTTGGTCCGGCTTGTACTTCTCAAGGTCTGTAGGCCCCTTCCCATGTAGTCGGTGCTAACTCCAGGGTTTTAATCTATTGCACCTGTCACTTCCAAAGCGGTTCCCTCTGTTTATTTTAGCTGCTTCTGTTTGCTGGTCTCTTCAGTGTCTGATTTCCGTCCTGACACAAGGGGTGAGGTGGTGGTCATTTTTTTTAGGCTCGCTTGTTCCGTCGTGCTTTGGGGAGGGATGAACACTGCGAACAAATATCACTGGCGTGTGCTCACAGTGCCTCAGCCACCCTGGGTTTGCTCCCGCTCACGGCGTGTGTGCTTTCCCAGTCTACACTGCTCAGGCTCTAGGTGGCTCTGCCGGGATCTGTCTGAGGCTGGCCCTGGTTTGCATGCCCTTCCCAGGTCTAAGCTGCTCAGGTTCAGGTTCTCGGGTACTCCACAGAGGCACAGACTTGGTTGGGCCTGCGTTTTGCACCAGTCCCAGGTCCGAGCAGCTCAGGTGACCAGGCGCTTGGTGCGCACTGTCGCCCCCAGTTGGAGGCTCCGGCTCATCCCCTCCCGTCCCAGCCGCTGGGCTGTGTGCTGGGTGTTCGATGGTGCGCCTTCTCACGGGGGCCATGTGTCTCTTCTGGGAGCTGATCGCTGGCTGTGACCCTCCCGGCGGATGTCGACCGTCCAGAATCCCAAGAAGTCTTGGTTAGCAACGAAGTCTGCTTGCAGTTTGGTAGAGGATGCCTCTCTGCCCCCTTCCGGCTCTGGCTGCCTTTGCCTGCCTGTCTCTGGCCAGGGCAGGGGGAAGGGGGTGGCGGGGGGTCGGGGGTGGGGATGGGCTGGTCCGCAGCCAGCTAGGTCTGCTCTATCCTTTGTTCTGTGAGCATGCCTGGCAGTGTCTTAGGTTAGAGCTTGTCGCGGGATAGCTATCCCACAGTCTGGGTTGCTGTTTAAAACGTCAATACTTAGAGCTCCCATCTTCCTGACTCCCTGAGGACTACCCTGGAGGCCTAGACCAGACTGTAACCATTTGAGTTAGAGCAGTTAACTAGACAGTTGGTTACAGAGTCTAATTCTCTTGGTATGTGCAGAGCAAAGTTCTAGGGAAAGTAAAAATAAACATACCCTATCTGAGATACATTTCCATGTCTCAGGAGGCTTAGGACATTTTTACAAGGGCACTGAGAAATCAGGGAAATTTTACTTACCTATAGTGGAGAATGGAGAAGGCAATGGCACCCCACTCCAGTACTCTTGCCTGGAAAATCCCATGGATGGAGGAGCCTGGTGGGCTGCAGTTCATGGGGTCGCGAAGAGTCGGACACGACTGAGCGACTTCACTCTCACTTTTCACTTTCATGCATTGGAGAAGGAAATGGCAACCCACTCCAGTGTTCTTGCCTGGAGAATCCCAGGGTCAGGGGAGCCTGGTGGGCTGCCGTCTATGGGGTCGCACAGAGTCAGACACGACTGAAGCGACTTAGCAGCTTACCAGCAGCATAGTGCAGAATATTTTTCTAAAAACATAAAGGCCAAAACACCCCTAAAATAACTGACAGATTTGATGAGAAAATAATGAAAAGAAAGTTGAAAGACTAATGGTAAGCTTGAAACCCCCTCAGATTTATAGTATATATGCTTGGCACAAAATTAATCTCTCTTAACTCTTAGAAAAGCAAACAAAAAAGACCTTTGAAATTTTTGCAGAGGGCACTAGTTTTCTTGGCAAAAGAAGAATAAAACTCTATAGGAAAGGTGCTTAGGCTCTTTAGTAATCGAATAGGTGCAAAAGAAAAAAAGACTATTTGTGATATTGCCCACTGACAAACTGACAAACAATGCCTAGAGTTAGTGAACTAGTGGTGAATAGTCCTTTTCATACTATATTGGCAAGAATGTGATGTTTCTACAGGACACTTTGGCATTATGTGTTGTGGGAGGCAGATCCCCAAACCCCAAAAATGTCCACATCCTAGTGCCCAGAACCTCTGAATATATGTTATAGGGCAAAAGGGAATTACAGTTACAGGTGGAACTAAGGTTGCTAAATCACATGACCTTAAAGGGATTATTCTGGATTCCTGAGTGGGCCCAGTGTGATTGCAAGGGTCCTTAGAAGCAAAAGAAGGAGTCAGAAGAAGAGGTCAGAGTAGAATGGTGTAGGAGGCTCTAATTTCTTGTTGCTGGTTTTGAAGATGGAGAAAGGAGGAAGAAAAGCCAGAAGCTGGCAAAGACAAAGAAACAGATTCTTCCCAAGAACCTTTCAAAGGGACATGATGTTGCTTGACAGAGTAATGTCATCCCAGTGAGACCATTGTCAGACTGCTAGCCTACAGAACCATAAGGTAATAAATTTATGTTATTTTAAGCAACTAAATTGATAGTAATTTGCTATAGCAGTGATAGAAAACTGGTATGTTTAGATTTTAAAAAGTATTCAGTCTTTGAGATAGATATTCCATTGCATATATATTCCATGTCCTCTTTATCCATTCATTTATTGATGGATAATTAGATCCTTCCATATCTTGACTATTATAAATAATGCTGCTATGAATGTTGGGGTCCATATATCTTTTCAAATTAGTGGTTTTTTCCTTTGGAAAAACACCCAGAAGTGGAATTGCTGGGTAGAATGACAATTCCAGTTTAATTTTTTGAGGAACCTCCATACTGTTTTCCATAGGGGCTGCACCATTTTGCACACCCACCAATAGTACAGGAGAGTTCCCTTTCTCCCCATCCTCACCAATATTTGCTCTTTATTGTCTTTTTTGGTAATAGCCATATCTCTACTCCTTCGCTCACCTTGAAAGCAAAACGTAGTGAAGTTATCTATACTTGCTGTCACAATTCTTTTCTTCCCATTACTTCTTGAACCATGTCTAAACAGGCCTTTGCCTCCCACTACTCCATAGATGCTGCTTTTGCCGAAGTCTCCAGTAGCTGTTAGTTTCTTCAAATTGAGTGGTCATCTCTCTACCCTCATCCTATTTATCTGTTAACTGCATTTAACATAATTGATCACTCCTTGCTTTCTGGACATTCTTCACTTTCCTAGAAGATATCATTCTCCTGTTTTCCTCTTACTTCAGTGGCTACCTCAGACTCCTTTGCTGGAGCCTCTATATTTCCCCAATCTCTAAATCTCCATATATTTGAACCTCCCATGAATTCAAATTATTTTAAAAAAATATTTATTATTTGATTTACTTATTTTTGGCTGTGCTGGGTCTTTGTTGCTGCCTGGGCTTTTCTCTAGTTGCAGCGAAGTGGGGCTACTCCCTAGTTGTTGTGCACAAGCTTCTCATTCCAGTGGCTTCTCTTGTTGTGGAACACAGGTTCTAGGGTGCCCAGATTTCAGTAGCTCTGGCCCATGGGCTCAGTAGTTGTGGCTCCTGGGTTCTAGAGCACAGGTTCTAGAGCACAGCAAAGGCTCATTTGCTCCATGGTATGTGGGATCTTCCCAGATCAGGGATCGAACCTGTGTCTCCTGCATTGGCAGGTGGATTCTTTAGCACTGAGCCACCAGGAAGCCCCTCGGAAATTCAAAATGTTCAAAACAGAATTCCCCTATCTTACTCCTCTCCTGCTCTTCACCATTTACTCAGGGAAAGATTTGACTCTCATATACCATGTTCACTGCCTTAACAAATCTTGAAAGCTCTAATTTCAAAATACACACAGAATTTACCCACCACTTTTTTTTTTTTAAATAATAATAAACAGCAACATCTTCTCCTACCATTCTGGCCTCATCCACCAAAACTGTCTTACAGAAGATTCTTAACTATTCTCTTTATTCTTGTCCATATTTGTTCTCAGCAAGGCAAGCCAGAGCAGTCCTTTAAAATGCAAGTTAAGGCAGTGCCCCTCAACTATCCTGTGATAAAGATCTATTTTAAAAATTTCATTCCATCATGGATTGATGATGCCTCTGTAAAATACTGGAAAAATTAAATTTAAAAAGACAAGCAGAACACATCACTTTTATTATTTGATTCAAGAAGTATAAAATTAAATTTCAATTACAGGTTGCTTTGTCACCAACCGATAACACACTGCTTACAGATGGCAAAGACCCGTGGACTCCACTTTGGGTAGCACCAGCTTTGATCATGTTAGTTCCCTGCTCAAGCCTACTAGTGACTTTCTCCTTGCCCACATCAATAGTCAAAGACTTAGTGGTGGCCTCAGAGGCCTCTGTGATCTGGCCTCCTATCATATTTTTCTGCCTTTTTTCTGGCATCTTGCCCCTTGGCCAGCCATATTAGGCTCCTGCTCTTTTCAGAACAGGCCATGCATCTTCTCACCCCTGATCTTTGTACTTGAAGTTTTCTCTGTTTAGAATGAGTTCTTCTCAGAAAGTCATATAGATCTTTCTCATCTCCTTCAGGTTGCCAATTAATGTCTCTTTTAAATACCATCCTCTTTCACCAGTTATTTAAAAGAAGCTATATTTTCATTCCTGGATTTCAGCACACAATACAAGACAAAAATTGCCATTTTCACCCCTTCCCCCATACATTTAACTTTACTTATTGCCTGTCTTTCCACAGGAGAACATCAGCTCCTCAAAGTTGGGGGCTTTCTGTTTTGTTCACTGCTATTTTTCTAGTGTTTAGAATATAGCCTGGGATATAGATACTCAAAATATTTATCGAGTGAATAGATAAATTGAATAAATACAGCTCAGGAGTATACCATAAGGATATACCTGGGTCTCCTGCATTGCAGGCAGATTCTTTACTGTCTGAGCTACCAGGGAAGCCCAAGGATATTATCAGATAAGTGCTAAAAGTTAAATGTATAAGAATGCTCAGAGTATCAGTAACTTAAAATATTTATTGAGCATTTACAGCACTAAAAATTGTAAGCCTCCTCTATGGTCATTAATAGGATATTGATTATGTGAATTATGATGAACCTCTATACTTTTGTCTGCTGAGTACCTTTGTTCTTCCAGGTCCTGCATTTGTCCATTCCCGTGGCTACTGTGGAGTTGCTACATTCTAATAGCTGATTGGCACAGGGGTGGAAATTAAGTAATGAGCCCCTTCCTTGAGATTTTGAACTTTGTAGCCTAAAAAGTGTAGTCAGTACAGTCAGAGAAATGTTTCCTACTGTGTGGAGAAATCCATACTGCTTTGAAAGAACATGAAATGGACCCAAGAAAAAAAACAGATGAGGAGAACAGAACTCTTAATGTTGTTTTAGTCCCTCCTCCTAATTTTTTCCCTGAGGTTCCCCTGCATCCTTGCCCTTTTCTCAGTTATTTAGGCTTTCCTTGGATTCCCTGATCTAATTCGCCTCCCATTTTGTTAAAGTCAGTTCATATTTGTGTTCTGTTACTTGAAGACAAATGCACATACAACGCTGTACTGTGTGGTGGCAGAAAAGATGATGTATATCAATGTTCATGGATTTAAGAAAGTTTCCATAATAAATTCCTGGGTGGAAAAGCAAGTTTTAAGTAAACATGACCCTATAATATAAAAAAGTATATATTTTAGCTGCATATGTGCATTTAGAAATGAATAACAATAAATATATGCCAAACTATGGTTATCTTTGGGTAGTGAGATTTTTGAGGACTCCTGGTTTTTTTTTTCTTTATCTTTTCTGTCTTTTTTTGAATTTTTATAGTGAACATTATAAAGATAATAAATATTTGTAAATACAAAAGACTAGGCATAACTTCTCTTTACCTAGTTTATTATCCTGATATTATCACTAAAAATGCATCACATATAGGAGAGAAAATGTGGAAATTATGCATAATTTTTCTGGGATTTGATCCATTTACCCTCTTGGTTACTTTAGTAATTTGATATTCACCATACTGCCTCCTCCAGTCTCTTCCCCTAATTTCCGAATGAAAGATGCAACTAAAAATGCAATTAGAACATATATCTTCTGAAATGATCTCTTATTGCTCATTTCTTCTCTTTTTAGAGCAAAAGATTACATGGGATTTTCTTACAATTAAATATATTAATTTTTTTATGCCCTAAACATGTAAATATCAGGCATTTAGAAGAGGGACACAGGGTTTCTGGCAGGGATGGTCAGAGAAACTTCATGGGAGAGGTTGGATTCAAGCAGGACAGAGAAGAAAGAATGGACACTTCAGGTTGGTGTGTGCGTGTGTAGGAGGCTCTAGAGGGAGCACAGTTGGAGCATATGAGAATACTACAGAACATTTTGGGGGCCAGTGAGAATACTACTCCAAATGGAGCCAAAAGAGGTAGTTTGTGGCTAGATTGTAAGTCCTTTATGACAGTATAATTTTTTTAAAAAAAGTTTTTATTTTGTATTGGGGCATAGCTGATTAACAATGTTGTAGTAGTTTCAAGAGAACAAGATGGCGTAGGAGTAGGTGGATGTGGAGTGCACCTCCATGGATACATCAGGAATACACGTTCAGACACAGATGTGCATGCAGAACACCGGCTGACAGCAGACAGGAGTACCTGACCAGCAGAAATGAGTATATAGACCCACGCAAGATTTGGTAGGATGAAGGAACTAGGGGGAAAGCCAGGAGTGTTAGTGTTGTAGCCACACGTTCTGGGAAACAAACTCACTCAGAAGGACAATGCAGATAGTAGAGTGCAGTTTATTACACCGGAGGGCCCAAGGCAGAGTCTCCTCTTAGCCAAGGACTCCAGCCAATTTTTGTGAAAACCTTATATACCCTAAGTGTACGTGCTCAAACCCACCTCCCCAAATTCCTTGAAACTAGTCTGGACAAGGTAAAAGAGAGATACGATCAAAGTTAACCCATGATTCATGTGTAATAAGCCTAAATAGTTAAACAGTGGACATTTATCAATAAGCCTGTGGTCATATCCTGATAAACATAATGGAATTTACGACTTTGTTCTGTTACAGAGACAATTAGCATATTCTTTTAGGTGACTTTTAAGGCTGAGAGTGAAACAGCTGATCTGTGGCAGTCTAAATGGAATGAGAATCAGACAGTCCTTGCCGCAGCCATACGTACCCGGTGCAGGGATGTAGATGCCCTGGAAGGTGCAGCGGCTGGGAGCTGGAGTTTAGGAATTGTGGAGCAATCCCAGGGCAAGGGCTGCTGTTGACTGAGGAGAGACAGATCAAGGGGATGTGAGGGAGGAGATTGTGGTGGGAAATGCTTGTGGAGGAAAGCCAGGCAACCATGGAAGCAAGGGGATACTGCTGAGTCAATCGTAGTGGGTGGAGTCATCACCATAGCCTCTCTCTCTGCACCCAGCAGCATAGGCAGCTGAACAATAGAGAGGCTGGCCCATCAAATGCCTGACGCACTGAACTAGAGGAGGACCCCACCCAGTGTGCCCCAGTAAGTGCGTGATGTGCCAATTACAGAGTAAGACCCCAGTCAGGGGGATCCCACTATGTGCCTGATTCGCTGAACAACAGAGAAGGAACCCAAGCAAGAGAGCCCTCTTGAGTGCCTGAACAGGTGGAGCTGGGGAGAAAGACTGGCCAAAGAGGACTTCTGATCACCAGCTACAAGAGGCTTGAAAAAAGACTCTGAAAGGGCCATAACTCTTGGGGTGGAGGCACTCCATGTCCCTGCACACTGGGCGCCACCAGGGTCCCCGCAAGCCAAGCAGCTGCACCCCCTTCATGCTCAGCTCCCACTGGGGCAGAGCTGCCACAGGCAAGAAAGTCTTGCATCTATGCGTACAGGGTTGCTTTGGTAGTAGTCCAAACTCTGTACCCTGTAGACTGTGGCCTGCCAGGCTTCTCTGTCAGGGAGGGGGGTTCTGGAGTGTATTGGCCAATACTGGTTGCCATACCCTTCTAGAGCACTATATTTCCTGCTGCCCCAGCCGCCAGCTCCCCTGAGTACCTGGTGCTGCCAGAATCCCTGAGACCCAAGCAGCTGCACCAGCTCCACACCTGGCCCTCACAGAGGCAAACCCAAATCCTCCAGGGCAGCCTCAGGAACAAACCCCAGTGGACCATCCACATGTAGAGGTGGAAATAAAACCACAGTTGAAACCCAGGGGCAGTGTGACTAAGAAAGAAGACCCAAAACCTTCCCACCAGCTGTACAAGCTGCAGATTAAATCCACACTATCAACTAGGCAGACTCTGTGTCTATGGAACATATAAAAGATCATTGAGAGCGCCCACAAAAGAAAACGCACTAATTCTGATAGCTGTGGACATCAGAGGCAAGAACATAGAGGAGTAGGAGATTAGAATCGGAGCTGCCCCCACAACAGGTCCAGAGATCAGCACAGCATTGGAGGGCATTATAGGGAGGGGAGGTGGACTGTGACTCCCTCCCCGCAAGGGAAAGGACGCTCTTAGCAGTGATTCAAGGAAAACATTCATTATTCTTATGTTTTGGCTTGTTCTGTAGATCCTTTTGAATTTTTTTCTTTTTTCCCTTTTTTCCCTCCTCTGTTGTAGTCATCAATTTTGTTGGCACTATGAAATCTAATTAAGCCTTTGAGCTTTTTTTTTTCCCCTCAGTCACATTTTTAATTATTTATGGTTATAAACCTCTGCCTCTACATTGGGCTTTCGCAATTCTGGGGAGTTTTCCTTTTCTTTTTTTTTTTAATTTTAATTTTTAGTTTTTTAAACCTATTATTATTTTTTCTACATTTATTCTTTTGCTTTTCCTACTGCTCTTTTACCCTTGCAGTTAATCTTTAATGTATATAAATCTTTATCTACCTCTATTTAACTTTGCATATCTATTCTTTCTTTCCTTTCCTCTCAACTTATTTGTTAGTTTTATTTTCATTGCTTTATTCCCCAATTGGCACCTTGCTTTAGTTTTGTTTTCCAGTTTGTGCTTTAGTTAGTTTTGTCCTGGTAGATATAATTTTTGGTTTCCTTTGTTCTCCAGGTCAATCTATTGTACTTTATTATTGTTGGGCTGTTCTGATTTTGTTTATGAGTGTATATGTATATGTGTATATTCAGTCACACTTTATATCATTTTTATAAACCTCTGCATCTACATTAGGCTTTTGCAGTTCTGTGGAGTTTTCCTTCTTTTTTTCTTTCTTCTTCTGTTTATTTTCTTTTCTCTTTTTTATAATTTTAACTTTTAATTTTTAAGCCTATTATTATTTTTTCTACATTTATTCCTTTGCCTTTCTTATTGTTCTTTTCCCCTTGCAGTTTATCTTTAATATATAAAAATCTTCTTCATCTACCTCTCTTTAACTTTGCATGTCTATTGTTTCTTTCTTTCCTTTCCTCTAACATATTTGTTAGTTTTGTTTTCATTTCTTTATTCCCCACTTGGCACCTTGCTTTAGTTTTGTTTTCCGCTTTGTGCTATAGTTTTGTTCTTAACTGGTAAATATAAATTTTGATTTCCTTCGTTCTCTGGGTTAATCTATTGTACTTTATTTTTGTTGACTGTTTTGACTTTGCTCATGGATATATATGTACATGTGTATATTCATTTATTTAATTATTATTTGCCTGGTTTTTTAACTGCCATTTGTTTGGGGTTCATCTTTGGTTTCTCGTTTTTGGATATTTGGTTTAATCTCACTTAATGCCATAACAAACCACTTGTGGAATCTTCATTCCTGACCAGAGAGCAAGCCCTGACCCTTTGGAGCGGGAGCACTAACTCCAAGACCCTAGAATACCAGAGAACTAACCCTTGGGAGTATCAAATAGTGAGAACTCACACAAAGGAAACCACTTGAATACAAGACCCAGCATCACCAACCACCAGTAGTGTCCTGTGCAGGATGCCTCATCTAAACAACAAACAAAACAGAAATACAAACCCAATCATCAGCAGACAGGATTACCACCTCACTCAGCCTTGCCCATCAGAGAAACAAACAAGCAAACAAACAAAAACTCAGCACAAATCTCACCCTATAGGAAGCTTATACAAACCACTGGACCAACCTTAGGAGGGCAGAAGCCAAAAGGAAGAAAGAATTCAACCTTCAAGACTGGGAAAAGGAGGCCTCAAACACAATAAGTTAAAAAAAATAATGAAAAGGCAGAGAAATACTACACAAATGAAGGAACAAACTAGAAACACAGAAGTCCAAATAAATGAAGAGGAAATAGGCAAACTCCCTGAAAAAGAATTCAGAATAACGATAGTAAAGATGATCAAAAACCTTGAAAACAAAATGGAGAAAATGCAAGAATCAATTAACAAAGACCTAGGAGAACTAAAGAATAAACATATAGAGACAAACAACACAGTTACTGAAATTAAAAATACTCTAGAAGGAATCAACAGCAGAATATCTGAAGCAGAAGAATGAATCAGTGAACTGGAAGATAAAATGGTGAAAGTAACTTCTGAAGAGCAGAATAAAGAAAAAAGAATGAAAAGAACTGAGGATAGTCTCAGAGACCTCTGGGGCAATATCAGATGCACCAACATTTGAATTATAGAGGTCCCAGAAGAAGAAGAGATAAAGAAAGGGTATGAGATAATTTTTGAAGAGATTATAGTTGAAAATTTCCCCAACATGGAAAAGGAAATAGTCAATTAAGTCCAAGAGGCACAGAGTCCCATACAGGATAAACCCAAGGAGAAACATGCCAAGACACACACTAATCAAACTGACAAAGACTAAACACAAAGAAAGAATACTAAAAGCAGCAAGGGAGAAGCAACAAGTAACATACAAGGGAAACCCCATAAATTTAACAGCTGATCTTTCAGCAGAAACTCTGCAGGCCAGAAGGGAATGGCAGGATATGTTTAAAGTACTGAAAGGAGAAAATCTGCAACCACGATTACTGTACCCAGCAGGGATCTCATTTAAAATTGATGGAGAAATAAAAAGCTTTTCAGACAAGCAAAAGTTAAAGACATATACAGTCAATAAATACAACAGAAGAAAAAGGATCTACAACCCCAAACAATTAAGAAAATGACAATAGGAACATATATATCAATAATTACTTTAAATGTAAATGGATTAAATGCTCCAACCAAAAGATGCAGACTAGCTGAATGGATACAAAAACAAGACCCTATATATGCTGTCTACAAGAAACCCACTTCAGACCTAAAGACACATATAGACTGAAAGTGAGAGGATGGAAAAATATATTCCAATATATTCATGCAAATGGGAAGCAAAAGAAAGGTGGAGTAACAGTCCTCATAGCAGACAAAATAGACCTTAAAATAAAGATCACCAGAGATAAGGAAGGACACTACATAATGATCAAGGTCTCAATCCAAGAGGAAGACATAACAATTGTAAATATCTATGCACCCAACACAGGAGCACCTCAATACATAAGACAAACACTAACAGACGTAAAAATTGAAATTGACAGTAACACAATAATAGTAGGAGACTTTAACACTCCACTCACACAAATGGACAGATCGTCAAAACAGAAAATTAAAAAGGAAACACAAGTCTTAAATGATACATTAGATGAGATGGATCTCATTGATATCTTCAGGACATTCCATCCAAATGCAGAAGAATATCCCTTCTTCTCAAGTGCACATGGAACATTTTCCAGGATAGACATCTTGGGTCACATATCAAACCACAGTAAATTTAAGAAAATTGAAATAGTATCAAGCATCTTCTCTGACCACAATGCTGTGAGACTAGATATCAATTACAAGAAGAAAACTGCAAGAAACAAGCACATGGAGATTTAACAACACATTTCTAAATAACCAACAGGTTACTGAAGAAATAAAAAGGGAAATAAAAAAAGTTCTAGAAACAAATGACAATGAAAACACAACAACTCAAAACCTATGGGATGCAGCAACAGCAGGTCTAAGAGGGAAGTTTATAGCGATACAATCCTATCTTAAGCAAGAAAAGCATTGAATAGACAACCTAACATTACACCTAAAACAACTGGAAAAAGAAGAACAAAAACCCCCCAAAATTAGCAGAAGGAAAGAAATCATAAAGATCCAAGCAGAAATGAATGAAAAATAAATGAAAGAAACAGTAGTAAAGATTAGTAAAGCTAAAAGCTGGTTCTTTGAGAAGATAAACAGAATTGACAAACCTTTAGCCAGACTCATCAGGAAAAAAAAAGAGAAGAATCGAATCAACAAAATTAGAAATGAAAAAGGGGAGGTTACAACAGACAATGCAGAAATACAAAGGATTATAAGAGAATATTATGAACAACTATATGGCAATAAAATGGATAACCTGGAAGAAATGGACAGATTCTTAGAAAAGTTCAATCTTCCAAGACTGAACCAGGAAGAAATAGAAATTATGAACAACCCAATTAGAAGCACTGAAATTGAATCTGTGATCAAAAATCTCCCAAAGTAAACAAGCCCAGGACCATATGGCTTCACAGGAGAATTCTGTCAAACATTTAGAGAAGAGCTAATGCCTATTCTTATAAAACTCTTTCAAAAAATTGCAGAGGAAGGAACACTTCCAAACTCATTCTATGAGGCCACCAACATCCTGATGCCAAAACCAGGCAAAGACAACACACAAAAAAGAAAACTACAGGCCAATATCATTGATGAACATAGATGCAAAAATCCTCAACAAAATTTTAGTGAACAGAATTCAACAACACATCAAAAAGATCATACACCATGGTCAAGTTGGGTTTATTCCAGGAATGCAAGGATTCTTCAATATATGCAAATCAATCAATGTGATTTCCATATTAACAAACTGAAAGATAAAAATCATATGATAATCTCAATAGATGCAGAAAAAGCCTTTGACAAAATTCAGCACCTATTTATGATTAAAACTGTTCAAAAAATGGGTATAGACGGAACTTGCCTCAACATAGTAAAGGCCATATATGATAAGCCTACAGCAAACATTATTCTCAATGGTGAAAAACTGAAAGCATTCCCCCTAAGATCAGGAACAAGACAAGGGTGTCCACTTTCACCATTATTATTCAGCATAGTTTTGGAAGTCCTAGCTACAGTAATCAGAGAAGAAAAAGAAATAAAAGGAATCCAGATCAGAAAAGAAGTAAAGCTCTCACTGTTTGCAGATGACATGATACTGTACATAGAAAACCCTAAGATAGTATCAAAAAATTACTAGAGGTAATCAGTGAATTTAGTTAGCAAAGTTGCCGGATACAAAATCAATACAAAGAAATCACTTGCATTTCTGTATACTAACAATGAAAAATCAGAGAAATTAAGGAATCAATCCCATTCACTATTGCAATATAAAGAATTAAAAATATAGGAATAAACTTACCTAAGGAGACAAAAGAACTGTACACAGAAAATTATAAGACACTGATGAAAGAAATCAAAGATGACATAAACAGATGGAGAGATGTTCCACTTTCCTGGGTAGGAAGAATCAATATAGTGAAAGTGACTATACTGCCAAACGCAATCTACAGATACAGTGTGATCCTTATCAAATTACCAATGGCATTTTTCACAGAACTAGAACAAAAAATTTCAAAATTTGTAGAGAAACACAAAAGACCCAGAATAGCCAAAGCAGTCTTTAGAAAGAAGAATGAAGCTGGAGGAATCAACCTTCCTGACTTCAGCTTATACTACAAAGGTACAGTCCTCAAGACAGTGTGGTACTGGCACAAAGACAGAAATATTACCAATGGAACAAGATAGAAAGCCCAGAAATAAACCCATGCACCAATGGGTACCTTATTTTTGACAAAGGAGGCAAGAACATACAATAGGGCAAAGACAGCTTCTTCAATAAATGGTGCTGGGAAAACTGGACAGCTACATATAAAAGAATGAAATTAGAACACTTCGTAACACCATACACAAAGATAAACTCAAAATGGATTAAAGACCTAAATGTAAGACCAGAAACTGTAAAACTCTTAGAGGAAAACATAGGCAGAAGACTCGATGACATAAATCAAAGCAAGATCCCCTGTGGCCCACCTCCTAGAGTAATGGAAATAAAAACAAAAGTAAACAAGTGGGACCTGATTAAACTTAAAAGCTTTTGCACAGCAAAGGAAACTATAAGCAAGGTGAAAAGACAACCCTCAGAATGGGAGAAAATAATTGCAAATTAAACAACTGACAGAGGATTAATTTCCAAAATATACAAGCAGCTCATACAACTCAATACCAGAAAAACAAACAAGCCAATTAAAAAGTGGGAAAAAGACCTAAACAGACATTTCTCCAAAGAAGGCATACATATGGGTAACAAACACATGAAAAGATGCTCAACATAGCTCAGTATTTGAGAAATGCAAATCAAAACCAAAGTGAGATGTCACATCACACCAGTCAGAATGGCCAACATTGAAAAGTCTACAAACAGTAAATGCTGAGAGAGGGTGTGGAGAAAATCCCTGTTTTCTTGCTCTTGCCCTGTTGGTGGGAATGTAAATTGATATAGCCACTATGGAAGACAGTATGGAGATTCCCTAAAGAACTAGGAATAAAGCCACCATATGACCCAGCAATCCCACTCCTATGCATATACCCTGAGGAAACTAAAATTGAAAAAGACACATGTGTCTCATTGGTCGTTGCAGCACTATTTACAATAGCTAGAACATGGAAGCAACCTAGATGTCTGTTGGCAGATGAATGGATAAAGTTGTGGTACATATACACAATGGAATATTACTCAGCCATAAAAAGGAATCCATTTGAGTCAGTTCTGATGAGGTGGATGAACCTAGAGCCTGTCATGTGAAGTGAGGCTTCACATACAGAGTGAAGTGAGTCAGAAAGAGAAAGATAAATATCATATTCTAATGCACATATACAGAATCTAGAAAAATGGTACTGAAGAATTTATTTACAGGGCAGTAATGGAGAAACAGACATAGAGAATAGACTTATGGACATGGAAGAGGGGAGGAGAGGGTGAGATGTATGGAAAGAAGTAACATGGAAACTTACATTACCATATGTAAAATAGATAGCCAATGGGAATTTGCTGTATCACTCAGGAAACTCAAGCAGGGGCTCTGTATCAACCTAGAGGGGTGGGGTGGGAAGGGAGATGGGAGGGAGGTTCAAAAGGGAGGGGGTATATCTATACCTACGGCTGATTCATGTTGAGGTTTGACAGAAAACAACAAAATTCTGTAAAGCAATTATCCTTCAATAAAAAAAAATTAAAAACAATGTTGTAGTAGTTTCAAGGGACTTGGGCATACATATATGTGTATCCATTCTCCCCCAAACTCCCTTCCCATCCAGGCTAGCACATAACATGAGCAGAGTTCCATGTGCTATGCAATGGGTCTTTGTTGGGTATCCATTTTAAATATAGCAGCATGTACATGACTTTCCCAGTGTCCCCAGCTCTCCCTTCCCGCCAACAACCATCAGTTCATCTTCTTAAGTCTTTGAGTCTCTTTCTGTTTTGTAAGTAAGTAAATTTGTGCCATGTTAACTGTTGGTCCATGTTTATAAATAATAGCTTTTAGTTCATGTACCAAACCAGTTAATAGTGGCTATCTGGAGTGCTTTAAGAAGATTCCTGAGTAGTTCCTGTGGAAAAAAATCCCTGATGAATGAATGGTGTCTGTCCTGGGCATGAAGAGTGAGAGTGACATCACACGTGCTTGGCTATGTTAAACTCTACTGAAGACAATGAGAAACTGAGGTTTAGCTTTGTTTTATTCTCATGTAGTCTACTTCTTGAATTTTGATCCACGTTCATGTTTTGATTCCTGTGCAGACTTGTCTACATAGATATGAAGGTGAAACTAGCTTTTTGTATTATTTGTGTTCTTAAGATATATTGTTCTGTGACGTTTCAGTTTATTTTCATTCTTGTCTGACGAGTTGCTAAAACTAGTAAGCCCATCTTTCTGATCAAGAACTCTTGTAAAAACTCAGTAATGACACTTATGATCATAATTTGACTTCCTGTGTAGTTTGCCTATAGGTAAAGGATCTGCTAAATCACGCTAGATGAGTATGTTCAGTATGTGAGAGTTGTGCTTCTCATTATAACCATGTTCATTGGCATCTTGATGTCTTTCTCTGGCTCTTGGATGTTTTGGTAGCATGGGTAAATTTATCATAGCTTGTTGAGAGCAAGTGTCAAATACCTGAAAGGGAAAGGCTGGATCCAGGCACCCTTCTCTTAGAGGAGACAGAATCTGTGTCATTTCCAAAAGATTGCCTGTTTTCTACCGATTTTAATGAACTACTCTAGCTCTATTGGTCACTTTTTGTTTTTATTATGAAGTATTTGGCACATATAAAAGAATACAGGAACATAATAATAAAATGTACACCCATGACTTCTCCTCCCAAAAACAAAATAACACATTACCAATGCATTGCTTGTATCATATTCTCTCCTTCTCCTGCCTCACTTCAAGAGGCAACCATTATCCTGTAAATTGTAGGTATCATTCATTTGCCTGTTTTAATTGGTAACTTTAGCAAACACACATATATATAATCATGTAGTTTTGGTTGTTTTGAACTTTATTAAAATGGTGTTATATTGTTTGTAGGCTTTTGCAGCTCATTTCTCCCATCTACAGGCATGCCATAGAGACATGACAGATTGGGTTCCAGACCACCTCAATAAACCAAATATAGCAATAAGGCAAGTCACAGGAGTTTTTGGTTTCCCAGTGCATATGAAAGTTACATTCATACTATTATATTTTAGTCTATTAAGTGTACAATATCATTATGTCTAAAAAATAATGTACATATTTTAATTAAAATATTTTATTGTTAAAAAAGTGCTGATCCTAAACCGAGCCTTTAGTGTATTGTAATCTTTTTGCTGATAGAGGGTCTTGCATTTATGTTGATGGTTGCTGACTTATCAGGGTGGTGTTTTCTGAAGGTTGGGGTGGCTGTGGCAGTTTCTTAAAATAAGGCAGCAGTGAAGTTCGCTGAACCAGTTGACTCTTTCTTTCATGAACAATTTCTCTGTAGCATGCAATGATATTTGATAACATTTTATCCACAGTAGAACTTCTTTCAAATTTGGAATCAGTCCTCTCAAACCCCATCACTGCTTTGTCAACCAAGTTTATGTAATGTTCTAAATACTTTGTTTTCATTTCAACAGTCTTCACAGCATCTTTACCAGGAGTAGGTTCTATCTCAAGAAACCAGTTTCTTTGCTCATTAATAAGAAGAAGCTCCTCAGCTGTTCAAGTTTTATCATGAGATTACAGCAACGCAGGTACATCTTTAGGTTTCACTTCTAATTCTCTTGATATTTCCAACATATAAATAGCTACTTCCTCCAATGAAATTTTGAATCCTTCAAAGTCATCCACGATGATTGGATTCAACTTCTTATAAGTGTCTGTTAATTCTGGTATTTTGACCTCATGAGTAATCTTAATGGCATCTAGGGCTGAATCCTTTAAAAAAAATTTCAATTTTCTTTGCCCAGATCCATTAGAGGAATCACTGTCTCTTGCAGCTATAGTTGTACAAAATTAATTTCATAAATATTAAGATGTGAAAAGTCAAATTACTGCTTGATCCATGGACTACAGGATGGATGCTATGTTAGCAGACATGAAAACAAAACTAATCTGGTAGAGCATCTCTGTCAGAGCCCTTGGATGACCAGGCACATTGTCAGTGAGCAGTAGCATCTTGAAAGAAATGTTTTATTTGGAGCAATGGGTCTCAACAGTGGGCTGAAAATGTTTAGTAAATAACGTTGTAAACAGATGTGCTGTAATACAGGTTTCACTGTTTTAATAATAGAGCACAGAAAGTTAAAGTGAAAGTTGCTCAGTCTTGTCTGACTCTTTACAACCCCATGGACTATACAGTCCATGGAATTCTCCAGGCCAGAATACTGGAGTGGGTAGCCTTTTCCTTCTCCAGGGGATCTTCCCAACCCAGGAATCCAACCCAGGTCTCCTGTGTTACAGGAGGATTCTTCACCAGCTGAGCCAGGCAGAGTAGATTTAGCCCTAAGGGCCCAAGATTTTCAGAATAACAAATTAGCATTGGCTTCAACTTAGAATCACCAGCTGCCTTAGCCCCTAATAAGAGCGTCAGCCTGTCCCTTTGGTGCTTTGTAATCAGGTGCTGACTCCTCCTCTTTAGCTGTGAAAGTCCTAGATGGCATTTTCTTCCAATATAAGGCTGTTTTGTCTACATTGAAAATCTGTTCAGTGTAGCCACCTCTGTAAGTTATGGAAACATTTTGTTTCCTTAAACCTCATGAACCAACCTCTCTTAGCTTCAGACTTTTCTTCTGCTTCCTCACCTCATTTAGCCTTCGTAGAATTGAAGAGAGTTACAACCTTCCTTTGTATTAGGCTTTGGTTTAAGGGAATGTTTGGTTTGATCTTCTATCCAGACCACTAAAACTTTTTTCATATCTTCAATAAAGCTGTTTTGCTTTCTTGTCTTTCATATGTTCACTGGAATAGCACTTTTAGTTTCCCTCAAGAACTTTTCCTTTGCACTCACAGCTTGGCTAGCTGCCATAAAAGGCTGAGCTTTCAGCCTATCTTGGCTTATGACATGCCTTCTTCATTAAGCTGAATTACGTGTAGCTTTCGGTTTAAAGTGAGAGATGTGCAACTCTTCCTTTCAGTTGAACATTTAGAGGATGTTGTAGGGTTGTTAATTGGCCTAATTTCAATATTATTGTGTCTCAGGGAATAGGGAGACTTGAGAAAAGGGAGAGAGACAGGGAAGAGCTGGTTGGTGGAATAGTCAGAACACATACAACACTTATTAAGTTCACCATCTTATATGGGCGTGGTTTGTGGCACCCCAAAACAGTGACAGTAGTTAACACCAGAGATTGCTGATTATAGATCATCACAGCAAATATAATAATAATGAAAAAGTTTGAAATATCAGAGGGATTACCAAAGTGTGATAGAGACATGAAGTGAGCAAATGTTTTAAGTCTGTAGGATCTACCATCTCCTAGTGCTGGCTCTCAGACCACAGGGAGAGAGACCAAACCTCTAATAATAAAAGTGGTCCTGAGAAAGTAAATGCCCTCACAAAAGTGGGTAATGTTTTCATCTAGCATTTAGGTTCAAGGCTTTCTGCTTGTCACTTTAAATTCCTTATAACAAGGTTAGTGTTATTTATCTATTTGGATGCTCAGAGAGCTTAAACAACTCTGAAAATCCCATTGCTATTTGAGCCCTGAATTTATCCCACATTCACACACTTTCCACTCTAATACCCACAGGGATTTCATTAACAAAGTCAGCTAAGGTGATGTAAGGGGGTCCAATCCAGTGGGTAAAGATTGAATCAGGAGAACCTTGTGCAAGGAGATGCCCAGGGCTCTCTGAGATGTGTTTAGAATTCAGAAGTCCATCAGTAGGGTAGGCGAGTGAGCATGGAAAATGCTTGGAGATGCAGGCAGAGAATCACTTGTGAGCAACTTGTGTTCCTCTTCCCCAGAGTTGAGTTTACAACAGACATTAGTAAATTTACTAAAGGAAATTTAAATTTAAGGAAAGTTTAAGGTTTAAGGAAAGTTAAATAACTTGAATATGTGTAGTATACCACCAGTAAGATCATGTAGAGTAAACTGGTATGCAGCCAAAATTTCTCCAGGTTTTACTAAATTTTGTTAGAAAAGACATTAGTGATATAATGTTCAAATCCCTCTGGTTAATTGTCCCCTGAAGCAGGGCTTGGCTTCTTTGAAACAAGGCCCAGTGGGTTCCCCACCAGCTTTATAAAGGGAACCCTCAGGTGGTGCGCCCAGAAATAAATCTGCTCACCTGGGACCACTGCCTTTCTGACATGCACCTGCTGGGTGTTACCTCAGGAGATTCTCCGTGGTCACCTGGCTACCTCAGAGTTTGTGAGCCTCCTTCCTGTCACCATCGCTGAGTTCTGGAGATTAATTGCAAAGTGGGCAGAGGGATCGGTAAGCACCCCCACCCCTGTGGTAGGGGCTCCACGTCCCACCTCAACCAAAGAAATCCACTTTTATCCAGTTCATAAGGGGTTTGCCTATTTTTGTTGCTGTTGTTGTTTAGTTGCTAAGGTCTATTAAACTCTTTTGTCTACTCCATGGACTGTAGCCGATTAGAACTTCTAACAGTTGTTTGAAGACAGTTTCTCTGGTGTCTCTCTGGTGAAGGATTCTGCTATGTTCCAAGGAAAAGTGGGCAGAGACTCAGTTTCCTGCTCAAAGTGGAATTCTGTCACCTGGAGAACAAAGCACTTCTGTTCAGACTCTGAGTCTCACAGACTTGCTTATTAAAATAATTTCTGCCATTTTGGCTTCCAGCTTCTTTCTTCAGAGGTGTTGGGCATGGTCCCTGGGTTAGACTGGAAATACATAGCCAGTCCATCCACTCCCCACCTCTGTCAGGGTTCTCAGTTGCAGCTAACTGAAATATAGCGTGAGCAGAAAAGGAATTTATTAGTGAATACAGAATATCCCAGGAGGCCAGAAGCCAGACTGGGAGGCTCCCCCGCCAGGATGGATGCCCAGAATTGCACTGAGGACTTGGTCTGCTCCAAACTGCTCACTCGCCTCTGCGGGCCACAGACTCACTGCTGGTGTTCAGCCTTGGCTTGTGTGTGACCTTAGCCACCCCTCCCTCCGGCAACTGGAACTGCCTGCTGTCTGTCGCTCTAGAGTGGACCCCAGGTGACACTTGTTTCTCTGCAGTGATTCAATGCCTTTCTGGTATATGTGTTTGCTGGGGCCTATGTTGTAGCCCAGTGTCATAGCTGCCAAGGAGGTGGAGAATTCTCCAAGTGTAGCATGTTTGGTGGTGCTGAGAAGCCCAGAAAAGTGACAGCATGTTCACTTAGCCATCATTACCCTCAGAGTCCCTTCCTGTCCCCATTCCCTACCTCTTGCATTTACCCCAACCACAGCTTCCTTTATCTTCAACCACTCAAAACCAAAGACTTCATTAGAATTGAACTCTCTGAGGCATCACCGTCAACTCACACAAGCCCAGACATGACTAAACTTCAGCAGTATAAACAGCCAGTGTCAAGTTGAAACCTCTAAAGTGTACGCACTGAAACAACCATCTATTCCCAAACTAGTCCACAAGACCACAGGGTCCTAGGAAAGAATTGCCCATGCCTAATAGGGAGCACAAACATGTTTTCATTAGAGTGAAAATACAGCTTACTTTATGCCACATTCAATCAACAAGGACACAAAAAATGTATTTCTTTCTAAGAAAATTCTTCAGTGTTCAACATAGCTGTTTATTGAATGGATCAAGATGCTGTTAGTAAAAGCAGTAAACAAAACCCAAAGTCCTGTCTGTGAAGTGTTCATATTCTAGAGGGAGGAGCAGACCATGAACAAGGAATCAAATATATAAATAACAATCTCAGTGATAAGAAAATAAAGCAGAGTTAAGGAAAAGAAGTGCTCATTATATTGGGTGATCAGAGAGGTGGTATTTGAGCAGAGATGTGAGTAATGGGATAGGGCAGGTATAAAGCGATTTGGGAACAGAAGGTCCTGAGACAAAAACACTTCCAGGCATTAGCATTAGAGGAAGAAGGTCAGTGTGTGTGTGCTGGAGGGAAAGCCAAAGCTGAAATGAAAAGGAGAGACAGGTCTGAATACAGGGGGTCTTGTAGGCCACCATTAGAGTTTAGGCTTTTATTTTAAGGATGATAGGAAGCCATCGGACGGTTTTAAGCTGAGCAGTGTGACATGATCAGGTTAACCTTTTTGAAAGTTTCACTGGCTCTAGTTTAAAAGAGAAATATGTGGGGCAAAATTGAAAGCGAGGAAGCCTCTCAGGAGGCTTTGCTGTAACCCAGAGAGAAAAGCATGTCAGCTTGGACTCCCGGGGGAGCGGTGGAAGTGAGATCAAATTAATTTTTGAATGTATTTTGCCAAGACTTTCTCATGCTTTGTATGTGAAAACGAGAGACAGAAAGAATCCAGTGTATATTTCTAGGCTCCATTTTATGGTTGATTATATTTTTTAAAAAGTGGATATAAGAATATTTCCCCATAGGCTTTTCCAGAACTTGCCACTCCCCATCAGGAGGTGGCATCTATTACTCAAGGGATTGATTTTGACTATACTTGTGTCTTGGACGGTTAGCCAGAACAAAATAGCAAGGTCTAAGTGACCCCGAGCTCAGCTTCCATTTTGCATGATTCATAGAAGTCTTCTTCCTGTTTGTTTTTTTTCCCCGCATCAGACAATACATCTTTGATAACTAATGTGAATCTGGCTTTGTGTAATTCCACATCTGTTCTTTTTCCTCTGCTGCCCTCTTGGGGCCACAAACCACATTGCCCCACTTGTATGCCAGGCAAAAAACAATGAGCGCTTGTTACCTGGTGGGTACTATTTTGAACAGTTCACGTATACTTATTCCTGTGTTCTTGACAATCCTGTGTGGTACTTCTAACCTCCTTTTAAAGATGAGAAAACATGAATGCATAGATACAAGAAACAAGTTACCAAGATGCAAGAATCAAGGTTCTACAATGGCCACGCTGGAATTTGAACCAAGAGTCTAGTGTTGCACTATCCCCCTCTTCTTTGGTATGGAAAAGCCAGTCCAGTAGGCATCCATGTGAGACTTGTGTACTTTCATAACTTGTGAAAGTAAATTTACTTTGAAGTATGGGTTTTTATCTCTTTACTGGGTGATGACACTAGCTGCCTAACTAATCTCCCCATTGCTAGTCTTTCCCATTTCAGTCTATTTTCCATACAGTAATCAGAGGGGTCTCTTAAAAAAATGAAGGCATGAGCTAAGTGATATCTTATCTTTTCACCTTATCTAACTATATGAAAAATATAAGAGCCAGTCTTACCAAAGGGGTAAGATGAGTGAGCTAAGCCAGTTCAGTTCAGTTCAGTCGCTCAGTCGTGTCCGACTCTTTGCGACCCCATGAATCACAGCACGCCAGGCCTCCCTGTCCAGCAGATAGCCTAATACTCTTGAAACCACAATCAAAAATGGAGTCTATTGATGTGTGGTTATAATACTTAATATGCAGTATTTATCTCTGAGTAAATTTGGCTTTTATCTTATTCACTGTCACACGTATCCTGCAAGGATGAAAGCACATCTTCTCTCTTTTATAAGAGGAGAAATTCTACCATACAAATACTGCTCTGACATAGATGGAGTTATGGAAAGAATGTAGCTGAGGGTGCAGTGTCATGCAGAATAGAACTCTGACTCCAGAAATCTAACTGGTTTTCAGAAACCAAATGAAGTGCGTTAAGTGGAACCCTTTAAATATAGTCTGAACCAGAAGGTTAATATTCAAGCAGATAAAGCTGCTCAAGCTGTGTAGAGGGCAGTAGATGTAGTGGGCATCTGCTTGGCTGTCTGCAAAGACTTTGGAAGCATAGCTGAGAAGCCTCTTGGGCTCAGCTTCAAAAACATTCCCAGAAAGCATATGTGGTGTCAAGAGCCATTCCCAGCAGTGGAGATGGGGAGCCCAGAAGTTGCCAGTCCCAAAGCCATAGTCAATATTGTACTTTTTCCAACATCCTTGAGTTACTTTTCTTATCTCTGGGTAGTCGAGGCTTCTCTACACATGAAAGAAAGATAAAAATAAAAATGTTGTAATTCACACAAAGTGAACTCAGGATCTCACCTGGAAGAGCGACAGAACTGCAGTGTCTTCCTGCCACAGCCATCAGCTTTGCCGCTTTGCTTTTCTGCCCACGTTCAGTAGTAACAGACCACTGAAGTTTAACCTTCCTTGTCTGGAAAGTGGGAGTGGAGAGAGGAGGTGGCTTATCTGGTGTCTATTCCAGGGGTTCTTTTCTGGAATCAGAGTTGTGCACCTGCTGACTTGCCAGTTAATATGTAAACAGAGAGCGAAAAAGACTCAAAAGAGGCAGCAAGACACTCCCTCAGGATTCTCCTTCCCAGTCCTTTTTTACTGAGCAAAATCACTGTGACAACTTCAGCCTGAATCTAGATCACTACAGGGGAGACGATTTGAGATAAAGACTTCTTTACGGTTAAGTAGATTTTTGTCTGCTTGTTTTGTAGTGTTAAGAAGTCTCCAGGGTGACTCCCATGTGAGCAGGTCTGTTGCAAGCAATGCTGGATGTAGGTTTGTCAGAGAAATTGAAATTTATTAAATAGAATTAGCATTATTTCCTGTATTTTTTCAGTATTGGTTATTTGGATTCCTTCAAAGTGTTTTGTTTTTATTTTGTTTTAAATATAAACAGACTTTAGACTTGTTGGAAAAACAATTTACTATAATCACATTTGGCCCTATAGATCAAACTATTTCCAGCTCCATCTGTTCTGACAGACATAAGTGATTATTCTTGCTGTTCTTTAAGACACACCAAATGTGTTTACCTGCCATGCCATTTCTTTCTCTTTATTTTCTACTATGAGCTTTAAAAATCTGTAGTTATAAATTTATAGGTCTAAGACTGATGCTGCTGCTTATTTTCATCTCTGCCTTCCAGCACTGGAAGAAAAAATAGGTATCTTTCTGACAGTGTAATTACTCCCACCTCTGACATCCGTGCTCCATGGTGATATCTGTAAGGAAATAATTTGGATAGGGAGTAATACAGTGGTCATGTATGGATGTAAGAGTTGGACTATAAAGAAAGCTGAGGGCCGAAGAATTGATGCTTTTGAACTGTGGTGTTGAAGACTCTTGAGAGTCCCTTGGACTGCAAGGAGATCCAAGCAGTCCATCCTAAAGGAGATCAGTCCTGGGTGTTCATTGGAAGGACTGATGGTGAAGCTGAAACTCCAATACTTTGGCCACCTGATGCAAAGAGTTGACTCATTGGAAAAGACCCTGATGCTGGGAAAGACTGAGGGCAGGAGGAGAAGGGGACGACAGAGGATGAGATGGTTGGATGGCATCATCGACTTAATGGACATGGGTTTGGGTGGACTCCGGGAATTGGTGATGGACAGGGAGGACTGGCGTGCCGTGATTCATGGGGTTGCAAAGAGTCGGACACGACTGAGTAACTGAACTGAACTGAACTGAATACACATGTTCTGGGATTAAGGGCATAACAGGTATGAGCTGGAAGACTCAGAAAATTTGAAATGTTGAAGCAGCTGAAGAGATGTTGAAGCAGTTGAGGCAGCTCATAACCTAGCTGAGTCTCTAGTTTATGAATGTAGTGTCTTGAAGAATTTTTGAGAATCTTGTGAAGTATTTGTTGCCAGTGTTCTACAACAGTTTGGAACCTGCAGCTTGTCAGTGGAAAATACGATGATGAGCCAGCCATGACAGTGGACTGGGTTGTAGTGATGGGTTATCTTTAAAGACACTTCTGTTTCACTCATAATGTCCTGTTCATCCAAGCGACTATACTTCTCTTTATTTTTCTAGACTATTGGGTTCCAAGATACCTAGTCTGATTTAGGCAGTCTTTTAAGAGATTACTAAGGTGTATGAAGTACACCTTAGCATAGGACCTAATTGGGTAGCTTTATAGTGAAAAGCTGTGATTTAGCTATGAACATTAATAGGTAGGTCCTTTCATTAATATCAGCTAACCAGTGGACTATAACACACTATAGCCTAAACATTGATAATACCACTCTGTACTCAATTAAGTTTTCTTTCACTTTGTCAAGTGTGATATAATGTCCCATTCAGTGCATACTTGCCATTCTTGTAAGTCATATGAAGGCATACTTCAAGACCGGAAAATTGGTCCAGAAGTATAGTTTGAAACTTCCAAGTTTGTATATTTATGAATCTATTATTGATCCTGACCCACTCAACTGGAAGGTGAGGTAGAGAAATGTTATTGCATTCAAGTCAAAAGGCTCACAATGGGGAAATGAGTCTAGCTCTAGGGAAGGTACAAATGATGGAGACCAGAAGCCTAGAGAAAAGACAGCTCTGTTTAGATCTTAGAGTCCTTGGGCGTATATTAATTTGAAAAATATTTATTGGGTTGGCCCAAAACTTCACTTGGGTTTTTCTGTAAGATATGGAGAAACCTAAACAAACTTTTTGGCCAATCCAATATTTAGTAAGTTCAGATCAGAAATGAGTAAGATTAAATATAGAGAACAGTGACTTTGTAACACGGATTGATAAAATATCACTTGTGTCATCTTAGGTATGACTTTCCTCTGAAGGGCAAATTTGTGGCAAGTCAGAATGGATAGCCCTAGAGTGGGATAGTGAAACACCTCTTTATTAAAGGCAGCTTTTGGCCTTTCCTTCTGGAATTATTTAAACAGTTAACTCTTGTTTTCTCTGGGATTTGTCAAATTTTGCTGAATCTGGCTCAGTGGACCAATCTCAATATGCCATTGCATAAAACTGGAGTAACAGTACCTACTTTGAAGAGTCATTGTGATGATTAGAAAATGTTAGGTATGATACACATAGAAATACAGCCAGGAGCCGCAAAGCCCCTTTGTCACAGGTTGGGTTCTTTAGAAGCAGAACCTGGGATAGATTTAAGCCAAATGACTCATTGAGAGAATGTTCTTCTTGAAAAACCTATAACAAAGACAGAGAGGCAAAACAGGAAAGGGCCCATTGTTCACCATGGACACAGTCACAGGTAAAATCTAGTCTTGGCCTAACCACTGGAGGACTCTGGAGAATAAATGGTACACAGAGTTATGATTGGAGCAGATTGGCCTTTTGTATTCCAAATGAGTCAGCTGTTGGCATTTGGAGACCTGTAGTGGAAGGCGGGGGTTGTGTTGATGGTAGGGTGATCTCCTGGGCATATCTAGGTGAGCTGACTTCTGTTAGCCAGAGGCCATTCTCGTGTACCTCTAACTTCTCTTCCTCAAATGAAAACTTGTATCCCTTAGGGTGATGTCCCTGGGGACTCCATTCTGTCTTCAGTACTTACTCCTTTGATCTCCAGTTGGAAGGTATCTTCGAGCTCCACTTAGAGTATCAAGTTTTTGTGAAACAGAAGCAGTGTTCTTCACGATTCTAGTGCAGTGCCTGGCAGATATTAGGGACTCTACGGATGCTAGCTTCTGTTTTTTAATCTTTGGTCTCTAAACTTGTCTCTCATTTTAGAGAATCGCTGGCAAAGCATCCTCCTGTCAAGCCATGACAAGAAGAGACCAAGCAAAGCACTTAGCATTTAGTATCTGATTAAGAAGTGCTCATTGGCTTTATCACAGGATCATTCATGCGTTTTGAACTTTCCTATGGTATAGAAGAAATAACTGCAGTCAGTCAATTATCATGGATATTATTATTAGCATTAATCACCATAAATATTAAGATGTATTTACAGAAAATAGTTTAGTTTTACCTTTGAAAAAATATTTTATTTCTGATTCTTTTAAAGCATATACACTAGACATTATCACCCAATTTGGTACTTAAATATCTGTATTTTTCTTTCTTTTTTTGAATGGTCCTATGGATAAGGACTTTGTTGTATCCTTTGACTGTCCCCATACCATCTGCCTCTGTCATTTGATCACTGTCAGAAGCAAGAAAAGTGCTCAATTAAAACTTATCTTGATTAAGTATAATAGTGGGCAAATTAAAACATCAATGAACCAAGTGAAAATAATCCCTTAAAAAAGAGACAACATGACAAATTTTTTCTAGAATTTTCTGCCAATAATTTTGCCAAAACTATTTTAAATGCTCATATATTTTTGCCTACTAATTGTTTCTATGAATGTATCCTTAAAAACTTGGAACCAAGACCTATGTCCATAAAAAAAAGTTAAATTGTTACATTCAAAGGTCATTAAACAAGAATAAGATACATATACTGATGAAAAAAATCCAAAGTGTAAGTGAAAGAACAAATTGCATATATATACTTTTATACACACTCATATATGTACATACTTCATATATATGTGTATATAAATTTTTGTATTTAATTGTGAGATAAAGATTAAACAGACTTTTTTCTAGTGAATCAATAGTCATAACACCATTTATAAATAGCCTGATTTTTCCCCTCTATATTGAAAATGTTAACTTTGTTATATATAAAGTAATCATTGGTAATTGGATCTTTTACTGGCCACTGCTGATTTGTCTCTTTCTTTACCAGCATCACATTTAATCTGAAGACAGTAATTTTGTAGGCAGTTTTAATAGCCATATAACAAGCACTGCACCCTCCTTGCTTAATTTTTTTCTTTAAAAAAATGTATAGGCAATCTGCTACATTTACTTTTGTATTAATGTGCAAGTTTTCTCTGTAACTTACAACTTTCTGCTGTAGTTTAAAAAAACGAAAGCATTTTGTCTGATTGAAATTGCATTCAGTTCAGTTCAGTTCAGTTGCTAAGTTGTGTCGGACTCTTTGCGACCCCATGGACTGCAGCACACCAGGCTTCCTTGTCATTAAAAAAATCAATAAACTAAAAATAATATCAGCCCCATTATCTAAACACAAAGATTCTACACTGTACCATCTTTGCATCTGCACTGAGTATTATTATTAGTTAGAAAAATACCATTGCTATCTGCCAAACAATGATATCTTAGTGTTGTTTTATTTCTATACCAACAATGAACATAAGTTTTATATGTGTACTGATTAGTTATAAATACAATAATTTTAAATTCCCCTGCTGGATGAATCACAAGCCAGAATCAAGATTGCTGGGAGAAACATCAACCTCAAATATGTAGATGATACCACGCTAATGGCAGAAAGCGAAGAGGATCTAAAGAGTCTCTTGAAAGTAGTAAAAGTCGCTTAGTCGTGTCCGACTCTTTGTGACCCTGTGGTCACAAATGTAACCAGCCAGACTCTTCTGTCCATGGGATTCTCCAGGCCAGAATACTGGGGTGGTTAGCCGTTTCCTTCTCCAGGGGATCTTCCCAACCCAGGGATCGAACCAGGTCTCCCACATTGCAGGCGGATTCTTTACCATCTGAGCCACCAGGGGAAGTCCAAAGAGCCTCTTAATGAGAATAAAAGGAGAGTGAAAAAGCTGGCTTGAAACTCAACATTCAAACAACTAAGATCATGGCATCTGGTTTCATCATTTCATGGCAAATAAATGGGGAAAAAATGAAAACAATAACAGGTATTTTCTTGGGCTCCAGAATCACTGTGGACAGTGACTTCAGCCATGAAATCAAAAGGCACTTCTTAAAAGAAAAGCTATTACAGATCTAGGCAGCAAAAAGCAGAGACATCACTTTGCCAACAGAGGTTCATATAGTCAAAGCTCTGATTTTTCCAGTAGTCATGTATGGACTTGAAAGTTGGACTGTAAAGAAGGCTGAGGGATGAAGAATTGATGCTTTCAAACTGTGGTGTTGGAGAAGACACTTGAGAGTCCTTTGGACAGAAAGAAGATCAAGCCTAAAGGAAATCAACCCTGAATATTCATTGGGAGGACTGATGCTGAAGCTGAAGGGGGCAATAGAGGATGAAATGGTTGGATGGCATCAGCGACTCAATGGACATAAGTTTGAGGAAACTCTGGGAGATAGTGAAAGACAGGGAAGCCTGGTGTGCTGTAGTCCATGGGGTCCCAAAGAGTCAGACAGTTAGCTACTAAACAACAGCAACAATTTTAAATTTTTAAAGTATTTTATCCCTCCCTTTTTATGTGGAGTTTTTGGTCAAGTTATGTAAGCTCCTAATACTATAAAGATGTTAATGCTTTTAGTATGTTCTGTAGGCATTTCTACAACTTGATACTAAGCTCATGATTTTCAGAATTTGTATATGAAGTTTTGTATTTTCACATAGTGTAATCTTTCATGCTCTCCCTTATGTCTTTTATTATTTTTAAGCTTAGTAAATTGTTTTGCCTCTAGACACTTGATAAATATTCATGTTGCTTCTTTCTTCCAACTAATTTCTGATTTTTTATGCTTTATTCCTTTTTAAAAAATTTTATTTATTTTTTAATTGAAGGATAATTGCTTTACAGAATTTTGTTGGTTTCTGCCAAATATCAACATGAATCAGCCATAGATATACATATTGATTTTTTATATTTACTTCCTTAATTTTTCTACAATTTGTTTTGGTTGAGTGAAATGAAATAAGGTTCTAAATAGATTTTTTCCAAATTGCTAACTAATCACTCAGACAGCAGTTATTGGCCAAAGCTTCACTTTCTCTTTGATTAATGGTGTCTCCTTTATTGACTGTCATGATGCTATATCTAATAGCTTCTACTTCTGGGCTGTACATTCTGTTTATTTTTAGTCTAGTGATAAATTGTTTTTATTTTAACTATAGAACATATAGTTGGGTATACATAATAGAATTAGTCCAATCTTAGTTTGTACTAATTTTCTTTATTCTATCATCTCTCTTACTCTCCTGATTTATTTTGGAACAATTTGGTTGTGTGTGTGAAATTTGATACTGTACTTTCTCAGAGGACACTGAAGGGTTTGAAAATGGAAAATGCAAGCAGGCTGATTGTGGTAGTAAATAACTGGTTAACATAGCCACATGGACACTTTGATCAAGTTCTATAGCATGATCCTGTTTTGTCATTATAGTCATTATCAAAATTTCATAATAAGCACAAAATGATCACAACATTTTCATTCTCAATCACAAGATCAGTAGGCTGAAATTAATGACTAGTTAGGTGCTAGGTATTGGGGGTACGAAAGGTAGAAGGCTCTTCAATAAGGCATAAGGCTTCACATGCTCTTTTGTACCTTCAGGTTTTATTCTCTCTGCTTGAAATGTCATGCTTTCTGCTTCTCACCTTCATAAATTCTTTCTAATCCATGAAGATTGAAATTTTATATAACTCTTTCTGTTGCTCTTCGAAGACCCTGGCAATTAGACACTTCCTTCTCTTTAACCCCACGTACTTTGTTTATACTTCTTTGATCACCTTGTCTCTTTGAATTATAGCTACTTACTTATGCTCCTATTCTTCACTAAAGTCCTTGAGTACATGAACCACAATTTTTCATTGTTATAAGCTGAATGCTAAGTATTGAGGATACATTTCAGCATTTGCTTACTGAGTGAATATGTAAATGAATAAAATAAAACATTTTTATTTCCCGAACATTTCTATAAGAAAATTATTGAAACAAAATTTCTCAGAAATTTTCAATATGTTTCAAACATTCCGAAGTCAACTAAATAGAACTTGGTGAAACTCAAAAATGTTAAAAAGTGGTTGTGTGCGTATGTATATGTGTTTTGTAGGCAGTAATTTCCTCCTAAGATTTCAATATGACATGTGTGGGTTAGTTGGCTCATCACTTTTGTTTTCCAAATAATGTTCAGCTTTAAAAAACATTACCCTGAAGCACAGGTAACTTTGTGAGCTGGACCGAAATGTCATCACCAAGCTGGACTTTCCCAGGTAGAAGGCCTGTGTGCTAAATAGAAACTGCAAAGACTACCTGTGAAAAACATTTTCATGTCAGCAGAACTGACTTACGTGTGGATGATGTTGATAATTCTCTACCTGGTATTTACTTCTTCCAAAAAAATCTTCCCTGTCCAGCTGTGAGGGGACTTAGTACTCTCACCATTGTATTATTCTGTTAGGAGTGCTGAAACAAACTAAATCATTATTATCTTGAACAAAAAATTAGGCATGTGTTGTATTATATATGTTTTTAAATGGCCATTCTACCCCTGAGCATATCCCAGATCTTTTGTAAAAGAAAACTCTATTTTTTGTTCCATATCCACCACATTGAACAAAAATTCTGATTCTAGCTGTTCTGGACATGAACTTGTCACCCACTGGTGCTTTACATCTTGGACTTGATCCTTGGTTTCATTAATCTGCTTATGTTTTTGGCTCTTCTTCCTTGGTCTTTCTAGTTTTTCACTTTCTGGGAGTTTTAAGTTGTCTCCAGTCACTGCAAGTAAATACCATATCTAATATCTATCTTTATGCCTTGGAAACTTGACACCCTGTTGTGCCTCGTAGTAGAGGAAGCTTCTTCAGGCTTACTCTGACACACGCAGGAGTTAAATCCTGTAAGATACCATCAGTCAGGAAGACAAGGACTGCAGATGGCTGATCCAGGGGAGACCAGTGCTTTGGGAAAATGTTAAATATTGTGTATTTCTGGCATCACAGTCAAGTCAGGACCATGACATTAGGAATGTCATATTATTCTAAGGTCCTACCATTAAACATTACATTTTGTTTATGACAATAAAACTGAGGCATGTGTAGTAAAAGGGTTTGGTGAACACCATTGTACTTCAGGGATCACCCCACAACCAAGCAAGGTTCCCACATTTCTCTGTGAGCCCTCCCTATAAAAATGTGTTTGATTAAAAATCTATTCTTTGTAAGAAATATATGTAGAGCAGAATATGTCAGACATGATGTGCTAAGAAATGACTAAGTTATCACAATATTTGACTTATAATTTATAAAATATGTTCATTTACATGTTATGATTTGGTTTACTTGTGTCTAACCTTACTCTACTAAAATATGTTCTCAACAAAATAGATTATTAAAACAGAGTCAAGCCATGATATTATATCACTCTTCTGTAATAGCTTCTCAGATTTAAAGTCTAAGGCTTTATATTGAGGTTGACAGTTCTGTCTGGTATTCACTCTCCCCCCGAATCTTCCTTTTATGCCTATTAAAAGGGTCTCAAATTCTCACCATTAGTATTGTGCATTCAGCTTAGGGCCACTAAAACCAATTAAGTCAAGTGATCTAGAACCTATGCTGTGGCTTTCATGATCTAGTTCCTCTTCTCAGATCTTAGCTCATTTTCATGACTCATTTAGTCTAGGCACCTGGGCCTCCTTGCTCTTTTTCTATTAATAACACTGTACATCTAGGATAAACCCCTTCTTGACCCTGAGCTATTACCTTTTTTATATATGGTCACAGTCAACTTGCTAAAGTTTTGTTAAGAATTTTTACATCTATTCTCACAAGAGCTTTAGTTTTCATTACTATCTTTGCATGGTTTTGGTATGAGATAATGCCGGTCTCAGAGAATGAGTTGCAAAGTACTGTTGTTTAGTCATTAAGTCGTGTCCTACTCTCTGTGACCTCATGAACTGTAGCATGCCAGGCTTCCTGTCCCTCAAAATCTCCCGGAGCTTGCTCAAACTCATGTTCATTGAGTCAATGATGCCATCCAACCATCTCATCCTCTGTTGCCCCCTTTTCCTCCTGCCCTCAATCTTTCCCAGCATCAGGGTCTTTTTCCAGTGAGTTGGCTCTTTGCATCAGATGGCCAAAGTATTGGAGCTTCAGCTTCAGCATCAGTTCTTCCAATGAACATTCAATTCAAGTTTGATTTCCTTTAGGATTAACTGGTTTGATCTTCCTGCTGTGCAAGGAACTCTCTAGAGTCTTCTCCAGCACCACAGTTAGAAAGCATCAATTCTTCAGCCTCAGCCTTCTTTATGGTCCACCTCTCATATCCATACATGACTATTGGAAAAACCATAGCTTTGACTATATGGACCTTTGTTGGCAAAGTGATGTCTCTGCTTTTTACTATGCTGTTTAGGTTAGTCATAACTTTTTTACAAGGAGCAAGCATCTTTTAATTTCCCTCCTGTTAAATTTTGTAGAAGAATTTGTTTAGAATAGGTATTATACTTTGCTTAAATGTTTGGTGGAATTCACTAATGAAATCCTCTGGTCCTAGATGTTTCTTTGTGGAAAGGGTTTTCATTCAACTTTAATAGATGACATTTAAAAACAGATTTGATTTCGGTGCTCTTGCAGGAGGAGATGAGCACATGTCTTTCTACTCCACCATCTTGAACCATGGATATAGGGCTACTCATTATCTGTTCTTTTTTGAATAAGCTATGGTAGCTCACACTATTCCAGAAATTTGTATGTTTCAGCAGGTTTAGTTGCATTCTTTGGCATAAAGTTGTTCATAATACTTCTTTATTTTTCTTTTAATACCAGTAGAATTTGTCATGTAACTTCTCTCCTTGCTGATATTGGTAGTTTGTGTCTTCTTTTTCTGATCTTGCTTGTGAGAGGTTTATCAGTTTTATTGATTTCCTGAAGAGTAAGTTTTCCTTTTAATTGTTTCTCTCTCTCTCTCTCTTTTTTGTATTTTCTATTTCATTATTTTCTACTCTGATCTTTATCAGTATATTTTATTCTCCTTACTTTGGGGAGTTTTATATGCTTTTATTTTTTTGGCTTCTTAGGCAGAAGCTGAAGTCATTAATTTCAAACTTTTGTTCTTTTCTAATATAGGTGTTTTAGTTCCACAAATTTCACAAAATTTGGATATTTTGTGTTTTCAATTTCATTCAGTTTAAAGTACTTTCTAATTTTCCCTTTAACTTCTTCTTTGATCCGTGGGGTGGTTAGAAGTGTTATTTAGTTTCCAAATACTGGGGAATTATCCAGAGATGCTTTGTTATTTATTAAATTTATCATCAGTTCAGTTCAGTCGCTCAGTTGTGTCCCACTCTCTGTGACCCCATGGACTGCAGCACGCCAGGCCTCCCTGTCCATCACCAACTCCCGGAGTTTACTGAAACTCATATCCATTGAGTCGGTGATACCATCCAATCATCTCATCCTCTGTGGTTCCCTTCTCCTCCCACCTTCAATTCAATTGTGGTCTGGGAGCACACGTATGATTTGATCCTTTTATATTTACCGACACTTAGACACCACAGAGCCTTGAGCTCTGTAGACCGTGCCCTTGTTTCAGGGCCTTTGCCTTTGTTGTGTCCTCTGAAGGGAATGTTCTTTCCCCAGAAACTCCTACCTGGCTTGTTCCCTCAACACTTTCGAGTCTCTGTTCAAATGTCATCATCCTTGTAAGGACTTCCCTGACCACCAGATGTGAAATGTGATATTCATTGCACCAGATACTCTTCACCCTTCTTTCTTGATTTAGTTCTCTGTTGCACTTGGGGTGTGTGTGTGTGTGTATGTGTGTGTGTGTGTATATGTTCAAATATATTCCCTTTACTAGAGCGTAAATTTCATGAAGGCTGAAATCTTCATCTGATCTACTCACTAATGTATTCCCACCATCTGGGATGGTGCCAGGCACATAGCAGGTGTTTCATAAATATTAATGAATTTGATTTTTTTTAAAAAGCAATAAACCTGTGGGATTGGTAGTGATAATTTTATTATCACCATTTTATCAACATAGTAGCAAACCAGTTAAATGTAAAATGCAGACACTTTATGCTGCTTTATATAATAATCCCTGCCACTTCATGTCAGTTGCTTTGTAGCCATTTTGTGCCAGGTACTATGCTAGAGGTCAAACATTCCAAGATGAGTGAGCATGACTCTGGTCTTGAAAAGGTTATTAGGGGCTGGAGCTCAGGCTGCATGGTGAGAGTAGCTAGAGGTGAAACTGAAGAGTAGGAAGACTTTATTATATACCACATAAAATGCTAAGATTTTAACTGGGTGAGAAGTCAGATGCTGGAGCACTTAAGAAAGCAAGTAGCATGATCAAATTTTCTGTTTTGTGCTAAAGAACTGTTCTCAGTACAGTGGAGAACAAGAAGCTTCTTGAAGCTTGCAGTCTAATAGAAAAGACTAATAGTAAACAACTAACAAATACAAATCCACTGTAGGTTCAGGTAGTCATAAATGCTTTGAGGGAAAATAGAGGAGGGTAAGGGAGTGGAGAGTCATGGTGGGGGGGAGGTGTATTATAAATAAGGAAGTCAAGGAAGATTCTATTAGGGAAGATACAGTTGTAGAGATATAAATAAAATTAAAAGGGGAAAACAGAAAAAATCCTACAGAATTCCAGGCAGAAGGACAAGGACCACCACATTGCAATGGTTGTGACACAGAAATGAGCTTTTCCTGCTTTAAGAAAATCAAGGAGGCCAAAGTGACTGAAGTTGAGGGAACGGTAGGGAAGCGTGATGTGCAGTAAGGACAGCGAGGTAAGGGATAGATCATGGTGAGTCAGAGACTATACTGGGTTTTATTCTAGAGTAATGAGAAGCCATGGGAGTGTTCAAATCAGAGAAGCAGTAATATCTGACTGACTTTTAAAGATACCTCTGATGGATATATGGAAAATAGACTATGGCAGGGCAAGAAAGGAAGCAGGAAAGGCGAGAAAGGAAGCAGGAAAACCAGTTAGGAGACTGTCTCAATGGAGCAGGTATAAGATAATGGTTAAGATCATGGCATCTGGTTCCATTACTTCATGGGAAATAGATGGGGAAACAGTGGAAACAGTGGCAGACTTTATTTTTTTGGGCTCCAAAATCACTGCAGATGGTGACTGCAGCCATGAAATTAAAAGACACTTACTCCTTGGAAGGAAAGTTATGACCAACCTAGATAGCATATTAAAAAGCAGAGACATTACATTGCCAACAAAAGTCCGTCTAGTCAAGGCTATGGTTTTTCCAGTGGTCAAGTATGAATGTGAGAATCAGACTGTGAAGAAAGCTGAGCACTGAAAAATTGATGCTTTTGAACTGTGGTGTTGAAGAAGACTCTTGAGAGTCCCTTGGATTGCAAGGAGATCCAACCAGTCCATCCTAAAGGAGATCAGTCCTGGGTGTTCATTGGAAGGACTGATGCTGAAGCTGAAACTCCAGTACTTTGGCCACCTGATGCAAAGAGTTGACTCATTGGAAAAGACCCTGATGCTGGGAGGGATTGGGGGCAAGAGGAGAAGGGGATGACGGAGGATGAGATGGCTGGATGGCATCACCGACTTGATGGACATGAGTTTGAGTAAACTCTGGGAGTTGGTGATGGACAGGGAGGCCTGGCGTGCTGCGATTCATGGGGTCGCAAAGAGTCGGACACAACTGAGCGATTGAACTGAGCTGAAGATAATGGTTGAATCTGGAGTCTGTAATGGAGGTGGTGGGATATGGAAATGGTGTTAATAACTTGCTAATGTGCTGGATATGTCCTGCACTATTCTTAAAATTTTGGCAACTGGTCAATGGTAGTGCCATTTCCTGAAATGGGGGCCAGATTGTGGAAGCACGTTGTTAATGGACTGGATTCTGTCTTTCTCCCAGTTTCTGTTTGGAAACCCTAATTCCCAGTGTGACTGTAGTTGGAGATAGGGCCTTTAAAGAGGAAATTAAGGTTAAATAAGTTCATAAGACAGGCTCTAATCTAATATGGCTTGTGGTCTTATAGGAAGAGAAAGACATCAGGGATGCATGTGTGCAGAGAAAGGGGATGTGAAGTAAACAAGAAGGAGCTGTCTGCAAGCCATGGAGAAACCAACCCGGCTGGCACCTTGATCTTAGATTTCCAGCTTCCAGAGCTGTGAGGAAATAAATTTCTATTGTTTAAGCCTCCCAGCCTATGGCATTGTATTATGGCATAGCAATACCCAAGCAAACCTAGCAAACTAACCCAGAAGTGAAGAGGATAATGAAAAACTCAAGTTCTCTATTAGACATGTTGAGTTTGAAATGCTTGTTAGACTTTCAGGCAGAGAGGCTGGGGAGGTGGGTGGACATGTAAATCTGAATCTCAGGGAAGAGGTTGAAGCTGGAGATATAGTGGAAAGTCATTAAAGTAAATTGGTATGTTGCGTCCAACTCTTGCAAGCCTGTGGACTGTAGCCTTCCAGGCTCCTCTGTCCATGGGATTCTCCAGGCAAGAATACTGGAGTGGGTTGCCATTTACTTCTCCAGGGGATCTTCCTGACCCAGGGATCAAACCCGGGTCTCCTGCACTACAGGAAGATTCTTTACTGACTGAGCTACAAGGGAAGCCCAACTGCCATCAGTGTCCCAGTCCTGACTTCTTACTGTTCTCTTAGTCACTGTTCCCCAGGGGAAGAGGGTTGACATAACTAATTGGTCATTTTGGAAGACAGAATCCACTATTCACAGTTAATTAATTTCCTGTATCTTTTGGGGATGTCTACCTTCAGAGAATATGCATTTTCTAATCTTTCATATTGTGAGTTTTTCAAAAGTCTATTTGCTTTGGGAGAAACCTGTGGTTGTCTAAATGTAACTATCTCTGAATGGGATAGTCACTAAAATATTAGCAAGCCCAGTTATCTGTGACTCAACCATATTCTCCAGTATAAATATATTAAAAATCAGTACCAAAGTGACATTTTAATCTCCTCTTCTTGACTTTATATCTATTCTGTAGTTGATTGTGAACTTTAGAGTGAATTAGATAAGGACATGTATCCAGTAGATACTAAAAGAGAAAATCACTAGGGCCAAACAGAAGGTTGGGGCTTTCCAACATGAAGATAGACAATGAAAGAGGAGTCATAAAAGAACGTTGAGAAATTAAGACTAGAGAAAAATCAGGAGAGTGTGAGGGCTGGAAACCAAGTGAAGACAGCATTTTAAGAAGCACACCACAGTCATCTATTTCAGAAGATGCTGGTAGGTTGATTTAAATGAGGATATAAGAGACTGGTGGTATTTATTATCACTCCTCTTTCTGGTTAGTTTTGTGAAAGGGAGAGAGAGAAGTCATAATGTCAACTGGCTTCAGTGAAGGCAGAACATCAGCACAGTCTTCCACATTGAATGACGTAGTTAAATCCACTACTCAGTCACTCCCTCTGGAAGGCTGACCAGTTGTTGGGTTTTGCCTGGAAGGCAGCAGTTTTCTGGGATGTAAGACTCTTAGTGCTAAAATAGGGGAAATTTGGTGGGGCAAACTGGAAGGAATTGGTTGCCCTATCCACAAGCAACACTTACCTCTTACACATACATGCACACAAACACACACCCACAAGCTCCAATAATCATACATAGTCATACTCATACCAGTATGGCCAACTATCTTATACCTGTCATAGTATATTCTGCTGGCACAGTATATCCTTAATGACGTAGATACGGATTGAGGGAAAACAAAAAGATAGTGAAGAGGAAAAGTGGCTCACCCATCCAGTCACAGGTAAGGACACTAGCAGCAAGCTTATTTGCAGTTATTTAAGATGAAAATGATATCCTGATGTAAGGCAATGAGAGTGAGATGAATGAGAGGGCATGGATTCCAGGGGGTGAGGTTCCTCACCTCCTGGTGATGTGTGGGAAGTTTATTCTTTGGGCATGTAAGTAAATGGTATTTATCAAAGAAGGGAATGTGAGGTTTATAAGAGAAAAGGATGAGTTTGGTTTTGAAACGTAAAGCCTGGAGTCCCTGGGGGGTTGAGGGGTCACCTGGAGAGTTTTGTACAGCCCAGTGTAAATTTTAAGGGTTTGAATTTGAGCCTTTCTGCCTGGATTCATATCCTAGCTCCATCAACCATTACTAGCTTTGTGATTTTGAGTAGACTTAATCTACTGTACTTCAGCTTTCTCTTATATAAAGTGAACAGAACAATGGTGTCTGCTTGATAAATTGATGGTGAGAAACTGACAGTTTCTGCTACATAGTAAGTGATGGCTACTCTTCATTGACTGAAGAAGCTGGAAATATGGGAATGGGATTAATTAAGAGGACTGAGCTAGAAATATAGCAATATGAAATGGAAAGTCCAGAGGAACATCTGATAGAGCAGGCAAGAGATTGAAGAATGTGTGCATGCATGATGTTGTAGTTCTGGCAGTAGTGAAAGGGAAGTTAGACATTATACCTTGGTTTAATGGTTTAATGGTGACTGTTGAAGAAGATAGTATGTTGTATCATGGTGATACTTTAAGAGATATTAAGATTCTTTTCTCAATTTTCACTTGGAGATTTTAGAAGTTATCTATTTCTTCATAACAAACCTTGCCAAAATCTACTTAATATTATCTGCTCATAAATTACTACATCTTAGCAGTTTGGGCAGGGAAGTTCTGAGATCTGAGGAGCCAGGGTTCAGCTGGGTGATTCTTTTGTTGCCCTGCCTCGTGTCACTTCTGATATGGCTGCAGTCATCTGTCAGCACAGCAGAGACAAGAGGACCTCACTCACATTTCTCGAGGTTGGTTCTGTGTGTTGACTGCAGTGGTCCCTCTCCGGAGGGAGGCTAGCCAGGCTCTCTCACGTGGTGATCTTAGGGCAGCACAGTGGTTTGAGGGCTCACTTTTCATGTCATTACCAGAGGCTTACCTAGCAGGGCCTCAGATGTCCTATTACAATCTCCCTGCTGCCAGTTATGCCCAGAATAGGGCTTGTGCATGATACATGATGGGTATGATAAGGGTAGGAGTGAATTAAGGTGCAGGTTGGTTGAGTCTGTACTCTGATAAGATATTACCTATGGTCAAACCCTCCCTTCATGAGAATATGGTGAGCTGGCCAGGTACTCAAGTGGGCATAGGGATAGAACTAGAGAAGAGATTATACTGAAACCTGAGAGTTAGAAAGTTAAGGTGCCAAGCTGTACACTAGAAAAATTGAATTTGAAACACAATGAGTAGACCATTCTAGAACACAAAGCCTCAAAGACCAGGACAGCTTGGAGATAGTACCTGTAGCTTTCACAGCTCAGCCCTGCTTTCCAGTGGGGTGTGCTGTTCTGGCTTAAAGGAAGGCAGGTACTTACTGTGGTGGTGGACGAGGGACTTGGTGCCCAGGAACAGTGCCAGACCTGATGAAGCCCTGTTCTCTGCTCCGAACTCCTGTGGGGCTACTGAAGTCATTTCTCCTCACTCTTCTCACAGGCCAGTCACAGCCATTAACTAAATAGAAAGTGAGAGAAGAGTTTATTGGTTCAGTGAGAAGTGAATATGTTTTCTGTTTGGTATGCTTCTTCTGCTTACTACCACTGTATTTGCTTTATTCACATTATTTTCAGATCACAGTAAGTGACAGCAGATTACAATAGAGGCAACACGGTGGAGGCTGAGGTCCAAGACACCATGTTTCCCTTGGTGTCCAAGTTAAAGATGACTCTGTGTGTCATGGGCCACAAAATCTTTTGGAGGCTGTGAAAAAGTTGTTTCTCAAATTCTTAAAAAACCGAACCTTACTTGATCCCAGCTCCCATCTCCAGTTCCTACCTAGCACCTCTGATTTTCAAATTTCTTTTTGAATTCGAATTCAAAGAAGATAATACATTAAATGGTACTTTGAAGCACAATTCTGGTATCAGACTTCCTGAGATCATATGCCTACAAGTGTAACTGTGGTAAAAATGATTACCTCTCCTACACTTCAGTTCCCACAGGTATAAACTGAGAGCAATAATGGCATCAACCTCATGTAGTTGTTGTAGTGATTAATACATGTATAGCTTTTGAAACAATGCCGAAAACATGACTAGCATTCAGACTGGCTTAGCTGTTATTGTTACTGTTGCTTTATTGTTTTTTCTTTTTGTATGCCCCAATGAAAGTATTATAAAAATATACCCAAATATTCCCATTTTAAATGCTTGCTGTTAAATTGGAGAAACAAACTATGTATACGTAAAATATTTAGAGAATAGTTGAAAGGCCGTGTTTGAGAAGAACAGATATTTAGACTAATTACCCATACAAGCAGTGAGAATGAGCAGTATGGGGAAGAATGCTCAGTGAGGGGACATGTCACTTAGAAAGAGGGTCACGGGAGGGACCTTGAAGAAACAGTATTTAGCTTTGGATTCTGTGGAGAATTAATGACCAGTGTGGGCGACCTAAGTTGGCCAAGTTCCTGTCTGTCCCCCCAAAGTCAGATGTGGATGAGGGGAAGTGGTGTGCTGTTTTCTATTATTCAGGCTTGATTCTTTTGAAACATTCTCTCCACTTTTTTGGGTGTGCGGGTCAAAAGTTCAGTGACTTGTCGCTTTGACATAATACCAGTTTCCTCATATTGGGTTGCAGTTTTCGTTGTTATTTCAATAGTTGTATTTTCCACAACACTATCAATTTCTTTTCAAGGAAATACAAGAGCCAATTCAAAGAAAACAGTGTTGGCCCTTCTTGGTGAAAAGCAAGGCATTTCTTAAGCTCTGAACGCTGTTTACTTCTTTGCTTACTTCGCCCACTTCATCCAGATTCCATTATCTGGTGGAAATATGTGCATATTACACAATTATTTTCTTTGTGTGTCTAAAATTTTACGTGGCAGTTTTGCTAAGAACTACAGCTTTTTGCTTTAATCTCATTAGAGGCAGCAATGATTTATTTTCACTCTTAGTGCAAATAATATTTGGTCCTTCTCTCTCAAGATTTTAATACAATGGTGCATTTTGGTGTATATTTTAATATATTGGTGTGAAAAAAATTCCCTTATACTTCCTACCTCAAAATTGGTCTCCCTGATGGCTATACTTTCCCCTTTAATCCACACACAACACTGCACAAATTGTCTTGCTAAAGCACAAGTCTGATGTCCTTTCCAAAACTCTCGGTGGCTCCCTGTCACACGCAGAATGAAATCTACACTCCGCTGTGTGACGTCTATCACTCTGTCCAGCTTCCCAGGCCTCCGTCATCCTCACTGTTGTTCACCGTGTCTGCTCTAGCCCTGAGAAAAGGGAGTTCTCATTCACACCTCCGTGCCTTTGATCATGCAGGTTCCTCTCATTACACTGGCCTTCCCTCTTCTCTTCTAGAAATGTTCTGGTCATGCATCAGGAACTTTCCTGGAACTGGCTGCTCCAGATCTAAATAATTGTTTTCCCTCAGGCTCTCCCAGCTGGTTGTTGCTCTTTGGTGGGCTTCTATTGACAGCAAAAGCCATTGTTTATTTAGAAGTATTGAGATAATTGACTTTATAGACTAAAACTGCCTTCTGGATCAATTAAAACTTCAGAAAAGTACATTCTGGAGCATCCAATTTGTCCAACCCACCCACCCATACATTTGCTGTTCTTGGATACTCTAGATAACTGACTTTATTAGCATTTTCCTAGAATTCACATAACACATTATGAGCATACAGGTTGAAAATTAAAGGCACTTGACCTAGTCTAGGTGCTCCTTTGGTATCCAGGGTTCTCCCCACACCATATCCTTCAACATGTCACTATGGTTGGCCTCATTATGCCCACTTGACAATGAAACATAGATTCTCAAAGTCAGATGATGTACTGAGGCACGTGGAGACAGGGAAATGCAGTGGATGTAAGCGTGATGTTTGAAGCCAGACTACATGGGTTCGGAACCTACACTGCCTAGGTTTGAATCCTGGCTCTGCCGTTTACTAGCATGTACCATTTACTCAATCATTCTAACAGTGAAGTGATGTTTCTTTCACTGTAAAATATGATAGAAGTGTCTTCTTGGTGGATTTTCTTTTTCTCAGGACTAAGATAAGTTAACATATGTAAGGCACTTAGAACAGTCTGGCATGTAATAAACATATGTAAGTGCTCAGTTTAGTTCAGTTCAGTCACTCAGTCATGTCTGACTCTGCGACCCATGAACTGTGGTATGCCAGGCCTCTCTTGTCCATCACCAACTCCTGGAGCCTACCCAGACTCATATCCATTGAGTTGGTGATGGTTGGTAAGTCCAATCATCTCATCCTCTGTCATCCCCTTCTCCTCCTACCCTCAATCTTTCCAAGCATCAGGGTCTTCTCAAGTGAGTCAGCTCTTCGCATCAGGTGGCCAAAGTACTGGAGTTTCAGCTTGAACATCAGTCCTTCCAATGAACACCCAGGACTGATCTTTAGGATGGACTGGTTGGTGTTAGCTGTTGTTATTATTATTTAGTATTAACTTTAATGAGCATAGGAACTAAAAAGTGAATGAGTCAGGACTGGACACAGATTTTTTTGGCTCCAAAAACTGTCAGTTTATACATTTCAAACTGCCTCCTGCTATGCCCATTTGCCTTGAGATTAAAGAATAGAATGACATTCTTTTCATCTTTTCTCTCAGGGATCCAAACCTTTTATCAGGTTATTTCAGTCTCAGATGCCTGACCACTATCTCCTGCATACTTTCTGGAAGTTGAGGTCTGCAGAAGCATTAACATGAGTGGGGTCAGATTCTGAAGTTACTTTGGTTTAGTGTACAACCAATCCATCATGCATGCTTTTTGGAGGTTGAAAGCTCCGGAAGCTTTAGCATGAAGGAGATCAAGTTTTGTTTCCATACAAGGTCATGATGAAAACTGTGGGTCTTTTACCAAAATTGTCCTAGGCCAGTTTGCTCTGCTTGTAATGTCACTGGTATTTGCCTATTGGTGTTTGGACTGCCTATACCAAGCCACAAGGTACGGAGGACTCAGACCAATCTGACATGCTTCTAGCACATGCAGCAGCCCTCTCTACCTTCCTTCCCCCATTAAGGAGTGAAGGAAGGTTTTGTAAAGTTGTAAGAGTATGTCTCTTCCTCCCCAGCTGCCTTCCCCCTTCTGTTCCTCAGAAAGGCATGGGCCCCACATTGCCCAGGAAGAACAAAGCAGAGGTGAGAGGCAGATAAGAAAGGTGTTATGCTTGGCATGACTGGTTTAGGCTTAGGTTTGTGCCTAAATAGCCATTTAGGGTGAACTTTTTATATCCCTTGAGTTTTAACTTGCTGTGTTTGCATCCATATGACAATATAATTAAACCAGAGTTTATAAGATCTGTTCCCTGAGGGTAGTATGTTTTTTTAACTTAACCAAATTCAATTAAATCCAACAAATTCATTCTGGATTTCAGTCTATGACATCAGAGTAAGTTCTGTGGACATACGTTTGTGTAAGATAAGGCTGGTTACTTCCAGAAATTTAAAGTCTTGTTCAGGAGACAAACAAATAAAGAAATAATTGTAAAGACCCTGATGCTGGGAAAGATTGAAGGCAGAATGAGAAGGGGATGACAGAGGATGAAATGGTTGGATGGCATCACTGACTCAATGGAGATGAGTTTGGGTAAACTCTGGGAGTTGGTGATGGACGGGGAGGCCTGGCGTGCTGCAGTCCATGGGATCGCAAAGAGTCAGACACGACTGAGCGACTGAATGGAACGGAATGTGTTAAATTCTATGATCGTGCACCAGGAGAAATGACCCTGATGATTGGCTGGGGATGGTGGTAGTAGGGAGAGTATCAAGGAAGACTCTCTCTGAAGAGAATATGGGATATCACAACGTAGAAGAAGCAAGAGGAGAAGTGAGAGCTTGGCGATGTGAAAGCACCTGGCCGATTCAACTGACTAATATAAGAAGGGTAGCTTGAAAATGTTCCACATATTTTATAAGATTAATGGTTTACAACAGCTCCATAACAGATGTTCTGTTGTTATTTCCATTTTACAAATGAGGAAGCCAACTTCCCCAGTGACAAATTTTGAACAAGGCAAGCTACCTCCAAAGAAAGATACAATCATTAGTCATTAAACTTAACTACTATCCTCTATACCACGCCTCTTGTTTGATTTTTCTCAACTGGGACTAGCCATTGGAATCATCTGGGAGATTTCTAGAAATATACAGATCCTGTTCCTTTCCCCAGACAGTGATTTTGTGTCTCTTCTTGGTAAATGGCTCAACTATTCATCCTGATGCTCAAAGTTGAGCTTGGGAGTAATGATAAAGAATCTGCCTGCAATGAGGGAGACCCAGGTTCAATCCCTGGGTCAGGAAGATCTCCTGGAGAAGGAAATGGCAACCCACTCCAATATTCTTGCCCAGAGAATCCCCATGGACAGAGGAGCCTGATGGGCTACAGTCCATGGGTCGCAAAGAGTTGGACACGTCTGAGCGACTACACTTTGTTTCTCTCTTCTTTGTTTTCCATATCCAGTTCATCTCCAGATTCTTTCAATTTTCCACCAAAAAACTTATCTCAGATTCTTCTACTACTTGTGTGTCTACTTCCATTTACAGCATCCATAACCAAAACCACCTAACCAACTGATTTCAGTCTCTCCCAGCCCACTTCTAGTCCATTCTCCAGATCACAGCCACAGTGATTGTATCACCTCTGGCTCGGAGTCCTCCAGTGGTCCCAAGTTGCCCCTGGAATTCAGTCTAAACCTTCAGCATGATTTACAAGGCCCTGTATCACTAAGCCCATGCCTATTCTCCTGGTTCATTTCGTACCACCCTTCCTCTTGTCCAACTACATGGATGCTGTTTTATTTCCTTCACTGTGAGAAGCTCTCTTCTACCTTATAGTCTTCCCACTTGCTGCTGTTCTTTCTGTGGGAAGGAACCTACCTTCTCTGGTCCTAGACATTCCCTGACACCTCTTGATGAAATATCCCTTCTGTCACTCTCTTTTAGGGCACACTGTTCTTTTCTTTGGTTGTATAATTTCTTAATATGATTATATGCAGTTGCTTGTTGAAGTCAAAGTCCCCGCACAAGCCTGGGTACTCCAGGAGGGTAGGGATTGCACCTGACATTCACCATTGTGTGCCTTACATGTGGCCCACTGCATGGTCCAGAGCAGTTGTGCAATACACTTCTAATGACTAATTGATAGGCAAACTGGATACAGAGATGGAGATTTAAAAAAAAAAAAAAGGTCATTGGATTTGGAAAGGAGGCTGCTTAGGATATGCACTTGCCTGCTTTCAGTTGAATGATGGGGAGGAAACCAAACCTAATAAATCCTCAAGTTGAATGAGAAAGCAAGTGGGAAACAAAATTAATGTCATGTGGAGGTAATAATAATTACTATGTTCCGGACCAGACCATGAATTTGGCACTGTGCATCCATTATTTAATCATCATAGTAACCTTACAGGGTTCTGTTATCTTCATGCTTTGGATAAGGTAGAGAATCTCAGAGAGGAAGTAATATGACCTGGGTCACATATTAGAATATAGCAAAGCTTCAGAGTTCACTCTCCTGAGCCAATGGCTCAGAGGAATCATGGCAATGAGTGGTTTATTGAAAACCACTACTGTCAAGAGATTGAAATTCTTCTGCCATCAAAAGATTGAAATTAAAAACAGGTCTGTGTGAAATGAAATAGAAATCTTCAGTTTTAACAGGCACTTTGAATGATTCTAAGGCTGGTTGACCTAGGTACCCTGCTGTGTGGGGCATTAGTCCATGCTGTGCTTCACAAGAGAATAGATTTTAGGTCATTTGCAACTTCTGGTCTAAGCCTTGGAGCCTCTAAGACTCTATTTCATGTGTATATTGATAAAAATGTTTTCTCACAGGTTTATGGTGATTAAATGAGATCATTTATAGTGTGCCAACTAATAGTCGGTACACAATAAATGTTGCTTCTCCTTTCTCTCCTAAACTTTTCTATCAGGAATTTTCACTGGGTTAGGAATGGAGAAAAAACTAATAATTTGAAGATGTGGTAAGTTGGAAGGGAAGTTTAATTTTTTCCCCCTATTATCTCCATTCTGAAAATAGAGGAAGAGAGACACAGAGCAGTTAAGTAACTGGATCTTAGGCCACAACTAGAAGTGGCACCCCTCTTAACATCCATGCCTTGCTGATGAAGCAGATTTGTAAAGAAGTCTCGAGTTAATGCTTGTTGAATTGGATTTGAAACTTAGCTGTTTTTCCATTGCTTTTTTCTTAAAATAGAATATAATCTCGCTTTCCACTTTGTTGACTTTTTTTCCTTTGACTTTTTAAGAATATATGCCCTTGTGTTTTTATTGTAAACATCACATTTGTTTAGGAGACCACATAGTATTGAAATCAAATTAATATAGTTAATGTGCCAGGTAATGAGTGGACTATAAGTCCAGTTAAGCGAAGTTGAGGGTTCAGATACTTAGAAAAAGTATCTGAAAAATTGCTTAAAAAAAAAATTGCTAACAGAAGCTTTAAGATATGTAGAGGTGTCAAAGTGGCATGGATAAAGGGAAAGTGAAGTCATCCCATCTCAAGGTACAGGGTCGGATGACTTGCTTCTGGTACCTTATCTTGTGCTCATAGAAAAGACCAGCCTTATCTTGTGCTCAGTGAAAAGATCAGCAAGGGTCCTGGGAATTGTCTCAGGACTTTCCCTTCCAATCCTTACACTGACTCTGTGTTTTTGGGGTGTTGGTTTCTCCAGTTTTTCTCTGGTTGTGCTTTTATCATGCAGAGCACATGACTCCACATCCCTCTTTCCGTGGTTCTATTTTGAGAGCTTGAACACATCAGCCAGCCCTGAGTTGAAGCCTCTGTCAGCATGTCAGCTTAAAGCTTCATGTCTGTCTGGCTTGCCTTAGATAGTCCCTCAGTAAGAAGCTAGGATTTTTTAAAATTTATTTGATGTCTTAATTCCTTACTTCTTATGGTGGTGCTTTTTCCTTTAAGATTTACTTTGATATGTTTCACATTTGATCACAGTGCCTGGTTTTTAACTGCCCTTTATCTCAAAATCTATTTGTACAGAGTATTAGAAATGTGTGTGTTCTTATTGCTCTTTTTACAATGAATGACAGTCTATATGGAAATAGACTCCATTTTGTTTTCCAAATTCACATTAATTTAATGTGTTAGTCAAGGTTCTCCAGAGAAACAGAACCAGTATATATGCACACACTTATAGAAAGAAATTTATTTTAAGAAATTGGTTTCTGAAATTATGCAGGCTTGGTGTATCCAAAATCTGATGGGGAAGATCAGCAGGCTGAAGAATCAGTATAGAGTTACAGTTCAAGTCCAGTGGCGGTTTGGTGGTAGAATTCTTTCTTGCTCAGGGGAAGTCAAGCCTTTTGTTCTAATCAGGTTTTCAGCTGATTGGAAGAGGTCCACATACCTTAAGGAGGGCAATCTGCTTTACTCAAAGTCCACTGATTTGAATGTATATCTCATACAAAAAACACCCTCACAGGAACTTTAAGAATGATGTTTGACCAAATATTTGGGCACTGTGGCTCAGCCAAGTTGACACATAAAATTAACCATCACACTTGGCATTTTTCAAGTTGGACTCTGCAGAACCGTATTCTAGTTGTTAATAGGTTAGCAGGAAAAATGAAGCAGAGGAGTTCAGTAGTTCACTGATTTAACATATTTGTCTATACACACACACACACACACACACACACTATGTGTGTTTATAGATGTATGTCTGTATGTTACACATTCATCTGTTAAAGACTGGAAATTCCTGAGGTCAAGAAAGCTGCTCTGTGTAACTACTACACCAGGAAGTTAAGGCGTCCATAACTATGCGGTGTTTCACTTGCAGCACCCTCCTCCACCACCACATTGGGAGGAAGTGGGGCTGGGCTTGTTTCCCTAGAAATCCCAAATCCTGAACCCCGCTTCTCAGATCTAAATTGTACAGAGATGTTTGTCTAAATACTAAAAATAAGTCATCTGACCCTGGTTCCTGCTGGCTCCCATTTCTACACTGCAGCAACCACTCGAATGATCAGACCCTGTATCTGAAAACCAGCTAGAACTCTTCTAACTAAGAACTTTAAAATCCACCCTCACTCTTTGTGGGTTGTTTTTCTTGCACTTATTTTCCCTTTAAAGATTTAGATACTCCCAAGTAGTTTAACACTTAAAGTTGTTCTCAGAGGATAACTAATCGTTTATTCTCCTTAATTCCATAGTCTGTAGTCTACTAGGATAGATGAGATGACCGTCAGAGACTTGCAATGGAGACATCAGAACCTCTGCTCTCTTTCCCTCCCCTGACCGGGAAGGGAACGGTAAGGTGGATGTGGTTTAGAAGATGAACCGTTATAAAAACCAGAAGTGGGTAAAGTCTCCATAGACTCTGAGGGTAGAGAAGAGGCCCTTCGGGAAGTTGGTTTGGGCTAGGTCTAGAGCTGGTGCAGGCTGATGCCTGGGCCAAGGCGGAGCAGGAAACCCTGCCCCTAGATGCTGGGAGTACAGCTCTCAAAGCTGTGGCTTTTCCAGTGGTCATGTGTGGATGTGAGAGTTGGACCATAAAGAAGCCTGAGCGCCAAAGAATTGATGGTTTTGAACTGTGGTCTGGCGAAGACTATTGAGAGTTCCTTGGACAGCAAGAAGATCAAACCAGTCAATTATAAAGGAAATATACCCTGAGTATTCATTGGAAGAACTGGTACTGAAGCTGAAACTCCAATTCTTTGGCTGCCTGATGCAGAGCCAACTCATTGGAAAAGACCCTGATGCTGGGAAAGATTGATGGTAGGAGAAGGGGGCGACAGAGAATAAGATTGTTGGATGGCATCACTTTCTCAATGGACGTGAGTTTGAGCAAACCCCAAGAAATAGTGAAGGACAGGGAAGCCTGGTGTGCTGCAGTCCATGGGGTCTCAAAGAGTCAGACACGACTTAGCAACTGAACAACAACAACAAATGGCTTAGGGTCCCAGGTAGAGTTAATCGCCAGGGGGACATGGCCAGAGTTCAGAACCTCACATATCAGGCATTCCTGAGATGCCTCAGGGTCATTACTACAAGGGCCTGACAGACTTTCTCTGAGAGGTAAGTAGGAGGCAGTGGATTTAATCATCTGAGATTTGGGAACTAGAACCATGGGGGTGGGAGGAAAACCCTACTGAAATCCAGTGCTCCAGGAGCCTCAGAAACAGGGCGTCACATGGCACAGAGCAGGAAGGTGGAGCGTTTGCAAACCCATTTGTCCAGCCCTGGCTGGTGGCTAAGACCAGCTTTCCCCATTGCTTCAAAAGTATTAGAACTTTAGTTAATGGGACCTAAGACTATATGGTTTTTCCAGTAGTCATGTATGGATCTGAGAGTTGGACTACAAAGAAAGCTGAGCACAGAAGAATTGATGCTTTTGAACTGTGGTGTTGGAGAAGACTCTTGAGTCCCTTGGACTGCAAGGAGATCCAACCAGTCCATCCTAAAGGAGATCAATCCTGGGTGTTCATTGGAAGGACTGATGTTGAAGCTGAAACTCCAATATTTTGGCCACCTGATGCGAAGGGCTGACTCATTTGAAAAGACCCTGATGTTGGGAAAGATTGAAGGCAGGAGGAGAAGGGGACGACAGAGGATGAGCTGGTTAGAAGGCATCGCCGACTCAATAGACATGAGTTTGGGTAAACTCCAGGAGTTGGTGACGGACAGGGAGGCCTGGCGTGCTGCGGTTCATGGGGTCACAAAGAATCGGACACGACTGAGTGACTGAACTGAACTGAACTGAAGACTGTTGGCATGAAAAGTAAAACTAATTTAGAGAAAGAAAAAGCAAAACAATCTGGAAACCACAATCTTGCAACGGGGGCTAAGGAGGCAGAAGAGAAATGTCAGAGTAGGATGTGCTACATTTCCATAATACACTACTGAGAGCAGGAGGCTGGCACTTTTTTCTTCTGATGAATTGAACACCCCCACATAAAGGAACATCAGACCTTTTCAAACTCAAAACAGATTGCTTATTCTAACATCCCAGAGTAGCTGAAGGAGGCCTGCAAAACCCAGTAGGAAACAGGAAGGCAACAGCTTGCTCTTACATTGGCATCTGTGTAGGACCCTTGTTTCTGTCTCTATTAGAATGCTTCCTGCCTGGCAGACTGAGGAGTGTGGCCAGCAGGGCAGGGGTGACTATTGGCTGCTATAAGATTGTACCACCTGTTTACCTTCTCATTTCAGCTATGTAGTACCAAATGGTGGAGGGAACCACGGCTAGTTGGCTGATCTGACCATTCTCTTGACACCAGCACTCCTGGATTCTCTCCCCTTGAGGTTGTCTATTCATTAAACAGGAAGAAAGTAATATAGACTATTATGGAGCAAAATCAAGGTTTCATTGCCACTGCCAGTAAATTGGACAGTAAATGTAAAAGTTAATGGTGCGTGAGTTAGCTGGAACATCATCTTGAGACCCATTCTATGACACCTCTTTAAATCCACACCATGTGAAATATGGTGTCTGTGGGAATGTGGCTCTCTCTGCATATGCAGGTTATTTGGGAGGATTTACAGTATGTGCATGACAGTGACAAATAGCACTGTTAGTTTCTGAGGGAGACCACAAGAGAAGGATTGCATTTATATTGGTTGTTAAAAGCTGTTTAAATTCTTAGTAAGCGATTGCTGAATAATTGAACCACAACCCACATTTCTATTAAACTAGGTCAAATTTAAGTTTGTGTTACTTGGTTTTTGGTAAAGTGGGCTTTTGTGGTAAAGAACCAACACAAAAGTACTGTTTAGCAAAGGACACAATGGGACTCTGGCATTTATGCTAAATGTGCCTCTAGTCATGACAGTTTTCTAATGTATGTTATTGCACTTTAGGAAGTAAATAAATCAGCTGAGTTGGTATCATCTGGAAACTCTGATGCTTCAAGCACTGTACCCAGATTTATTGAGTCACTTAACCTTCCTTTGCCTTAGTTTCCTCATCTAAGAATGTGGGCATGATACTAAGACTTACTCCCTGGGGCTGTTTTAAGAATTAAATTAGGTAATACATCTAACATGTAACAGAGAACCAGGCACATAGTGAGGACCTAAATAAACAGTGGCTATTATTTGAGCCTGGGAAATTGTAACCATATTCATTTTGCAGAGGTAGGAGAGGAAGCTGTATTACTCAAGTAATTTCCCAAGAACCAGGGTAATGAAATGATGTTATAAGGACTGGCACATAGAAGGTACCCCAAGTGTCCTCCTCCTCCCACTTCCCTGATATGTGATCTAGGGAAGGCAAGAGCTCAAAAGCAGAGGACTTAGTGGGTTGAGAACACTGACTGCCACATTGTGAATGATGCCCATGGTGGGAGGGGACATCCTCATAGGTTTATCAGGTCAGCAAGAGTTCATAACTAGAGCAAGTTCTAAGGGATGAGTGGGTGGAATCAGGGAAGTCAGTGGAGTTGTGTTTTGAGATGCTTATTTGGTTGGGATGACAGCATCTGAAGTGTGAGAATACGCCAAGGTGTTAGGGGAAATGGGGTTTGAAATCAGGAAAGTTGGAAAATGATGGAGAAACCAAGAAGATAAGGCACACAGGGACTTATTTTCCTCTTAGTTATTTTAATTAGGGGTGCATTCCTCAAATTGGAATCTGAAGACCAGAAGAGCATGGATGTTCTCTTGTGGCTTAGGGGTTGTGTTTCAGTTATTCAGCAGTTGATTACTAAAAATGTTAGCAGTTTTTAACGACCACTGTAAATGCAATTTTTCTCTTATGGTCTCTTTCAGAAACTAACATTGCTATTTCTCACTGTCATGTACATACTGTAACTTCTCCCCCAAAATCTGCAAATGCAGGTGGATATTAGTGTAAAAGAAGTCTGTGCCTGAGTTCAAAAAATCCTAGACAGAGATCATTCTCTGCTTCTGATATATAATTGCATTGATTATTGTCCTCACACTAATCCAAACCTCAGAACTACTCTGCAAATTAATCCTTTAAATTATATAGAATTTAACTCATCCATGATGGTATCAGTTGATTCAGATGATAAGTGCTGCATAGCTCAGCTCCAATTCTGGACCTGAGTGCTTACAGGGTTCTTTAGGTATAGTGGTACAAATTTGTATGTGGCAAAAGTTAAATCTAAAAATATCTCAAACTCCCTGAATTGCAATTTGCATTAATTAGACTGTTATAAAGCTCAATTTGAGAACTACACTACCAACATTTTCAATCCCTCAATATTTTAAGATTTCTTTCACTTTAATTCTTAGAATAATTTTTCTGTCTGTGAACGTCGGATATTCTGATGCTGAGATACCTAATTCTTAGCTCAGATCACATCACATAATGTGTCACCAGGGTGTCTCTGTACACCCCGATAAAGCCCCAGCTGGAGCCACCAGACAGAAAAAGACTGGATCTTGGGATGACCACCTGGAGGGAAGCTGCCAAAGTGCTTGACATTTGCTTAGGAGAGCAAGAAGTCAAGTTCTGCTGTGTTAAGATTCTACTTTCTCAATCCAACAATTTAGTTGGAATAATATATCTATTCTGATACTGCCACATCTGATGTCTTAGCTCAGATAACAGAAAACCATGCTTTCTTTTTTATCCAAAGCAACAGTGTAGTTATGTTGACTATTATCTTGCCTATTTATGAGTATTGACTAAAATGTCAGTTATTATTCTAATAGTTTTAAATGTATTACCTCATGCTGATCTCACAAGAATCTTAAGATGTAGAATTTTAAAATCCTCACTTAAAAGATGAGGAATCAAAAAGATTATTGCATAAAGAGGGGAAATATTTTGCCTAGGATCAGATGACTGTTTGGAACCTAGGATTCAGATTTGTAGTTCTCCTGTGAATGTTCAACCTTGTACCAGTTGTACATCAGAATCGCATGAGGTGCTCACAGCAGAGACTGATTCTTGCTCACTGAAATCCACTTACTGGCCCAGTAGCTATACTGTCGTTTCCTCCCTTCCTTACAGTTAGGAGCAACCACGTGACAAAGTTCTCCTTAAAAGAAAAAGAGCGAAAGAGAAAATCCATGCCACTTTTAGTGAGATGCATTAGAACTCTCCACATGAGCTCCTCCATGCTAGTTCTTCTTCCACCTAGTGGAAGATCAAACGCCAGTGAAAGTATTCAGTATGGAGGAGCCAGCCATGAGATGGAAAGGTCTGGGTGACTGAGTGACTGTGTGAAGGGGAGGCCCCCCACCAGCCTCTCTGAGCAATCTTGTGAGCAGGAAATTAATTTCTACTGTGTTAATCTACTGATAATTTGGAATATGTTGGTTACTGCAGCCTACCTTACCTTAACTAACACAGAGAAAAATACAGTTTCCTGGTCTGTACTCTAGGCTTGGTCAAACTCCCCGGAAGGAAACCTAAGTATCTACAATTTTCTTTGAGTTCTCTCATGTGATTCTGATATATCTGGTCTTTGACAACAATATACTTCATTCCACATTCCTGTCTAAATCCTTCTAGTTAGGTATATTAAGGAGAGGTTTTTCCATTTTCAGTTTTGTCTGAATTTCAAAAATGCTATGAATCAACAGTGTTTAGTGATTTAGAAAAAGTTTCATTTATGTTTTGATTTTTTTTTAATTCAATTCATTTGACCCAGAGAATTCAAGATGTATTTCTTATGATCAGGAGTCCAGCCTATCTCTTCCTTCCCTCTCTCCCACCACTACTAATCCATCCATCCATCCCCCCTTTATATCCGTCTCCTGTCTCTTCTACACATCTATATATGCATTTATCTTTCTACCTATCAGAGCAGAATTTACCTCGAAGTATTTTCCCTCAATTTTATTTTATATATATATATACATATATATACACACACACACACACACATATAATTTTTTCACTGTGTAATTCCTTGTAAATAACATGCAGAAGTTAACAAGAGTGAAGCAGCTGTTCATGCCTTTTAGTGATTACTTTGGAACTGTGACTGATCTCTAGATCTTAAGGGGGAGGGGGAACATTAAGAGATTTTGTACTTTAAAATTGAGATCTTGTTTTCTTATATTATTTCGTCCTTTAAAATGTATTTTTTTCTGAATGAAATTTATTATGGAATCTTATCAAAGTGGTAAGTTTGATCTTTTTATCAAATGCCTTGAATGTTCATAATAGGATGACACCCTTATTTGTTTAGAGGGTAAATGAAGACAGACTTTAATATCCAGATCCATTGCTAATTAGTAGGGAAGCATCATATAAGGACAGCAGGGACTTTACATAAATTAGGTCCTTTAATTCTCTAGAATAATCTTATGAGCTAAGTCCTGTGTTTATCCTCACTTCATATGAGGACATTGAGGCATGGAGGCATGAAAGAACATGCCAAAAGTTTCATAGCAAGTAGGGGGTGATGTTGGGATATGGACCCATGTAAGCTGGTTTTAGGCTCTCTGCCTTTAGCCACTATCCACACTGCCTATTTTAAGAGGCATATGATTTTCCTTGGGGGCTTCCGAGGTGGCTCAGATGGTAAAGAATCTGCCTGCAATGCAGGAGACCAGGGTTCAATCCCTGGGTTGGGAAGATCTCCTGGAGAAGGGAGAGGCTGCCCATGCTGGTATTCTTGCTGTTAGAATTCCATGGACAAAGGAGTCTGGCAGGCTGCAGCCCATGGGGTCACAAAGAGTTGGACAAGACTGAACAACCAGCATGTTCACTTTCATGATTTTCCTTACCACTCTATGGGTATGTTAATTTTACTCCTTCATAACAAATTACTACAGATTTCAGAGCTTAAAACAACACATAGCACATACGTATTATCTCCCAGTTTCAGTGGTCCAGGAGTACAGATTCAGGTTAGTTGGGTCCTCTGCTTAGGATGTCACAAAGCTACAGTCAAGGTATAAGGCAGGTCTGGAGTCTCATCTGAGTTTCAAATTCCTCTTCCAAGCTCATCTAATTGCTGGCAGAATTTGTTTCCTTCTAACTGTAAGAACTTATGGCAACTAGTTTCTACAGAGCCAACAAAAGACTCTTAGTGAAGTCTGAAATCCTCTTTAAAACAGCTTCCAACTGATTAATTCAGGGTCACTGGGTATAATCTCCTTTATGATGAATTTGTCGATTAATTTAGGACTTTAATTACATCTGCAAAGTCCCTGCACTCTTGCCATATAATGTAACCTAATCAAAGATGTAACCTAATCATATTTGTAACACTGGGGGCAGAGATCTTGGGGGTTATCTTAGAATTTTTCTTTTCTTTTTTTTTTTTTATTGGAAAAGGAAATGGTAACCCACTCCAGTGTTCTTGCCTGGAGAATCCCAGGGAGGGGGAAGCCTGATGGGTTACCGTCTAAGGGGTCACACAGAGTGGGACATGACTGAAGTGACTTAGCAGCAGCAGCAGCATTCATGATTTACATCTAGCCTGCCTTAAAGTTTGGAATATTTTATACCATAAATTTAGACTGAGGGAACAAGGAACCAAATGGTTTCATAAGCAAAAATAAGTGTCTAATCTTCATGGAAATTCAGTCGATTCAGTTCACTGGCTCAGTCATATCCAACTCTCTGCGACCCCATGAACTGTAGCACTCCAGGCCTCCCAGCCCATCACCAGCTCCTGGAGTTCACCGAAACTCATCTCAATCGAGTAGGTGATGCAATTGAAACATCTCATCCTCTGCAGTCCCCTTCTCCTCTTGCCCTCAATCTTTCCCAGCATCAGGGTCTTTTCAAATTAGTCAGTTCTTCACATCAGGTAGCCAGAATACTGGAGTTTCAGCTTCAACATCATATGACATGGCATAATGAGTATGTCTGATCCTTTTTTCTGTGGGTGCAGGAGATAGGTAAATACCATCATACTTAAACAATGAGATGATATTTCCCTTAGGGCTTGACTCATCAACCTCAGCTTATAAAAATATCAAGGATTTCTTTTAAAAATGTTTATTCATAAAATTCTCCTTCTTTAACTCTGTCTAGAGCTCTTCCCATTGAAGGAAGGTTGATGGTATAAATAAGTTACTCTTTTAAAGTTACTATTATAAATTAACTCTGCTGATCAGTTTTCTAGGACGTTTCTTAAAATCACCTAATCAGTGTAGTCATAAGATCAGTCACTGGGTGAAAATCAAACTCCGTGGTGTGGCCAACCAAGATGCCCTCCTATGCTAATCAAACATTCCGTGTTATGCTTATCTCTTGTCACTGCCTTCTCCTCCCATCATTTTATTCCAAGTCACTTTTATGCTTCTGGACCTGTATGTGATGTACCTATATAAAGTTGACACTTGAACAGCATGGGTTTGGACTGCATAAGTCTGCTTACATGTGAATTTTTTGTCTTTAGTAAATACAGGCTACAGCACTACATGATCTGGGATTGGTTAATCTGTGGATATGGAATCGCAGATGAAGGGCTGACTGTGAACTTATACCCAGATTTTCAATTGCGCTGAGGGTGGGTGTTCCTAACCTTTGCATTGTTCAAGGGTAAACTGTACCCTTGTACTAAAATTTCCATGCTTAATTTTACCTGGAATACCCTTTATATCTCAGTCCCATCCCCACACCAGTCTGCCGGTAAATTCTCTTGTTTCTTCAAGACCTGGCTCAGATGTCCCTTCTTTTGTAAAACATTCCCCAGTTCCCAAGCAGAAAAATAAGAGTCGAAGCTATAGAAAAAGGACTTGAGTTCTAAGTCCAGCTGAAAAGTAAAAAGGAAGGGTAATACTGATTTGAATACTGGAGAGCCCAGTTTCATTCTGGATTTAAGTGTGTTCTAAAAAATACTTTAGAAGAAAATAAAATGGACTTAGGAAATCTGAGCTAAACTAATCATATAAATGTGGACTCTTAACATGTTCTACCATTGAAGAGGTTGAGCGGTAAAATAATGCCAACTTTGCCTTCTGGGATTTCACTTGCTCTTCTGACTCTCCGCTGAGAAAGGAACCCGAGCTCTGTGAGGACTGCATTCTTGTCTGAATGGAAGGATGCTTTAAAGGAGGGTAGTGCTGAAAGGACAGTAGAGTCAGCTTTGAGATACTCCCATTATTCAACTTGGAGCCATTGGCATTAAAAAATAATTATTCATAAACAAGTTGAATTCATGATTCTATGAATTCATAATGATATTCAAAATTGTGAAGGGTAAAGGTTACAAAAGACATTGTAATACAAAAGGAAGTAGATATGCTTAATATTTTATTAATTTTAGGAGAATGGTGGAATTGATAGATGTGAGTTTATTCTTTCTTCTACTGAGTATATGACCCTTTATAAAGCATAGATATGTATTTTTCTTCACTTCTATTTGTAGGCAAGATAAAGAGAGTTGTGAGTAATCCCAGGAGTTCTGATAGAGTAAGAACTATACCAAGAGTAAGAAAGATTGTGACAGTAGTATAGGAATATATGTGTAGAAAGAATGTTTTGAAAGAAGATAGATTCACCACATTACTCAAGAGTAAACTCAGTCTTTCATTTTCCAGGAAACAAAACCTCTTGAATGATGGACCAATTATCAAGAGAAGCTAACAAGGCATCATTGATTCTAATAATGCTAATGAATCATGCCAAAATTATTATAATAGTGAAAGGACACACAGTATGTCTTGCTGGCCAAGTAAACTTTTAAGAATGTTTCATTTTGGGAAAATTTGCCTGATTGCCAGTCATGAAAACAGTGTAAAAGCTGTAGGCTCGTTGAAAAGGCCCATTGATTTAACAAGTGCCGTGTGACTCTAAGAAGACAAAGGGAGGTAGGGATGGCAGAAAGATGATCATTGGACCAAGTTTGAATCACTCCGGAGTTTCAGTCAGACCCCAGGTCCTGACTAAGAATTAATTGCTCAGTAACCCAGAATTTGCAGATTTAGCTGGTCTGAGATAGTATTTCTTTTGTTGATGGTTAAAAGTTACTTTAACAGTGGAAAAGTATTAACTAATTAGAGAAATATGAATAAATGAATCAATAGTTTGTAATATGCTAAAGAGGGTACAACCATTACAACTTTAAGCATTGAAATAACTTATGTTCTACTTTTCCTGTTATTCTACTTGTCTTTTAATGTACAATATTATTTACTTATATTTTATTTATTTATTTAGTATATTGCTTATTATCTACCTCACTTTTTTCTCATCCTTTTCCATCCTTGCCAAGTAGGAGGGCAGGGGCCATAGTCCACATTTTTAGCCACTTTCAGAGGTTTGATTGACAATCAGAATTTGTAGATCTTTAGTATATACAGCTTGCTGTGTTTAGGGTAAGTATACCCCTGTGAAACCATCCCCACAGTTAGTGCCGTAACCTTACCATCATCTCCTAAACCTTCCTCTTGCCCTGTTTGTTTGGTTTTGGTTTTCTTGTCTGTTTTGATCACCCCTGCTGTATCTGAAAATCCCAGATAATACCCATCACACAGTAGAGGTTCACCACATTTTATTGAATAAACAAATAAGTGTTATCTTTTTATAGTTTTTGTCTTTATGTAAGTTGTTTTAAGGTTTTGAATCACTTAGAAAAAATTAACACATTTAGACTAATGTCTAGCATTCCAAAGACCCATGTGGACTCAGGGATACATCATTTTTGGAGGGAACCAGACCACTTATGGAGGAGTCAGAGGGCTCTGGTAGGCCTTGCCCTTTCTGCCATGTGATCCCATCTGCTCAGCCTTTCCATCCTTAGAAAGAGCAGGGGAAGAGAGAGGAAGCTGGAAAGATTAAGCATTTATCCAAGGAAAAATGCATATGGAAGAGTCCATTTTAAAAAGGAGTGACTTTAATATCTAACATTGGCAAATTTGAAAGAGTGTTTTCCACCCCATGGTACCGAGTAATGTGGATGTTTCTGAGGAAGAGCAGATCTGTGATAGAAAATGAAGAAGCTGAATTTTCTTCATATACCTAAGCAGTTGAAGTTTCTGTCTCTGCTACCTGTGGGGCATATTCAAGCCCCACCAGGTATGAGGGGGATGACCTCAATCTCAATCTGATTCTATAGAGTGGCATGGTTTCCAATACACCCCAACCTCCTATCCTCAGGTGTGAGCAAAGCTTGACTGTCCTACAAATTGGCCCTGGAGAAGGAAATGGTAACCCACTCCAGTATTCTTGCCTGAAAAGTTCCACGGACAGAGGAACCTGGTGGGCTACAGTCCATGGACTCGCAAAGAGTCGGACACGAGTGAGCGACTTCACTTTCTTTCACTTTCCTACAAATTGGCGCTGTATGTAAACTAGCATAACCTTAGATATTGCTGAAAATGATGGACAGGGAAGCCTGGAGAAATGCATTCCATGGGGTCGCAAAGGGTTGGACATGACTGAGCTACTGAACTGAACTGATTGGAGCAAGGGAGTCATTCAAGTCTGGAAAAGGAGGAATTCTATCTGACCCAAGTTCAGGATGGGGAGAATGTGCTGGGGGATCCCTGAGGGGTACCTACACACAGAAGGAGCAACTGGTGGTGGGAAAGTGAACTCTGCTATGCTCACGACATGGTCTTTTTCTCCATGTTTTTTCCTGTATGAATTCACAGTTGTTAGGTGCTCAGTGTTCTATGGGATCACACCAAGCAGCTCCTGGAAGATGGCCCAGAGCCCAGTGCATGCAGGTTTTTCTTCTGAAGCCCCCTCAACTCTATTAAATAATAATTTGGTTCCCAAATGTATCACAGCATAAGAACAGTCAGAACTGGCAGATTTAAAAGATGATTTTTATCAATTAGACATAATTAGACATAACTGGGGCTCAACAACACCCATACCTAAATTTAAAAAACCTAAATCTTACAATAGAATACATCAAAAAAGCTGAAGGTGAGGAAGTAGAAATAAAATAGTGAGCTATATTAGGCAAAAAATAGACTTTAATAATTTTAAGACAATGTAGAACATTTCCATAATACAATTACTTCTGGAACTATTCTGAAAAGTAAAAGAGAAACTGCTATTATTACAGACATACTAGAATAATGTAAATAAACATTCTAAACAATGTTCCTCCTTCCCAATTAGCTCTTAATATCCAGTGTTTTGGCCAGATTGTGAAGATGATTTTCTCAGCTCTCTAGTTTACTGCTACCAGTTTAGAGAGATTTGGAAGTAGTCTGAGGAAACGTGCTGATATTTCCCGCTGTACAAATGCAGTATTAGTCATGATCATCCTCAAACCAGCGAAGACTATTTTGGATGTAGAAATATCAAGTTGATTCTAAATAATATGTACAGTTTCTCTCAAAATTCCTCATTTATGAAATGAAGGTTAGATATTTTTATTCATTAGGGAGCAAATGATCTCATTATAATGGGTAAGGTGCCTTGTCATGCAGAGGATAAGGATAGACCAATTGTGTTCAGTTCCAAGCCTAATTCAAGTGATTGCAGCAAAACTAGTGGAAGAATTAAAATAATTTCTTTAAACCATGAAAATCAGTAATTCATCACCTCTTCCATGTACACACTCTATCACGGGGCGGGTGGGGGGGAAACATTGTGAATTAAGTGAGAAAGAAAATAGAAATGAGAAAGGGGTAGTTGGAAGAAGGATGATAGAAGGAACAGCAGAAGTTTGAATTTGTTTTACTTTACACACAATTTTTCTTCTGAAGATCAAAACACCGACCATTTGTGAGGAGATCTCATTGGCCTAAGGTCAGTAATAGAACGTGTACTTTGATTCAGTTCTCTGGTGCTCTGCTGGTTCATGCCTGTGCACACACGCTCTCTCATCATTCCTCCTCAACCAAATGTGCACTTGCTGACTGGAGTTGGGGAGGTGGTCCTGGTTTAGGGAGATGTTCACTGATATATACGCAAATTGAATTCGAGACCTTGGCCTCATTGATTCTGGACTAGCTCGTTCCTCATTTTCCGGATAGCGATTGCATTGATCAGACAATATTTTTCTCAAACGTCACCAGGAGAGGAAGCATCACAATTTATCACTGCCAGCCTATATCAATGTTTAACCTAAATCAATAATTAATTAATAAACGTATGTAGGTAAGCATTGTTGAGAAGATGTTTGAGGATTTCATTCTTATAAAACATGAATTTTCCTCTCTTAACTTCTTCCTGTCCTCATTTGTACATATCTTATTTGTTTTCGGAATAAATTCGTTTTTGAAAGTAGCTACCCAGAGATCTCAAACTGTAAAATTAGAGAATCTCCAAAGCATGAGTTTTTTTTTTTCTTTTTTGCGCTGTTTCTTAATATCTTTTGCCCTCTAGTGGTAAACTCAAGGGACTTGCTGTATTTTCAGTTGAATCCTCCAAAGCAAAACATTTCATTAAAATAGAATACAGAAAGCATTCATCATAATTAGCTACTTATTGGAAATAAAGTGCTTTGGTATAGTTTATTTGATATTAAGAATGTGAAGTAACTGTAGAATAATAAAGAATCATGTGGTTGGCAAAATTGGCCTAACCTTTCTAGAGCCTTTATCTTATTTCCATTTCTCCACCTTCACTTTTTAAAATCAAAGCTTCATAATTGCACAAATACTTACTGCATACGAGCCAAATCTTCTTTGCTGCTAAATGACATCTAATAGCTTGCCCAGAAATGGAGCTCCCTGAAATCTGTTGCCTTGAACAATAGACACAAAGTTAGACTGTAAGACACTCAATATCCACTGGGGTCAAATTATCACTAGAACTTAACTTACAGAAAAATTACATCATTACCTGGATCGTAGCCTCTAAAAATGTGAGCAATAGTTGGAAAATTAAAATACTGGGTCAGAGAGAGGGAACATACTGATCTGGGGGAGCATTTATGTAAAGAATTTATCTTTCCATGTACATATTTTAGCTTTTCGTAAAGTAAAATGTATATTTAATGTCTTTGTTTTGAGAAGAAAATATTGTTTTATTTGAAGAGGGTGTAAATTGTCCCTTTTAAAACAAACTTTTGTAACCATAGATAACAGAGTTTTAAAATACCTTTTTATTCTTTTCAGTAGTTTTAATTTTTAAATCTTTTACTTTGAAATAATTTCAGGCTGATAAAAAGTTGAAAAAAAAAATATAGTACAAAATTCCCATATAGTCTTTAGCCAGTTTCCCCAAATGTTAATAACTTACTTAACTATGTACAGTTTTCAAAATTAGGAAATCAGCATTGATACTGTGCCATTAATTAATCTATAAGACATCATCCAACTTTTGCCAATTATCTCTAATGCTCTACGATCCTGGTTCCAGATTATGATTAAATTCATAATGATTATATTCATATTATACATATGTGATAAGAATACCACAGAAGTGATACTATGAGTTCCTCAATGTATCATACAGGGAGTCCATGATGTTGATAGATCCTATTATTGATGATGTTAACTTTAATCACTTGGTTAAGGTAAGTGTTTGCAGGGTTTCTTCACTGTAAACTAATCTTTTTCCCCTTCATACTTAATTGGTACCTTATAAAGAGATACTTTAAGTGAAGTTGCTCAGTTGTGTCCGACTCTTTGTGACCCCATGGACTGTAGCCTACAAGGCTCCTATGTCCATGGGATTTTCCAGGCAAGAGTACTGGAGTGGGTTGCCATTTCCTAAGACTGTAAATATACTGTTTCTTATTCTGTATTGGCCCACTATTTGCTGATGGGGGATTTTTACATGTTCATCATTTTCTGGACATTTATTAATTAGAATTCCATAAAGAGTGCATTCCCTTCTTTACTATTTATTATTTATTTATGTATATCAGTATGGAGCATGGGTATTTATTTTACTCTATATGTTATAATCCATTGCTATCATTATTTATTTTATTCTTTAAATTGGCCCAGGTTTGATCTTGGGAGCCTCTTCCAGTTGACTTCTGTGTCCTTTCAACATGTGTCTATTGTTGTTGTTGTTGTTATTTTGAGTACTTAGACGGTAAAGTGTCTGCCTACAATGCGGGAGACCCGGATTCAATCCCTGAGTTGAGAAGATCTCCTGGAGAAGGAAATGGCATCCCACTCCAGCATTCTTGCCTGGAAAATACCATAGATGGAGGAGCCGCTCTGGTAGGCTACAGCCCATGGGGTCTCAAAGAGTGGGACATGACTGAGCGACTTCACTTTCACTTTCTTTTTCTTTCTTGTATCTCAAGTTTTTCCAAGCTAATTTTATGCTTTTCCTGCCGTAGCCTTGGAATCAGTGATTTCTACAAGAATCCTTATTTTGTTTCATTTATTTGTTTTTAAAATTAGAGAATGGTGTCTGAAAATCGAACTCTTTGCTGTATGCATTCTTTGCTATTGGTGTCATTGAGTCTAGGCCCTCTCAGCAAACAAAGCCAAAAAAAACCTATGTGTGTGTAAACATGCACACATATGCATCATCTAAATCTATGTATCTATGTATGAGTCTATCAATCATCTACCATCATCACGAGTTTTTACATTTAATCCAGTTCAACACCCCAGGGTTTATTCTAGCCTTCCTCTTTTCCTTATTTGTAACCCCTTTCTCTGACAGTAAGAAATCTGCCTCTCATCACTCAAGAGTTTACATACTTATCTTAACAATCCTAAAACATACATGAATTCATTTCAGAATTACTAACTCATGCCATTTTGATAAATGAAGGAACTTACTAACAGTATATGATGTTTGTAGATGTTTCCTTTTGTCTTTAGTCTTTAATCTCAGAGTGTATCATCAAGATAGTGATTTTCAGACATTTATCTCGGTGTGCTGTTTTCTTTTCCACTCCTTTCAGTGTGGTCTATAATAGAGTTAGGCTCATTTGTTATTGTTTGTATTATATTTTGGGTTCTTCCCTCATTCTGCTTGACTTGAATCATGTATTTATATTGTCATGGTTTCTAAAAGTCAGAATGGCACCGAGTGTCGTACCCAGAGAACTGCTCCTTCCTCTGCCCCCACTATGTCTGTACTCAATGCCTCTCTCTCTTATCCCTTGTCTTATTAGTTTCTGGGTTATCTTTTCTGTGTTTCTTTTGGCACAAACAAGCAGATAAATGTTTGTTTTATTTCTCTCTCTTCTCTCATGAAAGGTGACCCACAAAAGGTACTCTTTTGCACTTTTTTTGGGGGGGGAGTATCTTTTTTAACTTAATGTATTTTGGAAAACAATCCATGTTAGTTCATAGAAATCCTTTTCTACTTTTGTCTCTTACACAACTGTGCACATGTCCGTAACTTATTTAACCACTCTCCCTATTTAGATAGTTACATTGTTCCCAATATTTTGTAACATCAGTGTTGCGATCAGTAACTCTTTGCAAGTGTATTTTTGGATTATTGGAGGTATATCAGGGTAAATTTCCCAAAGTAGATTTGCTGAATTGAAGGTTAAAGGGTTATGTGATTTTCTTAGGTATTGCCAAATTTTCCTCAGAGAATACTGTACCAGTTTGTGTATGAGAATGCCTGTATCCCTACAGACTGTGTTGTCATCTTTTTAATTGTAACCAGTCTGATAACAATGTCTCAATATAGTTTTAATTTGTATTTCTGTAATTATTAGTGAGGCTGAACATCTTTTTCTATCTTTAAATGTCATTTTTATAACTCTTTGCGAATTATCTGTTTATGTCTTTTCTCATTTTAATGGATAAATTTTTTTTCTCTCAGTTTTAAGAGTTCTGTATCATCAGTATTTGTACTTTATCTGTAGTTTAATCTATGTTGTAAACATTTTTCCAAGTTTTTTAGTTGTGTTTGACTTTACTTTTTACCATGCAGAAAAAATTATTTCGTATAGCCACTAATCAATTTAATTGCCTCTGAATATTGAGTCATAGTTAAGAAATCTTTTCCTACACCAAGGCTAAAAGAGGAATTCACCAATGTTTTCTTCTAGCACTTAAAATTTTTAAAAAATTAGATCCCTATTCTCTTTGGAGTTTATACTTATACATAGTGTGAAATATAGAGCTAAATTTGTTTTATTCCAAATGATTATTCTGCTGTCCCAGAATAATCTATTAAAATTACCATATTCTCCTAGTAATTTAGGATGCCACCTTATCATATACTAAATTTCCATATGCACTTGGATTTATTTCTTGGCTTTCTGATCTGCTCTCTTTGCTTGTCTGTTCATGTATCAGTGTCACACTGTTTTAATTAGATGACTTTATAGATTGTTTTGTAACTGAGCTAGACCTTCCTCCTTGCCTTTCTTTTCTAATGTATTTTTGACTATTCTTACATGGGTTTGTTTTTCCACATGATTTTTAAAAAATATTAATTTGTCTGCAATAGTGGTTAAGAACTTGCCTGCCAGTGCAGGAGATGTAATAGGCGCAAGTTTGTTCTCTGGGTGGGGAAGATACCCTGGAGGAAGAAATGGCGACCCACTCCAGTATTCTTGTGTGGAGAATCCCATGGACAGAGGAGCCTTGCAGGCTATACAGTCCATGGGGTTGCAAAGAGTCGGACACGACTGAAGTGACTTAACACACATGCACCTCCATAAAAGAAGTTTACTCATGTTTTTGTTGGGTTTGTGTTAAATTTTTCATTAACTCAGGTAATTGACAGTTTATGATGTTGAATCCTAAAAAACTGGGACTGTCTTTCATTTGTTTAAGTCTCTTTTCATAGCTTTCAGGAACTCTATGTCTTTCCTCATAGAGTTTTTACACCTTTCATTTAAAGTTTATTACAAAGTGTTTAATCTTTTTCTTATTGTAAATTAAAATTTTTATATGTCTTCTAACTAGTTATAAATAATATATATGTAAAATAATTTTGGCATATAATGCCTTTGTTCTGCTACCGTTAACTTATTTTACCATTTTAGTTAGTACCTTTTCTTGACTTGAACCAGAAATAACTTTTTATCATGTTAATAAGCCTTTGAGATTTGGTTCATTTATTTATTTGTTAACCAATTCTAATACAAAACAGATATAATTTTATTCCCATATTAAAATAAAGAAGCTGAGGCCACAGATAGAGACAGATGAACCTAAGGTCCCAGAGAGAAAGCAATGGGCAAAACTAGCTTTTTAATCAAGATTCTGTGCTTTTCACCACTGCATAATATTTTCTCCTCAAGGGTGGACTCCCCAAATGTCTCCATTTAGTTTCACTCAATTCTGTGGACACAGAAGACTATACAAGATTTTGTAACTATAAAAGTCATAAAAGCTCAGCCCTGGTCTACCTTCCAACATGTTCCCAGCATGAAACCAGTGTGATCTTTCAAAAATGAAGATAGTTTATGCCATCCCCCTTCCTTAAATCTTCCAGTGGGTGGGTGCTGGTCTCAGGGTAGAGGCAGAGCTCTTTTACATGGCCTCTGCTTTGCTCGCCACACTCAGCGTCACCCCGTGCTTTCCACGTGGGCTCTGTAGCCTTAGTGAAGTACCTGCAGTACCCGTCCTCCTGCATCCCATTCGGACAGCATCTCCTCTGGGATGTCCATCCTGACCCTGCGTTATGTATCCCTACCAGCCTCCTTAGTGCCTCCTGCTAACCTTGGCCACACTGCTTTTTAATCACTTGTTTATTGACTGTCTTAAAAGCTCTTGAAGGTACAGACTATGTCATTTAGATTCCAGATTGCACCATCCCTCAAATGGTGAGCACTTACTATGTATTGTTGAGTGAGTGAAAGAATAAATAAATATTGTTTTCTAACTTCAAAAAAATTACTTCATACTCATATATATACTTTAGAATATGTTCTTCTTTCCTGAATGGGCAATGATTTGCTTAATATCCTCAGGATTGTCAGCATCATGGACTGTCATGAACTCTTCAAGCTTTAAAGAGAAGTCTCAAATCAGTTATCTTTTTTTTTAAAGAAAATAATTAATTCACATTTTTTCTTACCATTTACTTTCTTTTCTGTATGAGAATGATTTGAAGGTGTCATTGGGATGAGTATTTCCCAGCCTTTTATAAAATGCAAACCTGAAAATCTTCTTTGAAAATCTGACTGCCATTTCTGAAAGGCATCACTTTCTGTCAAAAGCCTCTTCCCTCTCTGGCAATCAGCGTTTTACAAGTACCAGATGTATTCTCTGAACTATTTTTTCTTGGCATTTTGTAGTAATAGGAGGTATTATTTATGTCTGTTAGACATAAGCATATTATATACAGATTTTTTATGAAGCAGATTTAGTTTCACCATTTTATAGAAAAAGAAACTGAGGCATACAGAAGTTACATAACTTGTCCATTGTATGTTAGACACAGGTAGTAATAAAAGGAACTTAGATTGACCTTTAGAGGAGCCGAAACAGAGTACCTATTAAATTGTCACAGACCACTTCCTTTATCTATATTTCACCCTGCTACACCTCCTGCAATATGTAGTGTTGTTTGTGTGCTCTATGTCTGTCTGTTTTATCTCCTAAATAAGATCCTAAGATTCTTCTTTTGAGGAAGTACCTTATTTCTTTAGGCTCCACAATTTCTAGCATGGTGCTAGACACTATTTAAGAAGTGTTATCACTTCATAAATATGTGCTTTAATTCTTCCCCTGGTCTTAGGAAATTGTACATAGGAATTTTAACAAGCTAGGGTAAAGCATATATTTTCCTTTAAGTCTCAAAATTTGTTGCTCCAAGAAATGAATTTATGATTGAAGAGATCTTGATGACATCACTCATCTGCTGTCCCTCTTTCCCTACCAGATGGGTATAATGATGTTTTGATGTATACTAATGAAGCTGGCTGCCCTCCAGCCTATTTGCTTTGCATCAACACTGGTTAAGACTGCGTTTATTTAACTCATTCTCTGTCCTAGCTTCCTCTCTTGAGAGCCGTGAGACTTTTCTGAGGGTGGACTAGGAAGTTTGTTGTCACTGTACGAAGGTGTAACCGAGCCTCAAGGACAGTCTCTACTCAGCTGTGTGCTCCGGTTCGCCCGTAATGATGAGTACCTTCCCCAGCTGAAATGTCTCCCTGTGCTTGGGACGTTAAAGTATTCTTTCATGCCAAAATGGATGGGGTTTTGGAGGACATGGTGGTGCCAGTCATCAACAACAAGAAAATAACGTTACCAAGACCCTCTGTCTTGCATGCAAATAGATGCCAACAAGCTACCAGACTTGCCTGTACATGTCTGAATTTACTGAATGTATGTTTACAAGTCATATCTGGAAAGTCACAATTCCATTATTATTCTCTCAACCTCACGTTAAAATCAAGAAACCTAAAAGGAAAATGATTGTGTATATTAAATTTCTTCATCAAAGCTTCTATTATAAGATAAAATCTTCCTAGGAGAATTCCCTGGTATTCCAGTGGTTAGGGCTCTGTGCTTTCACTGCTGAGGGCACAGGTTCAACCCCTGGTTGGAGAACTAAGGTCCCACAAGCGTCACTGTGAGGCCAAAAAAAGATAAAGTCTTCCCAGAATTTTTTTATATTATCCTTTTTACTAATAAGTGCTTTTTGTTCTAATCATTTTGGATTACAGAAATAATACATGTTCATGATAGAACTATTGAAAAGCATAACTATATTTTAAGTATTTAATAATTCACAATATCTTCACTCATTGTTAATAGTTTGGTATACTTTCTTTGTCTAAGTAACTACCTGGATAAATAGACTTCAAAATGGAGACATAACTAATATTGATAAGCATATATAGATCTGTAGTTTATTTCCACTGACTGAACTCATGAACATTTTTCAGATCACTTAAGATTCTTCAGTGACCTTTTAAAACAGCTTTATGATGTTGTGTAACTACATAATGTTCCATTTAATGATATGACAAAGATATTTTGATGCTTTCACTGAGATGAACACCAGATTGCTCTTCCAAATCTTATCTGAATAAGAGAGAAAAGTACACCATGAACTGCATAAGACAGGGAGATTTTCTAAAAAATAAAAGCCTTCATCTGCCCAATAATATCCTGGAATTAAAAAATAAGGAAAAATAAATCCTTTTTTGTAAAAGACCCCAGAACCTAGTTGCTTATCTGAGCTTCATCAAAGTGATACAAGTCCAATGGAGTCCTATTTGTGTCCGAAACCCCTCACCATGGTACACGGGCAAGAAAGTGACTAGAGGATACCTTTGTCAGGTTTTCAGCTAATTCATTTTCTTAAGCCAAGCTGCAAATATCACAGATACAAAGTTACATGCAGTATTCTGGCTGTTTGTGGTGGTTATCAGCTAGTGGGAAGACTAGAGGAAAAGAAAATTAGGAAGCCAAGAGATGTTTTCTAAGCCTTAAAACTGACAGAGCGAGATTACCTCTACTTACACGAACAATTTACCTTTTCTTTGTTACTGTGAGAAGCAGACACTTGCTTTGAGATATATTTACCCAGAGAAAAATGGTGACTAATTTGTCAACCAAAATATCACGAACTAAAAGGAATTAGATTAGTCCTGAAAGAAGTTAGATGGGGGGATGTAGCAAGAGAAATAAAAGCTTCACTTTGGTATTCTGTAAGATGCAGCATACAAGGCTTTTATAGCATGGAAATGCAAATAAAATCTTACATACTATTGTATACCTATTGATGGTCTTTCTAGTAATCATGTACAGATGGCAAAGCTGGACAATAAAGAGGGCAGAGCACTGAAGAATTGATGCTTTTGAACTGTGGTGTTGGAGAAGACTCTTGAGAGTCCCTTGGAAAGCAAGGAGATCAAACCAGTCGATCTTTAGGAAATCACCCCTGAATACTCTTTGGAAGGACTGGGGCTGGCTGAAGCTCCAGTACTCTGGCCACCTGATGGAGACAGCTGATGCAGTGGGAAAGACCCTGATATGGGGAAAGGTTAAAAGCAGAAGAAGAGGGCAACAGAGTATGAGATGGTTGGATGGCATCACCAATTCAGTGGACATGAACTTGGGCAACCTCTAAGAGATGGTGAGGGACAGAAAAGCCTGGGGTGCTGCAGTTCATGGGATTGCAGAAAGTCAGACATGACTTGGTGACTGAACAACTGTAAAACCTATTAAATTGAAAAGGTTCAGAATACTTCATATAGACATGGATGTGGACATATGGAAACCCAAACTTCCGAGGAAACGCAGACCAGTTGTATAAGTTGTATAACAACTTATAAAGCTAAAAGTATATATGCCATCCAGTGGAGTTCAGGGAAAGCCAGAGATAAAATAAGGTATTTTTTTGGTTTGTTTTATGTTTTATTTTAATGAGTTACTTCAAGGTTAAATGTCCTGCATCCTTTCTAAGACTTAGGAGAGAGATTCTGGAGCATAGGTATACAAGGGCAAGACAATGGGAACATTTATCTTCTGCATAGATAATAAAGGGGTGCATTGTCAGTAGCAAACGTAAAAACAGAAATATAACCAACTAAAAGCCAGTCTTCTTTCTTATTATCACCATAGAACAATAGTCCTTCTTGAAAAAGTTTTTTGTTTGTCTGAGTTCTTTACAGTTTCTGTGATTATTACACATTTTAAAACTACTTATCCTTTGATTATCATGTTTCCTATGTGGAAATTAATTCCAGGAATTTTCAGTTATGCATTCAATCCCTAGCAGTCATGGACTCAGATACATTATATATCAGGGGATAATGAAATTGAAGGGAGGTTTTCTAGAACAGGATAGATTTCACCAAATTGGTAGGTGAAGGGAAGGAGCCAGTGGAAAGGGAGGGATGAAAGAGCAGGGGTGTATATAGTTAGTGCATCAGAGTCTATAGGCTTCTGTGGTTGTGGCTCCCTTTGCTTCACATGCTTGAGTGACTCTGGACCTTATCGTGACTTTGCTTGACCAGTAGGACAATAACCCCTGAAATGCAAAAAGAGACCTGTAAAGTGCTTGTCCACAGAAACTTGCTCTATTTTGCGGCCTTTAGGGGCATCCTGCAATTGCTAACAAATAAATAGACCCAAACTAGGCCTCTGGATGATGAGTAATACATGGCCTAGCCAATTTTATCACCCTAGCTGACATCAGTCCAATTTACAGACATGTGAATAAGGCCATTTGAGACTATCCAGTTCCAGACAAGCCTCCAGCTGGTCACTGAGGTGTGAGTAAATACAGCTGAAATTAGCCCAGTCTGGCTCTTCTTAGAAGAAATATCCAGTTTACCTTTAGACTTGTGAGCAATGATGCATGGTAGTTGTTCTAAGATACTAAATTTTGAGGTGGTTTGTTACACAGCAAATGCTAACTGATACAAGGTTCTTGAATAGGTGAGTAAGGATAGGATAGAACTCAGAGGTAGAAGGGATAGATTAGTACTGAATGTCAAATAAATACATACAGAACTATGTTCAGATCCCCTAGCCTCCATATACATGCATACATGTTTGCATGTGAGCAAATGCACACACACACACTCTCTCTCTCTCTCTCTCTCTCTCTCTCACTCTTTCTCCCACTTCTTTTCAGGATCAGGGAAAGAATGCAGACTCTGAACAGAGACTACCTAAATTTTATTTATTTTTTTCAGAGGATAGTTATTTACATTGCTGTGTCAGTTTCTGTTGTACAGCAAAGTGAATCATCATACATGTACATATATCATCTCTTTTTTTGATTTCCTTCCCATTTAGGTCACCACAGAGAACTGAGTTCCCTGTGATATGCAGTAGGTTCTTGTTAGTTATCTATTTTATACACAGTAGTATATATATGTCAGTCCTAATCTCTTAATTCATCCTACCCATCTCTATCCCCCTGCCACTGCCTTTCCCCCTGGTATCCATATATTTGTTCTCTATGTCTGTGTGTCTATTTCTGTTTTGCAAATAAGATCATCTATACCATTCTTCTAGATTCTATATATATGCATTTAATATATGGTATTTGTTTTTCTCTTCCTGACTTCATCTGTAGGCAATTTCTAAGTTCATCCATGTCTCTGCAAATGATGCAGTTTCATTACTTTTTATGGCTGAGTAATATTCCATTGTATATATGTACCACATTTTCTTTATCCATTCCTCTGTTGATGGACATTTAGGTTGCTTCCATGTCTTGGCTATTTTTTAAGTATGCTGCAGATTATATTGGAGTGTATATCTTTTTGAATTATGGTTTTCTCTGGGTATATGTTTGGTAGTGGGATTGCTTGGTCATATGGTAGTTCTATTTTTAATTTTTTAAGGAACCTCCATACTGTTTTCTATAGTTGCTGTGTTAATTTACATTCCCACTAACAGTATAAGAGGGTTCCCTTTTCTCCACACACTTTCCGGTATTTATTGTTTGTAGATTTTTTTTGATGATGGTCATTCTAACCAGCATGAGGTGATACCTCATTGTGGCTTTGATTTTCATTTCTCTAATAATTAATGATGTTGAGCTTCTTTTCATGTGTTTGTTGGCCATCTGTATGAGACTACCTAAATTTAAATCCTTGTTTTTGTTCTTTACTGTTCTGTTCTTTACTGGCTGAGTGATCATGGGCACACGTCTTATTCATCTGTAAAACAGAGTTGATAGTATTTACCTCATAAAGTTGTTGAAAAGGTTAGGTGATCTCATACATGTAAGGACCAAGCTCATAATAAACACCTTTTAAATGCAAGCTATGTAGGTACCTCAGTGAAGATATAGCATAATTTGAGATGAAGTGATAGGGAAAGTTGAGGGAGTGTATATCAGCTAACATCAAATCCTCAAAAAATGCAGAATGTAGGATGCTGTCATACAATAAAAGGAAGAGCAACAAGAATTTGAGGATAAAGAGAATGGTGGAGAAATTTTAAGAAGGTGGTTTTAGAGGAATTTTTTAAAATGGTTGAGTAGCAATGATAGTTCAGTTGAGATTAAAAAGTAAATTTTTTGGGGGGGACATTTTTATGGGGGACATACTCAGTACAGCTGTAATTTTCTGCAACAATGCTCAGTAGCTTAGGAGGAGAATTGAGGAGAATAATGGGATTTGGATGGCAGATAAAGAAATGGTAGCTTCAAGGGGCCACTCTTGAATACTAGAATATTCTATTATTCTATTGCTAGAAATAGCTGGCTATGGGGCCTGAGTTGGCATGGAGCCAAGAGAGACCATAAAGGAACTGATCGGGTGAGAGAACAGTATGAGGTCAAAGGACAAGGAGCAGGAGTCATGCAGTCATACGTGAAAGCAGAAGGCTACAACTTTCTTAGTTGGTGGATAGTATCATTTTTATCCTTAGTGACTTGTTTCATTGTCTAGTGCCTGTGGTCTTATTATCATATGATTTTGTGTAGTTTTCTTTCAGGAAAACTTTTTTTCTCAACTTCTGTAAGGGATACCAAACTTTAAAAGAGAGCTCTAGGTTAAAAATCCAGCCCATTGTGGTGGCCCTCCTCTGAGGATGCTACGCCTATTGCATCATCTATCTCGACTACTGAAACTTTTCTACAGGTGACCGTTATTATCTTGCATGTCAGAGCCGCAAGAAAGAGGATTTTCTCTAGCATTCAGAGGTGAATCTGGGGGTCTGTGTTAATTTAGTCACATTCAAGCATCCCCCACTCTAGGTTCTGTCCATTTTCCAGACCCAACCCATGTTCTCAGCCCCAGAGTTCTTCCAAGTTATTCCAGCCCAATACAGTGTCTCCCTTCTCAGAACCATTATAACAACTCATCTGACACTTAGCACATGCCATATTTTATTCCGGGCATTTTTTTTTTTAAACCTAAGAAGCAATACATTTTAAAGCTAGAAGTGAATACCTAATTCAACTCCCTCATTTTGCTGATGAGAGAATTGAAACCTAGATGGGACAACCAAGACTAGAATCCAGCCTGCCTTTGTCATTATTTGGTGATTTTTCTACTGTTACATCTATGCCCTGAGAGGACATCAGGTTCCTCAAGACAAGAACTTTTAAAATCTATAGCATTTACATGGTGAGATCCTCAGTAGATGTTCACTTACAGTGACATGGTGCTCTACCAAGCTACATGAGTCAGCTGGAAGAGAAAGAAATTCTTGTGTAGAACAGATTTTACAGTTAAAAAAAATCACTCATTTTTTTTTTCAAACACTTAGATGTATAAAGTTTTCCAAATAAAATGTCTTAGATAATTTTTGTTTGTTATATAGTTTTGTTCCTTTAGCTCACTGTTAAGGGTGGTCTTCTTTAAGATGTACATGGACCAATTTTGACCAGTATAGATTACAGATAGTGGTTTGAATCCCAACAGAAGAAAATTCTCCCATCTAACCCTTTAGCCAGTTAACTGGGAGAAGCTTACCTTTGTGGTTATTGATTTTAATTTCATTTCAGAAAAAAAAATCAAAATTAATTTAATAAAAGAATTTTTTACAGTTTAATCTAATTTGGCAGTATGGATGGAAAAAAAAAAAGGAACCAAACAAAAGCAAACTGTAAGAACACGTCCTGGGAGCTGAAAAGTACTGCTACCAGAAGTTACTGATTTCCTGCATTTTGAATTTTAATTATATCAAAAAAATCAATCTATTACCCAAGATTAGTCAGCCCCTATATGAAGCCTGGAACTCATCACTTTGAACTACTTCACTGAATCTATTTGAAATCTGACTACGGAGCCTGCATTCTCAGTCCAGCTAGTCCACCTGTGACCATGTTAAGATGACATTCTCCAGAATCGCTCTATCAAAGCTTACTGTGAACACTATGCAATCTAATCAGCTCTACATGCACATTTCAAGGTGGTGGATCTGAAATCCCAGGAAAGGTGTGTGAGCTTCCTGAAACAGAAAAATCCTTCAAGGGATCCTTCCCCTGAACTCAGTGGGGGTTTTCTGGCCACGAGGGCCTTCTTCCTTCTCTCTGCCACAGCATTCCTCCTACTTCTCCCTCCCTTCCATCAGAGAAATGACAGATACTCCCCACTCCCTGCAGTGAGTTTTCCTAATTTCACCCATAGGAGCCCAAAAACCTAAAGGAAAAAACATTTATTTGTTTAAAATGTAACTTGCAGAGAGCATTTGCACAGGAGAATGTTCTTACCCTCTTGTTGCTAGTCCACTGCGTATTTGTTTTCCAGACTCATTCTTCCCCAGATGACTACAACTTTTGCTGGCATTTCTCTGAAGGTATTTTCAAGACCTCTTTTAGATGCAGAAAAGCTACCTGAATTTGCAGGCAGCTTCCTGTTGGGCTCACGTTTTGCAGCATGCATGCTTGATGTGCAGAAGGTGGGGAAGGTGTTTGAAAAAACAGGAAGCACCTGTGAATGTGCGACTTTATTCTTGGAAGCAGAAGGCTCTCTTGAGACAGCTGGACTGAATGTGCTTCCTTCTTTTTCACCCATGAACACTTTTACAAAGCTATTAGATACTCTAAAGACCATGAATGGGCTTTGGAATGGCATGATTATTTGCAAAGTCTGGTGTATCCATAAACTTGGGTAGTTCTCTTTTTCCTTGTGCAAGTTTCTCTGTTTGCTGGGGATATTGATATCCGTGGAATGACTGCAAGGTAGGCTTTCAAAAATTACAGTTACTGTGGTTAAAGAAACACGTAACATGAGCTTTACCTTCTTTACAAATTTTAGGTTTTCTATGTGGTGCTGTTAACTATAGACATGATGGTGTATAGCAGTTCTCTAGAACTTTTTCATCTTGCATGACTGAAACTTTACACCACTTAACAACAACTCCCTATTTCCTCCTCCCCCAGCTCCTGGCAACCACCATTCTACTTTCTAGTTCAGCAAGCCTGACTACTTCAGGTAGTTGAATCATGCAGTGTTTGTCCTTCTGTGAAATGACTTCTTTCACTTAGCATAATGTCTTCAATGTTCATCAGTGTTATAGCATATGACAGGATTTCCTCCTTTTTTATGGCTAACAATCCATTGTATGTATATACTGCATTTTCTTTATCCACTTGTCTGTCAATGAACATTTGTGTTGTTTTCACCTCTTGGCTATTATGAATAGTGCTACAATGAACATGGGAGTGCAAATATCTTTTCAAGATACTGAATTCAGTGTTTTAGGATATGTCCTCAGAAGTGGGATGGCTGGATCATACAGTAGTTCTATTTTTTCTTTTTGGCCACAGGGCACTGCATGTGGAATCTTAGTTCCCTGATCAGGGATCTAATCCCTGCCACCTGCAGTGGAAGTGCAGAATCCTAACCACTGGACCACCAGGGAATATCCAGTTCTATTTTTAACTTTATAAAAATTTCCATGCTGTTTTCTGTAGTAGCTGTGTCATTTCACGTTGCCTCCAACAGTGAATAAGGCTTCCAGTTTCTCCATATACTTTTCAACACTTGTTATTTTTTGTGTTTTGTATACTAGGTGTCTTCATCAGTTAGAGGTGCTATAACAGAAATACCACAGATTGGGTGGTTTAATTAACAAACATTTATTTCTCACAATTCTGGAGGTTTAGAAGTCCAGGATGGTGATTGCAGCCATGAAATTAAAAGACGCTTACTCCTTGGAAGGAAAGTTATGACCAACTGAGATAGCGTATTAAAAAGTAGAGACATTACTTTGCCAACAAAGGTCTGTCTAGTCAAGGCGATGGTTTTTCCAGTGGTCATGTATGGATGTGAGAGTTGGACTGTGAAGAAAGCTGAGTGCTGGAAAATTGATGCTTTTGAACTATGGTGTTGGAGAAGACTCTTGAGAGTCCCTTGGACTGCTAGGAGATCCATCCTAAGTCCATCCTAAAGGAGATCAGTCCTGGGTGTTCATTGGAAGGACTGATGCTGAAGCTGAAACTCCAATACTTTGGCCACCTCATGCGAAGAGTTGACTCATTGGAAAAGACCTTGATGCTAGGAGGGATTGGGGCAGGAGGAGAAGGGGACGACAGAGGATGAGATGGCTGGATGGCATCACCAACCCGATGGACATGAGTTTGGGTCAACTCCTGGAGGTGGTGATGGACAGGGAGGCCTGGAGTGCTGTGGTTCATGGGGTCACAAAGAGTCGGACACGACTGAGCGACTGAACTGAACTGAACTGAAGGGCCTATTTCCTAGTCATCGAAAGCTCCCTGGTCACTCACTATGTCTTCACAGGGCAGAGAGAGTGAACTCTGGACTCTTCATCCCCTAACAGTGGCACAAGTCCCATCACAGGGACTCTACTCCCATGACCTCATCCAAACCTAATTGCATCTCAGTTGCCCTGCCTTTAACAATGCAGTCACAATAAGAATTAGGTTTCAACATATGAATTTGGGGAGTACACAAACATTTAGTCCATAGCAGTGATCATTCTAACTGGTCATGGTGATACAGTACTTCATTGTGGTTTTGATTTGCATTTCCCAATGACAAAGTGATGTTGAGTATCTTTTCATACACCTGTTGGCCATTTATATGTCTCTTTTTTTTTTGGAAATGTCCAAGTCTTTTGCCCAGTTTTTAATCAGGTTATTATTAGGTTTTGTTTGCTTGCTTTTTGCCATTGAATTGTAGGAGTTCCATATATATGAGGTTAAGCCTTTGTCAGATAGATAGTCAGCAAATGTTTTTTCCCATTCTATAGATTTCCTTTTCACTCTTTTGATTGTTTCCTTTGCTGTGAAGAAACTTTGTAGTTTGATGTAATCCCACTTACCTGTTTTTGCTTTTGCTACCTATGCCTTCAATTGTTATGTCCAAGAAGTCATTGCTAAGACTAATGTCATAAAGCTTTTCCCTTCTGTTTTTTCCTAAGAGCTTTAGAGTTTCATAAAACATATAGTTTTATGTTTGTCTTTAATCCTTTTTGAATTGATATTTTTGTGTGTTGTAAGATGGTAGTCTGCTTTCATCCTTTTGCATGTGGTTGTCCAACTTTCTTAACACCATTTGTTAAAAAGATTATTCTTTCTCTATTATGAATTCTTAGCACCTTTGTTGAAGACTAGTTATCCATATATGCACAAGTTTATTTCTGTTTAGTTGCTCTGCGTGTGTGTCTTTATGCCAATACCATACTGGTTTGATTGCCATAACTTTGTAATATATTTTGAAAATTGGGACTGTGGTGCCATCTTTGTTCTTTTTGAAGATTTTTTTAGCTATTTGAGGTTCTTTGTGCTTCTGTATGAATTTCAGGATTGTTTTTTCTATATCTATAATGAAATACCATTCAGATTTTATTAGAGATCGCACTGAATCTGTTGATTGCTTTGGATAGGATGGTTTTCTAATCCATGATCATAGGATGTCTTGCCATTTATTTGTGTCTTCTTTAATTTTTTTCAGCAATATATTATAGTTTTCAGTGTGTAAGTTTTTCATCTCCTTAAACTTATTTCTAGGTATTTTATTATGTTTGATGCTGTTATGAGTGGAATTGCTTTCTTAATTTCTCTTTTGCATTGTTCATTGTTAGTGTATGAAATATAGCTGATTTTTTTTGTCCTACAACTTTGCTGAATTTATAAGACTCTTGAGAGTCCCTTGGACTGCAAGGAGATCCAACCAGTCCATCCTAAAGGAGATCAGTCCTGGGTGTTCATTGGAAGGACTGATGGTGAAGCTGAAACTCCAGTACTTTGGCCACCTCATGTGAAGAGTTGACTCATTGAAAAAGACCCTGATGCTGGGAGGGATTGGGGGCAGGAGAGGGGGACGACCGAGGATGAGATAGCTGGATGGCATCACCAACTCAAGGGGCATGGGTTTGGGTAGACTCTGGGAGTTGGTGATGGACAGGCAGGCCTGGCGTGCTGCGATTCATGGGGTCACAAAGAGTTGGACATGACTGAGCGACTGAACTGAACCATTTTTGTGTGTGTGTGTGCAATCTTTAGAGTTTTTCTCTATGTAAGACAGGACTTCCCTGTTGACTCAGTGGTGAAGAATCTGCCTCCCAATGCAGGAGATGAGAGTTCAATTCCTGAATCAGGAAGATCGCCTGGAGAAGGAAATGGCAACCCACTGAAGTATTGTTGCCTGGGAAATCCCATCGACAGATGAACCTAGTGGGTTACAGTCCATGGGGTTGCAAAAGAGTCAGACACGACTTAGTGATTAAACAACAATAAGATATGTAAGATCATATCATCTGTGAACAGAGATAATTCTAATTCTCCCTTTTCATTTGGAGGTCTTTTATTTCTTTTTCTTGCCTAGCAGTTCTGACTAGACCTTTCAGGACTGTGTTGAATAGAAGTGACAGGAGTGGGCATCCTTGTCTTAAATATCTTTCAGTTTTTCACCTGAATATGATGGCTATGGACTATTTATATATTGCACTTTTTATATTGAGGTTATTTCCTGGGAAAGGAGTATGGCTAAGCTGTATATTTTCACCCTGCTTATTTAATTTATATGCAGAGTACATGATGCAAAATGCTGGGCTGCATGAATCAAAAGCTAGAATCAAGATTGCTGGGAGAAATATCAACAATCTCAGCTATGTGGATGGATGATAACACTCTAATGGCAGAAAGTAAAGAGGAAATAAAGAGCCTCTTGATGAGGGTGAAAGAACAGAGAGTGAAACAGCTGACTTAAAGCTCAACATTTAGAAAATGAAGATCATGGCATCTAGTTTCATCATTTCACTGCAAAAAAGAAGGGGAAAAAGGGGAAGCAGAGCCAGATTTCATTTTCTTGTACTCCAAAATCACTGCAGACAGCAACTGTAGCCATGAAATTAAAAGACACGTGCTCCTTTGAAGAAAAGCAATGACAAACCTAGACAGCATATTAATAAGTAGAGACGTTATGTTGCCAACAAAGGTCTATATAGTCAAAGCTCTGGTTTTTCCAGTAGTCATGTACAGATACGAGAGTTGGACCATAAAGAAGGCTAAGTGCCAAAGGTTTGATGCTTTCAAATTGTCATACTGGAGAAGACTCTTGAGAGTACCTTGGACTGCAAGGAGATGAAACCAGTCAGTCCTAAAGGAAATCAACCTTGAATATTCATTGAAAGGACAGATGCTGAAGCTCACCCCTAATACTTTGGCTACCTGATTCGAAGAGGTGACTTATTTTAAAAGATCCTGATGCTGGGAAAGATTGAGTGCAGGAGAAGGGTGTGACAGAGGTTGAGTTGGTTGGATGGCATCACCAAATCAACGGACATGAGTTTGAGCAAACTCAGGGAGATAGTGAAGGACAGGGAAACCTCGTGTGCTGCAGTCCATGAGGTTGCAAAGAGTTAGACACAGCTTAGCGACTGAACAACAATTTCCAGCTATCCATGGTTTTTTTAGTGTTTAATATAATGAAGTGGGGTTGAATTAGTCAAATGCTTTTTTAATATGTATTGAGGTATGTTGTGATTTTTAAGCTTTGTTCTGTTAGTGTGGTGTATCTTATTGATTGGTTTTTATATGTTGAACTATCTTTGCATCCCAGGATAAATCTCACTTGTTCATGGTGTATTATCCTCACTGAAAAGTGCTACTGAATTCAATTTTTGCTAGTATTTTGTTGAGGATTTTTGCATCTGTATTTATCAGGGATATTGGTTTGTAGTTTTCTTCTCTTATAGTATCATCTGGCTTTAGTATTAAGAGTAATGCTGGTCTCATAAAATGCCACTGAAAGTATTTCCTCCCTTCTTTTTTTTTTTTGGAAGAGTTTAAGAAGGATTGGTGTTCATTCTTGGCTAACTGACGTTTGGTCCTGTTCAAAACATCTTAAGACATTTGGTTCCATGAGACATTTGGTCCCTAAGCCAAAACAAAATGTCTTCTTCATTTCTGATTTTATTTGTTTGAGTCTTCTTTTATTTATAGTTAGTTTAGCTAAAATTCTGTCAATTTTGTTGATCTTAAAAAAAATCTCATTGTTTTTTCTACTTTCTGATTCATTTATTTCTGCTGTCATCTATAGTATTTCCTTTCTTCTGCTCACTTTAGGTTTACTTGCTTCTTCTTTTTCTAGTTCCTTGAGGTGTAGGCTTAGGTTATTTATTTGAGATCTGTCTATTTTTTCAATTTATTTATTGCTGTAAAATTCCCTCATAGTACTGCTTTTGCTGCATCCCATAAACCTTGTTATGTTGTGGGGTTTTTTTTCACTTGTGTTACGATGTTTTCTGATGTCCTTTTTGATCTTCTGTTTGGATTTCTAGTCATTATTGAAATCAGGGTATTGAAATCGCCTCCCGATTTGTTACTATCTATTTCTCTTTTCAGTATGTCAATATTTGCTTTAAATATTTGTGTCAAGTGCATATATATATATTTATAATTATTATATCTACCTGGCAATTTGACCCTTTTGTCATTATGCAGTGTATTTTTTTGCCTGTTGTGATAGGTTTTGTCTTAAAATTTATTTTGTCTGATGTAAGTATGACTGTCTCTACTCTTTTGGTTAGCATTTGCATGGGATATTTTCCCCTCCTTTCAGCTTATGTATGTTCTTAAATCTAAAGAGAATCTCTTATAGACAGTGTATAGATTGTTAAAAATTCATTCAGCCACTCTATGTCTTTTGAATGGGGAGTTTAATCCATTTACATTTTAAGTATTATTACTAGGGAAGGACATGCTATTCATATTTTTTAATATTTTCTGTCTCATGGGATATGATAAATTCCTTCGGCACTCAGCGTTCAGCTCACCAGTTCAGTTCTGGGATCCACACCTTTAGGAGAGGCAATTTTGTCAAAGAAGAAAGAAACAACCAGTAAGTAAGGAAGGAAATATCTAGACATCATGATGCTATAAGGAAAGGTTGGACATACTGAGGATATCTTGCTTGGAGAAAAGAGTACTTATGGATTATTATAGCTGTCTAAAAATAGTTGAAGTTTGGGGTAGGAAATTGAATTTTCTATAGTTGAAGGTATGAATATTCAAGTAAAGAAGTTAAATAGGGGAATAGATTTTGGCTGTATATATGGGAGAAATCTTATTATCTCTCTGAAAATGGCATGAACTACTTCTTGAGAGAACATGCTTATCAGTGAATGCTCCAAATATTATCATGAGAGCCACTTATAGGTGATTTTATTATAGGAAGGAATCATGCATTCAATAAAGGGTTGAATTCAGTGGCTTCCAAGTTTGCTTTTATCTCAAAAATTATGCTTCTAAGAACCATCATCTCAGATTTTTCCATTTCCTAAATTATACTTTTCCACACTTCAGTTTGTTTAAATTAAGGCACACTTATGTATGCACTTGCTGCAGCTGCCGTTTCTGCAGACCCCCAGCAGGATCGATCTGGATTCAGACGGACACTGTGCTCCTCTTCTGTAGACAAGTGCAAATGCAGACAGTGGTGAGCTGGCGACCGAGCAGCACATGGAGTTTCAGTTCCTCTCGGGAAGAGAGGACATGCCGCCAAACAAGTGACTTCGATTAATGGAGCTGCCGCCGCCAGGGAAAACAGAGGGAAATAATGAAACCACCAAGGAAACAATGACAGGTGGACGGGGGTCAGTCTCAGAGTCCTCTGGAACATGGCCAGAGAATGGCCCACTAGGCCAGTGCCGGGAAGATGAACTGAAAAGAAGAGCAGTGAAGCGCTGTGTATTCTGTAGATGCATCTGTTTCTGGCAACACTGACTTTCAAAGCTTTAAAGCACAGTGAAAAGAAACAGGGACCAAGGGAAGGAGGTTTCTACTTAATGAGTCAACAACAGAGATGTGCTTGAGATAATGACTTCCAAATTGTGAATGAGCCTGTAAAGCTCCTGAGCTCAGCCCATCTGACTGCACTTCGACTGTTCCCCGTGCTCTGGAGCCTTCTGGCCCCGTGATTCCTGGAGCACAGGCACTTCTGATGCATTTGCTGAAGTTCACCTCCAGCACTGCCTCCTCTCCTCCTCTTTTTAAGAGCAGAGGCAAGAGGGAATGTTCTCTCAGCACAAGGCCAAGAACAGGCTGCTTTAAACGCATTATGAGTTTCATAGAATGGGTAGAATGGTCAAGGAGGAATACAGATTAGAACATCTCTGGTCAGCAGCTATTAATACAGTTAATACATTAATTAATATATATTAATACAGTTCTCTTCAGATCCCTAATTGCAGTGGCATTTCCAAAAGTGATTTTTTTCCCCCTCAGGGCAGATCATGTACAACCGAAGCTCACAAGGTCATTGTCTGCGTCTGTTTCCTGTAAGAAAACACGACAGATGGGGTGACTTAGAAGAAACAGCAGAAATTATTTCTCACAGTTCTGGAAGCTAGAAAGGCCAAGATTAAAGTGCCGGGAGCCTTAAGTTCTGATGCAGGCCTTCCTTCTGGTTTATAGCTGGTGACTTCTCACTAAGGAGAAAAAGGGTAGGCATCTCTCACATGGTGGCAAAGGGTGAGCATCTCTCGGGGGCTTATTTCATAAGGCACTGATTTCATTCATGAGGATTCTCCCCTGATGACTGAAGTACCTCCCCAAATCCCATTTCCTAATACCATTACATTGAGGAATGTCAGCACATGAATTTGGGGGGAACACAAACACTCAGACCAGAGTGGGGGTGGTGTGGAAGCTATGTCAGGTGGTTCTCCTTATCTCCCTTTGTTGCAGAGAAGAAGCCAATTCTGACTCCATGTTGGAACTGTTTCTTTGACTTGCTTTTCATTACTTTTGTTAATATAATTGCACAGAATGGCCTGCCTCAGAGAACCCTGTCCCTCTGCTTGCCTCCTTAAAATGCCTTTGTTCAGAGCCCTGTCCACCTGTAGATGGCAGGAAGGAAGGCATTAACACATCCCCTATTTAAGGCTTGCTGTTTTAGTTGTTTGCAACATTAATGGCCTTTTGACTTTGTTTCTTCACCTCCCCTCATCTCTGCTCTATAAAAAAACCTGGCATCCAGACCGGGATAAGATGGTTATTTTGAGGTGCTAGCCTGCCATCTTCTTGGTCAGCAGGCTCACCGATTAATGTCTCTTCCTTGCCTCAAGCCCTCGTCTCTCAGATTCATTGGCCTGTCATGCAGTGAGCAGAGCAAGCTTGGACTTGGTAACACCTTAAAAAATAAGAATTAATTACCAAGCCATAACTCCAGAAACCCGCTATGCTAGATAAGTACCTTCTCTGTTGTTTGTGATTAGTATCTCAAAGAGTCTGTGAACCTGTGAGTAAAATGCTTAGTTATCTTCTGAGTCAAATGGCTCCTTACTCTTAGCTGTAAGTAAACCTTGTGCTGCTGCAGAGGAAATATAGGAAGGCTGTGACTCCATTTGGTTAGCATCACCATGAAGCCACTCCCATGTTCCCGAGTGCTCTCAAATAAAGAATTTCATTCCTGTCACATTTTCCTTTCATGGAACTCAGATATTCAGGAATACTCTTCTGTAAAACTTGGTTGGCAAACATAAGAATTTCAGTTCCAGGATACGAGAATTTCTGATTACTTGTATTAGAATAATTAGAAAGAGTAGAAAACAAGGATTAAGAATAGAAAATGAAGGAAAGCAAGCAAATTTTTGAGGAAAATCATAAGTTTAGAGGGGGAGATTAAGGAATATAAGAAAACATGAACTAGGCTTGTGTTACCTATAATCTAATAGCAATACCTTCTTTGAGGATGGAGACAGTATGAACTTTGACCTGCAACAGATTTTCAAAATTAGAGATGATGCCCTCTCTGAAGTAAAACTGACTTCCTGTATTCTGATCACAATGAAAGAACATTTTCATGACCCCATAGATGGAGAACTGTTTGTTTTTCTGGCTTACTTCCTTGACCATTTTTTATTTTGAAAGGCAAGGTTAAGCTGAAATCAGATGTAATTCCCATTGCTTTTATTCCTCTGTCAAAGAAAGAATTCATGCCTAGTCACAGTCCAGGGTTCCTGACCTCACATGGCTTCCTTCCCAAAGAGGCAGACACCAGGGAGCTGGTCCACCACCCATAACTAAGCCCTGCGGACATGGTGGCGCTATTATTTCAGAGGGGGAGATCTTCCAGGCAGAACTTGAAGTCTCTTGGTTACATCACAGCCTTACTTGTCATAGGTTCAAAGGTGACATCTAGCCATCTTTCCCTCCCTTTTCCTCATAGAATCATAAGAGGCAAACAAATAGAATTAACAAAGGGGAGTCTCACTGCAGATTCTGTCTGAATGTGTAATTTTCCTCACCCTTAGTATTGTCCATCTTCTTGGAAGAGGTTTTCAGACCTTGAGTAGTTTCGTTGAGAATAACAGATGATAGTCATACTCTCCTAAGTTTATGAGCTGTTCAGGAGAAAAAAATACTACACACAGAATACAAGGAGATCTTTAAAATCATGACATATTGCTGTTTTGTTTTTCCGTTATAGAAATGTACTGTGTGTCCATAGTGTAATATTTTGAGAGTATTAGAAAAACAGAAGAAAATTAAAATTACCCACACCTCTGACATTTAAGAGGAGTCAGTCAGAGTTGATTCCTGCCTAAGGCCTGTTTTTGTCTGTCCTTGAGCTGAGTGTTTTTTTAACATTTTTAAAGGGTTGTAAACACCTTCACCTTGTGATGCTGCAAAGAGGAACATGCAGCTGAGACCTTTCGTGTGCCACAAAGCCTGAAATATTTACCATCTGGCTTTTTATAGAACATTTTTGCTGACCCTTGATCAAGAACTAACCACTATTATTTTGGTGCCTTTTTCCTCCCACCTCTATCAAGTCCTTGCACACATTTTTAAGGAAAAAAATCTGTGCTATTATTCTCTATGGTTTTGTATCTTGCTTCCCCCACCTACTTTCATGTTACATCCTGAGCATGTTTCCAGGTCATTAAAGTTTTTTAAATCAAAGTCCATTGTAACTATACAGGCAAATGTAAAGAGCTACCTTTTGGAACAAGACTCTCAGTAGTTAGTCCTATTTCCCTAGAGTTCAAAAATTTCAAAGAATGAACATTTCAAAATTTGGGGTTAAAATACACATAGCATGCGTGGTTCATGCTGAGTTGCTTCAGTTGTGTCCGACTCTTTGCAACCCTATAGACTGTAACCCGACAGTCTGCTCTGTCCCTGGGAATTCTCCAGGCAAGAGTACTGCAGTGGGTTGCTATTCCCTTCTCCCTGGAAGCTTGCCAACCCAGGGATCAAACCTATGTCTCTTACATCTCCTGTATTGGCAAGTGGGTTCTTTGCCACTAACGCCACCTGAGAAACCCAACACATAGATTTTACATCTTAAAGAGTTTTTAAGTTCATTGGCATTAAGTAGATTCACATCGTTGTGCAGCCATCACTACAACTCTTTTCATCTTGCAAAATCGAAACTCCATATCCTTTAAACAATAGCTCCTATCTCTCTTATCCCCCCAAGACTACGATTTATAATACCTATGTAATATTTGTTTTGGTTTTATGCTTTCTGGATTTTTTATTTGATATATGTTTTTCTATCAATGTGAGGATTTAAAGCATTTCTGTGAGCCTTGCTTTTTGACCTTATGAAGGGAAAGTAACAAAAGTGTTGCAGAAAAACTATCAACAGTGCTTATGACAGTAAATTTGAAAATTTTACTGTGAAATACTGACTTAAGATTTAGAATTAGTCACTTTGGGTCTCAGTGTTCTTATCTGAAAATGAAGGGTAATAATAAAACCGATCGGGTTGATGAGATATTTAAATGAGATAAAGTATGTGAAAATCATTTAATATAATGTGATACAAGTATTAGTTATTTTTGTGTTGTAAAGTCATTTGATATCAAGCAAAGTAGTCACATATCAGAGAAAATAGTTTTAATGGAGGACTTCTCTGGCAGTCCAATGGTTAAGACTCTGTACTTCCAATGCAGGGGGCATGGGTTCAATCTCTGGTCAGGGATCTAAGATCCAATATTGCAAAAAACATTTTTAAGGCAATTTTTTGGGTAGCAAGGTCAATATATTGAAACAATAAGGGAAAGAGGACACTTTCAGACATGACTTTTTAGCAGCTCAGTTTTTCTCTTGAAATTTACTGTTGTCCTGGGAATATCACATGGTTCAAAAGCTGAGCACTTCTGTATGGCATTTAATTAAAATGCAGCCTGAACATGCGATGTGAAGAATTTTAAACAGTCTTGCTCAGTATAAGATATGTCCAATGTCAGCATATTATGTCTTTTCTTTTTTTTTTTTTACTAATAGTTTCCTCATTGGGATGTATTTAATAGTCAATCTGTGAAATGCACAGATTGGAATTTTGTAACTTTTGAAATGCTTCCTTCTTAATATGCTATCTCTGTTTTGTGATAAATTTATCTTTATTACTTACCCATTTGCAAAGGTCTAGGAGATTAATATTTAAAAATATATTGCCAGTCTCTATAAATTTGAGTTCTCAAGTTTCTAATGACTTAAAATGGGATAGAATAACTTAAAAAAATGTTTCTTTCCCAGTACTCTTCTTTGAAAACCTCTTCCATATAGACAAAGTAAAATGGATAGGTATAAGGAAATTTTTTGTTAAATATTAAACGTTTCCTCGATTGTCAGTTATCCACATCAGTCCTCACTGTTAATAAAGTGCACCAGATAATTGTACAACTCAGCTTCTCGCTATGACTTTCTGTTTCACATTGCAATGTAGAAATTAGAACTCAAGAATCAGGTAGTGAGTGGCAAAGGCCATTCAGAGTTGCTAGGATTTCCTAGTAGGAAAGGTGAAATCAAGTTTGTGGATCCCTAAGTTTATATTATTTCTTTTGGGAAAAAGTTGCAAAAATATAATGAATATAAACATATAAGAGAGTGAATATTTATTTAACAGAGGTCAAAGCAAGTGAGAAATCCCTGAGACTTCAGTCTCACGTTAAATCCACCTTTGTCCAAGTACTGGTCAGGGTGGGGCTTCCTTTCCTGGATAGAGGGGGCTCTACTCTCCCTCCCTCTTCCACCTGCCTCTTGCCTTAGTGTAAAGAATCCAGGTGGGCGATGTTCAGGAGACAGACATATTCCTCAAGAGCTAGTGGTCCTGCTAGCTAGTGGCCCTGTTAGAAACATTAGCAAATGTTTCCAAGATTTCAGGCTGTGATTGGGGAACACAGGATCAACTAAAAGTTCACAACAACTGCACAAAAACAACTTGGATCCAAGAGACGTGGTTCTTTTCAATGCAGACAGACAGGGTAATATGGAAGCCCATAGAATTACTACCAATTTTTGAGCTAATTCCTTATATCATGTTCAAATGTGATCCTGCTGGAAAAATATTGAGGTCACTGTTGGTGGCTTGATACAAACATGTGGTCTCTGTTAGGAGAGAATCAAGCAGACCTTTTAAGGAAAATTATGTTCGGCTTGTTGGGTGGGTTAACTTCCACCCTAGCTGTGGGACAAGGGAGTTTCAAAAAGCTATTTGGGTGATAAATTGCACAGATAAGACAGCATTTCTTTTCTTTCTGAGTGACAGTTTGCAGAATGGTGGTCTGATTGTGTAGTGATGGCTGGGTAACCCTAAATAGGTTATTCTCCTTTGAAGCACCTATAATTAATTTAGATATAAAATGGCAGGAGTTATATAAGCAAGGGAGAGAACTTGCTAATAACTTTTAAACTAATAAATATATAAATCTCACTGAAAGTTGTGTTTTTTAAGAGTTTGCTTATTTACTATTAATTTTTGGTGATGGATTTCTAAAATGCAGATGTAAATTCATTCAGCACAAAAGTGAAATTGCATTTGGGGAAAAAAATTAACATATTTTTGTTTTGACTTAACTTCATAGTTCTTCTTAACTAAATTCCAGCCTTCATAAATACCGTCACCTTATCAGTGTCATATCATTCTTCCTTCAAAACCACCCACCCAAACATGAAGGTATGTCTAGTCAAAGCTATGGTTTTTCCAGTAGTCCTGTATAGATTTGAGAGTTGGACCATAAAGGCTGAGCACTGAAAAATTGATGCTTTTGATTTATGGTGCTGGAGAAGATTCTTGAGAGACTAGTCTCTTGGACAGCAAGGAGATCAAACTAGTCAATCCTAAACAAAATCAACCCTGAATATTCCTTGGAAGGACTGATGCTGAAGCACCAGTACTTTGGCCACTTGATGCTAAGAGCCAACTCATTGGAAAAGATCTTGATGCTGGGAAAGATTGAGAGCAGGAGGAGAAGGGGGTAACAGAGGATAAGATAGTTGGATGGCATCACCGACTCAATGGACATGAGTTTGAGCAAGCTCCAGGAGATAGTGAAGGACAGGGAAGCCTGGTGTGCTGCAATCCATGGGGTCGCAAACAGTCACACACAACTTAGTGACTGAGCAACAACAGCAACAACAAAACATGGCTTGGGACTCTGCTGGGCACTGTATAAAGAAGGCATCAGGGAGAAAATAAGATATTTCTATATCCTCTGTTTTCCCCACTAGCCTCATTATTTATCTCTTTCTTCATCTTCATATTCCTCCATTCCCTTATCTGTCTTCACTCTCCCTGCCCCTACCTTTTTCTCTTACAGTGTCTACTGATAAGGTATTTCTTCACTAACGAGTAAGCTTCACTTCAGTTCAGTTCAGTTCAGTCGCTCAGTTGTGTCCGACTCTTTGCGACCCCATGAATCACAGCACGCCAGGCCTCCCTGTCCATCACAAACTCCCAGAGTTTTCTCAAACACATGTCCATCGAGTCAGTGATGCCATCCAGCCATCTCATCCTCTGTCATCCCCTTCTCCTCCTGCCCCCAGTCCCTCCCAGCATCAGGGTCTTTTCCAATGAGTCAACTCTTTGCATGAGGTGGCCAAAGTATTGGAGTTTCTTCTCTGATATACTTAGTAAAATTGTCAAAGCCTTTGCAGTGTGGAAAAAATAAAACTATAGTGGTTGAATCACAGGCACTAGGAGTTAAACTTTAAGAAAGAATTTCTTCAGTTTGGTCTTCTAAAAACCATGGGATACTTTATACTCTGCTCTCCAGTCAGTCCATTTCTATAGAGAACCTTTTTAGGAGGGAATAATCTTGACTGAGCGACTGAGTGCACACACAGACACAATCTAATATAAACAGTAAAATAGACTCAATATAGGCAGAGGCAGCCAGGATCCAAGTCAACTGAAGAATTAGACTTTCAGAGTTTGAAGGGCCCTTAGAGTTGGATTTGCCAAACCTAGATCTTCTTCATCCTAAAACTCAACCTTAGAGAAGGTAAGCAAGTTGCACGTGATCGTTGAGATAACTCCTTGGTAAATTTGTTTTTAGAATTCAAGTATCATAAAATTTCTAGTCTGGTGCTACTTTTAACCAATCATGCCACTTCACCCAAATATGTCGGTCTGGTCAAACATAAGGGCATACCATCATGTTTTTATTTTTAATATGGAGTAGAAATTATGAGACAGGAGAATCAAGTTTTGTAAATGTATTGGGGAAAGGTAGAGAGATAGAAGACAAAAGAGTAAACTTTAAAAACAGAAGGATTGACCTTCCTGAAACCAAATGGAAGGGTATGGAGGGAACATCATGCTGGGTACAGACGGAGAATGAATCTTGTTCTTCACCTGTCACTCAAATCCCAGTCCTCTTCCCTACCTAGGCCAACGATAATCGAGGTCTTAAGCAAAAGTTATGTTGAGTACATACCTTTTCCATTTTACTATCAGCCTTAAGTACAGGAAGATAATAATAAATTATTTTCAGTTGAGGCACATTAATGGGGAATTATCAGAAAAGGAAGAATTTGACTTGACCTAGATTTGGTGTCAGCAGGAAGGCAGATTTTGTCTGTGCTGCTGCTGCTGCTGCTAAGTCCCTTTAATTGTGTCCGACTCTGTGCAACCCCATAGACAGCAGCCTACCAGGCTCCCTCGTCCCTGGGATTCTCCAGGCAAGAACAGTGGAGTGGGTTGCCATTTCCTTCTCCAATGAGTGAAAGTGAAAAGTGAAAGTGAAGTCACTCAGTTGTGTCCAACTCCTAACGATCCCGTGGACTGCAGCCTGCCAGGCTCCTCCGTCCATGCGATTTCTAGGCAAGAGGACTGGAGTGGGGTGCCATTGCCTTCTCTGTTTGTTCAGTGCTTCTAAAATGTCCCTTATTAGAGACCAACACAGTGACTGTAATCATTAACTGTACACATGCGTTGTCTATAACAGCAACTCATTACTTGAAGCAGATGTCTAACCCATTTATCTTAGTTCTTCCAAGCATGCTAGCTGGACTTCCAACTACCAGTCCCTGCATTTCTTTTCCTGAGGACTTTTTCTGATTGTTAAAGCCCAATTTGTTTCCTACATGGTAGACAGGTTTGCCAGGAAATTAAGCCTACCAGGCTTCTCCCTGGGAGGAGCCATCAACTAATGAATGATGAGTTGGCATATAAATAACTCAGCTTCCTTACAGCTCCCTGAGGCATGTGTTTCCCATTGGTCTGTAGAGTTTTATGATGCACTCTTTCTTGGTGGCCTTCCCTTCTGGGTTTCACTTCCTTAGCTTCACTTTTTTTTAACTTCTAAAATGAACTACTTGCATCCGAATCCTCATCTCAGGGTCTACTTTTCTACTTTGGAGGGAACCCCAATGAATATATCACTATGTTAGCAGTGGACTCTTACAGAAAACCTCAGGAGAGCACACCTGTTCCAGACATCCGTTTGCAAGAAAGAGCAAACCTAGATTCAGGACCTTGAAGAAAGGAGGAGTGCTTTTCTTCTATTAGAAAAATTGCAATAGCAGAAGTAGGTTAGATTCAGCTGCTCAGGAAACAGCTGTTTGAAGGAACTCTGCCCTTTCTGTTTTTCTGCTTCATCATCTGTAGCTTTCATCCTCAGGCTTTTTGTTCATATTACAAAATATTGGTTGTATCTCAAAAACCAGAGCCATATTCCAGACTGAAAACAAGAGAAAGTTTAAGCTTTCCTTTCCACAGAACTTTGTCTTTTTAGTCAGGCAGAGGAGTTCTCTCTAGCTTCTCCACACCTCATTAGCTGCACTATATCACATGCCCATATCAATCAATCACATCCCAGAGGAATGAGATTAGAATGTGCAATTTAGATCAGTTATGGTTCATCCCTGGTGGAGGTCCATACTGAACAAATCAGGAGACCGTTAGCTGAGAAGAAAAAGCCAAAATGGCTTGGGTGGATAATGGGCAGTATTCCCCATATCACCCCCTACCCCAGCAATATCATATTGTTTGTCAGCACCATGGTAAATATTTCAGCTTCCTTTTTCCATATGAAGCATTCCATCCCGATTGCATATCATCAGACACATAGTTGAGGGCGTGAGAATATAGACGCAGAGGGCAGCTGTTTTAATGTGCCTTTCTTAAAAGTCTGTTTCCTATTCTCTTTTATTGAGTTCTGTATAACTTTAGAAACCTTATTTCTGATTCAATCCAGACAAATAAAATTCTTTTTATAGCCTAAAAGCTACAATTTATAGTAATCAACAAATATCTGTAAAGGGAATCTGCTCAGATAAGAGTCCTGTTTTTTCAGATGTGAGAAGAGGACAGAATTCTCAATAATAAAGCTATTTGGAAACATATTAAATGAAATTGAAGGCTGAAAACATTCAAAAGAACAATATTCTATATAGTTACCATGAAAGTGTCCTTGCAAAGATTTCTGTGAGAAATCTTCTTGGGAAATGGACCGTCTCTTTCAACAAAAAAGTGGGGTAACTGGATAGTCTTATGTAAAAAATATTTGACCCTTATCTTACACCATATACAAAAAATAACTCCAATGTATTAAAGACTTAAATATTATAACTGAAACTATAAAACGCCTAGAGAACACATAGGGGAAAAGCTTTATACATTGGTCTTGGCAATGATTTCATGAGTGTGACACCATTAGTACATGCAACAAAAATAAAAATAGATAAGTGGGACTACGTAAAACCAAAAAGCTTTCCTATAATAATCAACATGATGAAAAGGCAGCCTTCATAATGGAAGGAAATATTTTCAAACCACATATCTGATAAAGGGTTAATTTTCAAAATACAGGAAATGCAGGAGTTCCTACAACTCAACACCCAAAAAATAACAATCCAATTAAAAACTGGGCTAAGGATTTGAATAGACATTTCTCCAAAGGGTGCATGGAAATGAACAACACGTATATGAAAAGATGCTCAATGTCACTAATCATCAGAGAGATACAAATCAGAACCACACTGAGGCATTACCTCTTGTCTGTTAGGATGGCATGCATATATATATATATATATATATATATATATATACATTCAAGACAAGAGTTGAGGATGTGGAGAAATTAAAACCCATTTACACTATTGGTGGGTATAGAAAATGGTACAGCTGCTATGGAAAAAAGTATGAGAGTTTCTCAAAAAATTAAAAGTAAAAGTACCATATGATGTAGCAGTCCTACTTCTGAGCATTTATCCAAAATAATTTTAATTGAGATCTCAAAGATGTATCATTCCCATATTCACTGCAGCATTATTCACAATAACTAAGATGTGGAAACAGCCTAAATGTCCATCTGCTGATGAATGGATGGAAAAAGTGTGGTATATATATATAGGATGGAATACTGTTTAGCTTTTAAAAAGAAGGAAATTCTGTAAGATAAGGCAACATGGAAGGATCTTGAGGACTTTTTGCTAAGTGAAATAAGCCAGACTACTGAAAGACAAATACCACATGATTCTACTTATTTTAGTATCTAAAAATAGTCAAATTCATAAAATCAAAGACTAAAATTGTTACTTGAGGCTGGAAGAAAAGGATGGGGAGTCATCAACAGACATCAAGTTTCGGTTAAGGACAAATAAGCTCTAGACATCTGCTATAAAACATCATACCTTCAGTTAATAATGTACACTTAAAATTGGTTAAGAACGTAGAGTTCATGTTAATATTCCTACCACAATGAAGTAAAAAAATTTAAAAGAAGTCCCCATGGAAACAGCTGTACTTCTAGTGTCGAATGCTGTTTCCTGGAGAATGTAAGCATTAATCTTAAAACACTACATACTAACTGGTTGTCATAGGAAAGTAGAAAGTGTATTCTAGTTGGTGTCTGAAAGTTCCAAAAAAATATAATAATGTTTTCTTTTGAGGGGATAAGAGCTTCAAATTTCATTTCTGTCCTTTCCATTAGACAAAGAAGAAATGAATAAATCAGTGACTCCTAGATATCTAATCTTAAACTGCACAAGGTATTTTCTTTCTACAAGAACAAAAATCCTTGTTTGAAGCAGAATCTACTCCATCAAGGGCCAGAACTTGGGACTTTTCCCAGTCATTTGGATTGGGTCACTCCTGCTTTCTAGGGAGTCATGTAGAACAATTTAAGGAATGAAATGGAAATGGAAACTCATGAAACTCACTTCCATAAACTAGAATCACTTCTGCTCCATGAAGAAGATGCAGGTAATTCTGATCATTCCCTGTCTTATAATTTTGAAATCCTATTGATTTCTCTTGGGAAATCAAAGTTAATCCAGAAAAATCCTGTGCTTTGCTGTTACAGGCCAAGCATTTTCTCAGGTGCCTTGGCTGAATTAACTCCTAATCTGCTCACTAGTCTAAAAAGGGGAGTGCTCTTGCTACCATCCCCGTTTTACAGATGGGGAAAACCAGGCACAGAAAAGAAGCTGAACACCAAGACGGCAGAGCATGTGCGTGGCAGAAGCAGGAGTTTCTCCTCAGCCTACTAATTCTGGAGCCGTTTTTAACCATTTTCACTTACATGGAAGGTTACTGGATAAGTCTTGACGGTATAAACTGAGTTGTGGGTCACTAACCTATAAATATGCACTCCCCTGGTGGCTCGGCAGTAAAGAACTCGCCTGTGGTATAGGAGACGGGTGTTCGATCCCTGTTTTGGGAAGATTCCCTGGAGGAGGACATGGCAGCCCAGTCCAGTATTCTTGCCTGGAGAATCCACTGGACAGAGGAGCTTGGTGGGCTCTATTCCATAGGGTCACAGAGTTGGACATGATTGAAGCACGTGAGCACTAATGCATGCAGCCTACAAATACATCAGGAATGGTAAGGGGGAATCCTTCAAAGAATTAACTCGACATAAAGTTAGGGGTTTTTAAAGAAACTTTGTGTCATTTACTGGATCTAACAGTAATTATGTTACCATAGAAATAAAATATGCATATTTTATTAGCAGTCAGTATTTACCAGAGTGGTTTAAAAAGCCATCAAAGTATGGCTCTCCTAGAATCCCTATAATTCTTTTTGCTTCAATGCAAAATTTCCTGAGACATTCATGAAAATAACCTGGATAAGCTAAACCTCATAGATGATCACATTCTGAAGAACAGTATGTCTGATTAAATGCTTTTATAGGATTCTGACATTAACTGCTGTCCTTTATAAAGGACAGAAATGGTATGGAGCTAAGAGAAGTGGAAGATATTAAGAAGAGGTGGCAAGAATACACAGAAGAGCTATACAAAAAAAGATCTTCATGACCCAGATAACTATGACAGTGTTATCACCCACCTAGAACCAGACATCCTGGAATGTGAAGTCAAGTGGGCCTTAGGAAGCATCACAACGAACAAAGCTAGTGGAGGTGATGGAATTCCAGTTGAGCTATTTCAGATCCTAAAAGATGATGCTGTGAAAGTGCTGCACTCAATATGCCAGCAAATTTGGAAAACTCAGCTGTGGCCACAGGACTGGAAAAGGTCAGTTTTCATTCCAATCCCAAAGAAAGGCAATGCCAAAGAATGCTCAAACTACTGCACAGTTTCACTCATCTCACATGCTAGCAAAGTAATGCTCAAAATTCTCCAAACCAGGCTTGAATAGTATGTGAACTGTGAATTTCCAGATGTTCAAGCTGGATTTAGAAAAGACAGAGGAACCAGAGATCACATTGTCAACATCCGTTGGGTCATCGAAAAAGCAATAGAGTTCCAGAAGAACATCTACTTCTGTTTTATTGACTACCAAAGCTTTTGACTGTGTGGATCACAACAAATTGTGGAAAATTCTTAAAGAGATGGGAATACCAGACCACCTGACCTGCCTCTTGAGAAATCTGTATGTAGGTCAGGAAGCAACAGTTAGACCTGGACATAGAACAACAGAATGGTTCCAAATAGGAAAAGGAGTACGTCAAGGCTGTATATTGTCACCCTGCTTATTTAATTTATATGGCAGCGTACACCATGCAAAATGCTGGGCTGGAGGAAGCACAAGCTGGAATCAAGATTGCTGGGAGAAATATCAATAACTTCAGATATGCAGATGACACCACCCTTATGTCAGAAAGTGAAGAGAAACTAAAAAGTCTCTTGATGAATGTGAACGAAGAGAATGAAAGAGTTGGATTAAAACTCAACATTCAGAAAACTAAGATCCTGGAATCTGGTCCCATTACTTCATGGGAAATAGATGGGGAAACAATGAAAACAGTGGCAGACTTTATTTTTGGGGGCTCCAAAATCAGTGCAGATGGTGACTGCAGCCATAAAATTAAAAGATGCTTGCTCCTTGGAAGAAAAGCTATGACCAACCTAGAAAGCATATTAAAAAGCAGAGACATTACTTTGCCAGCAAATATCTGTCTAGTCAAGGCTATGGTGTTTCCAGTAGTCATGTATGGATGTGAGAGTTAGACTATAAAGAAGGCTGATCACCAAAAAATTGATGCTTTTGAACTGTGGTGTTGGAGAAGACTTTTGAGAGTCCCTTAGACTGCAAGAAGATCAAACAAGCAATCCTAAAGGAAATCAGTCCTGAATATTCTTTGGAAGGACTAATGCTGAAGCTGAAACTCCAGTACTTTGGCCACCTGATGCAAAGAACTGACTCACTGGAAAAGACCCTCATGCTAGGGAAAATTGAAGGCAGGAGGAGAAGGGGACGACAGAGGATGAGATGGTTGGATGACATCACTGACTCGATGGACGAGTTTGAGCAAGCTCTGGGAGTTGCTGATGGACAGGGAAGCCTGGTGTGCTGCAGTCCATGGGGTCACAAAGAGTTGGACATGAGTAAGCAACTGAACTGACTAACTTAAATGCTATGGGATTATCAGAGAAATTTTATTGTATTAAAAAGAGAACCATGCTTTTATTTAAAATTCTGGAATAATGCATTATTTTAGTGTATTTTGGTGTACAATATGGCACATTGAGTCCATTATCTCAAATCAGGAATAAATTTTATAGGTAAATTAGCCTACTCTTTAATCAGCAAAAGAAGGAAATATTATAAATCAAATATTCCAAGTTAAGATCATTATCTGTGATGGTGTCGTGTAGCTTTTACCAGCTGAACAAATAATCATTGATTCAGTCAGTCAGTCACTGATTCATTGATAGTTATTAACCATCTAGCATATATCAGGTACCTCAGAACTGGGGAGGCAGCAGTGGAAGAAATGAAGTGTCTGATCTCACAGAGCTTACAATATAGGGGGACAGGAGTGGTGGGATTCTCAATCCACATATAATATAAACAGGTAAATGGATATGTCAGGTGGTGACAAGTGCCAGGAAGGAAAAATAACCAGAGTAGGCCTTTCTGATAAGGTGACAAAGAACAAATGACCTCATTTTGTTTCCATGGTGTATATTTGGTAAATAGTTCATTATAGGAAGCATCATTGGTTAAAGTCAGGCAGTTCTGTGGCTATTTTATTGATACTCCATGTAACCAAAATAGTTGTCTACTTATATAAACCTTAAATTTTTTTTCTGGGCTAAAATTTTGTATGCGACATAGAACTTTATGCTTTTGATTTTTCATCCATCTCTGGCTTATTTTGTGCTCAATAAATGTTTTCTAAGGAGAGTCATGGCCTAACATAAATATTAACTTAATTCACCTCCAAATAGAGTTAAGAAATCTTCTATGTTGATGACTGTGCTTGTAAATAAACACTTATGCATTTTCAAGAGGATCTCAGCTCTGCCCCAGCTCAATTTTCTATTAAGGCATATTTAATTGGCAAACAGAAAGAGCTGTATTCTGGGTTCTTGTCATGGAACAAAACTTGGAACACTAATAAAAGAATAAATTATTTAAGTGCTTATGAGTATACTGACATGTTAAGCCTTTTACATCTTTTGCTTCATTATTACAGCCGTTGTACAAGACAGGTCCTTCTGCTAGCCTTTCGCAGATGAGGAAGTGGAGGCCTAGAGAGGCTGCTCACTTCCTAAGGTCAGACTGCTGGCTAGTGCTACATGGGACCCAAACCCAGGTCTGTGAGCTCAACCATATATGCTTCAGTGCACACTGTCCTTTTTTTCTTTTATCTTTTCTGTTTACTTTTAATTAGGCAGTGTTGATAGATTCAATGTGTTCTAATGAGCTTTCCTAAACTTTTCTTTGAATAGGGCAGGGAATTCATAAAACGTTGATTTCACAGGCTTTTCTTGTCTGTCCTCCAGGAGACTTCTCATCCTGTGATTGAAAATATTCCATTAATGACCTCTTTCCTAGTCTGCGTCCTTTCCCGCCACTTCTGCATCCCACCCTTCTGCCTGCTTCCTCATCTACTTTGCTCTTTCTCAGTGCCCATCCCCAGCCTGTTTTCTGGAGTAACTGCTTAAGAACCCTGAAAGCCATTCAGATTGTCCAGATTTTGGTGTAGCTGTGTCTTTTCTCCATGTGAATTTAAAGCCCTGCTTTGATCTACCAGTGCCTGAGAAATTTTATGATTTTTATACATTTAGAGATGACTACACCACAGTTACAAGGTTATCAAGAAACCAAGATACCACTTGAAAGCGTAAAATTATGCAATTCGTGAGTGCCTAAGTTTATTCGGGTTTCATTTTTGATTCTTGCCATCCTACACTCTTCTTTGACCTTGTCATTTAAAACTGTCTTCAGTTAAATTGTATATTTTTGATATGTATATATAGATCAAAATATTCAGATTAAAATTTAAAGATGAAGAAAAGGCTGTGGTAGTTCTTGAGATATATGAATAATATATGAATGAAAATGTGATGATTTTGGAAGGAAAGTATGATGTAAATCTAGTTATTACTATATTCTTGCATAAGTTGTTTCAAATATAAGGGCAGATTCTGCAAATGTGAGGACCAACCTAAATGCCTCTCACTTCCCCTCCATTCCCCTTAACTGTGCGATCTGAGTGGGATGCCTTGGGTTCTTGGGTCTGCTGACTCTCAGGTAGCTCATTTGGCGCTTGCTCCCTGAGTATAGTTTGAAAGAAGATCTGAATTCCAGGCAGGTTTGGTAAGATAAACACAAAACAGAAAATATAACTGGGCATATTGTAGGAAAATTCTGTAACTGCAAGCATGAAAAGAAAAATTTTCATTCTTCCAGACAGGAAAAATAAGACACCTCCCCAAATGAAAAAGAATTAAAAAGTTTTAGTGAAACAGGGCGCAGAGGCTAAGCCTGATGACTTGAAATGCAGAGTCTAGTTTTTATTTCTGTTCCTCCATTTACTGCCTGTGTGACCTTGATTAAATTACTTAACTGTACTTCTGTTTTCTCATATAGAATAGTGATAACAGTGGTCCTTAATCCATAAGACTTTATGAGGATTAAAGTAACCAGTGGTTAACTGATATATCATACTTAGAGTGTGCCTGACACAGGGTAGCAGTAATACTAATTTTGCTATTATTATTAGATTATCTCAAAGCTGCAAGTCAAAAGAGGAAGATGAACAGCAGCAGAAAAGAACTACATTCAGAGATCCTATACTGGCCAGTTGTCTTCTCTCCTGGTGCTGTCAGTGGACATCTGTAGCTGTTCAAGAATTCAGGGAGTATATCCATATACCCCCATCTGAAGAATTTTTAAAAATGCATGTTCCTTTCCTTAAGGGAATATGAAGAAGGGAGGAAAATAAAGACCTCCTTCATCTTACACCTAAGTGAGAGGGACCTCACCTAGGCCTCAAGCTTTACAGGGCTCCTTAGATCACAGACAGACTGAAGTAAATTGACTGAAAATGACAGTCTGAAATAAATTTACTGGATAGCCCCAGATCTAGATCACCCTAGATGCTTAGGGCTAGTGCTCACAGTCTGTGTATACAAACCATCACTGTAAATACCCACTGTTGAGATGAGCATTGTCCAGGGACATGCTTCTCCAGAGCTCTCCCGGGGCATGGAGGACGTGGGACACAGAACTTAGGTTTGGAAAAAGTATTGGAATTAATTTATCACACCTTCCTCTGAGATAACATGAATGCAATAGTTCTTCCATGTTGAAGTATCATTTTTCTCTAGTACTGAGGGTTTACTTTTTTTTCTTGCTTCTCTTCCCTTCTAATTCCTGGCTCTGTAGGTACTAAAATATTGGCATACTATTTGCAGTAGTCACATATTGAGACTGAGGAATATTTTGCATTATTAACAATGCAAATTACTTTTTAATTGCACATGTATAGATTAGACATAACATGAATAAAGCAGGTTGTGTATTTTGAAATATTTGATACTAGATGGAAACTGAATACTAAAATAGAGAATAGTTTTACTCTTGAAGAAGGGTAAGATTTCTTATGTGTTTAAAATTATATCAAAATTCAGTCTTTTAAAAATAAGCTTAATTCAAGATTTTCTTAATTATAAGTTATATTTTAGTTTTAATTTTAATAGTTTGTATTTGAAGGATATTTTTGAAAACACATAAAATAAACATTTTAATTTTTGATGAAATTATATTCTGTGTTTATATTTGTGATTACATTTTATTTTTAGTCTCAGGATTGAACCTGGCAGTGAAGTCACAGAGTCCCTGCCAGGGAATTCCCTACTACTGGTTTTTAAAAACTATAACTTTACCTATACTGTTTGATTTTGTCATTTTATAGGAATACATTTCCAACACTGGAAAATACAGCATATTTTATTTAATACTTTGTTAACTTGATTTATCATATGTTTATACATGAAGTATGTGGACAAATGTCCACATTTGTCCTTGTCCCACAAATATTGAGGGTAGGCCTGGTAGTAAACAATGAAAATTAAACCACACATAGGTAATGATAGACTATCTGGGAGTGTAATATTAGTACTGAGTAAGAACTCTTAAATTTTGAAGAAAGAGCTTCAAGGAAAATTCTAATACTAGCCTGGAACTCTCAACAATGAAATAACTTAAGCAAACCCAGGAGTTGGTCATTGGGAAAGAAGGGGAAAATTAAGTCATTCTTTAAAAGTCTCACAGGAGTGTTGAGGAAGAAGCAGAGAGTAATATTCAATGTCTTATTTTCAAACATGTAGGGAAATTTTCATCTGATTATGAGAGGTAGGGGTTGAAATATTTATATAATTCGAGATAGAGTTTACATACACACATAAAGAGATACGCATACAGAAAGATTTTTAAAGCACACCTATGAATAAGATGAACTAGTCATCAAACTATATGCTGCAAAGCAATCTAACAAGATAATTATATACAGCAAAAAGTTACAGATGCAAGGCATGCATGACAGAAATGCAATCATTACAGCAGAATTCAGTGTATCTAATTCATCATGAGCTCTGACACCTCTAAATAAGTGACAACATAGAATATATGGACAACAAGAAACCCAAATATCTGACAATGCATTTGTTTTTATGTTGACAAAGCTTTGATAAAAATTGGACATTCACTTGACCATAAAGAAAATTTTAATGAAAGTTTCAGCATATATATTATAGGCCATAATTTTTATCATATTCAATAAAGTTAGAAATAAATATTTTTAAAGTGACTAAGAAAATCTCTAATAGTTGGGAATAAATATATTCCTGGGTGACCTTCATATCTAAGAAGAAATCAAAAATAAAGGTAAAATCTATCTATTAGCAACTAGTAAAAAAAAATGAGATTCTTTATTAGCATAACATTCTAAAAGGGAGTTAAAGTTATCTGAATCTGTAGCATCTCTTGACTTCTGGCAGAAATATAGACAAATATACTTTAAAAATAGACAACATACAAAAATAGACAAATATACTTTACTGTAGAAAATATATCCATGCTAGGTGGGCAGGATTCCTATGTATTCAGACAAATAGGAGGTTGCAGTAAAACATTGACCAGCTCATATGGAATCAAGGCACCTTAAGGAATATTCAGTGGAAAACATATACATATTTAGACCTCCAGGAACTTCAGATTTTGAAGCTTATGGAATAATAGTCACAAAATAAAAGATAAAATCACAAATATTAACAAGCAACAGAAAATTTTTCATAGCACAGTAAAATGCCCTCAAGTGAAGAAATATATGTTAAAAAAAAAATAGCCCAGGAGAAAAGTTAACCTACAAATTATACACAATGGAGAAATTAATGAAGTAAAAAAAATACCAGAAGTAATTATCCAGAATGTAGCACAATGACATAAAGATTTGAAATATGTTTAAAAGGAAAGTGAGATCTATAGACTATAGAATGATAATGTCCAACATATCTAATTAGTCTCAGAGGAAGAAGATAAAGAAGAGGAACATTTGAAGTGGTTATAGCTATGAATCTCAGAGAATTATGCTGCATATATAAGAAATGCACATCCAGATACATCATAATGAAGTGGATTATTATCAAAAGTAAAATACAGTCAGAGAGAAAAGAGTGATCACCACAAGGGAGCAATAATTAGGCCTATAGCAAACTTTACAGCAACATGGCAGCCAGGAGCCAGTTGAATAATGTCTTCAAAATGTTAGTGAGAAAATGACTGTCAGCCTACAACAGTACACCCGTCAAAACTCTCTTTTAAAAATGAAGGTGAAAGAAATATATTTTCAGACAACAATGACCCAGTTTTATCATCAACAGGCCTGTATGAGAACATCTGATGAAATATGTACTCTGGGAGGAAGGAAAATATTGTCTGGGATGGAAAGAAAAAGGTTGAACAAAGAACATGAATATAGATAAATCTAAAGTAAACACCTCATGCTAATGTGACAGGTTAAAATGCAAACCTAAGTACTGGACAAGAACGGTATGTAAATTGTGAGTGGAGTGGGAGTGAGAAGCTTTAAAGTATTTTAAGATTCTTGCATTACTTGCAAAAAAAAAAAAGATTCTTGCATTACTTGAGAAGAGGGATAAAGTAGTGTTTAATTTTAGACCTCAAACATGCATTTGGTGAACCTCTGAAAATATAAGATGAAACCAATGGCAATAAAAAGTACAGTTTCCTAAACATAGGAATGTAAAAGGGAAAAATCAAATCCTAAAAAAACCACGATGCATAGAAATCAACACAGAAAAGGCCAAACAATTCTATCATAAGGAATATAATAAAACTATGGTAACCAGTTAAATGGATGCTATATTGGGTTTAAAAATTAAAATATAAATTGTTTTACAAAGGACACAGCATGTTCTTACACTGTCAGTTTCCTGAGACGCCTATACAAGGAAGGGATCAGATGCGTAAGAGATTTATTAGGAAAAATGCCTGTGGAAGATCTAGGGAAAGGGAGTAGGAATATAAGGAGAGAGCCTTGAAACAGCGAGGCAGGTGAGACCCCTGTAAAAGGGGAGAGAGGGAAAGAATAGTCAGAGCCGCAGACAACAGCACAGTTCCAAGAAAGACCAGTGATGCTCTGTCTGCTGTGCTGAGTCGCTTCAGTCGTGTCCAGCTCTTTGTGACCCTATGAACTGCAGCCCGCCAGGCTCCTCTGTCCATGGGGATTCTCCAGGCAGGAGTACTGGAGTGGGTTGCCATGCTCTCCTCCAGGGGATCTTCTGGACCCAGGGGCTGAAGCCGTGCCTCCGGTGGCTTCTGCATTGCAGGCAGATTCTTTACTGCTCAGCCACCAGGGAAGCCCTAAGACCAAAGGAGTCCATAGCAAAGAAGAATCATGAGAGTGACCCCCATATTGGGCTTCAGTGGCCAGTCTCTACTACCTACACTGTCCTCAGTCCTTGGCTGAGAACATCTCTGATGAAGCGTGTCCTTGGTGGGAAAATTGTGGTGGATTTGAAGGTGCAGCAATTGGAGGTTGTCAGTCAATGCCCTCTGTACAACAGGTTCTGTGAAAAGAGTTGAGCAGTGCCCTGTTGTGGCTGCCACACACAAATGGCCAGACTTAAAGATGGGGAAGATATACAGAACTAATACTAACAAAAATAAGGTGAGGTGCCTACATTAAAAATAGCAAAACTAGACCTTAATACAAAAGGCTCTCTTTATGAAAGTTAATCTCAGTAGTTTCTGGTTTACTCTTCTTATATTTCTCTTTGCATATTCATGAATATTTTTATTTCCCTTACACAAAAGTTAACATATTATATTCTGTTATTGTTGTTATTGTTATATATTGTTATTGTTGTTGTCCAATCAGCTCATGTCCGACTCTTTTTGTGACCCCATAACTGCGGCATGCCAGGCTTCTCTGTCCATCAATATCGCCCATGGGTTTGCTCAAAGTTTGGCTCGTCACATCAGGTGGCATAAGTATTGGAGCTCCAGCTTCAGCATCAGGCCTTCCAATTCAGGGTTGATTTCCTTTAGGATTGACTGGTTTGATCTCCTTGCTACCCAAGGGACTCTGAAGAGTTTTCTCCAGCACCACAATTGAAAGCATCAATTCTTCAGTGCTCAGCCTTCTTTATGGTCCAACTCTCATATCTGTACATGACTGCTAGAAAAACCATAGTTTTAACTTTATGGACTTTTGTGGGCAAAGTGATATCCCTGCTTTTTAATAAGCTAAGTTTGTCACAGGTTTTCTTCCAAGGAGCAAGAGTCTTTTAATTCATGGCTGCAATCACTGCCGCACTGATTTTGGAGCCCCCCAAAATAAAATCTGTCGTTGTTTCTACTTTCTCAGCGTCTATTGGCCATGAAGTGATGGGACCAGATACCATGATCGGTTTTTGAATGTTGAGTTTTAAGCCAGCTTTTTCACTCTCCTCCTTCACCCTCATCAAGAGACTTAGTTCTTCTTCCTTTTCTGCCATTAGAGTGGTATCTGCATATCTGAGGCTGTTGATTTTTCTCCCATCAGTCTTAATTCCAGCTTGTGATTCATCTAGCCTGGAATTTTGCATGATCTACTCTGCGTATATGTTAAATAAGCAAGGTGGCAATATACAGCCTTGATGTAATCCTTTCCCAATTTGGAACCAGTCTGTTGTTCCATGTCCAGTTCTAACTTGGTTCTTGACCTGCATACAGATTTCTCAGGAGGCAGGTCAGGTGGTCTGGCATTCCCATTTCTTTCAGAATTTTCCACAGTTTGTTGTGATCCACACAGTCAAAGGCTTTAGATAGTCAATGAAGCAGAAGTAGATATTTTCTGGAATTCTCTTGCTTTTTCGATGATCCATTGAATGTTGGCAATTTGATCTCTGTCTCCTCTGCCTTTTCTAAATCCAGCTTGTACATCTGAAAGTTTTCAGTTCACGTACTGTTGAAGCCTAGCTTGAAGGATTTTGAGCATTACCTTGCTAGCATGTGAGATGAGTGCAATTGTGCAGTAATTCGAACATTCTTTGGCATTGCCCTTCTTTGGGATTGGAATGAAAACTGACTTTTGCAGTCCTGTGACCACTGCTGAGTTTTCCAAATGTGCTGGCATACTGAGTACAGCATTTTAATGGCATCATCTTTTAGAATTTGAAATAGCTGGAATTCCATCTCTACTGGCTTTGTTCATACTGATGCTTCCTAAGGCCCACTTCACTTCACACTTAAGGATATCTGGCTCTAGGTGAGTGACCACACTATCATGGTTATCTGGGTTTTTAAGACCTTTTTTTGTATAATTCTTCTCTGTATTCTTGCTGCCTCTTCTTAATCTCTTCTGCTTCTGTTAAGTCCTTGCTGTTTCTGTCCTTTATTGTGCCCATCTGTGCATGAAATATTCCCTTGGTATCTCTAATTTTCTTGAAGAGATCTCTGCTCTCCAAAATCTATAATTAGGTTAACATATTATAGTTTATTGTCTTATTAAGAACTATTAATCTTTTGCACTTTGCATTTTCACTTCATAGTATGCCATAGAAATTATTCCATATCACTCCATAGAGATATTTCTTGTTATTTTATAAACCTTCATGGTACTCAACTGTAGGACATACCATAGTTTATACAACGTGAATGTGCAAAAAGAAATGTGGGAAGGAGAAACCAAAATAGTGAAATTGCTTACCTATAAGAGTGGATGGGAAAAGAATGAGGAGATGGGTGAGAATTGGAACATAACAAGAAATAGTGTCTAATTGCATTAACAAAGATATGAAAACTCTTCAAAATGGTATATAAACAGAAACACATAAACTTGACTCTTTTCCAAATTAGTAATAAAGTCACACTGAATAGATAAAATGAATAACTGACTGACTTTTGAATGTATACATTGGCTTTTTGTCTTTTATCAGACTGAAGATAAAAAGAATTAGAGACAGATATGAATTCCAATTAGGATTTTTTGTCTGTTTGTTTGTTTTTTGCATTAGTAGTATGGGCTAGCAACTTGAAAGTTTCTGTGTAAAATCAAGATTGAACAAATGAATAAATATACTGAGAAAACTGGAGCCAGTTTTTTCACTTTAAGAGCTACAATATGGATAGCAGGAAGACTGAACCATCTGGAGCTGGACTGCAATTGGAGATATTAGCATAAACTCATGGACAGTAAGATATAAATAAATATATCTCTCACCCCTTCAGTACCCCAGGTTGCCTGCAAAAAGAGCCTAGAAATAAAGACATGTCAATAGAAATAAGTACAACTATTCTCGTTACTAAATGCCATTGCCCATAAAGATGAAGGTGAACCCCTTGGAATAATATCTGATTCTAGGACTGTGACAACAGATGCCAGGGTCCAGCCTCAGCAGGATCCAAGGGGTACCCTCGGGATGAACGGCGTCGGTGAGAGAAGACACATGAGACCAGCCTTGATAGGGACAAGTCTGCGAGGAAGAGAGAGAGAGAGAGAGAGAGAGAGTGACCAGACGAGGGTGTTTGCAGGGCCTGGCAATGTTTTATTTTTTACCGTGGCTTTTATAGCCTAAGTTAGTACATTTCTAAGGGGAAGATAATTTAACATTACATCAGCTTGTTTTTCACGAAACCAGGGTGTTTTCTGCATACTTCTTTGTTTATGAGGGTCTTGTGCATTATCTTCTGGCCTTGGGGCCTATTAACATTTTATGGAGGTCAGGTGAATGTAAACCTATTTTCCGTTTCTATGGTGACCTTAACTGAAAGGTAGCAGTCTCATAGGGCAACAGTACAGAGTAGAAGTATAACCTGTTAACACAAAAATTAATCCTTCTGCAGAAGTTGTCAGTTGAGTTTATCTAAGAAGTTTACCCCAGACTGACTCTGCGACTTTGGTGAGGCGGCCTCTGCCTAGCACTCCTGGCTGACAATTAACAACCATCTCATTGGTACCACACTAGGGCTAAGCTCTTATTTTTCTAGATCTGTAACTATATTAACAATGGTTTCTATAACACAACCTTAGCACATTAAAAGCAAAAACACAGCAAGCAAAACACAGCAAGCAAACGTCAACCCAATAACCACCTTTAGAATAATTTTTCTTATGTTTTCTAATAGGACTCCTTCACCCCTCAAAAAGGCACTATGTCTATTAGGGCTTTTATATAATCAGGTTCTTTATGCTATTTTATGATTAGGGTATTATAAGCAATCATGTGTATTAGTACCAAGGGCATAAATGCATTTGCCAAACAAACTAAAATACCAGCAAAGGAGTTTAAATTAAAACACTTCTTTCATCCTGGATAATCTCATAAAATACCACCACCCAGGAAACTTATTGATTAAAGTTCTAAATTGATTCTTATTTGGGAAGAGATTGGAGAAGGCCTTCTGCCTGTGTCACAGAAATTAGGGAGTAGTCTTTTGAGGCAGGCATCAGAAAGACAGATACCATCTTTAAGGTGAGCGCAGGGGGCAGCTTTTTGGAATCCCTGAAAACCTGATCTGCCTTGCCTGTCAGGTTTTCTCCTCGTGACCTTGTCATGGGTGGGATCTTGTGTGCTGGTTCCTGGCAAACAGAAGTCCAAAGCAAACCAGGAAAAACAGAACATCATTAAAAAAATTAATGGGGGCATATCAAAAGGACACAGGAGTCATCTGGGTGGGGAGTGGGTGGCGTTTCTAGATTAGAGCCTTCTTACTCTGTCTCTGGGAGAAACTGTTATGCTCTGTGGAACCTGGCTTCGTTTTCTGAAAAATTCTGTTTTTCCCCTTAATGGTCCATCTGAAGTGGAATTTAGGAATTATTCAAAAGATCTGTAGAGTTTTCACTGCTAATTATTTCACCCTTGGAAGTTTAGGGTTCCAAGGATTTTAAGACTTGAATTCAGTTCAGTCACTCAGTCCTGTCGACTCTGTAACATGCCAGGTTTCCCTGTCCATCACCAATTCCTGGAGCTTGCTCAAACTCATGTCAATCTTGTTGGTGATGCCATCCAACCATCTCATCCTCTGCCATCCCCTTCTTCTCCTGACTTTGCTCTTTCCCAGCATCAGGGTCTTTCCCAGTGAGTCAGTTCTTCGCATCAAGTGGCCAAAGTATTGGACCTTCAGCTTCAGCATCAAGTTTTACAATGAATATTCAGGACTGATCTCCTTTAGGATGGACTGGTTTGATCTCCTTGCAGTCCAAAGGACTCTCAAAAGTCTTCTCCAACACCACAGTTCAAAAGCATCAATTCTTTGGCGCTCAGCTTTCTCTATAGTTCAACTCTCACATCCATACATGACTACTGGAAAAACCATAGCCTTGACTAGATGGACCTTTGTCGGCAAAGTGACGTCTCTGCTTTTTAATATGCTGTCTAGGTTGGTCATAGCTTTTCTTCCAAGGAGCAAGCGTCTTTAAATTTCATGGCAGCAGTCACCATCTGCAGCGATTTTGAAGCCCAAGAAAGTAAAGTCGATCACTGTTTCTGTTGTTTCCCCATCTATTTGCCATGAAGTGATGGGACTGGATTCCATGATCTTCATTTTTTGAATGTTGAGTTTTAAGCCAGCTTTTTAACTCTCTTCTTTCACTTTCATCAAGCAGCTCTCTAGTTTCTCTTTGCTTTCTCCCATAAGGGTGGTGTCATCTGCATATATGAGGTTATTTTTCCTAGCAATCTGATATTTTTCATGGCAATTTTTATTCCAGACTGTGCTTCATCCAGCCCGATATTTTGCATGATGTACTCTGCAAATAAGTTAAATAAGCAGGGTGACAATATACAACCTTGACATATTCCTTTCCCAATGTGGAACCAGTTCATCGTTCCATGTCCAGTTCTAACTGTTGCTTCTTGACCTGCATACAGATTTCTCAGGAGGCAGGTCAGGTGGTCTGGCATTCCCATTTCTTTCAGAATTTTCCACAGTTTGTTGTGGTCCAACACAGTCAAAGGCTTTAGCATAGCCAGTGAAGCAGAAGTAGATGTTTTTCTGGACTTCTCTTGCTTTTTTCTATGATCCATTGGATGTTGGCAATTTGATCTCTGGCTCCTCTGTCTTTTCTATATCCAACTTGAACATCTGGAGATTCTTGGTTCGTGTACTGTTGAAGCCTGGCTTGGAGAATTTTGAACATTACTTTGCTGGTGTGTGAGATGAGCACAATTGTGCAGTGGTTTGAACATTCTTTGGCATTGCCTTTCTTTTGGGATTGGAATGAAAATGGAACTTTTGCAGTCCTTTGACCACTGCTGAGCTTTCTAAGTTTGCTGGCATATTGAGTGCAGCACTTTCACAGCATCATCTTTTAGGATTTGAAATAGCTCAACTAGAATTCCATCACCTCCACTAGCTTTGTTCCTAGTGATGCTTCCCAAGGTCCACCTGACCTCACCCTCCAGGATGCCCATCAACAGGTGAGGGATCACACCATCGTGGCTATCTGGGTCATTAAGATATTTTTTTGTATAGTTCTATGTATTTTTGCCACCTATTCTTGATATCTTCTGCTTCTGTTAGGTCCACACTGTTTCTGTCCTTTATTGTGCTCATGTTTGCATGAAAAGTTCCCTTGGTATTGCTAGTTTTCTTGAATAGATCTCTAGTCTTTCCCATTCTATTCTTTTCCTTTATTTCTTTGCACTGATCACTGAGGAAGGCTTTCTTATCTCTCATTGCTGTTCTTTGGAACTCTGCATTCAAGTGGGTGTATCTTTCCTTTTCTCCTTTGCCTTTCACTTCTCTTCTTTCCATAGCTGTTTGTCAGGCCTCTAAGACAACCATTTAGCCTTTTTGCATTTCTTTTTCTTGGGGATGGTTGTGATCACTGCCTCCTATACAGTGTTTCAGACCTCTGTCCATAGTTCTTCAGGCACTCTGTCAGATTTAATCCTTTGAATCTATTTTTTACTCCCACTGTATAATCATAAGGGATTTGATTTAGGTTGTACCTGAATGATCTAGTGGTTTTCTCTACTTCTTCAATTTAAGCCTGAATTTGGCAATAAGGAGTTCATGATCTGAATCACAGTTATCATCTGTTCTTGTTTTTGCTGACTATATAGAGCTTTTCCATCTTCAACTGAAAAGAATATAATCAATCTGATCAGTATTGATAGTCTGGCCATGTTCATTTGTAGAGTCATCTCTTGTGTTGTTGGAAGAGGGTGTTTGCTATGACCAGTGAGTTCTCTTGGCAAAATTCTTGTTAGCCTTTGCCCTGCTTCATTTTGTACTCCAAGGTTAAACTTTCCTTTTATTCCAGGTATCTCTTGACTTCCTACATTTGCATTCCAGTCCCCTATCATGAAAAGGACATCTTTTTTGGGTGTTAGTTCTAGAAGGTCTTGCAGGTCATCATAGAACCATTCAACTTCAGCTTCTTTGACTTTAGTGGTAGGGCATAGACTTGGATTACTTTGATAGTGAATGGTTTGCATTGGAAATGAACAGAGATCATTCTGTAGTTTTTGAGATTGCACCCAGGTACTGCATTTCAGACTCTCTTGTTGACTGTGAAGGCTACTCCATTTCTTCTAAGGGATTCTTGCCCACAGTGGTAGATATAATGGTCATCTGAATTAAATTCGCCCATTCCATTTCATTTTAGTTCACTGATTACTAAATGTCAGTGTCATCTTATCATCTCCTGTTTGACCACTTCCAATTTACCTTGATTCGTAGACCTAACATTCCAGCTTCCTATGCAATATTGCTCTTTACAGCATTAGACTTTACTTCCATCACGAGTCACATCCACCGCTGGGTGTTTTTTTCTCTTTGGCTCTGCCTCTTCATTCTTTCTGGAGTTATTTCTCCACTCTTCTCCAGTAGCATATTGGGCACCTACCAGCCTGGGGAGTTCATCTTTCAGTGTCCTGTCTTTTTGCCTTTTCATACTGTTCATGGGGTTCTCAAGGCAAGAATACTGAAGTGGTTTGCCATTCCCTTCTCCATTAGACCACATTTTGTTAACGCCTTCCACCATGACCCATCCGTTTTGGGTGGCCCTACATGGCATGGCTCATAGTTTCATTGAGTTAGACAAGGCTGTGATTCATGTGATCAGTTTGGTTAGTTTTCTGTGATTGTGATTTTCATTCTGTCCACCCTCTGATTGATAAGGATAAGAGGCTAATGGAAGCTTCCTAAAGACTTGAATAATGGTGGACTACTATAGTGGGGTTTTTTTGGGGGGGCAGCAAAGAGCCCTCAGAAACATAGTAGAATTTTGATCTATTTTTTTCCGTTCAGTCCCATGTATCAGGAATCACCATCCCAAATTAATTCCTAAAGGTCATATGACTTAAATACATGACTGTTTCCTCTCCCCAAGCCCCTGTTTTCCACCTTAATAGTATCTGCTTTGGACACATTCAAAAGAATAGGCTTGGGTGGGACTTCAATAGCTTTATGCTGATTTTTGCCATGGGACTGAATCACTTTACCTTAGGATTCTTAACAGTCTTCTGTTTCTCAAAGGTTTTATTTTTCAGTTTTCTACTTCTTAGATTCTAGAGGAGTTAGCTTTTTCATCCTTTTGATTTCCAACTGTGATTTCAAATCAGCCTATTTTTGTGTAATGTTGGTTTTTTTGTTTGTTTGTTTGTTTTGCTGTATTTTGCTAAAGGCAAGAAGAAAGGGTGCCACACGTTAATAGTCTTTCCAACCACTTTTCCTAAGGACACAGGCTCAGTAAGCATTTAGTCTGTCTGAGTTATGACAAGTGGCAATTTTACCAAATATTTTGCCTCTGTTATAGTATTGAGTTCCACTTTTTCCAACCTGCAGTATCTTTGCTCACTGCCTGCACTTGACCTCCAAACCAGTGTAATGTGGTTTTTGTTGCAATGTACTCTGTGTTAAGGGGTGACTTTCTGTATTAACTAGGTAGGCTAGCACCACCTACTGCACCACATAAACCTGAAGCTGAGAGATATACCCACCAAACCTAACAGTCTAATGAGTGCCCTGGTTGGTGGGCAGTTTTTCTTTACACAGTAATTCACTCATTACATTCCTCCCATCTTATGCCTCTAGAGCCTTGATGTCATCTGCTGCAGCTGATGGATGGAAAATGAGATCATGCAACCTAGAAGTTAACACATGTCACTTCAGCTCACATTCCACTGGTAAGTGGTAGTCATAGAATCTCTGGGTGAGTAACCGCTCCACACTCTGGGAGAGGAAGCACAAATTGGAGAATTGACTGTCTGCAATCAGTACTACACAACCCTTTGGTTAAACGTAGACAATTAGTTGCACAAAGCTGGACTTGCCTGTCTGCTTTCTCTCCCAACATTGGTCAAAAAATTAAGTTTTGTTTTCCATATAGTAAAGTCAAATCCCTGCTGTAAAAATATACATTTTATTGAGTGTAAGGCTTTGCTCTTGTTAAACTTCATCATGGTAGAAGCATCTTTATTAAGATGGTCATAGTTTAAAGAACATATTTTGAGTAAAACTTTGAGACAGAAGGTAGAAATAATGCTATTGTTGTTTCAAGGTGGTTTGTAGGATTCACTCTTTATTCAAAATAGTTTGTTCTCTCTGCTCTCAAGACTTCCATCATGCTTAACATTTCTCAGAGAGGCAGTGAAGTAGTATGCAGGCATGTTATGGATTGAACCAGGTTCACCAAAAATATATGTTGAAGTCCTAATCCCCATTACCTAAGAATGTGACCTTATTAGGAAATGGGGTCATTTCAGGCCAGGGAAAGGTAAAAATTTTAAATCAGATAAGAGTTTGAAATTTTAATATTACTCTGACTGGAGAGAGAGAGAAAGTGCATGTGTATGTGTGTGTGTGTGCCTGTGTGTGTTGAAAATGAAACTTATGATTTATTATCTGAGAATGACCAAGATTTCATCCAGGGGTGGGGAAGAACAGGTTGAAAGAATATTTTAGGCAACAAAGTTGCAATCTGCTTGTATCCCACTGAGTTAAGTTCTTTCAATAAACTATTTATAAGTTAGGCCTGTTTCTTTGACTTGCTAGAAGTAGCTACCAGTGTGAGCTAATAAAACATAATAAAAAGTTTTTTCTATTAATAAAAACTAATAAAATTAAACATGGCAATTAGTTTTCCAATTGTCTATGCATTGAAGGATGTAGTTATATGAATAAGTAAATATTAATCCATCTCTGATATTAGCCTGCCACTTTATTTTACTTACATAAAGAGAAGGAAACTCCCTCCTCCCTATAACTTAGATGCTCTGTTTCTTTCTGGCTCCTTTGGGCTGAAAAATTTGGTTGAAACAAATTCTCTGCTGTCAGTTACCCTTTAGTTTCTGAGACCAGTCTCCTGTTTAACACATAGTCCATCCTCTTATTCCTTCCACAATGCTTCATCTCATGAAGAAGGCAGGGACAGCAAGGTCATGCCCAGATGTAGCCCTGTGGGGTTCACTCTCCTAGAATGGGAATTAGGAGTAACGACAGCAAGAGAACATTTTGGAAGAGGTTCTGAGTGCTTATGCAAACAAACAAACCACAAACACAGTTTTAAAGGGAGAAAGAATAGCTCTAGTTCATGAATGTAAAATAATAGAATGGAGAAGGTCAAAGCAGAAGCCAGCAGTTTATGAGTCTTAGTTTTGCCCTAAATATTTTTGTACCACAAGAAAACCTTCAAATTAAGTGATAAGATGTAATTTTATCCACAAGGTATGAGATTAAAAATCTAAATCTCTTTTGATTAATAATAATATATTTACTGAATATCCTATCACTATCACTGCAGATGGTGACTGCAGCCATGAAATTAAAAGATGCTTACTCCTTGGAAGAAAAGCTATGACCAACCTAGACAGCATATTGAAAAAGAGATATTACTTTGCCGACAAAGGTCTGTCTACTCAAAGCTGTGGTTTTTCCAGTAGTCATGCATGGATGTGAGAGTTGGACCATAAAAAAAACTGAGCACCAAAGAATTGATGCTTTTGAACTGTGGTGTTGGGGAAGACTCTTGAGAATCCCTTGGACTGCAAGGAGATCAAACCAGTCAATCGTATAGGAAATCAGTTCTGAATATTCATTGGAAGGACTGATGCGGAAGCTGAATCTCCAATACTTTGGCCACCTGATGTGAAGAATGACTCATTGGAAAAGACCCTGATGCTGGGGAAAATTGAAAGAGGGAGGAGAAGGGTACAACAGAGGATGAGATGGTTGGGTGGCATCACTGACTTGATGGACGTGAGTTTGAGCATGCTCCAGGAGTTGGTGATGGACAGGGAAGCCTGGCGTGCTGCAGTCCAGGCGTTGCAGAGTTGGACATGACTGAGTGACTGAACTGATACTGATACTATGTGCCAAGTATTGTTCAAGGCACTATGCTTATCTTACTCATTTTATCTATAAAACACATTCTGCTAGGCAAAGACTCTCCTTATATACATTTTATAGAAAAGAAACTGAGACATTGAGATGGCAAGGAAATTGTTCCAAGCCACAGTGCACAGGGGTGATGGAGTCTTGATCTGACCTCAGGCAGTCTGGGTTCCAAGCTGTGGGATGAACCACTGCTGCGTGTTGAGCCCCCACACAGTGGCAACCTTGGAGCCAGGCGTTTCGCCTTGATTTAAGCCTCACAACAGTCTTCAAGATAGCATTCTCAAGGTACAAATGAAGGTGCAAAGGCTTAGAGGTTAAAAAACTTGCTAAAGTCTATATTTACATATTTATAATCGGATCTTCCAAACACTCTTACTTAACCTTGGGGTGACCTTGTAATTTATTGTCTAAAGTCAGCGAAGGACTGTTGTTAACAATTATGCTGGCCCTATAGACATAAACCAGAACTCATGAGGGCACATTGCCATGTGTGATCACCCCCCACTCTTCTGAACCTGGCTAACTGGTGATATTCTACCTCAGATCTCTAAAGAGTGCTTCACTGTGACAAAAAAGTGTTTCCCTAGTTTTTGTGAGCCCGTACTGCCCTTCTCCTCCCCTTCCCTACATGTTTATTTCTTCTTTGGAAGCCCTGTTTGACCAACTTCCTCTGCTTTATTTCAAGTCTTTTTTTTTTTTTTAAGACCACAATTAGATCTTATAAATGTATTTTCTTCGAGTTTGAAATGATGGTTTATTGGAGCCCTGGAGAAAATAACAACCTTTCAACTAACAGAACAGAGCTGAACGAGATGGGAGGAAAGAACAGCAAGGACTAATAATTTAAAGAGAAATTTATAGGTCTGCTGCTCTCATGACTAAGAAATAATTTGCTGTCTGCAGTTTCAGGGGCAAAGAAATAGTGCTCAAAACCAGCTGTGCATGGGAATCTCCTCTGGCATTAATAACAATATGGATGCCCAAGTCCCACCCCAGACGCACTGAATCTGAGCTTTAGAGGGGTGAACGTCAGTGTCTCACAAGTGAATCTGATTCTCGGCTGGGGGAGCAAATCATTAAATCCCCTGACCCTAGCAGAGATGTGAAAGTGCATTTTCATATTCATCTTGCGCTAGTATAGTTACCAAGCAATTCATCCTGGCTTTCCGTCAACATATTTTAGACAGAACTTCTTTTGGTGGCTTTTCTAATCTAAAATAGTCAGACCTCACCTTTCAGATCTGTTTAAAGCTTTTGCAGTTTTTCATGGTTCCTTTATCTTATTCTTTATCACCCCTTCATTCTCTGCATCCTCTAATACATCCTAATACATCCTCTAATAATATGTACACACATACATACATATACATTTATATGCATGTGTATACATACATACATGTAGATAATCCAGGTAAATACATTCACATTTATATTGATAATTCAGATAAACCCATGTATATCTTTCCTTTTTCATGAAGGTCAAGCTGTGTTGACTATTGTCAAAATTAGGAAAGACTTCTCTTAGTTGTCTTTATCAAATGAATATCTGGTAAAATAATTCTGAAGAAATCCCATGCATTAATTTTTTTAATCATAGAACTATTTTGTTTTGCTTCTCACTGACTTTTTCCCAATATACCATTATGAAAATTTTAAAACATATAGCAAAGTTGAAAGGATTTTAAAGTGAACATCCATGAACCCACCACCTAGGTTCTACCATAAACATTGCACTCTACTTCCACTATCACAGATCTCTATCTGTTATTCCTCCCATGTATCTACTAATCTATCTTATTTTTGAAGCATTTTGTAGTGAATATACATTTGTAGTGAATCAATGTATGAATATACATTGATTTTAATAACTATTATTGATGTTACTAATGTTGACAGTGACAAAATACTTCAACTTTGTATTGCCATTCAGTCAAGCACATTTTTATTCAAAGTGACTCCATGGGAAAAGATAGCATGGGTCAGACTCTGTTCTGAGGAAATAAAACAATATTGTCTTTTGCTGGTAAGGACATGTAAGGATTGGGATTATGTATCTGTGTATTATAATGTGTATTTTAACATTTAATTATTTTTGTAACACAACTTGAAAATATCAGTTTTTTAACCAAAATATTAATAAATGATTGCTACTTGCCCAGTATTATTTAAGATAAAGCGCCACTTTAAAGTAGGGCTGTTAAATATGAACAAATATCTGATTTTTGTCATTGTTTTCTTAAATGTTAAAAATATAAGTAGCAGGAGGTTTTCATAAAATAAAGACTTTCATATCAGTTTTATTTTGGACACAATGCAGTGTTTCTCTTCTCCTCAAAATATCCCCCACACCTGCCTGAAATCCCACTGTCATGTTTCATGGCTTTGGGCAAGATCCTCTAAAAATGCAGAGACTCTTCATGGTCATTCCCTACTTTCCTCAGTCCTCTGGGAAAGAGATGGAGACCAATAGATGCCACACACCCTCAATAGGCAGAGGTTAGAATCAGTCTTGCTGCCTGGGATTTTGGTGTCTCTGAAACACTTCAGTTCACCCAGGTGCCCACACAATGCCTGGACCTCAGAATCAAGGCTGCTCCACACAACACCATCTCTGAATTCCACCTCCAAGGAGCAAGGAGCTCCTAATGTTTCAGATAAAGTTCCTAGGGGCCCAGAACCTTAAAGGGCTAAACACATAGGTGATGGGCCCTACTGTTGGAAAGGGAAGAGGGCCAGCTCCTCTTGGGCTCCCCAGGTGGCTCCGTGGTAAAGAATCCACCTGCCAATGCAGGAGACGCAGGTTTGATCCCTGAGTTGAGAAGATCCCCTGGAGAATGAAATGGCAACCCACTCTAGTATTCTTGCCTGGGAAAGCCCATGCTCAGAGGAGCCTGGTAGTCTACAGCCCATGGGGTCTCAAAGAGTCAGCTATGATTTAGGGAATAAGCAATAAAACCATGTTAAGGGTTCCCTGGCCTGCATTCTCAGAAATCTGTTGTAGTTTTTAAAATTGAGTCCAGTCCTGTAACATTATTCCTGTTCTGTGAGTTCTCAAAGGATTTAAGGCAGCAGCTTCTTGTTTGAGTTCCCACAGAACCCTTGGATGAGATTTGTCTAGGATTCAAACCTTCAACTCATGTAAAGTTGTCACAGGCACCCTCACTTCTAGTAACTTTGTTATACTTTTGTTTTTTAAATTAATTTTATTAATGACTGTATTTGTTTGGCTTTTTTATTACTTTGGTAGATTGATTGGGTTTCTGACAGGATATGCTAGGGTAGCAAATCACCACTTTATTTTTAGAGCAACACTGAATGTTGCTCTAAATGAGATTAATGTTCACATCTCAAGACATCCATTTAGTGGGAAAAGCAAGTGGACGTGATAAGGTGAAGAAAGAAGGGACAGAGGGGACAGAGATTGAGATGTGTGAAAGGCATTTTATAATTTATGAAGACAATTTTTTTTAAGTCTACATTTGGATGTATCTTGTACTTTGAAATTATCATAGACATTTTTATTCTATATTCTCAAATCTGAGTGGAAAAGATAGGAACAAAATATTGAGTCTTTCTTCTTCAGACTGCCAGAGGTTCTCATTACATCTGAATCAACAGGTGGACCTCTGTCTCTATTTCTTATTATGTGTGTGTGTGTGTGCTGTGTGCTCATCCATGTCTGGCTCTCTGTGACCCCATGGACTATAGCCTGCCAGACTCCTCTGTCCCTGGGATTTTCCAGGCAAGAATACTGGAGTGGGTTGTCATTCCTTACTCCAGGGGATCTTCCCGACCCAGGGACTGAACCCATGTCTCTTGCATCTCCTGTATTAGCAGGTGGACTTTTTGTGACTGCACCACTTGGGGAGCCCCATTTCTTCTTATGAATGTGGCCAAATAATAAATACCCTCATAACTGACCTTGGTTCCTCTGCAACTTTAAAACAGCTCTTCAGTTTCAGCCAGAGGTCTCTTCTCCTCTCTCCATCCCTCTTGTTCTTCTATTTCTCTTTTTTCCCCTCTCTTATCACTTCTGTTTCAGGTCAAGCTGCTTGCATGGATTAGCTTTAGAATCTAGCATTAGAGTTCTCCGGAAAAACAGAACCAGTAAGATATATAGCTGTGTATATAGCTTTAGATCTGAAAAGATTTATTGTGGAGAATCAGCTCATACAGGTATGGAAGCTGAGACGTCCTACAGTGTGCTGTCTGCAAGCTGGAGGCCCAGAGAAGCCAGTGGTATAATTCCAGTCTGAGTCTGAATGCCTGAGAGCAAGGGGAGTGGATGGTATAATATAAACCCCAGTCCAAGGGCAAGAGAAGATCAAAGTCCCAGTTCAAGCAGACAGACAGGAAGTAAAAGGGATAATTCCTTCTTCTTCTGCCTTTTTTTTTTTTTTTCCTATTCAGGTCCTTATGAAATGGTGCTCACTCACTTTGGAGAGGGTGATCTACTTTACTGAGTGCCCTGATTCAAATGTTATTCTCATCAGAAACATTCTTACATACACACCCAGTAATCATTTTTAATCTGGAAACCTACTGGCCCAGTCAGGTTGACACATACAATTAACCATTGCATGTCATTAGAATGAGCTGAAAAGAACACTTGAAGTATGAGGGCTTTCATGGAGCAAAACATGAAGATAGATGCACACGCTTCAGTGCTCAGGTAGCCTTTGGTCCCAGTCCCTGCCACTAGGTGTCGCTAAGTAATCTAAGTAAATACCAATTTATGACTCCCACAAATGTGCCGACATTGAGCTGAATGAGGCAGAAATAAAAATTAAGGTGATGTGGTCTAAATAAAATCTTGTGTATGACTTACAACAGCTGTTTACGAACAGCACAGTGTGTCTCTGGACTATAAATTGGAAAAGTTACTAATTAACAAAAGCATGTGAAGGAGCTTAGTCTTTATTGGGGAAAATGAATAAATCCTGTGTATTCTGTGTGTCTTTCCTTCTCCCTCTGCTGGTAAATTGGTCACCCTGCTGCCCGCATTTTCATGAGCATAACTAGATTTTATGTGGCCTAAACTTATTGGCAGGAGTTCCAACCAGTCCATCCTAAAGGAGATCAGTCCTGGGTGTTCATTGGAAGGACTGATGCTGAAGCTGAAACTCCAATACTCTGGCGACCTCATGTGAAGAGTTGACTCATTGGAAAAGACCCTGATGCTGGGACAGATTGGGGGCAGGAGGAGAAGGGGACGACAGAAGATGAGATGGCTGGATGGCATCACCGACTCGATGGACATGAGTTTGAGTAAACTCCGGGAGTTGGTGATGGACAGGGAGGCCTGGCGTGCTGTGATTCATGGGGTCACAAAGAGTCAGACACGACTGAGCGATTGAACTGAACTGAACTGAACTGAACTGAAACTTATTGGCCGGGCTGTTAGCATCTGCTGACGTGACTCTACTCCCCCTGATCCTTTATCAGCTTATACGTTCATATATTTTATTGTTAAACATTTTTAAAGACTCTTTTTGAGGGTACAGACCTGAACTACCTAAAAAGCAAGCTCAGTAAACATAATTCCTGACCTTATGAACATCTCTGGGTGAATTCTTATTCACCGTTTAAGACCCCAATCAGATGTTTTCCCGTCTATCAGACCTGATCCTCAGGCAGCTCTTCCTCTTTCTTCTCTCCCTTAGCACAACTCTGCATCTTCCACAAGGCATTTTTCACCTTGCTGCTGCTGCTGCTGCTGAGTCGCTTCAGTCGTGTCCTACTCTGTGCAGCCCCATAGACGGCAGCCCGCCAGGCTCCCTCGTCCCTGGGATTCTCCAGGCAAGAACACTGGAATGGGCTGCCATTTCCCTCTCCAGTGCGTGAAAGTGAAAAGTGAGAGTGAAGTTGCTCAGTCATGTCCAACTCTTCGAGACCCCATGGACTGCAGCCCACCGGGCTCCTCCGTCCGTGGGGTTTTCCAGGCAAGAGTACTGGAGTGGGGTGCCATTGCCTGGCAATTAATTTTTCACGTATCTGCCTTCTGCACAGACTGTGAGCTCCCTGAGAGGGAACAGTGTATGGAAGCCACGTAGCCACAAAACTCAGTGCTGTTGCCACTGTTGCCACTTTCCTTCTGGTTCATCTGCTGACTTAGAGGCGTAACAAGGGAGGGGGCAATTACCAGTGCCCTTCAGCACTTCACTCGAGCCTTCTCGAATGTCATTTCAGCAGGAGGTAAACTGAGTGTGTGTATTCCATGCTTTATAATACTGTGTGCTTAGGAAGAATAATTAAGGCCTCACTAAATTGATGCGGAAAGAGGTTTTTGTTTGGTTTGAATGGTGTCTTTAAATATTTGTAAAAGGAGTTGCTTATTATTCATCCATTGCCGATCCATTTAAAAAAAGTTACACAGTAGAGAAGAGGGGATTATATTAATAAGAGTTGCTGAATCAATATTTAACTTAGGGGGTAGTTTTTTAAGCAAATTGCTTCACTTTTCCTTTGTAGGAGAAACAACTTGAGGTTAGGAAACATCTTTTCTTAAAGAGATTAATGGACTTGCAAATTCAAACAAATATATCAAAATGTTGCCAGCAGTTATATCTAAATTTCCTACATGTTCTTAGTTTTATAAAATAAGTGTAAGTTAGTTTAAGAAATTTATGGTGAAATTCAGTACTCATTTAGTTAATAGTTCGTGTGTGCCTGTTATATTGAAAAGGGGAGAAGATCGATCACATGGCTAGTATTTTCCCCTCTAGAAGCTCATGGTAGGTAGGGCCGTGTAAACAGTGAATCTAAATACAATTTGCTAACAGCCAGCAATCAAGAGATTTAATTAATCCCACACAGGAGGATGAGACTGTCAGGGAGGTTTTGCCGAGAGGCATGACATTTGAACTGGAATTTTACCATCTGTGAAATCAAGAAGCTTTACAATTTCTACTTCATGGCTTAGCTAAATTGAATCACTAAGAGATTTCCTCAGATTTCAGTTAAAAATCACTTACATTTTTTAAAGCTTAGATTTGTAATTTTATTAACTGATTGGATGCATCTTTTAATCTCCTTTAATGATAACGTTATTAGAGAAAATCAAAATGACTCTTTTCTGTTATTATACTGACATTGCCCTAACCTGTTGGGTTTCAAGTTTGGACATGCCTCCAAATCATCAGCAAGGTTGGTAAAAAAATAATGCAGATTCCTTGTCAAATTATTGAATCCCAGCCTCCTGATATAGGGAGGCAATGCACTTTCAACAAGATTTCCATGTGATTCTGATTTAAGTATTATTATATAAGCATTTGATAAGTCAGAGGTAAAACTGGGCATTTCATGGCATGCTATGGTTACTAAAAAATATCTTCTGATCTATTAACCAATGTTCCTCTTGAGGGGAGATAAGGAAATTTAACAATTTATTAGGCATTCTGCTCTTTGTTTCAAGGCTACATATAGAAAATTTTCTTTCCAAAAACTGAAATACCACCAAGACTCCCATTTTAGAGGTGAGAAAACTTAAGGTTTAGAGAGCTTAAGGAATCTGGTCAGGGTCAGACATCTGGTAAGTGTGAAACTTGTAATAATACATTTGCTGACCTCTGCTTCTTGCCCCCGTCAGTTTATCCCATTTATCTCAGCCTCAGAGACATCAATTTTTAAAGCACGTTTTCTACAAGATAACTAAGTCCTTTCCATTAAAAAGAAGAGACTAGGGTGATTTTCTTGCTCCTGTGTTCTAACCTGACTGCTCGCAACTCAATTTCCAGTAAAGAAAAGGGTCTGTAACTGACTGTCTCATTCACCTCCATCCAGCCCTCAGACAGGTGTTCTTGAATCAAAAAGCAAATGTGGACAAATCTAAATCAGTTGTGGGCAGATGTTGTGGGCAGATCTAAACCTTAGCACTCACTGTGCCTTGTAGTCAGTGCTACTGAATTCCCTTGAGCAAGCATTTAAGCAGTGGGACATCCTTGCAAGTAACCCATTTGCTGATATAAAGCATCAATTACATTTACATAAACCACTCCTTTTGCAAATGGACAATTGATATTTAGCCAAATGCAAAGAGAAAAAGTTCTGATACTTATGCCTGAGGACAGTCTTGGGTGTGACCAAGATGAAGCTTCAGTGCACTAATTCTTGCTGATATCTGGAGAGTTAGGAGACACTAGAGCCTGAGATGGGGCAGCCTAGTTGAACCATGAGATGACCCCAAGAACTCGAGGCACAGAGTTTCTGATGCTTAAGTGACAGGGATGCTGAAGCTATTATCAGAGATGGGTTGCACTTTGTTTTATTTTATTTTATTTTATTTTATTTATTTTTATTTGTGTTGGCAGTTATAGCCTCTGAGTACCCTGAAGTACATGAAAGCAGGATTTTTACTATTATCCCTTAAATAATGAGAACCCTGAGTTCAGAAGCTGCTGCTCTTCAAACACCCACATTAACAGGGCTTCCTTGGTTGCTCAGCTGGTAAATAATCTGCCTGCAGTGCAGGAGACTCTGGTTCAATTCCTGGGTTGTGAAGATCCCCTGGAGAAGGGAACGGCTACCCACTCCAGAATTCTGGCCTGGAGAATTCCTACAGACCATGGTTTATTTTGAAAAAATAAACATCATCACTCTGTGGATTTATGCTGCTGCTGCTGCTGCTAAGTCGCATCAGTCGTGTCCGACTCTGTGTGACACCACAGACGGCAGCCCACCAGGCTCCCCTGTCCCTGGGATTCTCCAGGCAAGAACACTGGAGTGGGTTGCCATTTCCTTCTCCAATGCATGAAAGTGAAAAGTGAAAGTGAAGTCGCTCAGTCATGTCCGACTCTCAGCGACCCCATGGACTGCAGCCTACCAGGCCCTTCCGTCCATGGGATTTTCCAGGCAAGAGGACTGGAGTGGGGTGCCATTGCCTTCTCCCTGTGGATTTATAGTTAAACTTTATTTGCCCTTGCATTTGCCCATTTAAAAATGGTCAGTTTTTGCACAGCATAAGTGTGTAACACTTCCAGTAACAACAATTTTAATACAGTTCCAGAGCAATGGTCCCTGAATTCTGGGACAAAGATCATGAAGGGAGTCCCCGTGCCTCCTCCAAAGTGTATCATGGCAGCCTCTCCGCTGTATTTCTTCCCAGGAATCTTTGTTATTCCTGTCTATAGTATGATTCATCATCTTCCTGAAAAGAATAACCCAAGCTTTAACATTTGTTTTTCAACTTTATGTTTTGAAAGCTGCTGTATCAAGTAGCCAGAGAGACTGATTGAACTGGCAAGTAAATAGTCTCCTCTCAACATGCCACTCTGGCAAGATAAGCCGGCTGATGGAGTAATAGTAGAAATCCCCTTCACAGGCAGATCAGGAGCTGGCAGAGCTGGCGGTAATTTTCTGCGCAGTGTTCCCGATGGGCTGTTCTGTCTGGTCGTCTGTCTCCATCCCATTGTTCCCTGAAGCTTGGCCTCCATGCTCAGGCCTCTTTCCCGGATGGACTGCCCACCTCCCCCACTGCCCCCCCCCCCCCCCCACCCTGCCCAGCACATACTGATTTGGAAAATTAACTTCGTGATGCCACCGATAGGATCCAAGGAAGGCTGATTCCTACCTGTTCTTTGGGAACATCCCAGGAACGAACTTGGGGTTATTGCTTTTTATAATGGGACCTCAGCAGGGTTGGGCTGCATTGACATACACATGCACACAAAATGATATTTGACTGGAAGATATAGCTGCAAAGGGAAACATTTTCCTCCATAGCCATATTCCTATTTTTGCATTTATCCGTGAAAGATGGATCTGTTTTTGCATGTGTATGTGTAATAGAGTAGTGGTCCTATTTTATTCAGAGAAATCCCTCGATTTTCTATTTATCTTTAGATAACAGGGGAAGAAAATTTGCCAGTTCTTTTGTGTTCTGGATACACTGGGGAGTGAGTCTGAACTTCCCTTTCCATCTTCTCCTCTGCCCTGTAGGACTAGTCAGTCATTCCCTACCTGTTCCTTCCTAACTTACATCGTGGTTGGTATGATTTTATTTTGCCAGCACCATGTCAAGATAATAGACTGCACATCCCAGCTTCTTGCAGCCAGAGGTGCCAGTGAGATGGAAGCAGACACTGTGGGTGGCATTCCCAGGGAGCCTCTGATTCAGCTGGGAGGGTTGTCCTTTGATCTGGCCCCTTCCTCTTTCCTGTTGTCTGGATTGTGGATGAAATATTTAGAGCTTCAGTGGCTACCTTGCAACCTCATGGTGACCTCGAAAATAGAAGCTATACAGGTAGGATATGAAGTTGAAAATAAATTCTTAGTCCCTGATAACTGTGGGCAGCATTCTCAGTCCTTAACTTATCTCCAAATAGTAGTTGAGGGGAATGAAAGTAAATGTGTATCTTTTTAACCCATTGTTACTTGGGGTTTTGTTCAGCGTTGCTGAACCTAATCTGTTGCGAATGATACACAAGTCACATAATCATGAATAGCTCCATTTGCCTGTTCTCTTCCCCTTCTCCCTCCCATACCTCATACCCCCAAGCCCTTGATTTTTGCCCTTTTTTTAGCTTCTTATCATCAACTGGTAAACCCAGTGCTTGATCTACTTATCACACGAGAAACTGGAAGCAGAGAGGATGTTTGCCACTATTGAACACAGATATCCAGCATTGGTAAAACCCAGACCTCAATTTGCTTTCAGGTATCCGAGATGACAGTAGGATCCTGTCTCTTGGCTTGAGGCAAATAAGCCAATCAGATTATTAATCACTTCCATTTCCATAAGGAAGATTAAGGAAAGAGGGATTGGGAAGAACAGATGTTTCCTTTACGGCATTTCTGAGATAGTTGATGGAAGTTCCTTCTTCTGTGGGATGAGAGGGGAATGTGGGAAATAGAAGAGAAAGTTTTCCTAAAGACACAAATATTTAGTTTCATCATGTGTGTTTAGATTTCCACATCAGTCTTAGCTTGTCTGTCCTTTCTATTTTTCTGGCTGTCTCAAAAGGAGGGACAGACTGGAGTGAAGAGATGAGCCACTAGATCCAGGGTCTTTCTGTCCAACATGTAATTCAGCTGTACCTCTCCTTTAGCTGGTGGCCTGAGGATAAATTAGGGGTGTAGAAAGCAGGTATGTTTTTACCCAATGAAGGTACCCAGTCCACTTTCTTCCATGTGCATCTGCATAGCAGTGAGGGGCGAGGGTGGCACAATGAAGCCATGTAACAAGTCTCCCTGCTTTGGGTTTTACACAGTAGGAATCCTAGACCCATTTGTGTAAATCATGACTAAGGAGCAGGAAGATTCTTTTCTTAGACTGTGATTTTACAGTGAATTAAGTAATTACAGTAATTTTACAGTGAATTAAGGATAGGCAGCCAGGATTTGTGATGGTTGTTTGGAACTCAGGATTCAAGGCACAGCCCTTCCTAGACTGCGTCTTTCTTCTAAGGAACAGTAAGCTAACAATGTTGACTACCTAGAAAATGGGCTAAGATACCCTTTTCACATTTTAGTGTCTTATTCTTCCTGTCCACTGCCTTGGAAAACATCTGAAGGAAGAGGATCTCATCCTCCATCCCTTTGATTGCACCAAAAGTGATCTGAACAGCACCTCATGAGCATCAGTTTTCTTCCTAGCCAGATGAAGACTGTTGTGTATTATTTTATAAATGAGTCATCAGGGCTGAGAATTTTGTCAAGATTATTTATTTTGAGACAGAATTTAATATTCAGGACACCATGATAATTGGAGTGATAACCTAGTGCTTGAATCTCAAAGCTATGTGTGTGTGTCCCAGGCTTTGCCCCTGTGGCTGATCCCCTTGGAGCCATGAAGCATCACATGGGCCACTTCCTGGCTGTGGGAAATGAATACCTGTCTGTGTGTTTAAGATTCGACTGCTACACTGTGACTCTATTTAAAGCTACCTAGTGTTCACCATTTCCTGTATTTGTTGCCTTATATTTGTATGTCACCTTTTACCGGAAAACATAGGCTTTTCAAAAATACACTCAGGCCTTATCACAAATATGGGTGACAGATGTTGTTCCTCTCTTCCTCCGGATAAGGAAAATGAAAGAGTAGAAAGGAATTATGTGACACATGTAGACTCACTAAAGCCTTTGTAAAACTTAAGACTCCATTTGCCTTCGATTTAATTTAGTATAATGTGTTAAATCAGCAATTGATTTTTCTCTCATGCAACTTTTAAATTGAGATCCGATTCACACACTGTAAATTCACCCTCTTTAATTATAAAATGTAATGGTTTTGAATGCATCTACAAAGTTGTACAACCACAACCACCTTCTAATTCCAGGACATTTTTATCACCTCAAAAAACAACAAAAAAAAGAAACTCTATACACACTAGCAGACAGTCCTCATCTCCTTTATCCCCTGGACTCCTGGCAACCACTTCTGTGTCTCTGGATTTGCCTATTCTGGATAGTTCATATAAGTTTAATCATACATTATGTGGACTTCTGTGTCTGGTTTCTTTCATTCAGCATAATGCTTCCAAGGTGAATAGTTCATGTCTGTTTATAGCTGAATAATATTCCATTGTATGGATTTACCACTTTCTGTTTATCCTGTCATTAGTTGATGGGCATTTGGGTCATTTCCACTTTTTGGCTGTTATGAATACTGCCTCTATGAATACTCATGGAAGTTTTCTGTATACGTAGTTTTCAATTACCTTGATTATACACCTGGGAAGGAATTGTTAAGTGTAATTGTAACCGTACGTTTAACCTTATGAAGAATTCTCAAACTGTTTCACAAACAGCCTGCACTGTTTTACATCACCATTGCGGTGTATGGATTCATTCTCTACATCTTTGTCAACACTTTTCATCATCTATCGTTGTGATTTTAGCCATCCAAGTGAGTGGGAAGCTATTGATTTTTAAGCAGTAACAAAAGGGATATGAAGTTAAGAGTCCTTTGGATCACTTTCTAAACTGGGTGAATGGCTTATATGGCCCATGGAATGGAAACCCTTTTCTTCACAGACTCCCCTCATTTTAATTACCCTCTTCCTTACCTGTGACAGACATTTTGGAGTCTGCACTTAGTAGGAGAGAAGAAGCTGTTTGAGGCCTCACCCTCTCTCTCCATTCCAGCGCCCCCTTCTCAGTGTACATGGAGGCTTTTCCAATTTTAACTTCCAACTCTACACAGAAACTCTTCTGTCTTTATCACCCAGCTCAATGAATTTAACATCATCTTCATCAGCTTTTTTAGAATACTCTTTACTTTCCCATTTGATTCATTACACATATTAATGATGATACTGGATAGACAATAAGATCCTACTGTATAGTACATAGAACTATATTCAATAACCTGTGATAATCCATAATGGAAAAGAATATAAAAAAGAATATATATGTATAACTAAGTCACTATGTTCTACAGCAGTGGTTAACACAACATTGTAAATCAACTATACTTCTATAAGAAATTTAAAAAAATTTTTAAATGATGGTACTAAACACCAAATATACCCACAACACTTATTATACATGGTATCATTTGACCCTTTTAACAACTCTGTGATGCATGTTGTTACCATCCCAGAAGTTCTCAAGATAAGGAAATTGACAATGACAAGTACAAGGTTAATGGCTGTGTGGCCATTGATGGTAAAGTAGGACTAATTATGGAAGGATGTAATATCCCCTTTGTTTGCCCTGGTATTTACTTCTCCTTAGCCTTTCTTAGTTATGAAAGTGTGGAGGACTCCCTCACACTGGAAAATCCTGAAAAGTAATTTCTTCAGCCTCCATCCCTCAGATGCAATCAAAACCCTGGGGGGAATTATAGGAATTAATAGCCTTGGGATGACTTGGTTTTATTTAATTATAATTTTAATTATTCCATTAGGCCATTTATGTCTCTAGAGTCAATTCTCCTTCTCAGATATTTTCTGATAATTAGAAAATAAATTTACAACTATTTTTCTCATGATTTCAAGCAGAGTCCTATCAATTGGGTCTATTTCCCTGGTAGCTCATGTGGTAAAGAATCTGCCTGCAATGCAGGAGCCCAGGTTCAGTCCCTGGGTCAGGAAGATCCCCTGGAGGAGGGCATGGCAACCTACTCCAGTATTCTTGCCTGGAGAATCCCATGGACAGAGGAGCTTGGTAGGCTACAGTCCAGACACCACTGAAGTGACTTAGCATGCAAGTTTAGGATAATTTCTTAACTTGGCAGATAGGAATAATCAAGGCTGACTCCATACACACAGCCTGACAATCACAATTTTTCTTGCCGATGAAATAGAATCCAGCCTTGTCGCTTCATGTGAGGTTAAAGGATGGCTGTCACTGCAACAAAATTTTCTCCCATCACACATTCTATACTTTTGCTGGTTTGTAAACTGCATCTCAGATTAGATGGCAATAATCCTAGAGCATCCTCCACATTTTTGATGCCAGGCTACCATTAAACAGGAAAAGAGAATGCAAATCTCAACATTCCATGAGAAGTGGAAATAAAGGGGCCTGTATTTTTAAGGCCCTATTTAAGTTGAAATAGTATCTCCCTCAGTATTGTGCTTTGGATCATGTATTTTCTCATAGCTTAAAACACCAAAATGAAAAACTCAGGGCCTTAGATACTTTTTAAAAGCTATTCCAACCCTCTACCCTCTTAAGAGCAAAAATGAAGGGTTGAATACCTGGAAAAGGTAGGCATTATCTTTTTGCATTGGCCTTGACTATGCAAGGGCAATTAAGTCCTGCTTTTTCTTCTTCTCTTTTGATCCTTCCTCTCTGAAAACTGGAAGTCAGGCCTTTTCTCAGTGGATAGGATATGTGGTGCTTTAGTCGCTAAGTCGTGTCCAACTCTTGAGACCCCATGGACTGACTGTAGCCTGCCAGGCTTCTCTGTCCATGGGATTTTCCAGGCAAGAATACTGGAGTGGGTTGCCATTTCCTTCTCCATGGGGTCTTCCCAACCCAGGGATTGAACCCCAGTCTCCTGAATTGCAGGCAGATTCTTTACCGAGTTATGGGGAAGCTGGATAGGATATGATGAAGGTGAAATATTTTTTACATTTCTTCTCTGGAAGAGGAGTGTGTGTGTGTGTGTGTACATGTATCTGTTTGAAAATCTTTAGAAAAAGGCTAGAGAATAACTAGAGAATAATGGCAAATTAGTTTTAATTAATGTACAGTAATAAAGCCAACCCCTGAGAACTGTTCTTCTGGATGTTGTCATAAATAACACTCATTTCATTACGTAGGCAAACATGAGATCAAAATAACTGAGCTTTTAAAACATTGAAATTTTTTAAGAGGCTGTATAACTAAGAGCTTTGCTTAAGTTTATTCTATTTCTTTTAAAAATGCTCCCTTTTAACTCTAGTTAATAAGATTCAGGGGGAAATTGTGTTTTGGAGTTGCAAGGATCTCTTACTGGAGACTTTTTTTTCCCCCTGATGCTCATTCTCTGACACAAATTTATGTGACTGATATTTGAATGATTCTTATAACTGGCACAGTTTGTAATTAAACTGGACATAAATTGTTTTCCATTTAAAAAGTCTTAAACAAGCATACATGTCAATGATTGAGATTTTTGGAGGGCTATTCAGCATTGACTAGAAGCTTGTTTTTTGTGATTAAAATGCACAGGAATACTTCACCTGTCGTGGCCTACGTGCTTCCTGGTGCCTCTCCACTTGAGCCTTGAACTTACACTTGAACCCTCTGTTTCAACTGAGCTCTCTATTTCTAGCTCTTCTAGTTTCCATCTTCTCAATGCTGCAGTAATCTCTGAGGGAGATAAATTCAATGGAAATAAAGTTGAAAAACCTGAATTGACTCTAAGCTTACTTAATGACTCTGGGTAGATTATTTGACTTCTTTGAGGTAATTTATTCATTTATAAAATTGAGGAAATACTTAATATATGTTACTATTAGGCCTTTAACCTAGCATCATGTATAAATCTCTCCTATCATAACTCATTTAGAATCAATGGCGGTTTGAAAAATTAGATATACCAGTCATTTCCTTCTGGTTATTCTCCTCATGCCACATCTCCATACTCACCACTGGTATCAATATTTGTCAGTGTTTAAATGAATTATAATGACATTCCCCTCTGAGAGATTTTACTGTTTTTATTGTTCAGTATTGACATTTTTCTGTGTTTTATTATTTTTGGAAGTGAGTGAGTAATGAGCTAAATGAGTATTGATACATCCTTACCAAACAAATTGACTACTTTGTTTCAGAGAACAGTGCTGACACTCCATGGAGTTTCTCAAAGGATCCCTGTATTCAGTCACCAAGTCACGTTTGAGTCTTGTGACCCCATGGGCTGTATAGCCTGCCAGGCTCCTCTGTCCATGAGATTTCCCAGGCAAGAATACTGGAGTGGGTTGCCATTTTCTCCTCCAGGGGATTGTCCTGATCCAGGGATCGAATCCACGTCTCTTGCGTCTCCTGCATTGGCAGGCAGATTCTTTATCACTGAGCTGCCTGGGAAGCCCCAGAGGATCCCTAGGAAAGACTTACGGGCAAGATAGCTGTGGGACAAGCAGAAGGAAAGGTCAGGGAATGCTAAGAGAGGGTCCAGTGAAAAGGAGCCAGGAACTAGGGCTATTCATGGGAAGGGCACCGTGTCCTCGAATCTGTGGGACTCACAGAACTGATCAGGAATGTCTCTGAGGCTACTTGACTAGAGCTGAGCATGCCCAGTAAGAAGATGGTCACCCTGGGAGTGAGAAGAGGACTTGGGAGGGGAAGGTGCTGAAGTTGCCTGCTGGCACAGGGCACCTCAGTCAGCAAGGGTGGGGCGGGGGGCAGCTGTGCCTGTGTCCTTGTCCTTGATTAGTCACTCAATCATGTCTGACTCTTTGCAACCTCATGAACTATAGCCCACCAGGCTCCTCTTCAGTGGGATTCTCTAGGCAAGAATAGTGGAGTGGGTTGCCATTCCCTTCTCCAGGGGATCTTCCCGACCCAGGGATCAAACCGTGTCTCCTGCAAGTCTCCTGCATTACAGTGGTGAGCCATCTTTACCAGTGAGCCATCAGGGAAGCCCATACTAAAGAAAACATTTTCCTCCAAAGCAAAGATTGGACAGGTTTCTTTTAGACTCTTTGTTGGAGTTTCCTAAGTTGGATTTCCTCCATTGTGATGTGAAGTCGCTGTATGGCACCATCTCCCTGGACCACCCTCTAGTGCCCCGTGGAATTCCAGGGCAAGAAGAACCGAGAGAACGTGAAGCTTGTGCTGCCTCCTGTGCCATGAGTAACAGGGTTCTTTGTCTCTGACTCAGGAATCTCATCTCAGAATCCATGTAACTGTGTAGCTACCTTGTTAATAGCTTCAGTCAGTCAGTCAGTCAGTTCAGTCGCTCCGTCGTGTCCGACTCTTTGCGACCCCATGAATCGCAGTACGCCAGGCCTCCCTGTCCAGCACCAACTCCCGGAGTTTACTCAGACTCATGCCCATCGAGTCGGTGATGCCATCCACCCATCTCATCCTCCGTCATCCCCTTCTCCTCCTGCCCCCAATCCCTCCCAAAATCAGGGTCTTTTCCAATGAGTCAACTCTTCACATGAAGTGGCCAAAGTACTGGAGTTTCAACTTCAGCATCAGTCCTTCCAGTGAACACCCAGGACTGATCTTTAGGATGGACTGGTTGGATCTCCTTGCAGTCCAAGGGACTCTCAAGAGTCTTCTCCAACACCACAGTTCAAAAGCATCCATTTTTCGGCACTCAGCTCTCTTCACAGTCCAACTCTTACATCCATACATGAGCACTGGGAAAACCACAGCCTTGACTAGACGGACCTTTGTTGACAAAGTAATGTCTCTGCTTTTTAATATGCTGTCTAGGTTGGTCATAACTTTCCTTCCAAGGAGTAAGCATCTTTTAATTTCATGGCTGCAATCACCATCAGGAGTGATTTTTGGAGCCCCAAAAAATAAAGTCTTAGAAGGAGGTAAAATAAATAGTTTTTGATATGGTGACCATATGCAAACTATGAATGATTTCTCATGGTATCTCATTTTATACAATACTCTTTATGTTTTCTGAGCTTTAATTTTCTCATTTGGAAACTTGGCGTAAAAATCTTTGCCTCAAAAAATTCATGCTAAGGATCAAATGGGGTGTCATATGAGCGGCAGAGACCATTAGCTATTCCCCAATATCCTTTCTTTCTTTCTCCTACACCAGAGGAACATTGTGGTGTAGCAGTGGCCACCGGTGTCAGGGGAAAAAATACATAGTCCAGCTTTCTTTGCAGGTCAGTGGGATTAAGCATGGAAGTTCACAATGGTATATGAGCAGAAGCTATAACTGCAACTTTCAGCTTGCTTGAAAGGAAGAATTCTCTTCTCTACTCCTTCCCTCTTTCCGACTGCCTGGACTATAGACATAGAGGTGAGACACTTTGGACAATGTGGATGGGAAGACAGCCTACATATGGCAGAGGACTAAGGCTGAAAGAGCTTAGATCTCTGTCTTTTTGGCAGAACTATTCAAATCTTGAACTGCTACTGTACAGACTGTTAGGTGAGAGAAAGATACATTTCTGTTTTGTTTGAGCCACTGCTGTTTGGTGTCTCTGTTGCAGCAACATACCTGTGTCCTAGTCAGTGGAGGAGCGAGAAAATCAGAGTGGTGTATCAGAGAGATCCTCCTGGTGATGACCAGGAGAGAATCGGGGCAGGGACCTTATGAGCAGGGAGATCACCTAGCTACCCAGCCACCTGTTTCCTTTTCCAAGATGTTGAACGTTATTAAGTCTTACTTGGACTGTGGATTGTTACAAGAATTTTAACTTCAAAGCAAAGTAAGTTAGAGATACACTAAGTTGCAGTTAAACATGATTCTTTATGGTAGGTATGACAGGTGTTTTCAGCATTGGAGAATTTTATGCCTCATACAAAGGAGCACTGAAAATGAAGTGGTCTTTAAACTTTGAAAATGGATCCTTTCATCCTAAAGCCTCTAGTATTCGTGGCTACTAATGTTCCAGGGAATGCAGTTCAGGAAACATGATCCAGTGCCTATTAGATTTAAAGGCACCTATCCAGTCCTGTTGAAAATTTTAATCTAAGGTAGCATACAATATAAACAGTCTGCAGAGCATTTCGTAAAGAAGTCTATTTGTCAGATACAAGGATTCAATAAACACCTGCACAGTGTACACACAGCCTTTCTCACAAACTAGAATACAAAGTTACAGATACACCAAATACCATTTAGTATCAGTATTCTTCCATACAGAGTTAAGCTTTCAGTTTTGTTGCAGGATGTGAATGCATAGGACAAGGATGAAAAAGGCAGCAAGGTACTACTTTGAATCCACTTGGAGAGATCTTCATGAGGAAAATCTTTGCAACAACATGAATGGCCTGACTACCAATTGTCTTAGCAAGAGATGAGGTTGTGTGCTGGGCAGCCTCCTTGCTTGGGGAGTTCATACCAATCTAAGAGGCAAAATGAATGGTGGCAAAACAGAGCATGTGAAGTCAGAATCCTGTGACTTTGGCTTTGAGAGTGTTTGATCTGGCAGGAGCTCTTTTCCACAAGTAACTGAGTCCTGTCCAGCACTTATGGGATCAAATGGCAGTATAAATTGGATCAGCAGTTAACATCCCAATTCTCTTCCATGACCAATGTAGGGAAAAGCAACTCTCATTAAACCCTTCATAGAAAAATACTTTCTGCAGAATCCTCAGGGGAAAAAATTCTTGAATCCCGAGTCCATGCCAAGTATCCCTATGGTTTTCTCAACAGTACAGCTAATCCTCTGTGCTGGCAAAAGCCAGTTTTCTTTCCTTATTTTGGTCTGTATTGGAAAAGGGGTTCTTAGGTGCAAAAGTAGCTCACACAGAGGTGTCAGACCACACTTGACACTGTGACTGTGGTGAGAGGGTTTTTCCCAGCTGTCAGCTACAGAAGCATTTCATTTCATTGGATGCCACACAGCTCCATGCTGAGAAGTGGCAGCCAGGCCCTTTTATCCTTTGTAATGTCTTCATTAGTAACAGCAGTTATGAATGAATTATACAGTTATACAGTTATAACAGTATATACAGTTATAATTATACAGTTTTAACAGTAATGAATTACCTTGGAGAAAAGGGGTACAGAATAAGTGGTAAACATCATAAGCTAGGGTCTTTATGTGGATATCCTCTTTTATTTCCTCCAGTTGGACTTGCCTTCTTTAGCAGTAGGCATTTTGAATGCTGGGAAGGTAGGAAGAATTCTTTGATTTCTCCTCTGTTTCTTGGTCACTTTAAGACATCCTTGTCTTCATGCACCGTTTCCTCATTTTCTTCTATGGCTTGGGTCATTACCCACCTAACAACCCCAAAAGCAACTACAAATTGTGTCTCTAGGTCTTTACAACAAGAAGGTGACTTCTTTTTAAGGGCAGCGGAGAAATTCTCAAGATAAAAGAGACCTTGTTAGAAACTATGATAGTATGCATCATAACAAACTTAAGGATTTCTCTATCAAATCTTAGTTTGGAGAACCCCAGTTTATGTACAATTAATGAGGTTTCTTTTCTTATAAGGGTTCCTTTAATAGGACAATGCATATTGTGAAACTTCAAGGGGAAAAGAAAGTATATAGAGTTTTCTGAATTTATTTCATCCCAGAAACCTTTGTTATGGGCCTAAATAGTGCCAGGAAACGTTGATTTTGGTTGGGGAGGGGGGAAGCCTAAAAGAATCAATTAATCATTAGCTTTTACGTCTAAGGAGTAGTCATGTGGTAAAAACTAAGTTTTCAGGACATGTCTAATAACCTGGCAATCTGACCAAAGTCCATACTCTTGGTGAGGAGCTTTAGACCTGACGGTGTTTTAGCAGAGAAATAATCTCATTCTTGGGCCTATTATATAGCAGTAAAGTTTGCTCACTTTCAGAGGTAGGCTACAGGATTTACGCAGTTCCCAGATCTCTGGTTGGAATTCTCCCTTCTCTCCTGTTTTTAAGAGAGGGAATGCAAGTGAACTAGAGGGACTTTATTACAGAAACGCAACTCACGATCCTCTGATCATCTCTAAAATGTGAAATGGTGATTCAAAAAGGCTGTACTTTACTATTTGACACCTTAAAATTGTGCATCAGAATGGCCCTCTTGGTGAGAATTAATGGCCCTGCAGTGGATTTGCAGGATTCCAGTGAGTTTTTGATGTCAGTGAGTGGGTGATTTTGCGCATGTACATGTGTGTGCTCAGGTTCACGCACATGTGCTAAAGTGCTGTCCTGGAGGGGTGGGAGGAGAATCCCATTCCTCTAAAGTAAACCCCATTCCTCTAAAGTCTTCTAAAGTGGTGAGAATCCCAGAGAAAGCAGTTCTTCTGAAGCTTGTACATCACATCTTATGGGTATTTGTTTTTCAAATTATAGATCAATGACACTAAGATTTGGTCATGTGAATTTTTGCCTCATGCTAGAGAGAAGTCTTCACTTGACATCTTTGATTTGCTGCATCTGAGGAAATGTGACAAGCAATTAAATATCCTTTAAATTTTAAGGTCAACTAGGAGTAACATTTTGAAAAATATAAAATGAATAGGCCCCTTAGCATGGTGATTAAGAATATGCTTCATCATTTAGAGCCATTCTCTCTAAGTCTGAACCTGAGTTCAGTACTCTCGGGCTAAGTTGTTTATCTATTCTATGCTTCTGCTACCTTGTCAGTAAAATGGGAAGGATAGTCGTACCCACTCATAGGATGACATGAGTTCATATTTGGAAGGTTCTCAGAATAGTGCCTGATACTTCGTAAGTGTGTCTTACATTAAAAAATATTTTTAAATGTGTTTCTCATTTTCTCTCTTGCACACTGTGATACGCAGAAGTCAGTCCACTGTATACACCAGGGAACACTGGCAAGCCAGTGCCCTTGGGCAGCAGCAGAATCGGTCACAGGGCTCTGTTAGCCACCAGAGAGGAGCATCCGGCCCCAGTGGACCGCAGCAGGAACAGGCAAGGTGGGCCTGGAGTCGCCTACAGGAAAAGGGGAAAGTCCTGAAAGGGGACTGAAGTGACACATGGAAGGCAAAGTAGAGAGCAGAGTGGCATCGTCCTCATTTCCATCCGGGGCTGTGGGAAGACGCAGTCTCCCTGATGTCCCTCCTCTCCGCTCGCCAACAGGGATGCCCCGCCAGAGAGGACCTGGCAGCTGGGGCCAAGTTCTAAGGTGAGGCCCTTAGTTCTCTCCCTGTACCCCCAGGTGCCCTGAAGCTCCTGGGCCCTGTGAAGAGATATGCAGGAGTCAGCTCACAGCACTGGAGGGTGAGTTTACTTGGGATGTTGCTGTGGTGAGAATGACAGAGCTTGTAAGCCAAGGGCTACTGGCCAGACTGCCCCAGCCAGGAATCAGCAGGTCCCAGCCACTGACACAGGTGCCTCCTGCAGGAAGCAGGGAAAGGGGACATCCACAAATGGAATATTCTCCTAAAGACGCTAGATTCGGATACCTGGAAATTTCCAATTGTTTTATGTACCTGAGTTTACAACCATATTGTTTTTTAGAGGGGTAAATGTTTATGAGGAAGAGAAAACAACCTATAGAAAAATAGAGGAACTATATTTTTGTACATCTTAGTGCAATGTGATTTAAATACATGTCTCTACAATAGGAAAATGTATATAAATATATAAAGATGGCTTGATAGCCAACAGCATTTAAGCTCTTGTGCTAAATGCTTAGAGGGCTAGAAAGTTGAGTCGGACAAGGGTTCTACCTTAGTCTTGAGCAAAGGAAAGCACAGTCTGGGACTGAAGAGAAGGCGGAACTCAGGTGTGGTGGGTTGAATTGAAGGGGTGGTTGAACCCTGTGTGACCACGTCTAGCAACGAGCTGGAAATGTCAGGTGTAAGCTCAGGAGAGAGATGAGGACACTGGGAGCCCATCCACCTAGAGCTGATAACTAGATCCTCAGGATTTCCTAGAGAGTTGGAGAGAGAAAAGGTCCAAGGTTACATTCATTCATCTTTTTAACAAACATGAACCAGTTTCTTCTTGATGCAGGTGTAGCATGGAAGGAAGGGTGGTAAGTCTGGAAGTGGTTACGGTATTGCCCAAAGAGAGGTCCGGAATCTAATTTCGTTGTGCCCCCATGCGGCAGAGACTACTTGGGCTGACCAGGGGTCAAGTTCTTCTCTTCTTGAGCATCTGGCTGGACCATTTTCCAGTCTCCCTCTCACTAGATTGGACATATGACCGAATTCTGGCCAGTGGGACTGGAGAGCTTACAATATGGCTACTCCCAGACCAGACTCATGAATTCATCCCTCAAGCCCCTTCTATCTTCTGCAAGAAAACAAAATTGCTTTCTTTCCATGACTGCCAGCTTAATAAGACACATTGAGGAGCTAGGACTGAATCACTGTGTGGGGCAGCGTCCTTACCTATACCCACCTGCAGTGGATGTGAGGCTACAAGTGAGAACTACTTTTATTGTTAAACCACTAATGTTCAGGGTGTTTCTCTTTCAGCAGCTAGTGTCATTGAGTACCTAATAAATACAAACCAGGATGGATCTGACTCCCTAGCTCATGCCAACCAAAACCCAAGAAAGACTGGGGTAGCTATGAGAATGCCTGTTTATTCATTCAAATTGACAAGCATGCCTTAGACAGATCAGGAGTTCTCATGCTTGCACCATCCCCATCCAAGCCTTCTCTCCCTGTTGTCAGACTGCTTGGGAGCCAAGCGTAGTCCAAAATCACTTAATCTGCTGGCCAAGAGAGATCACTGCTTAAGGACTGGAAACACAAGTTCATACAGTACGTGCTCCTGGTCTGTATGAAGATCCAGAGAGCAAAGAGGATGATGCTTGTTAAGCATAGAAGCCAAACAAGGACACTTAGATGAGACCAGGGTTTAATGGCAAAGAGATAAGAGACTCTGAAGCATCCGTCTCTGGAGAATGCTTTCCCCGTGTGGATAAAAAGATCTGAAGCTGAACAACCAAGATTCCCCATCAGAAAATTCTTGGGATGGTTCTCCTACCCCTGCTTTTCTAAATGCTTCTCTTCCACTTCCACCCCCACTGGAAGGACACATTCTGTCACTCACTGCATCCATGCATTTAATCAGGGCACCGTTCTGTATCCTCTCACTTTATGAGAGGATTTTACAGTTCCTTGGACTGTGGTTGAGGGGATCCACCTGGAGAAACCTTTCTAAGGCTTCCAAGGAGGACCATCACCTGCACCGTCTTAAGTAGAGAGGAATAAGGTGGGCAGTTGCCCTCCCAGGGATGACAGCCCAGAAGGGGAGACAAACAAGTTAGAACATAAATGCCCAGGTTATAGTGTACCATAGGAGCAGTACAGGGAACAGGTATAACTCAGAGGAAGGCGTGATGAACTCCTCTTGGTCAATGAGCACTAGAGAAGGTGAGGGAGAGCTTCCTGTAGGAGGTGCTAATTGAGTTGGAATACTGATGGAGGTATTCCAGAAAGGAGAAAAAAACAAGACATAAAATGCTTGGCGTGTCCAGGAGAAGATACCAAGTTAACTATTTGGTGTGTGAGCGAGAAACTGCTATAACAAAGTAGCACAAAGTAAGTGACTTGAACAACAGAAATGTATGTCTTGCAGGTATGAAGGTTGTAGGTCCATGATCAGGGTGTTGGCAGCACCGTTTCCTTCTGAGGGTCTTGTGGGAAGGCTCTGTTCCAGGTCTCTCTCCTCACTTCTGGGGCTTTGCTGGCAGTGTGGGGTTCCTTGGCTTGTGGAAGCATCACCCTGATCTCTGTCGTCGTCTTCACATCTTGTTCACCCTGTGTGCATCTGTGTCTAAATTTCCCCTTTATGAGAGGACCCTGGTCATACTGAACTAGGGCCCCCACTAATAACCTTATTTTAAGTTTGTTATTTCTTTGAAGACCCTGTCTTCAAGTAAGGCCATGTTCTGAGGTCCTGGGGGTTAAGGATTCAACATATGAATTTTGGAGGAAGGGGCCCCAACTCAACCCTTAACAACCTACATTAAAGGACATGCTAGAGAGAAGGAACAAAACAGACATCTAGGAAAAGAGCAGGATAATGCAAGGTCAGAGAAAAGTGGGGGCAAAACTGCTTGTCATTTAGGGCAAGTAAGTGGAAGCAGCAGATCCCAGCTCCGACGTGTTCTTTCCTTCTGAGCCTCATTTCTCATTTGCATGGTAGGGGGCATATTGCTTCTCCAGAGGGTTGCTGAGAGGATTAAATGCCATCATGTACATAAACTCTTAGCATATTACTACATATAAAATGTACTGTGTTGTTAACACAGTAATATATGGCACATATTTTATGCATAGTAATATACAAGTATTACTAAAATATTTTTAAATAAAACAGCATTCAATAAATAGGAAGCACTAAAAACTAAATAGTAGCATAAAAACTGGGTTTAGTCACACAGTAGTGAAATCTTTAGTATGCACATGCTACATTATGCCAGAGGACTCTGTCATCAATTTCCTTACTGGATATACAACACTATTTAAAAGCCAACACCTTGGAGGCTGCTCTTGCCTCCCACCCCGTGGAGAGCTTATCAAATTCCACACTGGCTTCATGTGACCAAAAACCTATGGGAATGTACAAGCACAAAGAAAGTGAATTGTGGCTGCTAAACAGGATTTAAAAATATTCCCCCTTGTACTTTCTGTGGAAATTAAACATCTGATTTGACACCTCCTGAATCTTTTTCTCCCAGAAGTGTGGTTGGGATTTAACTCGGTAACTGATCTGCCCAGGAGAGCAAAACAAAACCCAGCCTTGCTCTGTGCATCTAGTGACAGGATATTCAAAAAGTAAGTTCCACCTCCTTCCATCATTCCTACCACCAAAGAGATTCCAAAATCCATCATTTAGCACAGTGACTGTTTGGGGGTTTTTTTTTTTTTTTTATTCTTGGTCGCAGTGTGAGAACTTGTTTAGACAAAATCTCTCTTGGAAATATATTTTACATTCATGGCAGTCTCAAATGATGCTTAAAGTGGCCATCTGCATCATGACTTGTCATGTTAGACCTGGAAAACTGAGTTGGTTTAATCTGATCTTTGAGACTCTCCCGGCCTCCAGGCCCTGGCACTACCAATGTTTTATAGGTATGTTTAAGAAGCCCAAGTTCCCTTTGGTGATATCCATCTAAACAATGTTTCTGAAAGCATCTAAGAAAAAGTTCTGAAACATGCCCATTGTCTAAACATCTGTGAGCTATGGCTCCTCATATGATTTTTTTTTTTTTTGGCTTTTAAATAATTTTATTTTCCATCAGCCCTAAATCTTCTGTCGTAAGAGTAGAAACACCCTTTTACTTTACTCATCCTTGACTGCTCCAAGCATATGTACAAGCAGCCTGTTTGGAACAGAAGGAAAATTCCCAGGGGCTGCCAGTCATTGTGAGCTGCCCACCCCACCGCTGCTGCTTTTAATGTGAGGAAGACCAGGATGAGTGAAGAAGGCCCTCCATGCGTGCCTCTTGGACTGTGAGTTCATACATGTCCTCATGTTTCTTCTGTCACTTGCTCTCTTGCTCTAGTCCTGCTCCTTCAGAGGAGGGCCCTCACCCCTCTTGCCTGGATTCCTGCGACAGCCTGGGAATGGTCTCACCTTCTCAGCGTCAGCGTCTATGTTAACTTAAACTCTGAAGACCTAGCCTTTACCTTGGGCTTCTGGATCCTCACTGGTTTCTGCTGCTCTCAGAATAAAGTCCGAATCTCCTCACCTATCTTTCAAGGTCTTTCACATCTGATCCCAAGCTTTGTCCCCCTGCTCGTGTTCCTTGAGAACCTCCAAACACCATTTGCTCTCGCTGGGTGGACCTTGGTGGGTGCTTTGCTTATTCTCCTCCCTCTGAGTGGAATGCAGGCACCCCCGTCTCCCTCAGGCCTCAACCTGCCTCCTCCACGAAGCCTTCCTGACAGCTGCAAGTGGGAGTGGCCCCCTTCCCTGCGAATTCCTGTAGCCCCGTCTCTGCCTCACCTGGGGCTCATATTACTTTCTACTTTCTACCATTACTGAACATGCAACAAGCCAAAATGCTAAGATGCCGAAGCCTCCAGCAAAGAGAAAGTTTATTTGCAAGGCAGTCAGGCTAGGCGATGGGAAAACATATCTCAGATCCCCCTCCCCCCAAAGGCAAAGGGCTCGGAGTATTTATGGGATGAAGAATATAGCAGCTGGGCCATCTGAGGCAAGGGGAGCTTGGGAAAAGGTGATTGGAAAAATATCTAATTATGATTCTGTGCAGGTGTAACTAAGGTACAGGCTTCTACATGTTCAAACACTGAGGCACTTAGCATGATTTAAGGGTGGAGTTTTCAGCCTTCTGATGTCAAAAGGTCACCATATGGACACTCACACTGGTCCAACCCAGTCTTAACCGGCTCAATTCTAACTAGACACAGGCGACTCCTAGTTCCTAGAAAACAGCTGGGGCAAATATCTTCTTGTTTAGACTGTGTGCAGCTTGGAGGACATGCCAGGTCTTTTGTAGCAACAGTTAAAATGACCTAGTGAAGGCAGGTAAAATGGACTTGACTGAGGATTACCCATGGTTTCACTACCATATTTACTTGTATATCTGCTCAGCTCTCTCCTGGACTGTGAACTTCTTGAAAACAGAGATACATCTGGTTCATGCCCTCAAAGTATTTCGTGAAGCTTCTTACACACACAGCAAGCACCAGATCAATATCCAGGAGTGACTGACTGCCAGGCATTGAGAGCGTCTTGGCCAGACATGAGAGCAAGGAAGCCTCACAAGAGATTTTTCTAGTGTCTCAGCAAGATTTTATATATTGTGGCAGCTTGGTTTTCTCAGCTGAAATTAATTTGGAAACAGGAGTTTACAGAACAAATTGCTTTCAGATGAATTCAGACTTGCAGCTAATAGAAGAAGTACAACAAAAATCATCATTGTGCACTGTCTACCCGGGTACAAGCTTCAACCACACTTTTATAAGAAACACTGCCTGCCATGCAGATCCACCAGATAATTTACCCCCCGTGAAAGCCCTCTTTTGCCTTCTCTCATATATTCTTAGCACAGTCCCCATGGTAATAGAAACTTACTCTGAAAGCAAGATGGTTGTGTGGGGGTGGAAAGGAGGTGAGTGGTGGTTTTCTGTCTGACTTGGACTGCTGTTACTTCAGGTTCATTATTTGCATTTTGTCTTGATTTTGATAAACTGAATTGTTTATCAGGTATCTTGTTTTCTGGAAGTTCTGCTGAAATGCATTTGAGTGAAGAGCTCTTAGGTTATAAGGCCTCAGAAGTACCCTTACTTGGGAGCTTGTGATTTTTTTCCCATGGAAGGCAGAAAGACTCCAGTTAGTTTGTATTCCTTACTCTGTACAACTAGGTTTCTAAACATAGAGTTGGCCAAGAAGAACAGCAGAGCGAAGCAAGCACCTGGGTTATGCCTCTGTGCCTGTGTGCATGTGTGTGTGTTTATGTGAGTGTGTGGGTGGGTGGAGGGAGTATCAAGTGCAGATGAGACACTGCGTGGTAACTTAACAGCTATAGGTAGAGAAAGGAAGAGGTTCTGTCAACTAATACTGAAAAAAGATCTGGGGTCTAGATGGCTCCCATCAACCCATGAACATCACTCATGAAATCAGAGTGAGTGAGGAGTGACCCTCAGCCGCAGTATCCCCAGACTGAGGATGTGACTTGGTGACTTTCTCTTTTACTATTTATTTTGGCCTTTGATATTTCTTATTGTCATCTTTCCTCTGACTCAGCAGTCCTGAAGAAAGATTTGCAATGTTATGTATGTACCTTCCTTCTCCTCGTTTTCTTTTTACCCACCTCCCAGTGTTTGGGCCTGTTCTGCGAGAAGAATTTCAGACTTTTCTCTTTGGAAACAGATTCTCTATTTCCCCTTTGCCTCTCTGAGAATCACTTTTGAAATACTGAGATAAAGAGTCATTGATCATCTACTAATAATTCATATAGCATCCCAAAGTTTCTTTCACATAGAGAATACTAGGCGAGTGAAACCTAGGTTACCTGGACTCACCTGACACTTCTCAGTCTTTCCTGTACCGTGAGGCTGCCTAAACTGCTGGTTTGTCTGTTGGTGGTTGTAAAATGCTTGGAATTGAACCCACTTTTTCTGCCCTTTTCCCACCTCAAGGTGCCCAGTGCCTGAGCCTATCTCAGGCCTCCTGGCATGGCTCGGCCATGTAGCACCCCTCTAGATGTTATTCTGGGGTATAGCCCACACTTCGTACCCATTTATCTCTTCTGTTTTCTCCCAGTCTCAATATTCTTGAATGCAGTTTCCTCTTCTTCAGGTTAACTGCATAGGTAGTCTTAGAAAATCCTTCAAAATCTGCTTCTGATGACTAATAGTTCAAGACTTCCCTTTCACTTTATTATTTTTTTTTTCCTGTGCTTATTTTATTTTATTGATGTTTTTTTTTCCATTTATTTTTATTAGTTGGAGGCTAATTAGTTTACATCATTACTGTAGTTTTTGTCTTACATTGAAATGAATTAGCCATGGATTTACATGTATTCCCCATCCCGGTCCCCCCCCCCCCCCCCACCTCCCTCTCCACCCGATCCCTCTGGGTCTTCCCAGTGCACCAGGCCCGAGCACTTGTCTCATGCACCCAACCTGGGCTGGTGATCTGTTTCACCCTAGATAATATACATGTTTCAATGCTATTCTCTTGAAACATCCCACCCTCTCCTTCTCCCAGAGTCCACAAGTCTGTTCTATACATCTGAGTCTCTTTTTCTAACAAATGGGACCTAATGAAACTTAAAAGCTTTTGCACAACAAAGGAAACTATAAGCAAGGTGAAAAGACAGCCCTCAGATTGGGAGAAAATAATAGCAAATGAAGCAACAGACAAAGGATTAACCTCAAAAATATACAAGCAACTCCTCCAGCTCAACTCCAGAAAAATAAATGACCCAATCAAAAAATGGGCCAAAGAACTCAACAGACATTTCTCCAAGGAAGACATACAGATGGCTAACAAACACATGAAAAGATGCTCAACATCACTCATTATCAGAGAAATGCAAATCAAAACCACAATGAGGTACCATTACACGCCAGTCAGGATGGCTGCTATCCAAAAGTCTACAAGCAATAAATGCTGGAGAGGGTGTGGAGAAAAGGGAACCCTCTTACACTGTTGGTGGGAATGCAAATTAGTACAGCCACTATGGAAAACAGTGTGGAGATTTCTTAAAAAGCTGGAAATAGAACTGCCATATGACCCAGCAATCCCACTTCTGGGCATACACACCGAGGAAACCAGATCTGAAAGAGACACGTGCATCCCAATGTTCATCACAGCACTGTTTATAATAGCCAGGACATGGAAGCAACCCAGATGCCCATCAGCAGACGAATGGATGAGGAAGCTGTCGTACATATACACCATGGAATATTACTCAGCCATTAAAAAGAATTCATTTGAATCAGTTCTAATGAGATGGATGAAACTGGAGCCCATTATACAGAGCGAAGTAAGCCAGAAAGATAAAGACCATTACAGTATACTAACACATATATATGGAATATAGAAAGATGGTAACGATAACCCTTTCACTTTAAATATGTATATAAATCAGGGATCTTAACTTAGACTATATCAGTTGGATTTTACTATCTGGACAAATTGTGTGTGTGAGAGAGAGATTGACAGAGACAGAGACACAGAGGGAGAGAGAAACTAAGGGGGAAAAGAGGGTCTTTTTGGCATGCTTTAAATTGGGCTGTATCCACCATCATGACTTCCTTCCCAAGTGGTGCTAGTGGTCCAGAACCCACCTGCCAGTGCAGGAGACATAAAATACCTGGGTTCAGTCCGTGGGTCAGGAAGATCCCCTGGAGGAGGGCACAGCAGCCCACTCCAGTATCCTTGCCTGGAGAATCCCACGGACAGAGGAGCGTGATGGGCTACAGTCCATAGGGTCACAAAGAGTCAGACATGACTGAAGCAACTTCGCATGCTCGCACCACCATCATGCCCCCTAACTGTAATCTGTCATGGGAAGGCACTAGGTGGTAAGTACAGAGCCCTGAGTAGTGAATGCGGCGAGGAGTAAAAAATGGTTACAGTGTGTGGTGCCCAGACATACTCCCACGACAGGTGCCTCTAGGTACATCCCTGCTGATGAGGCAGTAGTAGAAAGGGTGTTTGTGATTCTGCTAACACTCCTTTGCTAATTGGCAGCATGTGTGTCCTGTACATTGTATGAAAGAAATGACTTGTTCTTCAACATTTAGTAGGGTTGCAAAGGGTTTTGTCATGTATCCTTATTCAATTTTGATTATATCACAGCCTTTTATGAGGAAGCTTTCAGCTCTTTAGTCAAATTACTTGCAAAACTTAGAAAAACCCATTTCATTTCAAACGGGGTGAAGCAAAATTTTTGTCTGCTAGCTTTGTATGAAGTTTATAACTGAAGTCCTGAGAAATGTCTCTAAGGTTAATTAATGGCAGTGATGAAGGTGTGAATGTGGCATTCTGTCTAGGTTATTTACAAGAAAAGAGTTTTGTACATTTTAAAAACATGATTGCTAAAACTAAGCTAATGGTGTTAGCCTGGAATAAAGATGCCTGTGGAAAAGACAGAGCTTATCCAATCACACATCTTCTATCTCAAGCATCTACATCTCAACATTTTAAAATATAAGAGGAGAACAATACCAAGTGCTTCTTTCCTTTTGGTGTCATTTTTCACCAAAAAGTTTCAAGTAACAATTATGTTTTTAAAAATCCCCTGAGAAGTAATTTTTCCTGAAAATAATATATTTAATGCAATTAGTATAGCAACCCACTTCAGTACTCTCGCCTGGAAAATCCCATGGATGGAGGAGCCTGGTAGGCTACAGTCCATTGAGTCTCGAAGAGTCAGACACAACTGAGAGACTTAACTTTCACTTCACTTTCATGCATTGGAGAAGGAAATGGCAACCCACTCCAGTGTTCTTGCCTGGAGAATCCCAGGGACGGAGGAGCCTGGTGGGCTGCCGTCTATGGGGTCGCACAGAGTCAGACACGACTGAAGTGACTTAGCAGCAGCAGCATAGCATTTTAAAATTACTGGACATCACGTATCTTATTTTGTCTTCACAGAATTGCCTGAGACAGATTTTCTCGTCCCCATTTGACATCAAGCCGTAGTCACTGGGTGGTGAGAAAAATAAGGCTAGAATCTAGATTTTTTTGATTCCCAATTTTACATTGCTTTTATTGGCTCATAAAGGAAAGGGAAAGGAAGCAGTACTAGCTGAAAAGTCATAGAAGAGGTCCGTGTTTCCTAAGTGACTATGATGTTACTGGTACTATTGTATAACTTAGGGGTTCAAATTCACATTCTTTCTCTACTTTTAGGTAATTTTCTGGTCATAGTTTCGGTAGTCTAACACAGTGGTAACTAATTGTTTTTATTTTAAAATGCCTTTAGTAAACCAGCATGGGAAATTATCTTAAGAAAATTTTACATAAATAAAGATCTGCCTACACTTTGGGAATTACTGGATACTACTAGATAATTTATTATCAATCAAAATTTAATTTAGCCCTCAACTTTTCTCCAGACCTTTGTTAGAATTCCCCCTTTTGGTCTATTTTTAATTCTAAATGAGGGGCACATTCCTTTTTAGATTTCTCCAGGGCTCTAATACTTGAGGTTACCTTAGGTTTAAGATTCTTTTTCAGGCATTATAAGTATATTAGAAAGGCGGAATGGTAAACTTGGAAGTGGTAAGTTTATGAGCCTTTTTGTTTATTCGGATTTTTTCATTTTCACAATGGGAATATATTGTACTTTTATGACAGGAGAATATTTTCATACCATTTTAGATAAGCAAAATTATAAAAAGGAGGAAAGAAGGGAGAGAGGGGGGGAGGAAGGAAAAAAGAGAAAAAGAAAAGCAGCCTTGAGAAGAGCATTGTTGGGCTGCTGCTGTGATTATACATGTTTATCCTGTTGAGGCCATGGGGCCAGACCACACCCTTGAAGGTGATGTTTTCGTAAAGGAATGAGTGTTCCCACTGTTGGCTGTCCTGGGAAGAGGCTAGTTCTGGATCTGAAAAGCTCCATTTGGGGGTTAGGTTGGAAGGTGTGGAAATGCCAGAGTTCTGATTGGTGGGACTTAAGTTAGACCCAACCCAGGGAGGAAGAAGGCTGACTGTGACTCTGTTGAGGGACTCAGTCACCGTATCTAGTAGCAGCTGAAGCGAGGGACCTGTAGAAGCCTGTCGGCTGGGCTAAAGTAAGGACAGAATCGCTGCAGGTGGGTGGCCCTGGAGAGTAGTGACATCATGAAGATGGTGGACATCGGGTACAACCAGGTGACCAGAGGGGATGCCATGGTATTGAAACTGGAGGGGTGAAGGGAGAGGGGAGTGTGTTCCCAAGACGCAGGAGACTTGCCAGGAGACCCCGTGAGGCAGAGAAGTTCCCAGGGGTTAAGCTGGGGCAGTGGTGGCTCTCATCATTGCCGATTTAGATGTAAAAAGCAAGTGTGACATTTTCTCATGCCTCAGACTTGTGAGACTTGCCTGGGACATGAGTGGTGGGGAGTAGGCATGCTTGAAAGAAAATGCATCAAAATGTGGAGTGAAAATACATGTACATTGTTCAGTTTAGAGGCATTTTTTCTTTTTTTTTTTTCCTATGATTTTCAAGTCACGTACAGTTTCTGCCACAATTAAGAATATCAGCATGTTATAAAAGTTATGTGTTGTGTTTGGTTTCAACCCTCAGGCCCTGTTCAATCAGGATGTCTTTGCTGCCTCTCCTAGTATTGCAGTTATGGAATTATTATTCTTACTATGTCAGTGTATGGAGTTAGTCCTTTGCCAGCTCTCCGGGACCTGCTTCCAAGTTGACACTCTGTAGGCTCCAGCTCCTTCAGAGTCCCTCTTTCCCCCTTCACAAAGGAGAACAAAGGAGGCTAAATTATATCATATCTAAATATTCAGAAGTGGCAAAGCTGATTGTTATTTTGTAAAACAGGAAGTAACTGTTGACTGAACCCTTCAAGGGATCTAGAAACCTCCTAACTTGCCCAGCATATTTTAAGGATTCAATAAAGATTTGTTGAATAAACAATATACCCAATCAATACATTAATTAATTCTCTAAGTAATTGCATGCTAGGTATTATTTAGAATTTAAATATTGACTCCTTTGTAATAGCTCCGTGTTCCTAATATTTTTCAGTTCTATAGACTGAAGTTCAGCAAAAAACTTCCTGAGAGATGTGTAATATATACTGTAGGGTTATACTGTTCAGTATAGCAGCCACTAGTCAGATTAAAGTGCAGGTAGAATGGATTAAGATATGTTGTAAAATGCACACTGGATATTGAATATTTTATTAATATTTTTAAATTTTGGTTACATGCTGAAATGATAGTCTTTTGGATATATTAAGTTGAATATATTGTTAAAATTAATTTCACTGGTTTCTTTTTATTTTTAAAAATATTTGTGGACTCAAAAATGCTCACAGCCTGAACATTAAGAGTTATGTTTTATTTAGTGGGAAGTTTTAGAACTTCAAGCCTAGGAGACAACATCTCAAGTAACCTGAGAGAACTGCTCCAAGGAGGATACCAGAGGGAGCCAGGTTATATGGAAGTTTTGCAACAAAAGTCAGGTGGTCAGAACATCAAAAGATGATTAATTAAAGATAATCAGATATCACAAATTAAGAAATTTAGCACTTTTCTTTGGGAGTCTGGGCTCATTGAAATCATTCTTTTGATTATGTATCTCACCTATCTGCGGCCAGTATCCTGTGTTTCCAGAAAAACATCTACTTTTGCTTCATTGACTATGCTGAAGCCTTTGACTGTGTGGATCACAACAAACTGTAGAAAGTTCTTAAAGAGATGGGGATACCAGACCACCTTACCTGCCTCCTGAGAAATCTGTATGCAGGTTAGGAAGCAACAGTTAGAACCGGACATGGAACAATGGACTTGTTTAGCATTGGAAATGAGTACATCAAGGCTGTATATTTTCATCCTGCTTATTTAACTTATATGCAGAGTACATCATGCAAAATGCTGGGCTGGATGAAGCACAAGCTAGAATCAAAATTGCCAGGAAAAATATCAATAACCTCAGATATGCAGATGACACCACTCTTATGGCAGAAAGCGAAGAAGAACTAAAGAGTCTCTTGATGAAAGTGAAAGAGGAGAGTGAAAAAGTTGGCTTAAAACTTTAAAAAAAATGAAGATCATGGCATCTCATCCCGTCACTTCATGGCAAATAGATAGGGAAACAATGGAAATAGTGACAGACTTTATTTTATTGGGCTCCACAATCACTGCAGATGGTGACTGCAGCCATGAAATTAAAAGATGCTTACTCCTTGGAAGAAAAGCCAAGACCAACCTAGACAGCATATTAAAAGGCAGAGACATTACTTTGCCAACAAAGGTTCGTCTAGTCAAAGCTATGGTTTTTCCAGTAGTCATGTATGGATGTGAGAGTTTGACCATAAAGAAAGCTGAGTGCCAAAGAATTGATGCTTTTGAACTCTGTTGTTGGAGAAGACTCTTGCGAGTCCCTTGGACTGCAAGGCAATCAAACCAATCAATCCTAAAGAAAATCAGTCCTGAATATTCATTGGAGGGACTCATGCTGAATCTCCAATACTTTGGCCACCTGATGCGAAGAGCTGACTCATTGGAAAAGACCTTAATGCTGGGAAAGATTGAAGGCAGGAAGAGAAGGGGATGACAGAGGATGAGATAGTTGGATGGCATCACTGACTCAATGGACATGAGTTTGTGCAAGCTCTGGGAGTTGGTAATGGACAGGTAAACCTGGCGTGTTGCAGTCCATGGGGTCGCAAAGAGTCAGACGTGATTGAACGACTGAACTGAACTGATCCTGTGTTTTCACTTCCAGTTTCCTCAGGGTTCACCACAGGGAGTGACTGCAGGGAGCGGCAGTAGTCTAGTGGCTGCTAGAAGGCAGGCATTCTTTTCCTCAGACTCACCAGCTCACGTTGGAAGAATGAAATCACTGATGACTGTGGCTTCCCTGTTTATTCATATGGCATAAAATATTCCATTTCTCATATGGTTACTAGAAATTTTAAAGTCACATATGTAGCTCATAATATTTCTATTGGATAGCACTATTGTAGCAAACATTTTTAAAGGAGGGGATTTATCACATAGTTTTAATATGATTTTATTATAGTACTAAAAATCTCCTTTGTCACCCTTCTGCTGTATACTGTTTAAACCCTCATTTCTTCTCTTGGTCATATAATGATTATTTGACGGTAAGAGGATCATAAAGTCAAGCGTCAGTATAAAGCAATGCTGCCACTGTTAACTGCAAAATATGGGGTGGGCTAGAAGTTCAGGGACTAAAAGTACAAGAATTTTGTTTAGAGGAACTGAATAGATGATAATGAGCTCATAGGAGCAGAATACACCAAGTACGTGAACTATTAGGAATCTGAATATATGTTTGAAAAAGAGGGACATTTGTTATGGAAGATTATTGTGAGATGGTGCAGTAAAGTATTGTATTTTCAGGTGTGATTCCATCATTTGGTATCTTAAAATCTTACAGATCTATTATCAAGCAAGATGGACCATCTGTACTTGAGGTACTTTTCAGAAATCCCAATCTTAACTGTCAAAACCTTGGTAAGAGTGAATGATATTGCAAACTGCCAAAGAGAATACTAACCATCCATCTGATAACATCCTAGCCAACAACTAATACATTTGGATAGTATAAGCCCGGTTTCTCATCCAAATGTCCTCACTTCAGTTCAGTCGCTCAGTTGTGTCTGACTCCCTGTGACCCCATGAACCGCAGCACGCCAGGCCTCCCTGTCCATCACTTAAACATGGTTATATACCGTAGTCTCAACTCCTTTGAGCTGATGTAAGAAATGACATGTTTTTATAGAACTGATATTATCCAGTGGGTTTCTCAAAGTCTCTGTGATTAGGATCCATATGAATAATTTGTCCTTGATTTTAGAATGTGTTTTAAAAAAAAGTTCTCTCCTTAAAAACTCATCTTTCCTTTTGCTTGACAAAGAGATCCCATGATACTGCTCTTTTGCCTTGGGTAATCATAAGCTCAGAATTAATTTAGTACTTAATTGTGGTAATAGTTTAATTTCTGGTTCTTGATAGAATTATCTTTCTCTAACTCCTTTCCACTCTCTTATTTCGACTTGAAATACCCTCAGTACCTAATTATAGAGGTGGCTGTTGGTGGGCTGGGGCTCATGCTCAGCTAGCCTGACATGAAAAGTACCCACCACCTCCTCTCTATGTCCAGTGCAGCCACACATGATCCTGGCGAAAACTCTCATTCTGTCCTCAGTTAAGGTTCAGCCATGTATTAATTTTTCTGATGGAATATATAGAGGGTCCCAGACTAAGTAGAAATATAACATATTAAGATATGCCTGACTATATTCTAACCTTAATTCAAGGTAAGGGAAACATAGTCTCCCCCTCCCCCCACTCTTTTTTTGCTTTTATAAAGAATGAAAGCCCTAAAGGAAAGAAAAAAAAAATCTCTCTGAAGTAGAAATAAGGAAGAACTAAAGAACTGCAAACTGAGAAAGGTGACAATGATAAAACCTTGAACTAAAAGTCCAATTGTGTAATGAAATTGTGCCCAGTACTTTATGCAAAATTCCTACTAGGTTATATAACACCCTATATGATCGATTTCCAGCCTGCCTTTCTGACATTGTCCTGTCCCTCTTCTGCTCCAGGCATACTGACCTTCATATACCTCAGCTGGGCCAAGCTCATTCTTGCCTTAGGACCTTTGTACTAGCTGTGACTTCTACCTGAAATGCTCTCACTACATGTTTACATGTCTGGCTCTTTGTTATTATCCGAGTTTCATCCCAGGGCTTCCCAGGTGGTACAGTGGTAAAGAATCTGCCGGCCAATGCAGGCAATACAGGAGATGAAGATTTCATTGCTGGTTCGGGGAGATCCCCTGGAGTAGGAAATGGCAACCCACTCTAGTAGTCTTGTCTGAAAAATCCCACAGACAGAGGAGCCTGGTGGACTACAGTCCATGGGGTTGCAAAGAGTTGGACACAACAATGACTGAGCACCCACACGTTTCATCCCAAATAACAATCAGTAAGATGGTTTCAGGCCACTCGAAGAAGTCCCTGTAACTTCAGTCCCTGTCACATCAGTTTTCTTCATTCCTTGCTCTCATCACTATCTGAAATTATATTTGGCCATGTTCCATCTTTAGAATGAAAGCATCTGACTAGAGATGTTGTTTGTCTTGTTCACATCTCTGTCCTCAGCACCTCATGTTACTGAATCAAACTTGGGTCCACTCACTCATGCACGGTAAAGCCCATCTACTGACAGCAGATCGTGGTGAAGGAAGGTGCAGCGTTTATTGCAGGGCGCCAAGCAAGGAGTCCAGGGCGGCTAGTGCTCAAAACCCCTGAACTCCTGGGCAAGTTACAGCAGAGCTTTTTTAAAGGCAAGGTGAGGGAGGGGAGTACCAGGCTATGTGACCAGCTCCTCTACAGTTCTGTGACTGGTTGATGGTGAGGCAACGGGCAGTGTCACAGATGTAACATTATCAGTCTTTAGACTCCAGTAGGTCTGGGAACTGTGTGCTCATGATCACCAAGTAGTCAGTTTCTTCCATTTGGTGGTGGTTTCAGCACCTATAAAACAACTCCGGAAAGGTGCATCAGATACTATTATCTAGGTACTTCAGAGAGGAGCTAAAGCAGAGAATATGGGGATGGGTCTGTCCCAGGAAGGCCCCACAGAGTCCTGCTTAGTCACACTAGGACAGTGTCAGGCATATGGAAGGTTCTCAATGAGTATTTTTAAATCTATTTATTTACTCATCCATTATTGTCTTAGGTCAGGTTCCCTGTGAAACAGACTTTCAAATGGAGAATTTAGTGATAGGAGACTTTGGGATCAACACCTGGGGGCAGGGGAGGAGGTAAGACTGGACAGAGGGAGGGATTGAACTGTGATGGGCTCACAGCAAAACTCTAGTCAGTCCACAGGAAGCTGGAGTTGGATGATCCTGGAGTTGTCACACCTTGAGGCAAGAGGGCTTGGATTTCATACATCTGGAAAGCGGACAAAACCTTGGGTCACTCAGCTGTCTTCAGTCAGGGCTATCAATCCTAGGCATGAGACTCAGCCACCAACTCTGTCCCAAAGGGGGAGGAGGAATCCAGGCCACGGGGCACATGAGCAGTGCAGTCCATTACCTGAGCCAAGAACAGGTCTAGGTGTTGATGGTCCAGCAGTGAACTAAAGGAGGAGTATGGGTTCCTCCTGAGTCCCGGCCACTCCAACTGATACACTATCATGCTGCAGGGATTTCTCATTCTTAAGATACAGTTTATGTAGACTCATGGAAATAGAAAGTAGAATGGTAGTTCCCAGGGGCTCGGAGCTAGGGTTGATCAAAGGCCTCAAGTTTCCCGCTATAAAATGAGTGAGTTCTGAGATGAGTTCTAAGATGTGAGTTTTAAGATGAGTAAGTTCATGCACAGCATGGTGACTATAGTTAACAACACTGTATTATATACTTGAAAGTTGTTAGGAGAGTAGATCATAAATGTTATTACTGCCAAAAAATGGCAATTATGTGAGGAGTTGGAGGTGTTACTGACCTTATTGTGGCAACCATTTCACGGTAGATCCATATGTCAAATCACGTTGTACACCTTAAACTTACAGATGTTATATGTAAAAAAAAAAAAAAAAAACAATAAAAGTGGAGGAGGGGAGACAGAGCAGTTTGGCTATCCTTGTTCAAGGAGGTCTGTGTTGTTTGACCCATCGTGCCTAAGTGCCACAGCCTGACGTTTAGAGCTTTTTGTCAATGTCCCCTGCCTTTGCTGTCAATACTCACTGTGTCAATCTCTGTGCTGTCTGCCTATAGCACATAATGGACTCATTTCTTCCTTTGCCTATATTACATCTCCCAGTCCTCTCTGATAAACTGTGTCTTACCCTCTTAGACTTCATTTCAAAACTCACTCTTGCAGAATAGTCCCCATTAGTACAATGCTATTTTATCTCTTTAATACATCCACATTTATGTGATACCACATTTATGTAATACGAGAAGAGGGTATGGGAATATTGGAAGATATAACTGAATGGGAATAATACCTGCCGCATAGTAAGTGCCATTTTAAAGCTCTTTCTGTGTAAATGATTGATACTAAATATTAAGTGTTGTAGTCACAACAATAAAAGAATGTGTTCATTCTGTTATTTAATAAACCTAATTCATGGCTTACTGAAGTAAGACAGGGAAAAGAAGATTATCTAGTACCAACATCTTATTTTCAAGATGGGCAAACGGGAGCATGGTGATTTTAGGTGAATTGTCTGAGGTCACATATGTGGCTGAACTGGGATGAAAGCTCAGACTGCCTCATTCGTAAAGCATTATGGTTTTCACTTCCCCAGGCTCAGTCTCTTGGTAGCTAGTTGTTCATGTGAACAATGGCCACTCTCATCTCTACAAGGGAGGTGCCAGATGCTGAGAGCTTGAGGTATTTATGGAGGGAAGCAAACACTTTGAGTTGTGGAATTCAGAGGGAGCTGGGGACGGTGGAGACTCAAGCCCCAGGGCTGATAGAGCTGAGAAAGGTGGAGGTTGTAGGTGGGATGGGGCAAACATTTCGTTTGGCAGGTGTTAGGAAATGAGAGAATGTCAGGTATGTTCAGGAGGAAATCCATGGACAGCCTAGCTGAATATAAGAAATATAAGAAATAAGCTAAAAGACAGCCCGTCCTGTGTGCTGCAGGCAATTCCTAATATGTCAGGAAAGGATGCTGTCATTCTCCCACCAGAATTTTGTCACTTGACAGATGAGAAGATTTCTACAATGATGGCACTAAACGTTTGCTTCTAATGGGAGAGGAGTCATGCATTCCCTGCCACGCTGCTATCACAAAGAGACCTGCTGCTTTTGTTGTGTTTGCCAAGAGCTAGAGGCTGGCTTCACCATCCCACTCGCAACTTGGCCACCATGCACTTTTTTCTCTTACTACGAATGCTCATGTGAAAAGTTTGCAACTATTTTAGGTAGAGTGGCCTTCCAGATGATGCTGGGGCTCCCTGTATGCTTACAGTGAGCTAGTAGTGGCAGATTTCAGGAGGAAGTGCTTGCTAGCAATTAAATTCTGATGAACACTTAGAAATGGAAGTATTCCAGGAGACAGAACTCTGCAGAGGCTAAGTGTGCACTGGCATTGCAAGTGTGACCAGTCACATGTTCACCTGGCAGGCAGGCAGTCTCCATGACCGCCGCGGAGCACAAAGGCATTGGCGTGGACATTGCCATTCATGTCAGTGACATGAATGTTGTCGACAAGCAATGGTCTCCCATCAGCAGGGAAATCCTGAGGCAATCCAAAATCATTTATCAACGCATACATCAAAGCCAAAGCAAGAAAGTCATTTCCAAAGTGAGAAATGTCTAATCTGTGTCATGGTTCCCAGACAAATCCCTTTCTTGTACAATACCAGATGACAAATGATGCAGCTGCTCCTCTATTGGATGCCTGCACAAAACAGGCAAAGAGGAACAGTTGCTACACATGCCATACATAATCCCTTTCCCAACTGGCTCAGAGAATGGCTTTCTTTTCTATGTGTCATAAATCAGATAACATGGGAAAGTCATTTTAAAAATAGTCCCTTCATGGTAATGCATGAGTTCAGTTGTTTTAGGAGGCCAAGTGTTAGTTTCAATTAAAAAAAAAAAAACAAGGTATCACTGCTTTATATGTGGTGTTAGGAAAAGGTGTGGCATTTGAATGTGATTGCTGAGACTTGGAATTCCAGAAATATCAGGCATTTTGAGTAACACATGAATAAGAGGTAAAGAACCTACTGGTCCTTTACTTAATACTTTTTAATAATACAATAGAAGTTAGAGATTCACACTCTGTTTCCCATTTTCTGGATGACACTGATCCTTCGGATTAGATCCATAAATTGGAAAACCAGGGACCAGACAAGTTGTTTTTGCTTTCCCAACATGGGTCCTTGATATCCCCCAGGGTTTCAGTGAGGATCTCATGGCTTTCTCACTATGAATGAACAATTCTTGGTTGCTGTGATTTCTGGCTCTTCTAGGTCAGGGACACATTCATAATAAACCTCTACCCTATAATTCATGTAACAGGTTTGTGTTAAATCAGCCCCATTATGTTGTCTTAAAAAAAAAAAAAAAACAAGAAATTAGCATCTGGTCCCATCACTCCATGGCAAATACATGGGGAAAAAATGGAAACAGTGACAGACTTTATTTTCTTGGGCTCCAAAATCACTGCAGATGGTGACTGCAGCCATGAAATTAAAAGACACTTGCTCCTTAGAGGAAAAGCTATGACAAAGCTAGACAGCATATTAAAAAGCAGAGACATCACTTTGCCTACAAAGGTCCATATAGTCAAAACAATGATTTTTCCAGTAGTCATGTATGGATATGACAGTTGAACCATAAGAAGGCTGAGCACTGCTTTTGAACTGTGGTGCTGGAGAAGACTCTTGATAGTCTCTTGGACAGCAAGGAGATCTAACAAGTCAATCCTAAAGGAAATCAGATGAGAATATTTATTGGAAGGACTGATGCTGAAGCTGAAGCTCCAATACTTTGGCTACTTGATGTGAAGAACCTGACTCTTTGGAAAAGACCCTGATGCTGGGACAGATTGAAGGCAGGAGGAGAAAGGGGCAACAGAGGATGAGATGGTTGGATGGCATCATTGACTCAATGGACATGAGCTTAAGCAAACTCTGATAGATGGTGAAGGACAGGGAAGCCTGTTGTGCTGTAGTCCATGGGGTTGCAAAGAGTCAGACACGATTGAGTGACTGAACAACAACAACATGTGTTGTCATTCCAACTGGTTTCACTTCTAGTGCCTCTGTGCTTGGGTCCCTGTGTTGGCTTGCGGACTGTTAGTTCTTTTGGGACTGGATTCAGTTTCACCCTCCTACTCATTTTAGAGATAGGGTAACTTCCTCTAAACTCAGGTTGCCTGACTGCAGCCCCACAACCTCCTGCTGGATCTCTTAAGGATCTCTGATTGTGCCAGCTCTTTGGACTCTCTTTTCCAACCTGTAGGGCTTCCTAGTCTCTGGGTCAGGCTTTATCCGACCCAATCCCCCAAGCTAGTTTCAGTGGCTAAGACTGTAGGACATAAATACTTCCTTAGTTTTAATTTTTATTCCTAAACATTCTTTAAGCTGCAGTTGCCACCTTGCTACTTCCAATGTTTATTTGTTCATTCAAAAGCATTTAGAATTTCTATATTTTGCCAGGCACTGAAGCTGATACCAATAATGATAATAATAATAAGGCATGATTCTTTCCTTGAATTCACATTCTAAGGTAATGTTCTATATAGTAATATCTTATGTTTGTATAACCCTTCAGTGTTCACAAAGAACTTTCATATGTTATTTCTTGACCATTATTCTTAAAGCAATAGATTAATTGATTTTCCATATTCAAGACTACAGCTATCCCAAAGGAGTCATGAAACTAACTTTCCCATGATGTAATTCAGTTTCATACTGGAGAGAAACCTTATAAAAGTAATGAATGTGGGAAAGTCTTCAGCCAGAATTATCACCTTTTTCAACACTCAAGAATTTGTACAGGAGAGAAATGCTATAAATGTTTCATTGCCTGAGGAAACTAGTTTTTGACCTATATTAGCTGGTGAATTTTTTATTTAAAGAGGTCTCCTATTCAGGGCCATTGGGGTTTTAATACCAGGTTCATCTCTTTTAAATTGAGAGAATGTGAAATTTGTGCTTTTGAACTATATTTATAAGTAGCTTTATTAATCAAAGTTGCCAGCCTGCAGAAAGTCTGATGCGCTTACATAATAATATTTTTTGTACATTTTGGTAAAAGCTGACATAGGATGAATAGTCACTAAGGTTAGATAAGGCATAGCAGTGCCATTGGAAAGTACAGGAACACCTAACAATGTTCTGTTGTCAACTGAAAAGCGTACCTTTGGGAATTGCAAGAAACAGTTGCCAGTGACATCCATTGCCAAGTCCATAAAGGTGTGATGGCAGTGTCACTTTATTGAGCTACGTTTTTTCAGCTCAAATATGCCAGGCTTTTATTTACTTTTAGATAATTTGCTATAACTGTAGGGTGAGTTGCCCACCAGCTAAGGTTAGCACCATATGTATATAAAATCTGTATTCTTAAACTCGGCAAGTAGATGGCAGGAAGGAAAACAGAGAAACCATTTTCAAAATATCTACTGCATCTTGGCAACCCGGGAATGCTCAGACCCCCCCAGGACAATTTTGAAGTTGATTCTTCAAAAGCTGGAAAAATAAAATTGGCACCTGAACAGATACATTTATAAGAGCACCTTGGGTTGTCAATCATAATCATAAATTGACTTATTATTCTGATATGTATGTTAAAGTTAAAATTTTGTGATCATCCAATAAATTATTGCAGAATTTTATCTACTCCTTTAAACTCTGTCTTTAAAGATGGCCTTAGAAAAATGCTCATGAAATAGCTCTTCTCTTAAAAACCTTAGAAGAAGAAACACATGTGAAAGCATAAACTGTGGTAAAAGAATCAAGAATTTAGACATTTCATGCTGCCATTGTATCACTGGAGTTTCAATGTAAAAATGTTCTCTCTTTGCACTCCCCTCCAAAATGTAAAATTGTTTCAGACGAACGTACAGAGATGTGCTTACAGCACCAGAAAGCTGTGCCTTACCACATGCAGCAATTCTGTGCCAGAAAACGTGCCAAACTCCACACAACATTTTCCTGGGCACTGTTCTCTCTTCCCTTCTATCTTATCATTACAACCGTAAGGGAAACAGCTGAGTTGGAAAACCAACCATGAGTGACTTCCAACTATGTCCCAGGTGTTGAAATTCATGTTACATTATGTTGACTCCTTTAATCCTTAAAGAGATTGTACTATGTTTGTGTGATTATTCCCATTTTACCTATGGGAGAACAGAACTGAGCAAGTTTAATTACTTTGCTCAAGACCACACAGCTCTTTATTTAAGCCCCTCTGCACTTCTACCACCTGGGAGTATGTGGTGTTTATGATGCACAGACCCAGGAAGGTCAAGATGGACTCACTAAACACATGCTACCCTCGTGGAGCTTACATTCTTTTGGAGAAGACAGAAGAGAGAGAAAGGAGAGAGGGGAGAAGGAATGAAGGAAGGAAGGGGGAAGGAAGGACAGGAAAAAGGGAAGAAGGAGATGGTTTAATAGTGATGCGTGCCCTGAGGAAAATGAAACAGGAATGTTTAAGCACAGGATAGGAATAGGAGAAATAGGTAAAGACAGGGAGGGACAGCAGAGAAGATGACTCTGAACTAAGAGCTGAACAGAGAGGAAGAACCAGCTACTCAAAGATCAGGAGAAGAAAGTTTTAGCTGAGGGACCAACAGGCCTAGGCACTGAGGCAGAAAACAACTTCGTTTGTTTCAAAAACATAAATGCAAGTGCAAAAACCCTACAACGTACTCAGTAAATTGAATCCAGCAGGACATTAACAAATCAATGTCAAGTCATGCAAAAGGAATTTCAACTTTTCAGCATCTATCAAAGTAATTCAGTAAATTAAAAGAGGATAAATTGGATGATTATATCAGAATAACGGAATTAAATATTCAATCAGATATAACCCATTCATGACAAAGAGGGAAAAATGCCCTTCAGGAACTAGAAGATCAAGGAAATTTCCTTATAGAGGCTAAGTGAACAGCTTTAGCAAACATCGTACTTAAGAGGGAAATAGTAGAGTTAATTTGGTTTAAACAGCAATGTCATTTCTCAGGATATTATCCAGCAGATGGCTGTGGCCATTAAAATAAGGCAAAGGAAATGAGGTGTAATTATTGAAAAGGAGAAGATAGAATTTGGCAGATGATATGACTGTCTACCTTTGAAATCTAAGGCAATCAACATACATTCTATTACAACTAAAAATAGCTCATCAAAGAGGCAGAGTTTGCAATCAACATACAAAAAGCAATAGCTTTTCTTTTTTATTGTAGTATTGTAAAATGCTTAACACAAGATCTACCCTTTGAACAAATTTTTAAGTGTGCAGTACATTATTGTTGACTGGGAGTGCTATACAGGAGATCTCTAGAGCTTGTTCATCTTGCTTGACTGAAACTTTATGCTTGTTGATTAAGACTCCACATTCCCCTCCCTTGGTCACCACTGTTCCATTCTTTGCTTTCCTGAATTTGACTATGTACTTTCGATGCCTCATGTCAATGGAATGGTTGCAGTACTTTTTTCTGTGACTGGCTTATTTCACTTAGCTTAATGTTTTCAAAGTTTATCCATATTTTTGCATGTTGCAGAATTTCCTTTTCAAAAGCTGAAGAGTTTTCCATTGTATGTATATACCACATTTTCTTTATGCATTTATTTTTAGGTGGACATTCAGGGTGTTTCCACATGTAGGCTATTGTGAATAGTGCTACAGTGAATATAGGAGTGCTAGCTTTTCTATCCACCAACAGGAACCATTAGAATACATATTTTTTAAAAGATAATTCAGATTTACAATTGCCACAGCAACTAAGTAGTAGTCAAGAATAAGCTTCACACAAATATAGGAACTTTACAGAGAAGGATATAAATATATACTGAAAGCAGTAGAATAAGTTTTGAGTAAATGGAGAATGACTTGTGAATTTAAGGATTCAATATTATAATGATGAAAGTTCCTCCCAAATTTGTCTTCAGATACAATGGATTCCCAATCAAGACTGCCACAGCATTTTTCATGGAAGAGTATATATGCAAAATGGCCAAGGTGATTTTTAAACTTTTAAAATATGTTATTATAAAGTATACTAATGAAAACAACATGACTTTGTAGATAAATAGAACCATAGAACAGACTAGAGGGTCTGGTTTAGTATAAGAACCATAGAACTTTGACTTAGTGGGGAAGGGATGAACATCTCAGTAATGACATGATAACTGATTATTCATTCACAAGCATAAACTCTTAATACAGAATTATGTGTGTATGTGTGTATATGTCTGTGCACACATAACTACACACGTTTACCCTGAGAAGTAATGTGGACAGAGAGGCTTGTACAAGGAGGATTTCATTATATTGCTCAAATCGTGAAACAAATCATGGCATATCCCAAATATGAAATATCATGTAGTTGATAAAAGAATGAGGTGCATCCCTATGTAATCACATTGAAAAATCTCAGAATCATGTTTTTGAGATTAAAACAAATTATAAAATAATCCAATATTATACCATTTTTATAAATCAAGTTACAGAAGTTATTTCACACAAAACTCCTGATTTATTATGTCTATATATGTAAACATATATACATATAAAGCAAAGGAGATGTTTTAACAGATAAAAATTTTTATGTATTATACAAATACTTTCACATATTTAATGTATTATATATGAACACACACACACACAAATATATATATATAATTGACTACAATGTTTTCATTCCTTTAGGGAAGGGTCTGATCAGGGTTTTCAAGACTACATGGCAGAAAATTACTTTGTGCTTCAGAGATTATCTAAATATGTCATATTATGTGTTATTACATTTCCTAAGTAGAATAATGTGACGTGAATCTTCTCAGAAGAATCCCTGTAAATAAAAGATTAAACTATTGTGGGCTAATGAATGAAATGAGCTACAGAGGCTAAAATGCAATAATTTTTCACTACTTTCTGGTTAAGTATTTTGGGAATATGAACAAAGAATAAGAAGGAATAATTATTTAACCATATTCTTGTGAAAACCATAGAGTGCTTTGGCATAATTATTCACAGTCTACTTTCCTATTGTATTGGGACATATGTTTGTCAAGACATATGTTAGTCCAGGGCTTAGATAGAATATTGATTTCCATTTAAAGATGGCATCACACAAGTATACAGAAATACACTGTGTAGATGCATCACAGAAGTACATAGAGTGGTTATACAAATTCTTCTGTTCTCAAAAGGAGTGTCAACTAAAGCTTGAGTCAGTGCATATCAGTTCAGTTCAGTTGCTCAGTCATGTCCAACTCTTTGTGACCCCATGGACTGCAGCACGCCAGGCTTCCCTGTCCATCACCAACTCCAGGAGCTTGCTCAAACTCATGTCCATTGAATCAGTGATGCCACTCAACCATCTCATCCTCTGTCGTCCCCTTCTCCCTTTGCTTTCAATCTTTCCCAGCATCAGGGTCTTTTCTAATGAGTCAGCTCTTTGCATCAGGTGGCCAAAGTATTGGAGCTTTAGCATCAGTCCTTCCAATGAATATTCAGGACTGATTTCCTTTAGGATGGATGGGTTTGATCTCCTTGCAGTCCAAGGGACTCTAAAAAGTCTTCTCCAACACTGCAGTTCAAAAGCATCAATGCTTTGGTGCTCAACTTTCTTTATGGTCCAACTCTCACATTCATACACGACTACTGGAAAAACCATAGCTTTGACTAGCTTTAAACCATAAGATAGCCAGTGCCAGAACATATTTGTTGATTGATTGGAACAATGCGTTTAGGTTTTACAGAGGATTCCCCAGCTACACAACTACAAAGGAAAGAAGTTTGATACTTCCCCCATGACCCCACCGCCACCAGGAGATGCATCAAAGAAATTCTCTATGCATTCTAAATGCATCCTATAGAGTTCCCCTCCTTGTTTGAATACTGTGCACTGCTTCACATGGTGATAAACGTGAGCAAGAACTTCTGATGTCTTATTGAATGTTTATATAATTGTGTGGATCTCGCTATCAAACTCATCCACTCAGTGGAGGCATTTGTCTAGTTAAGATTCATGGAGCTGATTTCTGAAAGGATAAGGAGTAATAAAAATTGTTTCTCTGACATTCCAAATAAATAAACTCCCAGCAGTTGAAATCTACTGAAGTTCTACTCTGAAATACAGACCTGTCTTGAAGACTTAACTACTGAATTGAGAAATGAACAAATACTGAATTACACTTAATCCTTTTCAAAACACATTCAGTTTTACCAACCAACTTTGGATTTTTTTACCAAGAAGCATTTTTAAAAATTCAAGAAGTGTCTTGGTGTTAAATGAAAAATAATCCTGTAGTCTGCCTGCTGTGACTCATTTGTTTTCTTGCAATAAAACAGCGAGGAAGTATTTGTTTTCAAACAGATCTCTCTCTATCTTCTTGCCTGCAAGATATCTGATGCTTGATTTATTTCCTCATCAACTTTTTAGGTCACTGGAACTCTTTATAACACACTCCTCTCAAATTCTCACATTAAATAGATAGGACAAACAAATTAAATTTTTATACAATTTTTAAAGGTTACTTTCCATTTACTTTCCATTTATAGTTATTATAAAATATTGTCTGTATTCTTCATGTTATACAGTATACTCAGGAGCCTGTTTTATACCCAAAAATGGTTTGTACCTCGCACTTCCCCACCCCTTTTATATTACCCCTCCCTGCTATTCCCCACTGGTAACCACTAGTATAGTCTCTTTTGAGTCTGCTGCTTTTTTGTTCTATTCACTAGTCTGTTGTATTCTTTAGATTCCACATATAAGTGACAGCATACTGTATTTGTCTTTCTGCATATGACTTAGTTACTTAACATAAAGCCCTCCAAATTGATCCATGTTGTTGTAAATGACAAAAATCTGTTCATTTTATGGCTGAGAAGTATTCCATTGTATATGTATAAATATATACAAATAAATATATATATTTATACATATAAATATATATATTTATACATACACACACACTCACATATATATATGCACATGTATATACCACATCTTCTTTATCCATTCATCTGTTGATGGACGTATGGGTTGCTTTGATATATTAGCCATGGTAAATAATGCTGCTATGAACATTGGGATGCATTTATCATTTCCAGTTAGTGTTTTTATTTCTTTCAGATATATACCCAGGAGTGGAATTGCTGGGTCATACAGTACTTCTGTTTTTAGTTTTTTGAGGAATGTCTGTACTGTTTTCTACAGTGGCTGTACCAATTTATTTCCTCCAGCAGTGTAGGGCTCCCTTTTCTCCATATACTCACTGAAATGTGTTATTTGTTGTCTTTTTGTTAATAGCCTCTTGATGAAAGTGAAAGAGGAGAGTGAAAAAGTTGGCTTAAAGCTCAACATTCAGAAAACTAAGATCATGGCATCTGGTCCCCTTCATACCAAATAGATGGGGAAACAGTGGAAACAGTGGCTGAATTTATTCTTTGGGGCTCCAAAATCACTGCAGATGGATACTGCAGCCATGGAATTAAAAGACGCTTACTCCTTGGAAGGAAAGTTATGACCAACCTAGATAGCATATTAAAAAGCAGAGACATTACTTTGTCAACAAAGATCCGTCTAGTCAAGGCTATGGTTTTTCCAGTAGTCATGCATGGATGTGAGAGTTGGACTATAAAAAAAGCTGAGCACCGAAGAATTGAAGCTTTTGAACTGTGGTGTTAGAGAAGACTCTTGAGAGTCCCTTGGACTACAAGGAGGTCCAACCAGTCCATCCTATAGGAGATCAGTCCTGGGTGTTCATTGGAAGGACTGATGTTGAAGCTGAGACTCCAGTACTTGGTCACCTAATGCAAAGAGCTGACTCATTTGAAAAGACCTGATGCTGGGAAAGATTGAAGGTGGGAGGAGAAGGTGATGACAGAGGATGAGATGGTTGGATGGCATTGCCAACTCAATGGACATGAGTTTGAGTAAATTTTGTGAGTTGGTGATGGACAGGGAGGCCTGGTGTGCTGCGGTTCATGGGGTCGCAAAGAATCGGACATGACTGAGTGACTGAACTGAACTGATTCTGACAGATGTGAGGCAATATCTCACTGTGGTTTTGATTTGAATTCCCTGATGATTAGCAGTATTGAGTGTCTTTTCATGTGCTTATTGGCCATCTGCATTTCCTCTTTGGAAAAATGTCTGTTTAGTCCTTCTTCCCATTTCTTAATTGTGTTACTTTTTTGGTGTTGAATAGTATGAGCTGTTGATATGTTGGATGTTAACTCCAACTTATCAGTCGTATCATTTGCAAATATCTGCTCCCATTCAGTAGGTTGTCTGTTTGTTTTGTCAATGGTTTCCTTGACTGTGCAAAAGCTTCTACGTTTAATTAAGCCCCATTTGTTTATTTTTGCTTTTATTTCCTTTACTAGACAGATCCAAAAATATTGCTTCAGTTTATGTCAAAGAGTATTCTGCCTATGTTTTCCTCTAGTAATTTTACAGTATTCGGTCTTACATTTAAGTAGGACAAGCTAATTTTCACCACATATATTTTCTGCCTTACTCATTGCCTAGCTCATTTCCAGCCAATAGATTGGAGGTTTTACAGCTCTTTTGTTATACAGAATCCCATGGGATACACTTGAGGTGCACCTCTCAGCTTGGTGATCCAGGCTTTAGGAATTTTTTTGGCTATCCTTTAAATCCTGCACTACAAAGTCTTTATTTTCCAATATAGTACATACAATGGACTAGTCTTGTATGTACATATTATTGTATGGTTGTAGACTAGTATATATGTATATATATATTGTATGTATGTAGATTAGTCCAATTTCTACTGGAACTTTTAATAAACATAAACAATAAAAATGTCAGAGAATGGAGCTTCACACCTTCCCCACCCCCATCAAGCCAGCTCCTCAAGCCTCCCCCATCCTAACAAAGCCCCCACTAAGGGTGGGATCAAGAGTAACCTAGGTCAACATCCTCAGAGTTATCCAAATCCTTTTCTTTCTTTCAAATTGTATATGCAGTTATCAGGAAATTTTGTCATCAAAATATACTTGTGACATCATCCCCTCTCACCAATTCCATGCTGGTCTGAGCCTCTGGTCCACTGACCTCCTCACTGGTCTCCCTGTTCTTTACCTCTTAGAGACTGTTCTCTGAATAACTATTTGAAAGTCCCTTTTGAAATGTAAACCTTATTGTGTCATTTCACTGCCCAAATCCTTTCAGTGGCTTCCTGTCTCACCTAGAACAAAATTCATAAGTCTTTCTTAGGAAACCAAGACTTTGTATGACCTGACTCTGATTTCTCTACGTCTTGAGTCTTTTCTCTCTTGTGTCCGCTGCCCATTCATTCAGCTTCTGTGACACTGCCAGCCTAGATTTTCCTCAGTGGGAACAGAAGCGTGCCTCTGCCCCAGGGCATTTGCACATGCTACTTCCTTCCCCAGATAGTCATATAGTTCGCTTCTTCACAATATTCAAATATTCCCTCCTCAGAGAGAATGTTCCTGGACACCTTATCTAAAATGGAGCAGCCTATCACCATTGACTTACTCTACTCTTTTCCTTCTTAGCCCTTAGGTTATATCTTTGTCCATTGTCTCTCTTTTCTTCTAGATTGGAAGATCTTTGAAAGCAGAAACCTTGTTTACCTTATTCACTATGGTATCCCCAGTGGCTAGGACAGTGTGTGCACTTGGCAGCATATAGTAATATTAGTTTAAATGAATGAATTATACATTAAAATGGGTAAATTTTACATTATATTAAATATACTTAAATAAAGGTGTTAAAAGACACCAGATTCCCTCATTTAAAAGTTGAGGGAAAAATGAGTTGAATGAATGAATGAATGAAAGCGGTAGCTAAATTTAGTTGGCTGTTCTTCCCAAAATAAAAGTATTGATCTATAGAAAGCAGTGTGTTATGTTTGATTTCATCCAGTGAAAGTCTATTTCTTTTTCAATGATCTGCTTGGAAGTCTGAGACATTGTAATATAATATTTAAACATTGTTGTTATTCAGTCACTAAGTCGTGTCCCTGTCTGACTGTTTGTGACCCCGTGGACTGCAGCACACCAGGCTTCGCTGTCCTTCACCATCTCCTGGAGTCTGCTCAAATTCATGTCTGTTGAATTGGTTTACAAATTTGAGCGTTTTCCAAGTGACCAGAGACTGAGCTAGTTTGTACATAAAGTATCTCACATACTCCTCCAAGGCAGGTACTGTTATGGTCTCATGATGAGGAAGGTGTGACTTTGAGAGTTTTTTGCTTGCCCAAGATCACAGCTATTATATGACAGTCCTTGGATTTGGACCCAGGCATGTCCAGAGCTAATCCTTTTCAGAGGCTGAGCTAAAAGGATAGAAAATGGATATGAGATGGATATCAAACTGCCATTTTTTGGGGGAAAAAAGTATCCAAATTCAATCGGACATTGTTATTATTTATTGCCACTCAGAACTGACATCTGTTCATGGTCCTGTCGTCATGAGTAATTCTCAGCCCTGAAGAGTTTCCCCAAAAGAAAGTCCACCACCCCGTCTTTGCCACTACCCTTTCCCCACAGGTCTTGACTTACCCATCTATTCCATTCTCATCTGCTCCCTTTTTCTCTGCCTTCTTTGGCATTTCCTTTTTACTTTCTCCTCTTTATTTTCAACTTCTCATGTCTGGTCTTACCAACATTTCCTCACATTCGGTTACATGTTCTCAGACTCCATTGTATTTTGTATTGAAGCAAGATCATCTTTCAACAGTGGACTGGCCCTTGGAATACCTTGCATTTATATAACATTTTATGGTTCCCAGAGTTCTAAGTCTCCCAAACAATACTGTGAAGTATATATATTACCATCACAATTTGAGAGAAAAGGAAACTGAATCACAGACCTTATCCCTTGCCCCATACTACCCAGAAATGTAGAAATGGGAGTAAAATAAAGGCCTTTTTCCATTTCACCTCAGTGCACCTTTTATTAGTTTATTGGTAGAATAAACTAATGGTAGAATTTATAAATATGACAGGATTTGCATTATCCATTATGGTAGATACTAGTCACATGTGGTTATTTAAATTTAGATTAATTAAAATGAAGCAAAGTTATTCAGCTCCTTGATCACCTTAGCCACAATTTAAGTGATCAGTAAATACCTTCAGAAAGTAACCACTGTTCGGACAGCACTGACAATGAGCATTTCCATCCTTGCAGAATGTTTTACTGGAAAGTGCTAGCTAGGTCCTTGTTATACTACTGATGCTGAGAGAAAAGAAGAATTTCCACTGCTTTCCATCTGCAGTTGCATTGGGCAAGAATGTACCCTGTATTCCCAGGAGATACAGGACCATCTCATTCTAGTGGACACCTAGTGTATCGTTCCCCAGTCTGGATCATCAGAATTACAGATTCCTGACCCATTAATTCTTAAATGAATCCATAGTGTTTGGAGATGGATTATTAACTCCTAATCTACTGCTAACTGATCAATCAAAGACTCAGAAAAGGTGAGCTGACCCTGGAATCCAGTAAACATTATCAGTTGCAATCCTGTTATTTTGTCATTACAGAAGTTGAAGTCCACAGAGATAAAGTAACTCTTCCAAAGTCTCCCAGTTAGTGGCAGAGCCAAGAACAAAATATGAATTTCAGATTCCCTATATGTTCCCTTCTCTAAACCATGTTATTTTACTGAGTATTTGTAATCTACCAGACCCCATCCTAGACAGTAATTAGGAAAGGAAGTTGGAGGGCAGCTGCTTCCTCACTCCTGTCTTTCCTCCTGCGATCATTAAAAACGGAGGGGCTGTTTTTCTCAGGCTGTGTCAGAAGGAGCAGCCGTATGAGGCTCCCAAGACAGCTGGCCACAGGATTACACAGCCTCGCCTTGGATAATGAGGCTGTGCCTCAGACCATACCTCACACGACTTGTTCCAGAAAGTGTCTGCCGAGAACGCCTGCCATGCCGCCCTTCCTCCACAGTCCTGAGCTTCTGTCCACAGGAGTTCTAAATAAGTCGGCGCTGGGGAGCCCGAGAAACCTCCACAACTTCTTGCCTGCTAAGTCATAACACAACAGCTGGATGTGAATATATAAGCCTCGTCACTCTTCCAAACAGCATAAGACCTGGTCTGCAGGGGCCTGAGGAAGTTCTTGGGCATGTTGCAATTCACAGCCGCCACTGGAGTAGCCGTCTCCCTCCTCGAGGTTTCCGGGGGCAGAGGCTCAGAATCTTTTTCAAAGATTGCTTCTCTTCCTTCTGACCCTTCTGTCCAGGCACTACTAGGCATTTGCTACCTCTAATCTTAAATGTTTGTGTGTGATATGGTGTGAATGTCAGTAACTTTGGGAGGGTAACATCCCAAAGCTACTTTTTCATTAACCCCTGTAATAAAAGCTGAGATATCTCAAGCAGAAGGCAAAGCAAGAACCAGGCTCCTCAGTTGACACCCTTTTGTGCTCGAAAACACCAGCTTGCTAAATTTGGTTGCCATTTCTTTTTTAGCAGGGTAACACAAAAGTCTGAATTTCCCGTGTAGAGACATAACATTAACCAAAGGTGATGCCTATTTGAATTTCTTTCCCTAGCATCCACTCTTGTTGCCACTTCCGATTTGATTTCTCACTTATAATGAATAATTATGGGGTAAAATGGATTATGAGTTTCCGTAGCACAAAGCAGAACTGAATAGTTAGCAGCAGAAATCCAACAGCTGCCCAGGTTCATTTTTATCCTAGGGATCTGATGAACAAAACAGGAATGAATATGTTTTAAGTAAACAGCCCCTGTTCAGAAGGGACCTTGATGCAGGGAATGAAACCAAGCCTTGGTCCAACTGAGCTCTATAATCAGCAAACCCGCCACCATCTGTCAGGACTGGCCTCCCCCCTTGGGCTCTGCTGACAGACGGGCATCATTAGCTGGCACGTGCCCTGGGTCACCCCACTGAGACAGGTCACCTTGTGTCTTGGGGGTGTTTTATCACCCCCCCTCCCCAGCCCGTTCCCCATTCTGATCCTGAGAAAGGAAAATTGAATTTTAGTCTTAAGATTAAATGATGACAGTATGCAATCTGTCAGCTCCTTGCTGGTAGCCAAGCAGGTTTGCTAAATTAAAAAGAGGGGGGAAAGACCGAACTCACTTCCTCTTGCCTCAGTTCACTAGGATCAGAAGCAGGAAACCCTGGCTGCCTACAGCCCATTTAAATGCAGACACTTTCAAGATGCTTCTTGCCTTTACAGTGCTGTGTGGATTAATGCATAGACATAGAGATGTTGTGTACTCCAGCTAAAATGCAGTGGAAATGAGAGAAACTGGCGTGACTGGAGAATCAAGGAGATTTAACAAGCTGGTTAAGTAGTGGCAGGGTCCACGCAGGGAATCACTTAGAGGCAGGGAGAGAAAATGAATGGAAACTGCAAACACACTCTCTGTCCTCCAGCCTCCTAATTTTTTCAAATCTGTCATATGTCTGAACACCTCATCCAGTTGTACAGACTTCCTTTCACAATTTTTTCATGTATTTTTTCCCCTTAACCTATCCAATATTGTGAGCCCTGCACGTCCTCCACTTTCTCTAGAGGCAGCTGTCAGTTGCTCATCTCCCCCACTGAAGGATGCCTCTGGCCCTGGCTTCTTGACCCTTGAGTCAAAGTCATATTTTTCTCTTTGGTTTCTCAGGGCTTTCTCTTGAGTAACAGTGACCTAGTTCTGAGCCTCACTTTAGATACAAACTGGCAAGAATTTTTATTACTCAAATCTCAATGTAATCAATATTCTCTTCTGAGATAGCTCAATTAATTTTCTTAATAAAGGAATGCACCTTTTAGACAGGGATATAATTATAAATTCAGCTGCATTTTAATTTGAGAGAAGGAGAATGATTGTCAGAGCCCAAAGACACACAGTAGAAACTCTTCTAGGTGTCACTTGTCTACAAAATGGTGCAAATGTTGCCATTTCATCAGGGAACTGCTCCAAACTGTCTACATAGTGAATCACCCCCACAAGACAGGATAATTTTAGTTTAAGGATCACAGAGTTTTTTTAGATCATGGCTATTTTTTTAAAAATTCCCTGGAATTCCCTGGCGATCCAGTGGGTGGGACTCTGTGTTCTCACTGCCAAGGGTCTAGGGTCCATCCCTGGTTGGGGAACTAAGATCCCACAAGTCACACGGCAACCCTCCCCTCAAAAAAAAAAAAAAAAAAACACAGAGAAAAGATAAATATCACAAAGCACAGTAGGGACTGGCCTTCTCTGCTAATTTCTCAGACAGGTGCTCAGCTGCCCTGGAGGCAGTCATATAACAGTGTTGGCCAAGGTCTCTACAGACTTGGTCTTTGAATCTCAGCTTTTATATCCAGGCATAAATTCTGGTTCAGCTTCCTTTCTGTGCCTGCCAGTGGTTATTTCATATCTTTAAACAAACAGATTGGACCCTTTTGAAACCATGGGTAATCATCAGTCAAGTCTATTTCACCTTAATCTGCCTTCACTAATCCGGGTCCTTTTAATTGTTGCTGTAGAAGATTTATATGTCCTCCAAGAAGCACTCAGCCCAAACAAGAAGGTGCGCGCCCCAGCTATTTTCTAAGTACTTGGAGGCAGCTGTGTCTAGTTGCAGATGAGCTGGTTAAGACTTGATCAGACCATTGCATCCCCCCTAGCTGCACATGTTCAGTGATGTTTTGACGTCCCAGGGCCGAAACTCCACCCTCAGATGGTGCCAAGCACCTTGATGTTTGAACGTGCTGAGTCCTGGAGCTTCGTTGCACCTGCACAGAACCACGATTATCGTACCTTTTCCTTTTCTTGTTCTTAAAATTTATTTTTAATTAGAGGATAATCGCTTTAAAATGCTATATGCTAGTTTCTGCCACACAACAGTGCGACTCAGCCGTAAGTATACATGCATCCCCTCCCTCTCGAGCCTCCCTCCTCCCCCACCCCATCCCCCCCCCCCTCTAAGTTGCCACAGAGCGCTTGGTTGAGCGCCCTGTGATGTACAGAAACAGGCTCTAGATTCCTCCATCTCAGTTCAACTGACACAAATTCATTCCTTTTACAACTAAGCAGTATTGCATTGTATATGTGACTATAACTTCTTTATCTACTCATCTGTTGATGGATATCTAGGTTCAAAAAGACGCATGTACCCCAATGTTCGTTGCAGCACTATTTATAATAGGCAGGACATGGAAGCACCACACCTTTTCCTAATCATCTTTCTTCATGTTCCAGTTCCCCGTGTTTCTGATGTCTTCAGCTGCCCTGCTGCTTTACTTGCATCTTATAAATACTCCAAGCCCCTCCCCTCCGGGGAGGCAGATCTGAGACTTTATTCCATCTTCTCGCTTGGCTGCCTTGTGAATAATCTCTCTCTTTGCTGCAGACCTCGGCGTCTCAGCATCTGCCTTGCTGTGTGTTGGGCAAAGCAAACCTCCAGCTTTACTGAGAAATTAGGGACTGTTGAGACATTTCTCTCCTAAGGCCCGCTGCAGCACACAAGGGCCCGCGTTCTGTCTCGCCTCCTTCCAGCCTCAGTGGAAGAAGTGACTCTTCTCTACTCCTGCCACAGCCTAGCCTGCTTCCTTCACACTGGGGCCTTCACTTGCTATCTTCTCTCTCTTTATTAATCATACTTTCTAGAGTTTCCTCTGCTCAGCCTATGAATGCATTCTACTCTTGCCTGTGTTAACCTTCTACCTCATGAAAAAAGAAAGGCTTAAGCTTGCTGTTTCGACTTCCTCAAGTCTCATGCACTTCTATAACTCTCCACTGTGAATTTGACCTTCCTGAGATCCTCAGGCAATATCACTGACCCAGGAATTTTGGAGTGTAAAGGGTTGGGTGGGCAGGGAGAGGGGTGGACTGTAGACATTGGAGGGTGGAGGGTCTTCACTTGATCTTGTGCACCTTGGGAAGCTGCCGCCCACGGAGATCAGCGTGGGTACAGCTCTCTCTGAATCTGTGTGCTGAATGTGAAGAGGCAGTTCTGGTTCGAATATCACCTTCGGCTTCTCTGGCTAGGTATCTTTGGGAAAGTTGCTTATTTTAGCTACAAATCATTACAGCTTTATGTTATTAAAGTTAAATAGCTAACGTGGAATAAAAGACTTAAAATCAGTTGGGCAGGTGCAGGGCTAGTTCTTTGTATGCAATATCTTGTTCTTACAGCAGCTCTGAGATAGCTTTCGTTATTCCCATTTTAGAAATGAGAAAATGAAGGCAGAGCTTAAGCTACTTGCCCCTTCAGTCACTCAGGATGTGGGAGAGCTTAAGAATGCTATTTCTATCTTCTGCTTTGTCTCCAAGCTCCTGTTAACTCAGACAAAATATCAACTCTTAGGCCAGAAAGATCTTTTGTCATGAGTTTCTCAAACCATAAGCCTTACTTTCCCCCAAGTCTTCCAAGATTTCCTACCTTAGTTAATGGACCAAATGCCCCCTCTCCAGAAACGCGAGAGCACACCTTGATTCCTTTGTCTCCCTGATCCCTGCACCTCTCCTGACATCCACGTCCACTATAGGCAACTTCCTTCATATTTCCCATATCAGACTCCTCATCTCAGTTCTGGTGACCCTCTGACCCTCTTGTTACCTGCCCAAGCTCTAAAATGCAAGAGCCAGAGCCTGACTTCAAATCTGGGGAGTCAATAAAAACCTGTGTTCTTAACCGCTTGCCAGCCTTGCCTCTATTGAAGGAAAGGGTAATTCCAACAAACTTTGCCCCATTGCCTGTTCTCTCCACCAAAGATTTCCTCAGAGTTTCCACAGTGATGTTTTACCTGTACCCAATTTTGTCTCACTGTCAGTTAGAATCAGATAACCACAAAACAGGATATCAAATCCACCAATTTTTATTGATCTCACTTGTGTTTAAGTCTCTATTTGCACACGGGGACACTCACACCAGAGTAGGTGCAAAAGATTTCCTACAAACACTGGTTTGTCTAGTCAATGCTATTTTTGAAAGTGGGGGGGGGGGTGATGATGAAAATATAAACTCTCTAATGAGATCAATATCTGACTTAATTTTTCTTTATTGAAGGCATCCCTGATCATTTTTAAAAGTGAAAAAGAATATGTTTCAATTCACTAAGTAGTTTTAAGGTTGAAGTTGCAATTCAAAGATGCTTTGAAACGTTTGTAATTAACGATCATCTTTTGTATGGGTTTGTGAGTTTTCATTTGCTCTTTTCAATAATACTGTGTCAGATAATCGTGTTTATCCCTATTTTATTCCTTTTATTTTTGGCTGTGCTGGGTCTCCGTTGCTGCCCGGGCTTTTCTCTAGCTGTGGCAAGGAGGGGCTGCTCTGTAACTGTGGTGGACAGGCTCCTCGCTGCAGTGACTTCTGCCACAGAGTACAGGCTGCAGGACCCTGGCCTCAGTAATTGCGGCTCGCCGGCTCTAGACTATTGAACCTGCAATCCCCTGCATTGGCAGGCGGATTCTTAGCCACTGTACCACCAGGGTATGAGTGCATACCTATTTGATGAGTGTATACCAAGGCTCAAAACATTCAACCAACTTACCACAAGCCGTCCTACTGGATGGTTATGGAAGCAAGATTGAAATCTAACCTTCTGATAAGACCCCCCCAAGCTATTTTCACTGCTCGGCCTTTCAGATCTGCAAATATTTTTAAAATAAATTTTATTTTAGAATAACTTTTCTGTATACCATTCACCCATTTTCCCCAATGCCAACATCTTACACTGTGATAAAAACAATGATCAAAACAAAGAGGTTTACACATGTACATTACTATTGTGTGTGTCAGTCACTCAGTCATGTCCGACTCTGTGATCCCATGTACTGTAGACATTATGACTAAAGAAATTCTAATTCTTACTCAAATTGCACCTGCATTTTATTAACAGCCTTTCTCTGTTCCAGGATCAAATCCAGGGCACTGTATTGACATTTAGTCATCAAGCTTTGTCTCCTCCAGTATGTGACTTTGAGTCTTTTTCTTGGTTTTCATTATCTTGACAGTTTTGAAGAGCAGTGGTCAGGCATTTTGTAGATACTGAAAGTAACTTTTGATATTCAAATATCACTTCTGTGCTTATAGCACTTGATTCTATAATTTTTCAATTTTGAGATCTATTTCAGAAGGTAAGTTTCTTCTGCTTTTTGCCTAGAAATGGCTGTGCATTTCTTCTTGACTCTATTAGAGACCTAGAACCTCTGTAGCACTGTTTTTACCTTGCAAATAGTTGTAATATCTATCCTCAGATGAATGCAATGCCTATTCTCATGTTTCCAGATAATTGGCTCCATAAGGTCTAAAATAGCAACTGAGCTGAAATCATTGCAGAAAAGATGATGACTACACATGCAAAATGAAGGTAATTTTGCTACATTTAATTTAGCTACTATTCTGTAATTTTAGGAGACAGAATAGCAGCTAAATTAGATGTAAAAGGTTAAGAAACACCAGTGTTTTGCTGAAACAGAAATCAGGTCACATGAATGTTAGACGTGAGGGGTCATGTTGGCTTTTCCTAGAGTTGATAATTTCTTATTTTCAATTACTTTGGGCTTGAGGAATATTTAAGGCTAAATTCTGGTGCCTCACTTCAAGTAGTAATAGCGTATAAAGATATCAGCCCATCCAGTACGTGGCACACAGTGGGTCCCTGGTAAATGTGAATGTCTTTTCAGAGAATGCTTACCTAGCGTTTACTATGTGCCAGGCATTCTTCTAATGCTTTACACACATTAATTCATTAAATCCTTACCACCACCCATTTTACAGTTAAGGGACAGATTCAGGGAGGTTAAGTGAGTTGCCCAAAGTCACACAGGTAGGAGGTGGTATGGCTGGGATTTGAACCCAGGCAGCCTGGCAACTGTATCCACTCTTCACTGTGATTCTCTACTGCTTCTCTGTTATCTGTGCAGATTAGTCTGAGAAGTTAGAATTGCATGAAAGTGAATATTCAAGATGACAGAATTTAACATAGTTTACCCTTATTCTGTTGGAACTGCTTTAAAATATATCACTTGTCTACTTCATGCAGATATCGTATTTCCTGGTATCAGAGGGTTATTAATGTGAACACCAAATCTTGTGTTTTGCTTAACTATTTTTAACTTTGTCCAACATGGAATTGCCCCACACTGATAAAATGTTGAGTTATTTTTCTTGCCATTTTTATAGATTGGTTTCCTCTGTCATTATTGGTTCTCCATCACTTCTTGCTTTCAGTTGTGTTATCCTGAAAACATCCTTTTTCTCTCTTTGCAATCATCTGCTTCCAGTTTGTTATTAGAATTGTGTCTAAAACAAAAGTATGTATATCCTGAGGGGCACCCTAAGACCCTCTCCTGTGAGTTGAGAACATAAGAGGGCACGTAGTTTGTGACATATATTTCAGTTGCTCAGGCATCACTTGAATGGCTTCTTGCCTATTTCCTTGGCTCTCCTCCATACCATCAAGATCATTTCTGGAGAAGTGAGCTAATATATCACATCTTGAACATATTATCTTTATAAAATAGATAATAAATTACCACTGGTTACTTCATATTCTCAACCAAATTACTAAATGCCGTGCTATTTGTGGCAAAAATGACTGGTTCATCTTCTAAATATTAATGCAAATATGATTAATTGTATCACTTAAATCCTCATTGCCATCATCTGAGAATTGGGGCACAGTGGTTTTCCTTTAGTTTAATTGAGAAATTCTCCCCCTGTGGCAAATGTTCTAACCACATGTGCCCTAGAGGACTAAATAGCCTCTTGATGAAAGTGAAAGAGGAGAGTGAAAAAGTTGGCTTAAAGCTCAACAATCAGAAAACTAAGATCATGGCATCCAGTCCCATCACTTCATGCCAAATAGATGGGGAAACAGTGGCTGACTTTATTTTTCTGGGCTCCAAAATCACTGCAGATGGTGACTGCAGCCATGAAATTAAAAGACACTCCTTGGAAGGAAAGTTATCACAAATCTAGATAGCATATTAAAAAGCAGAGACATTGCTTTGTCAGCAAAGGTCCATCTAGTCAAGGCTATGGTTTTTCCAGTGGTCATGTGTGGATGTGAGAGTTGGACTATGAAGAAAGCTGAGCACTGAAGAATTGATGCTTTTGAACTGTGGTGTTGGAGAAGACTCTTGAGAGTCCCTTGGACTGCAAGGAGATCCAACCAGTCCATCCTAAAGGAGATCAGTCCTGGGTGTTCATTGGAAGGACTGATGCTGAAGCTGAAACTCCAATACTTTGGCCACCTGATGTAAAGAGCTGACTCGTTTGAAAAGACCCGGATGCTGGGAGGGATTGAGGGCAGGAGGAGAAGGGGATGACAGAGGATGAGATGGCTGGATGGCATCACCGACTCAATGGACATGAGTTTGGGTGAACTCCAAGGGTTGGTGATGGACAGGGAGGTCTGGTGTGCTGCGGTTCATGGGGTCGCAAAGAGTTGGCACAACTGAGCGACTGAACTGAACTGAACATGTGCCATCTGAGGGCTCGGGTTGGGGCTCAGTTGTCTTTGGTGTCTCAGCAAGTATTTGGTGCTTGAGGAACATGTAGAAGTGATCTCTGGGGACAGTACTTCCCGTCCTTAAACGTAGATCCTTATCAGTGAAACCCTGAGACTTCTTTTCTTTTTGTCTTCCCAATGCTGAAATTATTCCAGGCATTCTCAGATGGATGGAGTTTTTATTCCTGGCTCATTCTAGTGGAAACAGAAGAGCCCTCTGTCTGGACAGCATTGGGGCCAACTAGGGAGGAGGCTCCTTCAGCTGCTATTTTCAGACCTAGCTGCGTCTGGGAGAGGGTGGCTAGGTTCAGAACAAGGTTATTTGTTTACAGCTATCGAACCATCCATAAGCTTTGGTACTGCTTACCTCTGTGACGTTCCAAAGCGTTCACATAGCGGAGGAGGCCCACCTGGGTGCCACTTGGGAAATTCCACAGGGACACTGTTTTCATAGCTTAGAATTTTTTCCACACAGGCACTCAATGACTTGAAACTTATTGTTCCTAATTCTGAGTGGGAGACTGTTCAGAGGCGGAGAGTTACTTTAGTTCTCAGGTTGTAAATATAATGCTCAAAACTAACCTTTTATTAGTCTCAAGGCTGCTGACTGTTTTATCCTTCTATAAATGGAACTGAATAACCAAGTTGTTTTAAGGCATCAGTGATAAACACTCCCATTAATTACACAGGGAGAACTTCCAGTCTGAGAGTTTAGTTTATCAGCTAACAAATGTGATGGAAGAATTATGGAAGGAATGCCCATTTTAATTCCTTAAGAGTATTCAATACATACTTCTTATCCTTTAACTACACCTAAAGTCTTGCCAAATTTGATAGACACATTATCAAATTAATTTCCTAACCAAGTTGAACACCAAGCAGTGTTGAGTTTTGCCACTGAGTTATAGTCAGGGAAGTTTCCTGATGGATTAATTATTAACATTCAAGATGAATGGAATTACCAGGAAACTTTTCAGTATGACTTTTCAAGCTATAACAAATGCATCTGGGGCTTTCCAGAAATGGCATCGTGGTCCAACTTATTACCCATCACTGTCTCTGGTTTTATGTGTGATAGAATACAGCTATGAAATCCAGACTCTGTTTCTGAGGTAGCTATCCAAACACCAGTAATCTCTAAAAATAGCAGTGACCAGGTATTAATAACCAATTAAGGCATTGGTCTGTGCTCATGGTCTGCCTATAACTTCATCCTCAGTCATTCTAGAGAAGTGGATTATATTTGAATAACTGGAGGGAAAGATCCTGCTAATTTTTTTAAGTAGCTGACTATGTGTAATAAAATGAGTTTTTCTCACAAGGCCATAATAGATGTCAAATTTCCCCTTCAGTTCAGTTTAGTTCAGTTGCTCAGTCGTGTCCGACTCTTTGTGACCTCATGGACTGCAGCATGCCAGGCCTCCCTGTCCATCACCAACTCCCAGAATTTACTTGAACTCATGTCCATTGAGTTGCAATACCATACAAATATCTCATCCTCTGTCATCACCTTCTCCTCCCACCTTCAATCTTTCCCAGCATCAGGGTCTTTTCAAATGAGTCAGTTCTTAGCATCAGGTGGCCAAAGTATCGGAGTTTCAGCTTCAGCATCAGTCCTTCCAATGAATATTCAGGACTGATTTCTTTTAGGAATGACTGGTTGAATCTCCTTGCAGTTCAAGGGACTCTGAAGAGTCTTCTCCAATACCACAGTTCAAAAGCATAAATTCTTCAGTGCCCAGCTTTCTTTATAGTTCAAATCTCACATCAATACATGACTACTGGAAAAATCATAGCTTTGGCTAGATGAACATTTGTTGGCAAAGTAATGGTTCTGCTTTTTAATATGCTGTCTAGGTTGGTCATAGCTTTTCTTCCAAGGAGCAAGCATCTTTTAATTTCATGGCGGCAGTCACCATCTGCAGTGATTTTTGAGCCCCCAAAACTAAAGTCTGTCACTGTTTCCCCATCTATTTGCCATGAAGTGATGGGACCAGAGGCCGTGATATTAGTTTTCTGAATGTTGAACTTTAAGCCAGCTTTTTCACTCTCCTCTTTTACTTCCATCAAGAGGCTCTTTAGTTCTTCTTCGCTTTCTGCCGTAAGTGTGGCATCATCTGCATATCTGAGGTTATTGATATTTCTCCCAGCAATCTTGATTCCAGCTTGTGTTTCATCCAGCCCAGCGTTTCTCATGATGTATTCTGCCATATAAGTTAAATAAGCAGCCTTGACAATATACAGCCTTGACATACTCCTTTCCCTATTTGGAATCAGTCTGTTGTTTCATGTCCAGTTCTAACTGTTGCTTCCTGACCTGCATTCAGATTTCTCAAGAGGCAAGTCAGGTGGTCTGGTATTCCCATCTTTCAGAATTTTCTACAGTTTGTGGTGATCCACACAGTCAAAGGCTTTGGCATAGTCGATAAAGCAGAAGTAGATGTTTTTTCTTGGAACTCTCTTGCTTTTTCGATGATCCAACAGATGTTGCAATTTATCTCTGGTTCCTCTGCCTTTTCTAAATCCAGCTTGAACATTTGTAAATTCATGGTTCATGTCCTGTTGAAGTCTGGCTTGGAGAATTTTGGCATCAGTTTACTAGCATATGAGATGAGTGCAATTGTGTGGTAGTTTGGTGGTGGAATCTAAACTTTATGGCTGATCTATTACTTATAATATGGCAACTTTCAAAGGGCAATTAGCTTAAGAAAATCCCTTTCTATAATTAATAAATGAGTAATTATTTAAAACATTGCCTTAAAATTTTGTTATTTTATTTTCTCCTCCCATTTTTGAGTTTTTCTTCTCATATCCTTTCACTGACACACTTCTCACCTTTCTTCAGATTCCAAAAGAGACTTATCTCATTATCAAGTATTTTACTCTGCTTGGGCCTGTGTCAGTTGGGTTGTCATCTAAGGGTTTAATCTAGGATGACCAGCACAGAATTAGCATAGACTGCCCCCCTTTGGGTAGCAAGGGAGAAACTGTTTTAGGTAGGTTGACAGCTGAGGCCTAGTAGGGGATAAGAAGGGAACAAGACTTTCTCCTTTCATTTCCAGCTCTCTTGGGCTACATAGGATCATGGTCTTTTCTGAAAGACTGAGATGAAGGCAGGTTGAAAGGAAGAACGTGGAAGAAAGAAGAGATTAATCATTGCTGCTATGTATTGTGGGGCTTCCCAGGTGGCACAGTGGTAAAGAATCCACCCACCAACGTAGGAAACCCAGGAGACATGGATTCGACCCCTGGGTTGGGAAGATCCCCTGGAGGAGGAAATGGCAACCCACTCCAGTATTCTTGCCTGGAAAATTCCATGGACACAGAAGCCTGGTGGGCTGCAGTCCATGGGGTCACAAAGAGTCACACGACTGAGCACACATGCATGCACTTGCCATGTATTGAGGGTTTTCTTAAAATCAGGATCTTCATCTACATTAGCTCGTTTAATCCCACAACAGTCCTCAAAAGATGATTATCCTTATTTTAAAAGTGAAACTTGTGAGGCTCAAAGTCTAAGCAACTTGGTGGGGATGTTCAGCTGGTAGGTTGCATAGTCAGAATTTGAAACCAGGTCTGTGTGACCCCATGGTCAGCTGCTTTCTACCATTCATTGATGCATCCACAGAGGTGAGAGTGAGGGTGAATTTCGCTCCTGGAGTGCCCAGGTCGCTGCTCTCTCCCTTCCATGGAATCTCATTGATTGAGACAGAAATCAACGAAGTAGAAGCCAGGCTATCAATGAAAATGTTGGGTTCTCAGCTGCTGCTACCCTCAGTGGAGGAAAAGTGCTTCCCACACAGCACATCTCTCCACCTAGAAGATGTTGATCTACAGATAGATGACTTTGTTGCTCACTGCCAAGCAGACATCTTTAGTAAGCATTTTGGGGCAAAAAAAAAAAAAAGAAAAAAGAAAACCACTGATGGCTAATAAATGAGAATTGATCCAGCCATAATTTTTAAGCTTGTGTGTGAGACAACTGCTAATGGTAATAATCACAAAGTAGCTGTTGTTCATTGAGTGCAAACTATGATCCAGAAACTCCTCACAGCACTTCTAACACCAGGAGTTTAATACTGTATCTCCATTTTATAGATGAGAAAAGCAGGTCTCAGAAGAGTTAGGGAAATGCCCAAAGCCAAACAGCAGGAAGGTAGCCAAGATTTCGAGATTTAACTTGAAGCCAGTTCTGTGCGCACCCAAACCACAAGCTGTCCCCTCCGTCCCCTCTACTCCTTTCCTGTACCTGCCAGGCAGGAAAGAAGCCTGGCCAATTTGCCTTGAGCGTCCGTACCTGGAAACAATCAAATTCTTATCCATGATCAAACTGAATAATTGAAAAAACCTTGTTTAATGCTTACACTAGGGCAAACCATCCTAACGTTATGTTGCAGTATTAATAAGCTTTCAGTGTCTGCCCATTATCTGAAATTATACCCCCAAATACGTCTGTTGGAAATGTTAAGACCTCCACAATCCAATCTCAGCCAGCTTTCCTGTCTTGTCCCTGACCATCTTTTCACTAAACCTGTGGTCCAGTGGAACAGTTTGAATTTCTTGACAAAGACCACATGCTTGCCTACTGCCCACTTCTACTTGCCCTAAAAGCTGCACCTTACCTTCCTACTGAAACTGCTCCAATTTCACTTTCTAAATCATCTGGAAAATGCAGACCCAAGGACTTACTTTCACCTTCTACTCTAATGGTAGTTATTGTCAATATGGATCATTTGCCCATTAATGTGTATATATAGAGGTTCATCTATTTCAGGGCCTGGATACACTATTTAAAACTGAGAATGCTATTTATCTTCTTTAGCTGATTGCAGTTAGGAATCTCATTCCTAGGCCCTTTCATAGCACCCATGAAGCACAAAATCTAACACCTGTCAGACAGAAGATGGAAGAGCTTGGGTATGGTCTGTCTCCTTAACGACATGCACCATAACACAGCCATGCAGGTATGCCTCTGTGATAATGTCAACCGTATGAGCAGAGTTAACCCAGTGCTGACTGTTCTACCTGGATGAAAGTCAGTTATGTCAGTGATTTGGCGCTAACTTTCACTTGTTCTAAAAAGACAGGGATGGAAAGAAAGATGTAAATGGATGGATATTAACTCCAAAGAATGAAAATGAAATTTGACTTGGAAATGAGTCATCTTTTTTGTGTTTTTATTTATTTACATCACACCATTTTTACATCAGCCTCTATATCTTTGGGTGTGCAACTAAAATAATTGGGGGGAAATCAAGTTTTGGTTAAAAGATTTCCTTTAAACCTTGGTAAGTCTGATGAACTGCCTCCCTGGAAAAATATTTTACCTTCAAGAGAAGACTGGGTCAACCAGTCACTCCAGAGAGGCCTAACCATAAACAAACTAGGTTTGATGCTTCCTTTGATGTTTGTTTATTTGTTCACCTGCTTGTGAGTCAGTGGTGGGAAAAAAAATGGCTCCAGTGCTGGAGGTTGGTCACCTTATTTGCCTGTGATTCTAAGACCCCAAAGTTCCTTTCATCGTGGACTAATTATTGAGGTGAATAACAAACCCAACCCCCCAAAAGTAGGAAAAATATGTCCCTCCCAAAGACTATTTGTACATAGCTTATTCCTTTTCAACCTGTTTTTCTAGAAAATGAGAGGATAAGAACCTTCATGGATGAGAAGGCTAATTATAATCATTACCTAAAGTAACAAATCTTTCCTGACAAGGGGCAAAGCTGTCATATTAAGACTAAAACTCCCTGTTTCAGTTGAGTACAAATTACTTTCCTGTTCCCTTTGACAAATGCCTCAATTTTCATCTCAAAGTTCTTCTTAGAATGAACGTGTAATTATCTGGTCTTGTTTACAGCAACAAAGGTCAGGTTCTTTAGCAGATATTAATAACCACTGTGCTAAGCGTATTCTTCCAGCTCATTCTACATGCTGAGCTTTGCCCTGATTTCAACCTTGTGAAATTTCATGGTGCCCATTCTGCACCCTACCATCTTCTTATGCCTGCATATCCATGGTGACAACTATTCTCAGCCAAATTTCCTCTCATTAAATGCAATCATTATGTATTAGAAAGATATCAACTTGTTCTATGAGGGTTAACAGAGTCTGTCAGGGTAATATAGAAAAATTTATCTAAATTTTTTGGAACTCCCAAATCTTGAGAGCCTGAAAGAGTGGGACAAAGAAATTACAGATTATTCAAAAAGATCATAGTGGCAGTGTCATTCCTGAGGTCCGGTTCAAGCTAACAAAGTGGAAAATTGACATAGTTCCAAAAAGAAAGCACAGTATAACACCAAAATAATTTTACCTCAACTATTTGGCTATTTGAGATCTAAAGTAGAGCCAGTTATTCAATTTTATACCTACCTCCTTGTTTATAAGTCTGTAATAATTAACATCACATCACATTCTAGGCTCTATTCAAAGTGTTGTTTAATATTCATAACATTCCTATGGTGTGGCTACTACTCTTGTTCCCATTCTACAGAGGGAGAAACTGGGGCACAGAGTTAAGTAGCTCCCCTAGGCTATGCAGCTAATAAATGGTGAAAATGGGATTTGAACCCAGGCAGTCTGGAATTGTCAGGGGTCTAAGCCAGAGGACTCAAACAGGGAAAAAATTTTGGCCACATTTTATTTCCTTTTGGATCCCTATGTAAGAGCATGATTTGTGATTTGTTCATTATTAGGTACAAGGAGCAACACTAACATAAGCCAGAAAGGTCTGCTTTGGTCCAGCCTCTAAGGGGAAGGCTAATTCTCTAAGGAAAGGGAAACAAGAAAGCCCAGAGATAAATCCACGTACCTATGGACACCTTGTCTTCGACAGAGGAGGCAAGAATATACAATGGAAAAAAGAGAACCTCTTTAACAAGTGGTGCTGGGAAAACTGGTCAACCACTTGTGAAAGAATGAAACTAGAACACCTCCTAACACCATACACAGAAATAAACTCAAAATGGATTAAAGATCTAAATGTAAGACCAGAAACTATAAACTCCTAGAGGAGAACATACGCAAAACACTCTCTAACATAAATCACAGCAAGATCCTTTATGACCTCCCTCCCAGAATATTAGAAGTAAAAGCAAAAATAAACAAATGGGACCTAATGAAACTTAAAAGCTTTTGCACAACGAAGGAAACTATAAGCAAGGTGAAAAGACAGCCCTCAGATTGGGAGAAAATAATAGCAAATGAAGAAACAGAAAAAGGATTAATCTCAAAAATACACAAGCAACTCCTGCAGCTCAATTCCAGAAAAATAAATGACCCAATCAAAAAATGGGCCAAAGATCTAAACAGACATCTCTCCAAAGAAGACATACAGATGGCAAAAAAAACATATGAAAAGATGCTCAATATCACTCATTATCAGAGAAATGCAAATCAAAACCACAATGAGGTACCATTACACACCAGTCAGGATGGCTGCTATCCAAAAGTCTACAAGCAATAAATGCTGGAGAGGGTGTGGAGAAAAGGGAACCCTCTTACACTGTTGGTGGGAATGCAAACTAGTACAGCCACTATGGAGAACAGTGTGGAGATTCCTTAAAAAACTGGAAATAGAACTGCCATATGACCCAGCAATCCCACTCCTGGGCATACACACCAAAGAAACCCGAATTGAAAGAGACACGTGCACCCCAATGTTCATCGCAGCACTGTTTATAATAGCCAGGACATGGAAGCAACCTAGATGCCCATCAGCAGATGAATGGATAAGGAAGCTGTGGTACATATACACCATGGAATATTACTCAGCCATTAAAAAGAATTCATTTGAATCAGTTCTAATGAGGTGGATGAAACTGGAGCCCATTATACAGAGTGAAGTAAGCCAGAAATATAAAGACCATTACAGTATACTAACACATATATATGGAATTTAGAAAGATGGAAACAATAACGCTATATGCAAGATAGAAAAAGAGACTCAGATGTATAGAACAGACTTTTGGACTCTATGGGAGAAGGTGAGGGTGGGATGATCTGAGAGAACAGCATCAAAACATGTATATTATCAAGTGTGAAACAGATCTCCAGTCCAGGTTGGATGCATGAAATAAGTGCTTGGGTCTGGTGCACTGGGATGACCCAGAGGGATAGGATGGGGAGGGAGGTGGCAGGAGGGTTCAGGATGGGGAACACATGTAAATCCATGGCTGGTTCATGTCAATGTATGGCAAAAACCACTACAATATTGTAAAGTAATTAGGCTCCAACTAATAAAAATAAATGAAAAAAAAAAAAAAAAAGGAAAGGGAAGCAAAAGCTGTTACTTATCTATCACCCCACAAGAACTCTGTAAGGTTGAATTTCTTATCCCTATTCTTCCTTTGCAGTTGAACAGCTCAGAAGAGTTAGCTAAGTTACACAAGGCCATATAGGTAAGACAAAAAAAAAAGGGTAAAACTCACGGCACTTTATCACTTTTTGCCCATAAATCAGCAGTGCCTAAAATGTTTTAATAAATGTGAAAAAAATGACAATCCCCTCCCCCACAAAAAGAAAGAAAGAAAGGGGGAGGAGCCACGATGGCGGAGGAATAGGACGGGGAGACCACTTTCTCCCCTACAAATTCATCGAAAGAACATTTGAACGCTGAGCAAATTCCACAAAACAACTTCTGATCGCTAGCAGAGGACATCAGGCGCCCAGAAAAGCAGCCCATTGTCTTCAAAGGGAGGTAGGACAAAATATAAAAGATAAAAAGGGAGACAAAAGAGCTACGGATGGAGACCCGACCCGGGAAGGGAGTCTTAATAGAGGAAGTTTCCAATCACCAGGAAACCCTCGCACTGGCGGGACTGGGGGAAGTTTTCTGCAATCTAACTGGGAGGAAAAATTAAACAAGGCCCACAGATTACGTGCCTAAAAGCAACTCCCAGCAGAAAAGTACCCCAGATGCCCGCACCTGCCAGCAACAAGCGGGGCGGAACGGAGAGGAGAGGAGCGGGCGGAACGCAGAGGAGAGGAGCGGGCGGAACGGAGAGGAGTGGGCGGCATTGCTTGGGTAAGGACCGGTCCGAAGACCCTGAGAGCAATCGGAGGGAGCTTTTTTTTAAACGGTGGGACAAAATTAACCGGCCGGAACACACTGCCTGTGGTTCGCAAAACAAAGGGACTGAGAAAGTCCAGAGAAGAGCCGGCCCATCCCCGCTGGAGGTAGGAGGCAGGGGGAAGGGGAAAAGGGCAAACTCAGCCCCTGAGAAGCCACCCCCTCCCACACTGCAAACAGGCCCCCGGTTCCTATCTAAAGACTTCCTGAGACCCGACTGGCGGTGCGCGCTGGGGCCGCGGAGGGAAAAAGCGCGCCGTACCCGGGGAGAGTGCGCCCAAGCCTCTGGCTGCCTGAGCCGCTCAGGCCGGGGAAGGCACAAAACGCAGGCGCAACCGAATCCGCGCTTTTGTGGAGTACCCGAAAACTGGAACCGCACTCAACGCAGGGCCCGCTCCATATAGAGCAGCCGGGAGCCTGAGCAGTGTAGACGGGGAAAGCACAGACTCCCGTGAGCGGGGCAAACCCAGTGTGGCCGGTGAGTGCTAGCCACACGGAGCGGTATCTGTCTGCAGCACCCCGCCCTCCCCGTAGCAGGACTGAACTGAACTAGCGAACCTAAATAAGAGATCACCTCCGCCCGCCTGTGTCAGGGCGGAAATTAGACACCGAAGAGAAGCCAAAACAAACAAAGGGAACCGCTTCAGAAAGGACCGGTGCAACAGATTAAAATCCCTGAAGGTAACACCGACTACACCGGAAGGGGCCTATAGATATCTAGAAGTGTAAGCTGGAAAGAGGAGCTATCTGAAATTGAACTGAACCTACACTGACCGCAACAACTCCAGAGAAATTCCTAAATATATATGTATTTTTTTTTTATTAAAAAAAATTTTTTTTTCTTTCCTTTTTTTTTCTTTTTTATTTTTTTCTCTTTTATTTTCTTTTAAAATTCCCTATTACTCCCCCATTACTCCTCAACTTTCATTTTCATATATTTTTACGATTTTTTTAATTAGGAAAAAATTTTTTTTTTCTTTTTTTTCTTTTTCCTGTTTTTCTCTTCTATTTCCTTTTAAAGTCCTCTAATACTCCTCTATTATTCCTTAATTTTCATTTTCATTTCACTATAACCTTGCCAAAAAAAAAAAGAGAGAAACCCTATTTTTAAACCAAACTTCATATACATTTCTAAATTTTTTTTGTTTTTTTTTAAAATATTGTATTTCAAAGAGTCTAACCTCTACACTAAATTTTTAATCTTTGTTTTTCAGTATGTGATATAAATTTTGGACATTTAAGAATCCAATATTCAGTTCCCATTTCTATTCAGGAGTGTGGTGATTACTCTCCCACTTTCGACTCTCTGATTTCTACCTCAAAACACCTCTATTTCCTCCTTTCCCCTTCTCTTCCCAATCCAATTCTGTGAATCTTTGTGGGTGTCTGGGCTACAGAGAACACTTTGGGAACAGATAACTGCGTAGATCTGTCTCTCTCCTCTTGAGTCCCCTTTTTCTCCTCCTGCTCACCTCTATCTCCTTGCTCCCTCTCCTATTCTTCATGTAACTCTGTGAATCTCTCTGGTTGTCTCTCATGGTGGAGAATCTTTTCACCATTAACCTAGAAGTTTTATTATCAGTGCTGTATAGTTGGAGAAGTCTTGAGACTATTGGAAGAATAAAACTGAAATCCAGAGGCAGGAGACTTAAGCCCCAAACCTGAGAAAACCAGAAAACTCCTGACTACACGGAACATTAAAGAATAAGAGACCATCCAAAAGCCTCCATACCTACACCAAAACCAACCACCACCCACTAGCCAATAAGCTCCAGTACAAGACATACCATGCAAATTCTTTAGCAACACAGGAACATAGACCTGAGTGTCAACATACAGGCTGTCCAAAGTCACACCTAACACAGAGACCCATCGCAAAACTCATTACTGGACACTCCATTGCACTCCAGAGAGAAGAAATCCAATTCCACACACCAGAACGCTGACACAAGCTTCCCTAACCAGGAAACCTTGACAAACCAATCGTCCAACCCCACCCACTGGGTGAAACCTCCACAATAAAAAGGAACCACAGACCACAAGAATACAGAAAACCCACTCCAGACACAGCAATCTAAACAAGATGAAAAGGCAGAGAAATACCCAACAGGTAAAGGAACATGAAAAAAGCCCACCAAGTCAAACAAAAGAGGAGGAAATAGGGAATCTACCTGAAAAAGAATTTAGAATAATGATAATAAAAATGATCCAAAATCTTGAAAACAAAATGGAGTTACAAATAAATAGCCTGGAGACAAAGATTGAGAAGATGCAAGAAAGGTTTAACAAGGACCTAGAAGAAATTTTTAAAAGTCAATTAAAAATTAATAATGAAATAAATGAGATCAAAAACACTCTGGAGGGAACCATGAGTAGAATAACAGAGACAGAAGATAGGATAAGTGAGTTAGAAGATAAAATGGTGGAAATAAATGAAGCAGAGAGGAAAAAAGAAAAAAGAATCAAATGAGGACAACCTCAGGGATGTCTGGGACAATGTGAAACGCCCCAACATTCGAATCATAGGAGTCCCAGAAGAAGAAGACAAAAAGAAAGGCCATGAGAAGTTACTCTAGGAGATAATAGCTGAAAACTTCCCTAAAATGGGGAAGGAAGTAGCCACCCAAGTCCAAGAAACCCAGAGAGTCCCAAACAGGATAAACCCAAGGTGAAACACCCCAAGACACATATTAATCAAATTAACAAAGATCAAACACAAAGAACAAATATTAAAAGCAGCAAGGGAGAAACAACAAATAACACACAAAGGGATTCCCATAAGGATAACAGCTGATCTATCAATAGAAACCCTTCAGGCCAGAAGGGAATGGCAGGACATACTTAAAGTAATGAAAGAGAATAACCTACAACCTAGATTACTCTACCCAGCAAGGATCTCATTCAGATATGAAGGAGAACTCAAAAGCTTTACAGACAAGCAAAAGCTGAGAGAATTCAGCACCACCAAACCAGCTCTTCAACAAATACTAAAGGATCTTCTCTAGACAGGAAACACAGAAAGGTGGTATAAACGTGAACCCCAAACAACAAAATAAATGGCAACGGGACCATACCTATCAATAATTACCTTAAATGTAAATGGGTTGAATGCCCCAACCAAAAGACAAAGGCTGGCTGAATGGATATAAAAGCAAGACCCCTATATAGTCTGTCTACAAGAGACCCACCTCAAAGCAAGGGACACATACAGACTAAAAGTGAAGGGCTGGAAAAAATATTCCATGCAAATGGAGACCGAAAGAAAGCAGGAGTCGCAATACTCATATCAGATAAAATAGACTTTCAAATTAAGTCTGTGAAAAGAGACAAAGATGGACACTACATAATGATCAAAGGATCAATCCAAGAAGAAGATATAACAATTATAAATATATATGCACCCAACATAGGAGCACCGCAATATGTAAGGCAAACGCTAACGAGTATGAAAGAGGAAATTAATAGTAACACAATAATAGTAGGAGACTTTAATACCCCACTCACAACTATGGACAGATCAACTAAACAGAAAATGAACAAGGAAACACAAACTTTAACGGACACAATGGACCAGCTAGACCTAATTGACATCTATAGGACGTTTCACTCCAAAACAATCAACTTCACCTTTTTCTCAAGTGCACACGGAACCTTCTCCAGAATAGATCACATCCTGGGCCATAAATCTAGTCTTGGTAAATTCAAAAAGATTGAAATCATTCCAGTCATCTTTTCTGACCACAGTGCAGTAAGATTAGATCTCAATTACAGGAAAAAAATTATTAAAAATTCAAACATATGGAGGCTAAACAACACGCTTCTGAATAACCAACAAATCATAGAAGAAATCAAAAAAGAAATCAAAATATGCATAGAAATGAATGAAAATGAAAACACAACAACCCAAAACCTATGGGACACTGTAAAAGCAGTGCTAAGGGGAAGATTCATAGCATTACAGGCCTACCTCAAGAAACAAGAAAAAAGTCAAATAACCTAACTCTACACCTAAAGCAACTAGAGAAGGAAGAAAGGAAGAACCCCAGGGTTAGTAGAAGGAAAGAAATCTTAAAAATTAGGGCAGAAATAAATGCAAAAGAAACTAAAAAGACCATAGCAAAAATCAACAAAGCTAAAAGCTGGTTTTTTGAAAAAACAAACAAAATTGACAAACCATTTGCAAGACTCATTAAGAAACAAAGGGAGAAGAACCAAATTAACAAAATTAGAAACGAAAATGGAGAGATCACAACAGACAACACTGAAATACAAAGGATCATAAGAGACTACTACCAGCAGCTCTATGCCAATAAAATGGACAACTTGGAAGAAATGGACAAGTTCTTAGAGAAGTATAACTTTCCAAAACTGAATCAGGAAGAAATAGAAGATCTTAACAAACCCATCACAGGCAAGGAAATCGAAACTGTAATCAGAAATCTTCCAGCAAACAAAAGCCCAGGACCAGATGGCTTCACAGCTGAATTCTACCAAAAATTTAGAGAAGAGCTAACAGCTATCTTACTCAAACTCTTCCAGAAAATTGCAGAAGAAGGTAAACTTCCAAATTCATTCTATGAGGCCACCATCACCCTAATTCCAAAACCAGACAAAGATGCCACAAAAAAAGAGAACTACAGGCCAATATCACTGATGAACATAGATGCAAAAATCCTTAACAAAATTCTAGCAAACAGAATCCAACAACATATTAAAAAAATCATACACCATGACCAAGTGGGCTTTATCCCAGGAATGCAAGGATTCTTTAATATCCGCAAATCAATCAATGTAATACACCACATTAACAAATTGAAAGATAAAAACCCTATGATTATCTCAATAGATGCAGAAAAAGCCTTTGACAAAATTCAACATCCATTTATGATTAAAACTCTCCAGAAAGCAGGAATAGAAGGAACATACCTCAACATAATAAAAGCTATATATGACAAACCCACAGCAAGCATCACCCTCAATGGTGAAAAATTGAAAGCATTTCCCCTGAAATCAGGAACAAGACAAGGGTGCCCACTCTCACCACTACTATTCAACATAGTTTTGGAAGTGTTGGCCACAGCAATCAGGGCAGAAAAAGAAGTAAAAGGAATCCAGATAGGAAAAGAAGAAGTGAAACTCTCTCTGTTTGCAGATGACATGACCCTCTACATAGAAAACCCTAAAGACGCTACCAGAAAATTACTAGAGCTAATCAACGAGTACAGTAAAGTTGCAGGATATAAAATTAACACACAGAAATCTCTTGCATTCCTATACACTAACAATGAGAAAACAGAAAGAGAAATTAAGGAAACAATACCATTCACCATTGCAACAAAAAGAATAAAATACTTAGGAGTATATCTACCTAAAGAAACAAAAGACCTATACATAGAAAACTATAAAACACTGATGAAAGAAATCAAAGAGGACACAAACAGATGGAGAAATATACCGTGTTCATGGATTGGAAGAATCAATATTGTCAAAATGGCTATACTACCCAAAGCAATCTATAGATTCAATGCAATCCCTATCAAACTGCCAAGAGCATTTTTCACAGAACTAGAACAAATAATTTCACAATTTGTATGGAAATACAAAAAACCTCGAATAGCCAAAGTAACCTTGAGAAAGAAGAATGGAACTGGAGGAATCAACCTGCCTGACTTCAGACTATACTACAAAGCCACAGTCATCAAGACAGTATGGTACTGGCACAAGGACAGAAATATAAATCAGTGGAACAGAATAGAAAGCCCAGAGATAAATCCACGAACCTGTGGTCACCTTATCTTCGACAAAGGAGGCAAGGATATACAATGGAAGAAAGACAACCTCTTTAACAAGTGGTGCTGGTCAACCACCTGTAAAAGAATGAAACTAGAACACTTTCTAACACCATATGCAAAAATAAACTCAAAATGGATTAAAGATCTAAATGTAAGACCAGAAACTATAGAACTCCTAGAGGAGAACATAGGCAAAACACTCTCCGACATAAATCACAGCAAGATCCTCTATGACCCACATCCCAGAATATTGGAAATAAAAGCAAAAATAAACAAATGGGACCTAATGAAACTTAAAAGCTTTTGCACAACAAAGGAAACTATAAGCAAGGTGAAAAGACAGCCCTCAGAATGGGAGAAAATAATAGCAAATGAAGCAACAGACAAAGGATTAATCTCAAAAATATACAAGCAACTCCTGCAGCTCAACTCCAGAGAAATAAATGACCCAATCAAAAAATGGGCCAAAGAACTAAACAGACATTTCTCTAAGGAAGACATACAGATGGCAAAAAAAACACATGAAAAGATGCTCAACATCACTCATTATCAGAGAAATGCAAATCAAAACCACAATGAGGTACCATTACACACCAGTCAGGATGGCTGCTATCCAAAAGTCTACAAGCAATAAATGCTGGAGAGGGTGTGGAGAAAAGGGAACCCTCTTACACTGTTGGTGGGAATGCAAATTAGTACAGCCACTATGGAAAACAGTGTGGAGATTCCTTAAAAAGCTGGAAATAGAACTGCCATATGACCCAGCAATCCCACTCCTGGGCATACACACTGAGGAAACCAGATCTGAAAGAGACACGTGCACCCCAATATTCATCGCAGCACTGTTTATAATAGCCAGGACATGGAAGCAACCTAGATGCCCATCAGCAGATGAATGGATAAGGAAGCTGTGGTACATATACACTATGGAATATTACTCAGCCATTAAAAAGAATTCATTTGAATCAGTTCTAATGAGATGGATGAAACTGGAGCCCATTATACAGAGTGAAGTAAGCCAGAAAGATAAAGACCATTACAGTATACTAACACATATATATGGAATTTAGAAAGATGGTAATGATAACCCTATATGCAAAAAAAGAAAAAGAGACTCAGATGTATAGAACAGACTTTTGGACTCTGTGGGAGAAGGCAAGGGTGGGATGTTTCAAGAGAACAGCATCGAAACATGTATATCTAGGGTGAAACAGATCACCAGCCCAGGTTGGATGCATGAGACAAGTGCTCGGGCCTGGTGCGCTGGGAAGACCCAGAGGAATGGGGTGGAGAGGGAGGTGGGAGGGGGGATTGGGATGGGGAATACATGTAAATCCATGGCTAATTCATTTCAATGTATGACAAAAACCACTGCAATGTAGTAAAGTAGTTAGCCTCCAACTAATAAAAATAAATGGAAAAAAACAAAAAAACAAAAACATAAAAAAAGAAAGAGAGGTGGGCAGGGAAGGAGGGGAAGTTTCTATGTTCAAAAATTTAGGAAACCCATGATTAATCAACTTTGTAGATGTCTTAACTGTAGGACTTTCAGAGTCTTTAAAATATATTAATGTGCATTTTAAGGACATAATATGAAGAATTTATCTCATTCAATTTTTTTGTAAGACATTTTAACAATGTTCTACGAAGTACATTTTGAGAACTGCTACTCCAGGTATTTGAAGACATTCTAGGTAAAGTTCGTGGCGCAGGAAATTTTTTTTTTTTGTCATCTTTAGGATAAAGATCAGGGCATATAAAATGGGAGACCTAACCTAGTTGAACTTGGATTTTTGTTATCAGGTCTAGGTCAAAACCATAAAAAATGTACAGGCAAGGGTAGACTGAGGCAAACATGACTTTAAGACAGATAATGTATTAATATTAAACTCCACATTTACTTTGTATCTTAACCCTGTGTACTTACCACTTCTTCCTTACTGTTGCTAACTATTTATGCATGTTTGTGTGTGATTCTGTTTAAAATGACCAGTGAAATTTTAAACCACTTCATGTCATGGATTATGTCCTATGATTTTTCTGTCAGTTTACTATATTGCTTTTGTGCCCAAAATATGCTTACATGCATTTAATAATTTGAGCCAGACATTTACGTTTTTTTGAAAAAATAAATGACTCAGCAGAATTGTAAGAGGGACCAATTGAAAATCTATTGGAGTTTTATAATCAAATAACATAATTCATGAAAATGATCATTTTTATTCTCATAAAAATGCTAATGTGAATTCACAATACTTCAGACTTGGAATTTCTGCAAATCAGAAGCTGGATGTAAAAATTATCCCATTCCTTGACAACTGTTTGGTCTTCAAGCCCTGCTGGGACTCTCAGCCACATGTGACAGGTCTAAGATTTGAAGGAGGCTTCACCATACCAGTTTGAAAATCTAAGTCTGTCTCTTCCCATACTTAGCCAATTGCTAGCCTTTCAGGTCCGTCAGTTCCAGTCATTCACTCTTTTGTTCTCCTTATGTGTATTTGGTCTTCCCACCTGGATTTCAAACGGCTTAAGACAATAATCATTCCATTCCACTTCATGGTCTATGAGTCAGGGATTTGGGGAGCGCTTGGTGTGGCAGCTCTGGCTTGGGGTCTGGCACGCAGCTGCAGTGGGAGTGGGGACTGGAGCAGCTGAGGGCGGCTCGTGTCTATTAGACTTCACATCATCTGGGCCTTGTCCTTGTGGTTTCTCCACAGGAGCGGATTTGAACTTCCTCCCAGCATGGCGGCCTCAGAGTAGTAAAACTGCTTACATGGCAGCCGAAAGCTTTGGGAGAAAATTCCAGTGGGCAAGGTGGAGGCTGTCTCTCCCGTTATGCCCTAGCCTCGGAAGTTTGTGTCGTTTCCACCATCCTCTGATCACAAGAGTCACACAGTCCATCTGATTCAAGGAATATAGACCGCCTTAGCCAATAAGAGTGCTAAAGTTGCATCTTAGGAGTTATGTGGGATGGGAGTTAATTTTGTGGTTGAGTTGGAAATGCAATCTGTCACATCATCAGAATTTTTGACATGGTGCTTTGCAAAAGGTGGGTGCTCAGTAAATGTTTGTCAAATTAGTAAAATAAAAACACTATTCCTAGAGGTGCAATTTGTCGACTTAAAAATATGCACATGTGAGAGTTATACATTTTATTTGGGGCAAAATGAGGACTGCAGCCCAAGAGATAGCACCTCAGATAGCTCTGAGAAACTGCTCCAAAGAGACACAGGGGGAAGGTCAGTGTGTATGTGATTTTGGTGAAGGGACGATGCAAACAGTCAAGCACATATTTCTCCAAAGGTTTCTACTAGTCTCGTGAAACTTTTGCTAGTCACAAGGAAGAGTCATCACCATGTAGGATTTTAGTGTTTTTCTAGATACGAGGCAATACAAGAATCAGGCTCACAAAATCCATTTCTGAAGTATCTAACTATCCGAAGGCCTGTCCTGCCAGTTTCCCCCCACCACGTCCCAGGCACAGAGTGCCTCGTTTCTGCTCTCCACCCTGAACTCTCAGCGGTGATGAAGGTCAGCAGCTGCAGCAGCATATGACTTAATCCTTGTAGAGGTAGCTGGCACGTGCCTGTGGCAAGTGTCAATTTGTAGTTGGCAAAGTGAAAAACCAACCCAGTAAAAGTCTTGACTGCATACCCTGCCACTCTAAGACACTCTTGCAATTTCAAAAACTTTAAAAGAAAGATGTCACTAACTGTTCTGCCTTGTTTACAACTCTATTGGCTGACTCTGTTATTTGCATTATTTGTGGAGGAGTCTGTGTCCTTTTCTGCTTGAAAGTGTTTGCAGTAGATGTTGAGAGTAAGTTTATCTCTATCCTTAGACCTGCCCCATCTCCCCAAACCTTTTCCAAAGTCCTACAAACCATGTTAATAGAGTCCATACGGGTTAATTATAGCTTTCAAGAACTCTGGAAATGAGGAGAGTCAAATACTTGTGCAGAGAGGGAGGAGTGATTTATTTCCCCAGTGCATTTCCATTTTGGCATAGAGAGAGATAACAGTGGTGTTCAACCAGTTGGAAGTAGCACCCAGAGAGATACCATTAACTCGACAAAACTTCAGCATCCAGGAGAGAATAGAATAATAGGATTTTTTGCAACAGAGGAGGCTTAGAGATTCTCTGTGAACAATTTCAGTTAGCAAAGAGAAAATGAAGTTTATTTAATGTAGCTGAATTTGCAAAGCAGGTTAGTGCTGTTCTAATGTTGTTTTAATGAGTTTTCCTAACAGTGAGCAAAACAACTTAAGGCTAGAAAAAATTTGAGAAAGACTATTTGACTTCTGAAAACTGTGCCTTTCTAGATTCCAGGAATATTCTAAGTGGTCGATGGCTGTTAATCATTATACAAGAAAAGGGCTCTGTGAGCTATGCTGAGCTAAAAAATATATGTTAACAGGTTTTTACTAAGAGACTTCCTTAATAAGCTAACATTTACTATGAATTTAAAGAAGGGTAGTTGAGGAGATGACTACTGGAAGGAACTATAGCTTTGACGATAGAGACCTTTGTCAGCAAAGTGAGGTCTCTACTTTTTAATACACTGTTGAACTCTGGTGCTGGAGAAGACTCTTGAGAGTCCCTTGGGCTGCAAGGAGATCAAGTCAGTCAATCCTAAAGGAAATCAACCCTGAATATTCATTGGAGGGACTGATTCTGAAGCTCCAATACTTTGGCCCCGTCATGCAAAGAGCAGACTCATTGGAAAAGACCTTGATGTTGGGAAAGATTGAAGGCAAAAGGAGAAGGGGGCAAGAGAGAATTAGATGATTAGATAGTGTCACTGACTCAATGGACATGAATTTGAGCTAACTCTGGGTGATAGTAAAGGACAGGGAAGCCTGGCATCTGCAATCCATGGGATTGCAGAGTCAGACACAACTTACCGACCAAACAACAGCAGCAACAAAGTTGAGAAGATATTTCTCAACTGCACCCTTCTGTTTAAAAGTATTTCTAAAGTCAGCTGTATTATAGAAAAAGTTTTGAGAAACACTGAAATCCTTCCCCAGAAAGCTATAATATCAAGACTGCAGTTTCTATGGGTGCCAGAGCCACTATACAGGCTTAGAGCTTTGTGAAGATAAGCAAGTTTCAAAAGAATGCTCAAGCAGCCCTTAGCCAGCATCCCTTTCAAATGATACTTTGACAATGTCTTCCTTATGAATGTATGAATGAACTATTCAACTAAATCTATAAATGGATGTCATGTGTGTCCTGAATTAGATTAGTTATTTTGTAAAATACATATATTCTAGAGCTTAATGTTGTAGTCATTGGAAAGTTATAAGCCATTTAGGGAAATTCTGATCATCAAGTTAAAATTCCTCCTATTTTCTGAGTTGTAGGATATAATACCTCTACTCAAGTAAAATCCAGACACTCTGCTTTAGAAGATTTAACATTTGAAAGAGACCACAAAGATCAACTCCATGTAGAAATTTATCACTTTGCTATAACACAGATTTGAACCTCATGTGCTGTGAGCTATGAGTGTGAGTGTAAGCAGATCACTTAATTAGGTGGTAAGTCTTTCAACCACCAGACCAGGCACTTTCAACTCAACATAGACTTTTTATTTTACATATGTTGATTTTGTAATTTATAGGGGTAGATAAATTAGCTATCATTGCATTCCGCTATGCATAGCATTAACATTTACAATTATGAATTAAATAAAATGATGATTCTTGCCCTCATAATAAGGAGTATGAAGTGAAGTCACTCAGTTGTGTCCGACTCTTTGCAACCCCATGGATTGTAGCCTACCAGGCTCCTCCATCCATGAAATTCTGCAGGCAAGAGTACTGGAGTGGGTTGCCATTTCCTTCTCCAGGGGATCTTCCTGACCCAGGGGTTGAACCCGAGTTTCTGCATTGCAGGCAGACGCTTTACCGTCTGAGCTACCAGGGAAGCCCTAATAAGGAGTCTGGAGGCAGTGAAACTGTAGGTAAACTTTAGTCAAGCTTGTTTGACCTGCCTTCAGTCCTTTTCATTGTTCCTAAAAAGACTAGTATGTTCTTCAAACAGCACATAGCCTAGATAAGATGTTTGCCTAAACTATTCTCCAAGAACTTGGAATCCACTGTGCCTAGTTCAAGCTGAGCTGGTTAAGACTAGGATCACAGCTCTGCAACTGGGCATGTTTGAGTGTCTGCTCAGTGACCCTTTGACCTCAGAGGGCCTACCACACTGAAGTGTCTCCAGTCGAATGTGCAGAGGCTTAGTTGCGCCTGTTAGATCCACGATCACTGCACCTTTTTTCAATCACCTTTCCTCACCGTCTCCATGCCTCCAACAGCTCTGCTGCTGTATTTCTCATTCCATAGAAACCCTGAGCCCCTCGCCTTGGGAAGGTGGATCTGAGACTTTCTCCTGTTTTCTTACTCGGCCGCCTTGTGAATAAACCCTCTTTTTGCTGCAGACCTCGGAATCTCAGCATCCCAGCTTGCTGTGTGTCAGACAGAAGGAACCTACTGCAGTAACTAGTAGCAGCCCAGAGCTAATAGTGGCTTACAGATCCCGTCAGGGACTCTGCTTTCTCCTCTTTGTCGCCACCTCTCTTAGCAAGTAGATTTTTCCTGTGGTCACAAGATCGCTGCTGAATCTGCAGGCACTGAAACCACATTCCAGTCAAGCAGAAAGGGAAAGGCCTAAGGATGGATGAAGCACAAGGGCACATGTCATTTATGTGCTCAGTCACGGCTGACTTTTTTCGACCCCATGAACTGTATACCCTGCCAAGTTCCTCTGGCTGTGAAATTCTCCAGGCAAGAATACTGGAGTGGGTTGCCATTTCCTCCTCCAGGGGATCTTCCGAACCCAGTGATTGAACCTGCATCTCTTGTGTCTTGTGCTTTGGCAAGTGGATTCTTTACCATTAATGCCACCTGGGAAGCCCATGTCATTTAAGTTTATTCCTTTTTTAAAATCAATAAATCCATATTTTTCTTAAAAGCCCTACCATAGATTTCATCTTTCATCTCATCACTCAGTACTTTGTCATATAGCCACTGCTGTCTAGAAGGGTACCTAAAAAAAATTGTTTGTTTTTTTTATTTTTGTCTGTTAAAGCCAAGGACACTGCTGCCACCATTTGGGAAGAAAAAAAAGTTTTTGTCATAGAGTCCTATTCCGGCCTGATGGAAGGTTGTGAGTGTTCAGACCTTTCTTCAGTAGTCGTAGTAACTCACAGTAAGTCAGGTGTTCATTATACCTGTCAGACACCCGAGGTTGCTAACTGCTTCCACCAGCATCCTCACTTGGCCCTGATGAGAGAGGCTCACTCTGTTTTTTGTTGTATCATTGATTTTTGGCCTTTATCAAAGTGTGTGTTCCTGTAAAGCTGAGGATCAGAACTTACAGAGATGCAATTTTTATTCTGTTTTGCTGGTAATTCCAAAAGTAGATTCCAGTGGACTCCTTTTTTTGTGAGGCCAAATAATGAGCTCATGATCATTCCCGAGGTGCCTAGCTAGCTGGTACTGTGCTAAGACCTTACTGAGGCATAGAAAGAAAAGATTTCTTCCCACCCACCCACTCTCATCCTCTGTTCTCTTCTTACCACTCATGGATGCCTCCTATGCCCTCCATTTCTGGTCCTGCAGCTATCTATTCAGGGATGTCAACCTGAGGTGTCAGAGGTGCAGGATGGGGAAGGATAAGGGGGTAGCAGTGGGAAAAATACATAGTGCTTCCTTCTTCCTGGGCTGATGGAGGTGCAGACTGGTTGGCCAGGGATCCCTGTTGGGGTCAGGTTCTGAGCCCAGTAGGTATGAATCTGGCCCTGTAGGGTCTGGGGTGGGAAGATCACAGGTGAAAGTGGAAAAGGAGTCTTTTCCAGGACAAAAAAGCAGTGTGCACACCAGAGACCATGGGGAAGCCGGGGCATCAGACAGAGGAGCCTGGAGGATTCTGACTTCTCTCTCGGCAGCTAGTAGATGACAAAGTCATCACCGAAAGAGTAAAACAGGAAAAATTCTCATCGTGTAGGATAATCAGGGGTTTCCAAGCCCTTTGGAAACCCTCTGAAGTGAGGTAAAATACCCGGAGTCCCATGCTCCCCACCCATTAGGCCCTAGTTCTTCCATTTTTTCAAAGTATATGAAAAAAAATTACTAATGCCAAAATGGGGTCATGAAAATGTTAGTACTTCTTATATATATGTTAACATTCTGCGGATTACCACTTTCAGGACACAAATACTCATGTGGGCACATTCACCACAATGCCTGTGTTTAACCTCGCTTGGACATCTGAAGTCTATACCTGAGATCATTCATGACTGGGAGACTCCAACAAATGGCCCTCCTGCCTGCCTTCTCAGGATGCCCACCCACACCACCTCCATGTCAGGATCTGCCCTCAAGGACAAGGGTTCTTTCACTTTAATCTCATACGTGTTTCTCTGATGGAATAAAGTCCAAATAGCAATTTTCCTTTTTGCTCCCTCCTCCCCAGCATATATTCTGACAGGTCAATGATCATCAGTTAGATAAAGAAATGTATCTGATGCTGTCTTTTAAAGGAATCAACTTGGAGTAGGCACTGGTGGCAGGAGTCTCAACTTGACTGTTTCACCAGCTGCTGAAAGAGAAGTGAGGGAATCCTCCAGGCTCCTCTCCCTGATGCCCCGGCTTCCTCATTCTTAAAGATTTCAGCCGGTCATCTGGATGATAGTATTTCTGTACATTGGTTTCTTTCTTCATTTGTTCTTTAATTGGTTAAGTTAACTAGACCTGGAGTTACCCTTGCGGGAAGTTCTGGCATTCGTGGGTTATTTTCACAGTGTGTGCTTAGCCGCTGAGTCGTGTCCCGCTCTGCAGCCCTGTGGACTAGCCCACCAGGCTCCTCTGTCCGTGGGGATTCTCCAGAATCCCCAAGCACTCTCCAAGAATACTAGAGTGGGTTGCCCTGCTTTTCTCCAGGGGACCTTCCCAACCCAGGGATAGAACCCAGGTCTTCCACACTGCAGACGGATTCTTTACCATCTGAGCTACCAGGGAAGCCCATTTTAATAGTAATAAGAATATTTGGGTTTCCCAAATACTGATTTTTTTTTCTCAGCATAATTGCCTTGTAATCAGAGCCAAGTATATAATCAGTTTTGTCAACGCTCTATGTGTTCTTACTGGAGGAGGAAATGGCAACCCACTCCAAGATTTTTTTTTTTTTACACTCCAAGTTTCTTGCCTAGAAAATCCCAAGGACAGAGGAGCCTGGCAGGCTACAGTCCATGGGCTCGCCAGGAGTCAGACGTAACTGAACACGTGTGTTCTTAAAGTGTTCACAGTTGAGGTCAGTGATCTATGTCCAAGAGGTTGTTTATCTATGTCCAAGAGGTGTTTTAGCATTTTCTATATTTCACTAATTTTGTCTGCTTGTTACACATAAAGAATATGTGTTAGACAAATTCATAATTGCAGTGAGAATTTTTTTTCCTGACACAATTGTGTTCATTTTAGACATGTTACTGAGTGCATACAAATAGAAACTACCATATTTTTTGGTGATTTTAACTTGAAATTTAAAGTGACCATCTTTTCTTTAGTAATATTTTATTAATATGGTTATACTAGCTTTCTTGTACTCAATTCCTACATGGCAGATCTTTTTTTCTGTTACTTTCAGCTATTTAATATTCTCATATTTAAAATACATTTCTTGTGTTCTGCCTATATTTGACTATTGTTGTTCTGAAAATCCTTTTCTTTTGACTGGGGCACTTAGTCTGTTTAAGTTAAATGCAGTTATTGGATTTTAAATTAGGCAGTTTTTTATTTTGTCAGTTGTTCTGTGTTCTTTTTCCTCCCCTATCCGGTCATCTTTTGGATGGATTAGTTTTATGATTCAAGTTTTTCCATCTGTGATTCCCTCCAAATATACTTTTATGGTTGTATACTCTTTTACTGGACTTCCCTGGTGGTTCAGATGGTTAAAAATCTGCCTGCAATGTGGGAGACCTGCTTGCAAAGAATCTTCCTGGGTTGGGAAGATTCTCCTGGAGGAGGGCATGGCAACCCACTCCAGTATTCTTACCTGGAGAATCCCCATGGACAGAGGAGCCCGTCTGGCTGCAGTCCATGGGGTCGCAAAGAGTCAGACACAACTGAGCGACTAAGCATGCATGTACTCTTTTACTGTTTTCAGTGATTTTCATAGAAGCTGCAGCATGCTTCCTTGAACTACCAAAGTCTGATGTGAAAGTTTCATGTCCATTTCCCTTCCTGTCAACAATGCCAAGACCTTAAAACTCTTTAATTCATTCCCTCCCATTTATATGCAAATACACAAGACAGTTTTTCTTTTACATGGCCAGTCTCACTTAGTATCACTCACATACTACTTTACTTTGGAGAAGGAAATGGCAACCCACTGCATTATTCTTGCCTGGAGAATCCCATGGACAGAAGAGCCTGGCAAACCCCAGTCCATGGGGTCTCAAAGATTTGGACATGACTGAGCATGAAATTAAAAGACGCTTACTTCTTGGAAGGAAAGTTATGACCAACCTAGACAGTATATTAAAAAACAGAGACATTACTTTGCCAACAAAGGTCCGTCTAGTCAAGGCTATGGTTTTTCCAGTGGTCATGTATGGATGTGAGAGTTGGACTGTGAAGAAAGCTGAGTGCTGAAAACCTGATGCTTTTGAACTGTGGTGTTGGAGAAGACTCTTGAGAGTCCCTTGGACTGCAAGGAGATCCAACCAGTCCATCCTGAAGGAGATAAGTCCTGGGTGTTCATTGGAAGGACTGATGCTGAAGCTGAAACTCCAGTACTTTGGCCATCTCATGTGAAGAGTTGACTCGTTGGAAAAGACCCTGATGCTGGGAGGGATTGGGGGCCAGAGGAGAAGGGGACGACAGAGGATGAGATGGCTGGAAGGCAGCACCAGCTCGATGGACATGAGTTTGAGTAAACTCCGGGAGCTGGTGATGGACAGGGAGGCCTGGCGTGCTGTGATTCATGGGGTCGCGAAGAGTCAGACACGACTGAGCGACTGAACTGAACTGAACTGACTGAGCAACTAACATGTCATCACTCTTTCCTGCTTCTTTGACCTTCCTTCTGGGATCATTTTCCTTCTGCCTCCCAAACATCCCTGAAAATGTCCTTTAGTTTAGATGGGTCTGTAGCATGATCTCTGAATTTCCATTTATCCAAATATGTTTATTCCACCTTTTTTCTATGGGATGTTTTCAAGAGATGCAAGTTCTGAGGGATTCCCTGTTGGTCCAGTGGTTAGGACTCTGTGCTTTCACTGTCAAAGGCCTGGGTTTGATCCTGGGTCAGGGAACTAAGGTCTCACAAGCCACACTGGCGTGGCCAAAAAAAAAAATAGGTTCTAAGTTAGTCATTCTTTTCCTCCAGCATACTAAAGTTGCTCTGCTTTCTTCCATGTTTGCTGTGGAGACCTCAGTTATTAGTCTATTTGTTGCTCCTTTGAAGGAAATCTTTTTCTAACAGCTTTTTAGCTTTGTTTTTCTGTGATTGCATGCTGTAGATTTGGGTGTCTTTTTATTTATCCTGCTTGGGATTCATGCAATTTCTTATTGTCAGCTAACACCTTCCTTCAGTTCTGGACAATTCTAAGTCATAATCTCTAAATCCCTTCTGCCATGTTTCTACTCCCTTCCAGTTAAAAATATATTAAACTTTCTCACATATCCTGTGTGTCTTCCTGTTCTTTTTTCCATCACTTCATGCTTCTCTTTGGGTAATTTCTACTAACCTGTTGTCAGCTGTTTATTTCTTTGTTTTTTTGTTTTCCTAAACCTGTCCACTAAGTTTTAAATTTTTATTACAGTATTTTTTTAAATTCTAGAATTTCTGTTTTTATTGTAATGCATATTTCTGTCCCCGCCCCCAATTTTATGCCCCACCTTTTATCATCTTGAATATGCCAAGCATTGTTTTATAATCTATGTCTGATAATTCCAGTATCTGAAGTCCGCAGTATTCATTTCTGTTTTGTTACTTTTGATTGGCTCTTGTTCATAGTATCTTTTCTACCGATCTTCCTTCCCCTGTATTTGAAAAACTATTTGTAGAAACAATTTGAGGCATAAAGTGAAGTTGTTTTTCTTCTAGAGAAGATTTATTTGCTTTGGCCAGGCATCTGGGAATGCTAGCAATCCAATCCAACTTTCATCCAGTTTCAGAGCTTGAGATCAATGTGGACACTCGGAGAGGTGACGCTGGGGTTCGGTCACTGTGAGAAGTGGCTTCAGACTTATTTGACTCTTGGGGCTCTACTCTGCAGGTCCCACTCCAAAGCCAAAGTGTGAAGTACACAGTTCCCACCTTTGGGCCTTTAGGATTCTTTTTTCATCCTTAGCATTGGGAGGCCACCAGAATAATTTAGTTTCTAAGCTGCCTCTAGTGGATCAACAAATGTCATCAGGGAAAAATAGCTTCAGGTGCTGTGCTCATCCCTACAAGTCCCTTTTTCTTTTAATAATTCCTCAGTATCTTGATTGTCTTTTAATGCTTTAATTATTTTATATATATATATATTTGCACACACATCTATATATCTATATATATCTCATCAGCCAGTTGTCATGAGATGAGTGGGGCTTCAGTGGTAAAGAATCTGCCTGCCAATGTAGGAGACTGGGTTTGATCCCTGGGTCAGAAAGATCACCTGGAGGAGGAAGTGGCAACCCACTCCAGTATTCTTGTCTGGAAAATTCCGTGGACAGAGAAACCTGGTGGGCCACAGTCTGTGGATTGCAGAGTCAGACATGACTTATCAACTGAGCATCCGCACACGCATGAAAAGGGTATTCTAATTTTCCTAATTCAACATTTACCGACATTTTAAATATAGAAATTCCTATCTGGGATCTTCTCCCCTTCCACTCTAGAAAACACCTATACTTGTGAATGAAGATGTGTCCAGCAGTATATTCTCCCACTGTTATCTTCTCCTGGAGCAGGGATACCAGCTCATGATTGCTTTACATGTACAATAGTTTCTTACCCTTCTTGGGAAGAGTGTAACGTGTCATTGTAATTGTTCTTTCTGCATTCATAACTCACTATTTATTAAGTCAGTGTTTATTAAGCATTAACTACTACATAGCTGGATAATTTTCTAAGCATTCAGAATGCAGGGTGAACAGGGCAGACACACTTCCTGGCCATATGGTGTTTGTGGATTAAGATAAAACAACAGTCCTTTCAAAGTACGTCTCCAGATGCATTTACTTAATGTATGAAGCGTTAAAAGTGACACAATAATCGCCTCCCTAATCAGAGTTCCTAACACTAAGCACTGGGAAGACTGGAGAGCCAGGCTGAGAATGGGCTGGTGCTTCTACCAGACACTTAACTCCGGAATCTCCACGGCATTGCCTAGCCTTGCTACCCACCTGGACTGCAGGAGCTATTGCAGCTGCCAGCCTCTACCGTCAAGGCACACCCCCCATTCTGCCCCTCTGTGACTAACTCCTGACTCAGAGTCTGTGTGTCTGTCTGACTGGGCCTGGGTCACGTAGCCACCCACATAAGGGACACTGGGAAAGAAAGGGCCTGCATCCTCTGGCAGGTTCTGTGCTCACACACTGGCTCTGCATCCTAGTTAGACCTAGAATACAAGGAATGTCCAAATACAGTAAAGTGCATTCAGTGAACAGCTCAAAATAATGACAAATACCTACTTCACTACCGTTTGTTGAAAGTGGACTCTCTATCAGGCACTGTGCTTAGGACTTAGGATGCATCATTTCACATAAACCTCATGACAAACCTACTCTGTTTTTACAGATGAGGAAACCAAGGCTTTGAGAGGTTAGATAGCATTTCCATATGCCCATAGGCAGTATGTTCCAGAGCTGAGCTGTTTATCTGGATCAGTCTGACCGCAGAGTCCATGTCTAACCACTTCACTACACTGCCTTCACCCTGGCGCCTACCTCCTTTGCTAGATTTAGGCTTAAGGTCTCTCTTCCTAGTAGTGAGATACTAGGGCTGTCATTAAAATAAACCTGATTGTATATGATATTTTAAATTAGCATTAATATTCAGGAAGTCTCCTTCCAGGAAATTCATCAACATAATCCACTAAGGTACTGATTGTTGACTCAGTTCAGTTCAGTTCAGTTGCTCAGTCGTGTCCGACTCTTTGTGACCCCATGAATCGCAGCACACCTCCTTGTCCATCACAGCCTCCCTGTCCATCACGAACTCCCAGAGTTTACTCAGACTCATGTCCATCGAGTCGGTGATGCCATCCAGCCACCTCATCCTCTGTCGTCCCCTTCTCCTCCTGCCCCCAGTCCCTCCCAGCATCAGGGTCTTTTCCAATGATTGTTGATTAGTGCAGACCAATTGTTACATTACTGGCAATGTAAGTACTGTGTGTTTTACTCTAACAGTCTTTTAAGATCCCATCTTTTTGGCCTACTTAATGTCAGTCAGAAATGAATTGCCAGAAATGACATTTTAATCCATGATATCATTCCTTCACTCCCAGCCAAGAGGGATGTTACAGGAAAAGAAAGTGCAACCTAGGATAAAATACATGTATACAAAGGCACAGATGTGCTACATTAAGGTATATCCCAGTTCTCTTTCCAGCTAATCCTTCTTCAAAACAGCCATTTACTTTTGCAGAGCATAAGAGTCAAGAAAGGACTATCTACCATCTAGGTTGCAACTATGCATAACCACACCTAATACTGAGGATTCTGAAAGTGACGTTGTCTTTGTCACACTGGGAACTTTGACAGCCAAAATGGAAAAATAAAGGCAACTTGAAAGCTATTTCAAAAAAGTATGACAGTGCAGAAACAAAGGTAGCAGGAAGAAGAGGGATCTCTGAACGAACAGGACAGGCTGAAGTTATAAACTGAGTGTCCTGACACAGAGGGCTTTTGAGGTGACTTTTTAGGTCTGTGACTCTGTGAGACAGAGAAGCACATGTCACGTGACTCAGGTGAATCGAGGGAAGACATGAAATGGAAAATGAAGTGAAAAATCTGAAATGGCAAAGGAAACTGACAGATTTGTGAAAAGAGAAGCAAGCCAAACAAGGTTCTCATCCCTATATTCACATTTCAAAGTACTTGCAGCATCATTAGTATTATCACATGGGTTTATTGTATTTTAATACTTTATTATATAACTTTTAATAAATACAAATAAGTTTACATTACCACAAGAAGTTTAGAGATTTCTCACTTTGAAGAGTATAGTTGCTCTCTAGTCGATGCCCTGTGAATATGTATGCATCTGACTTCCCTAAGAAGGTGATTGGACTTTTCTATCACTTGAAGGTTTGTTCCAGAGGAACAGCTGCCAAATGGGGTAACTGCCACATGACCTTGGAAGAAAAGGATGTCGTTAAGAACAGAATTCACCACCTAACTATTTTTGCCCGAAGAAACCCTCTTAAATGTACACTGCATTGTGCAAGAAATTTTCCGTGCTCCGCTTCAAACTAAATTGGCCTGGGATTTTCAGCGGGTACTCTGATAAGTGTTCAAGGCTGGACTGTAAATCAATACCTGGTATCTCTGGGATTCTGCTCAGCACAAGGAAGACAGTGCTTCCCATCCTACCCCAGAGAGAGCATTTTTCCAAACATGTGGTTCTCACTGTTCAAAGAGGTCGCCTGTTGAATCTGGAAGTCAAGGACATGGAAACTGGCCCCTTCCCTTTGGCATTTTCCACATTCTAACCTGTACAACATTGTTAATCATAACCATACTGTATACAACCAGGCATATAGTTTCTTTTGGTCTGGATCAGTCTACTTTGTTCTTTTCTTCCACAGCACAGAAAACCTTTAGATTTAGCCTTGAGACATTGTACCTTCTATAACCCAAACATCCTTCAGGTCAGTTCAGTTCAGTCACTCAGTCGTGTCTGACTCTTTGCAACCCCATGAATCACAGCACGCTAGGCCTCCCTGTCCATCACCAACTCCCGGAATTTACTCAAACTCATGTCCATCGAGTCGGTGATGCCATCTAGCCATCTCGTCCTCTGTCTCCCCCTTCTCCTCCTGCCCCCAATCTGTCCCAGCATCAGGGTCTTTTCCAATGAGTCAACTCTTCGCATGAGGTGGCCAAAGTACTGGAGTTTCAGCTTCAACATCAGTCTTCCAATGAACACCTAGGACTGAGCTCCTTTAGGATGGACTGGTTGGATCTCCTTGCAGTCCAAGGGACTCTCAAGAGTCTTCTCCAACACCATAGTTCAAAAGCATCAGGTTTTCGGCACTCAGCTTTCTTCATAGTTCAACTCTCACATTCATACATGACCACTGGAAAAACCATAGCCTTGACCACGTCCTTAAGCTCCATCAAAAAGTAGATACAAATAAAGTCCTTTTAATATCCATGAAATAAATCTTGCTCTTGCCTGAAGCTTCTGGTACATGCAAATCAACTCCCCCTCCACTGTTCTCCCTACCCATCACAAGGGGTACTTTGAGTTCCTGAGTATCTCATACATACTTTGAACAAGTTGGTGCCTCTGGTCCCTCTGTGATGTGACTTGCCTTATTCTTTTTCAGATCCCACTCATCCTTTTCCTATAAGTAACTTAAGAACTGCCCCTTGCCACCAGTGTTAATGGTGCCCACCACCACCAGCCATGTCCATGCAAAAGGCGTGAGTTCCTGCTGCTCCCAAAGCCAGCAGTTCCAGTGTTTCAGGGTTTGTTTGTTCCCTGGGTATTTACTGACTGCCCACTTTTTCGGACATTGTGGAGGCACCCTCCTCATCTCTGTGCCATACTTGGCCACTTGGACCACTAAGTGATGCCACTTAAGCTAAGTATTTTAGAAAGGTCTTAGTGAAACCAGCTTCTTTAATTTTGACTAGTATTAATAATTCACTGAGCAGGGATTCAAAACCTGTCCAGCAGCCAAGAGAGAGGAGAAAATTATCCTGCCCCTTCCACTGACCTCTACCCTTTCTGCTCCATCAAGAGCCCTTCCAAGAAAACTAACAAAAAACCAAACAAACATTTCTTTATTCTTTTCCTTAAAAGTGCAAATCAATCACCAGTCATTCATGCAGACTGATTGTCAGAAAAGTCATAAACCCTCCACTTTCAGGCATAGCTGCAATCTCCCTCCTAGCCTTAATTTAGCTACTACATTCTGCTGTGTTATTCTGTTAACATAATTTCTTAACTTTCCTACTCGATTACCAATAACTTGAGAACTTGTCAACTTTATTCTCTTCTCTCCCCTAGAGTACCTAAAATACTGTCTCCCATGTCATTATTTAATTGACTTGATAATGACCTTTTGGGTGTAAACCTAGTAAATCCCAAGGATATGACTCAATCTCTTCATGGAGTCACATTCAAAGGAAACACAAGTTGGCTTGCAATATTTGAGGAACAAAATATATTATCTCCATTATTGATAAAGCATTAGCGTTTGCTATCATGCATTCGCTGTCCAGAATTTCCCAGAAGGCTGCTCTTGGTTATCATTCCTTCTCATTACTTCAGTCATTCCTCTCACATCAATAGTGATTACAAAAACCAATGAAGCAAAGCCCAAAACCTCTTCTACTTTTACTTATTTCTTCTTCTAGCCCTTCTCCACATTCCCCACCTGGGACACCTCCTTCTCTGCCCCTCCTTCTCCAACCTCTCTCTGAAAAGCCACCTGTGAAATAGTTTCATTTCTTACTGTAGTCACTTTTTAAATGAGAATCATCAATCTGCAGGGAGAGGAAAAATGATCTTTCAGGACCTGACTTGGAAATAAGCCTATGAGAATGAGACAGTGATATTTTTTCCTTGTTAAACAAAAATAAGCGTGTTGTCTGTTGATCTGTGTATTATTTTAAAAACTGAAAAACAAAGTTTGAGCTGAATCTGTTTTTAGATCTTTCTGGTAATTTTCTCCAAAGGAAAAAAGTTCTGAAACAAAACATGAGTGGCTAAAAAGGTACTTTTCTGCAGTATTTTGACAGACTATTTTTGTAATATTTTTGCCCTTTTAGGCTCTTGTAAACTCAGTCAGCATAAAATTGCCAGAGGGCAACTGAGAACCAATTTTAAACACTACACTCAACTTGTATCTAGGAAAACAATGTAAAATGAAGAGTTTGTCACCTGGATAATTTTCTGCACACCCCTCTACAGTATCCAATCTATTACAGTGATTATCTATAACTGTGTGTTTTTTTTTTAAACCCACTATATTGGCTTTAAATAATAACTGTTTTATTATCTCATGATTTTGTGGGTTGACTGGGCTCAGCTAGGCAGTTCTGATCCATGCAATATGGGTCAGGGCTACAATCATTTGAGGACTTGACTTGTCTGCAGCATTCAAGCTGGTTCACTGGTACGTCTGGTGCCTTGACAGGCACAGTTCAAACACCAATGCTTCCATCCATCTTTTATTTATCTGAACCAGGAGGCTGGGTCTCTCTCTCTCTCTGGTCTGAGGGTCTCTCCTAACCCCATATGACTTTTCCAGCAGAATTTCCATGAAGCATAGAGGCTACCCAGCTTTCTTCACACTTAGGTATAGAACTTCCACATTCTGTTGGTTAAATTGATAGATAGGGCCCATCCAGACAATATGGAAGGGGGTGAATATTAGAAGATGTGGTTCATGGTAACCACCTCTGGAGATTGGCTGCCTCCACCACATACAATTAGCTGAAGCAACTCAATGACCCTTTTGATAATAAGCACTTATTTTTTTTCTATTCAGAACATTAATTTAACCTGATTCTTTTTTTCAGTGAAATTTCCCCCAAGTGTCCACTAGTATAGTTTTGGAGTCAATGCATACATTTTTTGTCCTGAAATAAAACTGTGTGTGCTTTACTACAGAAACACTAATATTCACTATTTTAGATGATTTAGACATCTAGAGGCCTGAAATGAAAACTTAACTAATGATCACTAAATGCGAAAACCCTGATAGAACTATACACTTAAACCTAAAGACATAAAGCCAAGTTTCCCAAAGAATGTTCCATAACATTGGTGCTGCAGCTTATAAATGCTATTGTATGGATAAAGAGTTTGGAGGAAATGCTAATTTAAACAAAGTTGATTAAAGGAGAAATTTATTAGATATTTAATATGCAAAGTGGGATAGAATATTTTGTTTCCTTAACTTATTTGAGCGTGAAACTTTGTCTTATCCCCAAGAACTGAAGCTCCACTTAATACTATGGGAAAATGATCTCTATAAAGCATCATGTGCTGTGAAGACGCCATTGTGACCCAGTGCCTTTATGCTCTGTACGTTATTGGTGTAAAATATATCCTTAAAGCATGGAAGTTACATTAATCATTATAAAGTCAATAACATCATTAATCATCTTGCCACATAATAGATGCTAAGTACTTAAATCCACTTAAAATGCACCAGGTATATCACACACATTATCCCCTTTAATCCTCCTAATAGATGCACAAAATAGACACTACAATTTCCATTTTATAGATGAGGAAACTGAGTCAAAAGAATACCTGCAATTAAGAGGCAGAGTGATGGCTTGAACCTCTGTTGGTATGACTCCAGAGTCCATGAGCTTGACCTCAGCCCTATATTACCTTCTGTTCTGCACATTGAATCAAGTTTACTGCTTCTAATATTAATGCTTCAGTTTACTTTGAGATTCCACAACTTCAGAGGAAACTAATGTTAATCAAGCACCTACAACATACCAGTCCTTATGCTTTTATGCATATTTATTAGGTGGTTTAGTCCTTACAATAATCCTGGAAGAAAAGTGTTGAACATTTTGTGAGGAAAAATAAATAAAGTTCCCTGCTTTGATACTGAATGTTTTGCCAACATAGGATAAGCATCTCATAAGTCACTTCAGATCATCACTCATGAACTCACTCAGTTCTGAAGTACAAACTATCATCCCTCAAATTCCTTCTCCAAAGAATTGCTTCACTGAAGTACCGACAACATTCAAACTGATTCAAGCATAAATAAACCCTTCCTCCAGCCCATTCAGTATCTTCTTGCAGTCCTAGTGAAAATTATACAGAATAATGGAGTCTATACTTTAAAAATTCTGTATCCATGTGAGTTTCTCTCTTGATTGTATGCAAATGTAAAATAAGTGAATGGAAATTAACAGTACAGCTTGAATCTTTGCACAATGCCATTGCAATGCAGCAAAATGGCCAAAATAACCATAAAAAACATACTCACTTTTGAAGTTATTTCAAGATGGAATCCTGAGCACAAATTTACAAGGCCTTTGAGGGTTCACTGAAATAAAAAGACAGAAACACAAGAAACAATAACATCAGAGTACATTAGATGGGGGCATGAAGAATGGTGTCATTAGTGAATGAGATATTTCAACACATTTCTGGGTGACTCGATGCAAATGGGAGCCTCCGGGGAGGTGAACAAGCATAGAATTCTCTACAAGAGGCACTGCAGTGAGGTGAGAGCTTTTCTGTTAGTAGCAAAGGTGAAACAACCCCTAGCCCAGAGTTTTTAAATAAGAGAGAAACATAGGGCTATCAATATGTTCTTTAAATCTATGTGAAAACTACGGTCTATGTATGAAAAGCTGTTTTAATTACTCCTCAATTCCCACCTCTACTCAGAGGGAAATCAGCCCAGAAATGTGACCTAGAGATGAGCAGAATGGACTGTGGAGCATTGGTTCAAAGCCTGCTTCGGTCACTTACTGCTGCGTGACTTTGACAGGTTATTTAATCTCTCTGTGCTTCCATTCCCTTGTGTGTGATAATAACAGTAGCTAGCCCAAAGGATTGCTGTGAGGAGCAAATGATTTTATATATGTGATGTTCTTAGGGCTGGCACATGACCAACAGCTCTATCAATATTAGCTTTTGTGTTTATCAGCAGCAGCATCATAACCTCTGGAACAAATCTCTTGGATCAGCCACAGAAGAATATCTGTGGTTTATGGTATGGGAACTGGGATCTCCAAGTAATGCCCTCCTCAATCTGGAATTTGGGGGACTAGTACCTAACTGCTGGCTCCTTGCCCAACTAACCCTACAGCAATCCTGCCCATGAATGCCTCCCCCTCAACTGCAAAAGGTTTATAGTCAGACTCCCCACCAAAGGAGAGGCAAACTATATCAGGAAATAGACCCACTAATTAAAGTGAATCCCCTCCCAACTATTCAGTTTGAAATATAAATAGAAAACCAAAGATCTCTAAGCACAGTTTACCAGCATCTTTTTTTAATAGTCAAAGTAAGTTTTTATTTTATTTTGGTTTTGTTTCCAGCTTTATCAAGATATAATTGACATATAACTAAATTTAAGGTGTAAAATGTGATGCTTTGATATACATAAACATTATGAAATGATCACCACAATGAGGTTGGTTAATACATTATCATTGTTGTTTAGTCAACACATTTAGACATATCACTGAGTCACATCTAATTCTTCTGCGACCCTGTGGACTGTAACCCACCAACCTCCTCTGTCCATGGGATTTCCCAGGCAAGAATACTGGAGTGGGTTGCCATTTCCTTCTCCAGGGGATCTTCCCAACCCAGGGATCATATCCACATCTCTTGCACTGGCAGGCAGATTCTTTACCATTGAGATGCCTGGGAAGACCCATTATCATTGTACATAGTTACAAATAGCAGAAATTGATCCCAGAGGAACTAGAGATAATTCAAGGAGCAGAGAGAAGTTTAAAAACAGCAACAAACTCCAATTAGAAATCTCAGATTTGAGACAATTTATACCTACCAAAAAATACATACACACACACACACATACACATATACACACACACACACATACATATACACACACACATATATGTAATGGACACCAAAAGAAGAAATCAAGAACAACAACAAAGAAGAGCTTTTGGTACTGAAAACATAATTTCTGAAAATTCAAAAAAAAATTTCTAAAAAAGCTAAAAGTTAAATTCAAGGCAGTTCCCCAGGATATAAAGCACAATGACAAGAAGATGGAAACTAAGAGAAAAAAGAACAAAAGCCTTAGAGGGCCAATTTATAGGAATGTCATGTAAAACTAATGGGTCCTAGGGGGGAAAAAAACCCAAAATGGGTGGTCCAGGGGTACCAAAGATGAGGTTGGAAAATACATCCCATGGCTGAGGAAGGATTTAATGATTCTGGTTGAGATGCCCTGTGAAGGTGGAACAGGGGGGTGATGTCCACACTGCTCACAGCATTAAGGAACTTTAGGACACGAAGGCCCAGGAGAAAATCCTGAGATGAAAACCCAGTGAGAATAATTACATTATGAACAAGTAAGAAGAACAAAATTTGAGTGAGCAACACTAGTTGCTGTAAGCTGGCACAGCGATGCTTGCCGAGTATCATCCACTCACCTTAGTAATGGGTGGGAGTGCTGATTGCATGGCCTTTACGAGCGGCACCAGCCTAGACATGAAAATAAGATCATAAAGGTAAACAAAGCAACTTTTATTGTTTGTCCCTCTTTAGCAGGAACTCCAGCTGGCCTTCAAACTCTTTCTAAATATTTTAGGATTTCCCCAGCATGACCTGCGTGTCTTGGCTCCGAGAGGTAGCAGCATGCCCATGACCTGCGTGTCTTGACTCCGAGAGGTGGCAGCATGCCCAGCGCTCTGGGAAACGTTCATTCTGCGACGTTGTTACCATCGATGCCAATGGAGCCAGAGTCTGCTGTTGAAAACTGCCCAGGCTGAGGTGGGCCATCACCGCACTCCACCCAACAGGCTGATCAACCGTCTGCTTAGACGGGAATCCCAGCCCCATCACATGCTAAAGTGTAACCTTGGCCTCTCTAGGCCTCAAATTTAACATCTGTAAATTTGGGATAACAATAGTATTGATTATCACAGAGATAAATGTGTATTTATCTCACATTGCTTCTGAGAGGGTGAAGTGAAATAATCACATTTAGGAATGGAGCACAGTACCTAGCACTTAAGTTAGTGTTTGATAAAGGTTTCAAATTGCCAACCTTTGTTGGATCATAAAGAAAGCAAGGGAATTCCAGATAAGCTTCTGCTTCATTGACTATACTAAAGCCTTTGACTGTGTGGATCACAACAAACTGTGGAAAATTCTTAAAGAGATGGGAATACCAGACTACCTTACCTGTCTCCTGAGAAACCTGTGCATGGATCAAGAAGCAAGAGTTAGAACGGGACATGGAACAACAGACTGGTTCAAAATTGGGAAAGGAGGACAACAAGGCTGTATATTGTCAGTCTGATTATTTAACTTATATGCTGAGTACATCATGCAAAATGCCAGGCTGGAACTCAAGCTGGAATCAAGATTGCTGGGAGAAATATCAATAACCTCAGATATGCAGATGACACCACTCTAATGGCAGAAAGTGAAGAGGAACTCAAGAGCCTCTTGATGAGGGTGAAGGAGGAGAGTGAAAAAGCTGGCTTAAAACTCAGCTTCAAAAAACTAAGATCACGGCATCCAGTCCCATCACTTCATGGCAAATAGATGGGGAAAAAGTGAAAACAGTGACAGATTTTATTTTCTTGGGCTCCAGGATCACTTGGGCTCCAATGGTGACTGCAGCCATGAAATTAAAAGATGCTTGCTCCTTGGGAGGAAAGCTGTGACAAACCTAGACAGCGTATTTAAAAGCAGAGACAACACTTTGCTGACAAGGGTCCAAATAGTCAAAGCTGTGCCCTCTTCTCAGCTCCATGTTCCCTGGACTTATCTTTATTGTTCTGTCCGCTTTCTTCTCAGGATCTGCCTGAGAATTAAGAGAAAGATGTAGTCCTGTTTGAGTGACCAGTATCCACCTCCATTGCTTCCTTCCAGTTCTTCTCCTATCCTACCTTGGCATGAAACTTGTTTCCAGCGGAGGAGGAGGAGAAGGAAAAGGTTGTGATTCTGCCGTATATGTGCTCTGCGTGGAGGACCTCGGGGGCCTGTTGCTTTGGGCTTCTCAGCTTTGACATTTCTAGGGTGGGAGAAACACAAAGGGCAAAGCAGAGAAGAGCAAGGAGATGCAAAGATACACAAAGTTACTTAGGAACGTCAAGTTGTTATCTGCCACAATTTTGATAACTTACAGACCAGTCCCAGGTATCAGGTACTGAGTGAAAACTTACTAGATGCCAGGCATTCCTCTAAGCACGTTGTGTGTTTTATTAACTCATTTACTATCATAGCAACCTAGGAGACTGGTAGGATTTTATTCCCCCTTTTCCAGATGAAAAATTGAGGCTTGGACAAGTTAAAGAAGCTTGCCCAAGGTCAGTGAGAGTGTCCAGGAGAAAAGTGGAATTCTAGCCTAGCCAGTGTGGTTCCAGGGCTGGAGTCTCTACCTTCCTCCCCTCAACCTCTCCTAGACTGTGAACCAAACAGCCCCTGCGTTTTTCCCTCGGTCTCTGATTGCAGCGCAGGGCATGAGTCTATGGCTGGAGGGGCAGGCGTGTGTCAGGGTCACCCCCATGCCCTCCCTATCCTTGAAACTGGGATGCCTCCTACACCCCACCCCACCCCAAATCCCCTGCTTTTGGATGGAGTTACTTCCTATATGAATGCCTTTCCAATGGTAAGTTGCTATGCAGCTGTGGGCCCACCCTGGCCCTCCAGACTTCTTCATCGTGATAGGCTGTGATGCCTGCTTAGACAAGCACAATGTGCTATACAAGGCCAGCTTCAACCACCACCCCACCATCACAGCTATGAGACATTGATCAAGTTTATTTTCTCTGAGTCTTAAGGGCTTTATCTCTCCTCCTTTCGTGTAACTTTGTGATGAGCACATAGGTGCATTCTAACCTGGGGTGGCATAAACCTATTCCCGTTGCTCTGCGTGAAGCTCTCTGCTTGAGGTCCTTTCCCTAGAGGGTCAGTCCCGTTGTACGGTTATGTGCATGTCAGAAGCAATATACTGAGGGATTCACCCTTAGCAAAGGTTTTTTTCTTTGGAGAACCACTGCTCCGTATCTATTGGGTTGTATCCGGGGTTAAGTCAGTCAATCTTTCCCTGAAGTTAATTGGCCACGTTATCTTAAATTAATGTGCTTAATAATAATGTTAATAGCTACCATTTAAAATGAATCTATATGCAAAACAGACTTACAGATATAGAAAATAAACTTATGGTTAACCAAAGAGGAAAGGGAAGGGGGGACAAATTAAGAGTATGAGATTTACATATACAAATTACTACACATAAACAGCAAGGATTTACTGTATAGCACACCCAAGATCATGTGATAACCTATAATAGAATGCAATCTGAAAAAAATATATAAAACTGAATCAGTTTGCTGTACACAGCGCAATATTATAAATCAACTATATTTCATAAAAAATAGAAGCTATAACTTGTATAATACTCAGTATAAGCCAAGTACTATGCTAAGGTTGATTTGATTTTTAGTCTTGTGAGAGAGGAAATCTTATACCCATTTTACCAGATGACAGATTTAGAGGTGAAATACCTTGTCTACAATCACAAAGCTAGCACGTGGCAGATCTGGAATCTGACCAGTACCTACTGGGATCCAAGCCCATGCTCTCCATCACTGCTTTCAAATAATATAATAGTAATAACAATAGAGCATAATGAGAAATTTAGTTTCTATATTCTTTTTGTTTTCAAAAAACTGCATATTAGTTCAAGTCAAATGCTCCATTAAGCCTTGAGAATAAAATAGAACTGGTCTTAGTCGAACTGTTTACAAGACCAAGGGAAAGAGAAGTTCTGAGAGGAGTTTCAATTATCTGAACATATACAGAAACCTCTGGGAAGTGGACACTCAAAACAAATTATTGAAATTGGGTTTGCTGGTTTTATTTAAATTTCCAATGAATGTATTCACTGGACTTCTCCAGCATAAAGATATGAGACAGTCCCCAGTTGACACCTCAATTAAAAAGTCAAATTTTCTAATATGAATATTCGATGCTGACTTATTTATTCATTGATGTTTGCTATAATACCCAGTAACATGAATTCATTTGGCTCATTTCCCTTGAGTATTCAGTTCGCAAACTTCCAGAGGGGGTGGGGGGAGCTTGGAAATTTAAAAAATAGCAAATTAGATTCGATAGATAAGTGACACATCACTGTTCAGAAACTATTATGGCTTTAACAGAAAATAGAATCCAACACCCACACCCTTTTATAGACCTGATTAACAAGAGATTTTCTCCAAGCAGATGGAGCATGAAAATTGCTGCCCCTTGGAATAAGTTGTCTAATTGAGTTTAATATTTTCATTTGGTTTTCCACTGTTCTTATTATTATTGCCATTTTAGCTTATGCATTACAGCCATAGCATATGCCTCTGGGTACAAGAGGAAGGAAAAACTCAATTTTAGTGTTTGTCTTATTTGCACTTTACTTGAAGCAATTTGGTTTGCCACATGGAGTGAATAAAGCTGTCATGTTACTTTCTTTTCCAAAAAGAACACAATAACTATAATGGACTATGCATTCATTACTGAGTAGATTAATTTTTTTATCCCACTGAATGGCATAAAATGGGGTATAGTTTCAAACTGAGTTGTGCCTGTTGAATCATGATGCACACTTCCCACCTAGGCATGTAACAGGTCCTGGCTTTTCTACCAGTGTTTTCCAAACACATTATCTTTGTTTGAAGAATATTACAGGCATCCCTCAGAGATATGGTGGGTTTGGTTTCAGAGCACAGCAATAAAGCAAATATGACAATAAAGCGGGTCACACAGTTTTCAGTGTTTGAGTGCGTATAAAAGTTATGTTTACGCTATATGTAGTCTATTAAGTGAGAAATAGTATTATGCACATAATTTAAAAATATTTTATTGTTAAAAAATGCTCACCATCATCTGAGCCTTCGGCCAAGTGTAATCTTTTTGCCGGTGTCTTGCCTCCGTGCTGATGGTTGCTGACTGATCAGGGTGAGTGGTTGCTGAAGGTTGGGAGGCAGTGGCAATTTCGTAACATAAGACAGCAGTGAAACTTAACACATCGATGGAGTCTTCCTTTCACAAATGGTTATTTCTCTGTAGAATCTACACTGTTTTATAGCATTCTACCCACAGTAGAACTTTCAGAATTGGAGTCGAAGCAACAGCAGGGTTTGAGAAGATTATCAACTAAGTTTATGTAATATTTCAGCAATCTTTACTGCAACTTTACCAAAAATAGATTCCATCTCCAGAAACTACTTTCTTTGCTCATCTGCAAGAAGCAACTCCTCATCCGTTCAAGTTTTATCACAAAATTGCAGCAATTCAGTCACATCTTCAGGCTCTACTTCTAATTCTAGTTTTCATGCTGTTCCCACCACATCCGTAAGTTCTTCCTCCACTGAAATCCTCCACACCTCAGAGTCAACCACGAGGATGGGAATCAACTTCCACATTCCTATGGCTGTTGATATTTTGACCTGTTCCTATGAATCAAGAATGTTCTTAATGATGTCTAGAATGGTGAGCCCTTTGCAGAATGTTTTCTATTTACTTTTCCCAGGTTCATCAGAGGAATCACTAAAGCCTTAGAAAATGTATTACTTAAATAATAAGACTTGAAAGTAAAAATTACTTCTTGATCCATGGGCTACAGAATGGATGTTGTGTTAGCAGGCATGAGAACAACATGAGTCTTGTACATCTCCATCAGGGCTCTTTGGGTGACCCAGTGCGTTGTCAATAAGCTGTAGTTTTTTGAAAGGATTTTTTTTTTCCCCCTGAGCAGTAGGTCTCAACAATGGACTTAAAATATTCAGTAATCATGTTGTCAACAGATGTGCTGACATCGAGGCTTTGTTGTTCCATTTATAGAGCACAGACAGAGCAGAGTGTGCATAATTCTTAAGGGCACTAAGATCTTCTCAATAGTAAATGAACATTGGCTTCAGCTTAAAGTCACCAGGGGCAATGGCCCCTAATAAGAGAGTCAGCCTCTCTTTTGAAGCCAAACACTGACTTTTCCCCTCTAACTAGTCCTAGATTGCATCTTCTTCCAGCATAAGACTGTTTAGTCTACAGTGAAAATCTGTAACCACCTTTATTATTCATCTTAACTAGATCTTCTGGATAACTTGCGGAAGTTTCTACAACAGCACTTGCTGTTTCAGCTTTTACTATGATGTCATGAAGACAACTTCTTTCCTCAAACCTTATGAACCAACCTCTGCCAGCTTCAAACTTTCCTTTTGCAGCTTCCTCACCTCTCTCGGCCTTCACAGAAGAGAGTTAGGGCTTTGCTCTAAGTTTTAAGGAAGTGTTGTGGCTGATCTGATCTTCTGTCCAGACCACAACTTTCCCCAGAACATCAATAAAGCTCTTTCACTTTTATATGCTGTTCACTGGAGCAGCGATTTTAATTTTCTTTAAGCACGTTTCCTTTGCATTCACAATTTGGCTACCTGTTAGGCCAAAATCTAGGCCTTTTGAACCAGTCTTGGCTTTCAACATGCCTTCCTCACTAAGCTTAATCATGTCTAGTTCTTGATTTAAAGTGAGAGACATGCAACTCCTTTTATTTGAACACTTCTAGGCTATTACGGGGTTATTAATTGGCCTCATTCCAATATTGTTGTGTCTCAAGGAGCAGGGAAGCTAGAGGAAAGGAAGAGAGATGGGGGAATACTGGGTCAGTAGAGCAGTCAGAACACACACATTTATCAGGTTCACTGCTGTTTATGGTCATGGTTCATGGCACCCCAAATTGATGACAATACTAACATCAAAGATCACCAGTCACAGATGACCATAAAAAATGTCATAATAATAATTTAAAAGTTTGAAATATCACAAGAATTACCAAAATGTGACCCCAAGACATGAAATGAGCGAATGCTATTGGAAAAAATGATGACAATAGACATGCGTGACACAGAGTTCCTTCAATTTGAAAAAAATGCGTTATCTGTGAAACACAATAAAGCAATATCTGGCTGTATTCAAGATGCAATAAAAAGACATATTCTGGTTTATACATACTAATTTTCCATAGTAAAATGTAAATTAAAATATGGTCTTTGACTCCCAGAAAGTACTCTGTTAAATGTTCAGCTTTTTGCATCTCCTGGGGACTTGGATTTCTCTTACTTTTCCCTCTTTTTATGTTGTTTCCTTTGCATTCTCTTCTACCATCTAGCCATTGCCAAACCCTTCTTTATACGTTAGCGATCTTCACTGTGTTTATACCAGAATTCAGACTTGTCTGTCTCTGCCTGGAGGTTCACTGGTCGACCCCCTCAGAGCTCTGCTTGCATGAAGTATTGAGGCTCTCCCTAGGAAATAGCTCATGGTAAAATGAGGGGACTGGAGGGGAATATGTTTGTTTCAAGACAGTGGAACAGGGTTGGAGGAGAGGGTCATTTGGGCAAGACATGATCATTCAGATCATTCATTACCCACTCAGTTCCCTTGGGAGTAGAGACTATAAATAAAAACCTTTAAGAGTTGCTTTACTAAAAATATATTTAGACAGTGATAGCACAAAGAAGGGAGAAGGCAATGGCACCCCACTCCAGTACTCTTGCCTGGAAAATCCCACGGACGGAGGAGCCTGGTAGGCTGTGGTCCATGGGGTCGCTAAGAGTTGGACACGGCTGAGCGACTTCACTTTCACTTTTCACTTTCATGCATTGGAGAAGGAAATGGCAACCCACTCCAGTGTTCTTGCCTGGAGAATCCCAGGGATGGGGGAGCCTGGTGGGCTGCCGTCTATGGGGTCGCACAGAGTCGGACACGACTGAAGCGACTTAGCAGCAGCACAAAAAAGCATATTTGGCAACATGGACAATAGATGGTCATATAATAATTAACGTGTATTGCACATTCTCTAATCACAAAACACCATATATAATCTTAATCAAACACATTTTCATGATTATCACAGTGACCCTATGTTATGGTCATTATTTTTCCCATTTTACAGAAAAAGAAACTAAAGAGAAGAAATATATCTTGCCTGTGAACACGCAGCTAGAAAGTGGCAGATCCAAGATTCTAACTCAAATCCCTGATTTTAAAATCTACCGTCCAGGCCACACTGAAGTACCTACCGTCTTCCACCAAGACAAACTGGAGCACATTGGAATACAGAACAGAAACCGTAGGCTGTAGAAATCACATGTGTCTGCTTACGTCTGTGGTATAAGACGGGAGAGTAACAGGTCACTTAGTATGGGGGCCTGACATCTTCCAGCCCAAGTCACAGGGCTCTCATTGGCTTCTAGCAACTTCTTAGCTGCTGAGTAAGTCAGGAGGAAAAGTGGTTCCTGGCAGATGGTAGCCTAGATGACCACTTTGAGAATACAAGTGAAGTAACTTTTGGGTTTCCAGGATAATGAGGGGAAATTCAAAAGCAGTGGAAGTTCTAGTAAACCAGGGCCAGAGTAAAATGAATTGTTTTGTTCTTTCTTTATGACTCTGTTTTTAACCTCAGGCTGGTTAGGCCTAGAGAAACAGGTTACACTAAGAACCCCTAAATCAGGATCTATTTGATAATGAAACAAGGAAAACAGCCCCTTGTTTTTACATTTTGTTGCTTCTTAATGTCAGTTTGTGACTTCTGGGAAAGAAAACAATTCTCCGTATGCTGTATTTTGCTCTATTTTCTTTCTGCTGAGTGTACTGAGGAACAGGACAATTTCTGCCTCTTTTCTCCCTAATCTCAGTTATTATTAAAAACGATTTCTAAGTACAGGTCCTTTACCAAATGAAAAAGTGCTGCCACTAAGCCTATTTGGAACACTGACTCTGCATAAGAGGCAAGGAGCAAAGTCCTGGAAACTTCAAAGATGACTGACTAAGCTGTGGTTCACTGCTCTTAATTTCGCTCTTGTGGCGGGATGTAGACAAGTATTTAACTCATCACACACAAGACAAAATAAAACAACTAAGTGAAGTCCAAGTAACAAGATGGCAGGGGGCTTTAGGCATGGAGTGCCATTCCTGCGTGGGGACTTTGCCCCATTCTCTATCAGTCCTGGCTATGTTTGGGGTAAGCACTGTTTTCACCTGATTCTTCTTGGCTTTTCCACTCCCTTCCATCAGTTATTTCATCCGTCATGCGTTGTTTCTATAGACACCTCCTTTCTCCCCTTCCAAATCTTTTCTCAGACACTCACTGAAATTACTGGGCTCTTAGGAGCCACCTTCAAATCAAGCTACTAATGACATGTTCTTGCCAACCCTTACTCTTTAGGCCCATTGTCTTCTTGTTTGCTTAGAAGAGTCCAAAAGTATTTCTCCATCTTTCACTATCTTTAAGCTACATGGGGGGGAATGTATTGAAAGCCAGTTAATAAGACCACAGACTAAGGACGAAGCACTAAGATGGACTTTTATGTGCTCAGATACCACCTAAGATGTCAACTCTGCACCAGGAGGTTTGTAATGAATTATGTGAGAGAGAGAGCAGCTTTGAGAGGCTTGCCCTTTTCTCTTTCCTTTATAACCTGATGTCTATCCAAATCTACTGAATAAGCAACTACAAAATGCAGAAGAGAACAGCCGTAAGGAAAAATCTTCATGATAGAGCAGTGATCACAGACAAACCCTAACACATAGGACCAAATGAATATTTGCTAAAAGAGAGAAAATGGAGATTGAGTTAAACACTGGACTTAGTTTGTACCTGATGGGTTCCAAGATCCTTTTTTGCTGAGATTTTATGACCCAGTAAGAGGGAGAACTTAAATTAGAATATCTACATTAAACTCACCATGTTCCATTGTTTCCTAGCCCAATCCTCTCTGTATATACAGATTGCTAAGCAATGTGGTGGCCAACATTGAGATCAAGTCAGGGAGAACAGAATCAAGGCAATGGAAAGAATTTCAAAAGGCCATTTATTTTATCCCCAGTTGGCAATTAAATCATCCCATAAAAGGATGGAGGATGATATAATGGAAAGCATACAGGCTTTGGAGCCAAATAGAGCTGGGTTTGAATTCCTATTCTGCTTCTCACAGGCTACATGTCTTCAGGCAATTTAACAGCTTTGAGCCTCTGTTTCCTCTTTGACAAAACATAAACCATAAGAAAATATGTTTAGAGGGTTTTTGTGGCTTGCACAGAAAGACACACAGAAGGACTTCAAATTGTTAGTTCCATCCCCTCCCTAAAAGCTCTATGCACATGATTAAATATTTAAAAGATATGCCTCAATTTCCCTTAGGATATCAGCACCTTACAAATTTCTTGTCTCTTAATTCTAAAAATTTTATAATTCTGGCCTTTACTGTTTTTTAATATTTTACTTACTATTAGTTGGAATTGCAGTTGAAAAATATCACTACTGCCAAATCCCCATTTGTACAATAAGCTTTCATAAACTCAAAGATCATTGTCAAGTCCCTTGTGTGCCTGTTGTAAAACCCTACCCTCTCTCCTCATTTGGCAGAGGTCTTTGAAGAAAAGAATTCTTTTAAACACTTAGGGTATCACAATGTCTTAACCTGCTCTGAGACAGGAGCTGGATTTTCACTCCAACAGGCAGAACCTCAAACATTAATAGGAATTCTAAGTATGGCAGAAACATATCAGAGCTGGAGTAAAAGAAAACATGTGTTTTCCTTCTACTAAATTATTGTTAAAGTCTCTCCAAAGATCTTTAGCTTAAAATAGTTATTGGTGACTTGCAAGGGGACTGGAAACAGAGGAATCCTCATCTTTCAAACATGGGGATTGTTTGAAAGTGGAGTAAATGTATAGTACCGGGAACTATAGTCAATATCTTAGGTTATATTGTTATAGGTTATACAATAACCTATATTGTTATACAATTGTTATATAATACTATAACCTATGTTATACAATATAGGTTATAGTAATAACCTATAATGGAAAATAATCTCAAAAATAATATATATGTACATGTATAACTGAATCACCTTGTTGTGCATCTGAAACATTGTAAGTCAACTGTACTTCAATAAGATATATACATTATCAAATTTTAAAAAGTGGAAAAAGACTCTAGGGACTGAGTCTTAATCCTTGGTGATTCTCAGGGACCAGGGTCATGCCTGGCACCCAAATACTAACCAGAAATCTCCACTACACCAAATTAAAATAACTTTGTCACCTCTATAAAAATTATAAGACTATACAGGAGTACTTTTAAATAGAAAACCAGAGAATATAGACATTAAAATCTAATAATATTAATATTTTAATTATTATTTTTAAGTGGTATTACTATTTCCTTAAGAATGTTGCCCTTTTAAGCAAACAATATCACTTTTATTAAGCCATTGAAAAAATATTTCAAAGGTTATTAGTTCTAGGTGATAAGCTACTAATTCTTTAATTCTTTTCTGGCTCCAATTTAAAATACTCAATAAGATTTACTGAAAAATGAATTTGTCTCTGTGGAATAGATTCATTTGCTTATGCTTCTGCCTGCAGTAGACAGAGGCATTCTGTTGTGTTTGCTTCAGAGCTTCCATTTCCTTTGATGACTGATATTCATTCATGCGTATGTAGTAATGCACAGATTTCATAAATGCCTGAAAGTGAAAAGTGAAAGTGTTAGTCATTCAGTCGTGTCCAACTCTTTGCAACCCCATGGATGGGAGCCCCATGGAATTCTCCAGGCAAGAATACTGGAGTGGGTTGCCATTTCCTCCTCCAGGGGATCTTCCCGACCAAGGGATCAAACCTGATCTCCTGCATTGCAGGTGGATTCTTTACCATCTGAGGCACCAGAAAAGTGCTCATAAATTCATGAGGGAAACTTATTTAAGGCATAAAATAATCCAAATACTGTATGGCAAAGTCCTCTGTCATGCAACTGGGTAAGAATGCCGGTAACTACCTTATGGGGTTGCAGTGCAGTGTAAGTGGGATAATGAATAGAAGCCATTCAATATATGTTTGGGATATAGAAAGTGGTTGGAACCAAATTAATGTTATTAGTGATCATAGGAGCAAGATGTGTTCATCTATTAGGCAGGCCTGTCAAATCCCAGCTTAACCACTTCACTGCTATGTAATTGGGGGCAAGTTTTTTAATCTCTCTAAGCCTCAGCTTTCCCATTTACAAAACTGGGACACTTATGGCATGTACCTAAAAGAGTTTTTGAACAAGTTGAATTAAAAGAATTTAGCACAATGTATGTTGCTTTGTATGCAGTAAATGCCTATTATCATCATAATCATTAATAATAATAATTTTGTCTGTACATTTCTCCAGGGGAAAGTGCTTAATAAACTATATATCAAGAAAAATAGTCAAGTGTTCTGGAATATTTTATTGCTGAATACTTCAGTAACTTGGTAGTATAAATAATTCTTTTTTATTTTACTTATTTCTTTAATTGAAGTATAGTGGATTTACAATAAAGTTAATTTCAGGTATACAATAAAATTTCAGGTATACAACATAGTGATTTAATATTTTTAAAGATTATACTACATGTAAAGTTATTATAAAATATTGATTATATTACTTGTGCTGTACCAGTATTCTTGCCTGGGAAATCCTATAGACAGAGGAGCCTGGTGGGGTTCAGTCCATGGGGTTGTGAAAGAGTCAGACATGATTGAGTGACAGCAGCAACAACAACATTATATCCTTGTATCTTATTTATTTTATACATAATAATTTGTGATTTTTTTCTTAATTAGTGTTCAGATGCTTGTGGTATGTTTTATTTATTTATTTATTTATTTATTTGTGGCTGCATGGCTTATAGCATCTTAGTTCCTTGACCAGGGATTGAACACGAGTCCTCAGCATGAAGGTGTGGAATCCTCACCACTGGACAGGCAGGGAATTCCCAGTATTTTGTGCATCTTCTTCTCTTTCACCAATCTTGCCCTTTATTCCATCCTCCTACCTGCTGATAACCACTAGTTTGTTCTCTGTTATCTGTGAGTCTATTTTTTGCTATATTCATTTGTTTTACTTTTTAGATTCCACATGTAAGTGAAAGCATAGTGTTTGTCTTTCTGTCTGATTTATTTCACAAAGCATAATATCCTCTATGTCCATCCATATTGTTGCAAATGGCAAAATTTCAGTTTCTTGTGGCTGCATAATATTCCAGTGTGTATTTGTATAAATATATATTTATATGCCACCTCTTTATTCATTCATCTGTTGATGGACCGTTAGGTTGTCTCCATAGCATGGCTTTATTATTTGTATAAATATATATATGCCACCTCTTTATTCATTCATCTGTTGATAGACAGTTAGGTTGTCTCCATAGCATGGCTTTATTATTTGTATAAATATATATATGCCACCTCTTTATTCATTCATCTGTTGATGGACAGTTAGGTTGTCTCCATACATGGCTTTATTGTAAATAAAGCCACTGTGAACATTGGGGTTCATGTATCTTTTTGAATTAGCGTATTCCCTTTCTTTGAATACATACCCAGGAGAGGAATTGCTGGGTCGTATAGTACTATTTTTAGCTTTTAACGGAACTGGTAATTTTCTGTTTCTTGATCTGGGTGATAGCATAGTGAAGGTATCCTTAACACCTATGGGCATGTTTAAAATCACATAAAATTAAATAATAATATAATCTACTTTGTGGAAGCTCATTTTTGCCACATAATATGTCATAACGATGTAGCAATCCTGTCAATTTAATGTGAAAGAAATTAATTTAATTAATTGTCAAATGAACTGGTGTGTCTTGTAGCCCCACAAAACCAGCATCTCCTTTTCTTCCCTCAACTATAACTCATTTTCATGGCCAGTGATGAGATGGCCACACAGCCCTCAAAAGTTCTTGAGCCTTTCCCATCATATAGTTCATCTTTGGAGCTCTCAGACACTTTACAAAATAATTCACATTATGCCTCAGAGATCACTACCCAATTAATACAGGACATTAGTGACATTTTTAAGGTCCCAGGCTCCACTGTAGCCTAAGTTTGTGAAAGGTTACTGTTTAATGACAACTGTTCCATTCTCAGATTTCCCCTTTGTGACAGCTGTCACAGCCTCAGAACATGCTCCTCATGTTTAAATAATTTCCTTCTCATTAAACTGACCCCCCCCAAAACATACCAGTCTCATTTCAAAAATTGTAATAAATATTTCAGTGGCATCTTCGTCCTGTGTTGAAGGCAGCTGCATCAAGACTATACATAGTGAGAGTGGCAAGTACTGGATTCCCAGTTAACGATTGGGGATGGACTGGACTCTGATTGGCCCAAAACTAACAAATGTCTGCCACTCTAGGGAAGGCCCATGAGCCATTGAACATAGAATAGCAAGACTGGGACTTCTTAGTTGGGGAAGATGAAAGCTGAGAAACCACCTAATGGAAATCTTTAAAACTGTAAACATTCTGGGCTTCCCAGGTGGCGCTAGTGGTAAAGACCCTGCCTGCCAATGCAGGAGACATAAGAGATGTGGGTTCAGTCTCTAGGTTGGAAAGATCCCTTGGAGGAGAGCGTGGCAACCACTCCTGTATTCTTGCTTGGAGAACACCATGGACAGAGGGCTACAATCCATCGGGTCACAAAGAGCTGGACACAACTGAAGCGACTGGGCAGCAGCAGCATAAACATTTCATATTCATGAATATCAAACCCTTAATTATTAAGATAAAAATACCAGTGCGAACTTTTGAAAGTTATTTCAGCAGTGAGAAGTGAGAAACACCCAAAACTCCCATGACTCCCTTTGAAATGTGAGCCACATGACCCTCTAATGTCACCTGTATGTGTCTGCTGAGTCTAGGTTGTCCACCAGCCTCAATAATCGTGTTCAACTCAATGAGCATGATGGGAATGGTTTACATGCAGTTTTAAATCACTGCAAAAGTTTAGGGGTTAAGCAAAGCAGAAAGACTCACTGGACTATGAAGAAAAAATGCTTTCTGTTACTTCATTTCCACACCCAACAGAGAGAAGAAAATGCAGCTGTAATCTGCAGCCATGAGTCAAGAGAGTGAAGAAAACATGTAAAATTTGAGGAAATTTTGCTTGAGACCAAAAACAAAGCAAACAAATAAATGTTAGTGTATTACAGCTAAATATTTATATTCAAATTTTTGTGATTTTATTTTTTTTCATGTTATACCACATATAAAAATATTATATATTATATAACATAAAATATTGTGTTATTATACATAGTCTCCTAGTAGGTAATTGACTATTAGATGAGCACTTTTGCTTCCTTTTCATCTTGTTGTCCTAAAGTAAATGTCTGATAAAATTTGATTCATTCACTGTGGGTTATTTTCTCAAAAAAGCTAGAAATTCTTAAAAATGTAAATGTGTCCTTTGGGCAGACTTCATTCTCTTTGCTTTTTTCCTGGGATATCATTGTGCTTTCCCAGTGACTTAGCCACTGAGAGATGATAAAAATAATGATCTATTTCAAAGATTTGTGGCTCATTATGGGCACTGAGGGACAAAGTTGAAATAAAAGGTCACAATGAGATTTGATTGTTCTTTGTTCTGTCACAGACAGGAATAAATGCACACCTTGGAAAAGAAACTGGGAAGAGAACTTTCCTTTGTAAGTTATGCAAAAAGCACAGATAATGTGCATTTACAGAAAGTAAATGTCTTCAGGATGTCAAGAATGGTTCAAAACTGTGCCAAGAAAATTTGAAACAAAACCTTTTAAAAAATGCATGGATGCTACATTCCTAGTAGTTTAGGATCTATGAACTCAGGATACAATCTTTTTTTTTTTAAGTGTTTGGGGTTGGTGTGGGGCAGCCACTCCTTGTCTTACTCACCTCTGCCCATTGACCTGATCAGAGGTGTGATGACAAGAGTAAAACCTTATACACATTTGCTTGCTTTACCAAACAGCTATCTATGGGACTCATCCTCTGTGTCAGAAATACAACACAGAACAAGAGAAAGCTTTTGCCTAGTGAAAAGCCGAGTGGGAAAACAGATTTAATTAAAAAAATATTGTGATTGTATCAAGAAACATAAAGTATAAGCAAGGGTGGGACTGAAGTGTCCAATTAGGATATCAGAGTGGTTTGGGATAGAAGGAGAGAGATCCAGGTGGCGTCCTGAAAGAGTTAGATGGGGGAGGTGGCGAGGGGGTGTGGCGAGAAGAGAAAGCAGTACTATTTCAAGCAGAGGGAACTACACCTTTGCAGGTTCTGAGATGGAAGGGAACATGAAGTGTCCATGAACTAGAAGAATGTGGATAAGAAGAAAGCAGGCGGAGGCTGAGAATGGAAGCTGGAGAGGTAAACAGAGGCAGAACACACGGAGTCTTGGTGATATGAGGATCTGAAGCTTTAGAAATGAGCAACAGTGGAAATCCATACGAGAGGTGGTGGCGGTGTTTTTTTTTTTTTTGTCAAGTCCTTGTCATTGTCATATTTTCTTATTTTCAAAGATCTCCTTTTTCACAATTTGGGGAATCAACTGGAAATGCGTAAGCACAGGTGTAGGGAGACAGTTTGTGTTTATATTCATCACTGTGGTCCAGAAGCAGATGGTGACTTTGTCCACCAGAGTGGCCAAGTTGATAGAGAGAAACAGAAGGATTTAAAAGATAGTTAGAAGACAGAGTCAATAATGTAATGGGTGAAAGTGACTCTCCTGTTTCTAGACAGAAAGGAGGCATGTCCCTGACTTTGAGACCTCCAAGGGCTGAGGAGGATTTCGGAGAGATTGAGTTTGATTCTGGAAATGCTGCTTGTGTCAAATCCAAGTGGAGAAAGGAGTTAACAGTTGGGTCTGGGATACAGTGGAAAAGTCTTATCTAGTTACATTTGCAAATTTAATAAACACTTTCAAATGCTTGCTAATTACCAATCACTGCCTATATGCTTTATAAATATTGTTTTCTCTTCCTAACAATCCTCTGAGGGAAGTACAACTGTTAAACCCATTTTACCTATAGAAAACTGAGGCCCGGAATTATTAGAGTCTCCCAGCTAGGCCATGAGCTAGAATTCAAACCCAGGGCCATCTGGCTCCGGAGTCCACACTCTTAACCACTAGGCTCCCAGCCGGAGCCCAGCAACAACGCAGGTGTGCCTGAGACTGCAGACTAATGAGAGCGCAGAGCCCTGAGGATCTCTGACTATTAGAGATGGGGAGAGGAGGAGGAACTGGCACAGACTGGTCACTTCCTCAGATCTGGGAGGCCCATTTGTCCCGGAGGCTTGTCCAGTGAGACCTCACTCTCTGAGGTTAGCAGACTCCACCAGGGAGTCGGATGATTCTCACCTGCATGAATCTGGACAGGCTCCCCACCACCTCCCAAGTCTGAGGTTTATCCTGCCTGAGAAACCAGGACTCAGCAACCACACCGCTTTCTAAACTCTGCACAATTGGTGCTCCTCCAAGCCTGACTCTTTTGCCAATAACTTGACTTGTATTATTTTTAGTGAAGTACCATGCAGCAAGCTGTTCCTTAAAATATTTCCAGTCTGGAGTGCTATCAAGACAGAAATCAAAAAAGAAAAGAACCGGGAGTGGAGGGTGATGGGTGGAAAGAGAAAAAAGAATCATGAAAGAGATTGAGGAACACACCCCAAAACTGTTGAGGAAAGAACATAATCTTCCAAGTGAGAAGACTGGAAAGCCATCCTCACATCCCAGTCACTCTTAACCTTGAGAAACTGCCACCCACTCACACCCATATCATTCCTAAGCAAGCAATTACCCGGTTCCTTTTCAGTGATATTGTCAGCTGGTTTCTACTCAAGGTAGAATTTTACTTACCTTGTCATCAGAAAGCCATGTAACATTGTATTTCAGAGCACAGGCTTTGAAACCAGCACGGTGTGTGTGAATACTGGCTTTATGCTAAATGTATGACTTTAGGAAGTTACTTACCTGTGGCCTCAGTTTCCCATCTGTAAAATGGGGATGAAAACAAAATCTCCTTTGTAGGATTCTTATGAAAGATTTGCTCTTATATCCTATGCACAGTGCAGTAAATACTAAAGAAGCATTAATTAATCTTATTTTTATTATTATTAGAAGGGCTGGTGCCCTTCAGATGCCTTTAGTAGCATAAAACCATGGTTATTTTCAAGAGCACCAAGATACTATATTAATAGTTAGTCATGGTCACGGGCCATTAAAGGCGGGTTTTTAAACTTAATTTGAGTAGTACAAGTTGAATGACCCTCAAATGTTATTTGTATCCGGGCACAGTCAGAGAAGCGGTGTGTGGGTCTGTGTGTCTGCCCACCACGTGCATGTGTGTGGAGAGAGGCAGACAGACAGACAAAGATCACAATTTGTCCCAGAGACCTGACTTAATGCGGCTGTGGGATTCTGGCTGGTCAGTCTCTGTAAGTGTACTGCCTCCTGTCTGACGCTGGAACTGGAAGCCACAGCACAGGCCAGCAGGAAGGGGAGAAGGATGAAGAGGCGGGGAGAACAAGGTCAGTTGGGAACCCACAAATATGAGCTGGAAGCCCCGAGGGCAGACTGAGACTTTCCTCAGTTCTCCTTACCCTTGACTGTGATCCCACAGCTACCCTGCAGGAGTGGGGCCTTCAGTCAAGGCACGAAACACAAGCAAATGGTCCAGGAGTCAGACGCGTTAAGGATGGCTCGGGGGGAGAAGCTAGGGAGTTCTAGGCCCATCCTCTGCCTCACACTAGTGAGGAAACAAATAGATAACAATATGTGTAAAATACGAAACGATGGTCACCTTGCTTTGGCCTCTAAATATCCCTCTTAAATCTCTTCTGACAGACGTAGAGAACAAATGTATGGACACCATACATTCTATGGCAGTGGGTTGAACTGGGAGATTAGGGTCGACATATACACACTACTGATGCTATGTATAAAGAGGTAAGTGATGAGAACCCCCCCGCACAGCTCAGGAACCCTCAGGCTCTGCTGCGCTGTGCTTAGCCGCTCAGTCGTGTCTGACCCTTTGTGACCCCGTGGACTGTGACCCGCCAGGCTTCTCTGTCCATGGGTTCTCCAGGCAAGAATACTGGAGTGAGTTGCCATGCCCTCCTCCAGGATGTCTTCCCAACTCAGAAATCAGACTGGGGTGTCTCCTGCATTACAGGCGGATTCTTTACCAGCTGAGCTTTCAGTGCTCTGCGGTGACCTAAAATGGGAAGGAAATTCCAAAAAGAGGGGGTCTGTGTATACGTACGGCTGGTTTACTCGGCTGTACAAAACAATATTGTGCATCTGAGTCTCTTTTTCTGTTTTGCATATAGGGTTATCGTTACCATCTTTCTAAAGTCCATATATATGTGTTAGTATACTGTAATGGTCTTTATCTTTCTGGCTTACTTCACTCTGTATAATGGGCTCCAGTTTCAGATGTATAGAACAGACTTGTGGACTCTGGGAGAAGGCGAGGGTGGGATGTTTCAAGAGAACAGCATTGAAACATGTATATTATCTAGGGTGAAACAGATCACCAGCCCAGGTTGGGTGCATGAGACAAGTGCTCGGGCCTGGTGCACTGGGAAGACCCAGAGGGATCGGGTGGAGAGGGAGGTGAGAGGGGGACCGGGATGGGGAATACATGTAAATCCATGGCTAATTCATTTCAATGTATGACAAAAACTACTGTAATGATGTAAAGTAATTAGTCTCCAACTAATAAAAATAAATGGAAAAAAAAATAAAAAATAAAAAAAACAAAAAAAAACATAAAAAAAAACAATATTGTGGAACAACTATATTCCAGTAAAAATTAAAAAAAAAATTCTTCTGTTGCCCACTCTAAATGGAAAAGGAATTCTGAGAAATGTCATTCAGCTGAGCCAATTGTTGACACATTACAAAACCACCAAAGGGTCCTTACCATAGATATTTGCTAAACTTGCTATGTGCCCAGCACCGTGTCAGCTGTTTTTCTTTCCTTATTTCTTCTATTTTCACCATAACTCCACATGTCTGTCTGTTCATCACAAGTGAGAAAACTGAGGACAAGAATTCTTCAGTAACTTGGCCAAGGTCAGATGAGATTTGCTTATAAATGATGAAATGGACAGCTAAGTTTTGGAGTTTGTGTCTGCATTAATTAACCAGATTTTCTGTAGCATTAGGATTCCTCTCCAAAATGGCTTAGCTAATAACTGCAACAGATCATATCAGGAAGTTCCTATCCCTGCTCTTGTTAAAAATAATAGGGCAAGATTGGCCCAAGGTGCTGATATAGCTAGTGATAATGGTACACTCTTGGAATCTTCTGAAAGTGAAGTAATTTTCAGGTACTGTTTATATATAAATATTATTCTCTTAAAAATGAAGTAGATATCAACATCAAATGGAATTATTCTTTAGGCCCCATCTTCTTCATTTCAAAAGCTAAAGATTAATTTTAGTTAATTCTAAATGTACGTCATAGCTAGTATACTATTATCTTATATGTGGGCATGTAATTTGCATCAATTTGCACTGAATTTAATAAGATTAAATGAAAATCCTCACTGCCACTTACTTAAGAGTAATCAATATCTAGGAAGCTGAGATCCCTGCAGGCAACCATGGGATGCCACCCACACAGGCAAAAATCCCAATTTACTAGTTAAAAGCTGGTTGTAAAGAAAATGTGAGGTAATTGCTGAGTAAGATACAGATCCTGCTGCAGAGAATAGCTATAAAATCTGGGTATAATGTGAAAAATTGGTAGCTGAAGTCACTAGAGACTGAAGTGCTATAACCTGATTCTTATGGAGGAGTTCATGGTGCTAAGAACGGAGTGGTATAAAGTGAGTTTCTGTTACTGTCCTTTTAGCCTGGGACCAGGTAAGGTCAGTAGAGATTCACTGACAGTGGGGGCACTGATGAAAAAACTGCAGTCTTTTTCTCCTGGGAGTTTACAAAAGACCAAATCTGAGGGAACCAATCAGTGAAGAGAAATGGGGAGCCCTGTAGGAAAAATGGTCAGAAAGGGATTCTGCAAATTCCATCTGAAATTTGAACCATTTATGTACAGAACAGATGCAAAACAGTTATACTAAGACAAAAGATAGCATCTAAGTTTGGACCTACTACACAGAAACTGAGTTTCTAGTTCTAGTACAAACCATGAAAATTGTTTGCTTGACAAAATAAACAACAGTCACCAGAGAAAAGTACTAGAATCCACTCTCTACTGTAACTTAACATTCATAATGTCCTGGGTATAATCACCATCACTTGACAGGTGAAGAAGAAAAATGGGACATACTCTTCTTTTTGTTCAAAGAGCAAGACTTTTTGTTATCTTTTCAAACATAGAGTGTTAGTGGTATAAGAGTTATGTTTTTTCATCCATACTCTTAAGAGAAAAATTAACCCTAAGTAATTCTAAATGTTTGACTTAACAGATAATGATTTCAGGGCAGCTATACTGACTCTATGTGATGAAGTTTTTAAAAAATGCTCATAATGAAAGGATAGGAAATTTCAGTCAAAATATTAAATCAATACAAAGAACCAAATGGAAACTCTGAAACTGAGAAATATAAAATCTGGAATAAAAAATTATCAGATGGACTTCAGAGCAGAGTGGCAATGACAGAGAAAAGGGTAAGTGAAACTTAAGGTAGATCAACAGAAATTATCCAAAGTAAATATCAAAGAGAAAAAAGATTTTTAAGCAACCAAACTTCAAAGACCCAAAAAATTATATCAAATTGTTGAATATACATGTAATTAGAACTCCTTAAAGAAAGAGACAACTGGGCAAGAAAAAAATTGAAAAATTAATTTTCCCCCAATTTGATGAAACATAGAAATTCACAACTTGATATGTTTGGTAACACCAGGCATGACAGATATAAGAAGGCTTTGTTTCAAACTGTTGAAACCTGAATATGCAGAGCAAAGCTTGAAAACAGCAAGAGAAAAATGACGGACTACGTACAAGGGAATAATCATTTGACTAACCAGTTACTTCTTGTCAGAAACCATGAAGACCAGAAAAAAGTCCAAAAACATCTTTGAAGTATTGAAAGGAGAAAAAAAACAACAACTGTCAACCTAGAATTCTATATCTAGTAGAGGGGGAAAAAAACCTTCAAGAATGAATGTAAAGGTGAAATAAAGATATTGTCACATAAAGGAAAACTAAAAGATACATCACCAATACATCTTTTGTACCTGCAGTACAAGAGAGAAAAATATGCTGAAAGAAAATAATTCTGAATAGAAGTATAAATCTAAAAAAAAAGTGTCACAAATTAAAATGTCTGTGTAAATACAAAGATTGTATTTTTTGCTTTGTCTTCCCTTAATTTCTCTACAAAGCATATGCGTGTTTAAGAATTTAAAGGGAAATCCACAAGACCACTCTCATTCTGATACCAACTGGAAGTTCAGGGTCCCCAAGACCACCGTCAGATTCCATAATTCATTAGGATTCACAGAGCTCATCCAAAACTATTACACTCATTGTTATGGTTTATTTCAGCAAGAGGAAACAGATTAAAATCCTCAAGATACACATGGCAGAATCCAGGAGAGTTCCATGGACAGAGCTTCCAGCCCTCCTTTCCCAGTAGAGTCATGGAAAGTTCTAACTCATCCCAGAAATGCTATGTGATAGTACACATTGAATACTGCCAACTGGGAAAGCTCACCCAAGCCCTGGGGTTCCCTTGCATAGACATGGTAGATCACCTGCATGGCTGACCTTAGTTTCCAACACTTCCAGAGACTGAGCTGATACCATGTGACCCAAAGGTCCGACCATGAATCACATAGTTATTATCTGGTGTGGCTCAAAGCCCCCAGACACTGGATATCAGGCAGGACATTCCAAGAACTTGGGAATCACCTCACAGGAGCCAAGAGCAATGACAGACCCCTCTGAGCAAGACTAATTCTTTACTATACAGTGTTTAAAGTCCAAAATTATAGTATTTTCTTGTGCTATTTGATGATGAATATAGATACAGCATAGAGGACAAAGAGGATATATGTACCTATGGGTTAACGGGTTCTGTATTTTACATGAAGTAGTATAAGATTAGCTGTAAATTGGTCTGTAGAAAGTTCAAGATCTACTGTATATTGTAGCCCATAGAACAGCCAAAAAAATGCAAACAAATATAGTTTAAACGTTAGTATGAACATTAAAATGAAGTTCTAAAAAAATCAAATAACCCAAAAAAATATAAGCAAAGAGAAATATAAAGCCCTGTTTTCAAGAATATCAAAAGTTAAAATATTTAGGTTAAATTCAACAAAAGATAAGCCCTATTATACACTAATTTCCTTCAAAATGTTCTGTAATTTTTAAAGAAGATCTAAGTGAATGAAAGTCTATTCCATATTCAAGAATCAGAAGATTTAATATTATCAAGATTTTAATTCTCACCCAAATTATCTATAGACTCAGTGCGATTCCACTGAAAATCCTGTCAGGCTTGTTTTGATATATTGTCACATTGATTTGAAATTTTATATGGAAAACCAATAGACCTAGAATACATAAAACAATTTTGAGGATGTAAATGGTTGGAGGAATGACACCATCTGATGTCAAAACTCAATGTAAAGCTGTTGTCATCTATACAGTGTGATGTTGATGTGAGAATAAACATGTAATATCAATGGAACAGAGGAGAGACCTCGTAAATAGATCTGTATTTCTAAGGTCAATTGATTTTTTTTTTTTTTTAAAAACCAAGATGGCTCAGGATGGGGAACACATGTAAATCCATGGCTGATTCATGTGAATGTATGGCAAAAACCACTACAATATTGTAAAGTAATTAGCCTCCAACTAATAAAAATTAATGAAAAAAAAAACCAAGATGGCAAGGTAATTGGACAAAATGATAGTTATTTCAACGAATAGTGCTGAAACCAATGGATGTCTGTATGCACAAAATAGAAAGAAAATCAACCCCTACCTCACAACAAACACAAAAATTAACTCCATGAATAGGACATACGTACTAAAGTTATAAAACTTCTAAAAAAAACCCAAAATTTTTGGTGAAATTGGATTTCTTAGGCAGCACAGATTTCTTAGCAACAGATTAGCATGAAAAGGGAAGAAAATTAGATGAGAATGGACTTCAGGGTTCGTTTTTAAGTTGACTTTTAAAAGATACATTTAAAGTAACTAGAAAGCAAGTCACAGACCAGGACAAAAGACTTGCAAATCCTAGTGCTTGTATCCAGTATACAAAGAATGTCTTACAACTCAATAAGAAGGCATATATTAAAATTTTAAATGGGCAGAATATTTGAATGGGTGCTCTAATATACATGTGGTCAGATATCAAGTGAAAAGATGTTCAATATCACAAGTCATCAGGGTAATTACAAACTGAAACTACCATGAGAAACTATCAGGCAATCTAGCACAACAGCTTAAATTTAGAAGACAGTACCAAGTTCTGACAGTGATACACATCGGTCAGAACTGTCCTACATTCCTGGTAGGAATGCAAAATAGTGCAGCCACTCTGGAAAGCCTTAGCTGTTTCCCACAAAGTTAAACATATATATGACTGAGCAGTCCTATTCCTAAATATTTACCCAAGATGGATGAAAATTATTATCACACAATAAATTGTGTTTGCATGTTTACAGTAGCAGTGTTCATAATAACCCCAAACTGAAAACAATCCAGATTTTCACCAACTGATCAATAAGTAAACAGATTGTGGTGTATACATAGTATGAAATACTACCCAGCTGTGAAAAGAATGAAATAGTGACACGCAATAAAATGAGTGAATCTCTGCTATATGAAAGAAGTCAAATAAAACAGACTACATACTACATGGTTCCATTTATATAACTTCTATAAAAGGCAAAATTATAGTCACAGAAAGCAGATCACTGCTGGGATGGCGAGGCTTAGGGAAGGGACTTGACTGCAAAGGGAAATGCAGATACTTTCTGGAGAGAGAGAAACATTCCATGTTTTGACTGTGAAGGTGGTTATATGACTGTAGACACTTGCCAAACTCACTAAACTGTACATTTTAAACGGGTAAATTTTCTTAAAAGTAAATTTTGCCTTAATGATGCTGGGGAGTAAAAATTAAAAACAAAAATAGCAAATATAGTATCAATTCCAGGACCTACCCATGAAATATGCCTGAAGGGTCTCTTGGTAATGCTGTGAAATAAGATACCGTGCAAAAGAAAACAGGACTTGACCCAGATCCTTGGAACTAGGGGTTTGGGATTCTTATCCAATTCTGTCTCTAGAAATTTCTTCTATCAAGAGACAATTTCTCTGGATCTGAATTTCTTCATAAGAAAAATAATAAGGAGCATGGTTCGATGGTCTCTAACCCCCCCTGCAGACAAATGACTAGCTTGTGCACTTTTACTGTTTCTTGCTCATGTCAAGCATCACCATTTCATCATGGCCAGACTCTCATGGAGCCCAGAATTCCAGACTCCCTGGCAGTACAACACTCCAGGCAACTAATACCAACTACTGAATTGTGTCTTGTGGGAAACTTTTTGTGCTATAGCTGCTCTAGAAAGTGAATCCCTATAATCACTATGAATAGAGACCTTAGGATCATACCTCACTTGTTGCTTATTGTAGTCCTAATTAGTTCTGTTAACTAGCTCCAGATAGAGAATGACTCCAGTTCAGTTCAGTTCAGTTGCTCAGTCATGTCCAACTCTGCGACCCCATGAATCGCAGCACACCAGGCCTCCCTGTCCATCACCAACTCCTGGAGTTTACTCAAACTCATGCCCAATGAGTCGGTGATGCCATCCAGCCATCTCATCCTCTGTCACCCCCTTCTCCTCCTGCCCCCATCCCCTCCCACCATCAGGGTCTTTTCCAATGAGTAACTCTTTGCATGACTAGCAGCTTCTATATGACAAGCTAATGTAGAGCAAACCATGGTGCAAACAAGATGGAGGAAATGCTGTAAATTTTCATGGAAGTCCAGCCGCAAAGAGTCAGACACGAAATGCGAAGTTCAAATAAACCCTACAAACATCCCACGGGCCCAAGCTCATGCCCATCCTGCATGAAGCCTGTCTTTTCTGATGACTGCACACACAGGGCTACTGTATTTTAATAAAATTATTTCATACAAGTATCACCCCAAGCTGAGTCTGGCTCAGCAGAAAATTGTTACATGGTTGATTAGCAATGTGTGCATGGGAAAAGAGACCATGTCATGTGCCACGCCAGCCCCCATTTTTTGACCATGCTTAAGTGGTTTACAAATATTATCCCAATGAACCCTCACAGCAACACTCTGAAGTAGATAATATTCTCTCCACTTTGCAGATGAGAAAAGTTGCCTAAGAGAAAAAGGTTGTCTAAGTTTCCCAAAGTCTCCCCCCATTCCCTCACCCCCAAACCCCACCATTGTAAATGATGGGAGTTGAGCTTCAAAACCTGAGTTTTCCCTACCATTCCATGCTGTTTCTGTTTATAATGCTTCCCACCACCTGAGTGGCTTCCCTGGCGGCTCAGACGGTGAAGAATCCACCAGCAATGTAGGAGACCTGGGTTCGATCTCTGGATTGGGAAAATCCCCTGGAGAAGGGAACCTCTGCCCACTCCAGAATTCTTGCCTGAAGAATCCCCACAGACAGAGGAGCCTGGTAGGTTATGGCCCATGGGGTCACAAAGAGTTGGACACATCTGAGTGACTTCACTTTTCACTCAGTACCAAGCAAGGGCCTAGCACAAAACACATGCTCTTAGTAAACATTTTCACAGCCTTAAGAAATGGGAGGTATGCCAACCTGGCACGCAGCAGCCTAAAACAAGGGGGTTATTTTTTTGTCAATCGTGAAGCTGAAGGCAAGTCTGAATAACAACAGAATTTTTTAAGTGGCAGCCACACTGGAAAATTACATGTCTATAAATCAGAGGGCTGTGGCCAGATAAACAGGTCTTCAGCTGATTAATCAGAGCATCATTTTCCATACACTGAAGACAACAATGTTAAAATCCATATGATGATTAATATATTATTTTATCATGGCAAAAATTGTCATCAAATGAAATTTTAACCATATTATTTCATGCTTAAAATGCTTCATTGAGTCTTCATGCATATTGATGGCCACAGCCTCAGTCCCAAAAGGTCTTTCTGATCAGATCATTACCTTCACCCTTAGCACCATCCCTACGTTCATTCATCTGACTAGCTTCACCTCAGTAATGGGCGAGGTTACTTAGCCCATTCATGTGCAGTGCAGTTTTACATCTCTCTCGCTTCACATACAGTATTATTTCTACCTGAACTGCTTTCTACTTTTCTTTATTCTTTGACACTAATTTAAAGCTTCACCTTTTCTCACAACTCTCCTCTGACCCCTCTGAGCCTGGTCAAATTTCCCTTGTTCTTACCCAGAATAGAAGCCTGGATTCATCAGAGCACCTTGTTCATTTTAATTGTTCATTGCATTTTCATTCTTGTCCCTGACAGTAAGCTCTTTGGTGATATATATCATATCTGATTTTATAACTGTATTACCCAGCATAGTGTCTGCAACATAACAGGAGCTCAATAATTATTTTTTGAATTAATATCAGTTCTGTTCCTAGCTGACACATGTATGCAAAAGACAAAATGACTATCTTTCATGTTGGGGAGGAAAGCCCTGTGCTTCTAGGAGATCCAATAGTTTATTTCCAGGCTTCTATTAGTCAATCTGGTGAAGACTGTGCGTGCATGCTAAGTCTCTTCAGTCATGTCCAACTCTTTGCTGTGGTCTGCCAGGCTCCTCTGTCCAAGGGATTCTCCAGGCAAGAATACTGGAGTGGGTTGCCATGCCTTCCTCCAGGAGATCTTCCTGACCCAGGAATCAAACCTTCATCTGATGTCTCCTACATTGCTGGAGAATTCTTTACCGATATTGCTACCTGGAAATATCTGGTGAAGACTGTAGTATTCACCAAAATATATCCCAATCTCCCTTGCAGTTTGGTTGGTTACGTGAAGAGTTATGGTAAATAGATTATATGCAGGAAGGATATAAACCACTTTTCAGCATCACTGAGAAAAGTCTCCCACGTATAATCCTTCATTCTCATGGTCTTCCTTCTATCTCCTGTTGGATGAAGCTAGCATGACTTTGAAACTTGAATGCAGTGGAGCCACAAGATGGAAAGAGCCTGGGTTGCTGAGTCACTGCTTGGGTGAGAGCTGGTGCAGAGCGGCCTAAATAGACACATCCACACTGAAAGTCATCTCACTGAGATTTGGGGGTTATTTATTACAGGAGTTTATGTCATTTATCATATATAATAAAGTCAAATAAAAATTATATTTCTATTTCTTTCCACAAGATCCTACAGATATCTGAAATAGAAGCTTTTATAAGGCCTTAAGGGAGAATCATTAAGTAGCATTTATTGAATCTTCTCACTAAAATGTGTTCACAAAAGAAAAACTGGAAGTCGCAAAGGAAAACATTTCAGAATGGATCGGGTGGGATGTATACCCAGAGGGGCCCTGAGATGTGTGTGTGCTGTCAGAAGTTTTCCTCTAGAGAGGTTTCTAACCAGATGCCTGACTGTCCCCTTTGGGCCTGTGCAGTCAGCAGAAATATAGCTTGTTTGGCTCTTTTAGTGACCAGCTAGGGAGAGAATCAAGACTGTAATTTCAAAGAATCCTGAGACGTTAGTGGATGGGAAAGTCAGGGGAAAATGTGGCTTGCAGGGGAGGGGCAACTCTCTTTGGAATATTGCCCAGAGGGGGGCCTCTTTCCCCTCAGCGGGCCCCTGTCTGATCCTTCCTGCTCCAAACTCCTGTTTTCCTCCCTGCAAGCGATAGTGTTTCTGCCACTAAAGCCACAATCTGCCTGTCGAAGTAGCAGCCAAAGCCACCTCTAGAGTTGTGGCTCCTGGCAGACAAGAAAGTGGAGGAAACCTGTGAGTAAGGGCACTTTCAGAAGCAAACAGCCTAAGGCCATTCCCTTTAGGTCTCATTACCCAAGGATGACTTTCCTGTGATACTGCTGGGCACATCTGGCTCAACTCTATTTCACTTGTATAGGATCTTAAAATAAAATGTGACAAAACAGGATAATGCAAAGCTGAATGGATATGGTAGGAACTCAGGAATTACCGGGTGTGGTCAGACTCAATGGTTTGGTGCCAAGAGAGCCCCAAAGAGGGCCATCACTCAATTATCAAGAATTCATCTCTAAAGGCCATCTCTTGGATGACTTCTCAGTTCTTTATGATTTTCTCTTATTGAGGAACAGCTCTGTGGCAGTCATGGAAATGTACTACTCAGGTCTCCTGCAATGAGAATGTCACTGATGGATGGTGGGCCCAAGCTATTGCACCCTGAGTCCATCACAGCATTCATGCCCAAGGCCACCCTTCCCACGGACTGCTCTCAGCCAGTTTCTGAGTATGAAAGGAAAGAAGTAAGGCAAACTACTTCTTGCAAGGTTGGAAGGATTTTCTGATTCTTGACTTTGGCTCAAGGATTCCCATGGGCTTGGCCAAAGCTTTCTTAATGCTGCAGTCTTAGATTCTGCCAGTCCAATCTTGTTTTCTTCCTTCTCTTCCTCACAAGGATTAGATCTGCGTGAATGGTGTCCTCTGTCCCTCCTCTTTTATCCTTGACAGGTGTTTCCCCCAGTAAATCTCTCGCATGTCTAATGCTTTTATCTTGACATCTGAAGGCCCAACTGAACTAAAGCATGGTCACATCCGTAGGTGGGATTTGAAGAATGAATCTAAGTTCTAGGACCCTGCCATAGTTGCTGTAGGACTAGACAATTGACCAAGATGAATCATGGGATACTCAGTTCCAGGAATTTTGGGTCCGTGGAGCTTGGGCACATTCAAGAGCTCCTTGAGAAAAAAGTCTGTGGGTTTGAATATCAAGATCTGAAGGTGCCTTCATATATTTTTCTCCTGATTTGTCTCTTTTACTATTTCTTTATATTTTTGTGATTCTTCAGTTCCCTTCCACTGAATTCCCTCTTGTTCCTTTTTCTCAAGCTAGTTAGAGTTGATTTCTGTCACTTGCAACTAGACAAGTCTGAAGGATACAGTGAAGCACAGGCCAAGTTTTTCCTGTCTCTTATACTGCGAACTTTATTCAGATCCTTTCCCAGCTCATTTATGCATCAGTCCTCTAATGCCATCCCTGTGGTACTTAAGTTTTACCCTCCGTGTGCAGCAGGCTTTATTTTTAAATTGTGAAAATCTTTATTTTCCCGAGGTATTGAACATAAACCTAAGAATCCCAAAGTGAAGTTATAAACAACAACAACAACAAAAGCATGACTCTGAGGGGACAGTTTAATAGTTGGAAGTTACGGGAAAGGATTTGTCGAGCATCATTTGCTAAATCTCACACATAAAGAGAGGGTGCCCAGAAACCATCAAAAGGGGGTATCCTGTCCTACATAAGGCAGCTAGTGAGGAAGTTCAGAAAGTAAGGTTACTTAAAGCAAGATGCTATTTTCTGTTTGGGTCTTAGAGGGATTTTGTACCTTTTAATGTTGAATCACTAATAAAATAGAAATCATCTTTGATAATGGGGAAAGAAAGTAAACACTGCAAGAAGACACCAAACGAAGCAAACATAGAAGATTACAGATTATGTTCTTTGACAACACTTTCCACCTGCCCACAGGTGGAAAGTCACAGGTGGAAAGTCAGCATGTCTCTTAGTGCCCCCAAGGCACCTCAATGAGGATGGAACTCATCAAAGTACAAATGACAAATGGCACCAAATCATCTCACTAATTCGCTGTTAACTTAGGAATCACAGTCAGAGCTGAGATAGGCAGTCCAGCATCCTGTAAACTGTTGGAGACATCCATGTGCTAAAACAGGTCATACCACCTCTGAAAGTACAGCTGCTGCTATATTTTCAGTTTTATAAGAAAAGTTTGCATTTCTTCACTTGGTTTTCTGAGTGATTCAGAAACAGATGGCAGAACTTTTAAGGGTTGTTTTCAAAGGCTCCAGAAATCTTCTTTTTTTCTTTTTTCTATCTTTCTTTTGAGTCAAATACCAGTCCATTAACCACACTTAATGGGGGAAAAGTGAAAAAAGTTACAAGCATAATGTACCTTCAGAGACATGGAATCCTTGTCAAATAAAATGATGCGGTCTAGATTTTCAACCTAAAGAATTAGGTGATACACTGAGAATCTATTTGGCCTCAAGAGTTCCCAAATATGTTTCCACACACCAGACCAGCTCATCATTCCTGGACTGAGTGGCAAAGTCTAGATATATAGTACAACATTACCTCAGTACAGTACCCCAATATTCTCCTTGGTAATTTCAAAAGCTTTTTTATTTAGCTTGGAAACAGAGGAAGAGTGGTGATTAGTCATCTGCCTAATCTCCAATGACAGAAATAAAGAGCACAGCTTTATTTCTGGCTTGACTTCTGTCTCCTTCTTAGAAGCAGAGGAAAGATGGCAATCGTGCTATGGAACATTCCTTCCTGAGTACTCAAAGCAGAGATCAAAGCATGCCTTTCCGTCAGAGCCCCAGTGACATATTTTCCTCCCCAGAGGATCTGGAGCAAGGTGAGGTTGCTTCCTCGTCTACGTGTGGCTAGGATGTTAGCCTTGACTCTACCGGGACTCCTAAAATTACCTCTGATGGATGGATAAGGTCTAAATCGAAAAGGCCCCATCCCCACCTGCTTAATCTGGGGAGTCCCAACTTTCACCTGATCTTTCCAATGAATTGGGGGTAGTCTCAGGGAATGCTTCTGTGTTCTACAAATTTGGCTTTTGTTCTTGTACTTGGCCATTCACTAACTCTGGGCTGCTGATTTCTTCTCTCCTTATTAGGTACACAGCTCATAACAGTTCAACTCTGCCCACCAGTGGGGTTGCATGGTCTTTGCCCAAATAAAAACAAAACTTTTCCCAGGGACAAGCAGTAATTTGTAATCCATTTAAAGAGCAGTCCAAATCCAGATGGAGAAGAGATCCAGCTCCAAACAGTAACAAATGAACCGGCAGTTAGAGAGCTTCCTGTGAGCCAGGCTCTCCGTCATTTTTCTTACATTCTTGCTACAATTCTGAGTCATATACTAGTCTTATTAATGAAAATTTACAGATGAAAAACTGAGGCACAAAGAGTTTTTTAAAAAGTTGTTAAAGTCACAGCATTTAGTAAAGAGTAGAGCCAGGATTTAAGTCCAGGCAGGGGCTTCCCTGGCGGCTCAGATGGTAAAGAATCTGCCTGCAATGCAGGAGACCAGGGTTTGATCCCTGGGTCAGGAAGATCCCCTGGAGAAGGCCATGACTACACACTCCAGTGTTCTTGCCTGGGAAATCGCATGGACACAGAAGCCTGGCAGGCTACAATCCATGGGTTCACAAAGAGTCAGACATGATTGAGCGACTAACACTAACTAACTAGGCTGGTTGTAAATGCTGGGGCTCTTTACAATGATGCTGTATTTCCTCTCTGCCTCTTAGTTAAGTAAACAATCTGCAAAGATACCACCTTCATCCATCATTAAAATAACATTGCATGATAATCTCTTCATACCTTTTGGCCTCTTGGAACTCAAACTTTTCCCCTTCAGAGTCTTGACTCTCCATGAACATATCTAACAGAAACCCACAGAGATGGCCTTCCCCAAAGATGAAGTCTCCACCTCTTTGTGGAGTATGAAGCTCTCCGAATGTTTTGTTTTTTATTGTCTTGCTCTTGTCTAGTTATGTATGTTTTAGAAGTCTGTCCTCTGCAGCTGAAGACGGTGACTGACTCTTCCCTGAACAAAAGGAAGCTAGTGGTCCATGAGGCACCTGCACCAACCCTATTTCAATTGACTTGGTTTCATGTTTTTAAATCTCTTCTTGACCATCCATCATCTATTACAGTGCGTGGGACATTGTGTTTGAAAACGTGTGATGTAATAGTCTATTAGGGGACATACCATCGAAACTTATTTCCATGGTATCAAACATGAGGATGGGGAAAACTATGAGGGGTGCATGAAAAAATACTTGTTCTGATTCATTTGTGTGAAAAGTGGGAAGGTATAAAGGAGATAAGAGGCACAGCCCAACAGGAGGTGGTCTGGCTAAGACATACCCCCTCCCCTGACTCTGAAAGCGACTTAATGAATAGTCAAGATTCCTAGAGTCAGTTACTTCTGTTGTCACCACTGCCTGCCTGCCTCCAGAGATGGGAAATAAACAGCTTATTTCCAGCCCCACATAAAACACAGATGCCTCCCAAACCGCAAGTTTGCCCTGGAAACTGGTCACAGTCATGCCAGCTGCCTGTGTTGCTACTTTCCACAGATGCTAGCCGCCGACGGGCTGACTTTATTATTGTAGAAAAAAACAGCCTCAGGAAGCAAGCAAAAAATAAATGTGACCCTTTCCAATTGAATAATGACAAACGTGAACATTTATTTCAGATTTCACATAAAACAGGAAGTCGAGGAGGTGGGGTTGTCCAGCCTCATCCCAGCCAGCACTCATTGCAGAGCATGGGACACAGCAAGTGCCCAGAAATGTGTGATGAATAGATTTCTGTAAAATGTGTCAGATTAAAGGATTTCAAGAGGTGCATAAAACAAGGCTGCAAACCGGTTACCTTGCAAAGTTGTCTCAAAAAGAACTAGCCTTGGCTTCCGGTCAACAAAGAAAAGACTGAGGTGTAGGTTCATGCTTCTGAATGTGTTAGTCTACTGTTGGACCAGCAGATCAGGTAAGTGGAGAAGTCTAGAGAGGAGGGTGGAGATTGCTAGACAGAGTTTCTTGCCATATAACTGGTTAACAAGGCGTCTTACTGTGCAAGCAGCCTGAAAGTTATAGATTACCATGCAAAATGATTATCTCTGCCTCCTGCTTCTTTTACCAATGCCCACACTCTAGGGTTCTGTCTAAGGCCAATCAATTCTAGGTCCTCTAAAGCAGCTTAATAAGTCTATAAAGAACTAGGTGAAGGACAGTGATAGCTCACCAAATAGCCCTTAAATTTTCTTTTAAAATCAATTCAAATGACTTAGACTAACTCTACTTTTCTAGTGTTGCCCAGGAGACAACTCTGTCCTACAATTGTACCCAGATCAACACTTTGCTATTCTCTTTCCTCTTCTGTTTGGAAGACTCACCCCTGTGACTGCATCACCTGGGCTTCTCTGCCCTCTGGCTTCCAGTTTTGTGTAGTCAGTGAGAAGTACCAGGAGGAGATTAGAAGGTGAGAAAGGAGAGGAGTCAGGACATCTCTTCCTGGCCCTTCCAGGTATACATGATGCTGGCAGTGGTCACGGGCTGCTTGATTATACATCCTTCTCACAGATCCAGCTCCTTCCACAACCATTGTCATTGGCTGCCCCGCCACTGCTGGTTGATTCCCTTAAATCTTCTCCTACTGATGCAATAGTTTCTTCAGGAAATTATTTTCAGCTAAACACTTTGAGTATGCCTTCCGATGGATCAACCATGTTAAAGAGTTTCATTTTTATCCTAAGTATCTCAGAAAATCATTGAAATATTTTAAGCATTGGAGGAGGAAGGTGGGAGAAAAGTCATAACTAAATTTGAATTTCAAAAATATAACTCTGACTTTGGTTTGGGAAATAGATTGTAAAGAAGCAAGAGTACATATGGATAGATCAGTTAGGCGATGACTAGTGGTTCAAGGAAGTGATGGTGACTTGGACTATGGTATTAGTAAAGATGAAAATGGAAGATTAAAGAGATGTTTGAATCAATAGAACCTAGTGATGGATTCAACATGGAGAGAGGGAGGGAGGTGAGATATCAAAAGTCATGCCTTGGTTTTTTAATTTTGATCATGCTATGTGCTACAGCATTTGAAGACTTCTAGGATAATGCTCATGGTATTGATATAAGGTATGCTCATTTTGAGTTGTCTTTAACATACTTAAGTAGGCAAATAAATGCAGAAGTCTTATGACTCAGAATAAAGGTGTAGACTTGAGATGTACATTTGAGAGTTGTCTCTCCGTTGGTGTAAATTAACCCTGTGAATTATGACCCCTGGGAATGAGAGGTGCTTTCAATATCCCAGATAGAACTCTTCTGAAAACTCATGAGGGACCCTGAAAACAAAGACAAATGATCAAATATGTGAAGTGAAACTGCCAGTTGGTTTTTTATTGACAAACATCTTAATACAAGCATTACATTTTTAAAATAATAAAAATTATCTGATATAAGTACATATTGTACCATTTTTCATTACTGAAGTCTGATGCAAAGTGTTTGAATGCCTTATGAGAGGATGCATGCTAAGTGAACAAAGCGATATACTCATGTTCTCAAAAAGCACATTTTTTTTTACCCTGAAGTGCTAGGACTTTATGTTGCACGCATTTAAGAGAAGTTGTCATGGTGACTAACTGCAGAGGATTGCTATCATCATTTGTGCCATTTCCTGTCCCAGCCATATAGCCTGGGTTCCCATCCTTCTCACCCACATCCAATTCAAAAACCAATTTCTCTTTGATCCAGAGTCCCTTCTTCAGCAATTGCCAGAGAAACTTCCCTAGATTCACATTTCCTTAACCTCCAAGCATATTTACTGGATCTGATCATGCTATAGAAGCCCATTTTTATCCATCTTATAACTAAAATGGCTGAATCTGAACATGGAGAACAATATCTATTTTTGTAAATGCAACCAAACAAGGCTACCTTTTGACAGAACAAAAGACATTCTTTTAGTTATAAGCATACACATGTGTATGTACAGATACAAATGTACTGAAACGTCTCATAAAACAAAACTTATTTTGCCATTTGCAATATACTCTGAAATCTTCTGTTTTCTCCTACTTAGTTGTTCAGACTTCTGACTGAGGTCCACCAGCTTGGTTTCATAATCCACTCTTGCGTCACCACATCCTGCTTGGAAAACGTTCTCTAAATCCTGGTTCCTGCACTGGTGTCATAGTTATCCCATCAGTGCATCTTTGGACTCTCACAAGGACCTGGTGGTTGGCATCGACTTTTGCTAATTTTTGACCCAGAGTTACTAGGTGAAAAATGGTAGGACTGGTAACATGAGCAACTATGAGGATGCGGCTACGTGTGTGTGTACATATGTGCGTATATACACACACATGTCTTTGTTACATTTCCAGGGAACTCACCATTTTGTCTGCTCTAGGGAGTCAATTATTTTGTTCATTGTATCAGGCACATTTAGGAGAAATGCTTGCCTGGCTTTAATTACAAGAGAACCTGTGTTTCTGCTGAGCAATTGGTACATGTTTAACTTAAGGACACAGTATATTGTGACAGTGACTGGCTTTCCATTTTCTTGTTGGCTGCCAGAAACCTTAAAGGTAAACACACACGTACATTCTCTTCATTTCTAGATCCAAATTCCATTCTGACTCTTATTTTCCTTCATCCCTATCTGTTTGCTATTTTGTGTTTTATGTATCTTTGAAAACCCTCTCTGACTTTTATCCAACTCTGGGACTTTGCAGTATATACAAGAACAAGGGCTACTAGAAAGAAAAATGGGAAACACTGTGATGAGGTGGTTAAGAACATGAGCTTTGGAAACAAGCAGCTTAAGTTCTACGGGCATGTTACTTGACCTCTTTACATGTTGGTTTTCTCAATTAGATAAAGGAAATAAGAACATATTCCTCAGAGGCTTATTGTAAGGATTAGGACATAATATGAAGTACTTAGCAGAATTTATCACATGTAGTAAGTGCTCAATTAATGTTAACTATTTTTGTAGAAACAAGCATATTTGAGTTTGTATGTGACTGTTTCTGAACTCAAAAACACACATGAAAATACAAGTACACATCAGTATATAGGCACGTGGCATGAATAAACATCAACAGCTCTTTATTGGCCTGAAGTTAGTGGGACTGTGAAGAAAAGACTTTTCCATGATGTCCTAGTGCACTCAAAATGGTCACATCAAATTTTGGCTAAATAGTAGTTGTTCGTCAACTCAGATGCTATAACAGAATACCACAGACTGAGGGGCTTAAACAACAGAAATGTATTTTCCCACAGTTCTGAAGGCTAGAAGTTCAAAATCAATGTGCCACCAAGTTCCATTTCTCAAGAGACCTTTCCTGTTGACTGGTGGACAGAGGCCTTCTCACCAGTGCTCAATGTCCTCTTCTCAATGGGAACACAGAGAGAAAGAGGTCTCTGGAGTCTCTCTTTCTTCTCATAAGAATGCCAGTTCCATGGAACCAGCGCCTTCTGACCTCAGTTCAGTTCAGTTCAGTTCAGTCGCTCAGTCATGTCTGACTCTTTGCAACCCCATGAATTGCAGCATGCCAGGCCTCCCTGTCCATCACCAACTCCCGGAGTTTACTCAGACTCATACCCATCGAGTCGGTGATGCCATCCAGCCATCTCATCCTCTGTCGTCCCCTTCTCCTCCGGCCCCCAATCCCTCCCAGCATCAGGGTCTTTTCCAATGAGTCAACTCTTCGCATGAGGTGGCCTAAGTATTGGAGTTTCAGCTTCAGCATCAGTCATTCCAATGAACACCCAGGACTGATCTCCTTCAGGATGGACTGGTTGGATCTCCTTGCAGTCCAAGGGACTCTCAAGAGTCTTCTCCAACACCACAGTTCAAAAGCATCAATTCATCAGTGCTCAGCTTTCTTCACAGTCCAACTCTCACATCCATACATGACCACTGGAAAAACCATAGCCTTGACTAGACGGACCTTTGTTTGCAAAGTAATGTCTCTGCTTTTAAATATGCTATTCAGGTTGGTCATAACTTTCCTTCCAAGGAGTAAGTGTCTTTTAATTTCATGGCTGCAGTCACCATCTGCAGTTATTTTGGAGCCCCAAAAAATAAAGTCTGACACTGTTTCCACTGTCTCCCCATCTATTTCCCATGAGGTGATGGGACCAGATGCCATGATCTTAGTTTTCTGAATGTTGAGCTTTAAGCCAACTTTTTCACTCTCCTCTTTCACTTTCATCAGGAGGCTTTTTAGTTCCTCTTCACTTTCTGCCATAAGGGTGGTGTCATCTGCATATCTGAGGTTATTGATATTTCTCCCGGCAATCTTGATTCCAGCTTGTGCTTCTTCCAGCCCAGCATTTCTCATGATGTACTCTGCATAGAAATTAAATAAGCAGGGTGACGATATACAGCCTTGACGCACTCCTTTTCCTATTTGGAACCAGTCTGTTCCATGTCCAGCTCTAACTGTTGGTTCCTGACCTGCAAACAGGTTTCTCTGACCTCAACATCTCCTTAAAGGCTCTATCTCCAAGTACAGTCACATTAGCAGGTAGGGCTTCAACATATGAATGTGGCGGGATGGGGTGGGGGCCGTGCTGTAGACACAACACAGTCTGTAACATAGACATTGGCAGAGAGAAGTATAGAACTGTCAAGGAGAAAGGAAAAAAAGCAACCCCCAAAACCTAGAGAATGAGATCTTTTCCAGCATGGGAAGGGAAGGAGAGGGAGAGGAGAAGGGGTCATGGCAGGGGGCCCAGAACATCCACCAGCTCAGAGGAGGGCAAGGCTGCTTGTTGGCACTGTCCCAGAGGCTCTGCTGGGAACGCCCTGGCTCTCCTCTCCTTGAGAACTGCAGCCTCAGATGATGTGAGCTAGGCTGGAGTGTTTCAGGAGATGAGGCATTTTCCCATGCCTTAAAGAACTGTGGCTGGTTGGGCCAGAACTGCCATGGGAACTGTGTCTAGTGGCCCTGCTTGTTTCAGGACCATCAAGTGTTCAGTATCCTCAAATAGCCCCCACCTTTTGTCATTCTCTCTTGACCAGTCAATAATAACAAAGGAATTTTTTCAGATTTCATTTGTAAAAATCTCTAGGTAATGTCCTTTAGATGAAAAACAACAGGTAGCAAATAATGACCCTCAGTTGACTATCTACCTGATGCTGGGAAAGATTGAAGGCAGGAGGAGAAGGGGATGACAGAGGATGAGATGGTTGGATGGCATCGTCACCAACTCAATGGACATGAGTTTGGATAAACTCCAGGAGTTGGTGATGGACAGGGAGGCCTGGCATGCTGCGGTCCAAGGGGTCACAAAGAGTCAGACATGACTGAGCGACTGAACTGAACTGAGCTAACAATCTACCAACTCTTACAAAACTAGGGAAGCAAGTGTAAGTGTGTGTGTACAAATAACAGCCAAGTTTTATTCTAGGAGAATCCTGAAACCAGTCATCTTGCTTAAAATGAGTTGATAGGAGAGCTGATATGAAAACTCTTGTTCAAAATATCCTTCTATTCAAACTCCAGCTAAAACTAAGGTGAACTGGGATTAAGATGGGACAATAATCAAGCCTGAGCAAATCTTACATAGATATCACACAATTTAGCTTATTCTTTCTACCTTTACCAACAATTAAAAATATACAACTCATGCAGTTCAATATCTGAAAAGCACACAACCCAATTAAATATTGGGCTGCTGCTGCTAAGTTGCTTCAGTCATGCCCGACTCTGTGCGACCCCATAGACGGCAGCCCAACAGGCTCCACCGTCCCTGGGATTCTCCAGGCAAGGATACTGGAGTGGGTTGCCATTGCCTTCTCCAATGCATGAAGGTGAAAAGTGAAAGTGAAGTCACTCAGTTGTGTCCGACTCTTTGAAACCACATGGACTGCAAACTACCAGTCTCCTCCATCCATGGGATTTTCCAGGCAAGAGTACTGGAGTGGGTTGCCATTGCCTTCTCCGAAATATTGGGCAGAAGACCTAAACAGACATTTCTCCAAGAAAGACATGGAGATGAGCAAGAGGCACGTGGAAAGATGCTCAACATCTCTCATTATTCGAGAAATGCAAATCAAAACTGCAATGAAGTAACACCTCACACCAGTCAGAATGGCCATCGTCAAAAATTCTATGAACAATAAATACTGGAGAGGGTGTGGAGAAAAGGGAACCCTCTAACACTGTTGGTGGGAATGTAAATTGATATAGCCACTACAGAGAACAGTATGGAGGCTCCTTAAAAAATGAAAAATAGAACTACCATATGGTCTAGCAATCCTACTACTCGGGCACAAACCCTGAGAAAATCATAACTCAAAAGACACATGTAGCCCAGTGTTCAGTGCAGCACTATTTACAATAGCCAAGACATGAAAACCACCTACATGTTCACTGACGGAGGAATGGCTAAAGATGTAGTACATATATACAATGGAATATTACTTTTGTTCTAAGGAACAAAATTGGGTCATTTGTAGAGACGTGGATGGACTTAAAGTCTGTTGTGTGGGGTGAAGTCAGAAAAATAAAAAAACAAATATTTATTTATCCATGTATATAGAATCTAAAAAAATGGTACAGATGAACCTACAGATGAACAGTTCCAGGGCAGGGATAGACACACGGATGTAGAGAACAGATATGTGGACATAGGGGGAGAAGGGGAGGGTGGGATGAATTGGGAGACTAGGATTGACTCATACACACGACCATGTATCAAACAGCTGGTGGGAACCTGCAGTTTAGCCCGGGGAGCTCAGCACAGGGCTCTGTGATGGCCTAGAGGGGTGGGGTGGGAGGGGGCAGGAGGAAGGTCCAAGAGGGAGGAGATATGTGTATATATACATAGCTGATTCACTGTGTTGTATAGCAGAAACTAACATGCTGTAAGGCAGTTATATTCCAGTAAAAAAAAAAAAAAAAAAAAAAAAATATATATATATATATACACATACAGTAAATGAAGATGGAGAAGGCAATGAAGAATGGGGTGGGTGACGAGGTTGGAGGAGGAGGGGAAGAGGAAGGATGGAGACTTCTAGGTCCAAGTGTCACTGTTGAACTTAACAGCCTTTGAACTTAAGTTGCGAGTATTTTGCACTTTCAGGGCCTCAGTTTCTTTCCCTGCATACTCATGGACTATTTCTTATCAGCAGTTTTAAAAGCTTTGTAGTTTATTTATGTGGTTGTTCTTTTGCTCCATTTTTTCTGCAGTGTGTTTTTTTTGACTAAACAAAATGTTATAGATAATATGGAAGTCAGGCAAAGGCAGAGCCCCGGGGATGTAGAAGGGGGTGCAGCGCTCACTGTGTTCAGCAGCCACCGCTCCAAGGACCCCAGAGAACATTGGCAGACATCTGGATTCTAGTGTCTGAGCCCTCGCAAGCCTGACTCTGCCACCGCTGCTATTGCCCTTAGTCAATCCTCTCTCAGGAAGTCTCACACTGACGCCACCCACAGCCCATGCAGTTAACTGCTTTAGGTGACTGTGCTGCCTCCATGAAGTTCTGTGGGTGCTTGAAGCATTTAGATTTGTTTCAACAGGAATCAGCCTACTCTATACCGAATTTTACTCTCTAAGAAACAGCAAGATCACAGTACAATTTCAAATGTTTCCAAAATTTTTGATGAATTCATCTTTCTATGCTGGACATAAGATGCCTTCGCCATGGGAGGCACCCTGTGTCATCAGACGTACTGGCAAGACCCCAAGGACAGCTGGGCTTCAGGCTGCTCGACGTCGACTCTCTCTGGCACAGCAGAGCCTGACTCACCACCATGCAGAAGACCCACACTGAAAAGTCTGGCTTGGAATTATTGCTGAAACAGTCCCGGAAACCCTTCCACCACCACCATTGTGCATATGCAAAGCCTCTGCAAAACCTAAACTGAATTCACAATGCTGCAGAGAAGAGCCCGCCTAAGAATTCTGTAACCCAAACCTCAGTCCAGGAGCCAAATCATTTAACCCGCTGGCATCAGACAGCTCAGAAAATGAGCTAAATTTAGATCATCCAAGTAAGCATTGAAGTTCTTTCCTTACTGGTTGGGTCCAAAGAGCTATTCTGGACATCACGCCATTAAACAAAGCAGTGTAACTGACAAGAAGCAGTGGCCAAAGTGAATTTCCTTTTGGAAAGGAGTGAGGCTCTGAGCTTCTCCGTGGATTAGCCCTGCAGCTGTCACTCACTGGCAAGCAACAGAGCCAGGCTGTATCAAGCAATACACATTTGGGGGATGACTTCAGGGCTCCCCACATTTGACCAGTTTGGGTCACAGACTTTCAGAAATGGTCCATTTGGGCCATTTAAAAAAAAATCACATCAGATTAAAACCTTGTTCTCCAGCAGTTAGTTCCCAGAATGAGCTATTTCCAAGGAAAGAGCAATTATGTGGGATATACCAGCAGGTCACAGGAAACAGAATAAACATTTGATGTATTTAAGCAATCATGCCTATATTTCTCTTCTACTAGCCTAAAGCAACTCACTGACTCTAAGTATTTTCCCTTTCAGCCCCAAGCAACAGCAGGCAGCTGCAAAAATAGCATTTGCAAATTCTAAGATTTTGGAAAAACTCACAGAAAGAATACAGTTCCCGTAGGATAAGACTGCAGAAGCCAACAGGCATATCAAGGGTCTTCGCTTTAGGCTGGAATTAGATCATCTTAACGTCGTAAATAATCTCATGCCGATTCAAGTTTTGATTAGCAGTTTATTTAAGCCTTTGGGTTAAAAAAAAAATTACCAAATGTAGTTTGGTAGATTGTATCTTTTCAAACGTGGGACCCAGGAGGGAACAATAATAAAAGGAGTCCGTGAGGGTGAAAATATGGGAAACTACTGAGACATTATTCTGAGAAAGTAATTAAGAGAATGTAATCACATGCACAAGTATCCCAGTCCAGCCTGTTGTAAGAGAAGTTTAAAGCAACATGAAAGACCAGCGATGGAAGATTAGTTCATAAATTATGACTCATCTATATAATGCAAATACTAAACCATCACTAAAAGATGCTGCATATGTTAATTTATTGAAAGGAAAAAAACATCCATAATGCTAGGTGCAAAAGAACACGCTATGAAGAGATTTAATGACAAGGGTAAACTCTAAAGAGAGGTTGTCTTTAAGATGGTAGGATTGTATTTTATTATTTTCATTTGATTATCTGTAATTTCTAACTGTTCTCTGTGCTTTTGTAATAAGGGAAAAAATGAAGTGGAAGATTAAAAAAGAAAATGTCCTGGCCAGCAGAGAAGGGAGGTTATGATCCTAAACAACAAATAGCTTCAGAGTCATCAAAAATGCAAATGAAATAGAATAAAATGTTGTTGAAATAATATATAATGAATTCAAGAAAAACCAAAGTATTGAATCTGGGTGACCCATTATCTTTGTGACTCTGGTCTAGAATTTCTTCCCCATGTCCCACTCCTCTCCCATATGCATAAAGCTTTCTCTTAGTTCTGCAATCCTGATTTTCAAAGAAGATTCCTTGTGAACTAATATTCAGAATCATGTTAAAGATTTTATTATATATTTTTTTAAGTAGCCTCCTTTAGTTCTATACTAATGTTAGCCTTTATTCCTAGTTCTTCCCCTCACCCCCACCAATTTTCCAACCATTCTGAAAACCTCTTGCACACAGGAAGTCTCTTATAGTTTTGTTTTTCACTATGGGCCTTATTTCCCCTTGGGTCTCACCACAATATGGAACATAACTAGTCCAACACCTTGCAAGTAGTACATATTCAATAAATCCAGGTATATATGTAGGGTTTACTGTATGCATACCTATGACTGATTCATGTTGGTGTATGGCAGGAAACATCACAAGATTGTAAAGTAATTATCTGCTGATTAAACATTTTTAAAAAACCCTCTCACAGTTGTCTACGTGACCTTTTCTATCTTTCTTTTTTTTAAACCAGACTCTGAATTTCTTGTGGGCTGGGTCATGTCCTGCTTTTCTGTGTAGTTTCTTTAGTGCCTTATGATAGATAATTTACACAGTAAAAGCTCAGGAAATATTGGTGAATAAAATGTGTGAACAAATTACGTGGACTGACTCTGACTTATTTTATGTTTACTAGACAATTCCAAGTCACTTCTGTCTCCCATTAGCTCAGAAGTTCTCAATGCAGGTGATGGGGGTGCGGGCTGTGTGTGGAAGGTCACTTCTGCTCCCTGGGGACATCTGGCCATGTCTGGAGACATTTTTAATGTCATGACTAGAGGGAGGGGAGATGTTCCTGGTGTTTAGTGGACAGAGACCAGGGGTGAGGCCACCACTTATCCGACAATACAGGGGACAGATTCCTACAACAAAGAATTATCTAGTCCAATATGTCAATACGGAAATCTTCCTTTCACCCTATATTGCTTCTTAGAGTTGTTACATTCTTTCCCCTTCTCTTTGACTCCCCTGCACACAAATACTTAGCTTTTAGAGAAAGTCTCCACGCTTAAGACTGATATCAGCAAGTCTATTGGAGACCAGTTTTGTCATCTGTTTACTGGTGGATAAGACCTGCCCACCTATCTTTCAGGGTTATCGTGAGGGTAAAATAAAAGAATCAATCTTCAAATGCCTTTAGAGACAGATGGAATATATTAATAATCTCTGCCAAGATACATACTGAGAGGAAAATGGGAGATTTAGTAGAACATGAATCTCACTCCTTCACCAATAAACACATTTATTTTCTATTCTGAGTCATCCAATAAGCATTTATTAAGCATTACCCATGTAGAATAAAAAATGCTACCAGGTCTTTGATAGAAAGAAATCATGCAATTTTAAAACATGAAAGTAAAATTGTAATCATTTCTGGGCTCTAGGCAACTAGAAATATTTTTGTTAAGCTGGAAAATGCCTTCCTTATTTCTCTATACGGGCATAAAGTAGGAGAGCAGAAAGTATGGCTAACTTAAACCCAGGACTGTTACCATGCTCACATAATCAGACAGTGATCATTTTTGTTGAAGATGTTGCTGAAGTCTTAATTTATATGAAATCTGCATCCTTTGGTTTAGCTGCCAACTGCTAAAGGTTGAAATTCCTAATCCGTGGATCACATGTGTTGGGAGCTGAGTTCCAAGGAACTGCCCCAAGGAAACAGCAGAATCTTCTGAATGGGATGTATGGGTCCTCAGAACTTAAAAATTTAGATCTTAAACAGAACTTAGCAATGTTTAAAGGCATGAGCAATTGTTTTTAAATAAACCATGTACATTGACTCTTCGGTTAGGCTCATGATTTGATCTAAAAACATGCATGATTGTGTCTCAGGAGCCCGGTGTCTGCTGCTCCTGGAACCACAGAACTGTGATTTTATGTGCATGCTGAAGAGACATGTTGCATCCCCAATTTTTTCCAAAGTTTATGATCTTAGTTTTTTCAAATTGGGTCCCTGTGAATATGAGCCAGTTATGGAGCTCTGGAGGAAGAATAGCTGTTTTTAAATGTCTATAGGAAAACAGAATGTCAAACACACTTATGACAATTTTGAGTCAAAAGTATAGCTATGTGAATTGATAACTTTGTCATCTGTTCAATGGATATTTATAGAATGACTTTTATGTAAATAGAGCAAGAGTAAGGTATTGTGTTAGAGGCAAAGAAGAGCTTGCAATCTATCTGGAAATATACATGCATGAAAATATGTCATTCAAGATATGTCTTCAGACACTCAATGAGACATGCCAAGTGAGCAGCAAAGCCAATGCTTCTATAGGTGAGAAGAAAGATATCATGGGATATAGAGTGACAGAAAAGGATTCATGGGAATAAAAGACTGGAACTTGTCCTTGAGAGACAGTTCAGATGAAAACAAAGGGAAGGGAAAACATTTTTGAGAGAAGTAGTAATGAAAGAAAAGACGCAGAGGTGGAAATTCATTGATCCATACAGAAGAATCATCACTGAAGTCATTTTTACGTCCAAGACACTGTGCTAACTTCCATGAGTATTAAACTGAATTAACCATGCATTACAGAATACACAGTCCAGTTTAAGGACATAATTACAAACATCCAAATTATAATGCAGTGATCTCTGAAGTCAGGTGCAAACTCTCCAGGGAATGTGCAAGAGCATCTGTTGGGGTACAGATGCAAACAAGAGATTTTCTAATTATATTTACTTTAATGTAATCATTTCAATTTGCATATGTATAAAAATGTACTACTACAGTAGTTCACATAATTTATAAATAACTATACATGTATTAAAAGATTAGTGCTCAAACACATTTGCTAGGAATAGTGCAAGATTAAAAACTAGTGACAGGCTGCTGTAATGTACCTGTCCCACTGGAAGAATAAACATATCCTCCAGGAAGCCAAATCCCTGAGGTTGGGCACTGTCCAAATGATACAGGACAAGGGATGAGAATGAAGGGAAGGAGAGTGATGGGAGATAGGCAAAGAGAATTATCATATGACATCCCTTATATACAGAATCTAAAAAGAAATGATACAGACGAGCTTATTTACAAAACAAACTCGCAGACTTAGAGAATGAATTTATGGTTACCTTGGAGGAAGGGGTAGTTAGGGAGTTTGGGACGGACACATACACACTGCTATATTTACATTAGATAACCAACAAGGACCTATTGTATAGCACGGGGAATATTCTCAATGTTATGTTCAGCCTGGGCGTGAGGGGAATTTGAGGGCAAATGGAAACATGTATATGTATGGCTGAATTCCTTTGCTGTTCCCCTGAGACTCTCATAACATTGTTAATCTGCTATGTGCTGTGTTTAGTTGCTCAGCTGTGTCTGACTCTCTGCGACCCCATGGACTGTAGCCCACCAGGCTCCTCTGTCCATGGGGATTCTCCAGGCAAGAATACTGGAGTGGGTTGCCATGCCCTCCTCCAGGGAAGCTTCCTAACCCAGGGATCAAACTGGATTCTGCTATATTGCAGGTGGATTCTTTACCAGCTGAGATACCAGGGAAGCCCTAATCAGCTATACCCCAATACAAAATAAAAAGTTAAGAAAAAAAAAAGATGGTGACTACATTTGGGCTGTTTTGGGGAACCTAATCTCACAAGAGCAGAGGGCCATTATTTTGAGTTGGACCAAAAACTTTTCTGGGCGGTTTTCTGTAACACTTTACAAACTTTTTGGCCAATCCAATTGATGCACTGTGGGGGCTATATTAGACTAAGCAGAGGCCAATTCCTAACTGCAGAGGAGTAATTTCTCATTCAAAAACTCTACAGAAATTTTAGCTAGAGAAGAACTAGGTAGTGACATAAAGGCCAAGATGGTCTGTTTTGTGGGACTTTACTAATTTGCAACTAGGTAGAAAAGTCTCACCCTTTCCAATAAGTTAAACATTCATGGTTCATACTCTTTGGGAGCTCATATCCATGTTGTCCAGGTGCTCAGTCCTATCAACTCTTGCAACCTCATAGACTGCAGAATGCCAGGCTCCATGTCCTTCACTATCTCCCAGAGTTTGCTCAAACTCATGTCCATTGAGTCAGTGATGCCATCCAACCATCTCATTCTCTATCACCTCCTTCTCCTCCTGCCTTCAGTCTTTCCCAGCATCACAGTCTTTTCCAATGAGTCAGCTCTTCACATCAGGTGGCCAAAGTATTGGAGCTTCAGCTTCAGCACTGCTCCTTCCAATGAATATTCAGGGTTGATTTCCTTTAGGATTGACTAGTTTGATCTCCTTGCTGTCCGAGGGACCCTTAAGAGTCTTCTCCAACACCATAGTTCAAAAGCATCAATTCTTTGGTGCTCAGCCTTCTTTAGGGTCCATCTCTTACATCTGTACATGACTAATGGAAAAACCATAGCTTTGACTGTATGGACCTTTGTTGGCAAGGTGATGTCTCTGCTTTTTAATACACTGTCTAGGTTTGCCATGGTTTTTTTTACAAGGAGCAAGTGTCTTTTAATTTCATGACTGCAGTCATGATCCACAGTGATTTTAGAACCCAAGAAAATAAAGTCTGTCCCTGTTTTCCTTTTCCCCCTACTTTCTATTGAAGAAAATAGACTTTCTTTAAGGAACTACATAAGGCTGAACTCCTGTAGCCTGTTACTGCCAAATAAGCCATGCTCTGAGCATGCCAAGGTTAAATCCTATCTGCTGCCAAGGTTAACTCATATCCCCAGGACCTTCCAGAGTGAATACTATAGACATATTAGTCCTCATTCCTTATGCTCTACTTAGGTATTCAAGTGGAGTTTCGATTTCTCCATATCACTGATTTAGCCTTAATGTGTATGTAAATGAAAATCAGCTTACAAAATATTGCATCCAAGCCCAGAGGAAATACTGCTCAATACCCCTATTTTGTTACCATGGACTGTGAGAAGGGCTGAAATGGTCCCTGGAGACAGAGACATATAGTCAGAGAATTGTAATTATGTTGTACTCATATACTATTGCATGTTAGGACATAAATCCGTGTCACTTGTGGCTACTAGTTTGCATGGCTGCTAATATATTAAATGCATTTTATTTATTGTACTTTTAATTCCAACCAGAACCCACAAACCTCATAAGGACAATCATAATACACAGTATCAACAAGAAGTTTGTTTAACCTGCTACTGTACTTTGAAATTATTGTGACCACTAGTAAGGAAAAGACACTCTTCTTCTGAAAGTTTTAATTATTTGTGCCCTCAGGAAGCAAAATATTAACAGAGAGGAAACTCCAAATTATTCTAGAATGAATCCTTGAATTTTCATGGTCTATCATAAAAAGGAAATATTTCCTAAGAAAAATGAAATATGAATAAATGCTTGATCATCATCATAATGTAGGTAAACTTCTCCACGGAGAAGTATGAGAGTGCTACTAAAATTCTTCTCCATCACTCCTCAGAGTATGAAGGTCATCTGAGGTTCCTGTGAGAAAAGATATGGTTCCAGTGGACTGACTCCATTTCTCAACGTCAAACTGCAATGATCTAGTAAGACCACATGGGGGAAAGCAGAAAACAGCACAAACTAGATTTCAAAGCTGGATTAGAGATGCTTCAAATTGTGTAAAATAGAGCTCAACAATTTGAAAAAGATTACAGCATGAAGAATAGTTAATCCAAAATTAAACAAAACATCTGTTGGCTTTCAAGTTTAGCATTCTCTGGAGAGGAAGGATATATACTAATTTTTTTAAAATAAGAAAAAAATATCTAAATCTTAATGCTTTTGATATCTATCTCTCCAGTGAGAAGATTTGAAAAGAGTCTTTTGTGCTTTGTCTTCATTCAAGTATTACTCTTGCTTCATCTATCACCTGTCTGAAATTTCTTGAATGCCTTTCTCGAAATGATAACATAGAAATCCATTCGAGTATCTCAAAGACAGCTGGACCACGCTAATAATCTAGGGGACTCCAAAAGTTATATTTAATCAAATGTAACCTCATGTGGAAAAGTTTTAAGTTTTGCATTAGAGCACATCATAAATAACAGGCTAGAATCTGGCACTTCCCTTAGAGGGGCTTTGACACTGCTATTTCCTTTTTCCTTCTAACCTCAAAACAGTTTCTTAGACTTCAGTTTGGGGCTACAATTATCTAGGTCATTGTAGTATTACTATCTATATGAGAAGGTTATACTATTCTGTTTAATATATAGCAGTGTCATAATTTACATTTACCAAGATGGATAGCTAGATGAACTGATGGACGAGTGTAGACAGAGATAAGTAAATCCTATGAGAATCTAAGCAAACTCTGGGAGATAGTGAAAGACAGGGGAGCCTGGCATGCTGCAGTCCATGGAGTCACGAAAGAGTCAGACATGACTTAGCAACTGAACAACATGAGAAGCATGATGGTTTGTACACTTACCAACAAATAAAATATACCCTTGATAGCAGGTGTTAATAGTGTATATTCAACAACAGATAAACACTCAGTCTCAACTTTCTCTTATTCAGTTAAAATTTTATCTTTACTTGAAATGATACATATCTGAAACACAGAGTTGTTTAAATTTTTCAGAAATATATCTTCCAAACACTACAATATAGACAATTATAACTAATCCATATTTTAATATATCTATCTTTAGTGGATGAAAATGTAATGTCCTTCGGCCATGGGATTAAAAAAGTATAATGTTGCCTATTAATAATAAATATGTACAGTCCATGGAATCTGAGCTGGAAATATCTTCCTAGATAATCTGGTCTGAAGTCCCACCCAGTGCAGAAATTCCCAGTAAGACATCCTGGACAGATGGTTTTCCTGTCTGTCTAAACCTACCAGAAACCAGGAAATAGCTTAGAAGGCAGTTCATTTATTGTGGAAGTCTCCATTTTCTCAAAATTCTTGCCTTTTGGTGGGATATGCATCCTTGTAACTCCTTTTTTAAAAAAAAAAATTATTTATTTATTTATTTATTTATTTATTTATTTTTGCATCCTTGTAACTTCTTAGTCATCTTGCAGGCTACTAGATCTATGAAACTGTTCTTTAGGAGACCCCGGCACAGGTCTAGTGACTGCCACTTTCTCTCAAGTGTTCTCCACTCACAGGCCAAGAGGACAAGAGCAAGATGGGAGAGTAAAAATCCTGGCTATCAAAGTTATCATCCCCAAAACACTTACAAGGCATGTCACTTTCAACACTATGACAATTTAGCAGAAATAAATGAAAGGCTGTTACACAATTCAATAAACCAATTGCTTAAATTATGGAAGAGACTCAGCAGAAATATGTGTTTAAAAAAAAACACTGATGCTTCTCTTTCCATTCATATTTCAAATACTGAAGCTGCACCTAATTAAAAATAATTAATGAGAAACTACAAGTGAGTCAGTAGTGTGCTATCAGCAAAAAAGTCTGAACAATCATAGCCTGATATTAAGAGAAACATAATTTTTTTGAAGGAGGAAAGTAAGATTATCACCTTTTAAAATCATGGTCAGAACACATCCTTGAACTCTGCCTTAGAGATTCTTGGGCAAACTGAATTTGTCCAGCAGAGAGCAATTAGGATGGTGAAGGATCTGGAAACCAGATCAGATGTGAAAAGAGAACTTCTGAGGTTTAACGAGGCGAAGGTTGACTCAAGATTGCGTTGTAGAAACATCTGGTCTCAAGAACAGAGAACTAGGGACACAGATGAAAATTTCAGGGAGTCAGATGTTGTCTTACTGTTAAAAAAAGGGATGGGGGGGCGGATTTTCTAAATGCAGAAGTGGCTCAGAGACCAGACTCCTCTAGGATGAGGAGTCTCCAATGTCAGCGGTGCTCCGGCACCATCAGAGGTACTCAAGATGTAAGTAAGATCGAAGGAAAGCAAACATTGTAAACAGAATCAAGTGTCTATTGAGTGTCTCTTATTTGCCAGCTTCAGGGCACCCAGCCTCCACTAAACAAGACAGATACAAGTGCTATGCTCAGAGTTTACCATCTAAGTGGAAAGGGGTTGGACTAAATAGTCTTTAAATTTCCTTTTAGTTCTGAAATTCTAGGACACTATTAGCCTAATATGCTCTATTATACATAATGTTACACAGAACTGGAAAAATGTGTCAAATGGAACTGTACAAATACTGGGGGGTAGAAAGCTTTTTATAGCATTTGTTCCCTGATTCAACATTTACTGATTGCCAATATTATGTCTTAAATATTGAGGTGCCCCATAAAAAAAAAAAAAACCACCTGTCTTAAAAGAGGTCACAGTCTATAATTTTAAACACTCTTTAAAGACTGTTTTCTCCAGTACTTTGGCCAGTTCAGAGTCACAACACCAATATGTAAAGTGACCACCTAATCTATCTTCCATGGTAAGACATTTTTGAAAGTGAAAAGGGTGCTATTAATAATTTCATCAAGACAACAGGTGTAAGAAGGACTGGCCAGACGAACTAGGACATCTGGTCACCCTATTAATAAGCCTCTAGATCAGATGGAAGCTGAGGCCTTCTGAGAATAACAAATCTTCTTTGAATTTGAAGATGCAGACTGGACCCCAGTATGTCAAGCCAGCTCCTTCCCCAACTCCTGGAATGTCCTCCTCCCCACTTTGTCCATTCCAGAAATGTGATTCTTAGTCACTCTTGATTCATCCACAGGTGGACACCAGACCCAATCAGAGTCTGTCCCTGGGGCTGTTTTGAGAACTGGTCCTCTCCAGTATTGAGACCCATAAGATATCAAACTTGAGTGCTGCTTTTGAGAGAGTACTATATGTCCAGGGAATGAAGTCTACTCGGAGTGGCAATTGAGAAGGATCCTGGCAGAGTCTGACTCCCCAGTTTCAGCTCCCCTGATGCTCTCTCTACTGCTCACCAGAGTTTCCTATGATCTGTTGCTCAATACCAATATTTTTCTAATATTTTTTACCTTTTACTCTAGCTAGTTTGACTTAGGTTTATGGTACTTTCAGTCCAAACTGCCCTAATTCAGATGCAAAGATGTAATTTAAGTAAAAAAGATGGCTTTCCAAAAGCTTGTAATTTTCCCCCTCTCCTATAGGTTTGGGCCTGTTATCGTTTCAAGGAGAAAAAAAAAAAAAAGATATTTAAACCATTCCGAGACTTGGCGTCAATTCACCTTTTCTCTTCATTCACTCCAACCTTATGTTTGAAAAATAAGCTCACACCTGACCTCTGAGACTCTCTTTATCTTTGCCAACAACTTGTATCACTGGGTGTCTTTCTTGCCCTGTTTCTGAGTCTCTGTTCTGGTAATTTGCACTCATCACAGGTCTGTATGAGGTCAGATAGACTTTATCCACTTCCTTCATTAGGGACTAACTCCTTCAGCTGTAGATGTGGGCTTGACACCTTCAAAGTATGCTTATTAGTCTTTATTGTACTTGACTTTTTGTTTTCTTTCTTGAATTTGCCTTTTCTTTTGACTTCTGTTACATCAGTCTCTTCTTATTCTTGTCCCACAGTTCAAAGAACTTCTCAATGCTTTCTAGAACCATCTTTTTCCTTGTCCATTGAAAAAATGTTGGAGATGTGCATCTTCTATTCTTCTTCTATTCTCCTCTTTTATTCTTCCTTGACAATTTGATTGAATCTCATGGTATCAACCATCAACAATATGCTGATGGGTCTCAATTCTATTTTTCTAGGCCAGATCTTTCTTGAGCTCCTGATTCATAAATCTGTCTATTGTACATCTTCTACTGAGTGACCCAATAAATGCTTCAAACTCAAATTATCCAAAACTAAACTCCCCATTTTGCAAAACAGTTCCATTTCTGATATTCCTATTGTCTTTAAATATCTTTACCATCTATATAGCACCTAAAACAGAAGCCTGGGAGACCATCCTAGCTCCTTCCACTCCCTGGCACCATATTTCAGAAGTCACTATGTCCTATGAATACTACCTCCTAGTAATTCTTGATAGGCCATCCCTATCAACACTCACTGTCAGTGCCTTAATGCCATCCTCCTCTCTTTGCAGTGGTATCTTAAATGGTTTTTCTTTATCCAGTCCCACTTCCTTCAAACAACCTTCCTTTATGCTGCCATCATAGTATTTCTTTCATACTCTCAAATTCAAAATTCTCCAGGGATAATTCTCTAGTTAACTTCAAAACAATGTAGAGACTCCCAGTAAGACTTGTGAAGCTGCTCTTGGTCTGGCCTTGTCCCACGTCCTAGACTCTGGTTCCAACACTTCACCAGCCATAAATGAAGGCCAGACACCCTGGACGGTTTGTCATCTTATTAGTGGGCCACTCCCTGTTGTCTGTTAGGACCGACAACCCTGTGACTCTGCCTGGGTCGTTTGGAATGTTGACTCTCATTTTGGTCCCTCTTGAAACTCACAGTGTGAGAAGCTCAGTCACGTGGAAAGACCGCATGTAGGTGCTGCGGGGCCAGCGGAGCTCAGCCCAGGTGCCAAACATATGAAGGAAGATGTTTCATTCTTCTGAGTCACTCCGACCATCCCAGCCAGGGCCCCAGACCTCATGAGGCAGAGACATACCATCCCTGATGTGCCCTCTCTGAATTCCTGACTCATAGAATCAGTGAACATAGTAACACAATCGTGTTTTTCATCGCTGAGTTTGGGGTAGTTTGTTATTCAGCAGTAGATGACTGAAATACCCTCTTATAGTATTAACATTTTGTTATCTGGAGTATTCAATTCTAGCATACTTCTATCTTCAAGAGTTTGCCTCACAGTTACAGCACATTCCACACGGTTGTGACTGTTGCATTCATGAAGAGTATGTTTTATTCTTTTTTTCATTTTTTTTGCCCAGTACCTAGTTTGCAGAATATTTGCAATCAGTCTTGTTAATGGGACCCCCGAGTCTTCTTTCTAGTTACTCAGTACTGTGCATAAGCACCCGATGGGACCTTCCCCTGCTCTTCTGTTTATTCTCAAGGCTCCCCTTTGCCTCTCAAAATAAGTCCTTCACCAGCTGCAGCTCTAGCAGTTCACCCAGACCCTTGCTGACTAAAGAAGTCAGTCTGGTTTCAACTCAGCGTCTCCCCATGAGCTCAAAGTAATTATGGAAGGCTTGGCAGGGGGTCGTAAAAAATGTCATGGATCCATGTCTACTGGTCCGTATACGGAAAAGTGGGGGAGAAAACTTTTATGTTCTGAATACCCACTGTGTGTCAGGATCTCTGCTAGAAGGTCTTCATATATTGTCTGACCTAGTCCTCTCAGCAGCCCTGTGAAATAGACATTTTGGTTTCCATTTTACAAGGAAAGAATGCTGAGCTTCAGTGAGGTTGTGATTTACACAGGGCCACTTAGCTGACAGAACGAAGGGTCAACCCAAGCCTACTGGCTCCAAAGCCAATGCAGTTCCTGTAAGTCATGCATTCTGGAAAACTCTTGTGAGAGGGTTGATGGATAAAATTTCACAACTTCAATTTTATTCCGATGACTTTAACCACAAAGAGGATTTATTCTCTAATCAAATGCTGAATATCTAAAACTAACATAGTGACTAGAGTCAATCAATTATACTTCAGGATGCCTGTGTTTATTCAAGGGCAGGTCTGCCTGAGAAGGAGGTTCGGGGAAGGAAGAGGAAGGAAGGAAGAGCATATAGAAGGCCTGAGGGAGAGGAAGACGTTGTCTTAAGGTGAGGTCAGAGGAAAACTGCAGAAGGGAAGGCCTGGAATCTAAGACAAAAGGCTTTTCCCTGGAGACTTGGGTGGGGTCGTGTCCTGGGGAAGATCAGAGGGTTTGGGACATCCTTGTACAATACAGACAGGAAACTGAATACTTTTTACCTCTAAGCAGAGGAGCCTGAAAACTTTGTTAAGTCAAAGACTTACATCCTCAATGAAACTTGGCCCATAGGATTCTATTTTTCAATTTTCATTAATGTTAATGTTTTAGCATTCTTTTTACTTACACATAAATTGATTTTTTATTTTCATGGTTGTCAAAAGATTATTCACAGAAAAGTTCGGATGAGGATCAATTTCTATTTCTTTTTCATTAGATCAATATATTTTAATGAAGCATGATTGGTTAATATTTTAGGGAGAAAGAAATAAGACTCTTTTCTCCAGGCATCATTGATCTATGTCTGAGCCAAAGGATTACCAAAGACTAGTATCTATTTTTCTTGTTGAGTAAGTCCTGGGGTCTTGGGTCACACTGCCACTTTGATGCTGTTAGAAAATCAAATAAATGCATTTTGGCAAGCTATGGTGTATCTAGCATCCCCTACCTGCATACATATAAGCAACTTTTATGTATGTACACTAGGAACTAGGAAACAAGATCACATGTTTGAAATCTCATTTCCTAAGCAAGATGCTTAGAGGTTGCCTGATAAGATCTTGTTATACAAAATTAGTGGGTTTCACTCTCAGTGAAGACTCATCCCTCCTCTATCCCTCTGAGTTGAAGTTATAGTTATGCCAGTGCCACTGCTGGGACTTGTTCTATAGTTGAGTAAAAACGTGTTATCTATTTTAGCACACACACACACACACACACACACACACACAGCTTAGATTTCCACAGAAGCCCTTTAAATACTATCTAAAGTGTATCAGAGAGCAAAGACTCTAATGCTCAGTCATCCAGGTGGAGCCATGCGGGGTTCTAGAACTCAGTTCTGTTCTTCGTCACATGCCACACTCAAACAGTCATGTGACTCCTGTGATGAGTGCTCCGAGAAAGAGAGAACTCCATCTCATGTACTTGGCTCTTCATCACTCTCTCACCTATCAAAGACACAGGAAGCTTCTTTTAAGTTGTAGGGCCTCTACCAGACTCTGGAGATGGGGAGGTAAGTAAGATCAACTGGTCCCCTGCTCTTAGGAAGTCTACATTCTAGTGAGGGAGGCAAGACAAAAAGAGAAGCAAGTAAATGAATTAACAGCCCAGTTATAGATTGTGATTATTGCCATAAAGAGTATAGGTAGAATAGCTGGACAGAAAGTGACTCTGGTGGGGAGGATGTCTATTTTAGATACAGGTGATGGGTGAAGAGGGCCACCGGGCTGACCCTGATGGAGAAGAAAAAGCTAGCCACATGAAGAGCCAGAGTTGGAGCACTGTGATTTGGGACTGGCATGTGCAAAGGCCCCAAGGCAGGATATACTGTGGCATGCTTTGAAAACAATTAAGAAAAAATACCAAGACTTCAAAATACATGAAGCAAAAAGCTGACAAAATTTAAAGGAGAAACGGACAAATCTATGTCTCACAGTGGGAGATTTTTAGCACATAACATTACCATAAAACTTAGCAACCTAAAACATCAGGTATTTATATGTTGTCGTCATTGTTTAGTTGCTCAGTCGTATCCGATTCTTTGCAACCCCAGGACTGTAGCCTGCCAAGCTCCTCTGCCCATGAGATTCTCCAGGCAAGAATCCTGCAGTGGGTAGCCATTTTCCTCTCCAAGGGATCTTCCCAGCCCAGGGATCGAACCCATGACTCCTGCACTGCAGGCTGATTCTTCACCACTGAGACATCAGGGAGACCCACATGCTATATGTATTCTATGTGTATTCTGTAAGGCAGGTAGTCTGAAGCAGCTTAGCTGGCTGGTTCTAGCTTGGGGGCTCTCATGAGGTTGCCATCTAGGTCTCACCTGGGATTGCAGTCCTCTGTGGGCTTAACTGGGGCAGGAGGACCCACTTTTGCTCTCATGGCCTCAATTCCTCATCAGCTGTAAGCAAGAAGCCTTAATTCCTCATGCCATGGGCTTTTCCATAGGGTTTCTAGTGTCCTTAGGACATGCAGCTGGTCTCCCAGAGTGAACTCCAGAAGAAAGAGAAGCTTCATGACTTTTTCAGCTGGTCCCAGAAGCCACAGACCATCACTTCTACCATATTCTATGCATTAGAAGTAAATCACTAAGTCTAGCTCACACTTGGTGAGAGAAAGAAGTGTAAAAAATATGGTGGTCTTTCAAAGTCATCACAGGCATGTTCATTTAAATACATGCCGTGAGACACCCAAGTAAGTGGTCTTGCTCATGGGAAATGCTAGTCTACAGTGAGAGGAAAGAGATCTGCGTTGGATATACAAATCCGAAAGTCATCAGCATATGTGGGGGCAGGGGGTGCCAGTTTGAAAGTAGCCAACATCAGTGGTAGAACAGAGTAAGGGACGGGTAACATCATCTAGGGACAGGGTGCAGTGGGGGAAAGAAGGCCTAGCTCTGAGCTCTGGGGCCCACTCTAACATTCAGCAGACAGATAAAGGAGGAAGAACCGGGGAGGGAGAGAACCAAGAAGCCAGTGAGGTCAGAGGAAGCCAGAAATGCACAGTATCATGGAGCTTCAGGGAGACTGCTTTGATAGTAATAATAATTGTTGTTTAGTTGTTAGTCACGCCTGACTCTTTCTCGACCCCATGGACTGTAGCCCACTAGGCTGCTCTGTCCATGGGCTTTTCCAGGCAAGAATACTAGAATGGGTTGCCATTTCCTTCTCCAGGGAATCTTGTCGACCCAGGGACCAAACCCATGTCTCCTACGTTGGCAGGCAGATTCTTTACCCTTGAATCACCAGGGAAGCCTAATGTACTAATAATTAGTACAAGAGTAATGACAACATTATTGAGTACTGTCTGTTGTCCTAGGCATTGTTCAACTACTTCATGTGTACATGAACCTTCAGTCTTAATAATGTATGGTAGATTCTTTATGATTCCCTAACTGAAGTGAGAAAAATTGAAATACAAAATATTTCTCCAAAGTCTTGCAGATAATGAAGTGGGAAGCTGAGAGAGCAAAGTAGGTGCTGGGTGAAAACAAACCCTGATTATATTGAACTCTCTGCCCAATCAGTGCCTGCACCCAGGTGACTAAGAGATTTTAGATCTTTTCTGTCCTGATCTCACTCAATCTCTCAACAGTTGAGCAAATATCTATTTTGTGCCAACTCTAGGTGGTGAAGATATAGTAGTAAGTGAAACATTTTAAGACTCCTGCCCTTTGGAACTTCCCTTTCAGTGGGAGAGAGCTCTTTAGATTAAAAAATATGTATATACACAGCATGTAAAATAGTAGTAAGTGCAAAGATGAAAGGTAAAGCTGGAAAAGAAGCAAGAAGGGATGGAGGCGGCCATGTGGGCACTTTTAGACAAGGCTGCTCAAGGAAGGCCTCGACAGCAAAGTGACATTTCTGTAAGATTTTTAAGTGAGGGATGAGCCATACAGATATCTGGGGAGAAGTTTTCCAGGCAGAGGGAAAATTAATTTAAAAGACCCTGAAGCAAGATTGTGCCTGGTGTGTGAAGGAAGAGCAAAGAGGCCAGAGTGGTCGAAGTCAAGGAAGCAAGAAGGGTATCAGGAGAGAGCAGAGGAGGAACGGGGTCATACAGGTAGGGTCTTGTAGACAGAGTGGAGCTTTGAGTTGTATCTGAGTGAGATGGGGAAATGTAGGACGGTTTTGACCTGATTACATGACCTGATTTGAGATAGATCATGCTGGCTCCTGTGTTAACATTAAACTACATGGAAGCAGGGCTTCCCTGGCGGCTCAGATGGTAAAGAATCTTCCTGCAGCGCGGGAGACCTGGGTTTGATCCTGGGTTGCGAAGAGCCCCTGGAGGAGGGCATGGCAGCCCACTCCAGTATTCTTGCCTGGAGAATCCCCATGGTCAGAGGAGCCCGGCGGGCTAAGGTCCATGGGGTTGCAAAAAGTCAGCCACAACCGAGCAACCAAACACATATGGAAATGAGAACAGAAGCAGCGGCCAACAAACAAACAAAAAATAGAGACTAGTTAGGAAGCTATTGCAATAAATAGGCAGTAAGTGATGATAGGCAGTGGAGATGGTAAGATGTGGTTGGACTCGGGAAATATTTTGAAGATAGAACCAACAGGTTTTATTGATGAATTAGATGTGGGATGTGAGAGAGAAAAGGAAGATAAGGATGACTTCAAGGTTTTGGGTCTGAGAAACTTAAAGAATGGAATTGTCATTTATTGAGATGAGGAAGACTACAGAAGAAGCAGGTTTGGGGGGAAGAAAATGAATTCAGGTTTGAAGCGCTTATTAAATATCCCCCTGGAGAAGCTGAATAGGCATCTGGACACATAAATGAATATGGATATGGAGCTCAGGGAAGGGAAGCAGAGTAAGAAATAAAATAGAAATTAATCAGAGCACATATATGGATTTTAAAAACCATGAGACTAGAAATCACTGAAGGACTAGGGTAGAAAGAAAAGAGTCTAGGTTTACACACTGATCCCTGGCCCTCTCCAGTGTCTCAGGCTATAAAGAACCAGAAAGGAGCCTGAGAGCAGCGTGCAGAGAGGGAGGCGGCACTCTAGGCAAGCATGATGTCCTGGTTGCCAGGTGAAGAAATGTTCCTAGGAGAAGGGCAATCAAATGCTCCTGGTACATCAAACAAGAACATGGACCTTTGGACTTAACAACACTGAGGCCCTTGCTTGATCTCATTAAGAGGTGTTTTCTTGGAGTGGAACAAGAGATTGGTGGGGTAAAAACCCAAGTGCAGTGGATGCAGAAGAGACTGGGAGGAGAGACACTAGAGACATCAAGCGTAGCCTGCTCTTCCAAAGAAACTGGCTATGAAGGTGAAGCCATGAGTAATCATCAGTCCAATCCACTTCACCTGTAATCTGGCTCTACTAATCATTTGTTTTAACTGATGCTACAGAAGATTTGTGGACTTCCCAGGTGGCATTAGTGGTAAAGAACCCACCTGCCAAAGCAGGAGAGATAAGAGACATGGGTTTGATCCCTGGGCTGGGAAGATCCCCTGGAGGAGGGCATGGCAACCCACTCCAGTGTCCTTGCCTGGAGAATCCCATGGACAGAGGAGCCTGGAGGGCCACGGTCCATAGGGTCGTGAAGAGTCAGACTGAAATGACTTAGCACGCACACACAGAAGATTTGCACATCCTCCAAGCAGCACAGAGCCTAAATAGTATTTTTGCCCAAGTTCTTTTTCTAAGAACTTGCAGTCAGCTGTGTCAAGGTCAGCTGAGCCAGGAATCAGCTGTGTCTAGTAGGAGACTGAGCTGGCTAAGACTGAATAGGACCACTGACCATCCAACTGGGCATGCATGAGTGTCCCCTTGACTTTTTGGTGTCAGAGGGCTGAAACTCCAACCTCAGATGGTGGTAAGCACCTCCATGTTTGAACCTGCAGAGGCCTGGAGTTTAGTTGGGCCTGTGCAGAATCATGATACTACATGTACCTTTTTTCAATTACTTTCCCGACACTCCCCATGTACTCCACACCTTAGAATGCCCTATGACTTCATCCTCATCTAATAAATACCCCAAGCCCCTCCCCTTCGGGGAGGCAGATCTGAGAGTTTCTTCCATCTCCTCACTTGGCTGCCTTGTGAATTAAGCTCTCTGCTGCAGACTGCAGCATCTCAGCATCTGCCTTGCTGTATATTGGGCAAAGCGAACCTCCAACTTTGTTGAGAAATTAGAGAATGTTTAGACGTTTCTCTCCTAAGCCCTGCTCCAGCACACAAGGGCCTGTGCTCCTGAACTCACCTCCTTCCAGCCCTCAGTGGAAGAAGTGACTCTTCTCTACTCCTGGCACATCCCAGCCTGCTTCCTTCATACTGGGGCCTTCACTTCTTATCTTCTCTCTGTTAATCATACTTTCTCGGGTTTCCTCTGCTCAGCCTAAGAGTGCATTCTACTCTCATCCTCTTAACCTTCTACCCCTGAAAAAAGGAAGGCTTAAGCTTGCTGTTTCGACTTTCTCAACTCTCACACACCTCTGTAATTCTCCCCTGTGAAGTCGACCTTCCTGAGATATTCAGACAATGACAATCACTGACCCCAGAATTTGGGAGTGGAAAGGTTTGGGTGGGTGGAAAGAGGGGTGGAGGATGTTCACTTGATTTGTGCAGCTTGTGACGCTGCAGCCCACGGAGATCTGTGGGTACCGTGTCTGAATCTGTGTGCTGAATGTGAAGAGGCAGTTCTGGTTCGAATATCACCTTGGGTTTCTCTGGCTATGTATTTTGAGAAAGTTGCTTATTTCAGCTACGAATCACTACAGCTTTATGTCATTAAATAGCTAAGGTGGATTGAAAGACAAAATTAGTTGAGTAGGGGGCAAGGCTACCTTGTATGCAATATCTCCTTTAGTTCTTCTAGCATAGATAACTATTATTACTACTTATAAGTGAGGTGGAGGCAGAGATTATGCAATTGCCCCTTTAGTCACTCAGCATGTTGAGTGCTAGGTCCGTCTTCTGCTCTTTGTCTCTAAGCCCCTGTTCACTCACTTGTGTATGAGATAAAATACAAGCTTCTGTATCAGGAAGGCGTTTTCTCAAGAATGTCCCAACCATGAGTATTACTTTTCCCTGCTCTTCCATGATTCCCTATCTTAGTTAATGGACCAAATCCCCCTCTGCAGAGACCCGAGAGTGCACCTAGATTTCTTCTTCTCCCTGATCCTTGCACCTCTCCTGACATTCACCTCACCTGCAGGCTAACTCCTTCATGTTTCCCACGACAGACTCTTCATCCCAGCTCTCATGGCCGTCTTTACTGCCCAGGTCCTCATCACCCCTCCCTATACCCTTCACCTCTAGGGAGGCAGATCTGAGGCATTCTTTTGCCTTCCCACTTAACTAATTTATTTTGAATAAACCCTCTTTTGCTGCAGACCTCAGCATTTCAGCCTTTTTGACCTTCTCTACTTCAGGTAAAACAAACCTGTGTCACCTGGTTCGATAAAAAGTGGAAGCAAAAGAAATGGGAGTGGAAACTGGAGGAGAAATGGGGCTAAGTGAAGTTTTGGGGCTTACCACGTTGCTGCTATTTGTCAGAGAAGAGGTGACACTTCTGTAGGGTGCTGGGAATAATCTAGCAGAGAGGGAAACACTGATGCAAGAGGACAGGGCAGAGCTACTGGGACAGTCGATGAGTAGGTGAGAGAAGGTGGGATTCAGTGCACAAACAGAGGGCTTGACCTTCCTTGGGTCATGGGCACCGTGGTTAACACAACAGAAGTTTGGACACAGGCAAAAGTAAGGTGTCGATTCAGCTGCATGCACCACGAGAGTTCTCTTCAAACTGTTCTCTGTAAAACTAGAAAATAGGAAGCAAGGTCATCTATTAGGGTAAGAATGGGAAGGTATTGGAGGTCCAAGAAAAAGTATAAAATACTCAGGAACTTGGAGTGTAGACTAACCAGAGAAATACAGCATATCCTCTGGACAGTGCTGAGAACCACTAGCAGTGATCACAAATTTAAAGTCGATCAGCACGGGTGTGTGATTAGCGCCAAACCCTCTTAGCTGTAATGGTGAAGGTGAGAAGAGACGCAAGTGCAGTTTCAGTGGAGTAATGTAGGAAGAAGCCAGATTGGGAAGACTCGAAGAGAAAACCAGGAATCGAGGAAGCAAAGATTCCAGATTAAAACAACTTGTCCCAGAAGGAAGTCTTACTGCTCAGAAATCATGGGATCCTTGGAGAAGGATGTGGGGTTGGGAAACGTAAGATTTTTTTTCTAAGGTGGGAGACTCTAAAGCATGTTTGTGTACTATGGACTGAGAAAGCAGAGAAGACACTCTTGATGGAAGAAAGAGGGGGCATCAAGGAAAGGGGTAATAAGGGGAGAAAGAGCATGATACACAGGTGCAGGGGTGGACAATGGGCCAGCTGTGAGCAGGTTTGTGGAGAAGAATGGCAGGAAGGTCAGGTTTCTACTCTGAGGGCTGGTATCATTAAATTAACGATGAGATCGTTGGTGGAAGAAGCAGGTGTGGGAAGTTGGAGGGAGGAGAAGGTGTGAAACAACCAACTTGAAGAAGACATAAGTACATTTCTGTGGAGGTCCAGTAGGATTCCTGGCCACTGGTGAGTGTCCATAGAGTTGGGTTCACCAGGGAAACCTACACATCTACAGAGAGTCATGGATGAAAAATAGTCTATCTCTGTGGAACCAAGGGAGAGTGGCAGAAAGGGGTGAACCAAAGGGTGACACTGAGTGTTATTCTGACTGCTGATCCCTCTAAATGAGTTTCTATTTTAAGAGCCTGGATGTCAATAGTGCTTAATTTAATCAGCTTCTTGCAGGTTAAAAGGAAATTGAAAATCTTCATGAGTACTAGAACAAGTTTTCATTAGAAGCTCCGGCTAATGTGCTCAGGGTATTGTAAGGCAAAGGAAGACGGCTTATCTATATATTTCAAAAGACAGTTATGACCCTACAGGACAAATTCTTTGGGATCCTGTTTATCTGAATCTTATCAGGCCAGACTAGTTGCCATGCAGGATTTCTCCCTTAACCCAAGGTATGATTTTCAGTATAGCCTACAGAATCGTCCCTGTGACCAGTCCTGACCTTGGTATAAGGAGATTTTTAGAGGCTCTAGTTGGAAACTCAACAGACCTTAACCTCCTTACTCTGGGATTTAAGGCCTTTTATTATATGGCTTCAGCACACTTTCTTAGTTAATATCCTACTGCTCCACCTATGCCAGGCTGCTTGCAGACCCCCAATAATCCAAGCAATCCCCCCCTCACCTAGAAGAATATCCTTTATTACCTGTCAACCTAGGCCGCTGTTATTGTTCCCTCAAGAATCCTTAAATATCACCTCTTCAAGCTTTCTCTGGCTCCTTTCATCATTAACTCCCCTTTTGCTGCTGCTGCTGAGTCGCTTCAGTCGTGTCTGACTCTGTGTGACCCCATAGACGGCAGCCCAGCAGGCTCCTCCATCCCTGGGATTCTCCAGTCAAGAACACTGGAGTGAGTTGCCATTTCCTTCTCCAATGCATGCATGTATGCTAAGTCGCTTCAGTTGTGTCCGACTCTATGCAACCCTATGGACAGCAGCCCACCAGGCTCCTCTGTCCACAGGATTCTCCAGGCAAGAATACTGGAGTGGGTTGCCATTTCAGTACTTAATATTATGCTTTATAAGCGCTTACCACATGGTGCTGTGATTTATATATTTTGTCTATCACAATATTCCTTGAGGGACTGGGTCAAGTTTATCTCCAGAGGCCCAGCACTTAGCCCAATCTCTTACATATGATAAGCTACTCAAATAAATAACAGCATCAGATCCAACTTGTAGAGCCAGAAATTGTGATGCTAGAAACAGCTTCCACCTTTTTAAACTAAACCTTAAACTTCTTTCAAGAGCTCTAGCATTTGGGGAATCGGTGTGGTGAAGCAGTTAGGTTTTGGGGTTCTAGTCAGAAATCGGGGATTTGAATCTCTGCTCCACTATTCATTAACCAAGTACCTTTTGCCTCAGTTTCCCCATGTGTTTAATGATGAAAATAAGAGCACCACAATGGAGTACTACTCAGTCATAAAAAGGAATGAAATTGTGCCATTTGCAGAGAAAAACAAGTATCATTTATTAACGCATATTTGTGGAATCTAGAAAAATGGCTCAGACAAACCTATTTGCAAAGCAGAAATACAGACACAGACACAGAACAAATATATGGACACCAAGGGGGGTCAAGGGGAGTGAGATGAATGGGGAAATTGGGATTGACATATATACACTATTGACATTATGTATAAAATAACTAATGAGAGCAAGAGTTCCAGAAAAACATTTACTTTGGCTTTATTGACTATGTCAAAGACTTTGACTGCGTGGATCACAGCAAACTACGGAAATTCTGAAAGAGATGGGAATACCATATCACCTGACCTGCATCCTGAGAAATCTGTATGCAGATCAAGAAGCAACAGTTATAACTGGACATGGAACAACAGACTGGTTCCAAATCGGGAAAGGAGTACATCAAGGCTGTATATTGTCACCCTGCTTTTTTAACTTATATGCAGAGTATATCATGAGAAATGCTGGACTGGATAAAACACAAGCTGGAATCAAGATTGTGGGGAGAAATATCAATAACCTCAGATATGCAGATGACAACACCCTTATGGCAGAAAGTGAAGAACTAAAGAGCCTCTTGATGAAAGTGAAAGAGGAGAGTGAAAAAGTTGGCTTAAAGCTCAACATTCAGAAAACTAAGATCATGCCATCTGGTCCCATCACTTCATGGCAAATATATGGGGAAACAATGGAAACAGTGGCAGATTTTATTTTGGGGGGTTCCAAAATCACTCCAGATGGTGACTGCAGCCATGAAATTAAAAGACGCTTGCTCCTTGGAAGAAAAGTTACGACCAACCTAAACAGCATATTAAAAAGCAGAGCCATCACTTTGTCAAGAAAGGTCCGTCTAGTCAAAGCTATGGTTTTTCCAGTAGTCATGTATGGATATGAGAGTTGGACTATAAAGAAAGCTGAGCACCGAAGAATTGATGCTTTTGAACTGTGGTGTTGGAGAAGACTCTTGAGAGTCTCTTGGACTGCAAGGAGATCCAACCCAGTCCATCCTAAAGGAAATCAGTCCTGAATATTCATTGGAAGAACTAATGCTGAAGCTGAAGCTACAGTACTTTGGCCACCTGATGCGAAGAACTGACTCCTTGAAAAAGACCCTGATGCTGGGAAAGATTGAAGGAAAGAGGAGAAGGGGATGACGGAGGATGAGATGGTTGGATGGCATCATTGACTCAATGGACATGAGTTTGAGTAAGCTCCGGGAGTTTGTGATGGACAGGGAAGCCTGGCGTGCTGCAGTCCATGGGGTCGCAAAGATTCAGACATGACTAAGCGACTGAACTGAACTAATGAGAACCTCCTGTTTAGCACAGGGAACTTTGCTCAGTGCCCTTGGTGACCTAAATGGGAAGGAAATCCAGAAAAGAGGGAAATCATGTATACATAGAGCTGATTCACTTTGCTGCACAACCGAAACTATCACAACATTGTAAATCTCTATATTCCAATTAAAAAAAAAAAGAACATCAAGGTCACAGGATTACTAGAAAAATTACATAAGACAGGGAATTCCCTGGCAGTCCAGTGGTTAGGACTCCATTTTCATTGCCAAGAGCCCTGGACTCGGAGCTGAGATCCACAAGCTGTGTGGCGGGGCCAAAAAATAAAATTATACAAGACAGTGCATACAATATGCTTAGCTCAGTGTTTTCCAGGCTTGGCATGTAATGGGTAATAATCATTAGTTATCATAATCATTATTATGAACTGTAATTATCTGGAAGCCAGATTCTTGCTGATTTGTCTCTGCCTGTACCCTTGTCTTGAAACCTTAAGTAGGTCCTCTTTGCATGCATCTTTGCCTTGCATTCCTTGCCTGCTCTCCCCCATCTCTTCCAAACTATCATCCCACTCCAAGATGCTTGGTCTCCTGGGGGCAGGACCATGGCTCCTAATTAGCCTACCTCCTGCACTGCCTCCCCGAGATTCCTCTAACCATGGCCCCCTGCACCCTACCCTACCTGTTTCTGCAGGCACTGTCATCTCTGGGGTCTTTTCCTGACCTTAGCTCCTGCCTGGGCTTCCATCCCTGGCTGTCGGTACACAAGTCTCAGCCTTCCTTCCCTCCTCCGTTGCCTCTGCCTCCATCCTCAGCATCTGCCCAACCCCCACTTTTCCAGGGCCCTCTGGATCTGCAGAGAAGTGCCATGGTTAACTTTCATCCATACCTGGCCATAGTGCACATTATACCCTTGCTGTGTGTACGTTTTGCTGAACAATACACACAGCAGGATGTACTGCTGATCCAGTTAAATTCTCTCCTGCAAGGATTCCCATTATCCTTCTGTAGTATTCTAAAGGTCTTCAGTTTACCAGACTGTTGGCCATTCTAACCCAGTCACACAGATTATGCTACAGTTTTAGGAAAGTCACTCAGTTGTGTCTCTTTGTGAGACACTATACAGTCCATGGGATTCTCCAGGCCAGAATACTGGAGTGAATAGCAGTTCCCTTCTCCAGGGGATCTTCCCAACCCAGTGATTGAACCCAGATCTCCTGTATTGCGGGCATATTATTTATCAGCTGAGCGACAGGGAAGCCCAACAATACTGGAGTGGGTAGCCTATCCCTTCTCCAGCGGATCTTCTTGACCCAGGAATCAAACTGGGGTCTCCTGCATTGCAGGCAGAATCTTTACCAACTGAGCTATCAGGAAAGACTTAGTTTCAACCAGGGCCATCTAAAAAGTCATTTCATCCTAGCTGGAGCTCTGAAGCAGAATTCCAGCTGTGGATGATGGTGGTTACAAATGCTGTGGCTTTGACTTTTTATTTCAATGCATTTCCCAATCAGAAACTTCAGGCCTATGCAATATTTTGACTATAGCTCTTCACTCAACTACCAAACAGTCTGGGGAAATCAGTGAGTTTTGTAGCAGAGGTAAATAAGTGGGAATAAGGAGAATACCATATTCTAAATGTTTCCCAAGCCTCAGAGTTAGAAATGAACCTGTCCAAATCTGAAGTCTTAGTCAATTGAAGTGGCAAATGTAGCAGGGAGAGAGAGAGAGACAGAGCAAAATTGCCCCTGGAACTGATCATTCCTGTTTAGTCGCTCAGTCATGTCCAATTCTTTGCGACCCCATGGACTGCAACCCGCCAGCCAAGCTTCCCTGTCCTTCACTATCTCCTGGAGTTCGCTCAAACTCATGTCCATTGAGTCAGTGATGCCATCCAACAATCTCATCCGCTGTCACCCTTTCTCCTTCTACCCTTAATAAACTAACCTTGAAACAGAGCTACTGTTACAAGTCCATTAAACAAGGCACTCACTCCATATCGTGAAATGAGTTAACAACTCTCTCATAGAATTTTACTATATTATGTAAAATTATGTATGGACTTCATAAGAAATCAATTTATATGTAATTATGTTTTACTTATACAATTATATTTTATAAAGGAAGATATACTTTTAGACCCAGAGGCTTCTGTAATGTGAAATAAAACCTTTTTAGTACCAAAGATACACTTTCTGCAAAAACCAAAGGGAGGCCATTCCTCTTATTTCCTCAGTAGAGAGAGATCATGAGGCAATAAAATTATTCCATGCATCATACTAGTGGTTAGTTAATTCGATATGGGAGAAGAGATGAGGGCTGGAGGGAGAGAAATCGTGTTTACAACATTTTGAGTGATGGTTCATTCAACAATCATGGTTCCTTTCCTCCATGTTAAAAGAAACAGCAGAGATGAAAGGGACTTCTTCCCCGACCTGGAAAAGATGCCAGGCAGACACCGGAGGAGGTGGGGGGGGAAGAGCCCAGCTCCTTCCCAGGGCTTCAGCCTCCGTGGGGATTGGAGCTGAGATTCCCCGCACAACTGCATTCCCGCAGCCCCCTCCCACGTGGAGCTGCTATTCCCCGGGGCCTGATGCTAAATATAGCGCCTGTTTCAGACTGACAGGCGAGCTCCTGCTGCTCCAGCGGGGAGCTGAATCTTCACACACTCCTAATATGGTGCCCGTCAGAGGGAAGCTGGCCGGAGACCAGCGGGGCTGACACGACACGCCGCCCGGAGGTTAACCCTTTCGTGGAAGGCAGAGTGGACGCTAGCTTGAGCACTGGTCACAGCAGATTTGCCAGTTACTGAGAATCTGAAAACCAGGATCTAGTTCCCCTTGCAGATAACGGTATTTGTAGACAATAAATGCTAGATGGAGGAAGCGGGGCAAAATAAACCGCCTCAACCCCAAGGGTCACTGAAATAAATCCAGAAGAAAGAACAGTCTCAGAGGGTGGGAAAGGCTGTAGAAAAGAGGACCACAGAGGGACTGACATGCACGTGCCAGGCCCGCCCCACAGACCGTGTGTCACCATCACAGCAGCTGCGCCCACCGCGGAAGGGCGGCCAGGTGCTCCCGCTGGCTGTTGAAAACAGACCCAACATTGAGCGGAGACCGCAGAGTGTGGCTCTCGTGGCCGCTGGCTCTTCCCAGCAGGCGGGAGACCCGGCTAGCCCAAGGACTGGGCCATTCAGCATTTCACAATGTCTCCCAGGAGCCAAAGGACGATGGCCATTGTAAAGGTAATGAGGCAGCCCAGCCCATGGTTAGGCAACTCACGGCCCTATTAACACACTAAAGTGTTAGGGTGAAATACTAAAAGCTTCCTCCTCTCTCTCCAGGTTGGGGGGGGGGGCAGTGAGGGGAGAAAAACCACTGTGGCAGCTTCTGCATCCCCAGCTTACCTTCTGATGACACCATGGGGTCAAGGGAATGGAGACCAATTTCACTGAATAGGGAATGGGCTAAAGAGAGGTTTTCATGGGTGGAGGTCCTCTCTTCAAGGTTGAACACCTAAACTTTCCAGAGCTACAGAGGCCACATGCCTCTCAGCAGCAGTAAGGTCTCAAGGGTTCCAACAGAACAAACATGACTTAACACTGACAGTTTCTTTCACATGCGCCTTCCTTAGTCTCAGGCTAGAGAGAGGGTGAGTTTGGAAGTGCTTATGAAGTGCTACCCAAGGAACAGAAACATAAATCCTGGGTCTAATTAGGAACGCTATTCGGCTTTCAGATGAGCTGACATGCCCTTTGTAGGGCTTTGGGTTGGTAAAGCCTGTGGATCAATATCAGTTTAAGGTGGAATCTCTCTATTCACCCATAAAACACAACAAAGGACAGGGTCCTTCCTCAGAAGCAGCAGAGAGATGCATTTCTTCAAAGTGGACAGAGGTAGACAACAGCCATCTTCATCCTAAACGTTAGCTGAGCCATTACATTTTTTAAACACTGATTTTTGGGCAGGTTTGTGTGAATGTGTGTCTTTGGCAAAGTTCTCAAGAGTTGTCTTTTCCATAGGGCAAAAAGAAAAAAAAACACCTTCAGCCAAGGCCAAGAAATGATTTCAGCTAAGAAAGGAACTGCTATAGCCTGTAATATAACCTATGAAATAATTGTAGCCAGAGCCAGAGAATATGGTCATTCAAAAGGCTTCAGCAAGTACCAGGCTGTAACAACCCCCTCCCTTCCCAAGATAAGTGTGCCTTAATTTTATGGCTTCCAAGACAGGCAGACGACCTTAGGATGACTTTCAAGTCCTGAACCTCTCTTCTGAAAGAAAATATTAAGGAATAAGAAAATCATAGACAGGCCCTAAAATTGAAGGGGAATTTCTTATGAGTTTACTTAGAAAGGAAATCATTAAAGTCTTTGGAAATGATCTTTTCAACTACAAAAGAAGGATGTGGGGAACAGAGGGGCCACAGGCAAGACACACAGGGGCAGATCAAGTCTTCACAGACTAGTTGCTGAAAATAGAGGAAATTAAAAGCTGGGATAGAATTAGGTCACCTGAGCACTTTGATCAGGGGCCCACTTACCAAACATGATGCTGCTCAATATGTGGCTATTACAACTAAAGGAAGAAATGAAGGATCGACTGGTGTAGTAGCCACTCTGGATGTGCCCATGGAACATCTACTAGGAGGTGGGTAGGAAGGCTGGTCTGTGGACTCTAGATCCTGCACGTGCTTTCCTCTGGCTCCTTTCTCTGTCTCTGTTCTGCATCCCAGGGGCAGCTCTCCATGCTCCCAGACGGCAGACTTTGGTGGGGGGGGGGGGGGGGTGCGGGGTTGAGGCTACAGTGAGAGGACAGACAGCCTGCTTGGGTATTTCCTCTCTGCCTGGCTCCTGTTCCTTGCCTTCCTCTGACAGGTGGCATCCTGTCAGGTTATTGCCTTCAGGACTCCTGTTCTCACTGGGCTCTCGAAGCAAATTCCCCTTCCCCTTGACCTTCAGCCCTGGAGGTGTAATGGCTTTCTGCTCCCTGATCTCTGGCTGCTTCACCAACCACTATCTGCTCCCTTGCTGGTACCCCACCACTCACAACAGCCCCATCTCTATACTCTCTTCACTTAAAACTACTTGTGTGGAACCATATCCTCTGCCAGGACATTGAGCCATACAGCCCTGGAGACATGGTCACAAAAAAAGACAACCTCATTTAGCTTTGCCTTAATGTGAGAGAGAACAGGTAGTATCAGAGCAGAACTTAGATTGGTGGTTCACTGTTTTCTTTAGGCATTTTTAGCAGGAGACTCGTGTCTTTTATATATATATATATGTTATAGGAAGTCTAGGCCTGAACCCCCAGATAGGTATGGTCAAATTTCCATCTGGAGGGACCCAGCAAGAAGGTGCAAGGCTGCAGAACTGAACTGCTGCAAACTTTCCCATTGGTGTCAAGACAGCTTAGGATTAGAGGAATAACCCCTGATGAATAAAGGGGTAGAATTATTTTGCATTTGTTTTTCTCCCTGGATATGAATACATGGTCAAGACAGGAGAAAGATGAAAAAGACAGACAGAAGAAGAGAGGAACTGGGGTTGAGACGGAGAGGGAGGAGAGGAGACAGAAGAGAAGGGAAGGGAGAGGAGAGAAAAAGAGGGCTACTAATTCTTAAATTTCAGTCAAATGAAGTCTCTTTTGTAGAAGACTAAATGCTTTTATTTGCAGAATTAATGTCAAGAGTTTTGCTTTGAAAAAAGGGTCAGCCTACATAGATACTTAATTTACAACCTGGAGCTTAGACGCCTTTCACACACACCTTATCAAAAATATCCCTGCCCTCCGTAACACTCTGCCCCAATGTGTGTTTTATTTTGTCCTCATGACACTTAGCATCACCTAACGTGACATTATAGTACTTCTGTGAGTGTCACTGGTCAGTCCTGGCGGCTGGCATGCCAGCTGCAAGACACCAGGCATGCTGTATTCCTTCACCAGTGCCCAGGCAAGAGTGGGCTTCAAGATGAAGGTAGAATGGCAGAAACCAGCATGACATTGTAGAGTAATCTTCCTCCAATTAAAAAACAAAAACAAAACAAACAAAAAAAAAACCCAGGAGGGGAAAAAAAAAATCCCTGAACTTATGGGATCCAGAGAACTTCCAGATTGATGAACATGTGGTGGTCCTGGGAGGGTAGTGAGCTCTGAGAGGGCATGGAAATTCTGTATTCTTTTACCCATCCTTGCTTTGTGTATCTCTTCCGTCTGGGTGTTCCTGAGTTGTATCCTTCTATGTGCTAAGTCACTTCAGTTGTATCTGACTGTGACTCTATGGACTGTAGCCCACCAAGCTTCTCCATCCACCCGATTCTCCAGGCAAGAATACTGACATGGGTAGCCATTCTCTTCTCCAGGGTATCTTCCTAACCCAGGGATGGAACCTGCATCTCTTAGGTCTCTTGCATTGGCAGATGGATTCCTTACCACTAGCACACCTGGGAATCTAGTAAGTATTTTCCTGTGGCAGGTAGGGGAAAGATTAAGGTGAACATGGGGATCTAGAGAGTCCAGGAACCTCCAGTGATCATTCCTCTTGCAAAGCAGGTGGGTGAGCGGTGATGAGCATATGAATAACTGATTCCTTTCTGTCTCCAGAAATCTGAATCAGGGACACTTACATATTCAAGAGTGAGTCTCTCCCAAAATTACTTTCTGTGAAAACCCAATTCAGGGCTTGAGTCACATGTTCGTGGCAGAGAATGAAGTGTCCCTTTTTTCTCTTGCTCAGTGCTGGATTTTCTTCCTATGAAGATAAGGAAGAGAAGACTCCAGATGGAAAGCCTCACATTGTCAGCAGATTTAGAAAAAGCTCCCTGGGAATTTGTATTGGTGATGCAGTCTGGTGCAGACTGACAAGAGAGTCATCTTCCATCTTATTGCTTTAATTTCAGGCTTCAGAGATGCCCAGTTCTATTGTTCAAAGTGTTTTATTAAAAATTTGTGAGGAGGGAAAAGCGGTCTCTGTGGGCCTGTCTGATTTCATTATCCCTGACACAGCACACAAACAGCAGGGCCGCAGGAGGCTGGAGATGGCCGTCTGTGGCGCTGGGGTGAAGCAAAGGCCTCTGGAACCTTCCAGTACTGATCACAGATGTTCTAGTCTCCTGGGGGATCTCTCACGTAATCACGAGTCTCCATATATAACTAAGTGCATACTTCTCAGGCATTAAACCACCAGCATCCTAATCAGAAGGCAGACACCCACTAAAGCCCAATCTTTAACTTATCCCCTTAGTCTAACTTCCACTATAGCTGCTCTCATTAGCAAAACTCCATTCTCTAAGAATTATGAGTCCGCACTGAGCAACAAAATGCCAGCCGTTCCTCTATGGCTTTGATGCGCGAATCCAACATTCCACAAAGTGGGGACGCTGCCATTCAGATTATGATCCAGACATCTGAGTCCTCCAAAGCCTAGGTACAGACCTGACAATATCCTGAAAGGCAGGGATTGCCTGATGGCACCCATTAAAATGGAGCCCCCGTGAAAAGAGCAGATGGGCTTGTGTGTCCCTAGGAAGGAGCACTAGATCATGTGAAGGTGGTCAGTGCAGCTAAACAATCTAGCTTCTCCCATACATGTGTTTCTGGTTGCTAGGAGAGAGATCTCCAACCTCAAGAGCAGCCCTGCTGAAACATGCCCAATGCACTTGTATGAAGGTTTGGGGGTACAGGTGTGGGAGGGGGTGTACTGGCAACATAGATGGACATGTAGAAAGCAAAAAGAGCCTCTGGCAGGCTGTCTAGATTTCAGCTCCTGCTCACTCCCCGACTCCATCTCAGCCTTTCTCAACCTGAGATAAATGTTAGGATCGACAAATTGCTTTTAAAAAATACCAGTGCCTGGACACCACCCTCAAAACAAATAGGATCAAATTAGATTTTTTTTCTTCCCCCCAACCCCCCAAATTTCTAGGAGAAGTGTAGGTATAAAAAGTTTGGGAAAACTTTGAGAGCAGAATTGCAAAGTCAGTACCAAGGATGAATTTCTTTGGTTCCTCTGGTCATATTCTCACTCTGAGGGGTAGGGGTCGCCTTGCCAAACCCAAGGGGTTTTCACAACCAGAGAGGAAGGTGGACGGAGGATGAGCAAGAGAGGAGGGAGGGCAGCCTCCACTGCTCAAGCTCCAGTGCCCTGAACTGCCTAAGGGCAGGCCAGGACCTGATTCCATAACTGGTTTGGGAACTTTGCAAATTCCTGGGCCAATGCCCAGGGCTAGAGAAACCACCAGGCCTATGTAAGACCCAAGCATCCACCTTTGATTCAAGATCACACCTACAAATGAAGATTAAAAGATTCCTCACTCCTTCTTCGGTACCCCTTCCAACTCAGCTAAGTTGTCCCTGCTTAACCTCCTTCTCCTGCTCACAGGAGAATCAGGGTGGATCTTTTTTCTGCTATGTCCAGGGCCTGTATTAGGCTTGGCAGTGGTCCTGATCTTGACTCACAACATCACTGCCCTATTCGGGGAGTGGGGGTGGGGTTGCATGATCTGTATGACTGTGGATGATGACCTTAAGGAAGCCATGATTAGTTAGACAAGCAGACCATATGCACAAATGTGCAAATGACTGAACACACACACCCAGTAAACCACCAGCATGGCCAAGAAAGAAAAACAGCAACAACAATACCAGAAGACTCATTTCACCCTTAGACAGGGATCAAACGGTCCCGGTTCCCATGTAAACTGTCATTTTAGCTGCTTCTTCCTCAGCCCTAGAAATTATGCTTTCCTTTGAAGAGCTGATGTAGCACTCTAAATGATACATTCAGTACTGGAATTCAGTGTTCTGTTTCTCTCTAGGATGGTAATAGAGACTGGATACATGTCCTAGTGTCTAATTCTCAAGTTATATAATTAGTAACTACATCATGCAAATTTTTTTAAGTCCTGCTACAAAATAGCATCTCATAGGAGGCAAAGCTGAAGTGGTTCAGCAGGTTCATTTTCTTTGAAGTACTAAGGCTTCTTTTAGCCACAAATCATTATCTGTTTCTTTTTATTACTACCATTATTATTATTACTATTTGACCACAGTTAAGAGAATGTTGTTCTAGAAATTTGAGTTAGTGAGAGGAAAAAGGAGTATGACGTTGAAATCATCTCAAAATGACAGGTCCTTGCATCTCCTGAGAAGTCCATTCAGAGAGGGATTTTCTCAAACCCCTAATTTTCATGATCATGATTTCTATCTCACAAAGTGATTAGGTTTTCTCTAATTATTATGAGACCCCAATGCATGTCATGATTCACTCTTTGGTTTAAAAACAAAAAAAAAAAATCTGGGGTGGGCAGGACAGACTAAAAGAGAGAGGAAATCCAATTATTATTAACTAGGAGGTACTAAGTCTGGAGTGGAATAAATCTACCAACTTTTGGTTTCAGTTATACAATTATTTCTTATCCACAGTCCCAAAATATGCTATCAGACAGCTCATAGGGCCTGACCTTAGGGCTCTGATCTTCTGAAAGGTTGATTTTTGGCTCATTGACCACCTTGGGAGACCCACAGAAGTCTGCTCATAGTAGGTCAAGTTAGGGACTGATGTGAGCACCAGCTGGAGTCAGCACCTTTTTAAAACTGCATTTTCCCTCAACAGAGGGAAGTCGCTCCTTTGGCGATGTGCATCTCAGCAGAGCTAATGGTTGAGGTCGATCTGTTGTTTTTTCTTAGGGGGAATTTTATCTAGAAAGTACCAACGCGCTCCGTCAGACTGAGAGCGCTCCCCGTCGGCGCCCCCCCCCCCCCACCCCGGGCCTTTCATTCTCTCCTCCCTGCAAACACGCGGGCACTTGCTTTCAAGCCTGTCTGCTTCTGGGGATGTCCTTTTCTCTAGCACACGCAGAAGATGAGAATAGCATCATCACCGACTGACACATCTCTTAAACTCTGAGAAGCAGTGTTGGCAACTGCAACCACAACAAACAATCCATGTTGAGGGCCTACAGTTCTGCCTCTAACATGGGAATTCAGGCCAATTCAAATATTTCCCAAACACCTCTCAGAGTCAAACACTCATCCCTGCACACTTAAGGGGCAAACACTCCTCATCCCAGGGAGCTGTTTTTAAACAGCCCTCCATATCAGTGTTCAGGTTAGGTTTATGTAAGAAAGTCAACACAGGATTCTAGTTACCTCTGGACCTAGTCTCTTTGGGGTTGTGCAAAGTCAAAGCTTAACGCCCTACACCACAGCCGCATCAGTAGGAATAGTCCAGTGCTAATGGTAATTAGCATTTAATAGAACCAAACAATATACAAGTTGTTTTTGCATCCATTGTGTCTGCTGTAATGAATGAAATGGAGAAGTGTGAAATTACACAGTTTTCAAGAGATTAAAATGGTCTGTCAGTTCTGAGGAAGAAGGTGACTAGGACTCACCCTCAGTGGCATAGTATGAGCTACATTTTCCAGGAGAAATTTCCATACTTAACACAACATTCCTTCCAGAATTTCCAAAACAATTCTGGTCTCTTTCAATTTGCCCTCTTGTTGCTATAAATATCTTTGTACCTGCCATCTTGGGTACCATGTATTTTTGGTTAATAATCAGCTTAATAAGCAGTCACTGCAACTTTCGGTGCATATTCAGGCTGTTTAAATACAGGGGAGTGTTAGTGGCTCAGTCATGTCTGACTCTCTGCAATCCCACAGACTGTAGCCCGCCAGGCTCCTCTGTCCATGGGATTCTCCAGGCAAGAACACTGGAGTGGGTAGCCGTTCCCTTCTCCAGGGGATCTCCCCAGCCCAGGGACTGAACCCAGGTTTCCCACGTTGCAGGCAGATTCTTTACCATCTGAGCCACCTAGGAAGCTATCTACACACAGTTCACTCTCAAACTTGGATGCTACACGCATACTATATTTTTAAAAGGGAGGAGGGCACCAAATCATACCACAACTTTTGTAACCCTGACTTAAATAGTGGTGTTTAATAATTTAATTCCTTTAACCACCCCCCCATACAATGTCATATAATTGTTTTGCTTGCATAAATTAATAGAATTCTGTGTGCACACAGACATGTACACACATGCCCCATGTCTGGTGTAGGTTTCAGGCTTGTCCTTGGATCCCCTTATCTCTGGCTAAAAGTGTATTTAGAGAACATGTTAAACATCTAAATGAAAGGAGTTTCTTGACTTTGGTCCTGCAGGGTAGGAAAAAATTTTCCTCCACCTTTTTAATTCCTGGCTGGGGCCCCTGGAACAAGAGAGAGATTGCCAAGAAAAAAAAAGTAACATTCATTAGCGTGTATATCCCACATACATGGGAGACACCTAGAGAAATAAGTAACTCAAGGAGGTGGCTTAGAATTCAGGCTGAAATACCACCCTCAGATAAGTCAAAGAGAGGATAGTGGTGGCAGGGAGGTCACATGTGGACAGGTGACCAGGAATTAAATACGGTAAACTTCTTTATACAGACTTCAGCCTGTGGCTTCACCATGGCTAAGCCTCTTCTGGTTTAGAGTCATCCTCCTCTTCCTGGTCCAGTAAGGGAGACCAACAACCCACCCCCCACCCCCCCCACTTCCAAATGGAGATCTCCTTGACAGGCATAAATTTTCTTTACAAAAGGGCAACTTTTATTCTGTTTCCAGAACTTCTCTCTGCTGTTTCTCAAAGCAATCCTTATGCCTAGGGGCCTATTTGGGGGTGGTATATGCTGGCATCCTACAATAATACAAAATGCCCTTCTGGCCTCCAAGTGAGAGAGCATTCGGTGAATACTCATAAAGCAGCCTCCAAAATGAGCACAGATCCCAGTAAACATGATCATGTGCCTGATGGGAGAACGCCAGTCCCCAAAATCCGGGTGGGAGCTCCATCCTCTGAATGCTTGGCTCTAGAAGTCTGGGAAGAGCTGGGCAAAAAACCCTGAGGCCTGGAAACAATTTCACGGGTAGATACATTTTTAAACTAACTACAAAGTTGCTAGAGCTCCAACTTTGCACTCTTTTCCCCAGTAGCTTTCAGGGGAGCAACATGGAAAGTCAAACGTGATCAGCTTTTTAAGGTTGCCTGTCTTCCCACCTGCTCCTGCCAGGGTGTCCTGGGGTGAACAGTGGGGAGCTGGCCTGTGAGAGAGGGCCGTCTGTTTCCCAAGCCTACTGGGAGAAAACCTGTTAAAAGCAAAATGAAATCTTCCCCTGGGGTCATTACTCACTAGGCCCAGCTCTGAACACGATGCAAGTGAGAAGTCTTAGGGAAGTTTTAAGACCTAGAACTGAGACCTGTTACCTATGCATATTTACCCTCAGTGGAAACCTCCATCCTCACACCCTATTCCTGAGATGACAGCACTAAAGTTGTGGCCAAACACTTCCTACTAAATTAGGAGAAAAATTACAACATGGCAACCTGTCATAAGTAAGACATGGGAATCCCTGTAAGATCCTTCTCTTTGAATCACTCACTCCTTGTAGGTGGGGATTGGGGCTGGTCTCATGGAATAGTATCCTTTCTAGATTTTGAACACAGCTCCTTCCTCACAACTCTGTCCTTCCCAACAGCCATTCAAAGTCTAGGGCACTTCATTAGGTGAAGCCTTGGATCAACTGTGTGTCTGATCCCTGATTCCACATTTATTTTAGGGATTAAAGAATGACTTCCCTGGTGGCTCAGATGGTAAAGAATTTGCCTGCAATGAGGGAGACCCAGGTTCGATCCCTGGGTTGGGAAGATCCCCTGGAGAAGGAAATAGCAACCCACTCCAGTATTCTTGCTTGAAGAATTCCATGGACAGAGGAGCCTGGAGGACTATAGTCCATGGAATTGGAGACAGTGAGACACAACTGAACTACTAACACACACAAAGGATGAAAGGGGAGTAGGAAGCAAGGGATACTCAGAATTTAAACATTATCCCAGATCCCTGGCCCCAGATAGCATTAAAAAGAAAAGTGCTGTCCTGTCCATGGGCCTGTGTCTAAGCCTTCAGCCCTCAGCCTGCTCAGAGCACTGTGGAGCAGGTAACATTGCCAATGGTTTAACAATTAGAATGGCTTTTATTCAGCACCCATTATGTGCTAGACATGTTGCTGAAAGCTGCATAAAATTATTTAATCCCCTCAACTCCTGAGAGGTTTATATTATTTGTCCCCTTTTTTTCCAAGAGAAGAAATCAAGGTTTAGAAAGGGCAAGAGACTCATCCAAGGTCACACAGTATGATTCTGAAGCCTGCGTTTACCAGCCCTCACCAACTCCAAATAGCGCAGTGACAGAAAGGGAATTTGTGCTTCAAAAATTCTCAGTGCCTTTGCTGCTCATAGGTGGCACAAGTTGGTAAAGAGCCCGCCTGCCAATGCAGGAGACTTAAGAGAAACAGGTTCAGTCCCCGGGTCAGAAAGATCCGCTGGAGGAGGGCCTGGCAAACTACTCCAGTATTCCTGCCTGGGAAATCCCATGGACAGAGGAGCCTGGTCTGCTACAGTGCATGGTTTGCAAAGAGGCAGACACGAGTAAAAACTTAGCACATACGCACTCAGTCATTTGGGACGTCCCACAGTCTAAAATTTTGCATCAATTTTCATTTCAGATTTTATAATCCCACTAAGACTGCAAATTCCTTGAGGTCAAAGACTGGATTTTCCACTTCTTTGTGTTCTTCAAAGTGCCTAACATAGTAATTTGCACAAAATAAGCAATTAAAATATGTGTTAACAAATCTGAACATGGTAGAGGTAAATTACTAATTATCAAGTGAGTTGAGGAAAAAAAAAAAGAGCATTCTAAAATAAAAATGGATGAGGGTTTGTCTTATCCATTTCCCAGGATGTAGGTCATCTTTAAAAGGCAAATTTGAAGTCCATCTGGAGTTCCAAAAGAGGGGAACCAGCCCAGGTTAATTAACTTTCTGAAATTGCTCCGTAGCGAATGAAGAAGGGCAGTGCCAACCTCCAAATATATCAGCGGGAAATGATCCCAGCAAAGCTCCAATGTAAATCAGGCTTGGTTCCCTGGAAGCCCCAGACTCTCACAACTTCAGAGGCACATCCTTTCATCTTTCCACTCTCTCCTGAGGGCTTATAACTTCTGCAGTGGCCGGAGGGCAGGAATCACAAGCTCAGCCCTGGTCCCCACGTGAGCCGCAGAGTGGGCCGTGTGGCTGCAGGAGCCAGGAAGATAAGCAGGGAAATCCTTTAAGCCAAGACTCCGGGGGCAGAAATGCCAGGGACTGAGAGTACTGGAATGGACAGAGATTCCAGTCTGCAAGGAGAGAGGAGCCGTCTTACATCCCCGCCTAAAATGAAGCCACGTAAAGGGGTCACACTGCTTCTTCCCTGAGGGCTGCATCGTCTACACCGTCCCCTTTAAAACAGTGTCCCCTCCCCCCTCCCCTCCTTACACAAGTAGATGTGGGAACACATGCAGCCACCCGAACTGCCATCAGTTCCCTCTTTTCTTTATCAAAGTGTACAGCTGGGATTCTCCTAGAAGGTGCTAGACTCCAGGCCTCCTCCTGGTTTCCTGGGGGCCACTGCACAGCAAATAGTGTAAGTCAAGGACATGAACACTAATGTCTTCAAGTGAATAAAATTCTCCTCTCCCTCTGGTCCTTTATGAATTCAGCAGTATCTGTCACGTAGATTTTGTTTCTTCTCCTTCAAATACACAAGTAGGAGGTATCATCCTTTAAAGCATCTTTCTGGGGATGCGGAGACTTTTTGCCAACCTTTGTCTGGCACCATTTCTGGCCGCAGTCTGCAGCCAGAGCCTAGCCTTTGCGGGCCATTTCCCTCCAAACATGGACCTCAGCCAGGAGTGCACATGTGTGCTCAGGGCTGGAGAGACTCCCCCCGCCCAACAAATGTTCCATTAGTAGTGCTCCCTGCTCCTCTCCTGTGATGCCAGAGCCTGCCACCAAGCTCTGGTTTCTCCCGCTGTCACGTGACACAGCCAGTAGGGACCGGCTGCTGTGTCTGCCTTTTTGAAAACAAAAATATCTGCTTCTAACTCCAGTCACTATCTGGCTGTAATCTTTACTCCTATCCACAGGCCAGCATGCAACCACCACTGTAGCCTTTGTGGCTCCTGGACTTCTACAAGAGACTAGCCACTAGCTTCCTCCTGGAATCTTTTGAGCAGCCAGGAGCCATTGTCGTGAGCTATTTAAGCATGGTCCACATTTTTAAAGGGCTGCCCCATGTCACTTCCAGGCTTCCTTAGTGAGGAGCAAGGAAGGGGAAGAAGGGATCAGAAATTAAAGGATGAAAATCTGCAAACCCATAGAGTTGATCACACTTTTCAGACTATAACTGGGTAGATTGAAAAGAATTGTTCGTGTTATCAAAGCAAGTGGAAGAAATAAAATAGGATTTTGTTTACTATGTCTGGATAACAATGACATACCAGAAAAGGGAGAGAAACCTATTTAAGGAATAAAACCTGTGGAAACTGAAAAACTTCTGAGAATGTGTGATATTTATCTCTGGAAGAGATGGGATGGAAAGAGATGCAATAATGATATTGGTTTGGATTTAATTAAGCAAGCCTAGCTTAAAAGCAGGTGTCAAAAGAAATATTCAATTCTGGGTAGTTGGCATCTTAGCAGTCAGAACCTTAGAAGACATTTTTTAATTCAGTGCTGGCATAAGATAGAAGACTCCGGTTTTACCCAGGCAGTTGGCCATATGTCATTCATCATTTCTTGGTTACCAAGAAAATTATCAAAATATGAGTTTGCTCTTCCACAAAGCAAGCAGGAATTTCAATATCCTCTCTCACAGGGGAAGAGGTAAAAATCTAGATTGGATGTGCCCATGATAGGAGAGAGAAGGTGCCATTCCAGCCAATCCCTCATGAGCAGTTGAACCATCAGATGAATAATGTAAAGAGGATATGAAGTATTCACCTGCAAGTCAGCCAACCCAGTGCAGAGGGACCTATGGTGGGAATCCAGGAATCAGATAATAATCGAATCTTCTAGGCATACAAAGTAAAATGAACATCTAGAAAGTGTAGGTGTTACTGTCAATAAATAATATACCTTGAGGCTCTGTTCTAAGAGCCTCACAAATTTATTTCACCAAATCTTCAAAACCAGCGTGTGCGTGTGTGTGTGTGTGTGTTCACGCATGCTTAGTCATTCTCTGGTCATATCCGACTCTTTGCTACCCCATAGACTGCAGCCCACCAGGTTCCTCTGTCCATGAGATTATCTTGGCAAGAACACTGGAGTGGGTTGCCGTTTCTTTCTCCAGGGGATCTTCCCTGATCCAGCGGTTGAACCCACATCTCCTGTGTCTCCTGCATTGGGGCGGCTTCTCTTACCGCTGAGCCACTGTACTATTTTTATCTCCTATTTTTCTTGGGGAAATTGAAGTTCAGAAATGATAACCCCACCAGAGTAGGGATCTGAACTGAAGCTCAGCATTTTTCACCCTGTAGAATCTAAGGAAAAATGTATCCTTCCATTAAGACCAGGAGGCAGATACTATTCTCTTCATTGTATAGTTAGTGAAACAGTGGCTCAGTTGGTTGACTTGTCCATGGCTCGCAAGCTAGCAAGGAGCAAACCTAGAATTTCAGCCCACATCCTGTTTGAAACCAAAGCCAGAACATTTAAGGTTAAGAGCTGCCTTTTTTGGCCTTAGTCAGTCATGGTAATTCATTGACTGGTGATGGTTTAGGGACTTGGACCAATCAGCGTCTAACACTTTCCTATTAGGTGATTTTTGCATCAGTAATTGTTGTTACTAAAATTGGTTCAAGAAAATTCTTGGGAAGGATTTGGGTTCCAAAGATCAGGTTCAAAGGTTTCTCTGTTTCTTTCTCTGCCCCCTGCCTCTCTCCCCACCTACCCCAACCCCAACCAAAATGAACTAGAAAAGCATATGGCACTAGTTATTGAAGCCACCATACTATCAAGTAGAGAATTCACGTTAGGATGAAATCTTCTTTGTCGATGGCTGTGTGGAGAGATAGAGAGAACATTTGGTCAAGGGGGGTGTGGGAGAGAGGCTGGATTATTTTTTGTATGAGCCCATAAATGTCCTCACTGCTTGCATAATTGAATCCAGTAACCATTCTCTGCAGTGAAAAGCATTCTAATTCACCCTGTATCCTAAAATACCTCTCCTGTGAGTCCTCTTCAGAGAAGAAAGGACTCAGCAGAGTCCTTGCCGATGACCTCACAGTGTGAGGGTCTACACTGAGCTCCTTTCATAGACGAGAAGGGTAAAGTCCAACATGCCTACGTAATGTGCCCTAGGTTACATAGCTAGTAAGTGGCAAGCCTGGAATTTGTACTGAGGAGGGTCTGATATCAAAGCCTGCATGCTTTCCAATATGCACAATGGAAATCTTGGCCAATGATGAAAGATTCCAGTCTCCTGCAGTTAGGTGAGGGCTCGCTAGGGACAAAACCTAACAAGAAATCTGGTTTTCGCAGCAGAATGCCAGGTTCAGCAAAGAACTCGTGTGCTGGCCGTGGAGAACCTGTTGTGTGACTGGGCCAATGTGGCAGGAGAAGGGAGAGGCTGGGATTCAGAGGCTAAACCAGCACATGGGACCACGTTGAAAGGCCAAGTCATCACTTTCAGACTCTTCCCAGATGGTTTACTCGCAGATGTTTACCAATATCCCTTCCTGCCCTGGCCAGGTCTTGCTCAGCCACCAGGGGAGAACACAGCAGCTTAAGTGGAAACACTTAAAAAAGACAGAAGTTGGTAAAATGAGTAAATAAAAAAAGGAAAAAGGGAAGGGATATTATACCCACAGATATTAGAATTATGATTATTACAAAAGTGAGGGAGGCAAATATGAATAACATCTTTTCATGAAGGAGATAAAGCAAAATGAAGGAAAAAGAAACAGAGAAAAAGTGTAGGCAAAGAAAGATAATAGATTAGAAAGGGGAAGAAGATATACTTGTGAGAACCTTGTCAAGATTGTCTGAGTGATATGGATTCCTGTGTCTTCTGACACATAGGCTGCCTGAGCACCCTGTCTTTAAGTGCAAGGCAATGCCTGACAAACAAATTGATGTTATATTTTGTAAAGTGTGTTCTCCCAAAAGATTAAATTTTTATTTAGGAAGATAAAAATGAATAAATGTATTAGAAAATTGCAGCTGTTAAAATAGGCAGCTGAGAGCACTGGCAAAATCGCCACAATATTAATTAATATATATGGTGCATGGTGCACCTCTGAAGCAAGTATGATGACCCAGGCCCTAAAATGGCTTCAGGATAAACTGAAAACTCGAGGACGCAGTTCTTCAAATGTGCCTTTGGAATCTGCACCCCATTCTGTCATCTCATTTGCAGAAAATTGTGAACAATTGTCTTCAGTGAAGGAAAATGAAAAGAAAAAAAAAAGAAAAATTAGAAGCTAAATTCAGAGGCAGGCTCAGCATCTGGGAGGCAAGCTTCAGAAACTCTGAAATATTACTGTTCTTCTTGGAATCCTGAGCCCGTTACTGCCTCTTGCTTGTCCTGCATCCTACCCGCCCAGACATCCCGCCTGCTCATCTGCAGCCTACCAGCCTCCCTCCACCCTTAGAAAACGAAGATCTCTGGCAGAGAGCTTCACATTCTAAGTATTCTCCTCTCTTGTGCTGATTTTTTTGTCTGCATCCATCCATTCATTCATCCTTCAACAAATATTTTCTACTGTGGACTTACAATGTAACAAGTACTGTGCGAGGTGTGGGACCCTCAAAGAATCTGCTAGCCCCTCCAACTCTGGAAAGATTTATTTTCTCTCCTCAGGGATCATAACCTTTAGAGGTTTTTATTTTGCATCTTAAAAATATTTCTGATACTTCTTGTTATACTCGCTCAGGAAAAATACAGACACTCTGGATTCTGTTTCATGATCAACGTGGCTGATTTATTTCATTTACTGTCACGCTTCATAGTCTGTCACTTTTGTGAACAGAATTACTGTGTTTCCTGCCTGTGTAGGGTTGTGGAGACTTTATGAGCAGGACGATTAGCAGGACCAGATAGTTAGTTATATAACAGGACTATATAAGTTAGAGTGGTGAAGGGTGTTGTAATACCTTCTCCTTGTTCATCCTGGCATAAGAGTTTGTGCACAGAGTTGATTGTGGAATCCACAGATAAGATGAAGTGTTCAGAGTTGTATATTGTAGTACAGAGGATGGAAAGCCTGCTCTGTGAAGGACCAAAGAGTAAATGTTTTTGGCTCTGTGGGCCATATCATATGTCTCTACATCTGGACACATGCCCACCACACTAGGACAAAAACAGCCTTCAGTAACACATAAAAAAATGGGCATGACTGGGTTACAGGAAGATATTATCGATGGACACAAATGTAAATTTCACATAATTTTCCCACATCATAAAATATTATTCTTCTTTGAGTCTTTTCTCAACCATTTAGAGATGTAAAAACCATTCTTAGTACACGGGGTATAGAAAAATGAGAGGGGTCGGATTTGGCCTCTAGGCAGTAATCTGTTCATGCTTATTGCAGTGGAAAGAGAGTCATCTCTCTGTGTGCACACTGTATGTCACTTTCCAGCTGGATGCCAGGGAAACTAATGTAATATTTTGGGGCCTCTGTTAGTTTTTTTAAGTGATTATTGGAATGTAATTGTCTTACAGTGTTGTTAGTTTCTGCTGTAGAGAAAAGGAATCAGCTCTATGCGTACGTATAATCCCTCCCTTGTGAGTCCCCCTCCCACCTGAGTCACCCCATCTCACCCCTTTAGGTTGGGCCTCAATTTTCTTATCTGAAAATGGGAATAATTTTACCCTTGCATTGATTATAAAGGATTAAATAAGAGAGGCAACACAAATAAGGCATTTTCTAAGGAATAAGGGAGCCAGGTGGGCTGGAGATCAGATAATGGGACATGTTGGTGGGAGGAGAGAAAAAGACCAGCGGGAGATAATTGTTCCTTGCCTGAAATGGAATAGTCACTTAATAAAGGACAGCTGTTGTTATTACTATTATCATTATCATTAAAAGAACTAATATAGAGAGAGAAGAAACAGGTGTCAAGAACAGATTCAGAGGCAGAAAGAGGAGGTGAAAAAGGACAGTAAGAAGTAGCAGGAGACAGGAAGAAAAGGTCATTAGATCATCTGATTCCAAAAACCCTCCCCCTGCCCGGATCTCCCTCCCAAATCCACAAGTGGATTTCCACCACTCTCTTGAATTTGTTCACTGGAGTAGCTCACTAGCATCTCAATGGAACATGACCCAAATTAATTCATTTTCTTCTAATTTTAATTCTTGGAGAAGGAAATGGCCACCCACTCCAGTATTCTTGCCTGGAGAATCCCGTGGACAGAGGAGCCTGGTGGGCTACAGTCCATGGATTCACAAAGAGTCGGACACAACTGAGAGACTAACACACAATCTTAACTCTGCTTTTCTCCAACACTTTCCATTTCTATTAATAATACCACCAAGCTCCAAACAGCTAGGTCATATTTGATTCCTCTTTCTATTTGAAACTAAACTTTAAAGTTTCCCATTTAAATTTTTGTAAAGCCTGTATTCTCCTAATCCTGCCATTCACTCTCTCCTAGACTCTCCTAATAACCCAGTACCCAGGCCAACCCTACTGTCCAGCTGTCAGTATCCTCCCGATTCCAATACATCTGACCCTCCGTGTATCCCTAGAGGAGTGTGCTTCACCAGAACTGAAGCAGAGAGTAGCCCTCCTTAACCAGAAGTAAGTGACTTCCAGAACTGCCCCAACACCCCCTCTGACATGAATTTCTATCAAGTTAACTACACCATCCATGCCCCCATTCCTCAGAATCTGCTGTTCCCTCAATGTGGGCTACGCTTTTCTTCATTCTGCTGTAAAGTCTAGGAGTTGAGAGCGCAGCATTGACATACAGACACGACCACGTGTAAAGCAGATGGCTAGTGGGAAGACGCCGAACACCGCAGGGAGCTCAGCTCAGAGTTCTGTGATGACTGGGGCAGGGATGATGGAAGGCAGGCTCAGGAGGGAGGGAATACATGCATACACACAGCTGATTCACTCTGTACGGAAGAGACTAACACAATGCCATAAAGCAGTTATACTCCAATTAAAACATAAATGTAAAAAAGAGCCTAGGGATTCTTCAAGATTTCCATATAAACGCTTTCTTTGCCAGGAAGTCTTCTACCGAAAAAAATTCTTACTTCCTGTAAATGTCCATAGTGCTTATCTGTATTTTCTTGTCCATCATTGGCTATCTCAGTGTTATTTATGTACATGTTTTACCATTTGTACTAGATTAGTGCTTCTCAAACAGAGGTGATTTTGACTCCAGGTGACATTGCTCAGGGCCATGGAAAAATACCAGGAGATGTTTTGGATGGTCACAATTAGAAGGGAGCGGTGGGGGTGGTTAGTATTGGCATCTATAATGGGTGGAGGCTAGGGATGCTGCTGTTGTGTGTGCGCGCAATTATCCCTGACTCTGCAACCCCATGGAACAAACATCCTGCAAAGCACAGAACAACCCCCACAACAAAGAAACCTCTAAAGACTGAGGGTGAGAAGCCCTGGGCTAGACTCTAAGCTCTTGAATAAAGGGTTTCATAACTTATTCCTTAGTTCCTAATTCAGTCTTTTAAAAAAATATTTATTTGGCTACTCGGGTCTTAATTGCGGCACGTGGGATCTTCATTGTTCATGCCAGATCCTCTGTGGCAGCTCACAGATTCTCTAGCTGTGGCATGCAGGCTTAGCTGCTTTGTGGCGTGTGGGATCTCAGTTCCCCAATCAGGGATTGAACCTGCATCCCCAGTGTTGCAAGGCAGATTCTTACCCACTGGGCCACCAGGGAAGACCCCCTAACTCAGTCTTGCATGTCAGTCAGTTCAGTCTCTCCGTCACGTTCGACCTTTTGCTACCCCATGGACTGCAGCATGCTAGGCTTCCCTGACCATCACCAACTCCTGGAGCTTACTCAAACTCATGTCTATCGAGTCAGTGATGCTATCCAACCATCTCATCCTCTGTCATCCCCTTCTCCTCCTCCCTTCAAACTTGCCCAGCATCAGGGTCTTTTCAAATGAGTCAGTTCTTCACATCAGGTGGCCTAAGTATTGGAGTTTTAGCTTCAGCATCAGTCCTTCCAATGAATATCCCGGATTGATTTCCTTTAGGATTGACTGGTTTGATCTCCTTGCAGTCCAAGGAACTCTCAAGACTCTTCTCCAACATCACAGTTCAAAAGCATCAATTCTTCAGTGCTCAGTTTTCTTTTTAGTCCAACTCTCAGCTCCATACAGTCTTGCATATAGTCACTGCTAAATAAACACTTTTTGACTTAATGAAACAATACAAGTTTTGGAAGAAGATGTGCAGATTTGAGGGATGGCGACTGATAATGTTTTGTCGCAGTATATGGGTCCATGTTCACTGTAGATCTGCTCCTCTGTGTGGGAGGAGCCAGGACTTTCCAATATCTCCAGGTTTTCATCATCTCACCTGATCACAAGGTACAACCGACAGCCTCAGAGGGTCTTCTGAGCATCATCCTTAGTCTGGTGATTCACAGTTTTAAAAATTCTTTCAAAATAAACTATTTTTCTATTTCTTCTTGTTAGTTAGTCATGTCAGACTCTTTCACCACCCCAGGGACTGTAGCCCACCAGGCTCTGTCCATGGAATTCTCCAGGCAAGAATACTGGAGTGGGTTGCCATTTCCTTCTCCGGGGGATCTTCCAAACCCAGGGATTGAACACGAGTCTCCTGCATTGGCAGGCAGGTTCTTTACCACTGAGCCACCGATTAAATGATGCTTCATTTCCTATTAAACGTACTAGGCGTATGTCTTAATTCTGAGTGAGGTGGATGATTTTAAACATGTCAAGGTCATCACATAGTAAAAGTTGCCCCCCTCTGCTTCAGCAAGGCCAGCAATAAAACCGTCCCAGAAAGACTCAGAATTTGCAGATTGTCAAAGAGTACGTTTCTGTGGCTGACATTAACTCATATTGTTTAAACAATATTATTTAATATTTTAAAAAAATCCTTGCTGAGTTTTCTTCCAATTTTTACCCCCTAGAGTTTAAGCCTGCTTATTTTTAATCTGCTCTCAGAAATAGAGAACCACTCAAGGTATTATAATACAAATAATAGTAACAGTAACAACTAATTCCTTCTGCTTTATAAAGCACTTTTTCACCAGAAGCTTTCCCATTTACTAAATTAACAATGTGACCATCCAGTGGTGGTCAAGATAAAGTCACCAGTCTCTCTCACTTTCCTTCTCTTTACTGTTCATTGGCACCCCCTCCATAGCTGGGACAGGAGAAACAGAAAGGAGACATTCATCAGACAATTTTTGCTATATCTTCATTTTAAGTAATTGTTCAATTTTGGCTTGTAAATAATCTGGGGATTATCTGCCTTCTTTACCCATTAATATAAAAAGCTGCAACTTTTAGGTAATTGTGTTTAAACCCAATTGTTCTGGGTCAATCTGAATTTGTTAATAATTCCCCAACTCTCAAGTCTCACTTCTCTATTCTCAAACTATTTCCCAATCTCATTTCATAAGAAATAAAGCTTTTAAAACAGTTATTTCTAGTATAGTATATTATATCAAGAAGTAAAATGTGTAATAATCCTATGATGCAGTTATTTATTGAGTTTTTCATGCAAGAAGGATTAAGTGTATATGAATTTCTCATCTGTCCTACATAGTAATAAATACTGTGAAGATCGCAGCATTATTGAAGCTTGCCCGTGAAAATATAAAGTAAGGATTTGCTGCCAAAACAGCTAACAGTTTATTTTGTATCCCAGTGACCTCAGTCCCTAAGTATGAAAACACATTCACTTTTCAATGAGATTTTTTTATTCCCAGGTGTCATTTCGTCTGAGTCTGAGAGTCATGGGATGGGATGTCATCATGACACTGCAGCCCATGTGAGGAGTGGAGGATCTGGAGAGAGGCCAGCCCATTCCCTCCCAGCCCTCACGATCTGCAAAATAAGCATTTCTGAATTTGATTTGCTTCTCCTAGAGATATATTATTGCTGATATGAGCAAGGTTTTTCACTTTATTGCACAGAGCTTCTAGCTAAGGTTGTCCACATTACACGTGTAAGGTGCTATGTCATCAAGGTTACTGGATACAGCAGCTCACATGCACTGCCTTATTTAATCCTCTCAACCACAGCATGGGCTCAGTTCTGATATTACTCCCATTTTGCAGATGTAGAAACTGAGGCTCAGAGGGTTAAGAAGTTTGTCCAAGCTCACATACCTAAGTAATGCCAGGACCAGCCATGTATTTGGGCTCAGGTATATTTAATTCCAGAGCCCATATATGATGTATGTGTATATGTGTATATGACATTATTCATATTACAAACCCAGGTTCAAGTCTTAACATTATCACTTGATGTTTGTCCTTAGTATATTGCTTAAAACTTCTATTCATTCTCATTTCCTTCAACCTTAATGGAGACAATAGGATGTATTCCATAGAGTTGTGATTGTGACAATTAAATGAGATAATTCCCCAAAGTGTGATAAAGTAAAAAATTATTGTGACAGCTGGCACCAGAGTCATACTAAGAGACAGAATCCTCATGGAAAAGAATATCGCAAGCTGCTAGGGGGTGAGGCTGAGGATAAGGGTTGGAATAACGTGAAGAAATGGCGAAAATGATAAACTCCCTGCACAAGAAATAAACAGGGCTTGGAGGAAACCAGAGAAGGACGGAGAGTGCTTGGGGAAGGGAGCTGAGCAAGGTTTGGCAGCCTCAGGAGAAAGGTACCAAGAGAAAAAATTCCAAGAGTGACTGAGGTCAAAGAATTTTACAGAGGATATTGGAGTCGGACATGACTAAGCATAGCACACCCAGCGTTAGGTTTTCTGTTTTTGTGATGTGAACAGGTTTCACCTCAAATAGCTCCCCGATCCCCACCCAGAGAAGCCTTCTTGAGACCCTCTCTAAAATGTCTCCATCACCTTCTTTTTCATACTCCACTGAACTTTTCCTTGTAGCTTCTATAACTACTTAAACTTATTATACACACACATATGCAGATAGAATAGAATGGACAGATGATAGATAAATCTGTTCTTGCCACCAGGACACCAGCTCCATGAGGACAAGGAAAAGTGTGTTTGCTACTAAAGCCATAGCCTGTAGAACAGTACCTGACACCTAGAACACGTTCAAAATACATTTGATTTAATGAATCAATGGTGCTGATGAAACCAGGATTAATGAGGGTGTCCTTATACTCATTCAAGTACAGTCCTGTCTTTATTCTTGTGCTTGAAGTCCATAAATCTCCCACCACTTCTTTGTTTCACCAAATGAACTGTCTTGGCTCCCTATAAATTTGTCTGTGTTCATTGCAGAGAACTCAGAGATACATACACAAAGGGCAGATTTTTATCTCAGTGACCTAGTGCTAACAGTTTTGTTTCTATCTTATTTTGTATTCTTTCATTAACTTGCTGTTGCAGTGAAATGGTGTCTGCAGAGATGGGAGATGAGATACCTTTAAAAGGCACCCAGAATCCCTGCACATGCCGGCCTCTGTGTCCTGCGGTAGTGGAAGGGGTTCCTTGGCCCCAAAAGAGCTATGAAATTGAGTGATTATTAGGAATCTGAATCATTTCCCTCTAAACAGTACAAGTAAACTAGACAGCATCCAAATAGGAAACAGGAATATTTATTGCACTGCAAGATGTGACTTCCCAAACACTCTGAGCCACACAAGAAAATCAATCAAATTGCTTTAGAATCTCATCTTTCTGTTTTATTTCATAATCCCAAAGATGATAATAACACTAGTTGATCTTGTACTTTATAACAAATCACTTTCATTTTGTCCCTTCTACACTACCATGTGTAAAATAGATAGTGGGAAGCTGCTGTAAACCGTAAGAAATTCAGCTTGGTGTTCTGTGGTGACCTGGATGGCTGGGATGGGGATGGGGTGGGAGAAACGCCCAAGAGGGAGGCGATATATGTATGCATACAGTTGCTTTGTTTCACTATACATCAGAAACTAATATAACACTGTAAGGCAATTACATTCCAATAAAAAAATTTAAAATGTTTCAAAACACTTCCAAATATTTCCAAAATTCAAATCAGTCTTTAATAGAAGAAAATCTACCCAGGCTAACAATATCTAAAAAGAATGTGCTGTAAATCCTTAAGCTAATTCCGAAGAGACAGTCCAAAAATGTTTTGAAAGGCACCGTCACTGAAATAAAGGAATAGCTTCCTCATGTGACCCGTCAATTAAATGTACACATTTTATTAAGATAATTCTATTTTCAGGTATACCTTCTATTACACCTGCACATATTTAGTTTGTGGTACATTAACTCTTCCAGAGTGCATTTCAGTTAATTAAAAACTGGTTCATTACAACTTGTACAAATTATTTATGGGAGAACTATATCTTTTCAAAGATTACTTACTTTAGAAACACACGGTGCTGGTCAAGCATTTTAAACTACGCAAATAGCTATAAAAATTACTATCCTCTAACTCTATTAATTTCCTCAAGGTTTTACTTTTAAAAGAGACCTTCTTTAAAATGGTGCTTGTTCAAAAGACATTCCTGATTAAATGCTGTTATAAGTAATAAAACTATTAAGAAGGAGAAGGTCAGAGGAGGGAAATGGAAGGAGGAGGAAGAAGGAGGAAAACAAACATTTCTGGGTGACAAAGATTTCCAAACTCCAGTCAAGACCCCAGTGATTTTCAATAGTTATTATTGTTCAGTTGCTGAATGGTGTCCGACTCTTTTGCGACTCTGTGGACTATAGCCAGCCAGGCTCCTGTGTCCACGGGATTTCCCAGGCAAGAAACTGGAGTGGGTTGCCATTTCCTTCTCCAGGGGATTTTCCAGACCCAGAGATTGAATCCCCGTCTCCTGCATTAGCAGGTGGATTCTTTGCCACTGTACCACCTGGGAACTCACTACAGAAATTTTAGTAAGTTAAATATATTTGTCAGGACCTTCGAGTCTCATCCCCAGGCTTGGTTGACAGTAAATTAAGATGTGTGTCCCTTTTGAGCTGTTACTATATTTGAAATTTGAATTTAGTGGCCAATCTCCACAGCTTTGCCAATTCCTCCAAGCTGACACTGATCTTTCTTCACATGGTCTCGATAGGCCACTTCAAATAATTTACCAGTTATTTCAGTCAAAAGTAGCAGATCAGTAATATACACAAGCTCATTCATTATAATCTCAGAAAAAGCCACAGGAGTATATTATAAATAATAGCACCCCCAGGAGAGTCGTGGAGAAAGGCTGGCTTAGAAAGTTCTCTGCTCCTTCATTACTTTGCTGAGGCTTGCTCAGTCTATATTCTATGGGACAGAGAGTTCTCATAATGAACTGGTAAATGCACTGTGGCATATTTCAAGAAAAAAATAATCATTAATAGTGGGAGAGTTTCACGCTGAGGTCAAAGGCGCTAAGGGGAAGCAAAGAACACAGAGGTTTCCACTTACTAGGGAACAAATCAGGGGCTTAGCTCTGGTTATGACAAAAGAGTCTGATTCTGAATCATTCGAGAGATGTAAATTGCTCTAGAAGCCTAGAGCTTGTTATAGACTGCTGGCCTTGAAATGAAACTACCACTAGGGAAAATGGAAACAGAAAAGCTTAAATATATTCCTTTGTAGTTCCCTAGAGCTTTTCTTTATGCCCAGGGTGTTTCTGGTGGAAAAAGCCTTAGGAGACAAGAGTGTTGTTTCGAAAATTATCCTTGTCTTTTCAGAACACTGAGAAAAATACGTATTTCAGTTCTTCCACTTCTGCCTGCCTTTTGAGCAAAATTAACTCTGGAAATAGTTTCTCTCCTGATTATCCAAGTTATTTAATTTTGCTCATCTAAAAATTAGACTATTGATTCAATGTTTCGGCAATTTTAAAACTTCAAAACCAAATTTAATAATCATTTATACCACATATATTTATTTGAGCTCCTATAGGACACTGGAGAGATGATAGTGAAAACCCAACAAGGTTGTTACTCTTATGATGTTGAGTTTGTAGTTAGGACAGTGAGGGGAGGGGCTACAAAAATAAGTAAGTAAAAGAGAAATCTAGCAGATGGTGCTGAGTACCGGAATCAAAATAAAAGTCTGTGATGACCTAGAGGTGTAGGATGGGGGTGAGGTCGGAGGAAAGTCCAAGAGGGAAGGGATATATGTATACATATAGCTGATTTACGTTGTTGTTTATTATAAACTAACACAACATTGTAAAGCAATTATAGTCCAAAAAAAAAAAAAAAAGCCAGTCTGACCGAGGGTCAGACAGGAGGCTATTCTAGATTGACTGGTCAGGGAAGTCTTCTCAAGAGGCAACAGTTGAGCTGAGGATTGAATGATAAGAAGGAGCCAGCCATGCAATAATCAGGGAAAAAATGCATCTGCAAAGAGGCTGACAGTACTGAGCACATGCACACAAACAGCCGCTCACAAACATGAGCAGCATGAGCCAGGTCTGTTCTAGCAGCAGGAAGAAGGCCAGGCTAGGTCAGTGGGATGGAATGAGTTCCAGGCCAGAACTGAGCAGCGAGGGCTACGCTCTTGATTGCATTGGGAAACATCAGGGCAGTCAATTCTGATCTGATTTCTCTCTGCTTCCAGTACAATCTGCACTTCACTGTTAATTAACCTAAAATACCATGCTAATTGATTCAACTTCCATGTTCAGAAACCATCTTATACACCATCTGCCTATAGAAGAAGGTTCAAATTATTTAGTTTGACATTTCCAGACCCCCCAAAACTTACACTCAACCCGTCTGTACAACTTTATGCCCCTCTGCTCTTCTAATAAATATTCTCTTCTAGCCAAACCTTGATTCCAACCCTCATTTTATTTTATGATGGCAGGGTTCCCTCCTGCCATCCCCCGTTATGTGGCATGACCTTTTTCCTTCTCTCAACAAAATTCATATCAAGTTCTTAGTTAGAAGTCTTTTTGAAACTCTTGAAACAAATATTCAACAGAGTGACTTAAATAAAAATAGAAACTTTCTAGCTTAAGTAAATTAAATATCCAAAGTAAAATAAACTCTAGGCAGAGTTATATCCAGAGGTTAATGATGTCATTTACTTTGAGATCACCTTGACTCTGTATGGCTCCATGTGTTGATGTTGACTTCATTCTTGGGCTGACTTCCTTCAGGACAGCAAAACTGGCTGCAAAAGGCCTTGTACTGGATTCAGTAGTGTTTCCTTAAAACTCATGTCCACTAGGAACCAGTGAATGTGGCCTTATTTGGAAGTAAGATCCCTGTAGGTGTAATCTCTGGTAGCTCAGATGATAACGAATCTGCCTGCAATGCAGGAGACCCAGGTTTGATCCCTGGGTCAGGAAGATCCCCCAGAGAAGGAAATAGCAACCCATTCCCGTAATCTTGCCCGGAGAGTTCCACGGACAGAGGAGCCGGGCAGGCTATAATCCATGGGGCTGCAAAGAGTTGGACAAGACTGAGCACACACACACACACACACACACACACCGGTGTAATCAAGTTAAGAGAAGGTCAAACTGAGTTTTAGAAAAGGGCATGGGGGAGTGGTTCTTCCCTAGAGCTTTCAAAAGGAGCACTGCTCTGTCAACACGTTCCTGTGGACATCTAGCCTCCAGCACTGAGAGAATACATTTCTGTTTTAAGCCACCTAGTTTGTGGTGCTTTGTTACAGCTGCCCTAGGAAAACCAACACAGCCCATCTCTGCTTACCTACCACACAGGGGAGGAGAAAAAGATAAATCTGGTATTTCTCATGGGAAAGAAGCTTCTTTTCAGAAGCCTCAGCAACTTTCTCTTGTCTCTTATCCCCGTGTCTGTCTGAATCAGTTATGGCATCCAGATGTACTGGAAACTAATAGATTGTCTCTCCCATTTAAGTCACAAGGAGAATTTGTTGAGGGGGTATTCCTGTCCTTTCCCTCCCCCCACCAAAAAAAACACCCACATAGCATTTAATTTATCTCCTTTGTTAGGAAAAGAGATAAATACATGCTATCAAAGGAATCAACTCCACTGTTGATAGTAATCTGCATGATTTTGGCTGGGAGTTAGAGAAAATCTGACTCTATTGTGGCTTAAACACTGAAGAAATGTACTCTCTAATATAATAGGAGATCTAGTACTGTCTCACATGATGGGAAATCTAGAGGCAGATCAAGCTCCAGGCGCAGTATAAGAATGCCTCCTGCTCTGAATCTCACCTGTTCTCCAGTCTCAGCCTTCCTCCATGTGTCAGATTTATCTTTGTGCTAGGACCCCTCATGACCTTAAAATGACTGGTGGAAGCAACCAGGACAACTATCTTTTTCCTGCACAGTAACAGAGAATAAAACTCTTATTCTCAATTGTGAAACAAAAGTCCTTCCTTTTAGATTCAGTTCAGTTCAGTCACTCAGTCGTGTCCGACTGTTTGTGTCCCACAGACTGCAGCACGCCAGGCCTCCCTATCTAACACCAACTCCCAGAGTTTACTCAAACTCATGTCCATTGAGTTGGTGATGCCATCCAACCATCTCATCGTCTGTTGTCCCCTTCTCCTCCCACCTTCAATGTTTCCCAGCATCAGGGTCTTTTCCAATGAGTTAGTTCTTCCCATCAGGTGGCCATAGTATTGGAGTTTCAGCTTAGCATCAGTCCTTCCAATGACTATTCAGGACTGATTTCCTTTCAGATGGACTGGTTGGATCTCCTTGCAGTCCAGGGAACTCTCAAGAGTCTTCTCCAACACCACAGTTCAAAAGCATCAATTCTTCCGTGCTCAGCTTTCTTTATAGTCCAGCTCTCACATCCATACATAACTACTGGAAAAACCATAGCTTTGACTAGACAGACCTTTGTTGGCAAAGTAATGTCTCTGCTTTTTAACATGCTGTCTAGGTTGGCCATAACTTTTCTTCCAAGGAGCAAGCATCTTAATTTCATAACTGCAGTCACCATCTGCAGTGATTTTGGAGCCCCCCCAAATAAAGTCTCTCACTCTTTCCATTGTTCCCCCATCTATTTGCCATGAAATGATGGGACCATATGGCATGATCTTAGTTTTTTGAATGTTGAGTTGAAGCCAACTTTTTCACTGTCCTCTTTCACTTTCATCAAGAGGCTCTTTAGTTCTTCACTTTCTGCCATAAGGGTGTTGTCATCTGCATATCTGAGGTTATTGATATTTCTCCCCACAATCTTGATTCCAGTTTGTGCTTCATCCAGCCCAGCATTTCTCATGATGTACTCTGCATATAAGTTAAATAAGCAGGGTGACAATATACAGCCTTGACGTACTCCTTTCCCGATTTGGAACCAGTCTGTTGTTCCATGTCCAGTTCTAACTGTTACTTCCTGACCTGCATACAGATTTCTCAGGAGGCAGGTCAGGTGGTCTAGTATTCCCATCTCTTTCAGAATTTTCCACAGTCTTTTTGTGATCCACACAGTTAAAGGCTTTGGCATAGTCAATAAAGCAGAAGTAGATATTTTTCTGGAACTCTCTTGCTTTATTGATGATCCAGTGGATGTTGGCAATTTGATCTCTGGTTCCTCTGCCTTTTCTAAATCCAGCTTGAACATCTGGAAGTTCATGGTTCACGTCCTGTTGAAGCCTGTCTTGGACAATTTTGAGCATTACTTTGCTAGCGTGTGAGATGAGTGCAATTGTGTGGTAGTTTGAGCATACTTTGGTATTGCCTTTTTTTGGGATTGGAATGAAAACCGACCTTTTCCAGTCCTGTGGCCACTGCTCAGTTTTTTAAATTTGCTGACATATTTAGTGCAGCACTTTCACAGCATCATCTTTTAGGATTTGAAATAGCTCAACTGGAATTCCATCACCTCCACTAGCTTTGTTCATTATGATGCTTTCTAAGGCCCATTTGACTTCGCATTCCAGGATGTCTGACTCTAGGTGAGTGATCACACCATCGTGATTATCCAGGTCACGAAAATCTTTTTTGTATAGCTCTTCTGTGTATTCTTGCCACCTCTTCTTAATATCATCTGCTTCTGTTAGATCCGTACCATTTCTGTCCTTTATTGTGCCCATCTTTGCATGAAATATTCCTTTAGTGTCTAATTTTCTTGAAGAGATTTCTAGTCTTTCCCATTCTATTGTTTCCTCTATTTCTTAGCATTGATCACTGAGGAAGGCTTTCTTATCTCTCCTTGCTATTCTTTGAACTCTGCATTCAAAGGGTATATGTTTCCTTTTCTCCTTTGCCTTTTGCTTCTCCTCTTTTCATAGCTGTTTGTAAGGCCTCCTCAGACAACCATTTTGCCTTTTTGCATTTCTTTTTCTTGGGGATGGTCTTGATCACTGCCTCTTGTACAATGTCATGAACCTCTGTCCATGGTTCTTCAGGCACTCTATCAAATCTAATCCCTTGAATCTATTTGTCACTTCCACTATATAGTCACAAGGGATTTGATTCAGGTCATACCTGAATGATTTAGAGGTTTTCCCTACTTTCTTCAATTTAAGTCTGAATTTGGCAATAAGGAGTTCATGATCTGAGCCACAGTCAGCTCCCGGTCTTGTGTTTGCTGACTGTATAGAGCTTCTCCATCTTTAGCTGCAAAAAATATAATCAATCTGATTTCAGTGTTGACTATCTGGTGATGTCCATGTGCAGAGTCTTCTCTTGTGTTGTTGGAAGAGGGTGTTTGCTATGACCAGTGCATTCTCTTGGAAAAACTGTTAGCCTTTGCCTTGCTTCATTCTGTACTCCAAGGCCAAATTTGCCCATTACTCCAGGTAATTCTTGACTTCCTAGTTTTGCATTCCAGTCCCCTATGATGAAAAGGACATCTTATTTGGGTGTTACTTCTAGTAAGTCTTGTAGGTCTTTATAGAACTATTCAACTTCAGCTTCTTCAGCATTATTGTTTGGGGCATAGACTTGGATTACTGTGATATCGAATGGTTTGCCTTGGAAACAAACAGAGATCATTCCGTCGTTTTGAGATCGCATCCAGGCACTGCACTTCGAACTCCTTCATTGACTATGATGGCTACTCCACTTCTTCTAAGAGGGAGTTTAGGTTGATTGGACCCATTTAGGTCTTGTTCCTAGACCAGTATCAATTATTGGGGGGAATGCCAGACACTGATGGGCATTAAGTCTAGTTTCCTGGACAAATCCTGGGGGAAGCAAAGAAGGAAGGGATACAATTAGCATGATGCTTCAGGATGGAGTTTACTTTCCTAAAATATGTGTCCTGCATAGGAGAGGGTTTCTGAAAAATATGCAAAGAAGGCCGAATGCGTGGTGGTTAGGCAACAGTATGTCCATCAAGGTATCCTTTCAAATGCAAATTAGATCCCACCTCCCCCATGAAGCCTCTCTAGATTAACCTGAAACAAAGGCTCTCTGAGTTCCTTCAAGCACTTATTGTTCACGCTGATATTTCACACTTCCTTCTGTTTTTCATAATACCTTTATGTACATATTTCTAATCTGATCTAAATCCTTAAGATTAGAGTATGTGTTACCCTCCTCTGTGTATTGCAATATACTTCATGTATCACCCTGTCTGGAATATTTATGCTCAGTAAAATCTGTTGCCTAATTGAGTTACTTCTTATTTAAACATAAAGAATCAAGCAGCTTTGAAACTGAGCAACAGAAATATAGATCCAGCTCACTAATTCAGTTCTTCCTTCTTCCTAATAGAAATCTCCCCCTGCTCATTATCTCTCAGGAGTCTTTCATGCAGACATATTGGTGATTCTCAGCCTTTGAATCTGTACTTAATAAAATGGTTAGATTTTTAACCTAATTAAATAGTGAAAAAGCACTGATAATACATGGTTTAGCTAATATTTTGTGTGAGAATCTGAATAAGATACAAAAACCAAAGTAATAATACAAGTTTCATTATGGAAGCTGAGTAAGATGAAGGAAGCCCTTTTCAATCGGGCAGAGATGTTTTCATCATTTTTTCCATTTTAATAATGAATCACAAATGTGCTTACCCATGTAAATGATAGACTTTTCAGCAGATGCTATGTCTAATCTAGTAGTCATGCATGAAAGTTTTAAGAGTTCCATTACTCAACATTATTTTATTAAATTTCTCTTATCTTTCTCTTATCTATGGGTTCAGTAGCAGAATTTTTAAGAAGGATTTCTTATCCAAAAATCTCAGTTACCTAGCATGGATTTTGATTGTAATTCATTAAGAGGATTATCAACACTTGGAAGATATCTTGAGGATATCTGGAATTTTCTCTACAAATGAATTCCAGTATTTCTAATAGTTATTATTGTTATCATTAATAAGCATTATAATGTTCTGGTCTAGATATATAACCCAAAGTGATCAAAATGGTCAACATTGTGTTTCAAGGAAATTTCATCTTTCAGAGGATGAAAGTAAATAATTTAAATCTTTTGTTTAAAAATAGAGTTGAAATAAAAATGTCAAGATGAAATCACCCTATTTTCCCTCTAAGAAGGAAACGGAGGCAAGAAAATAGGAGGCACTTGCTCCCAGCAAGGGTTTCCCAGGTGGCACTAGTGGTGAAGAACCTGCCTGCCAATGCAGTAGACTTAAGAGATGCAGGTTTGACTCCTGGGTCAGGAAGATGCCCTGAAGTAGAAAATGGCAACCCTCTCTAGTATTCTTGCCTGGAGAATCCCATGGACAGAGGAGCCAGGCAGGCTACAGTCCATGGGGTCTCATAGAGTTGGACACGACTGAGGCAACTTAGCACACACACTCCCAGCAACCTTCCTCCGGGTTAGTGGAGATAACAAAGGCTGCCTTAAGTGTGCAAGCGGATTACCACTCATCTCCTACCCTGAGTAAGTTTGGCCTCAACCTAGAGACTGTCATACAGAGTGAAGTCAGTCAGAAAGAGAAAAACAAATATGGTAGATTAACACATATATGTGGAATCTGAGAAATTGGTATAGATGATCTTATTGACAAAGGAGAGATAAAGATACAGATATGAAGAACAAACATATAGATACCAAGGGGAAGGAGGGCATGGGATGGATTGGGAGATTAAGATTTACATACATACACTACTGATGCTACGTATAGAATAGATAACGGATGAGAACCTACTGTATAGCTCAGGGAACTCTACTCAAAGCTCTGTGATTGCCTAAATGGGAAGGATCCAAAAAAGAAGAAGTGTATGTTATGGCTGATTCACTTTGCTGTACAACAGAAACTACAAGGTTGTAAAGCAACTATACTCCCGTAAAAGTAAACAAAAGAAGAAGGAATAATATTATGAAAATAGGCTTTAAAAAATCTCACCCAAGAAGAAGTTGAGCTCTAATAGTGGTTCAAATCTCCAGGAACATTTCACGTCTACTGGCCATATTCAAGTCACTAGACAGAGTGAGGAAGAATATGGTCAGAGGTTTCAACACCAAATCTTAGTTCTGAGTTCTTCCAGGCTCATCTTTTCCCTCTTCCTTTATAAGTGGGTATGTTTTTAACTCTTCTGTAGATCAACTTCAAGAGCTCTCAGCGGGGCTGAAGGGAAAGGCAGGTGGAGAGTAGGTGTTTCAAAGAGAACAGGATACAAATGGTCAAACTTGGTTTGACAGGAAGTATTTCCAAGGCATAAGATTAAAAAAAAAAAAATTCCCAATTTCCTGAAAAGAAGGTGGTTTGGGGTAGTGAGGGTGGGGGCTCTGGCAGTTACATACACCAAAGCCTTCCCAGCAGGGACAGGGAAGCAGTGGGATGTAGCAGTTGAGGGAGCCATGGGCCTAGCTGAGTCCAAACACCAATGTCACGTCTTACTGTGTGACCTTGAAATGTTACCTAACTTTGCCTAGGTTCAATGTTCCTATTTATAAAATGACAGTGGTAACAGGTCATTCTCAGCAGGGTGGTGGTCAAGGTTAAATGATCCAATCCATGTGAAGAGGCTAGCTAAAGGCCTGGAACATATTAAACATTCCTTGAATGTGAGCTATTATTGCAATTACCAGGGGGAAACCGGTAGGTTTGGGGCCCACTCTTGATCCTCTGCCCCACGGCTCTTAGCGTGCTGGGCAATATTCTACAGACAGAAGAGGCTGCTTCTCTGTGTCTCATCTTTTCACTGCCATTTTTCTTCTAGAATGGTTTATTCTCCAAAGAGATGAAAATAATAATGTTTCCATGTATATTGTATTATCCTTATTTTCTTTAGTCCCTCAGAAATGCTCTGGCATTATCGAATTAGGCACATTTTGAAGATTACATCCCATAGAACTAATCAAACTGAACCACTTTTTGTTCCTTGATAATACCCTGGATTCTCATCCATTAACGTAACAGCTGCGCTACTTTCAAAGGAGACTGAGAATACAGGCTTCAGACTTTCAGCACTCGGTAGCTGCAATCATGACTGTTTACTGAATACTCATATTCTGTATGTGTTATGTGCTTTAGCTTTCTAATATCAACACTCATTCACTGTAGATAATCATGAGTCTGCAGCACAGAGAGGCAGCCCTTCTCAATAAAATTTTTTATTCTGGTTGAGCTTTCTAACTCTTCAGTAACACTAAACTCTCATATCAAATTTCTGAACACATCTAATGAAAAATAATCATTTGGCAACATTTCCTCTTGAGTACCAAACTAGTATTTCAACATTGCATGACCTTCTAACAGTGGAGTGCTATTTGAAGTTTGTTGTTATGTCTGAAACATACATCTGATGTGTCCTGTACATTTAGATGTCTTCCGTGTTTGAAATGTGACTGACACTGTTATTTCCCCTGCATACAGTTCGGTCAGTCAGTTCAGTCACTCAGTTGTGTCCGACTCTTTGTGACCCCATGGACTGCAGCATGCCAGGCTTCCCTGTCCATCACCAGCTCCCAGAACTTGCTCAGACTCATGTCCATCAAGTCGGTGATGCCATCCAACCATCTCATCCTCTGTTGTCCCCTTCTCCTCCTGCCTTCAATCTTTCCCAGCATCAGGGTCTTTTTCAATGAGTCAGTTCCTCATATCAGATGGCCAAAGTATTGCACCTTCAGCATCAATCCTTCCAAAGAATATTCAGGGTTGATTTCCTTTAGGATTGACTGGTTTGATCTCCTTGCAGTCCAAGGGATTCTCAAGAGTCTTCTCCTGCATACAAATGTCCCCTAAAATGCAACTGTAACACCAAATGCCTCCTCCCCTTTTCTCTAGGCTATGTCCTAATTCTAACGATATCTGCATGACAAGGGGAAACATCATCATTTACATACTCTTTGTAAATGATAGAAAACAGCTAATTATTTGGTATTATTTCCAACTAAGGTTTCAGATGCTTGACCCAGATCATGTCTGTAGACCTCACTTTTCATCTGAATATTTTGGTGGATTCTACTTAGAGCATGTATTTATAAACACTATTCAAATGGTAGGAAAACTGAAACACAAGACCACCAAACTGTGGTACATTTAAAAGATTTAATATTCTGTTGACATCACATTTGGTTGAGAAAAATTGTCTTCTAGCTTTTTAAACCTATTAGTAGTTACTACTGCTTGTGTGGACTACTCTTTAAAAATGCTTTCCTGATTTATTCTTAGCATAAATATGATATATGATAATTCTAAGGAGTCAAACAGTGTAGAAAAATACCCATGACATAGAAATCACTTGAAACCCACTCTCTGAAGACAGCCACCATTTGCATTTTGCTGAAAGCTTAAAATTATCTATGAATTTGTACACATAGATATAATTCTACATCACACCCTAGATCCTGGCTTTTCCAGTCAGGAGTATTTGGACATTTTTCCATGCCAATAAATGCATGACTCTGCATCTGTGATTCTCATTATGTCCTCTATTCCCTTCCAGATAAGAGTAAAACGTAAAAGTCAAGTAGAATGTACAAGTGGAAGGATGTGGAAAAGGGAAAAGGGTTGAGAGACACTCATCTCCATCATCACAGTTCCTAATTTAACTCATCCCTTCATGATTGAGGCTTGTTTCCAGTATTTCACAATTATAAATGTGTTGGGTCCCAGCACAGAGACAGTTGTTTGAAAGGAGCTTGGGTCAGACCCACTTGCTGATCTTGGATAGCTTCCCAGAGAGGCAGGAGGCAACTGGGGCTTCCCCTGGAGATACAGATGCTGGTGGCAACCATTTCTGAGAGTTCATTCTACTGCAAGGAACTGATGCCCACAAGCTCCACTGTGGAGTCCACCCTCTAACCTATTAGCACCAGGGGCTTAGCTGCCCAATAATGGGCAGGCGCCATTCCCAGACTCCCTGGGTTGAGCAGCCAGCCAAGAGTGGACCCAGCTCCACCCTCAGCAGGTGGGCAGTCATTGCACAGACTGGGGGTCAATTCTGTTTATCAGTGTACCAGAGCAGTCAGCCCATCACAACAGACGAGCCCATACAGCCCACAATGAGGGCAGAGTTGCATGTGACCTGAGTGTCTAAACAACACCACAACAAAGTGGAGATAAGCAGTCTACTCAATAAAGATTTTAAGGCAGTGGTAATAAAGATGCTCAAGAAACTCAGGACAAGTGTGGATGAATACAGCGAGAATTTTAACAGCGAGTTAGAAAATGTAGAGAAGAACCATACAGAATTGAATACAATAACTGAAATGACAACTAAGCATGAAGGAATCAACCATCGATTAGAAGATACAGAGGAAGAGATAGCCAACTAGAAGACAGGGTAGTGGAAATCACTACTGAACGGAACAAAGAATTAAAAGAAATGAGGACAGTTTAAGAAGCCTCTGGGAAGATGTTGAATGTACTGACATTTTTATTATAGGTGTTCCAGATGGTGAAGAGAGTGAAAGAGGTAGAGAAATTATTTAAAGAAATAAGAGCTGAACACTTCCTCACCTAGGAAAGCAAACAAACATCTAGGTCCAGGAAGCATACAGAGTCCCAAACAAGATGAAGAGGAACACACCAAAGCATATTATAATTAAAATTGTAAAAATTAAAAATAAATAAACCTATTGATCTATGTAATTCTCAACTACCAGAGGATTAAAAATTCTTTAAAAAAAAAAAAAAAGCCAACCTCTTCTTTTTCTTTCCTCAGTATGTTGAACATATTGAAAACTACCATATAGAAAAATAAAACCCAGGCACCTTCACTTAGAAGCTTGCATGACTGTGGCTAGGGTTTGGTTCCTGATTCTTATATCTACCTTGGTTCTGAATCATGTTTCAAGGTCTAAGTATAGTGATTACTGGTCCTTTATTCAAAAGGAGGGTCTTAAAGATCAATGAAAGAGAAACTGTGATATGAGATGATTTTATCTTATCCCTAATCAGAAAATCACTTCACCTACTGGTGAGTTACTGTGACTGTCTCATTCAGAAACAGATATGAAAACTGCTCAGAACCATCAGCTCATGACTGTGTCAAAGTGTCTCCTCCATCCCTCAGCCCAGGGAATGGGAGAAGCAACAACAGTGTGGTTTATTGAGGAGTCCTCTTGTTATCTACCCACCAAAGGCCTCTCCATATTTCCCTCTTTCTCCAGCTACTCCTGACTTTGTAAGTTTTTCATCTCCTCCATCTCCAAAGTCCTTTCCTAATCTTGTTCCTCTCTTTCCAACAGAGCATGTTGTAAAGAGAAAATCTTTTCATCTTTAGGACCACACAACCTTAAAAGGATTGTCTTTGTGATTGTTGACACCAATCCTTCCTTTCTTCAGAAGAGGAAAGAGTGTCAGAAACAGAATTAAAATTAGGTCCTGGGACCTCCAGACCAATTCATCTCCTTTTAGTTGAATCTATGAAGTAAGCTACATCGTTAGTTTTTAAGGTAACTGTGGTCTGTACTACCTGCCCAGGGAGGAGTCACACCCACTCAGGCAGCCTCACCCTCTTACTGATGGCCCCCTCTCAGTCATTTCAGTCACTCAGTTGTGTCCCACTCCTTGTGACCCCGTGGACTGTAGCACACCAGGCCTCCCTGTCCATCACCAGCTCCCGGAGCTTGCTCAAACTCATGTCCATTGAGTCATTGATGCCATCCAACCATCTCATCCTCTGTCGAACCCCTTCTCCTCCTGCCTTCAATCTTTCCCAGCATCAGGGTATTTTCTAATGAGTCAGTTCTTCACATCAGGTGGCCAAAGGATTGGAGCTTCAACTTTAGCATCAGTCCTTCCAATGAATATTCAGGTCTGATTTCCTATAGGATGGACTGGTTGGATCTCCTTGCTGTCCAAGAGACTCTCAAGACACTTCTCCAACACCACAGTTCAAAAGCATCAGTTCTTTGGCACTCAGCTTTCTTTATGGTCCAACTCTCACATTCATACATGGCTACTGGAAAAACCATATCTTTGACTAGACAGACCTTTGTTGGCAAAGTAATGTCTCTGCTTTTTAATATACTGTCTAGGTTGGTCACAGCTTTTCTCCCAAGGAGCAAGCATCTTAATTTCATGGCTGCAGTCACCATCTGTAGTGATTTTGGAGTCCAAGAAAATAAAGTTTCTCACTGTTTCCATTGTTTCCCCATCTATTTGCCATGAAGTGATGGAACCAAATGCCATGATCTTAGTTTTTTGAATGTTGAATTTTAAGCCAGTTTTTTTCACTCTCCTCTCTCACTTTCATCAAGAGGCTCTTTAGTTCCTCTTCACTTTCTGCCATAAGGGTGGTGTCATCTGCATATCTGAGGTTATTGATATTTCTCCCCACAGTCTTGATTCCATCTTGTGCTTCATCCAGCTTGGCATTTCACATGATGTACTCTGCATATGTTAAATATGCAGGGTGACAATAAAGCCTTGACATATTCCTTTCCCAATTTTGAACCAGTCTGTTGTTCCATGTCCCATTCTAACTGTTGCCTCTTGATCTGCATACAGATTTCTCACGAGGCAGGTCAGGTGGTCTGGTATTCCCATCTCTTGAAGAATTTTCCAGTTTTTTGTGATCTACACAGTCAAAGGCTTTGGTGTAGTCAATAAAGCAGATGTTTTTCTGGAACTCTTTTGCTTTTTCTATGATCCAACAGATGTTGGCAATTTGATACATCTGATTAAAATGTGGGGAAACTCTATCAAGTGGCTGCTTGTCCTGGACACCCTTCCTCCATCTCACTCAACAGAGTCCATACCTACCATCTCCATTTATAACAATTCCTGCTTTTCATGACTAGTAATAGGAGAATGTATGTGGCAATGAAAGGCTCTATTGCAGTGTTTTGACACCAAGCATCTTTGTTTAATATAGTCTCCTTAGAGGACATTAGAATTTATTTTATTTGAATTGTCATGCCAATTTTTTGCCTCTATTGGAGTATTGTACATTTAAGAAAAGCATTGTTTTAAAATTAAGGTTTTCATTAAGAATGATCATTTATCTTTTCCTGTGTTTTTTGCAGTAAATTGTGACATTTTTCTATTATTATTGTAGCAAGACAAATTCACTTTGGGAAGATAAATGTCACATTTTAATGAAAACCAGCTTTCAGTGTGGTTGGGGAGAGCAATTCGAAAGGGGGAACCAATGTGTGTACACTTTGACATTTCTCATTCTTCTTAGCCACAGCATAAGATATATGTTTATTTTTTTAATATTGGAGAAGTTACCCTGTAAATCCCATCAGGAAGATGAACGGGATATCTTGGGAGCTAACTGACTCGCACAAACTAAGTCCAGAAAAACTTCCTGACACAAGAAAAATCTGCAGTGAAATGGGAGATGAAATAAAGCAAATAATTGGAATGGGGAACGTTCCGTAGTCCAAATAAGAAAGGGGCCACGTGAACATGCCACATAACACGAGAGAGCCACTTCTTTCTTTGAGGTTAGGAATAGGAGTGGTGAGCCCAAGGCTAAACCATGTGGGAATTTCACCTGTGTACTTTGGCTCATGTTAAGGTCAGATACACACCTAAATGAGCCATGTTTTACACATAAACTCACGTTGTTCATAATGGAAATTTATCTTTTTTTTTTTTTTTTTTTGGCTGCCCAGCATCTGAACCTCCTTCTTAGGTTTGGGGAATATCTTATACTGTGAGTCATGGTGGAAAGCAGGATTCGCACCCCCGCCCCCCACTACAGAAACAGAACGGGCTTCCCAGGTGGCGCTAGTGGTAAAGAACCTGTCTGCCAATGCAGGAGACATGAGATGTGGGTTCAGTCCCTGGGTTGAGAAGATCCCCTGGAGGAGGGCATGGCAACCCACTCCAGTATTCTTACCTGGAGAATCCCATGGACAGAGGAGCCTGGTGGGCTACAGTCCATAGGGTCAAAGAGAGTCGGACACGACTGGAGGGACTTAGCACACGCGCACAGAATCGGAAAAGAGCAGGTACCAGGTTCCTCCTTTCTCCGAGGAAAAGAGTACGGGTGTGCTCCCCTGGCTTGGTCAACCAGATGCTCCCACTCAGATCTCGGAGACTGGAGCCATTAGTGCAAACAGGAATTCAGTCCAGCTTCAGGGACACCAGGGGAAGCTGAGGGCAGAGAGCAGCTATTGTTGGTGGCAGGAACGTTACCAGAGGCCCACCCGCTAGTTGGCATCAGCGAGCATCCTTTCCAGACTCCTCCAGCAGTTGATATGGGGCTGGGAGTTTCCAAGCCTCACATATCTCCTAAGTTCTGCCCAGTTTCCCATCTTGATTCTCTGAAAGCCCTTGCTACTGAAAGTGTGGTCTGGAAACTTGTTAGGAATATAGAACCTGAACCTTATCCCAGAACTACCTAATCAAAATATATGTGTAGTATAAAGCCTTGCACATAATAGGACCTTCAAAAGTATTTCTTGAATGTATAGATATATAAAAATATGCTGAAATTAGGTTCAGCAAGATCAATTTGAAACATGTTTCTTCAATATATATGTATGTGAACAGCCCTTAACCCAACGGTCATACTCCTGAAAAGAACATTAAGTATTGTATATAATGAATTGCATTTTAAATGCATCTTGTTGATATTTAGAAGATTCTTGTGTAAACTCATTACACCTTTTCAAAGTGGATAATCACCCTTTCATTCATCTGTGTTGCTGACTTGTATTCTTTAAAGCAGGGAATACCACAGTCAAGATTCCTCAGTGAAATAAGTTTTCAATGACCGTTGAAATTCTCTCCAAGGCCTTCATTATTTTGGTCCTTGTCTGTCTGTCTTACTATGGGTACCCTAAAGTGCCAACTGCATGTGATTTTAGTGTGTATCTGTACTCAGCTGAGCACCCAAGACACAACAGTTTTCTTTACAAAGTCAGCCACGTGCTATAATTCTAAAGCACCGAGCTGTATTTCGCTACCTGCAATTATTGGACAACCTGGCCTTCCAGTTGATATCATGCCAGCCTCAAGAGCCTTCGACAGCCTTCTCAAGCCGATGTTGGCAGAACGCCACTAATACAGTGCCTGAGAGAACACCCGAAGCCCTCATTCTCACCTAGAAGAGAACAGCTCCTGAAAAACAAACTTATTTTTTAAAAGCTTTGTTGAAGAAAGCTGGAGAAGTGAAAGAAGCATCACTGGAGAAGGAGGTAGTACAATGTTGCAATCAGACACTCAGCCACGTAATTCTTGCCCTGTTCTCAGCAAAGTTTCTTAATCCTCTGAGTCTCCAGTGTCCTCTTACTCCATCTGGAGCTGGGAAGAATGCTTATCTAACAGGGTGCTGAGGGCATGACGTGTGAGAGTGGATATAAAGCACCCAGTTGGGCACATAATTATTGTTCTGCAAATATTTGCTATTACGATCACTGTATTCCTACTTCAAGATTCGAGGTCATCAACAACTTATGAAATGATCTAAAACCAGTCATATGTCATAGATAGGATGATTTTTCAGTGAAAATGAATTTGATTCCCACTCCCCTCCCCAAACCACCATGACTTTTAAAACCTGTTCACCATAGATTTCAAGAAATATTGCAACACAGAAAAACAAAGCACAGGCTTTGGTGTTAGATCAAGATTAGAACGGCAAAACCATACATGTTGCCCCCTTTCTTGATTCCAGGGATACCCAGATTTTTATTTAGGTATCAGTATCTCCTCTCACAGCCCATAGGCTGGAGGGCAGGCTGACTCAGACAACGGACTTAATGGGCCTATGGAAAATCCCATCCCCCTTGCCAGAGTAATTGGTTCAAGAAATTAGGCTTCAGACAATAGGCACATTTAATCCCCTTACACAAAGGGTAGCTCAGCTGGTAAAGAATCCACCTGCAATGCAGGAGAACCCAGTTGGATTCCTGGGTCAGGAAGATCTGCTGGTGAAGGGATAGGCTACCCACTCCAGTATTCTTGGGCTGTCCTTGTGGATCAGCTGGTAAAGAATCAGTCTGCAATGAGGGAGACCTGGGTTCGATCCCTGGGTTGGGAAGATCCTCTGGAGAAAGGAACGAATGGCTACCTACTCCAGTAGCCTTCCTGGAGAATTCCATGGACAGAGGAGCCTGCCAGGCTATAGTCCGTGGGGTTGCTAAAAGTCAGAGATGACTGAGCAACTTTCACTTTCAGTGAACTAGGAGGGGCGGTATCGCAGTCAAAAGAATGATCTTCAAACACCCAGTCCTAGGAGCACCATTGACCAAGGACTCCAGGTGCTGCACTTTGAAATCCATTCCCTAATATATGGATCCTCAGGGTGCTAAGACAGACCAGTTCCTGGTAGACACTGAACTCATTTCTCAGCTGATTTAGGCTACAATATCCCCCTAAGGCTTAGCTTGGAAGGCACCACTTTGTAAGACTCTTTGTCCCGCTTTCTCTCACTGCACTGGAGACTTCCATCAAGGTCTGACAGCTCTTCCAGCCTTCCCAGAGACTACTTCCTTTCACAATTGCATTTTCCCTTATAAAAGTTCACCATGTATAATCCTACTTTGATATTGGCTCTTGGAGGACCCTAACACAGGAGGCTTGCTGGAGGCTTCTAGAAAATAAGACTCTTTGCTCTTCTTAATGTGCTGGGAATGATGCTCTTTCTTCCTCTGAATGCCATGGAAAGCCTCGAATTGCTCTGGTCATTTTCCTAACAAGCATTGTCTTCTCCAAGTTAAATGTTCCTAGATTCTTCCACACCTCTTTATACTAAATGGTGTTTTAGACCCTTTAACTATTCTGAGTGTGCCTAGAAAACAAATTGTGTAGTGGAAACAGAACACAACAAGTATATATTCTCTCTTGCTTCTCATATTGCAGCATTATATGGCTTGAGCTTTCATAGAAACAATGTATATGTGTGCCTGTGTGTTCAATCATGTTTCAATCTTTATGACCCCATGGACTGTAGCCTGCCAGGCTCTTCTGTTCATGGAGTTTTCCAGGCAAGAATAATGGAGTAGGTTGCCATTTCCTACTCCTATACATATATATGTATGTATGTACATATATATATATATGAATTTGGTAGCCACTTTGACCTATTAAAAAGACTGACACATCAACTGCAACTATCAAAAGCTTAATAATTCACCCTTCAGTAAATGGAGCAGTAGAAAACCCAGACTCCAGAACCAGACTGAGTACCACTGCCAACTTTGCCTCTTACAAGCTTTGTATTCCTGGGAAATTTAATTAACCTCCCCAAACCTCCATAACCACCTCTGTAAAGATAATTATAGCACCTACCGCATAGGGTTCTGTTAATTACTTGTGAAGTATTTAGAGCAGTCCTGTACATTCAAGGTGCAAAGTAAATGTTAAATAATTAAATATTTAAAAGTACCTATTCTGGGCCAGTGGAAAAGGCAATGGCAACCCACTCTAGTACTCTTGCCTGGGGAATTCTGTGGATGGAGGAGCCTGGTGGGCTGTAGTCCACGGGGTTGCTGGGAGATGGACACGACTGAGCATCTTCACTTTCACTTTTCACTTTCATGCATTGGACAAGGAAATGGCAACCCAGTCCAGTATTCTTGCCTGGAGAATCCCAGGGATGGGGGAGCCTGGTGGGCTGCCATCTATGGGGTGGCACAGAGTCAGACATGACTGGAGCGACTTAGCAGCAGCAGCATCCTGGGCCAACCCCTAGCCATGCTCAGAGAAGAACTAAGGTAGATAAATGAATGTGAGAATTACCTTGTAAGTTAGTATTCCTAAGGACAGAATAGCTGCACAAGCTATAAGATTGTTGATTTGGGCCATGGCTTTGTCAGGGATGTTGATAAGAGGCTTTCTAAAATACCCTTTCAACTCTCAAGGTTCTGTAATTCTACTTCGGAATTTCAAAACCAAGATGTCACACTGAACTAGATCTGAATTTGGCAAACTTTCTCTGTAAATGGTTGGGTACTAAATATTTTAGGCTTTGCAGGCCATGCAGATTATGAAGCAATGACATAACTCTACCACGACAAGGCAAAAACAGCCATGGACAGTGTGTACAATGAACAAGCGTGGCAGCATTCAAATAAACCTTGATTTAGAGAAGCCAAAATGCCAGTTTCATATAATTTTCTTGTCACAAAATGTTATTCTTTTGATTTTTTTTTGAACCATTTAAAAATTTAAAAAAACCCATTCTTAGCAGATAGACTAAGACCAGGTCCATGAACCACAATTTGACCCCTGTGCTAGATGAAATAAATATAAGGGAGAGCCCTAATCATGGAATAGATGTCAATTGTGGTAACATTTCAGAAGCAAGATTCCTAGTGAGATGCACTCTCAAGAGCACAAAAGAAATTCTGGGACACAAGAAGTCGAGAAAAAGCCTGTGCATCCCAGGGCCATGGCCTTCAGACATAATCAGACATAATCAACTAAGGTCGTCCATCCTCAGTAGCCACTGGGCGTTGGTTACACTATCCCTAGCAGATACCAAATTCCTTGGATGCTCAAGTCCCTTATATAAAATGGCATCGTATTTGCACATAACTTATACATATCTCCCATATACTTTAAATCATCTCTATTACTTACAATAGCTAATACCTAATGTAAATGTTATGTGAATAGTTGTAAATACAATGTAAATGTTATGTAAATAGTTGCTAACACTGCAAATTCAAGCTTTGCTTTCTGGAGTTTTCTAGAATTTTTTTTCAGAATGTTTTTGACCCGTGGTTGGTTGAATCTACAGATGCAGGACCTGTACTGTGTAGGATCCAGTGTATAAGGAGAGGTGATTACTGGCTCTAGAGTTAGAATTCACAAAGGTTAATGCCGTAAGGAGCTCTCAACTTATCTGACTGTTTTTTAATACCTTATTCTTACCCCACGTGACTTTCTGCCTCTTGAACCTCATATCTATAAATCATGATAGAATGTATCAAGCATGTGTTCTTGTTTTGAAGGGAAATATTTGAAATTTCTTGTAGGTAAGCTACATAAGTCCTATGAATAAATATACATTCTTTTCTCAACTTCCCCATTCTCCAAAATGTTTCTAAAATTCTCCTGGGATCTCCTGTTTAATCTAAATGTAACATACACTCATTTTTCTTAGTATATATTTTGGAAGTGTTTTGCACTTATAAGATACCAGCTTTGGGTTTAAAAAATTGAAAAAGAACTATCAGACCTTAGCTTTGCTCTGAATGTAAGGTACATTCAGGAAGCAAGCACATGCATCCAAGATGGTTGGAGACCATTCTGTTTATTTGGTGAGGTTAAGGTGAAAGAATGATTTCCATACTCATATAAATGAAAGTGCCAGCGAGGCAAAGAATTTTGCGATTTGAATCGTCTGATGGTTTGCTTACGGTGAGTAAACAAAGGAGTGGATTTCCTACCTTTCATTCCTATTTTTTGTTTATGCAGTTTATGGCCCCAGAGACGCAGGTTCGATCCCTGGGTTGGGAAGATCCCCTGGAGAAGGGCATGGCAACTCACTCCAGTGTTCTTGCCTGGAGAATCCCATGGGCAGAGGAGCCTGGCGGGCTACAGTTCATGGGGTCGCAAAGAGTCGGACATGACAGAAGCAGCATGGCGTGGCGCAGTACCAGAGAGCAGAACATGTACATGAGACAGACTAGAGAACTAAATGCACACCTCTACACTAGGTGAGCACTGGACTTCCTCTTTGCTATGCTTTCCTTTCAAATGTCTGCAAAACGAGTAGTGTAAGGGAATAGTTTTAGATTAGGAGAATTTTTCAGGAAATTATCTTTACCCGACCTACAAAATCGCACACTAGAATAGTAACTGATTCTAATCTTAACCATCTCTGGAAATATTTGTCATGTTTTCTTAATATCTGAACTCACCTTCTATAATGTAGTATGCAAGTTTTTGATTAAAAATAACATTGAAACATGTATATTACCATATGTGAAACAGATCACCAGTCCAGGTTTGATGCATGAGACAGGGTGCTCAGGGCTGGTGCACTGGGATGACCCAGAAGGATGGGATGGGGAGGGAGGTGGGAGGGGGGTTCAGGATGGGGAACACATGTACACCCATGGCAGATTCATGTGATTGTATGGCAAAAACCACTACAATAATATAAAGTAACTAGCCTCCAATGAAAATAAATTAATTATTTACAAAAAAATGAAACTTGCATAATAGCATAAAATATACAACTTTGCTACCTTTAGTTTAGACCAAAATATCTAAAATATACAGAAACATAGTTAGAAAGTGGTTTTGAGACTAATGTCCCATCCTCCTTCCTCGGGAAGCATGTAATTTTTTTAAAAGGAAGAAGAAAAGGCCATTCCATTCCATATATACAGAAAGAGACAAGCTATTCCAAATTCCTTTCGGTTCTAAACACGCCCAACACGTGCACTCTCACACACACACACACACACACACACACACAATCCTTCTTTTTCAGAAGCAAAACTCAAAGCTCTCGGGCTGAGTTGTCCCTTTTCCTCAAAGTTCTAAGCTCTTACACTACTCCCCTACGGACTGAGTCTCAATCCACCCACGCTACTGCTCCTCCGAGGAAAGCCTTGATAGCTTTTGGATAACTTGGTCTTACGATGAAAATTCTAGAGAAGCTGATAGACGACAGCACAAGAAGACTTTAATTAATTCACTTTCTCCCATCAGGCCCTAACATATGGAGACTGTGCTATAGCTAAATCTAAATAACCATGAAATTTTAGAATAGCATTGTAGCCTCCACGTTCCCAAGACATTGCAGTGGCTGGAGAAATGGTGGGGGCAGGTCAGGAGCGGGGAGGCGTTCAGAATCCCGTGTTCCATCCTCCTTCTGCCACTAACACGCTGCTAACCTGCGGTGGATCCCTGACAATAAAGTGCACGACGTATCTTCTTCACACACCATCTCAAGTCCATTGGTATATTCAGGCTTCTGCCCTGGCTTTGGTTTGCCCCAAGCCTGTGCAGTTATTTATCAGCTTCTCTATAATATTCATCATAAGACCAAGTTATACAAGAGATATCATACCACCCTTTCTCCCACCATACACACACCATCATTATCCCTGGTTTTCTTTAACTGGGGAATATTCAGAGCACCCACCTGCTCTAAAGCCCCACCATTAATAGGTGTTTTCCTTAAGCAGGTCAGTTTTATTTTTAGCCAAATCTGACCATAATTGGAATGGTAAATCTTGTAGTGGAAAAAAATAATTCACTTTAATGAAATAATCATAACTTACATAGCCTTCACTATATGCTACTCATAGTAGTATTTAAAGTTACCTCCTCTGAAACAATATTCTGGTGAATCAGGCATCACCATCCACATTTCACAGGTGAGGCCTCGAGCTTACATTACTTATGTTACTGTAAGTCACAAATCTACTTGGACATGAAGCTGGAATTCAAACCTGGCTCTCCTGAAGTCTGCACCAGCAGGAGAACCAAATGTCCCTTCTGCTCTATTTTCCACAATGCGATTTGATTATTCCTTCCACCTTCTTGGCCCACATAATTGTAACGTCTTCTTTAAACATCCACTCTCATCTCCAAGTGACAAATTCCTTTTGAAAGTTAAGGTCATTCAAAGCAAACACCTCCATTTTGAAGTGGGTGTGGAGTAAACCCTTCCTTCTTCCTCTGCAGGGCAGCCCTGGGTCTGGTCCACACTGGCTGTGCCTGAACCATGGCAGGCAGGCCAGAGATTGTGGACAGCAATGACTTTATGAGGTCTCTAGAAAGGTTAAAGTCTGCCTTCTAGGATGTGGACAGAAGGAAGGAAGTTTACTCGATGTCTATATGCCAATTACACAGCGTCCTCATTCCCTCATTCCACTCACAGCCACCAGGGAGTCCTGACTGTTTTCCACAGGTTCCAGCTGGTCCACCCCTTCAAGGGTGATGCGTGTCTTGTGCAAAGCGCATGTGCTTTGGTTGCAAACAACCCTGGGTCCAACACCACTTCTGTAAAAAGGTAAATACTACACCCTCCTCCCCCAGTCGTTCGGAGGTTGGAGCAAATCACACGCAGAGTCCATTGCACACGGTAGGTGTGTGATCGGTCTCCATGGCTTTGGCCTCCCGGCTACTGACCAGTCGGCTTCCTTTCATCTTCCTGATGTCAAAGGAGAATGAGAGCCTCCATGCCTTCCCCCGAGGGTGGAATCCAGCCTCGCTCAAGCCTCTGAGGCTTCTCAATCAGCCTCTTGGCCCTCTTGCCCACCACTCAGGGCTCCCCGCCTTTCCTAAGTCCCTTTTATTACTGTATCATTTCTTTATTCAGTTCTCAAAAAAAAAAAAAACCCTCCCTTCAGGAAGATGTGCATTGTTGCAAACCAGTGAGGAGCCCTAAATCTTAGAGCATGTAATCTGAATCGCACTTCCCCCTGCTTGATGATTCATCGCACCAAACTGTTTTCTGTTCATCTTTCTCTGAGGCAACCTATTCTTCCAGTGCTCGGAGGCAACCTGTGTTGTGTTGAGTAGGGCCACTTGTGATGGCCTCAAAGATGCTCGTTCTTCCAAGGTTACACAATGCAGCCTGCTGACTCTGTAGCTAATAAAAACATATGAACTGGGCAGGAAAATTCACCTGACTTTGATCTCCCATGGTTTCAGACTGCCATGCAGGGCTTCTGAGAAATCAAACTTTGGAAACTGCCTCGTTTTTGCAGCCAAATTCAGGTGGAACTCAGGGAAAATGTTAATACTCACTCACCAACTCTGCAGTCCCCAGCCTCCAAGATCTCCCCCAGTGATTCCCACCTCTCTCCAACAATGCATCAGGGTTTGTCTGTGCTATGCTCTGAATGTTTGTGTCCCTGCAAAATTCATACGTTGAAGTCTTAATGCCAGTGTGATGGTGTTAGGAGGTGGAACCTTTGGGAAGTGCTTAGGTTAGGAGGATGGAGACCTCATGAATGGGACTGGTGTTCTTAAATGTTATTATAAAAGAGACCCAGCAGAGATTCCTTGTCTCTTCTATCATGTGAGGACAGTGAGAAGGTGCTGGCTATGAATGCAGAAGACAGCCTTCACCAAAACTATGTGGTGACCATGCTGGCATCTTGATCTTGGACTTCCAGCCTCCAAGAGTATGAGAAATAAATTTCAGTTTCTAAGGCACTCAATGGGTGGTATTTTGTTATAGCAGTCAGAAACAGCTAAGTCTGTTTGTGTAACCAATAGAATATAGGAGGAGGGAGGACCTTCCTGGCAATTCAGTGGTTAAGATGCTTCTAACACAGAAGGTGTGGGTTCAATTCCTGTTCAGGGAACTAAAATCCCACATGCCCTGCAGTGTAGCCAAAAAAGAATACTAGAGGAAGGACAGGATGTTGCTCTAGAGGCTGGATTATGAATGTCATTGTGGCCTCTGTCTTGCTTTCTGTTGGATCACTTGTGTGAGTGGAGGCCAGTGGCTATGTCTTAAGGGCACCAAGTGATCCGGCGGATATACTCACAAAGAGAACTGAGGCTTCCAGCCCATTGCTCTGAGGGTGAGCCTTCTTGGAAGCAAATCCACCAGCCCCAGCCAACACTTGGCTTACAGTTTCATGGGAGATCCTGAGCCAGATCTAAGTTAAGTCACTCTAAGTGACTCTAAGTCTCCTGATTAAGTCACTCTAAGTCTCCTGATTTTTAGAAAAATAAATGTTATCTTAGATTGATTGTTTCAGAACAAAATTTTATGCAACAAAATATAAGTAATACAAACTCTATTCCTATTTGCTACTACCTCTCTCCTCTGTAGAAGTGCCCACCACCCCATGTGAAGTAAACTTGACATAATTGAAAACTGATTATACATACATTAAAATTATTTGTCCTTTTATTACCAGATGACACACCCAACAAAGTCAACCTAACTGTCCTTAACAAGAATATATAGTTTGATTATATCATAACTGGAACCAAAACAAAAAATATATTTGAGTTTTTTTCCATAGAGAGTCAGGGTTTTAATGGGATACATTAAGATAGCTTGAAGAAAACTGCCACAAGTGATATTTTCAAAGTCAAGCATCCTTAGTCATTAGAAGCCACAATAAAGAAAATAAAGTCATAAATCACCCTCTAAGGATGCTTCTTTCATCCAAAGAGAACATCTCTCAGGACTGATACCATACGCACGAGGTACAAACCTTCCACCACCTTCTATTCAGTACCTTCAAGTGTCAGGCTTCAGGCAGGAATATGCAACATAGTGCCTCCAGAAATCCAGAATCAACATGCTCTAGAGAGAATCAGTCATCAGATCACAACTTAGTATTCTGCTTTATCTAGAAAAATACGTGTGTGCAAGTGCACACACATACACACACACTCACACGGTTGGGTTGGCCAAAAAGTTTGTTTGGGTTTTTCCATTGGATCTTATGGATGAATCCAAATGAACTTACTGGCCAACCCAATATAGTTCAAATAAAGAATATTTATCTTTAAAAGACTGTTAGTTTACAGCTACTTGCTCCATGAAGATACTCAAAGCAGATGATTAGGAGTGAAGCTAATTCCAAGGAATTTTAAAGTCAGACATTTATTTAAAGTTACAGAAACACAACAGGTAATGCACCATTTGTAGGGCTTAGTACAAAGTACAAAATAAAACGCAAGGTCCTTGTGCGGAAATGATCAAGAACTTCAAGAGGCCAGCAGAAGATTAACCTAAGCACAGGGCTTTTCTGAGCGCCGGACCGCGCAGCTGCCCTGGTGATGGGAGACATTTCGCTGCCAGTTAAAGAGCTATCTCAGGAGTTATGTACTAGAAGGAAAGGGGGACCAGCAGGCATCAGTGGCTAGCTTACTGAGCGACACAGAATCATTTATTAGTGTGAGACTAACTCATACTTCTTTCATACTCCACAGCTCCCAAAGCTTTCCCCGCCCCAATCCAGTATCTCACCTAACTGAAGCAAAAATTCTGTGAGACATTAATGTTATCCCTCTAGGCAAACTGGGGGTCCAAAGCCGTCAAGCAACTCCTTTAAGGTAACTCGGCCCACACAGGACTCAGATGCAGGTCAGCCCTGACCTCAAATTCAATTTTCTTTCCACAAGATCAACACAGCCTGGTTAGGATTTGTGGGTTTCAAGGAGGCCAGAACTTCATGAGTGCGACCCAGCCGCTCACCGGTGATAGCTGGGTCACGGGTGGCACTGATGGACTGCATGCTTGCAAGTGGCCACACCTGTGGATCTGACCCAGCTTCAGGGCCAACGGCAGGTCAGATTCCCTATTTCTGAGCCCCCCTCCCCACCTTCGAACAACAGCTTCAGACCTCAGCCCACCAACAGTTCACTGGATTGGACAGCAAAGTGCCCATCAGGCAAGCAAGCTCCCCCTCAGGTGCACCCTTGATAATATCTAAGCATCTGAAGCAAATGTCCTATGTTTGACTGTTGCATAGTCTTTTTTAATCTAAAGCATGAATATATAACTTTAATAGCGGCTTAGAAGACTCTCAAAAATTACAGACATCATCTTAACTGATCTCTCATCTCTTCCAAAAAGATAGATGAGAGCTAGAAAGAAACCTGCCAGCATTAATCTACATTTGAGGAAAACAAAGCTAATAGTCATTCTAAAGCTTATTTCATTTTCTCCACTGTTGCACTAAAGCCATGATAATCTATGTGGTGCTTGGATAAATTTTAATTATAAGAGATCTAGAAGCAAGTAATCAGAACAAAGCTCACATTGTACTACTTTTAAATGACATTAGTGTGTGCATGCTCAGTCGTGTCTGACTTTTTGTGACCCTGCGGACTGTAGCCTCCTAGGCTCTTCTGTCCATGGAATTCTCCAGCCAGCTATACTGGAGTGGGTTGCCGTTCCCTTCTGCAGGGGATCTTCCCAACCCAAGGGTTGAACCCAGGTCTCCTTCACTGCAGGCAGATTCTTTACCATCTGAGCCGCCAGGGAAGCCTCTAAATGACATTACTTGTAAAATATTAGCTTTTAATTGGTAAATACATAAATGTGATTAAAATACTTCCACAACCCTAAGTTAAAATGTTTCCTTCTTATTTCATGTTTCCTGGTACAGAAAGTCCAGTGTTGAGTGTAAGGCACTTCCCTCAAATTCCAGCTTCATTTCTGACTTGCTGGAAGGCACTGGTGCAAGCTCTTAGCATCTCTCTATTTCAGTGTTCTTGGCTATAAAATTGCAAGTGCTCGGTGCTTGCCTGGTTTGTAGGGAAGCTTGGGAAATTCTGGCTCTAGGAGTGCAAGACATTTTAAAAGTACAAAGTGTTATTTTATTTATGCTTACAACTTGCTTGACAGTTTCATCATGCTATAATATTAATATAAGAACTACATATTTCAAAATAATGGTAAAATGGAAGTTGGACAGTTTCTGAGATCCGGCAAGAGGTAGAATATCTTGAAAAGTACTGTGAACCTTCAAGTGCCAAGATAAAACTCAAGCTTGGAGTCTTGTTCATATCTTACAATAAAAGAAGACTTTCAGGAATGGTATATGCTTTTTCTCAACTGCAAAGCCAATACACATGAAGATATTATAGCACATACTATATAATCATGCATATTAGTGTATGTAACCTATAACATATTATTGTCAACTTTTGTTTTTATTGCTATTATCCTACTTCCTAGCCCTTATGGCAATTAGGTGAGGAATGTGAAATATCAGAAGTGACCAAATAAGAAATTTTCATTAAAGAAATAGGAAAGCATGGCAAAAAATGAAGACGCTGGAAAGGGACCGTGATGAGAACTCAAAGGATCAAGAGAGAAAGGCAGGGACCCTTTTGAGAGGCTTCCTGAGACAATTTGTCCACTCCTTTTGGAGTCCTTCTCTGTTCTGACTGGTTCTGTTTTTTTTTCCCCCCTCTTGGTCCAAAATTCCAAAAGGAATATTCCCTAGTATTAAATGGAGGAAAGGTCAAGGTACAAACCTTTGAATAAGATGTTTTTCTAATAAATGATTTAAATGCCTCTGCAGACTCCAGCAATTATGCAATGCTATATGTTTGACTGGGCTTCCCAGATGGTTCAATTGTAAAGAATACTCCAGGTGATGCAGAAGACACAGGAGACACGGTTCAATCCCTGGGTCGGGAAGATCCCCTGAAGAAGGGAATGGCAATCTCCTCCAGTATTCTTGCCTGAAAAATATCATGGATAGAGGAGGCCTGGCAGGCTACAGTCCATGGGATCAGATTTGGACACAAATGAGCTTGCACACACACACATGTGTTTGATTGGCTTTTTCTAAAATGTCTTTTTAAAGACTTTATTGGGGGGGACAGTTTTACAGTAAGATCGAGAGGAAGGCACAGAGATCTCCCACATCCCCTCTATGTCGACACATCCACAGCCTCCCTAGTATCAACATTCCCCAACAGAAAAGTGAGTTTTTTTTTCTCTTCCCGTTTTCCCTGGCTGGTCCCCAAGTAGCCGCTTCCTCCCTACTAACCCTGCGTATTATTCCCTCCCTACTTCCCTTCATTTGTTTTACTTGTGGTTCTCCTACACTTTGTTTTGTTTGTCTTTGGAGCCATCATATCCTCTATTAGCTGAGGTTATCTCTGGGGCTGGCTTCCATCAAGACAACATTCATTTTATTCCGACCCTACTCTAGAAGGGAATTTCAATTAATTATTCATGCATTTTTTCCTCCCAAAGGGGTGATCCCTGAGATTTGCTAAGGTCCCTGCCTGCCCTACACTATTACTGAGATTCCTCAGCTGGAGGCCAGCTGCCAGGTAGCGCACAAGCCCACCCCTCCCTCTATTTAAGGATCACCCCACTCCCAGCAAGCACTAGCCAGCCTGCCTCCAGCCTCATCCATCTCTTGGCTCTATTTTTTCAAAACTCCTTCCTTGATCTCTAGGTATTGTCAGTTGAAAATTCAAGCATGAGCGAGAAAAGAGTGCCCTGAACGCCATTCCATTCCAGGACACAAAATATTGTCAAGATAGGCTCAATCCTAATCCTACGGTAATAGTGTAACTGAAGGCTTTTTAACAATAACTGTGCTGATTTTGTTTTTTGGCTGTGCTGGGTCGGTGTTGCACTGGCCTTTCTCTAGTTGCAGAGAGTAGGGGCTACTCTCCAGCTCTGGGGCGCGGGCTTCTCATGTGGCGGCTTCTGTTCTTGCAGAGCACGGGCTCTCGGGCGTGCGGGCTGCAGCAGTTGTGGCGCCTGGACTCTAGAGCACAAACTCAGTAGTTGCAGTGCATGGGCTTCGTTGCTCTGAGGCATGTGGGATCTTATCAGACCAGGGATCAAACTTCTGACTCCTGCATTGGCAGGTGGATTCTTTTACCGCTGAACCAACAGGAAAGCCCCTAACTGAAGGCTTTTAATATCATTTTCTACAAATGACTACTTCTGTAAAGCTGTGTTCATTCCCAAGCTGCTGGGGCAGACATAGGAACAGCCATAGAAGAAGAGTGTGATGGTAAAGAGACACCGGCCTCAGACAGCCTTGCTCTAGGGACCGTGTCTCAGCAGTTTGGGTAGTATGTGATCCTATGAGAATTTCTTCTGCTTCCTCCCCACCTTAAAAAACAAAACTATCTTGATTTTCCAGCATACACGTACCATTTTAAATAGGTTAAGGAAATTTCCGTGGCACGTCTTGAGAGGCTGACTTTTGTTCCACGGGTTTTGTTGTTGTTCAGTCGTTCAGTCGTGTCTGACCCTTTGTGACCCCATGGACTGTAGCCCGCCAGGCTCCTCTGTCCATGGAATTCTCCAGGCAAGAATACTGGAGTGGGTTGCCATTTCCTTCTCCAGGGGATCCTTCTGACTCAGGGATCAAACCCGCGTCTCCTGCATTGACCGGCAGATTCTTTACCACTGAGCCACCAGGAAGCCCTCCAAAAGTTCAAAGCACCTAAAAGATAGGATCCTGTACTTAAGATGAAGAAATGCCAGGGTCAGGGAAATTGGAAGCAGAGGCTAAATTACTTGTTTCGCAAGAGGACTGATGGAGAAAGGATTAGATGTTTAGTTGCTGGTTCTTTATGGCCAATGCCCTGTCCATGTATTCAAGGTTCAGGGACACTAATGAAAATGATGGTGGCTTCCACAGAAGACCTGAACCAGAGACTCCTAATATTCCCTCTTATTATAGCACCCTGGGTGGGTTTTTTCTTTCACAGCTTTATCACAATTACAATAAAAATATATCCATTATTGTAACTGATATGGAGTAACCTGCCCCAAGCAGGTCAGTTCTTCTGTCCAGCAAAACAAGAAAGGTCCAATTAAATGCAGAAATCATCTGTCTGAAGGCAGTGGAGAGCTGCTGAGGAGCTGGGAGGGGAATAAATAGATCCTCAGAGAGGTGATCTGACTCCAGCAGCTGCGCTCATCTCTTGTCCCAGCAGGAGCTGAGAATCTGGGGACAGAGAATTTGTCATCAGGATACGGGGGCCCTGTAATACACAATCAGATTCCCTTTCAGTGTATTTCCTGAACTGGGGGTATATGAGGCTTGGTGGCTAAAAGGCAGAAACAGAAAGCCCCTGAAAATCATGTTTTCAGAAGCCTCACAAGAGGAAAGTCAGAGTCCCGGACCTGTTAAGAGGAAGGGCCAGGTGAAGACACCAGACCCTCAGGCCAAAATTGGACCACAATCTGGCCTCACACCAAACCAAAAGTTAAATTGAGATGAAGCAAGACCTCAACACAATAGGTAAACACAATAAACTTCTGAAAGAAAACAGGAAACATCTTCATAACCTGAAGTAAAATTTCTTTTTTTCCCCCAGTTAAAAAATACAATGCTAAAAAAAAAAAATACAATGCTCTATTTTGCTTCCAAAACATTGCAGTATTCTGAAGAAATCTAACCTTTATATTAGGAGTGAAGATGAAGGTTATCTATGGGGGATGGAGGGGAAGCTGTAACTGGGAGGGGGTGTGGACGGGGCGCTTCTCATCCTCGGCGCTTGTCACCCAGCTGTGTTCACCTTGTGAAAACTCATGAAGCTCCACACTGGCTAGACATGCACTCTTCTGTGGTATGTCATGCTTCAGTGAAAACATTTACATGAAATGGAAGTCTCAGCTTTCTAAATATATGAAACAAAATGCTGCAAATTGTGTGTTAGTCAGAAGGCTTATGCACGTTCCTTGAAGCAGTGACTATCCACTTCTCTGACAGTGGAGTTTTACAATTTGCTTTCCCAACTACCAGATTTAACAAAAGTTAATCAGAACACTTCTCATGCCAGCCAATGTCCCTCCTTCCATAGCTGAAACATCAGCAGGATGTTATGTCGCTGTGTAGGACAATGCGAAGCAGAGCCAGCAGATTGGGTCTCATCACTGAACTCACTACACAGGTGCCGCCTGAATTCCCTGGTGGCCCAGTGGTTAGGACCCTGTGCTCACACTGCATGGGGACTGATTTGATCCCTGGTCAGGAACTAAGAACGTGCAAGCCACCTAGAGTGGCATTACAAATACCAAGCTTGAACCACAGAGGTTGCCCACTTTGTTTTGTTCTTTTTTACAGACTATAGGTCTATACAGTTGATAACTCAGGGTTTCTAATGGATAACACTGCCTTACAAATAAATTACAAATAATTTTAAATCCCGGAAACATTTTAATGGCCCTCTCACATGAATCTCTAAGTTGATAGAATGAAGGCAATAAAAGTGTCTTTTTGTTTCAGAATGACTCAGAAATTTGAACTGTTTTCTTGATGGCAGTTGGCCAAGGGTCTGTCTCAGTTCTTTAAGATTGCTTGAATGCCTTTCACATGGCCTCCATCTTCAAGTCATATTCTCTTCATTCTTTATCTCTCTCTGACTTATCCTTCTGCCGACTGGAGAAAACTCCCTGCTTAGAAAGTTTTCATTGATTAGATCAACACACCCAGATCATCTATTTTAAGGCCAACTCTGCCATAGAATGGATTTCCCCTGTGGCTCAGTGGTAAAGAATCTGCCTGCAATTCAGGAGACTCAGGCTTGATCCCTGGATTGGGAAGATTCTTTGGAGAAGGGCACAGCAACCCATTCTAGTATTCTTGCCTGGGAAATCCCATGGACAGAGGAGCTTGGTGGAATACAGTCCATCAGGTCCCAAACAGTTGGACATAACTGAAATGACTGAGCTTGCAGGCGTGCTTTCACAGAACACGATCACCTGAGTGAGTGATGTCTCGTCCCTTTTATAGGAATGAAAATTTAATTAATTCCTTTTCCAGGAATTAGCACAAAATATCTTTGTGTGGGCATTTTACTAATTCTGCATGCCATAATATGTCACCAGCTTTTTGTCCACATCTCCAACGGAAATGCCTGGGTTTGTGGATTTGATCTTGGGCAGAAGTCTAAGTAGAAGAGGAAGAAGCCAGATGGGTTATGGAGGGTATTTGGGATATTGTAATCTTTTTTTTACTACCTCTCTTAACTCACCTTCAACTCTTCATTTCTTGTTCAAAGTGCACTTTGCCATTTCACCAAATTTGTATTTCTCTTTCCCACACAATGTATTGCACCTCAGAGTACTTGGAAAATGCAAAGCACACAAGATCTTCAGATTTTTCTCCACAAAGATGGCATGAGCAGACATCTCACGTCTCATCTATTGGTTTCTTGGGGGTCCCCTTTACTATCCTGACTGTGGTGTTTGCTGGTCCAGGCAACATAGCACATAACAATTTTCCAGCCTTGCATTAGCTGCTGCCACAAGAACTGCCTCAGGCAAAGATTTCTTAAGACACAGAAAGCAATAACCATAAGGGGGAAAATATTGATCAATTGTACTACATTAAAATTAAGGACGTCTCTTCTTCAAAACCATTAAGAGAGTGAAAAAGATAAACCACAGACTGGAGGAAGAGAGTTTCAATACTTATCTCTGACTCTGAAAAAGGACTCTTCTCTGGAATATATAAAGCAGTCCTTCAAATCAATACTAGAAAGGGAGAGAATTCAATAGGAAAAGCGAGAAATGTCACAAAAGATAATTCACGAGAGAAGACATCCAAATAGAAAATAAACATGGGAAAAGACACTTGGTTTCATTAGTCATTGGGAAAATGCAGATTACCATTATAATGCAGATACCACAATATACCTTCCAAAATGGCTAAAATGGAAAAGACAGACAATTTGGAGCAACCAGAACTTTCATACTCTGCCAATCAGAGTGTAAATTGTGACTATTTTGGAAAAATAATTAATAGTATCAATTAAAACTGAATCTACTCATAGCTTACCCTCAACAATTCCATTCCTAAGTATATGCCCAACAGAAATGTATGCATATATTCAACAAACAGTGTGTAAAAGAATGTCAACTGCAATATTATTGTGGTATTCCCAAACTGGAAACACCCCAAAGGTTATCAACAGTAGAGTGGATATGAAAACCATGGCATATTCATTCATACAGTAGAATAATATGCAAGAATGAGAATAAATAATCTATAGCTCAGACACAAAAAGGATGAAACTCACAAACATAATATTGAGTAGAAAAAACCAGTCACTAAAGAATATATGTTATGATTAGTTTTGCCTCTTTTTAAACTTTATAAACAGGTAATTTGTGGTTTTAGAAGTCAGAGTATTAACCCTGGGGTGGGGGGTGGGGGTTTTGAGTGGAAGGAGGCACAAGGTGTTACCTAGAGGTGCTAAGAAGATTCTTGATCTGCATATGATCTATATATGTGTGTGGTCATTTTGTGAAAACTGAGCTATACACTTATTAATTATGCACTTTCTGTATGTACTTTATGTGCATGCATGCTCAGTTGCTCAATCATGTCTGACTCTTTGCGACCCTATGGACAGGAGCCGCCAGGCTCCTCTGTCCATGGGATTTCCCAGGCAAGAACATTGGAGTGGGTTGCCATTTCCTCCTCCAGGGGATCTTCCCTACCCCAGGAATCAAACTGGTGTCTCTTGCATCTCCTACATTGGCAGGTGGATTTTTTTTTACCACTGAGCCATCTGGGAATTCTTCATATGTCTACAAAAAATTTTACATTATGCAAAGCATTTTTTTTTTCATTTGTTTTTATTAGTTGGAGGCTAATTACTTTACAATATTGTAGTGCTTTTTGTCATACACTGACATGAATCAGCCATGGATTTACATGTTATGCAAAGCAATTTATACATCTCTTTCCTACTCATGAGTGCGGAGCCACATCTGGTTTGTTCACTACAATATCGGCAGCCCCTAGACTGTGCCTAACACTCTTTGTTACAGAGGGGTTGATTAAGGATGAATTTGAATTTCCTTGATATTGCTGATGCTTTTTTTAACCCTCCGCCCATCAGTGGAGTAGCCTTTACCTGTGCTTTAGCAAATATCTTTAGATATTGTAAGGCAGGTATTTCAGACAGATCAGCTTGTGGAGAAGTGAAGGGAGAATGAAATGCAACAAGGAGCTGGAATTGAAGCTCCCTAAGGGCGAGAGCTTTTCTTCCACTTATTCACTTGTCCTGATAACTTTCTGTGTGTAAGTCATCGAATCCTCACAGCAACCAACAAGGCGCTTCACAAATGAAGTGACTGATGAGAAAACAGGCTTAGAGAAGTTTGATGAAACTCCCAAGATTCAAATCCTGAATGTAAGCTTGACCACAGAGTTGTGTAGTTGCCTGTGGTCACAGTCGGCTCTTGAAAAATATCTGTGGAAAGCACAAACGGACCCCCCCAACATCCCTACTGTTCTCCTCCCCACTTCTCCACGGTCATCATTGCTTACTAACAGTCGGGTCTCAGGATGGGCTTGGGGGCTGAGCAGCTGAGGGAGGGGGAGCGTTTCAGCCCAGACTTCCAGTTTAAAAAGTCTCAAACACGGACTTTTGACATCATTCCCAAATAAGCATACAAATGCAGTGACCTTCACTCTGTGACTGGAAGGAATCGGTCATCACGCAACCTTAAACTTGGGGCCCACTCTCTACAGCGTACCCTACAGAAAAATGCTGCTTACAAGCGGTGTAATCTTTGGAAAAGCAAGCTCATTATGTCACGTCTTTTTTCACATGTTAAATTTACTAATTTTTAAAATATCAATGTTTAAAATTCACCACAATGTTTGTAATTATATTTTGGCTTTTCACTTTTTAACCCCCCAGGAATATTAAACAAGAAAAACTGGAAGTGGCTCAGGCATTGTGATTTGCGGGGAGACCCTGGCTAGTGCACAGGCGGGTTCTGCGTGCACAGCGCCATTTCATCTCCTGCCAACTCCGGTGTAACCGCTGCTGCATGGGGAGACACAAAAGGGGAGCCCTCAGGCTAATTTGAATCACTAAAACCCACAGAAAACTGAAAGCCTCATTTAGTTTCAACTTTATACCCTGCAAGGCTTGTTCCTCCGGTGGCTCTTAAATAGCAACCAAATGCTTGATTTTCCTTCCACTTCCTTCCCTTCCCATCTCCAGCTCCTGGTGGTGGAGGTTCTTGTGAGGTTCTGCTGACAAAGGCAAACAGTAACACCTTCCACTGACATGAGCTGCTCTCAGCAGCTCACAGACTTGAACAGAAGTTCTGTTTCCTTCTGTCCTCTCAAGAGCCCCATCAATAGCAATTGCTTCTCTTGTTGACAGTCGTGGTGACTGTCACCCCAGTCCCCAAAGCAGAAGTGACTTCTTCCAGGCCACAGAATAACTAAATAACCAAACATGCATCTCACCCTGTCCCAGATCCCAATGGGGAGGAAAAAAATACAGTCCATGGACCAAGAACTTTAGTATTGCCTTAAAACCTCATTGCTTACTGGTGCCTTCACCTTCAATTACAAGGAAAATACCAAAAAATATTTTTTTTTAAATTTCAGTTTGGCTGCTTTACCGTTTTCATCTTCTGGAAAAATCAGTCCACTTCAGCTTCTTTCAGCATGCGCTCTAAACCTATAGAACTATTTGTGTGACTCAGGCAAAGGAATTAATTTTCATATGTTGCAGAAATCAAAAGTGGGAAGACATATTCAGCAGAGGCTGAAGTCATGCTATTTCAAAGGGGGGGGTGGGGCGCATATAGCATAAAAGGGAAAATATTTCGAATTTGTAAGGAAAAATATTTTTCACTAGAAAAATTTCCTCATGCTCTCATTTTTGTTTGGCTTAGCCTCCCCGTGGCATTCCAAGCAATCTGTCTCTTAGCACCACAGCTGTGAAATATATACACGAAGGCGACTCAGTCAGTTCTAACCCCTCCCCCAATTTTATTAGCCTTCTCGCTTTCACTGGGTTTCATTGTAGGTGGTGTCTTGCCATGGGCTTGCACATTGTACTGCCTAAACTGTTTCATAACTCTATTTTACAGAATAAACATTTTCATTAAGAGAAGTTAACATGGCTTGGGGAAATGGTAACGATCAGAATTAGAGTTACCAGGGCTTCCCTTGTGGTCCACTGGTTAAGAATCTGCCTCGTGATGCAAGGGACATGGGATCGACACCTGGTCCGGGAAGATCCCACATACTGTGGAGCAACTACGCCCATGCGGCCACAAACACTGAGCCAGCACTCTAGAGACCACAAGCCAGGACTACTGAAGCCCAGGCGCCTCCATCCTGTATTCTGCAACCAGAGAAACAACCGCAGTAAGAAGCCCATGCACCGCAACAAAGAATAGCCCCTGCTCACTGCAACTAGAGAAGGCTCTTGTGCAGCAAAGAAGACCCAGCACAGCCAAAAAATAAAATAACTAAATAAGAGAATTACAGTCATAAAACCAAATCGCCACCTCTGAACAGCAGTTTATTATGTACACTATTAATCAGGCCATTCTAGAATAATGGGCTAATTTAAGAGTCAACTTAACTACAGACTTTATATCAGAAATTTGCATCTGCTAGATTAGGAGCTCACAAACTTTCTTCTCTTTTGGTAAAAAGCTAGAAAACAAATATCTTAAGCTTGGCAAGCTATAGAATCTGTCTCTTTACTACTCAACTCTGCCATTGCAAAGAAAGCAGGCAAAGACAGTCAACAATAGCAAATGAGGGCTTCCCTCGGAGCTCAGCTGGTAAAGAATCCACCTGCAGTGCAGGACCCTGGTTCAGTTCCTGGGTTGGGGAGATCCCTGGAGAAGGACACGGCAAACCACTCCAGTATTCTGGCCTGGAAAGTCCCCATGGACAGAGGAGCCTGGCAGGCTACAGTCCTTGGGGGTCACAAAGACTCAGACACAACTGAGCGACCAAGCACAGCACAGCACAGCGCAATAGGTAAATGAACAGGTGTGGCTGTGTTTTAATAAAATGTTATTTATAAAAACAGATGGTAATCAGATCTGACATGGAGCCACAGTTTGCCAGCTCCTGGTTATGTGTGTGACTGCCATTCAAAGGCTGAGCCTAGACTCTAAGCCCTAAACATCTACTTGACAACTTACCCCAAAAAAGGTGTGAGTATGTGTGTTTGGGGGTGAGAGTTAAGTTAAAATTAAAATGAATTTTCTCATGAGAAAATATTTTTAAAAGTAGGCATTAATATTTTTCAAATTTGTTGAAGGATGCATTAGTTATTTTTCTACATTATAGAAAAATTCATATAAAATAGGTTATTGGAATGAATAGAATCTTTCAAAAAATGCTGATACACTGAATAAACTGACAATACCCAACTGAGCCTTGAGCACTGTTCACCTTGACCTTCAGCTTTGCCCATGAGCAGAATCCAGTCCCATCACTTCATGGCAAACAGATGGGGAAACAATGGAAACAATGAGAGACTTTATTTTCTTGGGCTCCAAAATCACTTCAGATGGTGACTGTAGCCATGAAATTAAAAGACGCTTGCTCCTTGGAAGAAAAGCTATGACAAACCTAGACAGTATATTAAAAAGCAGAGACATTACTTTGCCAACAAAGGTCCATCTAGTCAAAGCTATGGGTTTTTCAGTAGTCATGTATGGATGTGAGAGTTGGACTATAAAGAGAGCTAATCACCAAAGAATTGACGCTTTTGAACTGTAGTGTTGGAGAAGATTCTGAAGAGTCCCTTGGACTGCAAAGAAATCAAACCAATCAATCCTAAAGGAAATCAATCCTGAATATTCATTGGAAGGACTGATGCTGAAGCTGAAACTCCAATACTTTGGCCACCTGATGCTAAGAACTAACTCATTAGAAAAGATCCTGATGCTGGGAAAGATTGAAGGCAGGAGAAGGGGACAACAGAGGATGAGATGGCTGGATGGAATCACCGACTCGATGGACATGAGTTTAAGCAAGCTCCGGGAATTGGTGATGGACAGGGAAGCCTGGCATGCTGCAGTCCATGGGCTCACAAAGAGTCGGACACGACTGAACGACTGAACTGAACTAAGAATCCCCCTTCCAGGAATTCTAGCACACAAAGTCAACATCACGTGCTTCCCGGCCTCGTTCCTCCTATCTTGGTGGCACTATGGGCCTCACGTTGTGCTTTCATCCAGGCCACAGACATGTTTGTAGAGAGCTCAGTGTGGCTTTTCCAAGGCCCCTCTTACTTTCTAATTTTTGTCGATGATGATGGTCCTTCCATTCACTCGAGCCTTTTCCTAAAGGATTTTAACAGATGCTTCCCAATGAGGATTTTATGTAAATTTCAAGTAAGTGCGTTGAAAACATCCCTTGCCAGGCAGCACATGGCGGAGCATCAGGGGAGCGCAGTGTCAGTCCCTCTGCTGCAGAACCTTCCTACTGCACAGAGCTGCCAGTCTTAGATGCAAAACTCTGGCAAGCAGTTTAAACAATTGTATTCCAAAATCAGTACTTGTGTATTATTATGACTTACTTCAAAGTATGCAAGTAAATTGCATTTACATCAAGAGGGAGTACAGTGTTAGGTATTAAACTATTTCGCAGGCTGCCCTGCAGAGTCCCAGGATAACAGGAGCAGGCCTGCCCGCTTTTTTCTCAGGAAAACAGGAGGCGGCAGAGGGAGCAGGGGAAAAGCCTGACTGAATTTTCTCTCTGGCTGAACCTGGCTTAAAGACCTTTCTTTGTCTCTAACTGAGCTTTTCCAGTGGCATAACCACCACGGCAGCTACTCTCTACTATTTGCTTATACCATGCCTGACTGCAGTGTTATTTTCATATTTGCCATTGGGCCTTTAGCGTCCTTCCTCCTTGAGGTGTTCACACACAGGAGGCGTGGGAGAGGCTCATCCTTTGTCAATATCAACATCTCCCAAATAAATAAATGAATGAGATATTCCTTTATTCATTGACCCCATGATGCCTCCTGTCTACTAGTCACTGTTCCAGAGCGGGCGGTAAGCAGTCAACAAGACAGGGAAAATTTTTCTCCTTGTGGAATATGCATTCTCGTGGACAGAGCTGGAAAATTAAAAATAATTTAACAAGTGGTAAATTTTGTGGAGAAGAGTAAAATAGGAAAGGGAGAAAATGATGCTAGAAGAAGGGCGGGGATATGATTTTGAATGTGGTAACTTGGGAAGGCCCCTTAACTAAGGAGGATGTGTTTGAGCAAAGACCAAAAATGAGGTCCAGGGGAGACAGCTATATGGGTTTCTGGGGGAAGAGACTTCCAGGTGGAGACAACAGCAAGGGCCCCATTTGGCCTAGAGGAGCAGCTCCAGGCATTCAGGCTGCACCAGAAGGGAAGAGGATTAGACCATGAAGAGGACATGGGCATTGATTCTCAATGAGACAGACCAGATACTCTTGACCCTTGAATAACACAGGTTTGAATTGTGCAGGTCCATTTACATGGGAATTCTTCCCATGAAAAATGTGTGTCCCCACATACTATAGTACTACACAATTGAAGGCTGGCAATGTCCAGGGATGGAGAACCACAGACATGGAGGGAGGACCTACAGACCTGTACACAGATTTTCCACTATGCTGAGGACTGGTGCCCCCAACCCCTGGGTTGTTCAAGGGTCACAACTGTAGCTGCTTTTCTGGGTTTTCAAAAAGTCTATTCAGGCATGACCTATTCTATGGCCTCAATCACCTCTTCCCCATTGAGTTGACCCCAGATGTCTGTTTATTCTTTCATTTTCTATGTTTAATTTACTTATACTTGAAGCTAGGAAAAATAACTGTAAGTTACAGAGAATGTTGAAGGACTCAAATGACCTGTGGGAGATTAGACTGTTCAGTAAACACAACTATTTAATCAACAACTGTCTACTGAGTGCCATCACGGGGAAGGCAAATGTTACCTGGAGGAGGAAGAGGGGATTGAAAAATTGGAGCAGGCTGGAAGAAAGACAGCAAAGTCAGGAAGATAGAGAAGGAGGAAAGGAAAGGGAAATAAAGGTGCTGGTTTCACATGTCTAACCACAGGGGTAAAGAGCGTGACCTTGGGGATTCGATTGACCTTATTTCAAAGCTTAGATATTCTACATACGGGCTGTGTAACCTTGATTATATTACCACTTTGAGACTGCTTGTCTCCATATAAAATGAAGATTGGATATTTGCCTTCTAGCATGTTGTTGATATTAAAAGAGATACTGTACATAAATATCTAATACAGTGCCAACACTGGTTTACTCAATAAATAGTAGTCACTTTACTATTGTAACTGTCATTGCTATCATCATTCCAAGAGGACAGGAATCTAGAAGCAGCCCACCATCTTCTGACAGGAAAAGATAAAAGCAGGAATGAGTTCTTGAGGAGAAAACTCACTGTAAGTATTCATTTTAAAAGCACCTAATGGTATAATTATGCACTGGGATTGAATTTACTACATGAATGGGGTTGAGCCTAAAGGGACATCTCTTCAGTAGTAATTCAGTAGATCCCCAGGAATTTGGCTCAACTGTGAAACAATTTATCCCAGAGAATATATATCTATAGGAAAAGAGAATTCTAGAAAAACATGGTGATGATTCCACATTCCAAACAAATATTGGAGACCTTGTATGACTTGGATACAGACTGTAATGTATTAGCAGTTCCAGGAAAGGCAGAAGACAGATTTGTAACTGAGCAATGCAAAATGAAATAGTGCTATGCCAGGGAAGAAGGGATTGAGTTAATCAACTGCCAAGTGCTTTTCCATTTGGGACAGATAAGGTTTATAGCACGCAGCAGGAACAGCCAAAGACTTGATATACATGAATCTCATAAAATTATCTGAATATATTCTGTGCTGTAACGGGCATCTGCCACTTTTTTGGTTTGTCTGGCATCCTTTACTGCAGAGAACTGCCCCTCTCCAATCCCATATGATTCTCTTGAGTCTGTCAATCAAGGGGCCCTGCTCCCTACACCACAGGGATGGATTGTGACCCAGGGGATTTAATAAGAATATCCCATTCCCTTGTGGCTCTGTGGTGAAGAATCCACCTGCTAATATGGAGATGCATATTCCATCCCTGGAGAAGAAAATGGCAACCCATTCCAGTATTCTTGCCGGGGAAATCCCATGGATAGAGGAGCCTGGCGGGGCTATAGTCGATGGGGTCACAAAAGAGTTGTACACAACTTAGCGACTAAAAAAAAGAAAAAATTCCCTGGGCCTCATTGATTGGTCCAGAAGAGGACACATGACCTAAGCATGACCAATCAGGGTTTTCTGGAGGGACTGATAAGGATGCTGAGAGTCAGAGTCTCTCCTTTTGAGATTTCTGACTGCCAGTACCTCCTAAGCCTGGAGCGTTCCTAGAGCCCTGTGTTACCATGTGGAACAATATTAGCAAGCCCAAACCCGGACAAGAATCCTTCTCTCCTTGTCCAGGGAGAGAGACACAGAGACAAAGACTCCTGTTCATACTATTTGATTGTTTGCACCCCTTGATTCAGTCATGCCTGAACCTGCCACTTCTTGGGAGTTTCCAATTGTGTGAGCTGGTAGATTGCTTTTTTTTTTTTTTTTTTTTGGCTACTTTTGCTACTTTCAGTTTGAATTGGAATTTACAACCATAAGAATCAATTAAGAAAAATTTGAAAGATATTGAATCTAACCAAAGGATAAAAGCAATTTGTGGCAAACTAAACAGAAATACATAATTGAGTCTACCAAAAAAAAATATAAGTTTAAAGATGTTATGAAAGATCCAGGTAAAGATGTAATTTGGGGTTAAAGTGTCCATGGGACACCATATGCCAAATCACTCCCAGAAAAAGGACAGAAGATAAAACAATACTCAGTATATCTGTCTGTAATTTGAGCAGAATCCTTCTAGAAGTTTGTAATCCTATGACCCATGTCCTGGTCTTGAACATTTTGATAAATAAGTAACTATATCACAGCCCCAAGTCTATTAACCCAGTAGCCTCAGTGTACCTGAGATAGTAAAACCACTCCTCTTCACTGGGAAATGATTTTACAACTATAGGAGGCTTAGAATTAAATATAGATCAGGAAGTAAATTGGACCTATAAAACTATTTATTAATAGGCTTAGGAGTAGAATTTATAATTTGTGTGTTTAAAGAGTTAGCAATATTTAAGAAAATCTGACATATTAGAGAATCTAAAAAGTTTAGCTTCATGATTTCAATTTGAAATTTATACTTAACTTTATTCTCATTATCTTAAGTTGGAAAGTTCTGATAATTTTATGTTTACGGTCTTTGAATGTTTTGACTCATGTTTTAAGGGCCAATTTTTAGATTTACAAGTACTTGCACTTTGTTGAGGTTTAAATCAGCCTTGTCAGGCATCTGAGTTGCTTGATATATTAAATTATGCATATTGTTAAAACCTTAGGGGAATTTAATTGAGGGTTTATTAATATGACTAATTATATAGGGGATTTTAACCTGCTAAAATTGATTGAAATAAATGGAAAGATGGTTTTAAATTTTATAAAAATTTCTCAGTTTATAAGTAAAATCAGAATTGAAAAGTGATCTTAAAGGCCTAAGATATTATAGTTTCAAATTTGTAGCTTAAATTAATTGAATATTATTCCAATATTCAAATACCTATATCCATTCTGTGCACAAAAACCCTCGTTTCCCTCAAACTAAAAAAAAAAATCTCAACACGCATGATAAGGAATATCATTCTAGATACAAAAGCCATAGATAAAACAGAATTTTCTGTAGAGCATGAAAAATGCAAGGCTTATATGGGGCCTGAGATAAGGTAAATGATACAATAATATTTGGAATAAACAACAATGAACCAACTGGATCCATTACCAGGAACTAAAAGAAGATCAAATATCAACAACTCAGGTGGTAATAATCAAAACTGATTCATTTGCTTTCACTCTACAAATATTCAATGAATGTGTACCACATGGCAGGTTGTATTCTAGCAGTTCTAGGATAGCAAGAAACACAGGAAACATGGATTACAAACTGGATGTGAAAAAGACAAAAAGAGAGTAAGTGAAGCAATTGGAAATGAAGGAGAGATGCCAGCAGAAGTGTGCCTGGATAGAGGAAAGAGCTGGTTGTCTTGTCTCAGAGTTCTTTCTCCGCCTGATGTCAGTAAGCATAGCAAATAAGGAGCAAGAGCATCTCAAGACATCCAAAGACAAAAAAAAAAAAAGCAACAGAGAAGAAAATGAGGATAACACATTCACTAATAATAGATTCCAGACACAAAAGAGAAAAGGCTGGAGGGGAAAGGAATCGAGCCTGAGACAAGGAGAGGAAGCAGCTGGCACAGTCATCAATGGGAAGAATGGGGGAGGTTCTGACCAGACTAATTAAAACGACACAGATATGGGTCAGGCACAGTACAAAGTGGGGACAGGCAGTACGGGGAGCAGGAAGGAAAAAAGCACTCTGGAGGGGTAAGTCTGTGTGAGTCTGGGAGGAAAATCTGGAGATGCTCTGAGACACAAGAAACAAGCCTGAACACCGGAATGGCTTGTTCCAAAGGACGGGCTGGGCGCTGTGTGAGGACCCGGAGAGGACGGGAGACACATGGTGAAAGGACAGCTCGAGAGGAGAGGGGTGCGACCGGCTACAGAGCAAGGAGGGTGAGCTGGTGCCTGGACCCCACTGCTCGCCAAAGTGCAAACCCCGGGAGGGCCAGCTGATGACATCCTGGCCATGCCTTCTCAGGACCCAGAGGCAGACAGCCAGAAAAATGGAATAAGTAATATAAATGATGATTTGGGGAGGGGTGTAATTTTGTTCTGATTATTTATGAAATATCCCCTAAACGTAAGTTAAATATAACCATTTCAGAAAAATGAGAAAATACAGATAACCAGAACAGTGAGAAAAGAAAAATCACCACCCTGAACAGAAGAGTGATACTTCTCAGGAAGAAAGGGCCACTGACTTTTTTACCTAGTTACTCAAAGTTCTTGCAGGAATTGCCAACGCATCCTGATCCCATCCTGAAAGTTGACAGTGATGGTTTATACCCAAGAAAGGTAATAAACAAGACTACCAAGCCCCAGTTGAGAAGAAAGCTTTTAATTAGCTCATCTAAAATATCCCCTGTAGGTTCCTGCAAAAATATGGTGACACGATCTATAATGTTTCCTTTCAAGTGTTCATCAGACCAGTTGTTCATACACAATGAGGAAATAATGCAAGACTAGGGAAAGAAACAGCCAGAGGATTAGAGAGCACAAATCAAGTGCTCACATATGGTGGGGCATGATGCTTTTTCCCACAAGCCAGACTGGAAATTTTTATATTTCACAGATCCTTGAGAGCTCAGAAAAGTCTTGCCTTAGTAGTAGAGTAAAGTTAGTCCACTTGCTTCTTGGAAGTAAAGCTTTAACAAACCTATACAGCATATTAAAAAGCAGAGACATTACTTTGCTGACAAAGATCTGTCTAGTCAAAGCTATGGTTTTTCCAGTAGTCATGTATGGATGTGAGAGTTGGACCATAAAGAAAGCTGAGCGCCAAAGAATTAATGTTTTTGAACTATGGTGTTGGAGAAGACTCTTGAGAGTCCCTTGGACTGCAAGGAGATCAAACCAGTCAATCCTAAAGGAAATCAGTCCTGAATATTCATTGGAAGGACTGATGCTGAAGCTGAAGCTCCAATCCTTTGGCCACCTGATGTGAAGAACGGACTCATTGGAAAATACCCTGATGCTGGGAAAGATTGAAGGCAGGAGGAGAAGGGGACAACAGAGGATGAGATGGTTGGATGGAATCACTGACTCGATGGACGTGAGTTTGAGCAAGCTCTGGGAGTTTGGTGATGGACAGGGAAGCCTGGCGTGCTGCAGTCCATGGGGTCACAAAGAGTTGGACACGATTGAGCGACTGAACTGAACTGAAAGTTAGTCCTAACCTCAGTATTGCTGAGGTCCTGCCTAACACATCTTAAACGTATGACCTGAAAGAATCAAACTATTTTCAAGTAACTTAACTGCATCCCCAAACAAAGCTTAAAAAGATTTATAGGAATAATAATTTTTTTAAAAAAACACTCGACAGGGAAAAATACCCAATATGCCAAAATACACATACAGTAAAAACATTATGAGGAAAGTAATATAGCAGAAAAATATAACATGAGGAAAAACTGTCAATTGAAACCAAATCAAAACTGAGGCAGATGTTAGAATTAACAGACAAGGATATTAAAACAGCTGTTATAGCTGCATATTGTATGCTTTAAAAGTTAAGACATGGAAGATATTAAAAAGATACCAGTCAAACTTCTAGAAATGCAAATATGTTTGAGGTGAAAAATTACATGAGTAGGATTAATGGCAGAATAAACATTTCAGAAGAAAAGATTAGTGAACCTGAAAACTCATCAGTACAAACTATCCAAAATGAAATTTAGAAAAATATTATATGGGGAATAAAATAAAATCTATTAAAGGTAGACTGGGGTGTGTGTGTGTGTGTCTGTGCGCATACATATATATGTGCTTAGTCGCTCAGTCCTGTCCAACTCTTGGCAACCCCATGGACTGTAGCCCACCAGGCTCCTCTGTCCATGGGGATTTCCTAGGCAAGAATACTGGAGTGGGTTGCCATGTCCGTCTCCAAGAGATCTTCCCAACCCAGGGATCGAACCCAGGTCTCCCGCATTGCAGGCAGATTCTTTACCATTTGAGCCACCAGGGAAGCATGTATATGTACATTTATACACATTTACATAACTTTAAATAAGTTATAGCTTATATACAACAAAAGGATATAAAATAGAATCATAAAAGAATTTAGGCAAACCAAAAAGAGGCAGAAAAAGTAGGAAAAATTAAAAAAACAATAGGGGAATAAATAAAGCAGATAGCAAGGTGGTAAATCTAAACCTTAGCATATCAATAATCATATTAAATATTATTTAGATATCCTAATTGAGATTGTCAGGGTTGAGTAAAAAAATAAAATCCAACTATGTTCTTTCTATAAAAAATGTACTTTACATACAGAGAAACAAATAGTTAAACATAAATGGTAGAAAAGATACACCATGCTATTACAAAATGAATTGTGTATGCACCCCACAACACACATATACAAATTCCTATGTGAAAACACTGAGTCTCAATGTGAATGTGCTTGGAAACAGGGCCTTTAAAGAGGTGACTGATGTTAAATGAGGTCATTGGTGTAGGGCCCTAATCCCATAGGACTTACAAGAAGAGGAAGAGACACTAGAGGTATGTCATCTTCCTCTCTGTAATTCTGCCCTCAGCACACAGAGCCAAGACCATACAAGCGCACAGTGAGAAGGCAGCCAGCTACACTCCAGAGAAAGTGGTCTCACCAGCCCAAACCTGTTGGAACCTTGATCTTGGACTTCCAGTCTCCAGAACTTGAAAAACTTCCCTTGTGTGAGCCACCAACCAGGCTGTCTTATTTTGTTACGGTAAACTGAACAGACAGGTTAAGATGGATCAAAATGAGGCTCAAGTGACTATGTTAACGTCAGACAAAGTAAATATCAGAGCAAAGAATAGCACCAGGCGCAAAGGTCATTTCATAATGACTAAGAAGTCAAATCATCAAGAGTACATAACAATCTTAAAATGTTTGTGTACCCAACAAAAGCAATTCCAAATACATGAAGCAAAACCTCATTGAGCAACCAAGAGACATAAACAAATCTACAACCAAAACAAAAATATCACTACCCCTCTCTTAATAATCAATAGAACAATGGAGAGAAAATCAGTAAAGAGCTAGAAGACCTGAACAAAGCTATCCACTAATATGACCTAATTGATATTTATAGAATACCTCATCAAACAGCTGTATATACACTCTTCCAGTGTACTTGTAACATTAACCAAGACAGACCATGCCTCAATAAATGTGAATGAATTCAAGTCCAACTAAGTACAACAGAATTGAATCAAAAACCAATAACAAAAAGATTTCTGGAAAATTCCCACATTTTTGCAAACAAAACAACACACTTCTAAATAACCCATGGATAAAAGAAGAGGGCAGAGGGGAAACAGAAAGTATTTGAGCTAATTGAAAATGAAAAAAAAAGAACATAAAAAAGTTGGGAGGATGTCATTAAAGAAGTATTTGTGTGGGGTGGGAGGGATTTGTAACACTAAATGCCTGTATTAAAAGAGAAGAAATATCTCAAATTAAGTGATCTCAACATTCCCTTAAGAAGCCAGAAAAAGAACAAATAAACCCAAAATAAGCAGAAGAAAGGAAATAGTAAAGATCAGCGTGGAATTCAATAAAACTGAAGTCAGAAAGACAATCAAGAAAATCACTGAAACTGAAAGGGGATATTAAAGATCAATAAAAGTTATAAGCCTCTAGCCAGATTGGTCAGGATAAAAAGAGGGAAGACACAAATTACAAACACCAGGACTGAAAAAGGGGACATCACTACAGATTCTAGATATTAATGGGATAATAAGGGTATATAAAAAATTTCATGCCAAAATTATATACAGCTTAGATGAAATAGAACATTTTTGAAAGACACAAACTACCAAAGCTAATCCTAAAATTCACATAGTACAGCAAAAGACTTCCAAAAGTCAAAGCAATCCTAAGAAAGAAGAACAAAGCTGGAAGCACCATACTTTCTGCTTTTAAAATATATTATAATACAGAATACAATATATTACAAAGCTAATACAACAGTATGGTACAGGAATAAAAACAGACCATTGGAACAGAATAGAGAGCCCAGAAATAAACCAGTGCATATGCAGTCAAAGGTGCCAAGAATATACAACAGGGAAAAGATAGTCTCTTCAACAAAACTGGATATTCACATGTAAAAGAATGAAATTGAACCCTTATCCTACATCATAGGTAAAAATTAACTTAGCATGGATTAAAGATTTACAGCATAAAACCTGAAACTTAAAAAGTTCCTAAAGGAAAACAAGAGGAAAATCTTCATGACGTTGGTGTAGGCAATGATACCTTGGATATGACACTAAAAACATAAGCAACAAATAAAAAAGAGACAAGTGGGACCACATCAAGCTAAAAAGCTTCTGTGCAGTAAAGGAAACAGTCAATTGCCTTTCATGTAGTCAACAGAGTGAAAAGGCAATTTACAGAATGGGAGAAAATATTTTCAAACCATGTATTTGATAAGGGATTAATATACTAAGTGTATAAGGAATTCCTGCAAACTAACAGCAAAAAAAAAAATTTTGATTTTAAAATGGGCAAGGGACTTGAGTAGATATTTTTTCAAAGAAGATATACAAATAGGCAACAGATATGTGAAAAGATGCTCAATATCATTAATCAACATGGTTGCGTGACTGCTCACTCAGCTGTGTCCAACTCTTTGCAACCCCATGGACTGTAGCCCACCAGGCTCCTCTGTCCATAGGCTTCTCCAGGCAAGAATACTGGAGTGGGCTGCCATGCCTTCCTCCAGGGAATCTTCCCAAACCAGAGACTGAACTGGTGTCTCTTATGTCTCCTGCATTGGCAGGCAGGTTCTTACCCCTAGTGCCTCCTGGAAAGCCCCTCATCAACATGGAAATGTATATAAATCAAATCCACAATGAAATATTTCACACCTGTCAGAATGGTTATTATCATAAAAATGAAAGCCAACTAGTGAGGATGTGGAGAAACTGGGATATTTGTACACTGTTGGTAGCAATGTATAAATGTAAAGTGATGCAGCCACTGCATCAGTAGTATGGAGATTTCTCAAAAAATTAAGAACTGAACTACCATATGATTCAGCAATCCATCTTCTGGGAATATATTCAAGAGAATTAAAACTGAAATATATTCAAGAGGATATATTGAAATATATTCAAACTTGAAATATACTCAAGAGAATTGAAATATATTCAAGAAAATCTCAAAGAAATAACTGCATTTCCAAGTTCATTGCAGTGTTACTCATAATAGCCAAGGTATAGCAACAAACTACATGTACACTGATGGACAAATGGATAAAGAAAATGTGGTATTACATACAATGGAATGTTACTCAGGAAATCCTGCCATATGCAACAATGTGGATGAACCTGGAGGACATTATGCTAAGTGAAATCAGCCAGTCACAAAAGAAGTACTGCATGAATCCACTTATATATGTGTAAAAGAGTAGAAGGTGATTGTCAGGGGTTTGGTATTGGCGGGACTAAGGTGTTGTTCTGTTCAATAGCATAGGTTCAGTTATGCAAGATAAATAAGCTCGAGAGATCTACTGTTGGAGAAGGCAATGGCACCCCACTCCAGTACTCTTGCCTGGAAAATCCCATGGACGGAGGAGCCTGGTAGGCTGCAGTCCATGGGGTCGAGAAGAGTCGGACATGACTGAGCGACTTCACTTTCACTTTTCCCTTTCATGCATTGGAGAAGGAAATGGCAACCCACTCCAGTGTTCTTGCCTGGAGAATCCCAGGGATGGGGTCACACAGAGTCAGACACGACTGAAGTGACTTAGCAGTAGCAGAGATCTACTGTCCCACATTATGCCCATATTAATACAGTATTGTGCACGTAGAAATTTGTTAGGAGGGTAGATATGATGTTAAGTGTTCTTGCCAAAATAATTTGATTAAAGATATAACCTGAAAAGTCTTATATCTATTAAAGAAAGAATTCTATCAAATTCATACAAATTCTTCCAAAAAAAATTGAAGAGGAGAAAACACCTTCCATCTCATTCTACATAGCCAGCATTATCCTGATAACAAAACTAGACAAAGAGATTAAAAGAAAACTATAATTTCTCTCATGACTGATATAAAAATTCAAAACAATATTTTGAAAACTCAAATACTGTATATGTGAGGCTAAGTCTCTCTGCTGTCCACCTGATTGTTAATCAGCTATGCTGCTGCCAAGTCTCTTCAGTCGTGTCCGACTCTGTGCGACCCCATAGACGGCAGCCCACCAGGCTCCCCCGTCCCTGGGATTCTCCAGGCAAGAACACTGGAGTGGGTTGCCATGTCCTTCTCCAGTGCGTGAAAGTGAAAAGGGAAGTGAAGTCGCTCAGTCATGTCTGACTCCTAGCAACCCCATGGACTGCAGCCTACCAGGCTCCTTTGTGATGTAGTAGCTCTATTTGTAATTGATCAAAAACAGGGGAAAAAACAAATTTCTACCAACAGGTGAATTTGTTCATTGTGGTTTATCCACACAAGGGATGCACTATTGATACTCTCTGTAACTTGGATGAATCTCAAAATAAGTATGCTGAATGAAAGAAGTCATATAAACAGTACATAGTGTATGATTTCATCTACCTAAGATATTAGAAAATGCAAACTAAACTGTTCTCATAGAAAACAGAACAGTTGTTGCCCGAGGAGGCGGAATGGAGAAAAGCAGGAAGAAGGAATTGCAAAGGGATCTGAAGACACTTCTGGGCCAATGAGTGTGTTCATTATCTTGATTAGAGTGATAGTCTGAGAGGTGCGCACATATGCCCCGAGCTTAACCTCTCTACCCTTCTCTTTAAACCTCCATTCCAGAATACTATTAGTTTTACATTTGTTCTGTAACTCCATTTACTTTTGGATGCATTGTCTCTACATTCTTTTTCTTTTAATTGAAAACTAAAAAACAGTATCCACAATACTGTTTGTATAGAAATGTTGTTCATTGCAGAACTGAGAAGTACTATTAAGCCTGTAGAAGTACCACTAACCCTGTAACTCTTGTCAGTTTACTGTCGGAAGTAGAAAATAACTTGTGCGTTTGGAGAGGGTTAGGATGGCACAGGTTTATAATGATGTAACATGCCTTTGCCTTGTCACCAGATCACCCAACTTCTTAATCACTGTATTTGTTAGAAGAAACCCATATTCTACCAAAAGAGATTCTTCACAGAGCCTCTAACTTCTGGTTCTAATTTGAACTGAAGGCTCTCTAGGCCTGCTTCAAAGTTCTCATTTTGGAATTGCTTTTCACTACAATCCTGGGTTAGATCCACTGCTCCTTGGAACCTGTGACTTCCTGTTACTTGGATTCTCTTTGTTTTGCTTGAGTAATTCTTTCAGAAATAGTTTGTGGGTGGTAAATGGTCTGAGCCCTTACATGTTTGAAAATGTCTCACTCTCAACTTATAGTTTGGCTAGGTACAGAATTCTAGATTCAAAAACATTTTTCCCCTCAACATTTACAGACTTGCTGTTTGTTTATTGTTTTGCTTTTTCCCTGCCATAAAGAGCTGCTGATGATCTATTCACTGTCACCTAGATCTTCATTTCTTTTTGAGTGACCTATTGCATTAGCTTTCAGAATATTCCCTCTCTTCCTAGTGTCTAAAATGTCACAAAAATGTGTCTTAGGGTGAGTTTATTCACTCATCATCTGCATTTTCTAAGCCCTTACAATCTGAAGTCCTATGTGTTCACACTTAGAAATTCTTTATCATGCTTCTCTGTTCTGTGAGTTTTCTCATTCCGAACATCCTTTTGGATATTAGAAGTTTTAGACAGTTCTCTAATCTCTTCATTTTTTCTCCCATGTTATCCACCCCTTTAACTTTTTGTTCTACATGCAGAGATAGTTCTTCCATTCTTTCATCTGCTGAATTTTTAACTTTGCCAATTACTGTTTTCATTTTAAGGACACTTCTTAGGTTAAATTGCTCTTTTCATTAGCAGCCCATTTTGCTTCACAAGTGCTTTTTTTTTTTTAATTTTTTTTAAATTTTCTTCTCTGAGGAAATAGAATTATTTGAAAAATATCTTTCTGCATTAGCTATTTCCTCCAGGGTCAGTTTATTGCTACCTGCCTTTCTGTCCTCATTTTTTCTCAGATGTTTATGATCCTTTGGTTATCAATTAACAGTTATAACTGAGGCAGACCAGCTTATTTAATAGATAGCTCTGCTTGCCTCAGTTGGTCTCACCTTCTGTCCATGTGGGTGGGCCTTTTGACCTTGAGGGGAGAGAGGAGGTGGAGGATGTCCCTCCCTTTCACCTCCCAGCCTGAAGGAGAATTTTATTCAGAGTGGGCATCACCCCTTCCAGGGCTACATCCTAAGCAGACACTTCTCAACTATCTCAAAAGACTAATCCTCTGGTTTTAGCCTAAGCATGTGACGCAGGGAAGGGGAATGCAGGCTATGACTCACAGTTATTCCACAGTTGACTTCTGTCCAACTTTCTCTCATGCTCCAAGTTTTGAGCCTCTCTGTGAGTCTGCTGCCAGGAAAAAATAACTCTGGCCCCGACTGCAGCCCTCTCCTGTAAATGCGATTGAATCTGTTAATACAGTTCCGAGTAGTTTTTACTTCTGAGCAATGTGTTTCTATCTCTAGTTTCCCAATGCCCCTTCTCCTGTGCCCAGGACTATCTTTCATGTATTATTTTCTGTTCCTCTTGACTGACGTCACTATGGGATTTGAGAGCCAAAAAGAGATGCACGTATCCACTCTGCCTGCCATCTTGAACGAGAATTCCCATTGTCTCCTTGGACACCTTTGTGATTCCTTCATTTTTGTTGCTCAGTTGCTGAATCAAGTCCGACTCTTTGCGACCCCATGGACTGCAGTGCACCAGCCTTCCCTGTCCTTCATAAGATTTCTTTCTTATCTTTGGGCAAAAAACTCCTTATAGCTTCCACTGAAGGCCAGTCATAGGATCATGCAAACAAGGTTGAATTTCTACTTAGGCTCTCCAAATATTCGACACTAATTTTATATCCTCCTATCTTCCCCAGGTCAAATATTTCTAGTTTTACTAACTATGCCTCTTTGAATTTTTAGTCTTCCTATCATTCTGATCATTTTCTTCAGGTCATCCCCCATCTCTCTAAAAGAATTCAGTGTGATGCCTAGGGGAATGAAACTGGAAGCTGGTTTACAGTGACCCAGTCCTTCCTCCCACAACATGCATCCACACTGTCCAGTTGTTTCACTGCCCGAGACACGCACCACCAGCACCTGCTGGAAAGACTCTCTGTAATGGTGATATATTTAAAAGCCATAGAGTTATGGGATGATAGCAAGGAGAATTTTCATCCAAGAATTTCCAGGCTCTCTAGTCCAGCTTCTAACTTATACACAATTACTTTATCACTTATATAAAGGTCATTTTAAAACACAATTTTAGTTATTTTGTAAAGAATGGTACTATGGGATGAGGAAGACATTTGGAGATGAATTGTTCCAAGTCGGACTGAATCATGCAACTGAATTCACTATATATATTTTTAAGTATTTGAAAGTGTTAGTCACTCCTTTGGGTCCAACTTTTTGCAACCTCATGGACTGTAGCCTGCCAGGCTCCTCTGTCCATGAAATTCTCCAGGCAAGAATACTGGAGTGGGTTGCCATTCCCTTCTCCAGGGGATCTTTTCAGTTCAGGGAATGACCTGGATCTGGGTCCCTGGGTCTCCTGTATTGCAGGTAGATTCTTTACAACAGACCTGAGCCACCTGGGACACCTCAAGTATTTGAAATGCAGCTTCAAACCCCAATGTATTTCTCATTAGCAAAAAATGAAACTTTTCCTAAGAGTCTCAGATCGTTATAAAATTATTACTAGTTAAAATATATTTAAAACTTAAAGATCAATTAAAAGAAGATAAAGAAAAGCATTATCCCAATCTAAAACATCAGTATAGTGACATCCCAATATAGCAGACAGTTTTAAAATTCAAACAAAATATTGCCTGACAAAATGACATGGTACAGTTATCAGCTAATACAAATATTTTTGTGATATGTACCCTTGGAATATCCCCTGCCTTCAGTTCCTTGAAGAGCACATTTTAAAACTACTGCACAAGAAAAGGCTTCTGAGTATATTAATATATCTGGAAAAATTTATAAATCTGATGAAAGACCAAAACATTTTATAGGAATTTTGTAGGAGTTTTCAAAATCTGTTTGTTAAAGAGAGTTGTTTAGGAAACTACTATGTGCTAGGTATTAGTGGTTCAATAATACACTAGGAAGATCTGCAGTCTATTTTCATGGAGTCTATTTATTCAAATTCATTAAATTATTTTCATAGTCAATTTTATCAGATTTATTAAAGTGCCTTTCTTCTACAACTTTGGTTAAGGAAGATGGATTCAGATGTACATGAAATGATGCCATCAGCCTCTAGACAGCAAGAATCTTTTCCATTCTTTAGTATCTTTTCCATTCTCTGGGCCAAGTGGACTATGTCAATAACATTTGTGGAATGTTGACTATGAGGAATCAGAGCTGAAAAGCTGGCACGAAGCTAAGAAGTCATCGCAGGCAAAATTTGTTATCCCACCCTTGCTTCCTCTGATAAATCAACAGTCACTTTCTGTGGTCAGTGGTAATTTGGGGAGAAGTCTTCCAGTTCCTACAGGTGTGTGGCAGCAGCTGGCATGACCTGGCATTGGTGGCCCTGCCGCGGACCCCCTACCGTCATGACTGGCTCTCCTGCAAGCCTCATAAACACACCCTGCGCTCTAGGCCTGGGCAGCTATTTTTAGTTCTCTGTGATGTCACACTCTCCCATACCTCCTTTCTTTTGCCTGACATGCCCTTCCTCTCCTCATTCAACTGGAATCCCCTTGCTCAGGTTCTGGGGGACAGCTCAAACATGACTTCCTCTGAGAACCCTCACTGCTCTCCGGACCTGTCTGGCTCATCAGCTCAGCGGCAGTGTAGAACAGTGGTGAGAAAGGATAGGCCAGGAAATGGATCTGGGGTTCTAGCTTTTACCAGGTGTAGAACTGTGTAAACTTTCTAAACATTAGTTGTCCCCACTGATAAAATACAGAGGCCTTTCAGGGCTGTTCTGAGGATGAAATACAATGGTGACGTATTGTAAGATGTGCCAGCAGACAGCCTGGCACACAGGCAGCGCTCAGTAAACACTGCTTTCCACACCCTCCTCTCTGTCACACCCGGAAATGGCACGAACTTCGAGTTTATGCTAGATCAATCATAGTCCTTATTTTGACAACCACTAGGATTATGATAATCTAAAGTTTCAAATTAAAAACAGTGTTATAAATCAAAGCTCATTAAAGAGTTTCCAATTACTCACAAAGATCCTTTGCATGAAGAATAAAATAATTAGGGTGATCTTTTACTTGAAGTGTATGCATGCAATACTTTCAAAGATCTTGATCAAAAGCCTCCGCACAGTATGTTCCAGGCCTATAAATTTTACATAGAGGTCATCGCTATATTCTTAGCAATCACGTCTGCTCTTGCACCTATTTTACAAACTCAGAGCTAGTCCAAGAACAGCAGTATATCGATAGCAAAGATTTCTAAAAGACAGTAACATTATAAAAGCAATCATTTTGCAGGTAATAAGAATTTGCCTTTTTTCCCCAAGTTTCTCACTCATGCCTTAAACACATTACAAAGACTTATAAAGTCTTAAAAAGTCTTCTTCAGGGCATCTTCTGTGGGAGGTCAGTGGTGCTGAGGTGACCCCGCTGTCACAGTCTCCAGAGCTGTGTGCAGAAGTCCTTCCATATCAGTGTAGCCGAGCAATGCTGGGTGTGTTTTTTGAATATTTCAGGAGGAATCAGATGAGGAATATGGAATCCTCCCAAACCAGCCAGAAAGTTTCATTTTCCAGTATAGTTTTCATTCCGTTTAGAGATATTTGGGACTCTTACTTAGCTATACACTCAGCAACTAGTGGGTAGAAACACAGAATCTGGGTTCAAATTCCAGCTGTACCACTTGTAGCTATAAGGCCTTGGGTGAGTTACTTCCTCTGTGGTTTAGCTTTCCATTTGTAAAACTGGGAGAACTATAACACCTACATCCTAAGACTATGGGGAGCAGTGCCCAGGACATAATTAATATTCCTGATTACTGGGAACTATTAGCATTAACTTTTATTCCTGTCCTGGGACCTGAGATGCAATGGTAAACAAAGGCACTCAGTAAATATTTACTTGATGAATAATGTAAAACCACAGTGGAATGAAGCTTATAAATATGCTTTTGGATACCCAGTGGCTTCCACAAATGGTTGATGTCAGAGAACAAAAATTTAAACATTCATATGATTAAGTCTCAGCAACATGCCCATTTGCCCAAGAGCAGAAATAGAAAGATATAATGAAACTATTCACCTGACATCACAAAAGACAGACCAATGAGAATAAGCCAGTGCACAAGTATTCTTTCTTAACTTGCTGTATTATGAATCGTTTAATAAGCTTATAAATCTTGTTTAATTTTTAGCCAAATACAGTGACTCTCCAATGAGGTCATGTTTGGAAAAATATGTATCAATATTTAAACAACTCAAAACCATAAGAAAATCTTAAATACTTCAGCAAATTCTGTCTCAATATTGAAATAAGTAAAGTATGAAAATTAAAGGAAGGCATACTCTTAGGATCATTGTTTTTTGTTACCTTTTATATATGAGTGCAGAGTAAAGGCATTTCAGGATATTATCATTAAAACCGTTTGCAGTTATAAACCAGTTCTAATCATGGCCAAACTTCCAGCACACTTTAAAAATACTCAAGAGAGCAGAACCACAATATTTATGTCTGCCTACAAGCACATAATCATCTTCAGTCTCAATTTTAAATATAGATATCTTCTTTTAAAGTTCGTTAAAAGGTATGTTCTGTGGAAAGGAGAATTCTAAAAGCATTACCTAAGGCTGCAGAAGAGCTCGAGGTCTTAAGAAAGGTGTGGAAAGAGTCAGTGCAAGCAACTGATACAAATCAAACATGGCACAGCAGGTCAAAGAACAGAGGGGAATGGAATAAGACAATCACTTTCTTCCAACTATCGAGAGGAGAATGTGTGTCCGCCTAACTAGGAGTGCTGGCTTTTTATATTTCCCCAGAGATGATGAACTATTAGGAACCAGGCATACCTAGAAAGTTGACCTTTCAGAAGTCAGGATAGATATAAGGGTGGTTGTTTTTCAACAACTAATGAAAACAGATTACTGACAAGAGGGAATAGAAAACCAGAAAGAATGGGGAAGCTGTCCTGACCTTCAAAAATACAGTCATGGGAAGCTGTCTTCAGTAACTGTGCACCCTGAAAATCACACACACATTCAAAAGTAATGATTGATGAAGGACAGAATTAACTGTTACTCAGAAATACTTTTGCATGAATTCCCTGGCATTCCAGTGGTTAAGAATCCACCCGCGAGTACAGGAGACATAGGTTTGATCCCTGGTCTGGGAAGATTCCATATGCTGAGAAGCCTGTGCACCACAACTATTAATACTTAACAATAGTTCTGACATCAAAAGTGTGGGGTTTTTCCTGATCTCAAAAAACCAATTCTTCGATTCTCCAGACACCAAACAGTTGTCCTACAAGTGAATTCAATTCTGACACTAACTACTGGAGTTAGTTTCTACTACGCAGTACAGTCCACCAAGGATTCAGTCCTACAAGACTTCTCCCACTTCAGACACCTGGCATAAGTCCCAGGTTCTCAGCTGTGCTGCTGACCAACCCGCTATAAACTGGGGGTTCCCACTACTCCCTCCCAGGCTCAATTTGCTATCAGCGCTCACAGAATTCAAGGAAACACTTTATCTAAGTTTACCAGTTTATTATAAAGGATATAATAAAAGATGAAAAGGCACATAAGGGTGAGATCCAGAAGAGCCCCGAGCTCAGAAGCGTCTATTCTTGTGGAGTTGGGGTGCACCGATCTTCCTACTTATGGATGCCAACCACCAACCCAGAACCTCTCCAAACCCTCCAGCTGAGAGGTTTTTATGAAGGCTTTGTCACAGACAGGCATGATAGGTTACTAACCCACTCTCCAACCCCTCTTCCCTCCCCTGAGATCAGAGGGTAGGACTTGGTTTTGCCAGGGACCAACCCTATGCTGACACCACCTAGGGGCCCCCAGTCACCGGTCATCTCATTGGGTTACAAAAAGACATTCTTATCACTATGGAGATTCCAAGGATCTTAGAAGATCTTGTGTCAGAAACTAGGAACTAAGGTCAAGTACACATTCCTTATTCTATTACAATATCACAAGTTTCAACACATGAGTTTGGGGAGGGGCAAGCACAGTTCAGTCCATAACATCATGTCCTCTAACATATTCAGAGCCTCTGGGAATTAGGACAAGGACATGTTTGGTACAGCCATTGTTCTGCCTGCTTTGAGCTTCGAATTTCAGCCCCACCATAATCCGCTCCTGAGGGCAAGTGAAGGCACAATGGTGGGCTGATCACAGACAGGACTGGAGTTATGACACTGTGCGAGACCACGCCCTTTGGTTGTCATGGATGCCTGGGCCACTTCCAAACAGAGAGCTGGCTTCCCTTCCTCTCTGGCACCAGTGCAGGGCAAGATCAACTTGAGCATGTGCTCAGAGTAAAAGGGGAATGCGGCAGTGGTATAGAGCTCTCCAAACCTTGGGGCTGGGATGGTTGCAACACTCAGGTAACTTGCAGGTGCCCAGGGGTTACTCTGAACATGGTTAAATGGTGTGTGCTGAGCAGATCCTGGGGAAGGGCCTGGGGGTCAAACATTCTGCACTGGGTTTTAAAATCCACATTTCAAGATTGCATGATGCATGAAAAAGACAAGAAACAAGCACAGCTCACTGTGTGTCATAAAGGAGTTGCCTCTGTAAGTCCAAGGGGAAGAAACTCCTGATTCCCGAAGAAGGCAAAACCTCCCATGTGGATATTCCCCTTTTATTGTTCATGAAGGTCACTGGGTTAATCAGGCCCATTATTCATCATTCATGTGTCAGGACACACAGGGATGTGGCCATCTTGATAAAAGGCCTTACTGTTCTCAAGAGGAAATAATTAGCTCGGGGAGTAAGAAATTTGCAGATTCCAAGGCTCAAAGGAGACAGCAAGTATCTGAAGAATGAAAATCTGCAGTTTCCTCCCTGTCATCTCTACTAGTCCACCTCTTATTGCTGGTCAGATGCTTGGTAATAAATTTTTATCCAGAATTAGCTACCATTCTGATATCACCTGAAAGATCTAACAGTGATAGGAAATACACACACAAGCCGTACTGATATAAAAAGCATTTATGCCCTTCACGTTATGTTGGTTCCTCAAAAAAAAGAGAAAAACAAACACCTATACATTAACTAAGGTCTAGTCTCTGCCATGTCCTGAACACAATGTCCACACACCAAGACAAGACTTGAGGCAATGCTTAGTGGAATATAGAAAAGTCTGTTCGACCATTAAACCCTTCCCATGCCCATGGCAGACATTGCTAATCAATCACAGCATTATTTCCTATGAACCCAGAGGAAACTTTAAAGTCCCAAGGCAAGATTCTAGGTAGCCACTATTCAGGGCTGACACTAAATATGGTACCTTTCCTGCCTTCCTGGTATACAATATTTCTAATTTCTCCCTTGCTACTGTCTTTTTCCTCACTTCCTCCAAATATACATAGACCTTACTCTCAACAGCAAATATTTGTGGAGGACTGATTGTGTGTTGGGCTTCCCAGGTGGTGCCTGTGGCAAAAACCCACCTGCCGATGCAGGAGCCAGGCAAGAGACATGGATTCTATTCCTGCATAGGGAAGATCCCCTGGTGGACGGCATAGCAACCCACTCAGTATTCTTGCCTGGAGAATCCCAAGGACAGAGGAGCCTGGCAGGCTACAGTCCATAGCGTAGCAAAGAGTTGGACATGACTGAAGCAACTGAACACACACATACACTGTGTGCCAAGCAGCATTTAAGGCAATGGAAATACAGAGATAGCAAGAATCAGCATGATCTCTAGTAAGGAGACCAAACCAGTCAATCCTAAAAGAAATCAACTCTGAATATTCATTGGAAGGACTGATGCTGAAGCTGAAGCTCCAATACCTTGACCACCTGATGCGAAGAGCCAACTCATTGGAAAAGACCCTGATGCTGGAAAAGATTGAGGGCAAGAGGAGAAGCGGGTGACAGAGGATGAGAGGGTGGATGGCATCATTGACTCAATGGACATGAGTTTGAGTAAACTCCAGGAGACAGTGAAGGATAGGGAAGCCTGGCATGCTATAGTCCATGGGGTCACAAAGAGTCAGATATGACTGAGCAACTGAACAACTAGTCTCATGTAAGTTACACTTAATGAGGGAGGCAGACAATAAACAATCATTAAACTTACAAACAAGATAATTCCAGATAATAATAAATGCTTAAAAAACAATAAAATAGGGTAGTATGATGGAGAAGGACTGGGGTTGGGGGGTGGGCATTGGTAGGGTAGTCAGGAAAGTGCTATCTGAACAGGTGGAGTCAGAGCTAATGAATGATGAGTCAAGCAAGGAGGGGAGGAGCATCTCAGTGGAGGGAGCAGGAAGTACAAAGGTCTTGAGGCAGGAATGAGACAGACATCCAGGGGACACACAGAAGACAAGTATGGCGAGATCATACTGGGCTGGGGAGAATAAAGTCAAATAAGGTTGGAAAGTGATGGGAAACAGATGGTGGAGGGTTTTGAAGGAAGGTCAAGGAAATGGCCTGTTTTATCAGTGTGATGAGAGGGCAGTGGAAAATTTAAGTAGAAGAAGGCACAATAGCCTGATTTACTGTTGCCTATTTGGAAAAACATCTTCACTTGACCCACCTTTGCTAGCCATCTTTATCAGCATCTGCCCACCTCTGGGACTGGATCTGCACCCATCATACCATTTCCTCACACAGCCTTCTTCCTTCACCACTTGAAACGCTCCATTTCCTTCACTCTCCTGAAGCCTTTTGCACACATCTCTCTTTGACCCTCTCCAAAGCACTTTTACTTACTCAGGAGTTTTTACTGAGGCACCATTTTGCCCCAAACTCAAACTCCGGGGGTTCCATGGTAAGCAGTCCTGGACCTCATGAAACTTAAAGGCCAACAGTCAAGCCAGTCCTCACAATGAAGCTGAAGGTCTATGAAGGCGAGGCTTGTGGGTTATTAATGGGAAAGCACAGTGGAGCAGCTCAGACAGCCTGGGGAGGCCTGCGTGGTGTGGGGGACAGGGAGGGCAGGGAGAGCATGGTCACCTGAGGCTTAAGGTCAGCAAGCACTAGCCAGGCTGCAGAGAGGGGGAGAACCACATCCAGGTGGTGGAAACTGGAGGTGAGAAGAGCACAGCAAGCATCAGGAGCCGAAATGGTCCAGCAGTGTGCCCGAGAGCCGGAGGAGACGGGAAATGAACTGCCTACTCACTACTGAAGTGCTCTGCTCACACGGGCCGCAGCAATCTACTTCTGTCTTCCTTTACAAACGCTTTCTTCTTAAAGTATATTAGATTTGAAAAAATATTAAGATGTGAATGCTCATTGTGAAAATTGATGAAAAATATCTGAAGAAAATTAAAATCAACTCCCTGCTAAAACACTGGTATATTTCTCTTTGTTTTTTCTTTGCCATCTCTCTGCCTCCGTCTCTTTTGGAGAGGGCATTCAGTTTGGAATCTTATTTTATTTTTGAAGGGGAAAGTTTTTGGCTTCATTATTTTGATGTGAACATTTTCCCCATGAAAATGCATAAATTTCTTTACCTTAAGCAATTCTCTAATGGATACAAGGTTTTTCCTTAGTTTGAAGGCAGGAGGAGAAGGGGACAACAGAGGATGAGATGATTGGATGGCATCACCGACTTGATGGACAAGAGTTTGAGCAAGCTCCAGGAGTTGGTGATGGACAGGGAAGCCTGGCATGCTGCAGTCCATGGGGACACAAAGAGTCAGACACAACTGAGCGACTGAACTGAACTGATATATAATTACGATTATCCTTGTACACAAATCTTTGTTTATATCATGGATTATTCTGAGAGATATTTCTGGAAGTAGAATTGCCAGGTAAAAGGATGTGAGATTTTCTGAAGTTTGTCATGCAGGTCACCAAGTTGCTCTCCAGAGAGGTTCTGCTAATTATATCCCAGCAGCATCAAATGAATGCTTTGAACCACCCCACACCCTTACTAGCATGGAGGATTTTTTTTTTTATTAATTGTTGATGTTTTATTAATTTTTAAATTTTTATTTATTATTTATTTTTATGGGTTAAAATTTTTTCATTGTTCTAATTGACATTAGTTTGGATCACAATTTTAATTTTTTTTTGGTCAATTTATATTTCTTATATAAAATTTTCAAACATGTCATTTATCATGTTTGTGGTTTATTAGTGTGTTTTTCTTAGTGATTTAAAAAGTCCTTAATAAATTAATTAAATTGAATTGGTGCACCTTGAGATTTTATAGGCAAGTAGTCCTCTCTCAAATTTGTCAGAAAGAAATCTTTTACTTACCTGTAATTTTTATATAGTCATATTTTATAAAACGTATTTTCACCCCAGTCTATGCGACTCTAGTTATAACAGTAACAACACAAATGGCACCTTTGGTGTGGTCTTTTAACCCCCACCTCACCTCACTTCCTACACAGAACCTGTGGTGTGGGGCCTTTATTAATCCTATCAGACACGTTGTCCTAAGTCCTCTCAGGCGGTTACGGCTCACGCTGTCTCACCAAGTCTCACCATTTCCACTTGGCTCCCTTCCAGTGTTTCTCCATAGGAAATCTGAATGACTGTTTAAAAATCTGCTTTAAATGCTTCAGTGGCTTCCTGGGGCATTCAGAACAAATTCCCAACTCCTCAACATGGTCTAAACAGCCTTCTCTGTGGTCTGACCTCCTTATCTCTTCCTCCTCCTCATGTGTCATCTTTCCCTTCGACCCCAGTCAGTATTCTTGCTTGGAAAATTCCATGGACAGAGGAGCCTGGTGGGCTACAGTCCATGGGGGTCACAGAGAGTCAGATAGGATTGAACATACACACACACACAGCTGATTAACAACGTTGTGGTAGTTGGTCACCAAACCCCAAATTCCAGGCTCACAGGCCTTCTGCCATGCCCCGGGATTTCCTTTTTCTCTTTTAAGTAATTCTATTTAATTAATTAATTTTTTTTATTAGTTGGAGGCTAATCACTTTACAATACTGTAGTGGTTTTTGTCATACATTGACATGAATCAGCCTATTTAATTTTTTTAAACTTTTTAATCTTACATTGGAATATAGTTGATTAGCACTTCCCAGGGGGCGCAGTGGTACACAGCCACCTGCCAATACAGGAGACACAGGAACACAGGTTCGATCCCTGGGTCTGGAAGATCCTCTGGCGAAGGGAATGGCGACGCGCTCCAGTCAGTGTTCTCGCCTGGAAAATTCCATGGCCTGGTTGGCTAGTCCATGGGGGTCAGAGAGAGTCAGACATGACTGAACACACACACACACAGTTAATTAACAATGTTGTGGGTGTTTCTGGTGTATAGCAAAGCGATTCAGTTATATAAATTCATGTATCTATTCTCTTTCAAATTCTTTCCCCACTTAGGTGGTTACATAGTGTTAAACAGTTCTCTGTGCTACAGAGCAGACCCTCATTTAAGTATTTTAAAGGGCACTGTGTACATGTCCTGGGCTTCTCTGAGCTGCCCTCGCCCTTCAGAATACCACACCAACACCGTCACACCAGAGGGGCCTTTGCTGACTGCCCAGTCCACTTTTCTTTCTCACAATAGCTAGCTCCTTTTCCCTCATGGCACTTCTCATGATTTATACCTGACATTTTCAGGATTATCTGTTAAACATCTGGCCCCCCTCCCCTATTAAAATGGTATCTCCAGACACCTCTCAGCGCGGTTGGCAGTGAATGCCCAGAGGGTAAGATGGAGGGAAGCAGGGCAAAGGATCTCACGTCATGTCCACTCACCTTCTACTCAGCAAAACTTCCTCCCAGGTGCTAAGGTTGCCAATGTCAGCTTTTGGGAAGGGCCCCCTTGCCGAAGCTCAGGTAAAGGAGGGCTCTGGAGAGGGAGTGATGATGTCTGGCCTGAGCTGAGGCCCACGGAGAAACAGTTTGGGGAAAGGCATTCTTCACAGGGCATGCATTTGTACAGTTGTTGTGACTTGAGAATGTGGCACGTTTGAGGAAACCACAAGGCAAAAAGGCTTCACCCTTCAAAACAAAGGAATTATCCTTCACTTTCTTATTCTGCAAAAAGCAAACAAACAGAAAAAGCTCAGTCTCTGCCTAGCCCTTACACTATGCCAAGGACAAAAATCATATACACCAAATGCTTAATATTGGATGACCAGAAGAATGTATGATACGTGACAGGCCCAGCTGTAGTAAGTCTCTTCTAGAATGCTCTTTTTCTCTCTGGCAGCTGGACCACCAAGACCTGGCTGGAGACCTGCTCCCTGAAGCTTTCCTTACCCAGCAGCAGCACAAATAACCTTTTCTTGCTCAGAATTTTATCTCTTATTAATTTTTCTATCTAATCTTATCTTCTCAGTTAACATAAAGTTAACTGGAATCTATCTCCTTCACCTTTTCTCTTATTTTTTATTGGGGGGGGGTTTATTTTGTTTTGTTGTATTCAAATGTCTGTACACTAAAAGTATGACTTCTGTGGAAGGAAGAAGAGAGGGAGAAAGAGATGGAGGGAAACCCCAAGAAGAGGATAGCTGTTGGGGGGAGATTTGGCTTAGCCGACCTCCACAGTCCCCTTTTTCCATCTTTTTTCTTTCGTTTTTACAAATTCTTTTAAACATACAATTCCTGAAAATTTTTTAATTCAATTAATAAATGAGATTTGACTTAAAGTCCTCAAATTTCAGCTAGAGATAAATAGCTTACTAATACTTTATAATAACTCTACATCCAAAGGCATTAATCTTCACCCTTCTCTTTTCTCCAGCAAACCAGAAACTATTTCCTTTTGATGCAATGTAGCAAATCAGACACTAAAATAGCAACAGCTACTTTTCATGCACAAAGAAACACCACTATTATCTCTACCTTAATAGTTCTGCATCTTAAAAAGCCCTCCAAGCCTTTCTCTTTGAAAATCTCCATTCCTGCCCTCGGCTCTCAATTTACATCTCCTGAGAACACTTTTCACTGGTTTTCCTTCCTCTATTCTGACCCCGCTCAGCACATTCTGCTAAAGACAGCCAGGGAGAGCCCATCGGCTCATGGCATTTTCCTCCTTAAAAGCCCATGGTTGCTTGCACATAGGATAAAAACCAAAATCTTTGACAGCACCTACAAGGCTTGGCATGGCCTGGGGCCCAGTTAGCGCCCCTGCTTCATGTCACACCAAGTTCTCTCATTCTTGCGGATCTTGCGAGTTTCAGCTGCAAGGACCTTCCTTTAATCGCTCACACATGCCTTGAGCTTAGCTCAGTATTTCTGTCTACGCTCTCCTTCCTCTGTTCACAAAAGCTCTGTTCACTAGTGAAGCCTTTCTTGATCCATACAACGCAACCTCCCCACTTTCATTATCCACACTACACAGCACCACTGTACTTTTTCTTTACAGATTTTTACACTTACAACAGTATTTATTCATATATTTACTTGTCTAACGGCTTGTTTCTCAGTCTAAAAACCTAAAGGTACGAATTCTTTTGTTCACCAACATTTGTCATTAGTACCTAAATAATACCTGACATGTAGTAGGCATTTAATAAATATTTGACAAATGAATGCCATCTACAATAGATATTAATAAGATGGACATCTGGGAGGGTGGTTTTTGTGTTCTTTTTTAAAATTTAAGGCTACTGAAGCCAAAAATTCAAATAAATTGAACTCTAGATAAAAGGTAAATTAGGTTAGGTATCCCTCTTCAGAAAAAAAGGATAAAAATATCAGTCCAAACGTACCCATACACTTTTTCCTGAAAATCTTTATAAACTGCTTGTACGCTGATCGTATTTCCCCCTAGACAACAGAAAACTATTAATAAGCTCTTACTTTAAATGATGCAAGCCTGTTCATGGGTTTTTGTTTTGTAAATAACACACTTCATTTCTGTAAGTGAAGAAATAGTTTAGATACTTAAAACTCCTCAAACTTAGGAGGGGAAGTAATTTGGAGTAAAAAGCAAGGAAAGACACAATATTTCTGTGTGTAAAATTGCTTTATTTACAATTTGGTATTTTAAAATTATATTTGGAATTTTAATTTTTATATATGTCTTTGGCAGGCATTCTGTTTCTTAAATAGGGAGGCAAAGGAGAGGAAACCTGAGTAAGTTTGAATTTAAGAGATTTACCTGCTGCTAGTCAGTCAAACTTAACTTTTAATCCCTGAGATTTAATGAAGAGTCAAAAATATTTTCATACATTCAAATGTAAAAGCACATGTTAAGAACAATAAAGAATAAAGCCATTATAATTCATCTCCCCCCACATGGCAATATGAGAAGTCCCTCTTTCTTAAATTAACTGAAGGGTGTGCTGACAGTGCATTTAGTTATTAGATATGCCAAAAGAAACTAAGCTACTCTTAGTCCTCAGCTTCATTTTGCTTTTTTTTTCTTTGTAGTTTCTTCCCTTTTAAAAAATATTCCTGGAAACTGATACACAATTTATTCAAATAATAGAAACGCCCATTGCTAGCTCAAATTCTTTCCCCTTTCTAAATTTTTGGTTGTGATGTACAATGAGGGATTTTCCTTTATTGTCCGAGACCAAAGTTCATCTGATTGCAATCTGAGGCCCAGTTTTTTGCAGTCACTTTGGAGCAAGGCACTTCAGTTTCCTCAAATATCAAACTGGGTAATTACAATTCAGAGAGATGAATAAGGCTGAAGTGACGTTCATACACCACCATGAGATCTGGGAGGCTTTCTTCATAAAGAGCATACAAGAAGCTCTGGAACACATGGGAGTTATTATATACCTTGTTGCTCCCTTCTATAGATGGCTAGTTAATACTCCTAAAATGTCAGCTTTCCTCAAAGGAATGAATATTAATTTATTAGTTTGCTCATTAAACGTCCTTGAGATGCAAAGGTATGGCAATTATGTTTCTTCTTCCCATATATGAAATATAGCACAGATATTAAGGATGTGACCACAGCAAAACACTAAGTCAAAGTCAAACCAAATAAACCAAATCCTTTGCAGTAAGATGCAATTTTCTTATGTATGTGTAATGTGCTGGCAAGTCATTTTTCATTTTGGAAGGTGTTAACCATCACTCATGACATGTGTTTATTTGCCTAATGGCCCAAAGGAAATGCAGCGTAATTCAAACTTTTTTAAAACAGCAATGAAACAAAGTCACAAACACCCTTTTTTCAAAACTCTCTCAACAGTTCTTTTTCCAAAACAGAAAATAAACTGATTTCTTTTTGCTCTAAAAGATCAATACCAATGCCAGCTAGGAACACCCTCCAGTGCTAGTTTGAAGACAACTTTGAGGTTCCAAGAATATTTGTGTATTTATTCCAAAAGGGAAAAGGTTACAGAAATTCAATTTAAGTAAGAGCTTTGAGAGGATCTGATGATAGAGAATGAAGAAAAACTATCATCTGCTCTGTCAAGTCTGGACAATATTTCAAACTGTAGCTTTAGCGTAAACTTTCATTTTCATACATAATGCACATCTCTTAAAAATCTGTATCAAATATACTGGGTTTCTTGGTTGGTTGGTAGTTTTTCACTGGGTAAGAACTCTGAGAAACCAGAGAAGCAGTTACATTAGTCCATGGCCTGGGCTGTGATAAGACCAAGTCTGGGGCTGGGAACTCCTATTGCATGCCCTTGTTTTCAGCATAGCCCCCTTCTGCTGCAGGAAGCCACACTAAGTTCCTCTGCTGCTGGTGGCAGGACGGGTGTACATAAAAATGTGAGGTAGTTCTTTCCACAAGAGGGAAATATTTGTCTACACAATAACCCTGCAATGTCTGACAAATCACCACAGCATCTGCTCACTGTCATCTGGGAGTAAACTCTCCGCCTGGTATTAACTGAACTTGACAAATCATGAGCTAGCTGCAGTTCACAGGTCTCATTTTCTGTTCCAGCCATGACTAGAGGAGCCACGAAAAACTCCCAAAAATGTGAACCAAAGAGACCATCGAGTACAAGAACTGCAAAAGCATACGCATTAACAAAATACGGGGGAGCTGGTGAGAGCACATTAAGAATAATTTACCAGGACTTTAAGTACAGGGAAAAATGAAGACCAGTGGGAAATAATTTCAACTCTGCTCCCACGGCCCTGAAAATTAAAAAGAAATTAAAAAACACACATACACACTAAAGATCTGATGTTCTAGCAAGATACTAAATATAAGATAGAGAATATAGCAGAGGCTCACAAAAAAACTAAAGGTAAAGAACAGAATACATTGAGAAAAAGCAAGAGTGATCTAATTAAAACTCCAGCCTTTCTGACTTGGCATTTGTACATTTATATGGAACTAATAAAAAAATAATCGGTGATTGCTGAAAAATATTTGTATTCTAAACTCTTTCCAGGCTACCAGACCAAGACTAACACCAGAAATAGATCAGGAATAAAATTACAGTTAGAAAAGGGGAGAAAAGTAAGGTAGGACATTAAAATTTTATTCTGAAATTATCTCTGGCCACGACAATAAAATTTAACAAATATTCACTGAACAGTCTTACTCCTGTCATCAGCTATACAATACATACAGTATCATAGAACTGGCCACTAGGATTAAAATCCACTAGAACATATTTCATGTTAAGTGGCGACAGCAGCTTCTCACAGAAATTTTTACATACATATATACACAGTCCACATTCAACCATTTTCACATATTTTCAGTACACACAGTTGCAGCATATTACAGTCACGTGTCTAAGTTGTTGCTCGATAGAAACCCAAGCCACTGCCTAGACATAACTGTAGCAGTTGAGCTGAGTATAATTACAATTAATTTTATCTATGTCCATAGCAGAGATGTACAAGCCCCTAAGAAACAGAGTTCACAAATACTTTTTTTTTTAAATGCTACCACAGCATTATGTTGGGCAATATTAAAACCTTTACCAACCAAATCAGTTTTAAGTCTTCTGCTTACCAGAATATTCTTGATGAGAAAAATTACAAAAATGAATGCTCTCTTGAAAATAATTCACCCTTTGAAGATTCCAATATGGCCCAATGCTACTGATGCCTAAAGTGTTTCCTAACATTCTGATGGAGTTCTTCCACATGACTCCAAACCACCTAGTAAGTTTAAAAGTGGCTTAAGTGCCTTGCACCCAAATTGTAAAAATCCCTGGCCATCCTTACTAGAGCCAGGCATATATAAAAGGAATGCACTTTGGTTCATACCAAATGCCCTGGGATTAATCACACTATAAAATTAAATGGTTTGAGGTAAATTTTTACAAATACAGTCGATTTTTGTCTAGTGTTAGCATAACAAAAAAAAAAATATTTAAAAAATCAGTCTGATGTTAAGATACAACAGAGACCATCTTTAACCCCTTAAACATAGGAATTCCATGTGTAACTAACCAGTGGCGACCTTTTTTGGTGCCTGACGATGATTTATGCCTTATGGTTTCTATTAAGGCTAGTAAGTATCTGGATGTTTAAGACAGATGTCTCTTTGCAGAGGTGGGTTCCATTCTTACTGCCTAGTATTCAAAGAGTTAAAGAGGCCAAACAACGCATGCCCTACAACATGGCATTCAGAACAAAAGGCACATTGCTATCACTGAGGGCACAAGTTCTCCTCTGCTGTTAACCTACACTGCCCTGCATCACCGTTGCAGCAGTACACGTAAGTGGTAATGCACGCTCTGGGGTGCAAGAAACGGAGCCAGATGAGACCACAACCGAAGACCAAACCACGCTGTGCTCTTCCTCAATCTGCAAACAGCTCAGACATCCCTAGACAACGGCAACCTGTGAGACCAAGGACTGTTTCCAAGCCGACTCCTAGTAGCCTATCAGAGCCCTTCACTGGTTGATGTTTGAAAATCTCAACGATGCAACATTTGTCTTTTTCTTTTTTGACATTATAATTAAGCTAGACGTAAAAAGCAGCTCAATCACTAAACACTGAACGTGGTGGCTCTTTGTGAATAAGGGAAATTCCACTGTATTTAGGAGGTGCGGTGTGGGGGCAGCCCCCATAGTGCTGCAGTTTTAGTTTGGCTGAAAAGTTTCCGGTTACATTTGTGAATAAAGGTAGTCACAAATGCACTGTTGGCATCTTAAGAACCAGTTCTGTGTGGTGGGAGAGGAGACAAGCAGTATTAGTCTGTTTATAAATTTTAACATGGATAATCATTCTATAGGGAAATTCCTATTAATGGCAGGCTCAGGTTCATTTATTTCAGTGAAAATCTTGAGAGTGGCTACGGCGGAAGAGGAGCATTGCAAGGGGAAAATAGCCTTTATGCTTCTGTTTGTTTTTAATGACCTAAAGACGCTAACCATCATTAAGAGGCTTATGGTTTTAAAAAGCCACCACAAAGTCTTACACTTCTTATGCCTTTAAGCCAAAATTTTAATAATACACAATCTTTAAATTCTATAAGCCACTGACTGATCACATGAGCATCATTTAAAATGCAACTTACTAACATTATTGCACTTCCACAGATTACACAGAAATGGGTACAACAGGCTAAAGAATTTGACTAGGGGAAAGAAGCTATAATTTCTAAATACAGAAGTATAAATTAATCAGTGACACCCTTAAATAGTAAAGCAAATATCAACACCACTACCTTATTAATAAGCTAATCTTATTACTGATTTTTTGGCAAATATCTGTAATATTTCCTGAGCATTTTTCTCCACCATCAACTGACAAAGTCTCAAGATAAGTAAAGTGTTTTGTTCAAAACGACTCTCTTTTTTAAAGCAAGAGAAACTGTAGCATTAATATTAAAAGAACTTAACCGGAAACTTTCTTGGCCTCACTGGGGACCATGCTTTAAGTACTTGTAAATCAATTTACAGGCAATCCATACAATAATATCTGTGCATATAAAAGAGTATTTATCCTATTTTATACTACCCAAACCTATTGTCCAAACAGGCAGAAATCTTTCTATATTAAATTGCACATAACTAAATTTTTTTCCACGTGCCTTGAAACCGATATGTATCACTGCTCATACATTAGTGATAAAATACTGAAATTTTCACTGTGAAAATAATTCTTATTCAGAGGAGAAAATATTCTTTTACCTAACTCTCAAGAGTACTTTTCCAGGTAAAGTGTCATTCCCACAAAAACAATCAAGTGCAATCCAAACCAAAGTAAAATAAAACAGAGGAATGCAATGTCTGTGGTTCTTCTAATGATGCATAGAGTAAGTCAAACCATTTAACTTGAGGCTGAACTTTTCCTCCTTAGAATTTGTTAAAATTGGCCTTGCTGGACAAGGACAATTGATGTCTGTTCATGAAGAGGATTTTCAACCCTCTTTCTTTTTAAAGAGGTGATGCTTTCCCAGGCTAAAAGAACCTTACTGTGGCACCTGAAGTGTGAACTCACTCAAGTCTGCTAAACCGTCTTTGGAACTATGGAAATCCCCACCTTAAGTAGCTAGGCTGTTCTTTTTTAAATTGGAACATGAAAAAGATGGTCATAATCACAGCCAAAAATGTCTCTCTTCTGTATTAACAGTCTGGGATATGTATGTGAAGGAAGGAAAAGAAATTAGATGCAAGCAACAGATGTGTGGTGAAAGAGGAACAGTGGGGAGAAAAGCAAAAAGAAGGGAAGAACAGTTAGTTCATGGAATACATTTCTAATTTTAGGCGCAAAACCAAATTCTGTTAAACGAGACTTCTTTGCAAAACAGCTCGCTGATCACACTGGAGAATTTGGAGGGACACACGCATTTCCATTCATCCACCAGGTCTGCTTGGCCGGCCTTTAGAACGTCAAAATGCTAACTGGGCGTTTCAACTGTGGGGATTTTGTCTCTGAGCACTATTTCAGGGAAAAAAACCTCTAAGGTGCAGTTTTTCTTACAATACCATTTTCGTCCTGATCCTCCTCCTCCCACCATCACTACCAGCCAGGTAACTTATGGAAAACGAAGGACATGCTGCACCTGTGCATGAACCTGGAGTGTGGAGAGAGAAGGGCGTGGGGGTGGGGGCCCTTCAGAGGCAATCACCTGGGGGAGAACACACTACGAACCATGAAGACATAGTGAATGTCTCTGACACCGATCTGTAGATGCGCGGCAGTCACGACGTGATCAATGGCCTGCCACTGATGTTTATTACTCTGCCACACTAATTACAGTAAGGCTCATCGTACTGTGAGAACACAAAAACAGTTTCAGAAAGTATAAAAACTTAAAGCATTGTCCCCATGTATTTTATAAAACAAAACAACTTTCTTACATTAAAACAAGTGCCGAAAAGATACAAATGAGTCGAGTTATTGAGCAAATAAAAACAAGTCTGAGCTACTCTTTTTCAACCCAATAAGGCTCAGCAATGTCGTATCTCTCAGGATTACCAGCATCGGGGCGCTCGGCTCAGCTCACCAGTTTTGGCAACACTGTCCTCTGCTGAATATTCCCATTGGCATCGGTCATCTGTGCCAGGTTAGTCCTCAGCTTGGAGGCCGAGCTGGAAGGTGGAGGTAACTTGGAAATGGATGTGATAGCACCAGTGCTCTCAGGGATCCTCTTCACAGACGGCTTCTCCCCCGTCGGAGGCTTTGGCAGCCGCCGCCTCAGCCAGGGGTGCCGCAAAGCCTGGCCAGGGGTCATGCGAACTGCAGGATCCCATTCTAAACACTGTTTTAAGAAGTCAAGGAAGAGGGGGTCATCACACCCCTTCAGTGCATTCCCCCACTCTCTGCTCTCCGGTGGGCCCCTCAGTTTCCCCCTCCGGGAACGGCCACCGTTGAGAACCACGGAGCCGTCTGAGAGAGTCGTGACAGTGCAGTAACGAGGATAACCCTTGGAGCTCACAAAATTTTTGGCTCGTTTGGATGCATCCAGCAGTTTCTGGGAGGGCATGCCCAGCAGTTCAATCATACAGGCCAGCTGGTCCCCTTCATCCTCCCCAGGCAAGAGGGGGTAACCGGTCAGGAGCTCTGCGAGGATGCAGCCCAGGCTCCACATGTCGATGGGCATCCCGTACCTGGCGCCAAGGATCACTTCCGGGGCCCGGTAGAAACGGGACTGGATGTATGTGTAGACCCGCTGGTGCTCATAACAGCTGGAGCCAAAATCAATCACTTTAATCCCACTTCTACCCTGCTGCTTCAATAAAATGTTCTCGGGCTTCAAGTCACAGTGAATTATCCTGTTTTTGTGCAGAGCGTCCAGGCACTGCAGGATGGAGTGGGCGAACTTGCGGACCAGAGGCAGACTGAAGCCTTGGAACTTGTTCTTCTTGATGAGCTCGTAGAGGTTCATGCTGAGCAGCTCGAAGGTCATGCAGATGTGGTTGCGGAAGGTGAAGTTCTCCAGCATGTGGATGACGTTCATGGTGTTGTCCTTGTCCTGCTTACGCAGGTGCTCCAGGATGCGGATCTCCTCGGCCGCCTGCCGGTGGAAGCGCTTCTCGTTCCGCACCATCTTCAGGGCCACGTGCTGGTGGACTTTGTGGTCGTAGGCCTTGACCACCTGCCCAAAGCTCCCCTTCCCAATGACCTTGAGGACCTCGTACCTGTAAGCCACGTGATCGTGGGGCACCTGCACATAGGATCCCTGGTCGTCGTCATAGCCACCGTTGTTGGGCCCGCCTGTCATGCCCTGGCGCTTCTTTGCATTTGGACCCAAGAAGTATATTTCGGGGTAGCTGAAAATCTCATGGTGTTCAAAGCTGGTTAGTTTTTGCATGTATTGCTTCATTGCTTGCTCGGGCGTCATGGGGCTGGCCTTCACCTTTCCCATGCCTTCCAGAGACTTCAGAGAAGTGGAACTCCCCTGCCGGCGGTGGATGCTGTCCAGCTGCCGCTCCGGCACCACTGGTAGCCCCGTTTTGCCCACCGTGGTCAGCCCATTCGGCTGTGTCGTGAGCACGGTCCGCTTGTTACTGTTGTCCTCAAACAGCTGCTGAACCTGGATCTGTCCGTGGCTGCTGACATGTAGGTGGTCATTCATCGTGTGCTTACCACTGCCGATCTGGAATGCAGAGAGGGAACATCAGTGGGCAGAAGCGGTTCGCTCCCAAGGGCCATGTTATAAGCTGGCTCCCACCCCCACCTTCACGAAATCCAATTGGGTTTGGATGTACAGCTGGTATCAGGCTTCTTCAAAGGAAAGGAGCTGTGAGCGCAGCAGGGACCTCAGCGACACAGCCACAGGGGGAGTGGACACGGTGATGCAGACAGCCTCAGACAGAGGCAGAGGAGGCTGAGGGGCTGGGGGTGGCCATGGAACTAGGGATCCGGAAAAAGAGAAAGGACCCCAGAACTGCTGCACCTAACAAAGAGTTTGCCGTGCACATTTTCAGGGTCCTTAAGAGTTTTTAGTTCTCACTGGAGGCAGAGATCAGGTTTCTTGGCCATCATTCTCTACCTAACATTTAGCACAGGCATTGTGGTATCACAGACATTCCATTCAACCCATACTTGATATCAAGATGAAAGGATACAGAAAGAGCATGGACACGTTGGCACTCTACAGGATCTCCCGCCGCTGGATTACAACGTTTTTCACACTTCACTTGGTAGCTTCTTTATTACCACGAGGGCAGGGACCAGGCTGGTCTTGTTTACAACTCCATCTTTGGCATCTAGCTCTATTCTGAGAGCACTGCTGTCTTCATTCCTGGTGTTCTCCACTACTTGCAAATCAAACTAATTACACGTAGCAAAGTACATGATCCAGAAGCAAAGAGAATTGTACTTTTAGGCTGGAAAAGATTCCCATGTAGATATGTACTGTAGTATCTTATAAACCCCAAACCTATTTTAAGTCTCTGGGCTTTACTGACTGTGATGACCATTTAAGGCCATCCAGCCCAACAATCCAACTGCCACACTAGGGCCTTCCTTTGGTCAATGGCTTGGCTCTCTCAAAACATGTATTTCTCCCGGCTGCTGGGATACTCAGCTTTCCAACAAGGAATACAACGTAGCGATTTCTATTTCAGGCACACAAGCCATCCCTGAACATTCCTGTATGAACAAAGTGATGGCATAAGCCAGGGGGCCCCAGCCTTCTTACAGAGAATCTACTTGGGATTTCTCTCAAGCATTATTATGGCCAAGAAGTGAGGGGTGGAAGAAAACTAACAGCCAGGATCCCCTCCCAGTTAGGAATTCTTGCCAGCCTCAGACAGTAACTCACAAGTCTTAAAAGCATCCCAGTAGATGATTTTTTTAATATGAAAGCTTAAAGATCAACTTGCTGTTTGCAATCCATCTCATTCATTCAATGTTCTCTGAGGTCTGGCCACACAGCCCTTCAGGAGTATACGGTCAATTATCTGAAGTCCTCAACTTTCAGTATTTTCCCCATCATTTCCTAAACCCTATATCTCTTGGGCTTTAAATATCACTAAATGCGTAGAAGTGTTCTATGTAACATCATAATTCAAGAAATGGTTTGGGACTACCTAGATTACAAAATGAAATTCCAAGTCCTTCTTACTAGGAGTCCAAGACCTTCAAATTTTCTTTAACTGATGCACTATCTGAGGCATGCGCTTTCTCTCTGCAAGCTTCTAAAACAAAGGAGAATACAGTTCAGTACTTGGGCCTGTCTGAAGTGTGATTTCAATGACTGAGGGATTTTACTTCTTAGATTTCTGCAAGACTTCTAGTTGAACCCTTCTACTAAGCTCACAGATGATATTCTATGCTAAATGAACTTATCTCCTGTCACTGTAGCTAGACAAGTTATTTTATCCTCATTCTTTGCCAAAAGCAAAGCAGTTCATAAAAATGAATTAGGGAAGTCCTGGATATATATATAAAAGCAGTACAGGCTTGTCCAGTGGTTTTTGTCCAAGCCTCACTCTCTGTACCTCTCCTCCTCCCCACTGTGGTCTTTCAAGTACCAGGAATGAAAGGACCTGAAATTAGAAATATATGTCTCCAAGAGAACCATTCTCTTCAGGGCAGCCTGGAGAAATTTCAGAAGAAAAACCAACATTACCAGTATACACAGGACAAAAGCATGAGGCTTCACTGGGGACAAAACTGACCTTGGAGCTATAGGAAGTTCTAAAAAGAGGGTAAAGTAAAACATTCTGAGCTTCAGAAACCGACTTCAATTTTTATAATAGCAATTTTAATGTTCTGCATAATTTAAAACACCATCACAAAAGCTGAGTGACTAGAACTAGAGTTTGCCAATTAATTGGATGACCTTCTGTCTCTCCCAACTACCTTCTCTTGGTCTCCTCCACAGCAGCAATCAAGGAGGGTTCCAGGGTTCCCCCAGAGTTCAAGCCTCAAGTTGCTCATGGCTTTTCACTCCCGGAACTCTCCTGGAACACCTCCAGCTTAGACAAGCCCAATCCGTAACTCCTGAACTCAAGACTCGCTGTGTCCAACTACAGATCAGCTGCCTTCCTCATGGGCAACTCAAACTCCACTTGCACTTTTTCCGCTCAAACCACTTCTTCCTCCCATAACCCTAAATTTCTGGCCAAGAAAAGACTGTGCTGCTGTGCTCAGCTGTGTCCAACTCTGAGACCCCATGGACTGCAGCCCAACAGGCTTCAATGTCCATGGGATTTTTCAGGCAATACTGGAGTGGGTGGCTATTTCCTCCTCCAGGGTATCTTCCCTACAGAGGGATCAAATTTGGGTCTCTTGCATTGGCAGGCAGATTCTTTACCTACTGAGTCACCCTCCCAAATAGTCACTCAGTCCATCTCCATATCTCCTGTACCTTCCCAAGTCACCATGAAGCCCCACTGTCACTTCTAACTGACCCACTCCCCTCCAGCCATGCTATTCCACCTGGCATTCCTGTGTCTTTTACTGGGACAATGGAAGCAGCACCTCCTCATATGTCCTTTTGCTTGTAAGCCTAGAATTCACCATCTCTTCTCTCTGCCACTTCTGGAGTTACCACTGAAAATTGTCACTCACACTGCACCTGACTTTGCTTAAGGCTCATGTGGGCACTCCATTTCCACAAAGAACTCAAGAACTTGCAGGCAAGAACATGAGGTTCTAAAATGCTGAGCCTAAATGACCTGAGTCTTTCCAGTGTCACCTACACCACTGTCACACTCTGAGAAGAATAAGCTGGATTCCCTATGACCCATGGAGATACCACTCTTTTACATTCCTCTCTTTTCGGTGAGGTCATGTTTCATAATGGTTAGGTGTTCAGGGATTTTCAATTAGACACAAGGGAAATGAATCGAAGCTCCACCACTTCAAACTATGTGACCTTAGGCAATTAAGCTCTCTGAACCTCAGGGTCCTTATTGGTATAAAGAGGGTAACAAACCTGCCTCATTAGGGGCATTAGGAGGGTTAAACAAGGTAAAAGGCACAGTGTGCTTAGTATAGTAGTGAGTAAGCAGAGACATTACTTTGTCAACAAAGGTCTGTCTAGTCAAGGCTATGATTTTTCCAGTGGTCACGTATGAATGTGAGAGTTGAACTATGAAGAAAGCTGAGCGCCGAAGAATTGATGCTTTTGAACTGTGGTGTTGGAAAAGACTCTTGAGAGTCCCTTGGACTGCAAGGAGATCCAACCAGTCCATCCTAAAGGAGATCAGTCCTGGGTGTTGATTGGAAGGACTGATGTTGAAGCTGAAACTCCAATACTTTGGCCGCCTGATGTAAAGAGCTGACTCATTTGAAAAGACCCTGATACTGGGAAAGATGGAGGGCAAGAAGAGAAGGGGACAACAGAGGATGAAACAGTTGGATGGCGTCACCAACTAAATGGACATAGGTTTGGGTGGACTCCAGGAGTTGGTGATGGACAGGGAGGCCTGGCGTGCTGCGGTTCATGGGGTCACAAAGAGTTGGACACGACTGAACTGAACTGAAAGGAGAGCTAGAACCATTCTCCTTTCCAAGTGCTGCCTGAAATCTCCTTGCTAAAGTGGGCTATGTGGAAAACTCCTACTCACCCTTCAAAGGCCAGTTCAACTCTCACCTCCTCTTGGAAAAGGTCCTTTTCCCTTCCAGGGTGCTTACAGAGCACTGATATATTAAAATACTTATTTCATTTCACACCTGTTTTCACACCTGATATACCAACCAGGATGTGAGCAGTTCCAGGGTGGGGTCACCTCTTATCTTTTTAAATCCTTATTGACATAAATCCAAACATACAGTAAGCACTCAGTCAATTTCTGCTGAATGGAAGAATGCATGTCAGTAACTCCTTTTTAACTCTCACCTCTTTTGAGTTATTCTTGAGAACTACCTTTGTACCTTCATAAGAAAACATGAAGTCAACACCCAGGGAATTAAGACTTGTCCCTGGTGACTCAGGTCACAAAATGTTAGGATTGCAATACATAAGCAGAGACACGGAGGCAAGGACAGCCTGTTAAAAGAATAATAGCATCAACTAAATACCTAAAAGTGACATGTGGAATCTTAAAAACTTTCCAGATGTTAAGGAAATCCATTTGAGGGGCTCCAGTAAAGGAGGATATTGTCTTAAACACCATAGGACTCTACAATCACAACGTGGGTCAGAAGCGCAATTAACTGTTCTATAAAAAGGGGGAAAAAAACCCTAGAAATGCCAAAACATTTCCAGAATACACAGGCCAGGACTATACCATAAACTTAAGGATGTTTAAAACCTCTTACTTGCTTTTTCCTTTTCTGCCAATGCCTACCTAGCACAGTGCCTGTTGAATTTAAAAATAACACAGTGAGTGGATGTAACTGTTAGATACCTAAAATGTATGGATTAAAGCAGAGATACCTAAAAAAGCCCTCTTTGACCATGAAACATTTTTGCACTAAAAATTATGTAAGAACAATAGTCTAGCCAATTTGGTAGTTTCAATCTCTTCCAAAAATAAAAGGGAAAATCGCACATACTTCCCTATGTTAACATTTCTGGGAGTTTTAAAATTTCACTGGAGTCATCTTAGAAATGCTATATAGTGTTATGGGAACAGAACTGAGTCCAAAAAGATTGGAATTTTAGCTCCTCCTCAAACACTGATGGTCTGTGTGGCCCTGAGTCAAATGTCTACTTTTCTTCTACCAAACTCTACTATTTTTTAAAGTGGAAATATTCATTCTTCAACTCCAATTATTTTACAACAGTAAAACTGGTAACTGGAGAGTGTTTTAAACATTAAGCAGTTATGAAAGTGATACAATATTAATATTTCAGAATTTTAAAAATAAGCAAATTAGCATCCCCCCTAAAACACTAAAAAGAAAAAACTATTAAGAATCAGAGTAGTTACTAGGTGTGCTTTTAGGACCAAAAGACATAAACAAAATGACTAAATACAAGATATCCATGGAGACAAGGAAGAAGAGGGCAATGCACTAGATAAATTCCAAAGTTTACAATTCTCATAGTCATATATTTATCTACCTACATCATCACTCACAAGGGAAAACAGGCAAACACTAGTTTCTTCTTCATAATGCCCTTCCCCTACTCAATCATTAATAGCTATTCCTAGTTGTAACCGCTGTGGAGTTAAAAACTAAAAACTTTTAAAAATCTCAAAGACGTACAGAAACATGGATCTTTAAGGTTTGTGCATTTATAACCAAACCAGTTCAATTTCCTAGAATTAGCAGGCAAGCAGTATGCAAAGCTGGACTCAGGAGGGCCTGGGCTTTAGCTCCAGCTTTCACAGAAACTAGCTCGGGCATCTTGACCAAACCAGTTAACTTGTCGGCTCTCCTCATCCATAAAATGAAGGCATAGAACCAGATAAAACCCCGCGGTCCTTTTACTCACCCATTTGAGAAAGTCTGCAATATTGTGTAAATAAAACCAAAACTAAACAACAACCAGAACCAAAGTTCATACTTTCAAAACCAAGCTTCTAATCAATGGCACATTGAAGTTCTAGGTGAATCAAATAGATACCACAGCAAAATATAAGCACTATCATTAGGAGAGCTGAGAAGCACCCACATAATCTTTTCATTTCTGGTCTCCCACAGACTACTCCTATAGTAATCACCTTTCATTTTCCATCATCTCATACACATTTCATTTGCAAAGAGGTTCTGATCAAGCAAAGCCCACTCTTAGAAAACCAGAATCCAGATGCAAACCAAGTAGTATTTCATTTCCAGGTGACACCAAGTCATATGATTACATTCAGACATGGAAAAAAACTGGATGTTATACTTTCCAAGTTGTCAGATGATTCCAAACCAAACAAACAAACTGAAACACCTAAAACCCAATGGCAATTTCTCAACTAAAACATCACCCGCAACAAGAACACGCAGAATCAGCAGTCTACTGATTCAGCTTCCATCAGCCACAGCCCCAACAGATTGGTTAACTTCTGTGCAGTCAATTCTTAGCCCCTGGGTCCAGATGTGTCATGAGAGACAGAAAAAGGAGGAGAGAGAGATAGAAGATTTAACAAGAAAACATTTTCCAGTGGAACTGTACACAGATAATCAGGTCTAACAGAAAACATTCCACTTTAGCCATTCCCTCACAAATTCTCCCCTGATAAACAAGTTTCCGCAGAGCACATGACCCTCAGAGCTATCCCGCTGTAGGCTAGAAATAGCCTTTTCTACAAGAACTTAACTTTCACTTGGCAAACAAAGCCATATCCCTAGCAAGCGCCCCTCATGTAGAACCATCTTAGGCGTTTCCTCTGAAAGATCCAGAGGAATATGTAAACAAGACCCTGGAAACCATCACCTCCTCCGGGGCGCAGCTCCGCTAGGCTGTCAGCCACCATCCAAGGGCTCTCTCTGGGACCGAGAAAAGAGGTACACGCCGAAGTCAAGCTGGGCTCTCCCCTCCCTCTGGGCCCTGTCAGGCGCCCTGCCCTTCCCACCTCCCCGGGAAGCAAAGCTGGCCCTTTCCTTTTGAATAATACCCAACTGCAGAAACCTACAGGGGTGGCTTGTTTTGACTGCGGCTGCGGCTCTTATTTTTGTTAATGTTAATTACAATTTCTGCTTTGCTCAAACCTGTAGCACTCATAAAACATGCTTCCACACGCGGGGGACAACTGGCGGTGCTCCCTGCTGGCTGAGGCCAGGCCTGCGAGGCTCTTTGGGGGATCTATTTTCCGGGCAGGACAGCCGGGCTGACCCTAACACATATCTATTTCTATAAATATCCACTACCCAACGTGGTGGCGGAGGGGGAGGGATGTTTATCGGGTCAGGGAAGCGAGCTCGAGGAAGCAAGGACGGGGGGTTAAAAAAGAGGGGAAAAGAGCCGGAGGAAGTTCGAAGGAAGAGGAGCGCAGGGGTGGGCGGGCTCCGGAGGGGAAGTGAGGGGCCCGTGCCACGAATCCTCCTTTGTGGCTGCAGCTTTGGGCTCGCCCAAGTTCCAGAGGGCGGCGTCCCGGACAAGCCACTGGCCAGGGGCGTGGAGACACCCGCACTTCGACCTCTCTCCCCTCTCCCGGCTGCAGAACCCTCCAAGTCCGGGTGCTGGTGCCCCGGGCCCCTCTCCCACCCCCCGTCCCCCGTCCCCCCTCCCAGCCGCCCGCGGGCTGGGTCTCACCGTGTGGGCTGCGGTGGCAGCGTTGCTGGCTCGGAGAGGCGGCAGGGCGATGGGGGAGGGCGGGCCGGTCCCCACTCCGCTCCGGGGGGCCCCCGCACCGAGCCCCGGGGAAGCCTGAAGCTGGCGAACGGCGCTGTCCCCTCCTCGGCCTGGCAGCCACGCGCGGGAGGAGACAAAAGAGGGTCAAGGGGGAGAAAGTCACTAGGACCCCGTGGCCCCGCCCCACCCCACCCCTCCAGGCTGCAGAGCCCGCTCTCCCCCGGGCCGAGCCAGGGACCTAGAGTACGAGCGCCCGGGGAGCGGCGGGAGGCCCGGGACGCAGAAACCCGGCGCGCCCGCGGGCGGGGCTCCGGCGGCTGCAAAGTTAAGTAGGGTTCCCCTCGCGCGAGCGAGTTCGCGACCCCGCCAGGGAGCCGGGCTGGGCCGGGCCGGTGGTCCACTCTGAGGGCGTCCGTAGGCCCGGAGCGCGACTGGACTGCTGACCCGGGCGCCGCCGCATCGCCGAGCACGGGACTGGGGAGGTCAGGAACGGTTCCCGTCCGGCCAGAGGGCTCAGCTCCGAGGAGCCTCGGGGCCCGCGTGTTAACAATGAGCCGAGGCGAGGGCGCGCCGTCCACCCGGGGAACCCCGAGCCGCCCAGCCGCGGCGCAGACTTTGTTCGAGGTCCTGCTGGCAGCGGGCGCCGGCGCCACGAGGGCTGGCCCGGGGGCCGGGGGCGCGGGGCCCGGGCCTCCTTACCGGTCGGGTAGGCGGCGGGAGCGGCGGCCGAAGGTTTCCTGGTTAACATGGCCGCTGGAGAAGAAAATGCATCTCAAGGCTGCCGTCTCCGCCGCCGCCGCCGCCCGTCCTGCTGCTACTTCTCGCGGCCGCCACCGCGGCCGCCCCCTGGTCGCCCCTTTGGCGGATCTCCGGCGCCTCCTCGCCGCCTCGCGTCAGCTACAGTCAGACACACACAGTCCGCTGCATCCCCTCGGCCCGGGCCCGCCGCCGCGAGCCCCCCGCTCTCCTCGCCGCCGCCGCCGTCCTCCTCTTCCTCGGGCGGCCGCAGCACCCTCCGGCCCGTGCACATGCCTCGCCCTCCCCGGCGCGCCGCGGGCCTCCCCGATTCCCTCACATAGGGCGCGGGGGAGCGGCGGGCTGCGCCGCCTGGGCCGACTCGCTCGGGAGCCTCCTCCCGGGCCCGCGCGCCTCCTCCCGGGCCCGCGCAGGCGCGCCCCCGCGCACACTCGCCGGGCGCCCGCGCGCCGCCCGGCCCAGGAGGGCAGCCCCGCCCCGCCCCCGCTCCCGCCGCCGCCGGGCAGGCCCCGCCCCCGGGCTCCCGCGCCCACCCCTCCCCCACCCAGCCGCCCACCGAAGTCCCTCCCCGCTCGCCCCCGCCCCCCGTCGTCGGCGTCGACACCCCTCCACTCCCCGGAAAACTCCGCAGCCTCCGCTCGCCCTTCGCCTCCCCCTCCGGCCATCTGCACTGCTCCCCTCGGCGCCTCAGCTAACGACCTTCTGCCCTCCCCGGCTCGTCCTCTCCCCGCCCAGCGCAACCCACCACTGCTTCCCTCCCGCTGAAATCGCTGCAGAAACCCCCTCCTCCCCTGCCGAGCGCTTTCCCCAAACACGTATGCATTTTCAGCTTTCCGAACCTAATGGCTGCTCCCAGACAATGCTGCCCGCCCCCCTCCCCGCCTTCCGGGTCCCAGTGGCTTAACCACCCCATCGCCCCATCTGATCACGGGAATAACTTAGTTGTGTGAGGGTCACCTGGCTAAGGTAAGTCTAGCCCCGTGGGAGGGCCGGGTCTTAGCCTGGTGACCCAGAACGTGGGCCAAGGAGGGGGCTGCCCTCCCACTTCCACCTCCACCTCCACCACACGTCCTCCCTCCCCGGTTTACTGACACCAAATGACCGCTCTCCAGTCGCTAGGACGAGGGGAGGCAGCGAGGCGCGTGTGGACGGCTGCCGGGGAAGCAGCTGGCTGTGGGTTGCTAAGCAAAAATAAACATCAGAGACACCTCCCATTTCCTTAACAACTCCGAGCCTTTCCCTCCGCGGCCACTGGGAGAGACACACCTTCCCAAGCGATACCTTCAATTCCTCTCCTCCAGAGACACAAAGTCTCTTTCCCTTTCCCATCCAAGACACGTGGAGAATTTCCCTTTTTATTTTGCCATATACAGCCTCTCTTTCCCTTGCAGACGGAAAAACTGCTTGCCCTTCTCACACTCGCCTCGTGTGGTCTGTGGCACAGGTCTTCGTGCAAAGGTCACAGGTTTTGTTACTTCAGCGGGAGGGGAGACGGGAAGCGGGAAGCTCGCCTTGCGCTTTCTTCCTAAGATTTGCCTGGTTTCTTAAGTTCTCCTGGGGGCCTAGCTCCGCTAAGTCTGTCCTGGGACTCTGCGGCCGCTGGCCAGACCAAGTGTGCAGGCCTGAGCTAGTGCAGACTCAAGTCAGAATGGGGGCCCATCCCCTCTACTGTCTGCAAATTGTCATAGCAACCTCCCAGCAACATCACTCTCAGTTTTATACAAATGCCCCCAAATGGGTGTTTCAAAGTTACAGTGTGACCCTCTCAGAGTCTCCAGGGATCCCACATGGGGCAGCAAGGATTGAGGGCATTGGCAGAGAGAACAGGTGGCAAAGCATAAAATTGTGCCTGGTAATAGGTACCTCAAACGGATCCTCTGTGTGCCTTCTCTTAATAAAGTAGAACCATAGTGAAACAGTCAATCCAATGATAAGCCTTTACAAAAGAAGATCTGGTCCTGATCTGGTCCCAGAAGAGGATAGTCCCCTTTGCTTGTCATCGCAGGCTATCACATTCAGATTCGCCTAGAGAAACATATTTAGTATTATCAATGAAAAGAGATTCCTTAGTAGCAGAGTTGAAGCTAGAACTCATTTTCTGAGTCCTTCTAACTCTGCTCTCTGTTACACTACCTTGGCTTTTTAAGAAACTGCACACCTCTTTTCCTTCCTTCCCTTTCAAAACAATTATTTTCACACTGTTTTCCTTTTCTTAATGAGCCTTCCATACAACTGATGTTCAAATGAAAAATGTGAAGCCGAAAATTCAATTTTGATATAATGTTACACTGTTATTTTACTCAAATAATTATTATATTACTTCAACAGAAACTAAATATTCTCCTGCTTTTTCATGAATAAGAAAAACAATAACTGCTAGATGTCATAGTTTGTGAAATCCATATTAGTAATATTAATTTCCACATTAAACATGACGGAAAGGAACACTGACGTTTTTTCCAGCGAAGGGACACAATGAATCATTAACTTTGACCAAAGAAAAACTGTATGTTTAGAGAACTTTTCCTAGTATACTGCTTTATGACATGACAAGTGCAATTTCCATTTTTTAATTTTTTGCTTTCTTAAGGAAAATTTGCAATTAGTCTAATATCTTTCGCTATTTTAATTACAAATGCTACACCTGTCAAAGACTTAAAAATCTTATTCTTACTGACCTCTGAATTAGTACTTACAATTGCTTGGACTTCTCTCATTCTATTTATTGATGACTCCAACCTGTATTAATGACAAATATAGAAAGATGAACAAATGAACTCCCCGAGCTTTCAAGGAGAGTGAACTAGGTGAATCCTAGGAGTTACCCTCAAACTTTATTATTCTAATGCTTCATGACTAATTACACTACATTAATCTCTGTATAGAACCCTTTCACAAATACTATCGTGTTTAATCGTCACAACTCATAACCAGACCAGAGTTGTATTGATGTTAATCGTAACCACATCAGGACTCCATTCAGTTAGTAAGACTCTGCTCCTTGGTTCTTGCCCATTGTAAAAACGTCATTTGCTCTGAATGTTTACAAAATCCAGATTGAAATAACAGGTAGGCAGGGTGAGCGAGAAAGAAACTTCGGGGAATTCAGCCTGGTGTCTTGTAGAAGGGAGTTGATTCTTCACTAGGAAAAGTGCTAATCACAGAGAAAATTGCAAATGTATAAGAACATTGCTGGTTTCAAAACTTATTCACTCACTTAATATCTTTATCCCAGAAACATTTACAAAGAATTTAGTATGTGCTGGGCCTAGAGGACAGGATGAATCATCAGATGTAGTGGGAAAGGCTTCAGTCAGGCAGTCTGTTAGGACCTCGTTCTTTTATTCAATGAAGCAATAAGCAGTAAGCACCTAACATATTTTTGACACTATTGATACTGGAGCTGTACATTTAAATAAAGAATCCTTGGCTCTGGCCATGGATATTAATAATCACAATCCAGTAGGGGAGATGAGATACTTAATGACGCGATGGGACAGAAATCAAGGCAGGCAGGAGGCACAGTGGTGGTCCATGGGAAGGAATCATGACTTCAGCTTAAGTGGTGACTGGCCTCAAAAGTGCTGTGATGTTAGAGATACTTGGGAGTTTGGCAGCCAGACAAGCCAGACTAGGACCTTCTAGGCAGAAGAATAGGATGTGCAGTGGCACCCAGTAGAAGAAAACATAGTGTCCTTTGGGAGAAGTGTAAGCAGTTCAGAACAGAGGAAGCTGGAAGTGGCAGGGAGAGAGGGTTAGTACTGCTGTTTACAAGGTTAGGGATACTGATGATACATTTGGGGTAAGAATGATCTGAAACTTTACTAGCTGTGGAAATATGGAAGCAAAGTACAAAGTCTTTTAAAGCAACTAAGGTAATTCCTAAGGAACTGACTCATTTTGGATAACCTAGACCTGTCAGTTAGGCCTAACGCCCCTTAGTAAAGTAAGTAAAGTTGCCCAGTCATGTCCAACTCTTTGTGACCCCATGGACTGTAGCCTACCAGGCTTCTCTGTCCATGGGATTTTCCAGGCAAGAATACTGGAGTGGGTTTCCATTTCCTTCTCCAGGGGATCTTCCCAACCCAGGGATTGAACCCAAGTCTCCAGCATTGCAGATAGACGCTTTACCGTCTGAATGCCCCTTAGTACTTAGTACTATTTACTGATGGTATCATCCCTGTGTCCATCGCCAAGGTCCAGAACCATCTAGAGAAGAATATCAAGACCACATGGGCTGACATTCAGGAATGTTACCTCCTCAGATGTAGGGGGCATGGATGTCATAACCAAATGGCCGCTGGTGTTTGCATTTGGCTCTGTGGCCACTGCTGATGTGGAAATCTGGAAGAAATGTGTGTACCACTAGAGAGCTGGTGATCTGAAGTGTCTAAGCAGGTTGGTAGTGTTCTGGTCAGGGTACTTACAGAGCCAGTTTCCTTGGTCCTGGGAAAGGAGGATGCATTTGTCCCCTAGGTGAACTAGGTATCTGGAAAGGCTAGGCATATTGTCTAGCATTTCTTATGGATGGTTCATCTGCTTTTTTTCCCAACTGTGTCCTAAGGACAGAGTTAATGTTAAAAAGAAGTAAGCAGAGAAAGGAGAAAGCTATATCCTGGATGTGGAGAGTGCTGTGTGGGGCCTCTATCTTTGATGCCACCAGGACAAGTGCCAGCAGAGTGGTGCCCAGTGTGTCCAGGAGCTTCAGAGGGATAGGAGGGCCACCACTAGGTAGGGCCCCCAGCAGCAGGCCCCTAGGCCAGGGCATCCCCTGCCATTGGCTCAATTCACAGAGCACTTGCTAGTAGAGTCAGTCACCAGGAGACAGGACCACCAGGCCACACTGGGAGCTACCACCCAGAAACAAGCTGATTCCAGGACACCAGCAACCATGCAGGTCCTTGCACCTGGCAAGGAACGAATAAATAAGAATAGTCCAGCAGCTCCAAGAGTGACTCTCTACTGGGAAGTCTGCTGTAAAAGAAATAGTGGTACAATTCTGCAAGCCAGAGAAGAGTAGGGGACAGGACCTGTGGTTCCAGCTCTTGGGATCTTTGCTGACACTATAACCAAAAGTAATGCCATCTAGAAGCTGCTGCTGCTGCTGCTGCTGCTGCTAAGTCGCTTTAGTCATGTCCAACTCTGTGCGACCCCATAGACGGCAGCCCACCAGGGCCCCATCATCCCTGGGATTCTCCAGGCAAGAACACTGGAGTGGGTTGCCATTTCCTTCTCCAGGAATCTGAAGCTAGGAAGGAGCTAGTGGGAAGGAGTGGGTGCCCAGGGCTGCAATGGGGACTGCTCCTGGCTTGCCTTAGCACAGACTCAATAAAAACATTTAAATGGTGCACAATTTAGCTTAGCCTAGGATGGGCTAAGAGTGAACATCCACATTCAAACTTAACAATGAAAAGGGATTCCACTCTACTTCTACAAAAGACCTATAAGATTACCTGCTTTCCCTAACAGAAAGAAATCCAAAGTGGATTTTCATTTTTACAAAAAAAAAAAAAAAAAAAAAAAGGTGAAAGCAAAAATAACACCCTTCAAATTTGTTTTGCAGTGAGTTCTTAGAGGCATCACACATCCCAAGGAACCAGAGTGACGCCACCAAGTTCTTTCCCCTGAAACTGCATCTCAGCACAAAGGCACCATCGCTTTGAACTTCTCTGCTTTATCTGGACTTATTCTGCTCCTTTGTTAGCAGGCTATGTCCTAAGGTCACTATTTCTCCACTTGATGCCATTTTGGCTTATGAAAGGTTTCAAAGGAATGCTGTACTTTGAATAGTGGGGGAAACTATATATGTATATATATAAGCAATTATCAGCTCCTACTACATGACAGGCATTGATCTTGGTATTTGAAACAAAGCAAATAAGATCCCTGCTGCGTGGGTCTTGTCTTCTGGTGCAAGGAGGATAACAAGTAATGGACAATACATACATCACATGTCAGAGAGTGATAAGTAGTATACAGAACATGATGTGATATAAGAGGGGATGGAGAAATGGGAGATGGTACTGTTTTACTGAGGATCATCAGTGAAGGCCTCTCTGATAAGATAACATTATAGCAGACTTGAAAGAAGTACAAAGCATGTGGAAATCTGCAGGCAAAGGGCCCAGCAGATGCACAGGCCCTGAAGTGGAAATATACTTGGGGCACAGCTAGAGGGCATATGGCTAGAGCAGTGGCATGGGCAAGAGCTAGGAAGTCACAAGGTTGAGGTCAAAGGGACAGCTAAAGCCACATGAATTTTACTTTGAGTTGGTAAAGGCTTAGATGTAAGTAAGTAAGTAAGTAAGTAAGGCTTAGATGCTTCAAAAGATACCAAACCAAAATTGGGAAGTAGGGAGAAGGAGGTTCAAGAGAGAAGGGAGATTGCATATATATGTGTGCATGTGTGCTAAGTCACTTCAGTTATGTCCAACTCCTTGCAACTCTATGGACTGTAACCCACAAAGTTCCTATATCCATGGGATTCTCCAGGCAAGAACACTGGAGTGGGTTGCCATGCCCTCCTCTAGGGGACTTTCCCAACCCAGAGATCGAACCTGAATTTCTTACATCTCCTGCACTGGAGTTCTTTACTATTATCACCACCTATAATTATGTTGTGTTGTTGTGTGGCAGATACCAACACAACATTGCAAAGCAATTATCCTCCAATTTAAAAAAAGAGAAAAAAAGGTGCGGGAGGTTAGAACCAGCCCTCTCCCCCTTTATTTTTCATACAATCTCAATGTATATGCATTTTTTCACTTTTCCTAGTTCACACTGAGCTAAGCACTGTGGAAGACAAAGGCCAAACACAAGTCGTGGTCTCTACCCTTTAAGTCTAGTTTGGGAGAAAACGTATACTCCAGGAAACTTTTCAACCCCACAGTAAAGACCACATGTTGTGTGTTTTCCTTTTGCCCCTCAGATCCATTGTTCCCACCCTACTCTGTGCCACAAGGGGCTTTACAGACAGCATCAATGAGCTCTCATACCCACTGGCTTCCAGCTGGATTTAGCTGATGGAAAGTTCTGGCAAGAAACCCAAGGCTCAGGACAATGAGGTCAAGCTCTTGATCTTCCTGTCTTCCTGCCATGACAGCTTTCCACAGACCGGCCAGGTTCCTTGCCCTCAGCTCTTGTCAGATAGCCTTTTCCTACAGAGACAGCTTGGAGTTCTCGAAACCATTCAGTTCCCTTGCCCTTTCAAGCCTACAGGTGGTTAAGAATTTCCCGAAGTTGCTAGCTTCATCCTGCTTCATTTCCCCTTGCTTATTTCTCTTTACCCAACCCATACTTTCGCAGTCTTTTAGTTAAACTCTGTGTCATGGTTTTTTTTTTTTCCCCCCACTGGGTCCTAAGTGATAATTGAGCTTCCCCAGCAAGTAAAGAAGGTAAGCAACAGGCTCAGCAGGTAAAGAATCTGCCAACCAATCAAGAGACACAAGAGACGCAGATTTGATCCCTAGGTCAGGAAGATCCCCTGGAGGAGGAAATGGCAAACCACTCCAGGATGCTGAAGAACTCCATGGACAGAGAAGCCTGGCAGACGACCAGTCTAAAGGATCACAAAGAGTCGGGCATGACTGGGCAATGAAGTACACTTAAGTGATATGGAAGATAACATACATATAAGTCCTATATAGTATAGGTTATGGGATCTAGATAACCATAGAACCTGAAAGGGCCAGAAGAATCTGGGTTTGTCGGAAAAGTCAGTATAGGAATCTTGGAGAAGATAGAATTTGATCTAGGCCTCAGAAAATGGGCAGGCTTCTCTTAAGCAGAAGAAAAGGCACTCTGGGTCAGGGGAACCATGTGGGGGAAGGCAGAGCAGTGGGAATCAGCACTGGAGAAGCAACAGCCCCTAGAGTAGAGAAGAGGCCAGAAAACAAGATGGCGGGCGGCAGAGTGCGTGTGCCCAGGTCCCAGACTACAGGGGCAGCTGGACAGCAGAGTTTCTACTTGGTGTAGATGGAAACGCGGAGCCCCTGGAGATTTCCATGTTAAGCAAGAAATGTAGATCAATTTGGCTGGAGGGGGCTTCCCTGGTGGCCCATCCGGTAAAGAACCTGCTTGCGACGCAGGAAACCCAGGTTTGATCCCTGAGTGGGGAAGATTCCCTGGAGAAGGGGATGGCAAACCCCTCCAGCATCCTTGCCTGGTGAAGTCGATGGACAAGAGGAGTCTGGTGGGTTATGGGATCGCAAAGAGTCAGACACGACTGAGTGACTAATGCTTTCACTCTCACTAGATCTCAAGAGAGAGGTCTTTGAAATGGGGAGAGGCTAGAAGTAATGGAGGGCGCAGATGGTTTCCTTGCTACGTCTGGGTTTCAGAAGCAGACACAATTCTTAAAGCTACTTATCTAGGCATTTTGCAGTAAACCTCATTAAATGATCTGCTAAAAGTGAGACATAACTAAGAACTTACAGATTCAAAAAGCTTTGAATCCAAAAAGATTCTCCTATCATGACCTTTCTCAGTGGTCTGTAGAAAAGATTTGCCAATCACTCAAGGAGAAAATAAGGTATTATAAGTATGAATAATGGTGCCATCACTTTCTGGCAAATAGAGGAGAAGTGAAAACAGTGATAGATTTTCTTTTGGGCAGGCTCCAAAATCACTGAGGATGGTGACTGCACCCATGAAATTAAAAGAGGCTTGCTCCTTGGAAGAAAAGCTATGACAAACCTAGACAGCATATTAAAAAGCAGAGACATCACTTTGCCAAAAAAGATCTGTATAGTCGAAGCTATGGTCTTTCCAGTAGTCATGTACGGATGTGAGAGTTGGACTATAAAAAAGGCTGAGCATCAAAGAATTGATGCTTTTGAACTTTGGTCCTAGGGAAGACTCTTGAGAGTCCCTTGGACTGTAAGGAGATCAAACCAATCAATCCTAAAGTAAATCAACCCTGAATACTCATTAGAAGGACTGATGCTAAAGCTGAAGCTTCAATACTTGGGCCACCTGATGCGAACAGCCAGCTCATTGGAAAAGACCCTAATGCTATGAAAGATTGAAGACAGAAGGAGAAGAGGATGGCAGAGGATGAGATGGTTGGAATGCATCACCAATCCAATGGACATGAACTTGGACAAACTCCTGGAGATGGTGAGGGACAGGGAGGTGTGGCATGCTGCAGTCCATGGAATTGCAAAGAGTTGGACACAACTTGATTGAACAACAACAAGAGATTTGATAAGATCACCACCATGATGACTTCAACCTCATTATTACCAACAATAGCATTTTAAGCGCACAGTGAACTTTGGGGGAACCCCCTCATGTTTATATGGTCATTCAGCTCTCTGGTTATCCTTGGTAACCAATAACTCAAGGCAAGCATACATAATAGATGAGTAGAGTGAGAATTCCTTGGACAGAGGATTCTGGTGGGCTTTGGACCATGGGGTTGCAAAGAACTGGACATGACTGAGTGATTAACAGTTTCACACTTTCACTTTCAGAGTGAGATGAAAACAGCAAAGTGACATACCATGCCCAGAACCACCGTTAGGAGTAGAGGAGGCACTATGGTCAGAATTCAGTTTTATCGATTGTAATACAGTGTTTTTTTTCTCCCAAACTAAGTAATTATAAAATTTCCTCCATTTCAGAGATAAAGGGATATATACTCCTTAGAGGGATGTATGCATGCCACATAAAGGACAAGTCTTAAAACATTGGGACTTTGGGGACAAATTTTTTATTGTGGCTTCCCCCAAGAATGATTTCAGTCTGGCCCTAATTAAAAACCAGAATTAAAGACTTAACTTCACCAGAGTCACAAAGTGTCCAAAGACAAGTAACTAATTTCTTCTTTATATTATTTGTAGCAAACCAGCCCTTTGCCTCAGGCAAATGGAAAAGAGGTATCTATATTAGTTGAAGTGGGTCCTCTCAACCAACATGGCCTTCCCATGGTGGAATCTAGACCACGTAAAGTTCTTGGGGAATTGCTCTTCATTAAATCACACATTTACATGTGTCTACACTGTTATTCAGGTTAAAGTCTGACTTAACAATGCTCATGCTCATTAAGGTAGTATAAACAATCAGTGGATCAGCTAAGCCAGACCCACTTTCGTCTTCAGTTACCTTGGAAAAAGCAAGGGAAGTCATTTTTGGTGAGTAATTTGGGTACTTGTTGTTAAATAGTCCAGGACAATTTTTTAACACTTTTATATTCCAAAATATCTTTTTTTTGAAGAAAAACCACTCTAAATATCACTATGGACTATTACATTGTACTTGCTAGTTATTTCTAACAACATGATAATGGACAAGGCCCTCTGTTCACATAGCAGTGTTCTCTAACAAAGGTTTTGAAATACAGAAAATCTGAAGGCCAGTAAGCAAACACCTGCATTTAGCACATGTACAGGTGAATGGCCCCTGAGCATCTCCAGGTGGCATGAATAACAAAAATCAGCCAAGAGAACATGAGCGACCAGTGGGGCAGATAATAATGGATATGAAGAAGAGAGGAGTTTGTGAAGTAAAAAGAGGACTGCTTTTGGAGAAAGAAAAAATAGTTTTCTCATGATCTGGAAGGGAGAAAAATAAGGTAGCTGGCAGGGTAGAGAGAGTAATGCTTTACAAGAACAGCAAAAGAGAACTAAATCATAAAGAAAGTACCAGTAAGAATTAAGAGGGGAAAAAATGGGTGCATGAAGAGAGCAAGAATGAGGGAGGAGAAGGGGGAGGAACCTTACAGAAAATCTCATCAGGAAGAAGAGGGGCATGGTGAAATGTGTGAGGTGAGGCTGAACTCAAGATAAAAGGGAGCAAACAAAACACAGGACTGCAGTGGGACCAGAATGCTCAAATCGCATGATTTTCTAAATATACACACAGTTGTGCCTGTGGCTTACCTTACCTAAGGGTCTCTCTGTTGCTTTGTCTGCCTCTTTCCATGTAGAGTTATCTGTGGTCCCCTCTCCCTGGGGTTGTTCCATTCCAGTGCTCTGACTTCCCCTCTTTCTCCTCTCCCACCAATGCTTTATCATCTTTCCACTTTGCCTAATCCACAGCAACTGAGGAACCTGCCAAACGTTTCATGTAATACATACACACTTTAGCAAAAAAAACAAAAATTCTTAATTGCTTTCTCCTGGAGCTGTGTGTCAAGTTCTGTGCTTCTACACTGGTTTGTCTGGATCATCTCCTTTAATTACCCTACAATTCAATGGAGCAGGTATAGTATTATCCTGATTTTAGAGATGAAACTCAGGTCTCAGTGAGTTGTTAGTAATGGGCAGTGAACAGATTAGGATTCAGGGAAACACAGAGCTCACTCTTATCCATCCAGAACTGATTAAGTAGGCAATGGCATATAGTTCTCAGACTGCATACTGCTTGGGGCACGAAGGATGCCCACGGAGCTCCATCTGACCTGACAGTGTCACCTTCACTTCCCTGCTGGTATTTCTGTACTTCCCCTCAATGGCTGAGTAGTGGAAAGACAGAGAATTCCCCTCCATAGAAGTCCTGCCATTCGTGTGTGCAACCTAAGCAGAACCCAGGGCCACTTCCTCTTTTGCTGTAGGTCTGTTTCCATGGTGCTGTTTCCCAGCTTGGCCTGCATTTTGTCTTCCCTTCCCTCAGTTGAACAGAATTGCTTCCTCTAACTACTGAGCTATTAAGACAGAATCTGGGAAATGATGAAGCAAGACCCAGGGGATTTAGGCAAAGAAATGAAGTATCAACTATATGAACTAGTAGAGAATTACCCATTTCTGATGTGGTTCAGTCAAGTATTATGCTATTTGTAAATGAAAATGTTAAATAATAATCTCAGTAAAGAAAGATTATCCAACACCAAGAACCTACTATCTTCTATTTCAGATCTTTGAAACACAGAGGTGTTTACTGCATAGTATGTGATGGGTTTTCCTTTTTTTTAATATATATATTTTCTTTTATTTATTTATTTTTCATTTATTTTTATTAGTTGGAGGCTAATTACTTTACAATATTGTAGTGGTTTTTGCCATACATCAGCCATGGATTTACATGTGTTCCCCATCCCGATCCCCCCTCCCGCCTCCCTCTCCATCCCATCCCTCTGGGTCTTCCCAGTGCACCAGCCCTGAGCACTTGTCTCATGCATGGTATTTGGTGGGTTTTTCTTCATTGAGAAATAAAAAGTCAACATAATCTTTTGCTGTAAGCACCCCTTTATCTAAAACTGTTGTGGACGGAGACCATGGATCTCATGAGATGACTAACATCCATAACCCAAGTATTTAACGAGAATGAAATAATATGCTGACCCTCTAAAAAGAAATAATATTCTTTAACCTGATAAGGCAAGGGAAAAGTGAAAAGACACTTCCCTTTATTCCCTTTTTCAATAAAAGGGGTTTCGCATGAAGCTAACTGATAGTAAAGGGTGTCTAAAAGGTTCGTTTATGAAGAGTAAGTCAGGAGGAAGCACTAATATCTTGAAATCCTATGGGGTTTTACAAAGTGCCAAAGAAATCACTGAGCAAACATGGCTAGCAGGCGTTTGCACCAGAGTCTACAGCAGAGAACTTCCTTATTTGTGAGCAGGGTCACATTTTCAACAGCAGTTTCTGACCTCAGGCTTACCCCTCCTCAGCCCGATGTCAGCAAATCTCTCCAAAGTTTGCCTAGGAAGACCTGCTCCTTTTACAGGTAACTGACCAAGATAGATTTGTCAACTCGGAGCCAAGCTCTTCCACTTTGTTTTTTCCTCCACAGTTTTCCACACATCTTTTCCACAGTCAGGAAAGTTTCCCTGAAGGCATCAGAGATTATATACAAAATGGGGCTTGGGTGAAATAAACTAAAATGATCCTTCCTGTCTCTAAATTCTAAGTTCTTTTCTATTTTCATCTGGAGCAACAGATACTTTAAAAAAAAAAAAAATTCCCCCAAAAAGCCTGAGAGCATTTTGATTTGTCACTGCATGGAGATTTGAAGTCTCTATCTGCACCCTCGCTCTCCTGGGAATTGGAACTAGCACTAGGCAGAATTAATCGACACATCACACCTCCAGTTCATCTCCTTTCCAGACTTCTGGAGCCTCTGTCATTTCTTCCTTGCTCTTGCTGTCTCAGCTCCCTGCCCCTGTTGAGAACAGAAAAAAAATTAAAAGTCACTCTCTCGCATAACGTGTTAGCTAATAAGTGTTTTTTAAGACATCACCCTACTCTGGGGTATCTGCTTTCTCAATTATTTTAGTAAAAAGAATGAAGACTCCTGCCTGCTGCCCCATCTATCTGTATGGGTAGAAATGAAGCCACCATAGGGCAAGCGTCCCTAAGGAGAGTTTCCTGGAAGACAGAACTCTGCCCGGATCTTTTTCAAATCACAGGGCCCGAACCCTGGTCTAGCTGTCTGCTTGGGTTATCCCAGCTTAGAGGACATCCGGATGCAAACCAAAGGAATTCAAGCATTCCTCTAAAGCTCTTCACTCATCCAGTATGCTTGCTTTTTAATGAAAATTTCTATATTGAATGATGGAGAAAATGAGTTATAGGAAAGGCTATGTAGACTGACCTTAATCATAATGAAAACTGCTCCCTCCATTTGTCCATTCCAGTTAGAACCAGTCCTTTCCCACCAGCCTATATAATTTCTGAAGCTGAGCATCCTCAAAAGAATATTTCACGAGAAGTTTGCAAAATGTCAACCTATTTTGGAAGCAGCAGGGCATGGCTGCCTCATTCTGCATTATACTTAATTTAATGTAGACTTTAGTTTGAGGAGATTTATGCAAGAATGGTAACAAAAAATCAGTAACTTTTATTTTTAAAAACCCCCAAAAGGAATTATTTTTATTATATGATTATCTTATATTTATTCTTTATATTAGGACTTCATAGTAAAACAGAAACTCCAGGTCCTACACAAGAAAAGAATGGATTCTCCTGTGTAGGAGAAATAGTTGTCATAACTATGTTGGAGTTTAATGGCTCAATTTAGTCAATAGTTAAAACTATTTGTATGTAAATAGCAGTGTTAAAAGTTGTGAAGTGGGGACTTAAAGACTGAAAGCAGCTTGCAGATAATGTTTTGCCTGGCTTACATAATGCCTTTTGGAAATGTGAGCTAAATGACAATATTTACAAATCAGGAGATTTCACGTACAAATCTAGATGTCTGGCTTTTCTTAAAATCAGGTAAGATCTGGCCACTCTGTACTCCCAGTCTTGAATGACAACAAAGAGCCTTCCCCCCAACCCCCTCGACCCGACAAGCTCCCTTTCGGAGGAAACCTGTGCCCGGCTGATGGATCAACTCGGTCCCCACCACTTCCTGTTATTGTGCGTCTGTGCGCATGTGCGCAGGAGGCTGGCTTTACCCGTTGACACTACCTGCCTTTCTCCAGAAGGCATTTGGTTTTCTAGCCTCTACTTTACGTTTTGTATTTCCTGAAATTTCCTCACTGCCATTCCCTGCTGCTCCAAATTTATCTCTTCATTTCTTTTTCTATTTCTCATGCTCCATGTCCTGGTGCAATTCCGCCCCTGACAGAGGTCAGTTGCAGCTGGAGTGTTCCTGCTGAGAGCTTTCAAACTATTTTGTGCAAAAATACATATCTGGCACAGGAAACATTGTTTGCCCGTGTGCTTGAAAATCAAATCAATCTATACTTAGTACCAAAGACCATGGAGACGCTTAAAACCATGGCCTATTTGAGATTGCACTGCAGTTAAACCTGCTTTTACCCTTTGGTGCCTGTTGCAGCTGCTGTAGGCAGAATTAGCTCTATCTGGGACTCTTTCTACTCAAAAGCATAACAATTATATTCTTCCTGTTAGTATTTTGCTTTCTCTGAAAGCAGCATTGAGGTTCCAAATTTCTTCTAGAAGTTCACAAACATGTTTTATATCAAGTGGCAATTCATGTATGTCTCAGTAGTGTAGAAACATGTAGCTGGAAGGACTATATTCAGGATACAGAAGAATCAGAAAGTCAACTGCATATTCCACACTGCTGCTTAGATAGCTAATAAACAGGTGTCTCAAACTTATTGTGTCTAATAGTACATGTCTAATTTCATCTCTCCAAACCTGTTAATCCCAGCGGGATTCCTATTCAGCAAATGGCAACTCCAGCCTTTCAGTTGTTCAGGCTAAAAGCCTTGGAGTCATTCTTGATTTCTCTCTTGTTCTTATACCTCACATTTCATCCATTTGCAAATCCTGTTGGTTGCACATCCAAAAATGTCCAGAATCCATCCATTCCTCACTACTGCCATTAATATCAGCATAACCAAAGGCACTGTTATCTCTCACCTGATTTACAGAAGTAGGCTGTTACCTGGTCTCTCTTGTCCCCTTTAGTTCATTCTCTAAACAATAACCAGACCGCTCTTCTTAAATGTAAGATCGGGACACTCCCCAACACTCCCCAAATTTCCCGTTTTCCAGACGAGAATCCAAAATCCTTAGAGTGGCCCAGGTCACTATGTGGTTTACATGCTGTCCCCTCATCCTGATGTCTCTAAACGTACATCCTGTTCTTGCACCTGGCCTTGCTCAGTCTGCTGCAGTCAGACTGATCCTGTTCCCATTCCTCAGATACACATGCCCCACCTCAGAGCTTTGGTATCTCTGGGTCCTTTGCCTAGAATGCTCTTCCCTTAGAAAATCCTCAAATCTGAACTCAGTCATGTCTGATTCTCTGCGACCGCACGGACTGTAGCCCACAAGGCACCTCTGTCCATGGGACTCTCCAGGCAAGAATACTGGAGTGGGGTGCCATTTCCTTCTCCAGGGGATCTTCCTGAACCACAGATTGAATTGTCTCCAACATTGCAGCGGAGATTCTTTACCATCTAAGCCACCAGGCAAGCCTCATCTCCTTGAGGTCTTTGCTAAACATTTCCTCATGGTCAGGTCTTCCCTGACCACTCTATTTAATTAATTTTCTCTTTGTCACATAGCATATTGCCCTCACTTGTTTTTTCCTTGTCTGCCTCTGCAACATATACACTCTGTTATGTGTTCACTGTGCAGTGTATACACTCCACAATGAGTGCTTTATGAGGGCAAGGACTTTTCCATTGCTCTTTTCAGTATCCAGGACAGTGCCTTAGACATAATAGTTCCTCAATAAATACTTGATGAATGGATTAGGTAGAAATGCCACCCACTTTTTAATTATTCTATTTTCATCACTGAAGTCTACAAAGAAGAATGCATGCTTCCAATCATGAGCATATTTATGTGATCTTTAAATGAACGGAAACCAAAATAGAAAAGGTTTATTTCTTATATTTTCTGGATATGAGCAGCAATTCTTGATTTATCAAAGTTAATCCCTCCTGCTGAATTCTAAACATGTGGAACCTTAAATATCTGATGAAAGGAAAATTTGCTATTTCAAGTTAAGTCAAGCTAAGGGGTAAAGGATTCCAGTTTTGGTATTATTTTGTCTCTTGTCAACTGCACTGAGGATCCCAGTGCTTCTTAAATAGGCCCTTTGGGGAGACATGCTTCGGCTATTATGTGGGGCATGGTTCCGGGTCTGAGGTCCTCTCTGTTAATTCAGTGGCATCATTGACTGCTGTATTTGTTTTGCTCAATTAATTAAACAAGGAGACCATTATACCGAGGTGGTTCTAATGCCTCGGTAGCCCACGTGCATAAAGAAACCAAAACCTTAGCGTGTCTGTCCCTCAAGGTTAAGGTCTTGAAACCTGAGGACAACTCACCACAAACAGGGAACTAGGCTATCCCAAATAATGCAAATGCGTAAGCTACGGCCAATCAAACAGTGTCCTTGCATACTTCTGCCTCAAAAAGCATGTCCCCCAGCTCCTGTGGGCAGAGGGCTCCTAACAATTTCCAGTTGGGTACTGCCAGATTCAAATTGATTTTTGCTCACATCAACTCTTAAAATTTTTCATAGTCTTCCATTTATCTTTTAACAGTTCCAACACCTTAATGTGGGTTAAGACCTTACAGCCATTGAAAGTGAAAGTGAAAGTCGCTCAGTCATGTCCGACTCTTTGTGATCCATGGACTATACAGTCCATGGAATTCTCCAGGCCAGAATACTGGAGTGGTTAACCTTTCCCTTCTCCAGGGGATGGTCCCAACCCGGGATTGAACCCAAGTCTCCCGCACTGCAGGTGGATTCTTTACCAGCTGAGCCACAAGGGAAGCCCAAGAATACTGGAGTGGGTAGCCTATCCCTTCTCCAGTGGATCTTCCCAATCCAGGAATCGAACTGGGGTCTCCTGCATTGCAGGCAGATTCTTTACCAACTGAGCAATCGGGGAAGCCCATTCGGCTATATTATTTAAATGCATCATGCTTCTGAATTTGAAAAAAATATAACTGCAGGAGAAAGACAAAAAAAAAAAAAACCCAACAGAGAAGTAGGAACAATGATAAAACAAAACAAAATAACCACAGATTAACCATCTTAAAGTTTCTGACTTTTGTTTGTCAGGGTTAATTTTGCATGGGTGTGATCCTTGTTCATTGCATATGCCACTAAATAAGTTAAAACATGATGTGACCAATTACCCAATGCACTTATTAATTCTGGAATTGCCATTCACCTATTTCAGGGGATTCTTTAATGCTGACTTTTATTCAAAGCACCGTGGGACAACATAAGACTTGACAGATAATCATAGCTCATATTTACAAAACTCTCACCTTGTACAGGCACTGTTCCCTGGGCTTAAGCATATTAACTAATTGCAATGCTGTGAAGTGGAGACTGTCATACAAGAGGAAAAGGTTGTCTCCGACCTTCTTCTGGGTCAGAAAATTTAACTGACAAAGACAGATTAATAGGTGAAAAGCATATTAAGTGTGACTGTATTTTTTACATTATACATGGAAACCTTCACAAGATGTGAGGAAGTAACCAGAGCAGGAAGCTTTTATACATTTTAGACAGAGAAACAATAAATTTGTGAAGAACTGATAAGATGAAAGGATTGGCCTAGGGGTAATAAGCAATGAAGAAGTAACTAGGAAGAATGAGTCTAGTTTAACAAAGTTTGTTTGTACCTGTTTCTTAGCCCCTGATTCCCTATCTCTGTAAGAGTGTCTTCCTTCCTCTTGGTACGTGGAGGACATTTCTCATGTGGAAGTTTTAGTCAGTTTCAGGGAAGAAGGGCAAGAGTGAGGAGGTTAGAGTGATCTTCCTGCTTCTGCTTTGTTTTAAATTCCTTCAGTGTAAGAAATTTAACATGTCAAGGTGGCGTATTTTGTGTGTAAAGCCCATCACTGTTATTATCTCCATTTTACAGATGAGGAGACTGAGTCAAAAAGAGGTTAAGTAATTTGACCTAAGGTCACAAAGCTAGTTAGTTGCAGCAGTTGGTTTGGACGCAGGTAGTCTGGTTCTAGAGTTCATTCTCTTACCCATGGCTATAAAAAAAGGAAATAATACTGTAGTATAATAAAAGGCTTCCCAGGCACAATGGTAAAAAAAAATCCACCTGCCAATGCAGAAGACACAAGAGACGTGGGTTCAATCCCTGGGTCAGGAAGATCCCCTGGAGTGGGAAATGGCAACCTGCTCCAATATTCTTGCCTGGGAAATCCTATGGACAGAGGAACCTGGCAGGCTACAGTCCATGGGGTCACAGAGTCGGACATGACTGAGCACACACACATAATAAAAAATATATCTGGTCTTTGTCCCCAGTTTTCTGGCAGATCTCCTAAAATCCTTGAAATTTCATGGGAGCTAAGAGTGACTTCTATTATTCACAAGAAAGAACCCCTTTGGAGCACAGATATCTGAGTATATATTAGTGTAGCAGCTTAAACTTAGTCTTCTAGATGGTCTCAGAAAAGGGCTGTCACCAGAAAGAGCAAATGATTGGAGTGTTGGAACTTTCAGTACCACCCACTGATGTCTGAGAATTAGGAGAGAGGGGGCTGAAGATTAAACTCTTAATCTGTGGGATTTGAGTTAAATTGCTAGGACACCCAGTATCTGCTGAGCATTGGAGAATTAACTTGGTGATATTGGAAAACACGCCAGAAATACAAAAACACAACTCAAATATTGCCAATGAGATAAGAATCCTCACTGAGAGTTATTTAAAGTCTTATTCATAAGTTCTGATGGAGGTACCTGATAAAATCTCTCTCTTGCAGAATCACTAGCACTGTTTTGAGTTTGACAAAATTTGAACACATATATTTAATCAAGAATGTAAAACTCTAGCCTCAAGCAATTTTACCTCTTCTGGAAATGCTTTTTACCTCCCCACAATCCTCAACTCTCTGATACGAAATCGTGAAAGTGGTTAGAGATCATTTAACATCAGAAAGGTGGAATAAGGGTACAGAAGGATATTCTGCCCCAGAGATTCTTTTTATTGAGGCCCCTACCAGGAATCTCAGGACACCATTGGCTATTTGGAGAGTGTAGCAGGGAGGGGTAACTCTGGACACCTCAGTTATACTCGTGGTAGGGTATTACACTGATGACAGGATGGTTAGCCTTCCCAGGCAGAAAAGGCCAGAGGCTTATAAAGAATGTAACTTCGTCTTTGTAAATTCTAGTCACGTGTATCAAACATACTTTCAGAATACATGTCAGCTTGCTTCTGCTGCACATTTCTGAAGCAACAACAAAGTTTTCTGACATTGAAAGTTGTAAATGTATTCCTTCTCAGTCAGCTTTTTGAACCTTTAGTTTTTAATTCTAGGAAATAAAACTGAATTTGTTTAACTTATTTAATAATAGTGAAATTAATTAAAAGGAAAATAATTCATTTAAACTGAAAAAAATTTTTATATCTTTTCCATATTGTAATTAACTTTGGAAAAACAAAGCTTTTTTTCAATACCTCTTATTCTTATGCTTAAAACATGATTTACCAATACAGTTTAAAATTTCTTTCCTTACGCATACCTTCTAATTTCCCCCAAAGCACAAAGAAAAAGCATTTTGATTATTGTAAGCATTTGATAAAATGCTTGTTTAACACACTTTGAGAGTTAGAGGACAGTGTGCTCTTTCTAAGAGGTAAATCTGGTCATGTTACACTCTATTTCAATGTTTCCATGACTCCCTACCACTCTCAGGATAAAGTCCAAATACCATAGCATAGAACTGATGGTAGGTAGCAGCCATATCATGCCAGACCTTTGAGCATCCTTCCTCCTTCATCTGGAGTGTCTTCTGCACACTTTGTGCCCTTCATCCAGCCTCCTCCTGCCTCAGCTCTCCGTTTGATGATCTGTCTTTCCTGAGCACCCCCCGCCCCCAGTTGGACCGGGTTGGGTGCCCCTGCTGTGTGCTGCTAGTCTGCACATTCACTGATGATAGAGATTATATTTTCTCTTCCTTGGATTGCTGGGACCTAGGACAGTGCTGATACATAGTCTGACTGATGACTATTTGTCAGATCAACAAGTCAACACATTGATCTATATTATCAAAAAGTTGACATGAGACGAAGGTAGGTCATGGATACCCAGACAAATGCTGTCCATAGCATACTGTCTATACTTTCCTTTAAAAATATTTTTAATTCATTCCACAAATAATATTTGAATGCCAATTTGCCAGATACTACTCTAGGTCCTTGGGATAGACGTTGGAGAATAAAACAAGGATCTCTACCCTGCTGGAGCTTAATATTCTAACAAGGAGAGTGACAATAGACATAACAAAAAAGTTAGGTGATGATTTTTATGGAGAGAAAATGCAGAGCAGGACAAGGGGGTTCAGATATGTGAGGACAGGGGACAGGTTGTAACTTTAAATAAGGGAGTTAGATAGGCCTCATCAAGAGGGAGTCATGTGAGCAAGTGTTAGAGTAAGCAAGTGTTTGCACATGGATGTTGAGGGGAAGAAAATGTAGGCAGAGAACAGCTGATGCAAAGGCCAGATCTGGAGTAGGAGTTTGCCCAGCTTATTCCAGGAACAGCCCAGAGGCCAGAAGGGTTGGAGCAGAATGAATGAAAGGGATGAAGGGGAAGGGCGAGGCAGAGAGGAGGTGGCAGAGGTAGGCACGAGGTGTATAGGATCTGAGATCCGTTCTGAGTCAAATGGAGGGCCTGGAAGCGTGGCAAGCTTTGCCTTACATTTTGAGTACATAAGCCCTATTTGGGAAATGAGCTCTATTTTTATAAATAAGAAAATTATCTTTCTTAGTTGATCGTTTCCACTTTCATTTTCTTGGGCAGCCAATTCTGTACCAAAGAAGAATTTCCTCCTATATGTCTGAGTCTTATCCAGTATTTCTCAGCCAAGTTATTGTGGTGCACAGGGATGTTATGACCTGTGGCGAGATATTTTTCCAGAATTCACAGTCAAGTTGATTTTTAGGATGTTTTAAGATGGAATATAAAAAAATGTGATTTTAATTCTGATTTTTAAATATTATTTCAAAATAAGGAGTGGTAAGAGTTTTTATGTGAAGGAGCAGGAGATGAATGATGTGGTATAAGAATTGATCATTATAGCTACATAATTGTCCTGCAGAATGTTAAAGCATCATTGAATCAAATGCTCTATGTGAACCTTGGGAACAAAGCCAACATTAGAGAAAGCCTCACTTCCAGATTCTTGTGTTTTTACCGTATCAAAATAAAATGTATTTTCTAGGAACTGGTCCTAGACATGTTTTGTTATCAGTTCAAAGGAAAAGCCACATAAAGAGTGTTTCCAAAATGCACTAGAGAAGATATCTTACAGAAGATAAATAGATAATAAATCTGACAAAAACTGTTTAGCTGCAAAAAAAATGCAAAGCAATCATGAGGTACTTAAATGAATTTTGAGAAGAAAAAAGAGAATATTAGAATATTCAGATGAGAATATAGAAAGTTAGTGAAACACATTCTCAGACTGTTTGGGAGTGAGAACATCTCTGTTCTCCCTGCTGGTGAACAGAAAGCAATGTGATACTGTGGACTATAAATCTGAAAAGGTATCACATCTTTTGGCCTTGTACTCCTGGGAAAGTTTGTTTAGGAAATAATGCAACAAAAAAGTTAAATTGCAGTTTTAGAGAGAAATCATATATATATATATATGTATATATATATATATATATATATATATATATATTCCAAAGAAAAGAGAGTTAAATAACACTTAATCCATATTAAGAAGTGTTATACAACTTTAAATATTTTATGAAAAATTAATGATATTTATAATGATGTTTGCAGGATGAAATAAAGTTCAGCACATGGCCTGAGCATATAAAAAAAATGATAGAAATAAAACCTTAGTGGAAATCCATTAAACTATTAAAAGTCATCATTTTTAAATGGTGATGTCATGGAAGGGTATTTTTTCTTATATTTCTATTACACAGCATTGATAATAAATATTTATGTATAATATTTCTAACACTTCTGTTTTACTATAAATTATATATTTTAATGTACAAATCTGTTTAATTTTTTGCACATAAACTTTTAAGAGTACTTTAGAATAAGATAAAGCTATTTTCAAAGTATGCTTGCTCAGTTGCTTCAGCCATGTCTGACTCTTTGTGACCCCATGGACTGTAGCCTACCAGGCTCCTCTGTCCATGGGATTCTCCAGTCAAGAATACTGGAGTGGGTTGCCATGCCCTCTTCCAAGGGAACTTTTCAACCTGGGGATTGAACACACATCTCCTGTAATGCAGGTGGACTCTTTACCACGGAGCCACATTTTTTTAATTAAAAAAAAAATTAAAATCTTTTCATCTAGTCAGAGGTATAATATGAATACAAGCATATAGGATATACCAGAAGATCTTCATTGAAGACTCTTATAAATTTTCTAGTGTCAAACCATTAACTTGCTATCAATCTGAGTAAAATGAATTAGTGACAGTCTATTTGGTGCTAACTAGGATATGTTGGGCTTCCCCGGTAACTCAGACAGTGTGGTACGTTAACATTTACCAAATTATTCATGAAGCTGGCTTTATGGAGATTTTAAGATAGGTCAAAACCTAAAAGTACTACCATAGATGCACAGGATAAATATTTCATATAAATGTATGTAAATATTTCGTGTAAAAAGCAACAAATCTAAACTCTGTATACCTACAGTGTTCTTGTAGGAAGTGTGGAAGAAAAGCTGATGCAAATTTGCAACTCTTGATGAACGCGTTAAAACCTCTATATAGACATTACAGATAGAAGAGCATCGTTGTTTGCTAGTTTGATATTTCACTCTGTTAGTTTTGTTCAGTGACAGCCCACATTAATGTCAGGCTTGATAAAGACATCACTGCCTTTCTTTTTGGAGAAGGAAGGTTGTTAGTTTTTCAAAGGCAAGCCACTTAATTTTCTTACTAGTAAAAATGGGTATCTATTATTTTAAAAACATAGGTTGTTTTTTTTTTTTAAATTAAGTTTTTGCCCTTGAAAGGCTGGGAAAATCAGCATTTTTAGAGCGCCATTCCATTGAAAGGCAGTTTGGCTTGATGAATTCAAACCCTGAGATGTTTTCTTTCTTCTGGAAGTCCTCATGGCATAGTTGGCTCACTTTTCTACACCTTTGTGGCCTCAATTGTTCCAAGCCTCCCTCCAGAACAAGTTAAGCATGTGGGCATTCAGACCACTTTTCCAACAAAGTGTATTTTCCCTCCAGATTCAAGGCCTGGTGATTATAATGGTGGGAATTGTGAATATTGTCCTGACACAAAGCCAACCTAACACTTCCAGGACTTAACTCTTAGTTCCCCAAAAAGGCCGTTTCCTGGAAGAACTCGCTGAGTTCATGCAGGTGAGCCGCTCTTTTCTCCAAAGCTTGCTTCTCACTGTGCTTCACCCTTCTGGTGCTTTTAAATATTTTGTTGGAAATCCCTCTCCCAAGAGTTGGAACCCTTGATACAAACTTGTTATGGTAGTCCCTAGTTTTCAGTTTAGTGGGAGTGGACATTAGGGTTTTTTAACCAATGGTCACATAGATATTTCAGCTCCTTCATTTGAGCAATGAAAGCCATGGTATGAACTTCACACCAGCTCTAGCAAAACACTGCATTTTATGACCCCTTAGTCATAAAAAGACACAGTACCATCACAATTTAATACCCCAAAGTAGGGGGAGGATGGGAGGTCCGCATCCTACCATCCTTACTGAAATTCCTTACTTAGCTTGGCAGTCACTTACTTTCCTGGATTTCTTTCCAGTCAGTCCATAACAAACTTAGTAGAGCATGAGCCAGCTGCCCTGTGGGTGAGTTTGGAAGCTGATCCTTTAGCCCCAGTTAAGCCTCAGATCTGCAGCCCGCGCCGACAGGGAGATTGCTTAGTTACATGCTAACATTCTAAACTGCCTTTTAGAATTGCCAGGTCTGCATTCAAGGGGGCAACTTCGTGTCGCCGTGACCACCTTGATCTCCCATAGAGAACAGCTCGGCAAGAGAAACATTATGGAAATATTCCAGAAAACCTTACTTCTCCATTTAGCCACAGGGAAGAGGTGGGAAGAAGATGTGAGCTTGAAACCTTAAACATTTAGGATTGGAGGAGCTAGTCTCAATATTACTTCTAAATTTCCTCCAACAGTGGGTGTTCTGTGCCAGGAAAGTGTCTCCCATTCACTGGATCATCATCTTGGAACACCTCTCTTGTTCGATCTCTGTTTTAGTCCATTTTTTATTCGATAAGGAATCAAGATACTCAGTGGAATCGTTCCTCAGTCTCCTGAAATGTGTAGTTTTGATTCCTGGTCACAGGTGTTACACTGTGTTTACCTGATGTTCCCCTCCAGCTAATCCGGAAATATAGTCATTTTTATATTATTTATACATGTGACGCACGTACTTTAGAGATTTTCATACTGAGCATGTAAGCCTTTAAATTTTTAAATCTTGTAATCTATGGCAGTTTTATAGAAACCTGACAGTTACAGCTGGATAAAGAACCACAATGGTGCGGGTGAGTAAAGAAGTTATTTAGGGAGAAGAGATGGCTTTGAGCAATATTGTGAGATAGACCCAGGGTTCCTTCTGAGGACTGACAATTTACCGTCCATCCCCCATTCTTGCCTCTTCCTCTGAGTATCTGTGATGAATCATTACCCAAATAAACCGGACTAGCTACTTCATCGCAAAGCTTTGGGTGTTCGGTTATTAATAAACTCCTTTATACAGCAGATAAGAACTGAGGCTTAAAACAAGATGCCTAGCTTAAAGTTATACAACTCATAATGGCAAACACAGAGCTTAAAAACAGGTTTTCGGGTTTAAAATTCCATACTCTGCCATATGCCAGTGATGCCTAAGCTAACATTGGTTTTTATCTTTGTAAAATGATCTGCAATTAAGGAATAATTTTCTGTGCATCTTTTTAAAATTGAGAATGTTTATAGCTACTACTAGCAACATCTGCATAGAGGGTCTGCTAACTTCTCTTTGAGAGTCACTGTGAAAGTAGAATGTGATGAGGTCTATAAGCCCCCACCAGGGTATCTGGGCAGTACAAGCTCCCTGACCATGCAGTTCTTACCCTTCTGAGCTTACCTGCGTGAGTAGGCACCCAGTGACTACCCCTGGGATTTCAGGACAAAGTTTCATTACACTGTTATTTCAATGTAAAGCTAAGCAAAACTAAGCTTTTCCCCCCTAAAAGTATGAAAACCTTTTCCAATGAATGTACAATTTGTTTTAATATCAGAACTAGTTTTATTAACCTCTTCTCAGTTACTACTTTCCTAGTTGCCTTACAAGCCCAGTTATGAACCCACAGAGCATATCTTTCCTTTTCTAGTAATCTGGAATCCTCTGGTTCAAAGGGTATGTAAATTAACTGTTAAGACTTTGGTTTTAATCATTAATATAACATCCTTTCCTTGGGTATATTTTCCTTTCAAAAAGAAGAACCAAGAGAAAGAAGTATTTAACACAAAGGACTCCCCTGGTGGCTCAGCTGCTAAAGAACCCGCCTTCCAATGCAGGAGATGCAAGAGTCTCAGGTTCAATCCCTGGGTCAGGAAGATTCCGTGGAGAAGGAAATGGCCACCCACTCCAGTATTCTTGCCTGGAAAACTCCATGGATAGAGGTGTCTGGAGGACTACAGTCCACAGGGTGGCAAAGAGTTGAACATGACTGAGCACGCATGCAATTGAATAAATACTGATGGAATTTCCAATAATGTATGAAATAGCAGTTATATAGATGGGAGGAAAGGAACATGTTTTAAGCCCTCAGAAGATCCTAAGAAGAGCCAACTTTCTTCTTTTTTATATATGGGTGATCTTTTTAATAAGAATTGGAACAGGTTCAGAGAATGAGATAAAATGTTACCTCTTCTCCTCTGCTTGAAATGTTGCCCCAGAGTCAACAATATAAAAGCATCATGATGGGAAGCCAAGGCTGTGGGGCTCAGACAAATCTAGATTCAAATTCTTAGCCACATACAAGCCAATGTGTCCTTTGGTACATTGCAAATTGATCCTCAGTTTCTTCCTCTGAAAATATGGGTAGCTCCTTGGCAGAGTGGTTGCAGGATTTAATGAACTGATATAGGTAATGCATCAGCCCTACCTAGCACTTTACCTTCTGTACCTCATTTCTACTCCATCCCTGTAGCATTAAAGTGTGCTCACAAATCCCTTTCTTTCTCCTCTCCAGATAAATGCTGCGGTTTCTTGGATTTATTTCTTAAAACCAGAGAAATTTCTAGGAATTGGCAGCAGTTAGGAGCACAGGGAATGATTTAGAAGCTCCCCTAAGAAGTCAGAGAAAGCAGTTCCACGGTAGAGATATTCTTCTGCATCCACAGAAGTTTATTTACTATTCAAAAGACTACACAAGTTAAAAAAGATGAAGATTCATTAGATCCAAATCCCCACTCTCTTTTCCCGGATCTAAATCAGATGTTCCCACAGTTACCTGTGTGCTGCCCAAGCTGCCAAAACTTGAAATTTACAACCCCCTTGATTTTGTATTTCAGGAAATTTGATTTTGTGATCTAATTTTAGAATAACAACTAGTCCTCCACAGAGAGTCTCAAATTTTCCTGTTTCTCAAGGAATTACAATTTCTGAGTTTCTCTATGAAAATCTAAATATATAGTCTTCTATTTCTGTTTTTTTTTTTTTTTTCTCTTTGCAGGAAAGGGGATAAATCACTCAATATATAAATTCTGTGAGAAGCAACACTAGAATCTTGTGCAGAACCATCATTAATTGAACAATTCTCCAATAAGGCAAAATATACTAAAGTACTCTGTAAAGGCTCAGTGATATTTACAAAGGCCAAAATAAATCTATAAAAGGTATGTACATAGACATATTTTTATTTTTAACTGATCTAAAATAAAACCGTCTTCCTTATCTGAACTCTTCACAGAAGCCATACTGATCGTCTAAAGCTAACAACCACCTGAATGATCATTTCATCAACAACTCAGTGCTTGGCCCTGCCCTCTGCTCAGAAAACAGCATCCAGCTCAGCTTTGGACACGGCTAGGCCTGTTTACATGGAGAAGGCAATGGCACCCCACTCCAGTCCTCTTGCCTGGAAAATCCCATGGATGGAGGAGCCTGGTGGGCTGCAGTCCATGGGGTCGCTAAGAGTTGGACACGACTGAGCGACTTCACTTTCACTTTTCCCTTTCATGCACTGGAGAAGGAAATGGCAACCCACTCCAGTGTTCTTGCCTGGAGAATCCCAGGGACGGGAGAGCCTGGTGGGCTGCCGTCTATGGGGTCGCACAGAGTCGGACACGACTGAAGCGACTTAGCAGCAGCAGCAGCAGCAAGCCTGTATACATACTTTTGTGTAGTTTCATCTTTTCCTTGCTCTCAATTCAAGAGTGAGATCTTACTCCCTGGTTTCAACATCATCTGTCCTTTATTTTGGAATTTAAAAAAATACAAGTTGAGCAATATGTGATTTCCTATGCCACAAAGTCAAAGACCCACATAATTTTCCTGGTAGAACTCCTGACATTCAAGATGTTTATAAACCTTCAGATTTATTGATAACATTTTTTAAATTGGAGGTTAATTGCTTTATGTTGTGGTGGTGGTCTCTGCATACATCAGCATGAATCAGCCGTAATTATATATACACACACACATATATATAAAACCTCTGCTTTTTGTGCTTTCCTTCCCACACCCTCGATTGTCACAGGGTGCCAGGCTGGATACTGATAGAATTTTAATTCCATTTTCTCCAGGTTTCTCATAGAACTTACATTCCGAGCCGGGAATTTAAGTTCTCTACTGAGTTGTTTTTCTGGTGTGACTCACTCACTTCACAAGTGAACCTCTTGTCTCTGCAACAAGCTTCAGCTTCCCGACTGAGGGATCTACCATGTTTTAAAGGGTTCTTAAACCTCCCACTATGTCTACCACTGAGTTTGATGATTAAAATACCATCAGTAAAGTTTAGATGGGTTAAAGTGAATACCTGATAGTTGAAGATATTGGTTGAAAGACTCAATTTGAACAAATACATTGTTTAAAACTTTATTTTAATGGAAAATTTGGAGAGAAGATACATAATGAACCTCATGCTCCTATCACCAGCTTCAATAATTCTCAACGCATGAGAATGTGTAGTTTTTTTTTTAAACTGATAGACTACATTTTGAGCACTTTCAGATTTACAGACAAATTAAGTGAAACAGAATTCTCATATATTCCTTTCTCTCTTTTCCCAGTTGCCCCTATTATTGACATCTTGAGTCACTGTGGTACATTTGTTACAATTGATGAGACAATACTGAGACATTATTATGAACTAAAATCCACAGTTCATTTTAGGGTTCACTCTTTGTACTGTACATTCTATGATTTTAACAAATATATAATGACATGTACCTACCACTACTGTATCATACAGAATGTGCACGCGAGCATGCTCAGTCATGTCTGAATCTTTGAGCCTCATGGACTGTAGCCTGCCAGGCTCCTCTGTCCATAGGATTTTCCAGGCAAGAATACTGGAGGGGGTTGCTATTTCCTTCTCCAGAGGATCTTCCTGATCCAGGGGTCAAATCCACATTTCCTGCACTGGCAGACAGATTCTTTACCACAGAGCTGTCTGGGAAGCCCCATAATACAGAATAGTTTTACCAAATAGTTTTTCATATTAAGAAAATAATAACTAACTCTTAATTACCACAGGGATAATTATGTTCACACTATTGAAGATATTTATATCCAGATTCAGTTCACATTTTATGCTTCTTATGATTTCATATCTATTGTGTATTTCAATTCATAGCAGTCTCCTTTGGTAGACATTTTTATCCCCATTTCCTAGATAAAGATATCGGAGATCTGGAAGATTAAATAACTTGCCAAAGGCCAAGCAACTAGTAACTAGCAGAGCAAGGATTCCAACCTAGATTAAGTGGGATTAATTCATGCTGCAAAATTTATGACTTGGTAAATGATGGAAATGCTAAAATTAGTCCTTTCTACCATTTGCAGAGCAATTAAGCATGTAGTTGAAAGCAGATCCAGATGGCAGAAGGCTTCCCAGGAGCAAGGTTTCCTCTGCTACGGCAGAGGAGTAACAATCTGGAAGTGATGCTGGGGGAGTGCTTGATGGCCCAACTCACCTCTCCTCAGCTTGTGCATCACGTGTAAGAATGAACAATTGTAAGAAACGTGTTGGGTCCAGGGAGATGGCCAGGCTTCAATCAGGTGATGGAGCTGGTGGTAGAAAGTGTTATTTGCGGTGGCATAGAGCTTCCACATGGTACACGGGGCAACTGATGAGGGAAAAGGGAGCCGTGGGAGGATGTGTGCAGAGGAAGAGAAGCCCTAAGCTCAGTGGGGATGAGCACAGAAGCCAAAAAGTCTTCCATCTCAGCCAGTAATTGAGGGAAGAAGAATGCTAGGCGTGATGAGTTTAATTGACCACAAGGTTTTCAAAAGCATCCCCCTTTGAAGTCCTGGGTAGGATTTGGCAATCCCCACTCTGAGTCCAGAACATCTGTGGTCAAAAATCTGCTTTCCAGTTGCTCAGAACCACGCTCTTTGAGAGGGAGTCTCTCGCTCAGCAGCCTGGCCCCTGCACACAGGAACGTCCCACCAGGTCCTAAGGGGTAGTGGTCTAATGCTGAGCATGGCTCAGGCTGATGCACGGGTAGGATATCCCCTAGGGGTAAGCTGTGAGCTTGGTTTTGATGGAGAGGTCTCTGGAGACCTAAAGCACAGGAGCAGGGTGGTGACAGTGAGCATGGCCCTTGAGAAGTATTCTGCCCTTTCCAATCATACTATAGGGCCAGTTCTCTGAAAAGCTGTGTCACAGGGGAAATATACTCTTGAGTTTAGAAACCACTCTTTTTCTTCCATTCTGGTGCCTTCCTCTCTACCCTTTCCCATGACTCCATCATCTCTGCTGCTGTAGCCCACCACTAGATAGAGTTTCTCCCCTGGGCATGTTTTCATGCAAACTTTTTGTCTCTCTGGATTCCAAAAGAATGTAACTGTTTTATATCTAATCCTATATTAATTGGCCCCACCATTCTGATAATCATGCAGTATGCATGTTGTAAATCTATTCGAACTACTTATCCTATGAATAAATGCCTCAATAATACCTGAATTGAGGAATAATGATTACCAGAAATTCAGCAGGAAACAAAAGAGATCGTCTTTCTGTTTCAAAGAACTTGCACTGTGATAAACTATGAAAGAAAAGTACAAGTTACCCTGGGGAGATTTTTAAATGTAGTCCTAACTTACTGTAGATGGTCAGAGAAAGCTTCTTAGAGAATGAGACATTTGAGAAGAAATAAGAGTGAGCTACTGGTCTCCACCAGAGGGTCTTGTCATCTTGAATACATGTGGGGACAGAAAACTCACTACCTTACAAAGCAGCTTAGCTTTAGGTAGGCCTGAGTGATAGGAAATTCTTGTCGAGTTAAAATCCTTTTAGCCTCTCTGAGTGTAATTCCTCTTCAGGCCATCCGTTCAAATATCTGCCCCAGGTTTAATTTACTATGGCAGCTGCTGAATCCTATGTGCCTCAGACATTGAATGCCAGAGTTGAAGGGTGAGAGCACAGTTTCCAGATAAGAAACCTGCCTCTTACCTTTTTAAAAAGCCACATTATACCTTTACTCCATGCCAGACTTTGTGCTAATTGGGAAGATTAATTTAATTTGATTAATCCTTCCAATAATCCCAGAAGGGGAGTATTGTTTTCTTTCAGCAGATGAGTAAACAATGGCAGAGAGAAAGATGTGATTTACCTAAGGGCAAGCTGTTCTTTGGGGGCTGAGCCAGCGCTGAAACTTGAGTCCTCCAAAGCTCTTTCTCCTGCCATTGCATGACCAAGAGTGACCCTCTTCAGACAGCGACCAGTTCAGTGTTGGGAAGTCCATGCAAAATTACAGGTCTGAAGGCTGAGGGACAATCTGAAGCTTTTAAAAAAAATTTCCAAAAAGCATAATATATAGGTAGTGTGTGTATGTGTTAGTTGCTCAGTTGTGCCCAACTCTCTGCAACTCCATAGACTGTAGCCCACCAAGGCTCCTCTGTCCATGGGATTCTCCAGGCAAGAAAACTGGTGTGGTTTGCCATTTCCTTCTCCAAGGGATCTTTCTGACCCAGGAATCGAACCCAAGTCTCCTGCCTTGCAGGCAGATTCTTTACCGGCTGAGACACCAAGGACGTCCTAATACATAGGTAGGTAGGTACTTTTCTTTGTTACTCTCGAGGCCAAGGTTAGTGTGATGGGATGGTGTCATAGTTATGGTAGGAGGCAGTAGTTACTATGACAGCAAACAGCAAAATTGTCTCACACTGTGTCTAATGAAGATGGCCCTCTTTGGCAGATGACCTTCCCTGTGGCCTGCTATGGGCTGAAAAAAAACTGATCGTGTTGAAGTCCTAAGCCCCAGTACCTCAGAACATGATCTCGTTTGAAAATGGAGCTGTTGTTGCAAATGTGATTAGTAGATGAGTGGGTTGGGCCTCTAATCCAATAGGTCTGGTGTCTTTATAAAATGAGACACAGGTGCCCATACCTGAGGATGAACAGGCCTCTATGAGCCGAGAGAGTCAGAGGACAGCGCTGCTTGCAGTCCTCGGGAGGTGCTCACTCTTGCCGAATTTTGAACAGAAGCCTCTAGCCTCTCAAACTGGGAGACAAATTTCTGTTGTGTAAGCCACCCAGTTTGTGATACTTAGTGATGGCAGCTCTCGCAAATTAACACAAAATCCTCTAGAGCCATTTAGACATCTTGTGGCTCTGCCGTCCTCTAGAGACTCACCGTTCTTTACCGAAGCCTCTGTGTTTCCCCAGTGGAAGGAGAAGAGCATGTGGAGGATCACACAGGAATTTATAGGGCAGTTATGAAAGGAACATAGACGTCTTCTGACCACGTTTCATTGGTAAAAAATCAGCCATGTGGCCAAATCTAACTGCAAAAGAGACTGGAAAAATGTAGGCTGGCTGTCTACAGCCTCTATGAACTGGAGGAAATAGACACCAATAAATACATAGTAGTCCTGGCCACAGATAATTTTGAGTAGAAAGATACCGGAAGAAAGAGGCCACTTCTAGGAGGCTGCACAGGAATCATCTATCACCCACTGAGTCCTTCATCCACTCATCAAGTATTTTTTGGTTGCCTGGTATTTGCCAGCATTGAACTTGATAACTAGGGATTCAGAAGGAAGCAAAAGAGATAGTCTTTCTGCTTCAAAGAGCTCACACTGTGAAAATCTATGAAAGAAAAGTACAAGTTACCCTGGGGAAATTTTTAAGTGTAGTCCTAACCAACTATAGGTGGTCAGAGAAAGCTTCTTAGGAAATGAGACTTTTGCGAAGAAATGAGTGAGCTACTGGTCTGCAGTCCCTTCGCTGCAGTTCTCAGTAACTTTGAAGCTCCTCTTGATGCCACATAATTTAAACCAGAGATCAAGGCCAGGTCAGGGCTTCCCAGGTGTTTTTAGTGATAAAGAACTTGCCTGCCAATGCTTGAGACGTAAGAGAAATAGGTTCGATCCCTGGGTTGGGAAGATCCGCTGGAGGAGGGAATGGCAACCCACTCCAGTATTCTTGCCTGGAAAATTCCAGGGACAGAGGAGCCTGGTGGGCTACAGTCCATCGGGTTGCAAAGAGTCAGACACGACAGAAACAAGAGCACACAGCACACACAAGGCCAAGTTTATGGAGACATAGCCTAATTTTTATACTGAATGGAGTAAAGTGAAGCTTATAAATAGCAATGTGATGTGGTTTCTCCACAGCTGTGAGAGGGTGATATGAGATCTCCCACTTCATAGATATTTAAGGACAGTGTCAATAAAAATCTCTCTCAAATATTTTACACTTGAACTTAGAAAGAAGGGAGAGGCAAAGAAGTCAGTCTTTTCCGGCCCTAAGTTCTTAGGAGTGAAAGTTGAATAAATTTAGCCTTATAAATCCCCTAAAAAAATTTCCCTATCAAAAGAAAAGACCAAATATTGAAGAATTTCTCAAAGTTCAGTAATTAGAATGCTGTGATTTTTTTTTTTTTTTTGAGAATTATTGCACTGAAAACCTATAGTATTTTTTAAGGAAAACTGAAATCCTTATCCCTGGAATAAGTACCTAAATCAAAAACAGTCCTATAAATATGAATTTGTTTTTGTTCTTCAGTTACTAAGTTGTGTCCAACTCTCTGTGACCCATGCACTGTAGCCTGACAGTCTCCTCTGTCCATGGGATTTCCCAGGCAAGAATACTGGAGTGTGTTGCCATTTTCTTTTCCAGGGGGATCTTCCCAACGCAGGGATCAAACCTGCATCTCCTGCACTGGCAGGTGGGTTCTTTACTGCTGAGCCAGCAGAGAGGCCCATAACTATAAACAGCCTACAGAAATGTTCATGCCAAACAGTAGATATAATAGTAATGGCAGAAAAACAGGATTATGAATTCATCTTCTTTACTATGTGAATGTCAAATGTGGTAGATTTCTTTTTCCTCTGTTGGCATAGATTTAAGGGTAATCCTTCACTGAGATGTGTTTAGAAGTACTATTGTGATACTTCTGCTAATATCCTCTGGATTACCCCCGTAGACCACATGGACTTATTCAACTGGGGACAAAGATGTGTAGCTGTATTTATCCCCTATTATTCTCCACTATCAAATTTGTGTATTCAGAGAGGAGGGGGAAACCAGGGGAGGCTGCTATCACCCTGGAAAATCTGTTATACAGTGCTTGAATTAGCTTGGCTTGTAGTCATTTAATAGGACATTAGGACCTTGTAACTTTTTATGTAGGCCCTTTTGCAAGTCTGATCTCCTCTGCTCCCACTTGCTGGTTACATGCTTACCTGTCTCTCTATACATGGACCAGATCTTTGCAGAGACTGTGCAAAGAAAGTATCAGCAAGTGACAAATAGCATCATTTAATGGATAATTTTTGGAATAATTAATTATTATTAGTCAAAAGTAGTCATATGTGATAGAGATAATGCCAAGATTTATGAGCTCATAAGGTAGAGAGAGAAAGGGAGATTTTGTGACAAACTACTTTGGCGATTCACAATTGATCATGGTTGATAGCCTCATTCAGAAGAGGGTGGGGAAGCAATCCATGTGCCAATCAACAGATGATTGGTTTAAAAAGATGTGGTTTATATAAACAATGGAATATTACTCAGCTATAAAAAGAATGAAATGTTACCTTTTGCAGTGACACATATGGAAAAAAGTAAAAAGGAAAGAGAAAGTTGCTCAGTCCTGTCCAACTCTTTGCAACCCCGTGGCCTATACAGTCTATGGAATTCTCCAGGCCAGAATAATGGAGCTGGTAGCCTTTCCCTTCTCCAGGGCAGCTTCCCAACCCAGGGATTGAACCCAGGTCTCCCACATTCCAGGCGGATTCTTTACCAGCTGAGCCACTAGTGAAGCCCAAGATAAACCTTGAGAATATTATGCTTTGTGGAATAAGTCAGAAAGAGAAAGCAAGTACTGTATGATATCACTTTTATGTGAAATCTAAAAAATAATATGAGTGTATATGCAAAACAGAAACAGACTCACAGATATAGAAAACAAACGTATGGTTCCCAAAGGGCATGATGGGGGTTGGAAAGAGATAAATTAGGAGTTTGGGATACACATATACATACTACTGTATGTAAACTAGGTAAGCAACAATGACCTACTATATAGCACAGGGAACTATACTCAATATCTTGTAATAACCTATAAAGGAAAAGTATCTGAATATATATATATATACGAATCACTTTGCTATACATTTGAAACTAGCACAACACTGTAAATCAAATCATACTTCAAAAAAAAAAGAATTGTCTCTTAAAAAAAAAAGATCCTTCCACTTTTAACTAAGCACGCTTGGATTATGGATTTCTGAATGGCACACTTCCGTTCTTATTTAACTGCCTCTGGAAAGTATAACTGTGTCCATAAAATGGATACAGAACTATTTCTAGGAAATTAAAGGCAATATAAGAGAGTAGTTGAGGGAATGAAGACTTGAGCTGCACAATCAAAGACTTTCAGAGCTCTGACCTACAGATTTGGAAGATTATAGTCTATTATCCACCTAATTGCATCTTTTTAGGGCCAGGTTCACCACTCTTCTTTCTCATCTGCCTTTACCCCAGATCATTTCTATAAAGCAATAGTGGTGAGAATAAGAGTAGAGCCTCTGAGTTCAGGCTCCCTGGTTTGAAGCCTGGTTCTGCCATGGCTCAGTCATGGTCTACCTTCTTGATAACTTCATTTCCTTATCCAGAAAATGAGGATGTTGATACACTTATGCCTTTAGGTTAGTCTGTAGATGTAAAGTGAGTGACTAAACTGAAAGCCTTGACACCGTGCCTTAGACTTAGCATGTATACAGTGAATATTTAAAGAGAAGCAAATGTGTGCCTACAATGATGGGATTGTCTTAGGCAGCAGTATATGGGATAAAAACCTCAGTTCCCGGTCTCAAGGAGCTCATGACCTAGTGGAACAGACAGACAAGTAAATGGTAATAATGTGGTTAATCAGTGACCAGTACTGTGGAAAATGTATGCAAGCCATAGTACCTGGAGTAAACTGCCAGCCTAATTATCAAACATATATGTACTGATATACCAAAGTCCACCAGAAATTTCCAGTATCTAAGAGGAGGATTAAGATAACTTATCATTCATGGCGCTATACTGGGTACATTTCAGCAAAGAAAATATTTTAAAGCAACTGATGTATTGGAAAACAGTGCTTCATTTGAAATGTTCCACATTAAAATTTGTCTCTGTTGGATGCTGAAAACATTTTCCAGGGCCCATTTCCAGTTAGAAATGAGACTAATGTAAACAGTCCAACAATTAACTACATGCAGTTGGCCTTTCTGAACTAAAACACAGTTATTGAGCCCAAATCTATAACTACAAAACATTCTGCCAGCCACAAAAACAAGGCTAGGATCATACCGGAAAGCATATGGATTTCAGAAAGGACAGAAAGTTTCATCTTTTTTTGGATTCCTTTGTCTAATCGTTATTTTAATAGGTCATCCACCTCTTCACAGTTAAGCTCGATGTTGCCATTTTCTTTGCCAACCACAGATACAAACAGATTTCAGTGTGTGAATATGAACCATTTCACAAGAAAAGACAAAATGGCCAATCTAATAAATCTTCAACAAAAGCTAGAGTTTGTTTTTGAATAGGAATGGCAGACTGAGAACTATTAACCTGCTGATCTGCAGATGCTATAAATGTCTGTGACTAGTCAAGCCCATGATGGTTTTGATACAATTTTCCTATTTTTATCATGATAAAAGAAATTCTACATGTCCTTCGCCCTTCTGGAGCAAGGCGATTAGAACCAACTATTCAGGGTACAAGTATAAGAATATTTTTATTACACATATTTCTTTTTCAAGGTATCAGACTACTTTTCTTACACATATTTCTTTTTTAAGTTAGCTGAAAGTCAGGATGCTTCCAGGTGGCTCAGTGGTAAAGAATCTGCCTACAGTGAGCCAGATGTGGGTTTGATCCCTGGGTCCGGAAGATCCCCTGGAAAAGGAAATGGCAACTCACTCCAGTATTCTCTCCTGGGAAATCCCATGGACAGAGAGCTACAGTCCAGCAGTTCCCCAAAAGTCGGACATAACGCAGGGGCAGCAGCAACCGAAAGTCAACCAAGAACTCACCGTTTTGTTTTCTTAAATATTAATTAGGGTTCATTCTGTTCTATATAATACATGGATAGGCTTAAAGCTTAGAAAAATAAGATTCATTTTGAAGGCATAAGAAATGTGTATTTTCGGTCTTAACAAGAGTCTTCATAATGTAATAATTCAAATCTATATACTCTTCTTGAATAAAAGCATTATCAGAATGCTAATGAGCTCAATTTAAAAAAGTTCTTTTATAAATGATTGGGAGTGGAACTGAGATTTATACATGAAATGAAGGAAAGTGAAGAGATGCCAAGATAAAAAGCTTAATGGAAATTATGATTAAAACTCAATCTCCTTTCATTGGAAAGTGTTGTAGAATCTGGAAGTATTACTGTGTTCATGAAGGTGAGAGAAAAAAAAAGTTAGCTCTAGTTCAACTCATTTAATACTAGAAAACATAATTGATTTTCATTTTTAAAAACTTAATTAGGTAGTTAATATGGTCCATTAATATCCAGATTTTATACCTGCCTGTGCACTGGAGCATCAACCCAACTTGATTTGCTCTCATCAGCGATTTCATATTCATGGAGATTCACAAGTGGAGAATGAAATTATAACTCTATTCTTTTGCAGAGTTAAGATTTTACACATTTCTCCAATTTATTTTACCTGAGAAAGTAGTTTGAGAGAGGAATTAAGAGAACGTTGCCAAAAAGATCAAATATAGAAATGAGTTTGTAATTTTCGGTCTCATTTAGTTTTATATTCAACAGCATGTTAACAATATGGGAAGGAAATTCTTCATCAGTTCCTTTGAAAAGTAACACACAAACTATGATTCCTTTCTGAATCACCAACCATTTGGCCTCAAGTCTTCCCAAGAGCACCTCCTTTCAAGTAATATGCACCCACTACTTGAGGCATGCCTGGTTGTCAATCAAACTTGTCCACTGTAAGGATGAGCACATTTATTTTATGTTCTCAATTAAAATTTTAAATAAGCCTGAGCTTATTGCCATGCCAGATAAGCAAGAAGTTTCATCTCTTACTCTTGAGGCTATGCCTTTCCTTTCAACATCTAAGAACCCCAAGGGTATATACAGTCTAATAGAGGGATTCCAATAGTGAAGCTCCAATACTTTGGCCACCTGATGTGAAGAACTGACTCATTAGAAAAGACTCTGATGCTGGGAAAGATCGAAGGCAGGAGGAGAAGGGGATGACAGAGGATGAGATGGTTGGATGGCATCACCAACTCAATGGACTTGGAGTTGAGCAAGCTCCAGGAGTTGGTGATGGACAGGGAAGCCTGGTGTGCTGCAGTCCATGGGGTTGCCAAAAGTTGGACACCACTGAGTGACTGAACTGAACTGAACTGAGAGGGATTCCATCTGATTTCCATATCCAAGCAGAGCTCAGCCATTTACTGTCATAATTTTCACCAACACAGAGTGTGACTAAAGTAAAATTCCATAAAATCTAAAGGCCAAGGAGATATTTCTGGCCCACATCCCTGTGGGTGGATGGGAATGAAGAATCACACCTTGAAGGAAGCTGATTCTACCATGTTGTATCTTTGAATGAGGCTAAGTTCCTTCCTCAGGCCAAGCTTAGGCAAGGAGTCTCTTCACTTGAATTCCAGGTTTACAATTTAATTTTAAACTATCCTCCAAGACACCAGCTGCCCCATGTCACAAGAGGCCCAATAGCCCACCATTTGAGGACCCCCCAATCAGCCTCCCTTTTATTTTTGCAGGGATTTGAATGTCAAGTGTGAACCTGGGAAGCTTCTCATCTACAGACCTCGTCCACAATGTGCTGTGCTTAGTCGCTCAGTCATATCCAACTCTTTGTGACTCGTTGGACTGTAGTCTGCCAGGCTCCTCTATCCATGGAGATTCTCCCTGCAAGAATACTGGAGTGGACTGCCATACCCTCCTCCAGGGGATCTTCTCAACCCAGGGGTTGATCTCAGGCCTCCCACATTGCAGGCAGATTCTCTACTGTCTCAGCCACCAGGGAAGCATCTATCACAGGCTATTTTAAAAAAACTGTTTAAAATTTTTACTTTATTACAGACTTTTCTACTTGTAATCATTACATAGGTTTTCAACCTTTCATTTTTCTGCTCCATTGGATTCCATTTATTGCCTCGTAGGTCCCAGGCACTCCGAGCAGTAAAGGTCTTCTTGCCTTTACCTGACATTGGGCCTTGACTGCTCCCAGAGGGTCTAGCTTCCCTGCCCTCTCTCTGGGTATGAAATTATGTTGTTGCTGGTAGTGACTTATTTTTTCAAGGGTGATCCAGGAGCAAACAAACAAGCAAACAAAAACAACCAGCAAATAAAAATTGCAAGCACAAGTTAAATTTTCAGAGGAGACATCACACTACATTAAGGTACAATGATATATGATCATTCCTTCCTGGCAATAGTGTATAAGTCACTTTGCTAGAAAAATTAATCTGCCCAGGCTGCAACATACCATAGATTGGATGGCTTAAATGACAGAATTTTATTTTCTCACAGTCTGGAGCCTGGAAGTCCAAGATCAAGATGCCAGCATGGTTTGGATTCTGGTGAGCACTCTCTTCCCAGCTTATAGACGGCCACCTTCTGCTGTGTCCTCAGGTGGCAGAGAGGTATAAACTCTCTGGTGTCTCTTGTTACAGGGACACTAATCCCATCGACCAGTCTGCACCCTCCTGGCCTCATCTAACCCTAGTTACCCACCAAACAGCCCATCTTCAAATATCATCACTTGGAGAGTTAAGCTTCAGTGTAAGAATTTGGGAATGAACTAAACATTCAGTCTTTAACAGTAGATAAGCCTTATTGTCATTTTTTTTCTTGGCTAACATTTAGAAGATATTCTTTGTTTAAGATTTATTTTATTCCTGTGATGTATCATTTCAACCATGGTGAAACTGACCAACAACGAAGATTTTATATGAGATCATTAATATTGTGAAAACTTAAATAGAAAGAAATGCACATTTTTATCCAAATCAACTCAATCTCAATTTTCCTTTTTCCAATTTATTGCTTGTTGTCATCCTTGATTTTTAGAGAAAGACAGAGTATCCCAACATGGAAAAAGGTATAAATACACATATATGTTATCTGAATGTGGTTAGATATAGAATATACAGAAAAATGTTTTAAAATTCTGAAATTTTCAACCATTTCTCTAACCAAATACGTCTGAACACGTTTATCTAAGAATTCTGAGGTTTCTTTCATCATGAATAAAGGCACCTACAGCTTCACTTACATGTATTTTTATTTTACACACTTCATCAGGGACAGCAACATGACCCATTCTAGTCAAAAACATTGACAACTCATTACAACATAAAATATTAACATTAAACTAACATTGATATGAAATCCCTACTATACAAAGGCTGATAGGAGAGAACTAGAAGCAGTATAATTCAACATTTATCTTATCTGTATTTATGCAATTTCCAAACAACTGAATAATAATAATAATATTGATAGTATAACTTTATGCAATGAGACTTTTAGATAATTTAGGAGAAAAATTACTTCCCTAGGCCCCCTTTCTAAAAACATATACGGCCATCAGAATTCATTCTTAAGTATACATTGGAAAGAAAAATTAGCTTGATATCAAATGTAAAATATCTCAGTAACTTTAGAATCCAGAGACAAAGTTGGAAACAGAAGACTGCATTTATTTTTTGAGGTAAGTACCCTTCTAGGAGCTTTTATAAGCCATTATGCTATTTAGTCTTATAGCCTCTCTGTAAGCAACAAAATATCTCAGTTGTGCCATTAAAACGGGTATGACCCAGTGTGAAGGGCCAGGAGATCTGAATTGCCAATATTGTTCTGTACGCCTCAGAGTGCCCAGGTATGCCACTATTTTATATTAAGGGAAGAAAAGATCCATGAAACTTTTTCTAAGGTGGGCTGGAGATAGTTTTCTATACAGGAGCATTTCATTTGCTTCAAATGAGTTTAAGGTACCATTTGTAAGACAAATATTATGGCTTAATTCTAGTGTAGGAGAGATGGTGCCAAGCAGTGGGAGGAGCTTACCATGGGTCATCCCAGATGTGGCAGGGTCTCTAGTCTTGGAACCAGTACTTGGAATTTCATAAGACTTTAAATCCTTGGGAACTTTCTTATGTTCCATGTTCTATGTGCTTTGTCAGAGACAGCAAGGCAGAAGGAGCTGAGGAGACTGTGTTTCTACATCCAGGCTTGGGGAAAGAGGGACGCCTAGGGTAGCTCATGGGGCAGCAGTTAACTGCAAGAGAGAAAGAGAGAGAAGGATTGACAAAGAATGATGGCCTGTTGCACACCAGGTTCTATACTGGGCAATCTGTGTGCATCATCCCATGAAAAGAGTACAACAAATCTGTGAGGTCTGTGCACTATTAGTCTCATCACAGGTGGAAAAAATCAAGACTTGATACTCAAGTCCACATACTCATCACAGTTGGGGTTTGAACTTGAATCTGATTGTGAAGCCCACATTCTTTTTTCTCTCCCATATGTGCAAACATACCATATCGTTTCTACTACATCTCAGAGCCTTTTTTTTTTTTGGCTAGCATAAAACCATTAAATTTACATTGTAGGTTGTGCTTATAGCATTCTTATATATCCATCAGGTTCTCCTGCTTTAAAAGACAGCGTATCAACCCAAATTTAAACTTGAAACCCGAAGCCATTTTCATAAATGATACACTGCTTGAAGTTTTGAAAATGTCTCTGGCAACTGGCTAGAGAAACCATAGATTCATGATGCCTGCCCCCTGGATATTTATACTTTTGTGACTGTCATTGAAAATTATATACAGGATTGATAAGTTGGAGTTTGTACCTTCTCTAGTTCAAAGGGTTTCCCTTCTACCTGACATCAAGTTTTATATCTCATGACGACAAATTAGATGTTGTCACTGGTCTTAGAGTCAAATTTCAAAGGTAACCTTAACACATTGCTATGTTTTATGAGAAAAGATAAATGCTGAGTCATGTTTCTTATCTTGGAACCTTGGGAGCTTCACACTTCTAGGTCCTGGGGCCGTTCACCAGTGGTTGCTTGCTTAAGGTGGATGGCTTGGTCAGACTCCTGAGATTCTCCACTTAGCATTCTATGCTAGCCTGGCTCTGCCTTCAGCTCTTCCTTCCAACAGGAAACCATCACAAGTTCTTGAATTCTCTCTGGCAACAGCCTTTTTCTTGCCTTTGAATGGAAGTCATAGCTCTCATCTGTGCTACCTGTTGGGGAGAAAATAGTCGTAAATTCTTACTTAATTTTTCTTCACTGCAAGATTGTCACTCTACAACAAAGTGTCATGGCAAAAAAGCCAAGGAACTAGAGAAAAAGTCATTCCCTTTTGCCTATGACTAGAGAGGCAACGCGGTACCATGGACAGAACACTGGCTCTCAGTCATAGCCCACTACTTCTCAGGGAGGTGGAGGCCACACCTGAGGTTTTGTTATCAGCCAGCTGTGTTCCACTGGGCAAGTCCCTGAATCCTGGTGGCCCGATTTTTTAGACATAAAACAATAATAGTACCTTCTCCGCCTTCTTAATTTGTTATAAGATTAAAATGAGATGGTATATGAAAATGCTCTGTAAAATACAAAGCACTTAACAAAACTCCAAGCTCCTGTGATGTTACTGATTCCAACCTTCAATAGCCTTTATTGTCTCTCTTACTCATTTGGTACCTCATGAGATACTGATATAATTAGGATGAGCAACTGATTCCAATTTGCCAGGAACTTTCTCGATTTTCACAATCAATGCAGAAAGCCCTGCTTTCTGGAGACCCTGCAGCCCCCAGCAAATCAGAGTTGCTTGTTGCCCTAGCAATAATGAAGTTACTTGATAATAAGGATGCTGGCTGATGCTAACATCTTCTTTCACCATCCTCTCTATGGGAAAGACACCAAGTTGTTCCCATATGTCTGGGCTATAAGCAAAGAGGTTTTCAGAGAAAGGGGTAAACTGGGTGGCCATTGTTGAGAAGGAGATAGAAAAATCATTATAACTGATACTTAGCAATATATTAATTTAAAAAACTGAAATTAATCAAGATACCATCCTTAAAATCAGGCCTGACTCACTTTTCTGTGCCCATTGGCAGATCCCAGTGTTCTATGCTGGTTGTGAGAGTGGGAATCTCTGAGCCCAGAGCCTACTCCCAGGCAGCTCTGCTCTCCCCACTTCCTCCTATCCCTTCCCACGCACATCCAGAGAGCTGTCTGGTATTTCATGCACTTTCACAATCATGGGAAATTATTCATCCTGTTGAGATGATGCAGGATGGTCATTTTTTTAAAAACCACGCCAATAAAGCAATTATCTCAACTTGAACTTTGAGCTCCCAACAGCTTTGAGTTGTTCAACTCAGCTCAATTGTTTTTTTCAGTTAATTTTTATTGAAGTATAGCTGCTTTACAGTGCTATACCTATACATACAATCCCCCTACTTTTGGATTTCCTTCCCGTTTAGGGCACCACAGAGCACCAAGTAGACGCCCCTGTGTGGTACAATAGGTTCTCATTAGTCATCTGTATTATACACGGTATCAGTAGTGTGTATATGTCAACCCCAACCCCTCAATTCATCTCACCTCCTCCCTTCGCAACGCCTCAGCTCTGTCCTCTGCACCCCCATCCTCCCCAGGAGCATGGAAAGAGGTTGGCAGGGCCAGGATCCTGCTGCGGTGACCTGCAGGGGTGTACAGACTGCCTGATGAAAAGCCTGTTGTTTTCTTTCGGCTCTGGAGCTCTGAGGCTGTGGGCGTCTCTGTAGTACCATCATGGACCAGTGCAAAAGGACAGATCCAGCCCTACTGCTCTGGCTCTAGTATATTGGCTTATGGACAGAGAAGACATAAAATGATACCGACATGGTAGCAGTAGGATCAATACTTCTCTTTGAATTTCATAGAAGAAATAAAACTTTGGGTGATCAGAGGAGACTTCAGTGGTTCCAAAGCGGTCAGGAAAACAAACCAGGAACTGGCCGAACGAGCTGGATTGCTTTCCTGTGAATCATCAGAATAACCTCAGGCCTCAGATGGGCTGGCACCCATGAGCCCAGGTCCACCTCACCTGTGGGAAACAGGCTTTTAAAAGGGAGAGCTGCCATATCTCCACTTGCCAACTTCTTGGTCTTCCCAGGGCTGGGCGTAAGAATCACAGGACCTGTCTTTATATTTTGTAAAGTTTTTATCTCTCTATGCTTTTAATGACATCTTTCAGAATTTATTTTTTTTTTGAAATGCTGATAATCTTAATAGTGAAATGGATTTTAGAACTTAAGGGATTTGGAAAGGGGAATAGGAACTAAACTGTGAATGTTTTTAATGATTCCCAGCTCTTTCACTGCAAAGGGATCAGTGATGTGCTGAAAATTGTCTACAGGCATTCTGAAGAGAAAAAAAATTTAAATCTGATTTGTAGTGTTTGCTAGTTTCCATAGTATAAATACTCCCACCATGACCGATTTTGCTGGCTCCAACATACCACTGGAAGGACTCTGTTTTCCTTTGCCAAGGTCTGTCTTACCTGATGCAGGTCCTGAAGATATGTCTATTAAGAATTAAGCTTTATCCAAGTGATTGAAATTAAAATAATTCTATCGAAAATGTTCCTTAACTTTCTTTACTTTCCTTTAGAAACTTGGCATCTTGGTCATATTCTCAATACCCTACCATGCTCTTTTTTTTTTTTTTTTTGGCTATTCTCTGTGTCTGTTTCTCCATGGCTGCCCTGTAAGCAAATTCTTCAGTACCATTTTTCTAGATTCCATATATATGTTAGAATATGACATTTATGTGTTAGGATACGATATTTATCTTTCCCTTTCTGACTTACTTCACTCTGTATAATAGGTTCTAGGTTCATCCACCTCATTTGAACTGACTCAAAGGCGTTTCTTTTTATGGCTGAGTAATATTCCATTGTGTGTATGTACCACAACTTCTTTATCCATTCATCTGTTGATGGACATCTAGGTGGCTTCCATGTTCTAGCTATAGTGCTGCTATGAACAATGGGATACATGTGTCAATTTTGGTTTCCTCAGGGTATACGCCTAGGAGTGGAATTGCTGGGTCATATGGTCGTTTATTCCTAGTTTTTTAAGGAATCTCCACGCCGTCTTCCACAGTGGCTGTATCAATTTACATTCCCACCAGCAGTGCAAGACCGTTCCCTTTTCTCCATACCCTCTCCAGCATTTATTGTTTGTAGACTTTTTGATCATGGACATTCTGACTGGTGTGAGGTGATATCTCATTGTAGTTTTGATTTGCATTTCTTTAATAATAGCGATGTGTTTGTTAGTCATCTGTATGTCTTTGGAGAAATGTCCGTTTAGGTCTTTTTCCCACTTTTTGATTGGGTTGTTTGTTTTTTTGGCATTGAGTTGAATGAGCCGCTTGTATATTTTGGAAATTAACCCTTTGTCAGTTGTTTCATTTGCTATTATTTTCTCCCATTCTGAGGGTTGTCTTTTCACTTTGTTTAGTGTTTCTTTTGCAGCGCAAAAGCTTTTAAGTTTAATTAGTTCCCACTTATCTACTTTTGTTTTTATTTCCATTACTCTAGAAGGGATGCTCATTTTTTGAAGTCTGTCTCTTGTTCCTACCTAGCTCTTATTCTGGAGAAGGCGATGGCACCCCACTCCAGTCCTCTTGCCTGGAAAATCCCATGGACCGAGGAGCCTGGTAGGCTGCAGTCCATGGGGTCGCTAAGAGTAGGACGCAACTGAGCAACTTCACTTTCACTTTTCACTTTCATGCACTGGAGAAGGAAATGGCAACCCAGTCCAGTGTTCTTGCCTGGAGAATCCCAGGGACGGGGAGCCTGGTGGGCTGCCGTCTATGGGGTCGCACAGAGTCGGACACGACTGAAGCGACAGCAGCAGCAGCAGCATCTCTTATTCCCTTTCTGTGCTGAGAACTAATCTGTAGCCAGGTTTTTTTTTTCTTCCTATTTTTATGTTTTATCTCTGCTTTTTTTTTTTTTTTAATTGGAGTGTGTATGTGTGTATATGCCCAGTTGGGTCTGAGTCTTTGAGACCCCATGGACTGTAGCCTGCCAAGCTCCTCTGATTATCTAAAAATCTTCATGTCATCCAGCAATTCCCTTCCCCCATCAATACTTAGAACCTCAATTGGCTTTTAGGACAAAGTTCAGATTCCAGAAGTCTTTGGGATACAGCTTTGACCTCAGCCTCTAACTTTAGCTTAAGGTCCTTCCAGGGCCCCCTCATGAAACTTGCACTCTGACACCTCCAAAATCCTTGCAGAAACTTGAACACTGAGCTGGTTCATGGCTCCAAGCCTTCCCACCTGTGGCTTCCTCTGAGAATTCCTCCTCCCTAACCCTCTAATTTTAAGTTTATTCTGGGTGTCAAGGTGGATCAGGGGTTCCCAGGTGACTCAGTGGTGAAGAATTTGCCTGCCAATGCAGGAGACACAGGAGACGTGGGTTCGATCCCTGGGTCGGGAAGATCTCCTGGAGGAAATGATAGCCCACTCCAGTATTCTTGCCTGGGAAATCCCATGGACAGAGGAACCTGGTGGGCTACAGTCCATAGGGTCGCAAAGAGACTCGACTGAGCAGGCACACACAAGCATCTAATCTCTGTAGTTGCAGCATCCTTCGCTGAGCTGTATCTCAGCAGTGATAGTAACGACTGACAGTGAGCTCTCTCCCTCCATTTGGGCTATAACCCATTTGGCACGGGGACCACTGCCTTTCTTTGATATTCCCAGCATCTAACAAAGCCTCTGGTTCTATTCTAGATAGTGCTTGTTGTCAGTAGTCAATAAGTGCTTGTTGAATAGGTGCATAAACTAATGAATGATAATTGAAGTAATCGTTTTTGATCACTCTTTTATTCTATTTGTGGCAGGAGGTGAACTTCACAACCTTCTACTCTACCATCTCAATACCTCCTCCCTATCTTGATTCTGAAGTGTCAAAATCCCTTAAAAATTCATTGAAAACAATGTCCACCAGTACATCTGCAAAGGAGATTGTTTCAGTAAAATATGATACAGCGTTGAATTAAAATATCAGAGTTCCCAAAAGTGAAAAATCCAGATGCAAGAAAAAAAATATGAGCTGCATTACCTATGTTATGTAAGTAAATAAAAGAGCATACACACAAAAATAAGGTAGTTTCTGGAATCATATGTAAACAGATTTTTACTTTCTCTTTTGTACTTTTCTGTTTGATCTGTTTCACCATGTACTTTGATCATTTTTATATAAGAAAACATTTATATGAGAAAAATGTTAACAGGGATTATACAATGATAGAATACTGAGCCATTCTTTTCCTTCTTTATACTTGTATGTAACTAGCAAACATAAGTGGTATTTTTTAAACTGAAACTAAAGGCAGCAATGTTTCCCACACAGGCAGATTTTTCAGTGTTGCCTATGAACCCACCTCCCGGAAGTGGGTTATCTAATTTATAGCGTCAGTGAAACCTGTTTTCTGGCAATGGTTGCCAGGGCACACCTCCTTCTCTCTTGTTCTCCATCACTCTCACTCTGAAGGCCTAAGGGCAGGAAAGATACTGACAGGGAAGCAAGAAGTAGCATTAGCATCATTTTGTGTGTGCTGCTTAAAAAGGAGCTCTCAGCATGCTCCCCTGAGCACTGAACATGCTTCTGATTCTGCCAGCATCCTTCACAGAGGAACGTCTCCTATTAAGCCTCTGGGAAAAGTCTCAGAGCACAGCCAACAAAAAATAACCACTTCTTCCTGCTTTGGTGCCAGCCTGCACAACAAAGAGTTCCTTTAACTGCCTTAGAAGGAATAGACTCCTCTCCACACCTATCACATTTTATTCTCTTAACATAATGCCACAAACTGAAAAAGGAAACAGGTTGTGAAATAATACAGAAAGTTATTTTTAATCAGAAGAGTCAATTTATCAACATTAAAAACAAAAAAGGAGATTCAAACGATAAGGAGCAGCAGAGAGATTCTGAAAAAGAGCTGCCTACCAAAGGCAGGTGCCAAATAGCACCCCAGGTTGCCAACACAGACCCTGAGACATCAGATTAATCGGTGAGGGTCGAGAGATTACTGACCCCAGGTTTCTATTTTCCTCAGACAGAGCCCCGGTGTCATTGAGAACCTCTGTGGAGAATTTGGAGTCAGGAACCACAGGAGATGTATAAAAATTAGGAGATGGAATAGTTTCCCACCCTGGGGCTGAGACCTGGGTTGGGAGTGATACATCACTGAATCCCTCTTCCCAAGCCATATTGGAAACTCTTACAAGGCTAGAGATGGTGGTTGGAGGGAGTTGTGGGAAGTGTAGAGAAAGAGAGAAGAAAGCATAACCCGAAAGAATTCTGAGCCATTCTAACCCTGGAGGTGGGGTGTGGCTTGAGAGCTACAACATATCTTTAGAACTTTCTGGGAGTTTATGTTCTGAAGACAGGTATCACTGAGGAAAGCTTTGAGCCAATGAGGATTTGAGGATCTTCAGGATCCAAACTCTCTCTCTCTCTCCAATTTGGACTGTGGTTCCTGCTCTGTGGACAACTTGATTCTGATAGTCTTGAAGCCAAGACAGAATCTTAAAGAAAGGAAAGAGGAAAAGAATCTGGCCTCTTAAGCCTGGCCCTTGGCTTATAAGAAAAGTGTTAAATAGAACTTCTTATTGTCTGGGACATCCCAGGTACGTGCGCTGCAGACACAATGAGTGAGGATAAGAACTTGTTGGATTGAAACCTCAGGTTACCAATTGGCCAGTTGAAGTTATCTGAGGCTCCCTATTGAGTAAACCTTAACTTAAAACTTTCTACTGTTCTAAGCATCAGCCAGACTGTGTTGTAAATCAGCTATCCAATCCGTGTTGAAAGCCATTTCTTCAGTTTCTTTTACAACTCATCTCAGGTTTATAAATTGGCATTTAATCTTGGTTATGAAAACTTGGGACATTAGGGAGCCTCTCTTGGCCTTGTTTCTTCATTTCTAAGAGGAAGACAGACTGGAGAAGGAATAGGTCTCTGCATCAGTTAGGACGCTTTTGGCTGCCAGGAACAGCAAACTCAATTCCAACTGGCTTGAATAGTGAAGATAAATACTAAAGAAAAGAAAGTCCTCATGAAAGGAAGTCCAGAGTTAGGACAGGCTTCAGCACTGGCTGGCTGTGTTAGTGATTCACTGATTTTATCAAGGACACGGGTACTTCTATCACTCTGTTCTCTACCATCACAGTTTGGCTCCTGCAGTGTTGTAGCATGACTGCCCACAGTGTTTGGGGCAACCTCTTTCCAGTATTCTAATCAGGTGGAGGAGAGAAATTGACTCCCTGGGCCTTTCTTAACTATGCAAAAGAACTTTACCAGAAGCTTCCAGCAAATGTTTCCTTAGGCCTTTTTAACCTGGATTGGATCACATACTAATTCTTGAGAAGAGGGATGACATTGATTTAGGCCTATTAGATCCACTCCTGAAATTCAGTTTGTCCCCCTGAGGTTCATGGAGAAGGGTAGATACCTGAATGAATTTAGAATTTTGTTAGGAATGAAAAAGTGAAAATGGATGCCACCTTGGCATCTAATTACCATATATAATTCTTTCCAAATCATTCTTTCTCTCAGATATAGGTTACTGTATTGGGGTGGCATACCCAATTGTGTGTTGAACATATTTGTGGCTAATTGTTTCTGAGATTTTCTTGTCCTCTGACAAGAGTAGAAATGCAGTATGTTTTTATTTTTGTACTTGCATCCACTTTATAATGCCAACTATTTATATTTGGAGATATCAACTCTTGAAGAATCTTTTTTAAAGAAGAAAACTTCTGAATTTAGGACACCAAGTTTTAGCAATTTGGATGGCCACATTTGACTTTTAAGACTTTTAAAAACTATTTGTTGGAGTTGCCAAAAAATTAATCTGAAGAGTGCTGGTGTTGATGCCATTTCAACTCCTCCAAGTCCTTATTTCTCCATCTAGATGCAAGGATTCTAATACCTGCCCTGCTATGAGATAATGTATGTGAAAGAGTTCTGTAATTTCCTGGTGGCTCAGAGGGTAAAGAATCTCCCTGCAATGTGGGAGACCCAGCTTTAATCCCTGGGTTAGGAAGATCCTCTGGAGAAGGGAATGGCAACCCACTGTAGCATTCTTCCTAGAGAATTCCACCAACAGAGGAGCCTGGCGGGCTACAGTCCATGAGGTCTCAATGAGTCTAACTCATTGAATGATTAAAACACACACAGTGTAAAGTAAAAAATAAAACAACTAAAGAGTATAAGATATTACTACAGCCAGTGCTCACTGTCCAAACAAAATACTGATGAGAAAGACATTTCCTCTAAAGACTTCCAGGTCTGCCCGATCGATAAGGAAGGAGGATTCTCTAAAATACACCTATTGCAGGAGGGCAGTTTGTTCATGTATTTTAATGTTCATTGGAAGTAGGTTTCTAGGGTTTCTATGCCTCAGGTATTTTCACTAGGAAGAAGGAAGAGGGCACTTGAATTGAGTGTTCTTTTCTGCCACTTGTAAAACAAAAACTCAAGAAGATACAGGAAGCATCTTGGTTAAGGCAGGGAGAAGATGGATGCTTTCCAAGACAAGGAAGTGGGGAAGGAACGGGAAGGGGAAATCTGTGGATTTCATGAGCACCTGAGATTTGAAACCATTCCTTGGCTGTGTCCCAAGGAAGTAACAGACCTATCAGCGGCCTCCAGAGAGCAAAGCCCATGTTGCTTGGGACAGTCCATGAGACATGGGATCTTCTGTACTAAAACCAGGGAAGCCCTGGATAAATAGGATGGATTGGTTACCCCAAGGGTAACTAAGTGGCAGCCGTGATGGCATAGAGATAAGAAGACCTTCTCTGGGACTTCCCTTGGGGTCCAGTGGCGAAGTCTCCATACTCTCAATGCAGGTGGCCCACGTTCGATTCCCAGTCAGAGAACTAGATCCTACATGCCACAACTAAGACCCAGCATAGCCAGATAATAAATACATATTATTTAAAAAGACAAAAACAAAAAAAAACAAAAACTTTCTGATTTGTAGCTCCATGTATAGCTTTTGCACCTGGAAGTTACCCATGAGGGAAGAAGGTCTGTCAGTTGTGGCCAAGTACATTAGGGGACTCAGATTCAACTTTAAGTTGTTTTAAAGGAAACAAAGAAAGTCAAGTTTTGTACTGTTGTTTTTTTGCACACCATAGCTTGAGAATTGATATTCATACCTAATAGACAGGTAAAAGACATCCTCAATTCCTTAGGGAAATTTTCTAGACAGATATAGGATACAGGACTTTTTAAATTTTAGACGGGATCTAGAAACGCATTTTACAGTGCTGCTTATAATACATGGAAGCTCCAGTATAGTACCCTATAATCAGACACACTGATATTTCTATAGAAATGTTAATATTTAGATCCAATGAGTTAAAGAATAAATGGGGCTTCCCAGGTGGCTCAGTGGTAAAGAATTCACATGCAATGCAGGAGACATGATTCAATCCCTGGGTCGGGAAGATCCCCTGGAGAAAGAAATGGCAGCACACCAGTATTCTTGCCTGGAGAATCCCATGGACAGAGGAGACGGATGGACTACAGTCCTCAGGGTTACAAAGAGCCGAACATGACTGAAGCCACTGAACCCCCACACTCGCATGCACACACACACCCACACACACACACACACACACACACACACACACATACACACACACAGGCTTATGTCAGCCAGGCTGGGTTGTGCTGCTAAATGAGGTCAGGTTAGTTTAGGTTTTGCCACCAAATTAGTTTCAGTTTTCATAAATTTTAATATCTTGGAATTATGGATAATTAATGGATTGGTGTATTCATAAATATGCATACATTATAATAAAATCAATCTATTATAATATTAGCTGAAGTATAAAATCTATGTTTCCTGATATTGACTTAAGATTCTAGAGAACTTATGAACAGATAGTACTGCTTAATACATTCATAGAGTTTATCAGATTCTATTATTGGAATTGATAAATCATTTAAATTACAATATAAGGTGGTATATGCAACATTCAAATGTTCTGTTTACATGTTACAGATTTTTATCCTAACAACCAAGGTGCAATTGTCACAGGTTAAGATAACTTTCCATAAAGGTCAGTTGAGACCTGAATGTGCTTGACCTGATAATGAGCAAGGAAGACTTTTTCCCTTGGATGATACCAAACTGCAATAATAACCTCTAAGTTTTCTCCAGGGCAATGACCACAGGGTTTGGGGTCAAGAAAATTTTGTTTGTTGACTCTGTGGAAGCAAAGTCAAGGACACTGGTTTACAACTGCTTTAAGAGAAATAATGGTGATGATGTAGCATTTGTTTGGGAGCCTAGAAGGTGTGGTTATTTATAACACTACTGGCACAGTCATTCTCTGTTCTCTGTTCTGACTCAAAATTACAATTTTCGGGGCTTGAAAAACTGTACCACAGAAGCTGATAATCACTAAAACTTTGGTGATTCCATTATCATTCTTTGCTGGAAAGACAGCCCAGATCTAATTTATTCAGAGCTTTGAAGATAAGATTCAGTATCTTGAATCAAATTCAGTTGTGTATCAGGAATAACTGAAAAATTTAATGTTTGTCATAATTTTTAGATTTTCCTTTCCAGAGAGAAAGCCATGGAGGGAAATAGAAGCTTTCTTAGACAATTTCCCTCTAATGAAACAATGTATAACACGTACCTGGATTGGATTTTATGTCCATGTTTGCACTGACCTTATTTTGCCATGTAAAGTGCAATTTTCTCTAATCACATGTGATGGTTTGTAAAATGATGCTTTGGATGGGCTTTTTTCTTCATTTCATGTGATTTTCAAAAGGCTTCGGAATCAGTCTTCTTGTCAGAACCATTTATGCTGTCTTTTGAGATCAGCTTGGTGTCAGGATTCCTTCAATCTCGGTATTTATGACAAACTTGTTACATGTGCCAAAATGTAAAATATTTATGTGTAGACAACACTGTGCCTCTAATTATTGCAGACGAGGCTCCTTGTCTCTTTTATGGTATCTCCTTAGAGAGCAAGCCTGTGAAGAGTTGTGATCATCTTTTTTTTTTCCTCCTTTAGTCAGTTCCCTTAAAACCTCCATAAAAACTCTCTTCGCACCAGCTACCCAACCGTAGACCAGTGCAGGTCTCTCACATTGCGGGCAGATTCTTTATTATCTGAGCCACCAGAAAAGTCTGACCAATGGCGTATGCAACTAATTGATCCCTGTTGTCTACTCCTCGCTGACTTGCCTTGCTAACGCTGCTGGGCCTGATCTCTGAACTTGGAGGACTCCTGGGACCCATGGGTTGTGTCTCGGCCCCGTGGGAGCCCACATCTGGAGGAATCCCAGCATCTCAGTGATATACAGCCCAGGCTGCCTTTTCTCTATCCATAGTGACTAATAACTTCCTTCTTTCCTGCTGCTACATTCAATGGACTAAAAGGACACAAGGAAGTTTTAATTCAATACTGTTCTCTTTGCCAAAGTTCTCCCGGGATTCCAGCTAACACTAACCCCAAACAAAACAAAAGGCCAGAATAGAAGTACATGTCACATGTTTAGGCTTAAATGATTCCTTCATCCTTGGGCATGGAAGTCTGTCTGTATTTCTTTTTGTTGTCAGTCTATAGTTGATCACCCTGCAAAACAAGAAATCTAAGAGAAACAGAAAGTCATGGAAATGAACTCATATGAGGAGTAGGCTAAACAGAATTTATTAGTTCACAATATAGACTCCAGACCATTCACACTGCAGTTCAAGCTAAAATCTCAGTGGGAGGATTCTGTTTTCAAAAGTCCACTTGCTGTTCATAAGACTGTTACTATAAGCAATAGATAATTAAACTCACTTAATATATCTTTTATTTATTTTTTTTGTTAAAGAGTAACTCGGTCCTGTAACAGTTGATGTTCCAATGACTGCTTATTCCTTGTGCTGTGCTGTGCTTAGCCATTCAGTCATGTCTAACTCTTCGCGACTGCATGGACTGTGTAGCCGCCAGGTTCCTCTGTCCATGGGGATTCTCCGAGCAAGAATACTGAAGTGGGTTGCCATGCCCTCCTCTAGGGGATCTTTCCAGCCCAGGGATCGAACCCAGGTCTCCTGCAATGCAGGTGTATTCTTTACAGTCTGAGCCACAGGGAAGCCCATTTATTCCTTTAATCTAATCATATACTCAGTGCTGTGGCTCTAACCCAGGAGGAATGGTGTCTATGGAACATGATGAGCACTTTGACACAGTGAAGACTTAGAATGGAGACTGGCAGAACCTCCATCTTTGGCAGCATCTCATCTGATTGTCTTTCACAGGACTGATTTCTATGTATCAGCCTGGAAAGAAGATGCATCACCCTCAACAGGATAGCATCTACTATCCCTCTTTCTTTCCCATTGCGTGAGTGCATGCCTGCTAAGTCACTTCAGTCATGCCCAACTCTTTGTGACCCTATGGACTGTAGCCCACCAGGCTCCTCTGTCCATGGGATTCTTCAGGCAAGAATACTGGAGTGGGTGGCCATGCCCTCCTCCGGGGGATCTTCCCAAGCCAGGGATTGAACCCGCATCTCTTATGTCTCCTGCATTGGCAGGCGGGTTCTTTACCACCTGGAAAGACCTTCTTTTCAACTGGGAGCCAACATTTTCTTCTAGAACTTTAGAAACAATGAGATCAGCCAGCTCAGAGTTTAAACTAATGGGAGAATAGCATCAAGTCTGATTGAACAACAAGAATACAAATTGTCTAGAAAAATGGCCAACAGCAAGGAGGACCCTTATGTGAAATTACTAATGTTCAGTTTCAAAGTCCTCTTTGCACCTCCTACCTGTGATACATTCATAGGTGATGTTGCTTGAATTAGCTATGCTTTGAGTTTTCCCTGAAAATGCAACATTTGGTGTTCTTTTTCTTTCTGCCATGTAGAAACTTTGGAAGCATCCACCTGTTGAAAATAAAAATAGGTCATCCATTTTGTCATTAAAAATCTAAATGGAACCAAGACTGCTATTTTAAGGCAAAATATTTGTTGCAAAATTTACATTAATACTCAATAGGTGTATTTAACATGAAACTCCTAGAGAAATAAAAAGTCTGCCAGAAACTTGCCCAAATCATGCTTCAGAACAGCAATTAGGGTTCAGAAAAAAGTGATCATGCGAACTGCCACTGAGAGGCTCCTCAGGTACCCACTTCTTGGTAGCTGGGCTCTTCCCCACCGAGCATGCCAGGGAGCATGGAAGTAGATAAGTATCTACTCATCTGGGAAATACAGCAGGCCTTTGCTCCCAGTGTACAAAGTGGGAAATATGCATTTCAAAAAGCTCTGTTTCCAGTTGCAGATTTATGTGACAGATGAGTTAGGGCAAGAAACATTGTTCTCCTTACCGATGTACCCCCAAGAACCTAGGTCAGTGCCTGAAACATAGAAGATACTCAGTGAGTGAATGAATGACGCATGCCATGTAGAGCAAATGGGCTGCTCTCAAGGTCACAGGAGCCCATCCCAGTAAAGAAGGATTTCCTGGAGCCCTAATTTACCATTTCTAGCTTTCCTGGGTTGTTTCTGCCCTGTCTTTCTCTTTCCACAGAAGACACAATGGAATTTGGAGGGGGGGGGGGTGCGGCTATAGGTCTAGAAGTAGAAATTTTCTTCATAGGGCATGTATATAATTGCCATATTGCTCTGCAGTCACTTACTTTGTCTTTTCCAGGGCCAACCTATGCATTAGGCACCACCTCCCTCCCCCAGAGAATTCTGAGGCTAAAGAAAATATTTAAATACCTAATAAGCTTAAAATTTCATCTTCATAGTAACACAGTTATAAAATACCACTTTTAATCTTTTTCATGGAGGAAGGGGCCCAGGAAATTGAGAGTGCCTAGGGTGCATGAAAGTCACACAGGAGACCCAGCTCCATGAGCTTACATTTTCCTGTCTTGGTAAATTCACAACCTAGCCCAAGACATGGGAAATGTTTGGTTGCTTAACATATGTCTGAGGAATAACTAAAATGAATGACTATGCATTCTTAATGGAAGTCAGAGAGAAAAAAACATACTGGTCACCAATATGATTTATTTATTTTAAAATGAGAATAGTTATTTAATTTATGTATTTATTGCCACATGGCACAACATGCAGGATCTTAGTTCTCTAGCCAGGGACTAAACCTGTGACCCCTGCAGTAGGAGTGTGGAATCTTAGTCACTGGACCACCAATATGAATTAAATACAGTAAGAGGAAGCAGAGAGAAAGGGCTGATAAAAGAAGAGAAAGTCATTTCTTTTTTTTTAGGAATGGGCTGGCAATAGTACCTGAGAGGCTTGGGAAGTAGGAGGCTGAAGCCAGGGAAGTGTGGAGGGCTAGCCTGGGAGCTTCTGTAACACGTCGGCGCTGAGTCCATATTTGGCAGGTGATGTATTTTTCTGGCAGGCTAATGAGTCAGGGAATCTGAGTGCTAGAAGTGCTCTTAGGAGCCATTCTAGTCCAGCTCCTCATTTTACAGTTGAGAAGAATAAAGCCAATTAAATTATTGGGAAGTTAGAACCTGATTCTCAGGCCCTTTCTACTGATCTTCCAACTCTTCCAATGGTCAGAATTGTATTTACAAGGCAGGGTGGTGAAATGAACAGACACGTCATTCATGTGTTTATTTTGCGTGTGAATAATACACATAGTGTGAGCAATTTCACATGGAGCAGAAGAGAGTCATTTTTTTTTTCACTTATTTTTATTAGTTGTAAAGTAAGAAGAGAGTCATTTTTAAACATCTTAATAGATCTGTAAGATTTCTTTCAGGTCACAGAATGGGATACTGTCATTTCTTATTTGTCTCAGTTCTACTGCAGCTCTGACCTGAAATCATTAATACTTGCCCAGCCACCTCCCAAGTAAGGAGCCTGACCCTACTCACATTGCTAAGACTAAAAGTAGAGAGGGCCAAACCTGTTGAAAGTGAAACCGGAACCTAGGAGCCTTTCTGAGCACAAGCGCATAAGGACATAAGAGGGGAAGGTGAGATGGTTAAGCAAAGAGACTCTCCCATTATTATCAGCTGAGGAACAATTTGTAGGTCACTGAAACTGCTCTCCCTCCGAACCAGAGTCAGTGGGGCTGATCCCACTCAGCCTTGAAAAGACTGGCTCTGCACAGTCCCCAATAGGCTTCCTATTATTAATAGATAAGAACTGGTAAACTGCATCTGAACAGCTGAGCCATTCCTGAGTCACATGACAAATACACCAGGAAGATTTTCTGCTTGAATCACAGAATAGAATGTGGAGACCAAGGATTTATTACACTTAGGCCCTGTCCTCAAGGAGTGCATGGTCGAGTTGAAGGGCACCCCAGGGAAGGGAGAAGAGCTGGCAGGATGGTGTTTGGCTCATGATGGCAGTAAACAGGGTCACTTGGCTTCATGCTGCCTCTGGGACGTTCTTTTATGACTGAATGCTTGGGAGGCTCTAGAACTAAATCAGTTTCCCACATGTAAGCCAGAACTGAGAAAGCTGAAGTGAAAGGGAATGAAGGTAGGAAGAGGTAGGAGCAAGTTGGTGGTAGGCAGAGGGGAGGGTGTGCAATCTCAGAATTTCTCAAGGACGTTCCAGTTCAGTGGAAGCCACAAGAGGAACTAAATTTTATTCTTTGAAATCTGATATGAGCTTCATTCGGAATTTCCCAAATGAAAGAACTGCCTGATCGGTACATTTAGCATCCTCCCAGAATCAACCTACATGTGGGTTATACCACCTAACAGGAAAGGGGAAAGCTTCCACTCTCCATAGGTTGTTACCCTCATGTATCCATGAGGTAGGTATAGGCCTTTGTCATTATCTATAGCTAGGAAACTTTGTCATTCTTCAGTAAACTAACAACTGACTCCAGGTTCTTGGGAGGTAGACCCATTTCTGTTCTTTATTAAGAGCCCCAAACTCCTAGACTCTTAGTCATAGTTGGTCTTATGATACTGTTCCCATTTATGCTTTACCTTCTCACCTGGATTCTATCAGGGCAGTGCCATGATTTAAATGTCTTACAATTCTTATGAGCATCTAAATCCTCATAGGAGCTCAATAAACATTAATTAAATGTGTGATTGCATACATGAATACAAGAGTGAATGAAAGAGTAAATGATCTTAGTTAAGACTACATGCATGGCCATTCAGTGAGCCTCATCAGAGGTTACTGCAGCATTACAGAAGATACTTATTCCTGAATCTTATAGAGGACAAGATTCACTAGCCACTTATTAGATAAAGTCTCAACCCAACATCCTCCGAAGAACCATAGGGGTGGATGTGTGGTCAGAAAGAGCGGGCTCTATTTAAAGTGCCATGAGAAGATCCTCCTTCTCTAACTAACAGATGTTAGATTGTAAAAATGTTGTTCTCAAGGAAATCTCAAAATAGGATGTGCTGGGTTCTATGGATCCAGTGCAGAAAAAAGAAAGAGAAATCACCATAACTAGCCTCCAGGCAGGGCAACCTTTCAGAAGGAACCTGGTAAAAGATGTGTGAGTACTAGCTCCCCTAAAAGCTAATCTTTTTCACTAACCAAAATATAGAATTAATACTATATGCCAAGTCGCTGCAAATTCCCCTTGCTCTGTTCCAATGACTGCCAGCTGCTGTATCTCAATGGCTTTCTGCCTCCTCCATCTTTATTCTTCAACTTCCTTGCACCCAACCTACCAAATTGATGCCAACTCCGATCTTCTTTCTCTCAAGAACACTTCAAAATGGAACATACTCAATTTCTGTTGGGTACAACAGAAATCATCTCAATGAATTTCTAGTACATATTTGTGTTTGAAAGTCAGCTATGATGGGGCAAAAATATAACCATAGAGAGGTAGCCCACCCAGAGAAGTCACAGAAGAACCAAACTATTTACACCTCAGCCCCTGGTCTCTGAATTTTCCCATACTCTGGATTTGAGATAAAGTAACAGAATGGGAAACATTTTGCTTAACATAAGTAGCACTGCAATTTTTCCCGTGGGAGCCAAACCAGAACATATCCAACCAGGCCTGGCATGAAGAACACTCTAAGAATAAACAGGAGTTCAGTTCAGTTCAATTAATATTGTTGCACCTGCTAAGTTGCATACTCTGAACTGGGTACTAGAACTACAAAGATAAAGGGAATATGGTCTTTGATTTCCACAAGCTTGCAACACAGTAGGGGATTCAGACACTTCAACATCTGATCCCTGCACTATGTGGTAAGGGCAGTGAAAGGGAAGCAATGAGAAGCAGAAATATTTTACCCATTTCAGGGCAATGTAGGAGGATACATGGGTCTAGAGGGTTAAAAATGATTATGAAATGGACATACTAATGTTATAAAGAGAGTCATGTTGTCACAGAGCAACATAGTTCTGCATAAAAGAGGTCACTATGTATCTGCAAAACAGTTCCTTAATTTTTGGCCTAATGGATCAAATGAGGATTCCACAGCACAAATGAAGCCAAAGAACTATGGAACTTAATTACTTTAATCATTAAAAATTGGCAATATACACTCTTCTTTGCTCAGACCCTGAAAGTTGACCCAAACATCTATCAGTTGTCTAGGGCAGCATTTATCAACCTTGGCATGTTTTGGACTGGAGAATTCTTAGTTGTGGTGGCTATCTTGTGTATTATGGCATGTTTAGCCTCCATTCACTAATGCCAGTAGCACCTACCCCCCAACCCCATCCCCCTTCCTCTCTTTTGGACAATTGGGACAAGTCAAAATGTCTCAAATTACCGACTGTCTCTTGGGTAATGGGGACAAAATCACCTCCCATTAAGAACTGCTAGTTTAGGATGTTTAGCAGAAATGAACACAATCATGCCTATTTTTTCAAGATAATCAGTTCCCATCTAAGGCTCTGTGTAATAATCCAAACCTGGAGACGTGTTGTCATCATTGTAGCTAAGCCTTTTCTTAAACAATTTCTAGTTGGGGCCCAGTGATACCTATGACAGAAGCTTCTAGTTTTTCCCACTATTTGTTTTTCTTTCTTCCTTATCCTGCAAGAATAACCTCTGATTTCTAGCTGGGTGTTCAGAACAAGATATTTCCTGGTCTTGCCAATGAGTTATAAGCAGAATTAACGTGCACAATTTCTAGAAATGTTCAAGGAAGGAAATGTGCTTTTCTTCTTTCCTTCTTTCCGCTGCTTGAGGGGAATGTAATTGCTGGAGCTCCAGCAGCCTATATTTGATTATGAGGTTATCTGGGGAATTGAGGCCACATGTGCTGCAGAAACAGAAAAAACTGACATGATGACAGAGCCTTACAAGTCTTCTAGACAACTTCTTAAACTGTTGCATCCAGACTACTGCATAAGAGATTGTTTTTTCCAGTGTTATCATGAGCCTCTGCTACTTCCAGCTAAACCTGATATTAACCAAGGCAACTGGCTGAAGTAGACATTTATTATATTTCCAAAAGTCTCTGAGCCATTATCTTCCTCATACTAGGAAGCTTGCTCAGTTGTTCTACTAAGACCTTTGCCGAAAATGCTATCTTATCATCTCGTCTTCCTTTAGAGTACCCAGTACAGAAAGTTTGTTATTTCAATAATAACCCTCCCACTGCCTTTCCCTCCACTACTCTTGTTAGTTACACTAGATTCACTGGTGCTACCCAGTTCCTGAATGCTGACATCTCCTTACACCTATCAGACACAAAAATGAAATGATAACACCTATTACTTGCAAAGGTACAAGAAAAATTATGCTTTCATAGATTTCTGGTGGAAATGTGGCATTGCTGTCTTTTTAAAAACAATTTAATAATAGCTGGTAAATTTTAAAATAGATATGCCATTTCACCCAACTATCTACAAGTAAAATTAATATTAATCAAGAAATCAAGGATACATATGTAAAGGTATTTACTGCATTTCTTCCCACAGTTGCAAAAAAAAAAAAAAAAGGAAATCTCTCATAAAAGACAATTAATTTGAGATCCATCAACATACAGTTGCTATTTACAGGATGAAATTGCCTAGGAAACTAGTGGGAAAAGAAAATATTTTGAGGAATGAGTCCTGGAGCACTGCAATATGAGGGGGTCGGGAAGATGGAGAGGATACAGTCAGAGACAACAAGACGTGTGGCCTGTGAGGTAGATGGAGAACAAGGAGAGTAGTTTTCCACTCGCGAAGAGAAGAAAGATTCAGGAAGGGTGGAGGAATCAGCCCTGACAAATGCCACCAAGAGGTTCAGTAAGGTGAGGACCAAGAAGGAGCCATTTAACATGACAGTGTGGAAATGACTGGAGATGTGGGACAAAGCAATAGCTATGATGGGGACATAGGTCAGAGCTCAAGAAAGAAAGGAAGATGAGGAAATGGAGATAATGAGTATAGACCACTCTGGATTCTTGCTGAAAAGAGGAAGCAGGAAATGGGTCTGTGGATTTATAAAGCTATTTTGTTTTTAGATGCAAGGCAGCACAACATGCTTTGTTTTTAATTATATAGCATAGAGGGAAAGCGGATGATGCAAGAGAGGGCGGCAACTACAGAGTCAATGTCGTTGAATAGGGAACCTTATAGAGAAGTGAGCCTGAGACAGGAGGCAGAACAGCACACCCCCTCTGGGCCAAGGGAAGACAATATAGTTGGGTACCAACACAGGTATGATGCACATTTGGTGGTGGAAGGTAAGACTATGCTCCTTGATTACTTTGGCCAATATCCAGCCAAAACCAGAAGAACTGCTCAGCCTAAGTCAACAACCTACAGACTCTTTAGCTAAATAAATAATTACTATGTTAAGCCACCAAACTCTGCATGATGTGTTGCATGACATTATGGTGGCAATAGATAACCAGTGCAAAGGTTGTTCCACATTAGTACATAGAGAGCTGCCTCGTTTTTAAAAATGGCTACACTCAGCATTGCATTGTATGTACCTTATTTTATTTATTTTACCATTTCTCTCAACTGTTTATTTCAGTTGTTACTATAAGCAATGCTACAAGGAATATCTTCCTACATATAGCTCTGCACACATATGGATGTGTACAATGAATTCCTAGAGATAGGATTTCTGAATCAAAATGTATATGCAATGATAATTCTAATAGATATTGGCATTCAATAGAGTTTATCAATGTACATGCTTGCCAAAGACTTATGAGTTTTCATACATCTTCATGCTTTTATTTTTTTACCAATATGAAAAGTTAAAAAATGTGAATTCCCATGGGTGTAATTTTCATCCCTCTTCCTATGCAGTCCTAGAATGAACCCACCATCCCTACTAGTTCCCATTTACTCTGAATAGTCTTGATTTCATAATCATCAGCCCTGCCCCAAAAGGCACAGTAGCCTCCTAACCTCACACAATTTCCTAGTGGTTCTATTTGGTCAATGCTCCCCTTTTATTGATAGCCTATCCACTAAATTTTCATAAGTTATGAGTAATCTAACAGAAGAAAAGTTGGGAAAATATTCCACAGATTTAGAGAGAAATGAATTATGCTCAACATTGTTCAGTACAAATGGAAATGTTGGAAGATGGTTGGAAAAAGCTAAAAAGGAATAAGGAAATTTAAACAGAGATGATGATGGAACAAATAAGGTTTTCTTGAAGTCACGTCAACTTCTACCGTATTTTTTAACTTTGACTTCTCAAGGGATTTGTATGTTAAATGCAATTTACATTACTTAGGCATGGACACTGTAATAAACTTGTGAACATTAATGAGTTTTTAATCTTAGAACTGATCAGCTGCCCCAACAGGGTCCCCACTCTCACAGGTCTAAAGAACAGTTGTCCAAATGAAGAGTCATACCAGTAAAAAGATAATAAAATGTACATATGGAATATATATGGATAATGGGGGAATGCTAAGATAATGGGGGAAATATTAATCACTATAAAAGGGACAATAAGTGCATACAGTGAGAAAATATAAATCTCAGTTTTAGAATTTGGGCCCTTTTATATCTTCCCAATCCCCAAACTACTACATCAAACATATGTTTGGAACTTTTATATTATTATTCAATGTGCTATATAATTTACAGTAGTAAAACAAGGAGGGGAAACTTCATTTATGGAGAAGTGTAAGTAATTTGACCTTAACCCAAGGCTCAAATTGTCATGTTGGAAGCATTTCTAATTTTGCCATAGATTCTCAACTTTATTACTTTGTACTCAAAGGGCAATTAGCTCAGAGAGTGGTTTCTGATATTTAAGCATTTTTCTTTTGTACACCTAACCAAATTGCATTTGAAGTACTAACCCTCTCTATCCTCAATAGGTCTTTGGAAAAAAGCATGTGGGGGACTGGAGAGAATGCAGATGGAATCCCGCAAAGGACAAAGCAGTGAAGCTAATACAGCCCTTTATCTTCTCCATTAAATGGTCATGCAAATAAGGGCTCAAGTGAGTCAACCTTCTTGAAACTGATATGACTTCCTGGATGGGCTCAAGAAAACCTAATGTGTGTAAGCTTTGAGTTGAAACCCTTAAATAAAGCACTAAATTGAAAAGATATATTTAAATTCAGCTGTTCATTGTCTTTTCAATTCTATCACTTTTCAACTTAGCATATTTTTTCTTTCTTTCACACATAATAAGCCTTAGTTATGAGAAAAAGAGACTGGCAGGAGAGACAACCCACCCATTCAGGGTTTCTAATGGTCTCATCAGATAATCACAAAACATTGGTGCCTTTGAGAGAGCACAGTCTGCAGGGAGGGAGCATGACATGACCACAGGCTCAATAGCTGGGCCTGGGTTGAGATTCTGGGTTGAGATCTTTTCTACCAAGCCACTCAAACAATTGTTTTCTTTTCCCCCAAATCAACCACTTCTGTGATTGAAACAAGGGATTGTTTTGACATTAGGCTCTAGCCCAATACTAAACGGAGTTTGCATTTTACCATAGCTAAGTTCAATTCACTACCAAATTGAGGTTCAGTTTGAGACACAAAACAGCAACACATTATTTCCTAGAGCCAGTAAATCACTGTTGACTTATTTTGTGGCTTTAGGGTTACACCGGACATGTAAAGATAGAGGAAGTCAGACACCTTTCTTTGAAAAACCTAAGCAGCTAGAGATCCTCTCCTTGTTTTTCTTTCACCACCGCTGTTTTATTTGATTTTGTTTGAGTTTTGGTTGTGATGATACACTATCCCAGGATGAGTTGGTTTTGGCCCATTTATTTTTGTCCACAGTCACCAGATATGTTTCCAAGAGCACCTATTTCCCTGTATCCTTTGGGGTGGTCCAAATTTGTGTGACCTTTCTCCTTAACTTTCCCATTCTTGCCTCTACATCTGACAAAGGGCTTGAGTAGTTAACGACTAGCCCATGGAAAGATGGGAGCAAGCATTCACCAGGGAGATCTGAACTCATCCCAGCTTCCCCTAAGGTTGCATGCCACCACCTGCAACTTGGACTTCTGTCTGTCACAAAAGAGTTACAGGCCTTCTGAGTTACCCAAATAGCTAGGAGAAGGTTGGCAAAGGGGATTGTCATTCATCATGATAATTCGGATTGGTGGATTGATGACAATGGCATAACTAGCTGTGTCCAGGCCTGGTGGAAAGAAAAAAGTGGTTGACAGGCAATGTCCAACATGGGTGAAGAGCACACTAGATATTTGCCTTCCCTCCTAGTTTTAAAGAATTGTTCAGGCTCAATGCAATGAAGTGACCAAGTCAGAGCGGCTGAGGGACCAGAGCACAGACGCAGGTTTCCTCCTCACTCCCATTAGCTGTCTCCAAGTCACACAGAACACCTGGGAGGCAGTGAGGCTGGGGTGATGAAAAATGGAAGCATGAGCCCTGCTCCCTGGAGCTGGTCACCCACTGGCTCCGTCACCTATACTTGCCCCCACTGAGCTGCCAATCTTGGGAAAACTTTTGCCCAACTTGAGCCGGTTTTCATCCTGCTTTATGGGTGTTGCCATTCTTTCAGACGCAAAATGTTAGTTGCTTAGTCATGTATGACTCTTTGCAACCCCACGGACTGCAGCTCACCAGTCTCCTCTGTCCATGGAATTCTCCAGGCAAGAATACTGGAGTGGGTTTCCCATCCCCTTCTCCAGGTTCGGATGCGATGCCCCTTCCAAATAAGGAGGTTCAAAAAAGTGAGTTCATGCTGTGTGTTTATCCAGGTGTTTCTTGTTAATGACAGTGTTTTGCTATTCTGAGATTAGGGCTGGGGTCACAAGTGATCTCATGTTTGTGGGTTTTCTCCCTTTTAGTCTTTTTTTCCTGAGAAAACATTTGGATTCATTTTGGTTTTCAGTTTTAGTTCCCAAATCTCATTTTGCTTCTCAATTTCTCCTCAAGCCCTACCTACCTCATTCTATTACTTTCACTTTCTTTTCCATTCTTGTTTATCCCCTGTTAAAAAAAAGCATCTTTTCCTGTAATGAGCCCTGTAAGTAGCACTGCAACAAACACACACATCCTTGCTGTGGATTTCACATTCTCTTTTGCCGTGAGTCTGAAGAGCTGGGTAGCAACTCTTTCCCCAGCGGAGTGAGGCATGTTGGCAAGCATGTAACCCGAGGACCTGGATTCTCCCACATATTAGGTGTGATCAGGGGCAAGTCAGTCTCTCTATTTCTTCATTTATTTAAAAAAAAAAAGATAATTTTTCTTGTCTGCTTCATAGAATTTTTACAGATAAGTACTCATGAAATCTCTTCGGAAAGTATAAACTGCTATGCAAATATTATTTTATTATTGTTACCCTTTTGCACATCTGGTCACCCTGCTGTAAGGTGCTAATTACATCACAGGAGGATCTGATTGTCCTTTGTGGCACCTGACCAAAGAATGGCAGCTTCTCGGCAATGCCCATCCTGAGCAATTCTCACTTATCTGGGATCCTCTTCATCATTCCCAACAATGCTATGACTCCCTGACATTAACCATAATAAAGCCAAACTCAGGAGGGAGAAGCTACTTGGGCACCTTGAAAAGTCCAGGAAATACCATAGCCATCAGCAGGATGCTTGCCACGTTACCCAGAGACTTTCATCTTAGCCTTCAATAAACTTCCTTAGATGCAGGCCAGTAATCAGATCTCTTCCAGGCCACTACAGATAAAGCTGTATGGCAAAAGTGTGCTTCCAGTGTAGGGATTTCTGTTCTGACAGCCTTGCATTCGATCTCAAACCCAACTACAGCTGTTTCCCTGTTGGATATTAAAGACAATTGCTGCTCTAGTTTAATAAAATGGTAATTTGCATCTCATCTGGGTGAGACTGCTTGAAAGCACTATCCTTAAAATCTCCTACATGCTTTTATTTTAAAAAATGATCTCATTGAAAAGGTGATGATGTTTTTGGAAATGACACCTAATTAAAATCTCAAATATTGTATAATGTAAGCAGTCCATATTTTCAATATAATTCCTCACCAGATGTAGAAAATTTGATTTCTGAAAATCTCCAAGGTAGAAGAATTTATATTTGAGAAATGAAAGATCATGCAGAAAGAAAAAACAAAAACAAAAACAGGACTATAGAGCTAGGATTCACTGTAAACCTTAAAAGTTTCTTACAAATACCTTTCTATCAATTTCAATGAAGTAATTGCAATAGCACACTCTGTAAAGACAATCAATGAGACGTTTTCACCGTTTGAAACTCGTGATGGTGTGGGGTACTTGCTTTGCCTCTCTCTCCAAAAAAGATATGGCAGGTAGGGACAAAAGCTCTCCTGGGCTGGAGGAGGGTGAGCACTTCCCATAGACTTGGCTGTGGGAGGTGGGGATGGGATGGAAGGCAGGCTGGCTGCCTTGCACCTCCTGCCAGTCTGCATGAGACCAGAGAGCAAATAGAAAACCGGTGCCCTGAAGCACTAAAGGGGAACCGGGGGAGTATGTCCCAAATAGATCAATCAATGTCAAGGGAATATGGGGTGAGGCACAGGACAAATTACCAAAGTTGAGACTTAGAGTCCAACAAATTGCTGAGGAAGGAGATAAAGAAGCAAAAATAGCAACAGCTCAGAGCACAGAAGTCAGAGACAAGGCATTAACTCCATTAAAAAGAAAAGCATCTCTTCCTGTAATGAGCCCTGTAAGTCGCATCACAACAAACACACACATCCCTGCTGTGGATTTCAAGTTCTCTTTTGCTGTGAGTCTGAAGAGCTGGGTAGCAATTCTTTTTCCCCAGTGGAATGAGGGATGGTGGCAAGTGTGTAACCAGAGGACCTGGATTCTCCCACGTATAAGGTGTGGTCAGGGGCAAGTCAACTTATTTCTTTGTCTATTAAAGAAAAAAGAGAATAATTCTTGTCTACTTCACAGAATTTTTACAGATGAACACTCGTGAAATCTCTTTGTAAAGTATAAACTACTATGCAAATATTATTTTATTATTGTTATCCTTTTGCACATCTGGTCACCCCATTGTAAGGTGCTAATTACATTTTAGTTCATTAGTTTGTTCATTCCAGATACACTTTTGTGTGGACAAGCCAAGTCCATCTAAGAGAAACAAGAAAGAATAAGGAGTAACTCATTATTATTATCCCACTTATTCCCAGTGAGCAGAACTCACAATTTAGCTATATAAGAAATACACATTTTCCAGTTACCAAAAAAATATGGAAATTTTGCATAAGAACTTGGGATCAGGAATAATTACTATAACAGTTTTAAAAGATCTGTTTTCATAGATTGAATTTCCTTCATGCTTCATTTTAGATGTCCTCTAATCTGGTAAAAAGCAAAACGGTTCAAAGGATCCATTATTTCAAAGAAACTGAAATTTAGACTTGGTTTTTAAACCTGCCATAAGGCTGTTCTGCATCTGAGGAAAAAGCTATTTTCACCAGCTTTTGTGATTTTTATTTCAATCGTTACATGAATGATCAAAATTCCTTCTGATCTACATATTACTATTTGAAGAGACTCAACTTCTATGTTGTACTTCTACATGCTTTTGATCAGAATCCCATGAGATATAGAACCATATTCTTGAGTTGCCTAATTGCTCTAACCATTTACATGCTCTGCCTTTGTAGTATTAGACAAATGTGTCTAACACTAGCAAGTATATTAATTTCCTACGGTTGCTGTAACAAATCACCACCAGCATAATGGCTTAGAACAACTCTATTATCTTACTGTTCTGAGGATCAGAAGTCCAGCATGAGTCTGGTCGTAGTTTAATCACCAAGTCATGTCTAACTCTTGCGACCCCATGGACTGTAGCCCACCAGGCTCCTCTGTCCATGGGATTTTATAGTCAAGAATACTGGAGTGGGTTGCCATTTCCTTCTCCAAGGGATCTTCCTGACCCAGAGATCAAATCTGGGTGTCCTGAACTGCAGTCAGATTCTTTGTGTACTGAGCTGCCAGGGAATTTCTGAAATGGTCATGGTGGTGGTGGTTTAGTCGCTAAGTCATGTCCGACGCTTGCAACCCCATGGACTGTAGCCTGCCAGGCTCCTCTGTCTGTGGGATTATCCAGGCAAGAATACTGAAGTGAGTTGCCATTTCCATCTTCATGGGATCTTCCTGACCCAGGGATTGAACCCAGGTCTCCTGCATTGCAGGGACATTCTTTACCAACTGAGCTATGAGGGAAGCCCAATATAAGTCAAACTGGACTAAAATCAAATGTCCATGGGGCTGTGTTTTTTTTTTCCTAGAAGCTCTAGAGGTAAATCTGTTCCCTGCCTTTTCCAGTTTTTATAGGTCACCTGCATTCCTTGGCTCATGGCTGCTCTCCACCTTCAAAGCCAGTGATGGCAGGTCAAATCCTCACTCCCTCATTAGCATCAATCTAAAGCTAACTCTTCACCTTCATCTTTCACATTTAAAAATCCCTGTAATTATGTGGGTCCGTCTAGATAAGCCAGGATAATCTCCCTACTTTAAAATCAGCTGATGAGCAACTTTAACTCCATCTGCAACCTTGATTCCCCTTTACCATGTAATATAACATATTCACAGGTTCCAGGAATTAGGATGTAAACATCTTTGGGGAGGGGGCATTATTCTGCCTTCTACGTGAGCAGATAGTCACTAGGATCTGGTTCCATGTGCATAATCTAATAAAGTCATTCACAGAGATTGTGTATTGGGATAGTTCTAAGAACTTTACTAACAGAGGAAATAGAAAAATTCTTCTTCATATTATTATAATTATGTTGAATATGAAGAGAAACCAGAATTGGTTAAAATGGTAAAAGAAAAAAAAAAACAGGGTCATTATTGCATTGTCCACATGTTAGAATGATACCTATGGAGCCCTTTGACCTCCTGCAAAGGTATGAAACCAGCTGGGAAAGATGCAGGACTTAGAATTTCCTGTGTTCAGAGCCAAAGACACTTAGGTCCTAGGAGGGCATGACTCTTGAGGAAGGAGGAACACCCCACACTCTGTTTCTGACAGTGGGTCAAATGTCCCTCCAATGATCTATGTCTCTTTGTGCATCCTTTAATCAGCTGCTGCTCTGTAGATAACCTCAGGTCTTTCAGGCGTTCTGCACTTTCAACCATCTTTTGAACAAAACTTAACACGTCATGCTGCTCACTTATTATATGGGTTGGCTCAAAAGTTAATTCAGTTTTTCCACACCACCTAATGGAAAAAACTGGACAAACTTTTGGACCAACTCAATAACTCCTTTCCAGAAATATCTTTCCATTCTCACTCTCCTGCTGTTATAATCATACGGCATTTCTTTGATGGACAGCCTAATGTCTCAGCAAGTTGTGATGCAGCTATGTTCACATCTGTCACTTGATAGAACCGAACTTCCTGCTAGCCCTCATCTGTTGTAATCTCTGCTTACTCCCAAAGTTTATTTCACTGTGTTTATTAGCAGTATATTTAGTTTACTTATCAACAAATTTGAAGCTGGAGAAATCAGGTGTCAAAGAATCTTCCTGGACCTATCACAACAGCTCCCTCACCATTCAGAATAAAGGAGTTTCTTAATGGAGTGCCTCTGAGATTTCTGCTACCAAAGTTTCCAATATTTCAGATGAAGCTTCAGTGAACAAAATGCCCAGTTTTAGAGTATGCCTCCCTCAGGCAGATCTAGACTCCATCTGTATTAGTTATCTCAAGTTGCCATAGCAAAATGCCATGGTCTGTGTGGCTTAAATGACAGACACTGATTTTCTCTCAGTTATGGAGACTGGAAATCCAAGATCTAGGTGCAGCATGGTCAGTTTCTGTGAAAGCTTTCTTCCTGATCTGCAGATGGCTGTGTTCTCACATGGCAGAGTGAGAGCAAGAGAGAAAGAGAAAGTGCAGGTTCCTTGGTGTAAGAGTGCTAATGCCAACTCCGGGCTTTTCTGGTGGCTCAGTGGTGAAGAACCTGCTGGCAGTGCAGGAGATCCCTGGGTTCGATCCCTGGGTGGGGAAGATCCCCTGCAGAAGGAAATTGTGACCCACTCTGGGACTCTTGCCCAGGTAATCCCATGGACATAGGGACCTGGCAGGCTACAGTCCTTGAGGTCGCAAAGAGTCGGACACAACAGAGTGACTTAGCGCACACACACCATCCCATCCTGAGGGCCTCACCCTCATGACCTCAGCTAAATCTGATTATCTTTGAAAAGCCAGGTCTCCAAATACCATCACTCTAGGGCTGAGGGGCTTCAACATAAATGAATTTTGGGAGGACACAATTCAGCCTGTGTCGTTATCCGAAGAGCAGATTGGGCAAATTCTAATGATTACAACAGAGCTTCCTATAGGCTTTCTACACCAAACCAAGAACAGTATGTGGCAAATAGCAGTTGTTAAATAAACACTTGTTGAATAAATTGAAAAATAAAATTAAAAATGACTATCTTTACCACTAGACCTGTCCTGCCAATGCCGTAATGTCACATAGGAATCAGTATGCTTTTATTAGGCAAGCAAATAAATTAATGAATTAATACTTGTGTGTGTCTGTGTTAGCTGCTCAGTCGTGTCTGACTCTTTGTGACCCCATGGACTGTAGCCTGCCAGGCTCCTCTGTCCATGAAATTCTCCAGGCAAGAATACTAGAGTGGGTTGCCATTTCCCGCTCCAGAATTAATACTTAGTACCCACATAATCTAACATTGGAGATAGCTGGATGTATCTCACTCCTTGCTGCCAAAATTTCTTCCTGCTTACTGTCTGTTCAATGGGTTCCTATTTCCTCTGTGGAGTCTTCACTCGTTACCTGCCCTTGAAGAAAAGATGAGTGGGATGAGGTTTGAATGAGCCATGCTCTCATCCCAAAGCAGCCATTTCATGTTTGGGTGAGACTGGGAGAAAAACTGGATCTCTTTGATAAACTTAATCTCTCTAGGGATACAAATATCTTCCAAGGAAATCAATGAGTAGTTGATGATTTAAACAAAATTCTATTTCACCAGCTTGGAATGGTTTTCCAATAAATGTCTACTCTCTTCTGATAGTGGACAACTTTCATTTTCTACAAATTCTGTTTCATCTTGGAAATTTTTTGTCTAAAAATACTATGTTCAGCCTTGATGCCAAAGATTATCCAGGTGTTCTGCCCTCTTGAAAGGTTCCTGAAATTTGTTCTGCCTGATCCTTCTTCTTGCTGCCTCAGTACATCCACGGGGCAGGCATGTGTCCTAAGCTTAGACAATCAAGTTTTCTCTTAAGACTTTCCTGAACAGACTGATGTGAAGACAAAAGAAACTGCTAACAGTTCATTGGTTCCAGGTGTTAAGGTGTTTCCTTAATGATCAGGCAATTTTTATCCTGGTTCCTGTCTTATTTCTCAGCCTGATTCTCTGGCCTTCCTTTTGACTATGTGAACTCTCCAGTACCTTTCTAATATATGATTAAGTTGGACAGAGTTATAGTCTCTGGCATGCAATCACAAAACGCTAACTAAAACGTATATTTTTAAAACTTTAAAATATGACTAAAGGGCATAAAACTAACCAAATAAAAAGAAGTAGATATCTTATTCATAGGCAGAGAGATTTGATATTATCAATATAATGATTTTTTAAAAATAAAAATAACATGATAGTGATTAAACCATCAAAAAGCTTATTCCCAATTGGAATTAAAAGGATGAAAGAAGGAGACTAATTCTACTAAAGAGTCAAAATGTGCTATTATGCTCCAAATTATCAACACTGCAGTACTGAATTATTTAATTAAGGATACATTAATAGCTCTTTTGAAAAAAAGCAACTTCATGTATCAAGATAAATCTAGACATTTAAATACAGAAAATAATCATAAAAACTTTATAGGAAAATAATATATTAATGTCCCTATGATCTTGGAGTGAGGAAAGTATTTCCAAGAGTGCTGCAAAAACTAAAATCATAAGGGGAAAATCAATTAATTTGACACGATATGTTTTAAAATTCTCTGTAGAGGAAAAATATCAAACATGATCACTCAACTGAACTGATCTTCAGTTTTCTCCTAGCCTTGTAATATCACCTTAATCTACCATTTAATCACTTTAACTGTTTCTTTTGAAATCATAGTAAAGATTCTAGTTTAGCAGCTAGTTATACAGTATGGATCCATATTTAGGAGTCTGGTGATGGTCACCTTGAACTGAAATGTGCACTATTGAAATATGCTTAAAAGAACAAAGATAGTGTTTTAAAACACATATGTCAAGGTAAGACCTTTACATTTACTGCCTCATTTAATTCTAACAAATCTATAAAATAAGTGCTGTTGCTATAGCCACCTTATAGGTGAAAAAAATAAGAGTTAGAGAGATTAAGTCACGAACATAGTTATTAAATGTCAAAGTGAAGACCTGAACTCAGGTCTGTCTATGGAATAAATATGTGTTCCTAATGGCTTCTTTGCACTGTCATTAGTGAAATGGAGATACAAGGTATGTTTCAAAGGCTTAATACAGAGAAGACAAGACAGTTCCTCTATTTCTCCCTTTCTCAATAAAAAGCCAGCTTCACTACATATTCAAATACATTTTCTTTCATTCAAAAACCTTTATTGAAAGTGTAGTATGTGCCAAGCATAAGTTCTAGAAGTTAGTAATCCATCAGTGAATAAATCAAAAGTGTCTTCCCTCAAGGAAGGAAACGGGCAGTACAAAGCAAATAAATACATGATACGCCATATGGCAATAAATGCCATGAAAAAAAGGAAAAAGCAATTAAGAAGGTCAGAGTGATAGCAAGAAGGCAGGGTGCCCCGTTATAATGGGTGGCCAGGAAAGGCTTCTCTGTTAAGAGGACATTTGATACTGGAGCAGATACTGGTGCCAAGCACATATTTAAGAAGAGTAATGAGCATGAGAAGTTCAAATGCAAAAGCATGAGGCTGCTGGGCGTGCTTGAGGAACACCCGGGAGAGCCGTGTGGCTGGAGTGAGCATGGGGTCAGAGTGGTGGGAGGTGGGAAATGAGGTTAGGGATGTGGGAGGGGCTATCACACACCCACCATACCCACAGAAAGAACCTCTAGTGCCAGTGTCTCCAGGATAGCTCTGGGCTGACTTCCAGCAAGAAGCCATTCTAGACTCTCGAGCTCTCAGTAGAGATCCACACGATCTGACTACAGACTCGAATCACCCAGCCCTGCTGTTCTCAACCAGAAAGATACGTCAGGCCCTTGGAAAGTGGGAAGCCAGAAGACGTTTATGATTAACTTACACATCTGCCAGATAATCTCTTCCATTATTGTTTTTATCAAGCAGCGTAGACTAAACAGTTGAAATGATCAATTTGCTTAATTGCGACTTGGAGCTGTGTTCCCTACGGTGAAAGGAATTATCTCTGTCCTGAGTTATGTGTTTGAGATTTACATGTGATATTGCTATCATGATTTTGGCTTAAAATTACTCTGATTTCCCTCTTTCTGAGTTCCTGTTAAAAGTTGAATTTGCCTAACACTCAGAAATCAGCACACAATGGGGGAAATAGCTTTGTGGATTCCACAAATAAAATCTTTTTTTAATTCTATTCAACTATTGTCAGATGTCCTATGAAAGTTTGTGATTAGAACTCAAGTCTGGTCAAAATCAATATCATAATAAGCTTTTCTCCCCCCAAAGAGTGAGGGATTAGGAGGGGAACTTTTACAAAAAGATTTTTGTTTTACTGGACTTGTGTTTTACTAAGAAGTCGTATTTCTAAAGAGCAGGGGTTGGCAAAATTTTTTCTTATACAGAACCACATAGGAAATATTTTCAGCTTTGTGGACCATCAAGTCTTTTTACAACTACTCAACTGAGTGTGAAAGTGTATGTAAATGGATAAACTTATCCAATAAAACTTTATTTACAAAAGCAGGTGGCAAGCCAGATTTGGCTCATAGGATGCAGCAGGCAGACTCCTGCTGTAGAATCTGATTATTTTATTCTTGCAAGTGCTTAGGGAAACAAATAGAGAAGTAGAAGAATAGCACTGTTCTTTAATTCCCCTGCTCATGAATATCCTATTCAATGAAATTGTCAAAAAAAAAAAAAAACTAATGAAGCTAAAATAAATGTCAAATAAAAAAAATAAGTGTTGCTCAGGTTACAGATTACTTCTGAAGTCAAAGGGTGATGCAAAATAACTTGATGCTTGATGATGGCAGGGACTAACCTACCTTTGCAATATGACATGGCAATTGTCTTATGAAGAGGAGTTTCTGGTCAGTATAGTCTCCTTCCCTCTTTCTTTGTTAAGTGTGAAATCTGATGAACATTCTTGGGGTCACTATGACACTTGCCTCAATATTCTATCACAGACTTTTCTATATGGGGCAGAAGAAACTTCATAGCTCTTACTGGGCTCAACTTGGTTGTCTTTCTGGTCCTGTCATGCCGGGACCTTTCACAAAGCATCTTCAGCATGTCACACAGAGTTCTGTGGTGAACACAGGTCACCAGGAGTATGGTCTTTGAAAAAGAGGAGGGACAGAACCGCTTCACATAGCTGCTCAACTCACCTCTAAACCCTCAGAAGGGCTAGGTCGTACGGTGTATTTCTTCCCTCTGCTCTATAAGAGGCTAACATGGCCCCATCTACATAGAGGATGCTTGACGGTGCTGGCTGAAGGGAGATGCCCAGGACACTGCTGCCATCCATCTATCCATCACTTGGGGCCTTTTGAGTCTCAATAGTCAACAGCTTCACTGACCTCCTCATGGACCACCTCACACACCAGCTGAGAAATAAGTCTAAAGCTGAGATTCTTAACATGTTGGAGAATCTCAGAATTTTGCCTCAATGGACCATGTGTGTGCTTAATCACTCAGTTGTGTCAGACTTTTTGTGACCCCATGGACTGTAGCCCACCCTGTTCCTCTGTCCATGAAATTTTCCAGGCAAGAATACTGGAGTGGGTAGCCATTTCCTCCTCCAGCGGATCTTCCAGACCCAGGTCTCTCGCGTTTTCTGCGTTGGCAGGTGGATTCTATACCACTGTGCTACCTGGGAAGCCCAAGGACCATAAACAGTTAATTTAATGATTCTGTTGCACTAAATCAGTCTCAATGGGTCCCCATTAACTATCACAAATGGCAAAAAAACCCCAAAACCAAAATAGAGAATGGTGGGACCTTCAAAACATGCATGTTCCTTTTTCTTCTTCACCAGTGGAGATTTTTTTCCTTTAAGGTTATAGTAACAAATTGTTCTCAGAAAAAGGCATTGTACCCCAAGTGCTGGAGGATTTGTTGTCTACTCAGCATTACCATTACCCCAAGACTGGTAACCCCTGCCCATTTTTTGACTCGGTTGCTTGTTTTTTTTTGTTATTGCAACTCTTATTTTTTATTAACCAAAGACTCCACTGTGCCCATCAAAACCAGAGAGGCAGCTCTTTCTCACTGCAGAGCAGCACTTAGGTGCTAGTAAATGTTTAACAACAGACTCTCCAGGAGGTAAACAAGGCTCTGAGTCTTGGCATGTGCCCGTTTCTGTAAAGGAAATACTTACCCTGGCTGATTTCAAACTACCAATGTGACAGGACTGAATGCAGAGCTGGGAAGGTAGGAAAGCAATCAGCTCTCGGGGGCTGGTACAAACGGACCCCAGGACACCACTGCCTTTGTGAACATTTCAGAAGCGGAGGAGACGGACAGACAAGAACCAGTAGCTGGAGTATAAGAGTTCAGCGAACACTAGGTCACAGGGGCCAACTTCTGCAGGTCCTCGAGCAGCTCTTTGCAAGAGGCTGCCATCTCCAGGCATCCTGAGAGGTCACCACCCCATCTCCATGGGCGCTGGCTGGGACAGAATCTACAGTGAAGATCTGATAGAAATTTCAATGTGCTTTATCATAGATGCTTATTTATTTTTTTTAGAAATGTGTTCGTTGTTCAGATGACTCTTTGTGATCCCGTGGACTGTAGCCTGCCAGGCTCCTCTGTCCATGGAATTCTCCAGGCAAGGATACTGGAGAGGGTTGCCATTCCCTTCTCCAGGGGATCTTCCTGACCCAGGGATCAAACAGGGTCTCCTGCATTTACCATTTGAGCCACCAGGGAATCCTTGAGATCTGCTAAGGACTCAGATAGTCAATAATGCTCAGCTGCACTTTGGGTAAAGTTCAAAGCTGAAACCCCCCAGTCCCACAACAATGGCCTGGAAAGATGAGAAGCAGCCAGGCTCCTCTTGCCCTGGCAACAGAGCTATGCCCAGAAGCTGCACACACAGGGGACCCTCTTGAACACGTGCCGAAGGAATCAAGGCACTCTGCTGTGACTAGCAGGTGGCCAAGCCTTCCACCAGGGGAAGAGAGGGAGAGGGGCTGGTGGGCGGTCACAGTTCTAGTTATCTTAAATACTCAGAAGCATCCTGGAGTGAGGGGAGCATTTAGTGGATAAGGAGGGAACAAATGGGTTCATGAACAGAGGAAAGTTTAGACTTGTTACAAGGAATGGTTAAATCAGCCAGGTCCTTGAATTTTGCCTCCTTTTCCTTACCAGCTGGAGAAAATTGTAAGTGGACACAGAGGTTGTAGGAGAAAAACAAAGAAACTCTTTTCATCATAAAACAAACAAAAGGCTGTGTTTCATGGGTGTAAAACTGAAGCCCCTTCCCTTGACAGGCAAATATGGGACCACCTTATCCCATCCAAACCCCTGCTGTTTATTCTGCCCTGGATGCGATCAGAGCATTCAGGCAGGTTGTACACATGCCAAGAAATTTGTCTTCACAGAGACTGGTACACAGATGTTTATGGGAGCTCTGTTTAGATTAATAATAGCCAGAAGGTGGAAAAACCCAAATATCCATCAACTGATGAAAGAAAAACAAAATGGGGTATATCGAGACAATGGAATGTTATTTGCCTATAAAAAGAAAAGAAGGTCTGACATATGCCATAAGATGGATGAATCTAAAAGAAAGAAGCCGGTCACAAAGGACCACGTATGATCACATATGATTTCGTTCTAGTGAAAACCATGTATGATCATATATGATTTTATTCATAGAAAATGCCCAGAACAGGGATATCTATGAGACATAAATTAGATTCATGACTGTCTATGAATGAGGGCAAGAGAAGGGGAGAATAAAGGAAGATTGCTAAAGGATTTTATGTTTCTTTTTGAGAAATGTTCTAAAATTGACTGTGTTGATGGTTGCACATATCTGTGAATATACTAAAAATCACTGAATCATACACTTTAGATGGGTGCATTGTATGGTATGTAAATCATATCTTAATAAAGCTGTTTTATATAAAGCTGAGGGGAACTGATCAGAGTATTCAGATAGCCAGACGTGCTGAATGGCGGGTACAGGGCCTCTTGGGATACAGAAGCAAAACTCTGAGGACACACCTAAAGAAAGAGTTCAAACGCCAGCAGGGCTGTCCATCACTGTCCCTGCAGCTACCCACTCACACAGCCAGGAGTTACCCTGGACGCTGCCTTTCTCCCTGGTCCTCACCTAGTCTGTGCACGTGTGTGTGTGGGAGGGGGGCGGTGTGTGTTAGTTGCTCGGTTGCTCTTTGTGACTCCATGGACTATAGCCCACCTGTCCATGGGATTCTCCAGGCAAGAGTACTGGAGTGGGTTGCCATTCCCTTCTCCAGGGGATCTTCCTGACTCAGGGATCAAACCCAGGTCTCCTGCATTGTAGGCATATTCTTTACCATCTGAGCCACCAGGGAAACTCTCTCTACTTCTCTCCATCTCCACCACAAACTCTGGGTCCAAGCTACCCTCTGAGAACCCCAGCAGCCTCCTAACCACCTCCCTGTGTTAAATCCTGGCTTCCCCGGCTTACTCTTCCTCTTGCAGCCAGAGTAAACTTCCTGAAACTCAGATGTGACCCATTCACAATCCCCAAGGACTTCCCATTGTTCTTAGGAAAAATGATAACTCTTCAAGTTGCCGGCAGAGTTCTGCATCATTTAGCCCCTGCCTCAGCCTGCCAGCCATAGCTTTCCAGAGGCCTTTGCTTTCACTGCTCCAGCCACACTGGTTTCCCTCCAGAGAACAATGCTTCTCTATTCCACAGGGCCTTTGCATGTGCTGTTCCCTTGGGCAGAAAAGCCAATCCTTAACACTTCATTGTTCAGTGGCTCAGTCATGTCCGACTCTGTGACCCCATGGAATGCAGCACTCTAGGCTTCCCTGTCCTTCACCATCTCCCAGAGTTTTCTCAAACTCATGTCCGTTGAGTCGGTGATGTCATCCCACCATTTCATCCTCTGTCGTCCCCTTCTCCTCCTGCCTTCAATCTTTCCCACCATCAGGGTCTTTTCCAGTGAGTCAGCTCTTCATATCAGGTGGCCAAAGTATTGGAGCTTCAGCTTCAGCATCAGTCCTTCCAGAGAATATTCAGGGTTGATTTCCTTTAGGATGGACTGGTTTGATCTCCTTGCAGTCCAAGGGACTCTCCAGCACTTCATCTGGATCCTTTATATCCTTCAGTTAGTTCCAGTGTCACTCCCAGAGGTTTCCTGACCAGTTATCAGAAGTAGCCATGTCCCATCCCCCATACTACTCTCTGCCACAGTCATCTGTTAATTCTCTTTCTAACATTATCACAGTGTGTCATTGGTTTGGTGATGCGCTAAATCTCTGCTGCTGCTAAGTTGCTTCAGTCGTGTCCGACTCTGTGCGACCTCACAGACAGCCGCTCACCAGGCTCCCCTGTCCCTGGGATTCTCCAGGCAAGAATACTGGAGTGGGTTGCCATCTCCTTCTCCAATGTGTGAAAGTGAAAAGTGAAAGTGAAGTTGCTCAGTCGTGTCCGACTCCTAGCGACCCCATGGACTGCAGCCCACCAGGCTCCTCTGTTCATGGGATTTTCTGGGCAAGAGTCTCTACGGAAACAGAATTCTCCTTGCCTTGTCCCAAACTACCTCATCTCTCCCACAAAGCCACTGCCACACAGAATAAATTCTCACACTAAACTGAAGGAATGTGAAATTCATATTTAGCCTCTACCCTCCTCTCTCTTATGTTCTCTTTCACCTCTGAGAGGCTCTCTATCTCTTTGCTGTCCCAGGGCTTCAAGGCATATCCCTCCCCCAGCCCGACCTATGTACAGTGACCTTCCTCCTGCCTTCTGCCCCTCGCTGATACGTGTTGCCACTGACCTCAACTAAAATCCAAAGAAGAAACTCATATCTAACCTAATTAACTGACATAGAAGTGAGAGTGTGGCTAGCTCCTTGAATGATGTTTCCAGAAGAGTACCTATGGGAGAAACGCTCAAGCAGAGTGGGCAGAGGCATGCGAGGGGCAGGCCCAAGAAACTGGCTAGCCAGACTCTTCAAGGAAACCTGTCCCTAACTACCCAGGCTTGTCACCATTTCTTTTCTTCCTTTACTCCTGAACTTTTATATTTCTCTCCCTGCAGTTTCCATGGCATCAGCGACTCCCAGATGGAAACAGAAGATGGGGCAGTGGCATCTTCATATGTTTGGGATTTTCTTTTCTTTTCTTTTTTTTGTATTTGTATTTGAGGATATATTTAAGCCCAGGTTCTGTGATTTGAAGACCGTCAATATTGATTGATGTGATGATTTTTATGTAATTTCTCCTGAATTCCAGGCCCCAAACTTAACCAGATTAGTACATTGCTTTACATCAGACATGTTACCCTAGAACTGCAAAAGGAAACCACTGGGAAAAGAGAAATGCACTATAAAATATGCAGTTATACAATTGCAAAATTCTGTAGCTAAACTAATCTAGATCAAATGATTCCAGACCTTGAGTGTTTGCTGGCCTCAGTGTCAGGTCAAAAATTCAAGCGGGCTCCCCCAAGCATGAGTCCTTCAGGGCAGAGCTTCCCACAGTTTCCCCATCTAAGAACCATTTGGGTTACTTAGTTACAAATGCAGGCTTCCCGAGTGGTGCTAGCAGTAAAGAAGGAGCCTGCCAATGGAGGAGATGCAGGAGACGCCAGTTTGATCCCTGAGTCGGGAGAATTCTCTGGAGGAGAGCATGGCAACCCACTCCAGTACTCCAGACAGAGGAACCTGGCAGGCTACAGTCTGTGGAGTTGCAAAGAGTCAGACATGATTGAAAAGACTCAGCGTGCATGCACACAGAACAAATGCGTTTTCTCAAGTTGCTGACCTTCTGAATTAGAACCTTCATGGGAGCGATCACTGGGTTTAAATGTTTTACCAGGTGCCCCACTATTGAAGATTACAGGGTAATCTTCTCCAGGGAAGGGTGGTAACAAGTATCATAGGGGTTTGTCCTTGATAGTTTCAGTTTTATAACCTTTATGGTGGGTCCCACTGCCAGAATTTTTGATTCAGTTGGATGGAGCCCAAGACTGTGAATTTTTAAGATCTCAGATGGTGCTAATGCTGCTTGTCCAGACACCATACTTTGAGAATCGTTGCTTTAAAGCAAAAGTCCTTGAAAGGACTGTCTGTATTGGCTGCCTCCGCTCCATTTCCATTCCCTCCAGAACCCAGTTCAGATGGTATTCATTCCCTATCAGTTCCCTGGAATTGCTACTGTCAAAATCATTGGCAACATTGCCAAGTCCAGTTCTCATCTTCATGGCCCATTTGACATGCCTGATTGCTCCCTCATCCATGAAATAGTTCTTCAGCAGATCTCCAAGCCAACCCTCCCACTTTCCTGATTTTCCTTCTACTCCCTTACTTGGAGACAGTCTCCCCAGCTTGGGGACCTTTTTTCTTTATTCTTAGCACTCACTCCCTACATAATCTAGTCCCACAGCTTTTAAATACCATCCATGTGTTCAGTTCAGTTCAGTTCAGTTCAGTCGCTTAGTCGTGTCTGACTCTTTGCGACCCCATGATTTGCAGCACGCCAGGCCTCCCTGTCCATCACCAACTCCCGGAGCTTGCTCAAACTCATGTGCATTGAGTCGGTGATGCCATCCAGCCATCTCTTCCTCTGTCGTCCCCTTCTCCTCCTGCCCCCAATCCCTCCCAGCATCAGGGTCTTTTCCAATGAGTCAACTCTTCGCATCAGGTGGCCAAAGTATTGAAGTTTCAGCTTCAGCATCAGTCCTTCCAATGAACACCCAGGGCTGATCTCCTTTAGGATGGATAGGTTGGATCTCCTTGCAATCCTAGGGACTCTCAAGAGTCTTCTCCAACTCCATAGTTCAAAAGCATCAATTTTTCAGCGCTCAGCTTTCTTTATAGTCCAACTCTCACATCCATACATGACCACTGGAAAAACCATAGCCTTGACCAGACGAACCTGTGTTGGCAAAGTAATGCCTCTGCTTTTTAATATGCTATCTAGATTGGTCATAACTTTCCTTCCAAGGAGAATGGTTCTCAAATATATACCTCAAGCCTGTTGATCTCTCCAGAAGGATATATGAATTGTACATGTTTTCATATACCTTCTCAACACTCCCACCATTATTTCTATTCAGTAGGCACCTCAATCTTAACACATACAAAATCTAACTCTCATCCTGCCTTGCCTCCACAATCCTGCTTCATTTCCCCATCTCACGGATTGGTAATCCCATCCTTTAGGCCCAAATTATTCAGTCATCCCTGACACCTCTCTTTCTACCATAACTCATATCAGATCTATGAACAATCCTGTTGGATTTAAAGTCTCACCATGGCTCACAACGTGCATCACTACCATCTAGGTCCAAATGACTTTGGTCTCTTTGCTGGGTTATTACAACAGCCTCCGTACTGATCTCGTGGCTGCTGTTGCCCTGCATTGATCTACCCTCCATGCAGCAGTCAGAGTGATCCTGCAATAAGAAGTCAGCTCACATTCTGCTAAGAACTCTCCAGTAGGTTCTCATGCTGTTAGGAATGAAAAGGAAGTCAGAGCAGTGACCTGCAGAGCCTGCAGGGCCGGCATGTCCTCCTTGGCCCCCCCATCATCCGTCACTCTCCCCTCACTCATGCCGGTGCAGCCAGATGGGGCTGGCTTAGTGTGCGGCCACCTCTGTGTCTTAGCACTGGCTGTTTCCAGCCTGGAATGCCGTCCCCCTACATGACTGCACACAGTGTCCTTCCCTCATCTCCTCCCGGAACTTGTTCAGCTGTCAGCCTCTCAGGAAGCCTTCCCTGACCAGGTTCTTCAAACTGCAACACCCCTCCCTGTCTTCTCTCAATGTTTTCGCAGGACTCCTCCAAACACACCACTTAATCTTGGTACGTTATTTGTCTATCTACTCTCACTGGATTGTAGGTCAATGAAGGCACAAATTTTGTAGATTTGTTTATAGCTGTATCTCTTAGGATAAAGTCACATAACTGGCACTCGAAAAGCAATTGCTGAGTGAATGAATGAATGAGTTCTAATTTTGACACCAACTGCTGTACATGCGTTATCTTGTGTATCTTCATCTCCTAGCTGAGGAAATGAATGTTAATGGTGATTAGGTAATTTGTCTAAGGTGAATACAACCTTTGGGACAAGCCCCTGTATGTCTGTGGGCTGGAAGAGTGATTCCATAGCCTTCTTATTATTTTTTACATAGGGATGAGGGAATACGAGCCCATCTTTTATTTTATTTTATTTTATTTTATTTACTCTTTGGCCAGGCTGCCTGGCATGTGGGATTTCAGTTCCCTGACCTGGGGTTGAACTGCATTGGAAGCATGCAGTCTTAACCACTAGACCACTAGGGAACTCCCTGATTCCATAACCTTCTGGTTGATGTCTTCTAAAGTCTCATTAGACTTTAAAATTTGTCCCCAAGCTACAAGTACATCTGGACCTGAAACTAACACAACATTGTAAATCAGCTACACTTCATTTTAAAAATATATAAAATTTGAAAATTAAAAAACAAACACCCACAAAAAGACAAGTACCCTCTGAGACCCAAATAGATTTATTTGGCTCCAAAACCCCCTAATTTTTCCACAATGCTGGCAGTCCCTACAGGTTTCATCGTATGCCAGTCAATATGTTTAAGTAACTGAAAGCATTCTCAGTTTACCGCATACTAAGTAACAGTTTGCTCTATGCAGTTCTTTGTCCCAACATTCAGTGCTTTCTGCATTTCCTAATTCCTGGGTCCTTGATTCCCACTCAGAGGGCTTTGGAGCCCTCTGTGATTACTTTGCTTCTCCAAAACCACCATGCAGAATCTACCTCTCTGTCATCCCCTTTTCTTTCCTGTTTACAGGTCTCTTATCTCCTTTTAAGAAATCATTCTTAACAAGAATACTTCAGATTTCATTAAAAGTCCATGAATGAAAAGTCTCAAAAATGCCTAAAACTATAGAGAGCATTCAAGTTGTATTAGGAAGCCTCTTGATGGAGGAGGTGTTGCCGTCCTTGTCACCGGGAATCACAGAGATTTGAATGACAAATTTCCTGTATTGCCCAAGGGATGAATCAGAGGGTTTCAATGACGCACCCTTCAACAAAATCATAGACAAATAAAATAGGGACTGCTTCCCCGAGGAAGGGTGCAGCCAGGCAGGGTTTGGAGGGGAGACAGAGGTCATGATCCAGAAGATCCCCATGACCATGGTCAGCACTACTGTCATCCAGCCACCTCCCCCAGGGACCAGAGATGTGGTTACTTAGAGCCATTCTAAAGTGATCCTGTCTACCCTACTCCCTAGGACTTCTGGGTCTGCAGAGGTCTGAGTGAGAACAGGAAGAATAAATGCAAAAGAGGCAGAAACTGCTCGGGAATCTGTCTGCCAGCATGATCAAATTAACCACAGTACGCAGGCACCAGCGAATAGACAGTGGCCCAGGAGAAGGTACGGAACTGCTTAACTTGGCGGCCAAGGGCCCGTCATGGAAGGAGAAGATGCAGGGACCAGTTAAGACCCACAGAAGCCCTCAGCATTGAGAGGAATACAATGCAGTCTTCCACACAGAGTCAGTGCTTAAATAAACAATGACAAGCCATAAAATAAGTATGAAAGAGCCCAAGAAATTCTGTTTTTCCCCTAGGACATCAAATAATTTGACAAGAAAAAAATACAGTGCCTCTGAGTCACAGGTACCCTGAACACGCAAGTTTGGTCTTTCTTTGGGGTAACACAGCAGTTCACAGAGAGATCTTCCTCATCCAGGAACTTGCCTGAAAGTAGAGGAAATTTATTCAGATTCCTCGGTTCTTAACTGAGTGCCAGCTCTATGTCAATGCCATGCTCAGCAATTTTGCAAACCTCATTTTCCAACCCTAACAACGATACAATTTCATGGTGATTTAAGGACACATTCCCTCCATTCCATCCAAATGGGAGTAAAGCAAGGAGTTTTGTTTTACAAACAAGAAAACCAAATGTGTTGTTTGGGTCCAGCAAGTAGCAGAATCCAAGACAGCTTAAAACTGCAAGTGATTTATTGAAGAAAAGAACAAGAGTAGGCAGGAAGCGCCTCAGACGCAATGCCAGTCTGACCCCCGTGAGGAAGAAGAGCAAGAAAGCAGGAGGACTAGGAAGAGTCTAGGGCTGCAGGGTAGTTCCAAGAAAGGCTCGGCCAGGTTTAGCAAGGTCATCAAGCCAAAGTTGCCCTGGGGAAGTCTCAGCGTGTCCAGAATGGATCTACCTTGATCTCCACTGTGCCTGTTGCTGGCTGGAAAGAGCCTGCAGGAAACTTGGCTGGGGTGGATCTGAAAGGGCAGCACATGGCACGGGATGGAGGAAGGGGATGGGATGAAGGGGGGAGATGGGATGGAAGAGTAGGTGGAGGAGGGGTGTAGAGGAGAAGGATGGAGGGGGGATGAAAGAGGGGGGTGAAGGAGAGAGAAAGTGAAGGGGGTAGAGGAAGGGGATGAGGCGCCTGCAGCAGGAGATCTGAGTAGTGTGCTTTCATTGCTGCCAAACCAAGGTATTAGAGAATTAAAATAAATTTACCTATTCACTCGGCTTCTTTGTGGTGAAACTATGTTTGAAACCCAGGCTTTGGGGATCCATATTCCATATTTTTCTCACTGTGCCAAGCAGCTTCCTTATTTGGGATGATGTAGTACTGTGGAATTTTCAGTTCTTTGAATTTATCTAAGTTTTGATTCTTTTTTTGTTTTTTTAAAGTTCCCCTTTTATTGTGTTGCAGTCAGCTCACTTACAGGTTGGGGAGTGTTGCCAACTACCGGGTTGTCCAGTGTAGAATTTTATCCAAGTTTCTGGGTATAAGCTTGAGCCAAGAGTAAACATGACACCCCTGAAAAATACCCAGGCATCTTTGTACCTCAGGCATCTCTGAAAGAGGACCTGCGTTCTTGTTGGAGACACAGCATCCTGCCCTATAAAGCGTCTCTCCACAGGCCGATGCCCTAAGACAATCAACAGAAACATCAGCCTCTCACTGTGGCAAAGATATGCTTTTCGGCCCCACTCACCCTCTTTTCTCTCCTTGCTGCGGAGAGGAGGTTTTATAGCACAATAAGCCATCAGAGTCGTGCTGTCAGTAATAGCAAAAGAAAGGTCTTTTAAATAGATAAAATCCTCTGAAGGAATTATTCATTCCTCCAGTATTTATTGAGTACATACCATGTGCCAGGAACTAGAAATGCAGTGTTGAACAGGGGGACAGATAAGGCTCTGTCATCATGAAGTTTTCCCTCTAGTGGGAGCAGAAAGACAATAAACCCCAAACAAATGATATTAAATGGCAGCAGCTGCTGTGAACAATATGAAATGTCACAAGGGGCTCAAGAGTAATGGGGAAAGATAATGGTGCTTAAACGACCTGGTCAGGGAAGGCCTCTAAGCATGGAAATGTCAGAAGGGAGCCAGCCACGTGAGGATGCAGGGCCGAGCATCCCAGGCAGAGGGAACCCAGGAGAGGAAGGATAGAGCCTGGAGGCAGGAACACACATCCTGCATTGGAAGCAGTGAAATGAGAGTCTGTGTAGCTGAAGCCTGGAGAATACACAGACTTAGAGTTCAGCTTACTCAGGACTTTGTAAATCAAGGCAAAGATGGGATTTTATTCTAGTACGACTAGAGCTTTTCCAAAAATTATTTTTTTACTTATTTACTTGTTTATTTTATTGGCTGTGCTGGTCTTTGCTGCTTTGCAGGCCTTCCTCTAGCTGGGACAAGCGGGGGCTACTCTCTCCTTGCAGCGCGAGAACTTCTTGCACTGACTTGTCTTGCTTTGGAGCACGGAGTCTAGGTACATGGGCTTCAGTAACTGCACTCCCAGATTTTAGAGCACAGGCTCCGTAGTTGTGGCATACAGTCTTAGTTCCTCCATGGTGTGTGGGGTTTTCCTGGATCAGGAATTGAACCCACATCTCCTATATTGGCAGGCAGTTTCCTGACCACTGAACCTCTAGGGAAGCCCACCCCTGGAGAACTCTAAGCAGAGTAGTTCTAGGAGTCGATCTGCTGCTGCGGGGAGAATGCCTTGCAGGAGGCAGGGATACAAGGCAAGAGGATGTTTGGCAGGGATTGCAGTGTCCTAGAGGGAAGAGGATGGTGGCCATGGAAAAGGTGGTAAGGTATGATTACATTCCAAAAGTCCTCGGCCTGCTGCTACAGAAGCCCATTGCAAACCAACCTTGTCTACATGGGTCTTTTGGCTCTGACTGCCACTTGGGAAGGCAGTGGGTCTTTTGGCCCTGACCACGTGGAGTGCCACTTGAGAAGTCAGTGGAATACAGCCGACTGGATCTGGGGAGGGCCAGAAGAAAGCCAAAAGCATAACCCCAACTTGACTCTGCACGGCTGCAGGGAAATCTGATTCAAAGAGCAAAGCCCCATTTCTTGGATTTGGGGTGCAGACTGAGGATCCACCATTGTTAAGATTATGTCCTTTTTGGTAATGGACTGTGGCTTCACATCCCTGGAGGTACCATGGGACACACTGGTGAGTTATATAAAACCCATAGTAGCTAACAATTATGCAGGACTCACTCTGTACCAGATACTGAACGCCTTACCCCTATTATCGTATTTGAATCTCATAACTGTATAGTATAAACTACCATCTCCACTTTGTATATGAGGAAACTGAGGCACAGAGAAGCTAAGATGTCAAATCTGACTACTTTCACTTCAAAGTCTCTCTTCGCTAAATATGAGTAGGGCTCCAACGACTCCGAGGATGTTGAACCCTCACTCAGCAACCCATGGCCGTCCTGCTTTGAAGGCAGCTGGGCCAATCTGAGGGGATTCTCCTAAGATGTTCAGCCAGCCATGTGACTGATGTAGTCATTACGGAAATGAACTTTCCCGCTGTGGGCATTAACAATTTGTCCTGGTTTTCAGAAAGATCCAACAGAAGGCTAAAAGAAAGTGTCCAGCCCTCAACAATTTGACATCGCTGGTCCACCAATGCCATGGCTCAGCTCTAACCAACACACTGCTTACCCTCATGGTGGAAACCCTTAGCAACAAATTCATTCAACAATTGTTCCTTGTCTTACCAAGTGCCAGCTGCTACACCAGCCGACTAAAGGTTTACATGGAACAAAGCCACTCTCTGCCTTCTGATTCTCACAGGTTCTTGTGGCGGCCTACAGGTAGACTGGCTAAAGTTCACAAAATAAGAGAATTAACAACACAAAGTACTTTTGTAAATATTTAACCTGAAACTGCAGATCACAGAAGAGAAATGTGTTAGCTGATTAGAAATTAGAATCTAGAATCCAGGTGGGTTGAGGTAGTCAGAGAGAGAGAGACAGATTTAAGAGAAGTAAGGGGGAAATTATTGAGGTTATTCTGGAGGAATTTGGAGTATTTCTAAGGCTTCCAAACATTTCACTGTAAAAGGTAGCATCTGGCTGTAGTTCTGCCTGAGGCCACTGTCCTCCTTTGAGGCTGAAAGCGCTTGCCATCTGCTTGATAAAGCTAATGTTGATACAGGAAGTCATTTTGTTTCTGACCTCTATTTTGCCCAGGAGAGATGGAAGCAAATCTAATAGCACACGAAATGGGGGAAATATGTTCTGGGGAAGCTTCCAGGCTAAAATCTGATTGCTCTTAAGAACTCTAGATTAGGCAGTGAGTGAGAGCTGCTTGGGAATCATTTATCAATAATTTGCATATTGGGAAAAAAGACCAGTCTTCTTTGGCAGGAGTAGAGCTGGGAACCTGAGAACTCTGGGGTCCTAAAAAGCCTCCCTCATCACCCTGACTTTCTTAGATATACAGAAGATCTTTGGGTCTTCAATGGAGAAAGAATCACTCGGATAGAAAGAAGAGAAAAACAGGGAAGATTTCTGGTAAATGTCCCACCCTTTCTTCTAACATAAAATTCCTCATCTGGGTCATATTACAGAGAGGGGGACAATGTTTCCAGAAGGTTGCATGAAAACATTTTCTGGGAAAGAGAATTGGAGGCTCCTGGAGTCCCTTTCTTCAACTCCTTGGCTGGATTATTAGTTCTTCGACACTTTGGAAAGATCGATGACTTTGGGGTGACAGGGAAAGGGTGGAGAGAGCCCCCACGTTGTAACACCAGGTGTTTAGAACAACCAACCAGAGCAACTGCTTTATCTTTCTGATGAATAAGAATTCTTCTATTCATAATATTGACTCCTTGCTATTTAAACTGCAAATACTTTAATCCTATTTGCTGTTACCTTTCAGTTCTGTTAATGTTCTTTTTTCCTTATTGAAGGATTTTATTTTCATTTGGTCAGCTTTACCTTGGCCTTTATAATTTTCACCTTTTTTTCACACATAAAGAAGCCTTCAACAGCCACTACTATAAATTATTGATATTATTACCATAACCTAGTCCCTTTCTATAGTACACCTCCTGCAGGAGGATAAACTGCCCTGTTCAACTTAGATGGGGCCATATAACTCATTGGTCAATCAAATGCAAGCAGGAATGACAGATATCACATAAGAACAGGAGCTTCAAGAATGCCTCCCGTGTTTCAGTACCCCCTGTAAGAGTATTATTAATGTTTCTAGAGAGATACCACTCCATCCTCTAGGGCCCCAGGATGAAAGCCACATGGTAGACAGTTCAGCTGACCCATGATGTGAGTACATAGCTCAAGCAAAAGCAAGAACTTTAATGTAGTTACTCCTGTGATTTGAGAGGCGGTGTTATGACAACACAACCCAGTCAGTCTATCCTGAATAAGGTGTGTTTCTAGCCTTTCTCTGATGCCTCCTGTTGTATTAGAAACACAGAGTCTTAATTCATAATTACCTAGATCATCCAACTAAGACTAAAAATAAGTATAACCTATCATCTGAAAATCCTAGGAAACAAACAAACAGTGTCAGAAATATACACAAACCACCTCCTCAAAGGTTTTACACGTTTGCTATTTTCTTTGTGAATTCAGCATTCCAGAATGCAGAGTAGCAAATGGTGAGAATTGAAAAGGAAGTGTAAATACTTGGGGAAAAGCAGAGAGTTGCATTAAAACCACCTTGGAAACATTTGGCTTTAGGGTTTCAGTGTTGCTTTCCCTCCAGTCACACAAGGGCTCTGGAGCAGAGTGAGTTCTCTTGGTGGGGGGTGGGGGGGTCCTGCATCACCATTTCACCTATGCCCACCTCCCTCCGTCAATTCCTCCATCTACGTCTGACTCAAAGCTCCATATCCGGTGGCGATACTGGATTGCCTGAAGAGGTGTGGAAAAGTGAAGGGTGGAATTTTCCTAAGGGAATGCTGAAAGGTAGTGGAGTGCGAAGCCAGGAAACATTTGCCAAAATCCTATTTCTCCCAGCCTATGGATGCTGTTTATTCCTCATGGATGCAAGCATGTCTGGAGAATCTGCTGTGTCACAGTCAGCCTGGAGGGCACTGCTTTCTCCAAGGTGGCATGGTGACCTAAACACCCCTGGATGTGGAACAATCAGATGCAAAGGCCAGAAGGATTTTCAGGGGAAGGGTGTTTTTAACACTCTGGTTCCAGCCCAGAGGGGCTGAGAAACTCTCGGAGATGGCATGGAGATCCTAGAAAACGTTCAGAACTGCCTCTTCCCAACTTTGAAAGCAAGTTAACCAGTAATGAGAATTGATGAATTCTAGTCAGAATCACATTTCTGTACAATTAAGACCTAATTCTGCTCTTCTGCCCAAATTTTGGTGTTGAATGGCAGCCAAAATTTGACTCTTTTTTTGAGCTTGAAGTCAGGGCAAATGGTACTGCTTCAACCCCCTCCACAAATACCTCTGCGATTCAGCAGAGATTCACAGACATATAAATCAGTGTTGGCTCCATTTAGAGGAAGATGGGGAGCTGGACAGCTCCCAGAGAAGTCATACCCAGAACAATTAGTTACCAGCAACACACATTCCAAACAGCACATCATAGAAACTGGAACCTCCCAAATTTGAAGAACAGAAGCAGCTGGAAAAAACAAGGGAAAAAAATTGGTAAAAATCCTAACACAAGGCTACATTTTTGCTTGAGAGTGAATATATGTGTCCTCTCCAAATTAATGTGCTGAAACCTAATCCCTAAAATGATGGCACTTGGAGGTAGGGCCTCAGGGATGTGCTTAGGTCTTGGGGACTCTGTCCTTGTGAATGGAAATCATGCCCTTGAGAAAGGGACCCCAAAGGCCCCATGCCTCTCCCCTTATCTGAAGATGCAGAGAAAAATTACCTAAGAAGCAGGAATCTGGCATTTATCGGACACTAAACTCCAGAAGCTCCTCCAGAAGGATGAGAGATAAATATTTATTGCTTATAAACCACTTAGTCTGTGGCATTTTTGCTACAGTACCCCAAATGGACTGAGACGACCTCAAACAATGAGACTAAGAAGCAGAGAAGCTGCTGCAGCTGTTGTTGGAAGTCCTACCCTGGTGGGTCAGCGGTGAAGAACCCGCCTGCCAATACAGGAGACGCAGGTTTGATCCCTGGGTTGGGAAGACCTCCTAGAGAAGGAAATGGCAACCCGCTGCAGTAATCTTGCCTGGGAAACCCCATGGACAGAGGAGCCTGGACAGTCCACAGCGTTGTAAAAGAGTCGGACACAACTTAGCAACTAAACAACACTCGAGAGAAAAGGACATTCCAAAATGGCACTGGAAGAATGCATCAGTGAGTTAGATGATGGAGAGCAGGAAAGGGCATCAACTGGACCAAATCAAAGGTAGTTTCATCACTTCCTTCACGGGCAGGAATCCAAAGGAACATATTATTGTTGTTACCATGATGGCTGTACTGAAGATACCATGTAGTAGAATTCAATATGATTCTTACTCTATAGCTTATGTGCAATCATTTTGAATTTATATAGATATTTAAACTCCCAAGGTAAAGAATCCTTTCAGGATTTTCTCTTAACAGATAGGTATCTAACAGGTCTAGACAGATAGACCCCTCTGCCAAGGAAAGTCAGGACTCCAGTGCCCAGACTGGAGAGCTCAGATAACCAGTGCTCCTTACATAACAGTACCAGGACAAGCTTAGTCCCCCCGGGTGTGCTCCAAGGTACCCTTCACATCTGCCACCTCCTTTCATCCTCACAATGCCTTTGTAAGGCACACAGGGTAGATATTTAACAGATAAAGAACCTGAGGCATAAGAAAGTGAAGGTCACAAAGTTGGCAAACGGCAGTGCTTTATCATTAAACCTGACCTTCAGGTTCTTTCCTCCAGCCCCTGCTACCTATTTGCCAAACCCTTCCAGAAATATGCTGTGAACACAGTGTTCAAGCCAACAAGGAAAGACGGGTCTTAGATACTTCTGAGTATGGCTTGCCAGCTTTTTTGAGATTTACTCAGCCCAGAGGTGGATCCTCGACAGACATATCTAAAACATGAGATCTTGCTGCATCCTGGCCTTGGCTGATGAGTCCAAGTGGATGCCTGTTCCATTCAGAACACACACACACACACACACACACACACACACACTCCAAATTCAGAGAGAGTCATTGGAGCTTGATTTTGTTAGGGGAGACTTTCTGAAGCTGTTCTTCTCAGATGCTGGTGAAATACTTCAGTATCCATTCTATTTTTAATAGAATTTTTAAAAAAATTTTGTCTAACTAATCACTTTCTGCTACTTGCAATCAAAGATTCATAACTAGCAACATAATTTCTGAAGTCTCTCCCATTCTGCACCTTAAGCTTGTGTTTTCACATAATATTTCTTGCTTTTACCCAAAGGCAATTCTCTCTTCATTGATTACCTTCCATGCATTTCTCTAACAATGACAAAGTTGGGGTACTTTCCATTTTGGCCATATTTTCCTTGGACTCACCAAGTATTGATCTTTCAGATGACCAAGAAAACAAATCAAAGGTTGGAGAGCAAAACCACACTTAGGCACTTAAGACAGATGAATGGACTGGGAGAAAGCCAATGGGATTATGAAATCCCTGCTAAATTAATAAACTTCCTGTCAAATGGCCTCAATTCCTCTGAACATTAAAAAGGTACTAAAAGTTTGTCTCAGGCCCACCAAAACCAACTGATTGATTCCCATTGCAGGCTGGGTCAGTTTAGTATCCTTAAATCACCTTTCTTTTGAGCAGAGTTTGCATTTCACAAAATACCAGACCAGCAATCTGGTAGGTAAAATGACACTCAGAAGAAGAGTATTATGAGCTCTAAGCTTGTGAATGGAGTTATACATATGTAAAAAAAATCATTTAAACCTTAATCCCTGCCTTTGCTTGAAATGAGGGAGGTAAGGATGGACTTTCAGTGGCTCTTCCATTTGATAAGGCTGAGCACAGTTCAGTTCAGTGCAGTGCAGTCAATCAGTCGTGTCCGACTCTTTGCAACCTCATGGACTGCAGCACGCCAGGCTTCCCTGTCCATCACCAACTCCTGGACTTTGCTCAAACTCATGTCCTTCAAATCGGTGATGCCATCCGCCCATCTCAGCCTCTGTCATCCCCTTCGTTTCCTGCCTTCAATCTTTCCCAGCATCAGGTTCTTTTCCAATGAGTCAGTCCAATGAGTCTTCACATCAGATGGCCAAAGTATTGGAGCTTCAGCTTCAGCACCTGTCCTTCCAAAGAATGTTTAGAGTTGATTTCCTTTAGGATTGACTGGTTTGGTCTCCTTGCAGTCCAAGGAACTCTCAAGAGTCTTCTCCAACACCACAGTTCAAAAGCATCAATTTTTCAGTGCTCAGCTTTCTTTATGGTCCAACTCTCACATCCATACCTGACTACTGGAAAAACTATAGCTTTGACTAGATGGACCTTTGTCGGCAAAGTGATGTCTCTGAATTTTACTACGCTGTCTAGGTTTGTCATAGCTTTTCTTCCAAGAAGCAAGCATCTTTTAATTTCTTGCCTGCAGTCACCATCTGTAGTGATTTTGGAGCCCCCCAAAATAAAGTCTGTCACTGTTTCCATTGTTATCCCATCTATTTGCCACGATGTGATGGGACTGGATGCCATGATCTTCATTGTTAGAATTCTGAATTTTAAGCCAGCTTTTCCATTCTCCTCTTCCACTTTCTTTCATCAAGAGACTCTTGGTTCCTCTTCGCTTTCTGCCATAAGCGTGGTGTCATCTGCATATCTGAGGTTATTGATATTTCTCCCAGCAATCTTGATTCCAGCTTGTGCTTCATCCAGCCTGGCATTTGGCATGATATACTCCGCATATAAGTTAAATAAGCAGGATGACAATATACAGCCTTGACATACTCCTTTCCCAAAGGCTGGGCACAGTAGCTGTGAATTAGAAAACAACAAATGGAGCTGTGAGCAGCAAAGCTGTGCCTTGAAGCCTTCCCGGGGTTCTGCAGGGTTATGGGAAAAGCAGATCTGGCCTGGACAGCAGAGAAGGGGCATGATTTGTACAAGTAGCTAAAAAACTGCACACAGAGCCCTTCTCCTCTCTAGGTAGCATCAAGCATGGGTAACCAAGAGGGTATTTTATGAGCCTCCAGAGTCTACTTCAGTGTGGCTAAAGGTACTTTTAATTGGTTTTCTATTCAGAGGCATTAAATTAACTTTACCTAAAAATATTGCTTACTTAGGTCAATGAAGGAAAATTGGATTTAGATTTAGAGTCTCTGCACAGCTGCAAAATAAGCTCTAAAACCTTAGCATTTGTACCACAGCATATGGGCGAAGTGAAGAGCAAATGACTTTGCAATTCCTGATTTGAGTGTAAGTACTATTATGTCTGACACCAACTATTTTCCACTCTTTCCGTTTGATATCAGGGGGAAGATAAAAAGGTTAAAGAAACAGTCAGATTTGGATTCCTCTAAGCTGTTCATCGCCACTGATAGCTAAACCACCTCACTGAGATGGAGGCAATATCAGAGACAGGCAGTCAGGCCTTGCTCTGTTAGTCAGAAATATTTAGACAGAGAAACAGCCCTGAGGAGTGAGTGCTGAGACTCAGTTCTGAAGTCCAACTTAGACATGCAGTTACTCCTGAGTGAGCCTGGAAAATAAACAATCACGAGATTTAGTCATCTCTAAACTCCTTCTAGGTTGCAATCATGCTTATAAACAGGCATTTTCTTTATTATTTTTATTATCCTAAAATTTTGGTAAATTTAAACTCCAAAAGTTTCATGCAAACTCTGAACATTAAAAGTTCTTTTTTTATTTTATTGAAGTACAGTTGATTTAATGTTTCATTCATTTCTGCTATACAGCAAAGTGATTCAGTTATATAAATGTGTGTATATATATACATATATATATATGTTAGGTAGTTAGAATAGGGAAAAGGAGTCCAAAATGGCGGTGACTAAAAGACCTGGAAGGGAAAAGCCCCCGAAAACAGAACAAAGGAAGGTCCGAGGACCAGAGTGAGAATCTCAGGTAAAACAAACAACCCTCCTGCCTAAGCCCGATTTGCATAGGACAGGCCCGGGGGAACAAAAAGCATATAAAAAGAGGAGCCAAGGCCCTCTTCTCTCTCTCCCTCTCTCTCCCTCCCCCACCCCCTACCCCTCCGCGCGCGATGGGGCGATCTTCTCTTGGTGTATTTGGATTGACGTGCCCTCATGCCTCGAAGATGGATTTTCCTGCTATTATCTAAATAAATAGAGCTGTAACACTGATTTATTTAAGAGCTATAACACGGTCTGTCCTCCAAGAGCTGCGACCCACCAAGGGGGCTTCACTGTCCGTCACTCCAAATTTTTGTTGTGAGGAGACAAAGAACCGAGGCGCATACACTAGCATGACATATGTATATATATATATTATATATATTATATATATATATATAATATATATTATTATATATATTATATATATACTAATTCTTTCCTGTGGCTCAGATGGTAAAGCGTCTGCCTGTAATGCGGGAGACCCAGGTTCAATCCCTGGGTTGGGAAGATCCCAGAAGGAAATGGCAACCCACTCCAGTACTCATGCCTGAAAAACTCCATGGACTGTCACCTGAGGAGCCTGGTAAGCAACAGTCCATGGAGTCGCAAAGAGTCGGACACGACTGAGCGACTTCACTTTCACTTTTCACTTTTCATATATATATATATATATTTTATATATCCATTTCCATTATGGTTTATCCAGGATATTGAATATAGTCCCCAGTGCTATATGATAGGACCACATTGTTGTTTATCCTCCTTATACATATTAATTTACATCTTCTAATCTGAAACTCTCAATCTATCCCTCCCCCCACCTCCTCTCCCTAGGCAACCAAAAATCTGTTCTCTATATCTGAATCTGTTTCTTTTTCATAGATATGAACATAAACTCTTATTTATCTAAAATTGAAACACCTCAAAGTTCAAATAATCAGAATGATCTTTGTGAAAACAGGTAGTGTTCATATTAATGGTTACAACATTGTGCAATATCCTAAATGAGCTTCAAAATCATAAACAAAAGATAAATTTTTGCCCACTTCAGCTTTATTTTTATTTTTTTTTTTTCACTTCAGGTTTAAAAAGTATATTCTAATTCTCTTCCTGGGAAATTCTCAGGAGATGAGAGACAAATCAGAGTAGTTCAAAAAAGATGAAGTCTCCGCTATTACTCCACCAGAATCTTTAAACTTCAATAGTGAGGCTGTGGTTTGCATTGATATTTCTCCCCTTGTAAGTAAATCTCCTTTCATTTGAACTTGTCTCATTTCCATCGGTTATTCTTGGCATCCAGAAAAGACACAATGGTTTTCAGGGTTTTGTTTGTTTGTTTGTCTAAAATCAGAAAGTTGCCAGGCCAGCGACAAGAAGAGTCACAGATGGCTTCATTTCTTTGGATCTTGAAATGACTGACCCCACCTGGAGGAAAAGTTTCTTTAAATTCAAAATTATGTAAGAGGACACTTCTTTCGTTTTATAGTAGAGAGCTAAGTGCAACCATTTAAGATGTCTATCTTTTCCCAGAGAGAACACAGTTGTTCAGTCAAGATGCTCAGAATAGCACAAGCTAGGCACTCACCAGGCACTGAACACCTACTGATGGCTGAGACACTGTCCCCTCCTCAAGACCAGACCAACTTTCTGGGTGGCAGAGTCCACTGTGGCAAGTCCCTACCCTGGGAAAGCATAACATACCATGGGACAGAGGAAGGATGGGAAGAGAATTCCCTCTGAGCACTATTTGCATTCAGGAAAAACTTCAGAGAGGGTTGACTTTACCCTCTCTTTACAGTTTTTTTTTTAATGGCATCGCATAATAGTGATCAAGACCAGCAGACTGCGGAGCAAGACAGATGGGGTTCAAATCCCAGTTGAGCCACTTACTAGCTGAGTGACCCTAGGTAAGTTACTGAACCCCTCTAAGCTTCACATTTCCCACTGTCAAAAGGAGAGAATGACCGTCCCTGCTTCCTAGAGTAGTTGTGAAGATTTAAAGCCCTCAGACTCAGGCATGGTACGAGCCACTTTGAAGTTATTATTTTCCTTCTGTGTTTTAGGTTCTAATGTCTCACCCGTTTATCCTCAATCTAACACCTTCCAGGTTCTCACATATAGCAGTTGTTGTTTAGTTGCAAAGTTGTGTCCTACTCTTTGTGATCCTATGGACTGTAGCTCTCCAGGCTTCTCTGCCCACGGGATTTCCCAGGCAAGAATGGGCAAGGGTGGGTTGTCATTCCTTCTCCTTGGATCTTCTCAACCCAGGGATTGAACTCGTGTTTTCTGCTTGGCAGGTGGATTCTTTACCACGGAACCACCCGGCTTGTAAATTCCTTAAAGGCAAGGCTATATCTTCCTCATGTTGGTATGAGGAGTGAACATAATGACTTTCACATAACTGGTCCTGAATTTCTTTCATACATAACTGTAAGAAGTAAAAGCAAATAAACAGAACCCATAAAAGCATAGAGAAGTAGAGGGTGGCTTCTGGAATCATATGGACTTCAGTTCTGGCTCTGTTAATACCGTCTGTGGAATCTTGGACATGAATTCTATCTGTCCCTAATCTACTCATTAGTAAGAAGGGAAAAATCACAGGACCTCCTTTGTAGGGCTGTTGGAGGCTTAAATGAGGCCATGTGTACAAAGGACTTAAAAAGGCACCTGGCATTTAGTAAGAGTTCAGTAACAGTTAGCCATAGTTACAATTGTCTTGTTCCTTCCATCTTTATTACAGTTGCTGCTTGCTACGTTGGTTCAGTCATGTCCAACTCTTTGCAGTCCTATGAGCTACAGCCTGCTAGGCTCCTCTGTCCGTGGAATTCTCCAGGCAAGGATACTGGAGTGGGTTATCATGCCCTTCCCTAGCTGATCTTCCCAACCCAGAGATCAAACCCATTTCTCTTCCATCTCCTACATTTGCCGGCAGGTTCTTTACCACCAGCACCACCATTAATTTGGGGCAATTTTGTTTGTGGGGAAACATACCTCCACTTACCAATGACCTCTAAGGAGGAAAATGTATCCTAATGCAATATGACCATTAAGGATAATGATTATGGACCTGAGCTAATTAGAAAAAAAATCTAAATATGCTAAGCATATCTGCTTAAGAATTTCAGGAAGTAAGTTTAGTATTTTAGGAACCTCTCCCAAACATTTGCAAATGTCAGCACTTCAGAAGAGTCCCCATCTATAAGTCATTTTGTCCCTAGCCATATGACAATATGATCTATAGTCCACCTGTGTAAGGCACTGTAAAGGTCACTAGGTGGCAGGCCCTATTTTCCCTTAGGACAGCTAGGGGAAAATGAGGCACAGAGAAACATCTGGCTCCAAGATAATAGAATCAGTGACAAAACTTATCCAAAAAACTCCATTCATTCTCAAGGCCTCATCCAAATACCAGATGCAAAAGCAAATCTCCCCAAGTTGTTAAGTATGAGTGAGTGAGTGAGGCTGCTCAGTCATGTCCGACTCTTTACGACCCCATGGACTGTAGCCTACCAGACTCCTCTGTCCATGGAATTTTCCAGGCAAGAGTACTGGAGTGGGTTGCCATTTCCTTCTCCAGGGGATCGTCCCAACCCAGGGATCAAACCCAGGTCTCCCACATTGCAGGCAGACGCTTTACCATCTGAGCCACCAGGAAACCCATTGTTAAGTATAACTTCTAGTAAAAGAGCATATCATTAAACTGAACCTTCAAAAAATCCAAATCTCCAGGGGAGATGATGTGACTCAAATATATAGCATTCTGGTGGTCTCGCATGTTGAAAAGAACTTCAAATATGGTACCAATTGAGATCAAGTCAGGAGATAGACATGATGCCAGTCACTTTAACAGAGAGAAGACAATATAAAAAGCTGTTAACTTGGTGCTGAAACACTCACTGAAAAGGAACAGAGAACGCTATCATGGAGGCAGCAGCAGCAGGAAGCAGCTACCAATCCTAGACCTGGAGGAGCAAAGGAAAGATGTTGGAACCAGTAAAACTTACCCTTGGAGGTGGGGTGCCAGGGAGCTGAGACTCAAATGCCTTAGAAAGGGCATTAGACTAATTATCTTGCAATCACAGATAATAGAATGTAACTGCCAAAATACTGCAGAGAAGGCAGTGGCACCCACTCCAGTCCTCTTGCCTGGAAAATCCCATGGACAGAGGAGCCTGGTAGGCTGCAGTCCACGGCGTCTCGAAGAGTCGGACACGACTGAGCGACTTGACTTTCACTTTTCACTTTCACGCATTGGAGAAGGAAATGGCAACCCACTCCAGTGTTCTTGCCTGGAGAATCCCAGGGACGGGGGAGCCTGGTGGGCTGCCGTCTATGGGGTCGCACAGAGTTGGACACGACTGACGTGACTTAGCAGCAGCAGCAGCAGCCAAAATACTGACAGTCTGCTGTGCAGCTGAAATGAACCCAGAATTACAAGTCTGCCGAACTACGATTCGGAAAAAGGGGCAGCTGTTTGGGTGGTGCCAGTTTCCTCAGGGTGGAGGGTGGGTTCTGTGGACCTGGGACCCAGACCCGGAAAGAAAGGGCTTCACCCAGCAGCTGCTGACTTCTCAGAGGGATGTGAGGAGGCTGATTCTGAGTGTTAGGAAAACTGTCTCCTGGATCCAACTGCCTCTCCAGGAATGAAATGTGACTGAGGAGGTGAAGCTTTGCTTGGGTGATTCAAGGACAGGAGCCGAATGGAAAGAAGGAAGTGCCTTTACTAAACCCTCCTCCTATCTTCTTGTTTTTAGCACATGCAGTCCACAGAGCTGAACCTGAAAGCAGCTGGCAAAGCAAAAACATGCTTTGCAGACTCAAGTCTGGTTGACATCACAAAGGAGTAGGGAAGAAAGGCCAGTTGGCACATGTGCCTAGAGGAAGGAACATTTTAAAATATTTTGTTTCACTTTATCATAATTTATACCCAATCTAGTGATCTGCCTCCTATATTTGGCTTGGCTCCTGTTTGCAAACTTCCTATCATAACTAAGGTAAGGGACTTCCCTGGTGGTCCACTGGTTAAAAATCCACCTTACGATGCAGGGGACGTGGATTTGATCTCTGATTGGGGAACTAAGATCCCACCTGCCTTGGGGCACCTGAGCCCACACGCCACAGCTTGAGAATTCCTGCACTGAAATGAAAGATCCTGTTTGACACAACTAAGACCTGATGCAGCCAAACAAAAAAAACAATAATAACTAAGGTAAGAAAATTGTCTTACCAACCCCAATATGTTGTCTTTTTTAGACTTTTAGATTAAAACTAGAGATGAAAAAAATAATAATAACAGCAGATTTTTTTCTAACCTGAAGCCCTACGAAATTATGATGTCTCCACCATACTTATTTTCATAAATGCTATTTATTATCAGGAAAATGATACATATTTATCTGCAATTGTAAAAGACCACTGAAAAATAATACAGAGAACCTAGTGGACTCTATAATGTTTCAGTAAATAATTATAATGAATAACTTTAGAAACAATATTGCTAATGGAATTCACATATCACTGGAAAATGCTCAGTGCTTTTGTTGTTATTGGCTTTGTTTGAATTATTGCAAAGAATGAATTGTCCAAGACACGTAATCCCTAACCCAACCTGTTAAAACTTGATTTTGTTTTGCTCACAAGTAACTAAGGAGTTGCATTCAGATTCAGTGGAGACCAACTCAGATATATTTACCCAAAGAATATACTTCTATTCATTTAGGAGTACTGTCAGTTCAAGAAGTATTCTTAGGATGACTTTAACAATGCATAAACATAACTTTGTAGGTTAAGTTTAAAACAAGATCTGTAATTCAAGCAACCAATATTGCCTTTGAAAAGATACTCCTAACACATTGACAAGGGTCTAAATCTGAGATAGGGAGATGATCACCTCTTAGCAGTAGGGTATCTGGAAGATCAACTAAGCACATTTCCCATCCTCCCTTGCAATAACCTGTATTGATCAATTTCTCCATGACACGGTTGGGATGCTTGGGTCATATAATATCTCACATTTGCCAGACAGTGACTAGAGTGACATTGAGGCATATGTACTGAGAACAGCAGGGTGACATCACCTTGAGTTCCTAAATGACTGGACAGGGAGGAGATGATTGCCTACCAACGCCCCTCATCCACAGCCTGGGACTTCTTCCCTGGACTATAATAGGAGAAATAAACCTCTACTACAGGGGCTTCCCTGGTGGCCCAGTGTTAAGACTTCCATTGCAGGGGGCACAGCTTCCCTCCTTGTTCAGGATCTAGGTCTGCATGCTGTGCAAGGTGGCCAAAAAATAAAAATAAATTAAAAAAAAAAGTCTCTACTACATTTAAGCTAGTAATATACTTTGGGCCTGTTGGTCATAAGAATTTAGTCCAATCTAATCAATATATAAGACCAATACATCATTTAGAGGGCTTCCCAGGTGCTGCTAGTGATAAAGAACCCACTTACCAATGCAGGAGACATAAGAGACATGGGTTCAATCCCTGAGTTGGGACAATCAGCCTGGAGGAGGGCCTGGCAACCCACTCCAGTATTCTTGCCTGGAGCATCCCATGGACAGAAGAGCCTGGTGAGCTATAGTCCATAGGGTCATAAAGAGTTGAACATGACTGAACTGACTTAGTGTACATGCATGCACACTGTCTAGAAGGATTTGAAGTAGTCTGGATAGAGTTCCTAGAAGAAATAAAACCAAATCTAGGCTTTAACTAACAGCTATGATTAATTTAGAATCCTTTTTGCCAAGGACTATGTCAAGAACTGACATGTATTTTCTAATTGTCACAACAGCCCTTCACATTATGTTACTAAACCTTACTTTACAGATGAAGAAACTGAAGGTCAGAGGAGCTGGGTAATTTCCCCTAAGTCCTACAGCAATAATGAGTATAGTCCTACAATTTGAATGCAGATATTTCTGCCTCCAGAGCCCAAGCCGGTTGGTTGGGAGACGGTATAAGGAAAGGCAAGGAGGTATGTATTATCATGGTAGGTGGAGGCTGGGAGTGACAATGACTGTGACTTTTCCTTCAGTAATATTTTTGTAGGAAAAGGAATCCACTTTGATCTCCCTTTCCTAAACCAGTCTTGACTTCTGAAGTCTAATCTGTGCTTCTCTCTTCTCCATCAATGCTATAGCAACAGGAAAGCCCAGAATAAATTATCAAAGTATTCAGATATGATAAATAAACCAAAAACCCACACCCTCAAACAGGAGCCCAGTCCATTTGACAAATGACAGGAGACCAGAAATCAATAAAATGGGTGATGCTTCCTATGTTATAAGGAGCCTCAGGAGGATTGGAAGGGTAAGGAGTAGGGATCTTGGCGACAGAACAGAAAAAGCATGATCAAAGGCAAGTACACGTTGTTCAAGGTCACCAGCAATTTGCCTAGATAATCAAGGGCTAACTGTAGGTCATTTGTTTTTAGCATGTGGATGGCCCTATAGGACTTCAAGGCAAATATATGAATGTAGGCCTGGGGATGTCTGAAGAAAACCACATCTACCATGCTTCTGGAAACCATGCAGAGCTTTGAATAGAGGGGGTGGACCTCAATGAGGGGAAGGTATGGACGGTATTTCCAATGCTGCATTTGACCTGACACGTTTACAGTGTCAGAACTGGTCTTTTTGTTTTTAATGGAGAACATTGATAAGTCATTTATATTGTAGATGGTTCAGTGGCTCCGACTGACATGCAAAAGTTAAATAGAGCCTTCTGCTCAGCCTGCTGCTCTCCAAGACACCCTCATGCTCTACCTTTAGAGCCCTTCCTGGAATCCTGCAGCTTGCCTTAACTCATGGTGACAGTCAGAGACCAAAAAGGTTAAGGCCACTCAGACATAGAGCACCAAACTCTCTCACTATAGAAACATATCAATAGAGTCTGTGGATGTCCTAAGTGGTGTCTGCCAAAAATCCCTGCCCTCTTCCTTCTGGACATGTGATACAGCATGTCACGTCCTGGTCTCTAGGTGGTCAAGTGTGGCCGTGTGACTAATTTAGGCCTATGAGTTAGATGCAGAAGAGACAGCACCACTTCCAGCCTGGAGCATTTCATTGTTGGTGCAAGACCCTCCAGAATTATCTTTCTTTCTGCCACAGTAACTGGCAGCATTTGAGATGATGGCTACTCCATGAGGGACATGTAGCCTAAGTACAAAATAAATCTTTGCTATTAGAAGACACTGGGATTTTGCAGTTATTTGTTAAGTTAACCTTGCCAATCCTGATAATAATAATTAACTATCCCTGAGTGTTCTGTGAGCTTCCCTGGTGCCTCAGATGGTACATACTCTCCCTGCAATGCAGAAGACCTGGATTCGATCTCTGGGTTTGGAAGATTGGCTGGAGAAGGGAAAGGCAACCCACTCCAGTATTTTTGCCTGGAGAATCCCCATGGACAGAGGAGCCTGGTAGGTTAGAGTCCGTGGGGTCACAATTCTTACCACTTTATATATCCTTATTTAATCCTCATAACACACCTTCACGATGACTAGTGTTGCATCCTTGTGGCACAGATAAAGAGACAGAGGTACAGAGAAGTTATGCAAATTGTATAACTAATGCAGAAGGTAGAACTAGATTCAGGAACAGGAAGTCTGTCTCCAGGGCCTGAGATCTTAACTACTGAGCTAGGGCACCTCTTGACCATGCATTTAAAAATGATTGCTGTAACAAGCTTTAATCAAATTGTCCATCCTTGAAAACACACACATTGAAAACTGAAGTAAAAACATGCTGTTGTATGGAAGTCACCATATGCTGCCCTCAAGTTTCACTCTTGTTTGCAGTTAATTGCAATTATTTTATAAGGTGAAAAAACATTGGCATTTAAAATAACTGCACCCCAGATGTCACTACTTGAGTCACCAAGTTGCATGACGATTTAAGAAAAGTATCGCACACCCATGAAATAAATAACATTTAATCATGAAGCCTGCACTTTCTCCAAGCTCTGGGTCTACACTCTTGAACCTGGTCTCCCTGAGTTAGAGAGATACCTTCAAAAAAACAGGAACTGGAAACATTATCTATTTAGCATGTTTCATTTTAGATTAAACAGATTTTACTCCCTGTTCCCTGGTAATTATATATAATTAAAAAGCACCAAGGAATGTGCGTAAAAGCACAATGAAGTAATAATCAGGTGGATGGTGGCTTATTTTAACTCACCGCTGAGGGGAAGTTGCTTTTATTCGGATTAATTTGTGGAAGAACTGATGCAAACATGACAATGAGATAGAAGGGAACATGTTCTTCAAATTGCTTAGCTCAGAGAACATGATTAATGAAACACACCTAGTTGCATCAAAGTTTCAGAAGGCATTATTACTGAGTACATGTTAAAGGTCACACTCCTATGGAGCAGCTTTCTCTTTGGGGCAAGCCTTCCTACTTTTCAGAACCTTTACTGAAGTCAGACTGATTCGGATCACTGCTAAAGCAGTAGTGGCTACAACAGTCGGGGGTTGTGTTCAAGCATCATCTTGGTGTCATGCTACCCACCCCCACCCCTATTCTCCAGAACAAAGTCAAGGATGGAAATGCTGACCAACAACTCAAGTCTTTCACTTGTTTAAAAGCAATGTATCGGGCATTACTGCACTAAGACACTGAGCTGAAATTATTAGAGAAATAATCAAAACTACAGTGAGGCACCACTTCACACCAGTTAGAATGGCCATCATGAAAAATCTCCAGATGGCAAATGCTAGAGAGAATGCAGAGAAAAGAGAACCCTCCTACACTGTTAGTGGGAACATGCATTGGACAGCTGCTATGGAGAACAGCCTGGATATTCCTCAGAAAACTGAAAATAGGATTACCGTATGATGGAGCAATCCCATTCCTGGGAATATACCCGGACAAAACTATAATTCAAAATGATACATGCACCCCTATGTTCATAGCAGAACTGTTTACAATAGCCAAAACATGGAAACAACTGAAATGTCTGTCATCAGATGAATGGATAAAGAAGAAATGGTACATACACACAATGGAATACTGATCAGCCACAGAAAGGAACAAAATAACGCCACCTGGAGCAACAGGAGGTAACTGGAGATTATCATACTAAGTGAACTAAGTCAGGATAAAGAGAAATATCATATGGTATCACTGATGTGTTTAATCTAACATACGGCACGCATGAACCTGTCTACAAATCGAAATAGACTCACAGACACACAGAACAGATCTTTGCTCGCCAAGAGGAGGGGGAAGGGATGGACTGGGAGTTTGGGATTAGCGGATGCAAACTACTGTATATAGGATAGATAAAACAAAAAGTCCTACTGTATAGCACAGGGAACTATATTCAATATCCAGAGATAAAACATAATGGAAAAGAATATATATGTATATTGAATCACTTTGTTGTACAGCAGAAATTAACACAGCATTGTAAATCAATTATACTTTGAATAAAAAGACACTGAGCTGAGGACTCTGGTGTGCAAAATATAAGGATGTGAACACGTGCCAGGAGCTCACTCTGCGTCAAGCACCACCTTGTTTAATCCTCACAACAACTTGATAACATCATGACCATTATGATCTCTATGTTTATATCAGGTAGGAAATAAGGCTTATGATAACACCTGTAGAATGCTACATAGTGACCTAGGTGTTATGAAGACGCATGGAAGGAGGGTGGGGAGGGCCAGGTCACCTGGCAATTTTAAATCGGGTGGTGAGGGAGTGTCATGAAAGTAACATTTGAATAAAGACCTAAAGGAAGCCAGGGGAAAACCACAGAAATCTATGGGAGTGAGGGAAGGCACTCTAGGCAGACAGGAGAGCAAGTACAAAGGACCTGAAGCAGGGAATGTTGAAGGGTGGCAAGGAGGAGTGGGTGGGAAGTAGTCGGGGATTCACCAGAGGAAAGGGAACCAGAGCGTGGCGGTGGTGGAAGTGACTGAGGGTCACGGGCTTTAAGTGACGGGGGACATCCTTGGAGCATTTGGGGTGCAGAAGGGTCAGAATCTGACAACAGAATCCCTCTGGCCACTGTGCTGAGAAGAGGCCATAGGGCAGCAAAGAAGAATCAGGAGGCCAGCTAAGAGGTTGTTGCAGCTAACCAGGAAAAAGCGGACAGTGGTCTGGCCCAGGGCGGCAACTGCAGAATGTCACACACACACACAAAAAAAGCCAGGTCTTGGACACACCATATTTGTAAAGTAGAAACAGAACTTATGACAGATCAGAAGGGGAGTGTCAGGGATGGCCCCAGGTCTTTGGCCTAGCAATTAGCAGCATGGAGTGGTCTTTTGCTGAGATGGGGAAGGCTGAAAGGAACAACTTTGGAAGCCCCAGTCTGGGGAAGTTAAGTTTGAAATACCCCTGAGACAACTGAACGGAGGTGTCAAATGGGCTAATAGAGATGTCAGAGAGACAGAACTGAGCTGGAAATAGACACTTGAACATCATCAGCATCAACATGGTAACTTCAAGTCGAGGGAACAAATGAGGCCACCAGGGAGACCAGTGTAGAGGAAAGCAGATGCCCAGAGGCTGAGTCCTAGGTCGTGCCAACATGTCATGGTTGGAAGATGAAGAGGAGAACAGCCACAGAAGCAGGAAGAAGACACAGCATCCGGAAGGGTGACCTGTGAGTCAACCACACTGGAGGAAATAGCTTATTCCAGCTCTGCCTCCTTCGGTGGGGTTTTGACATAAAATAAGAGGATAAATGGGAAATCCTTTTAAAAAGTTGTAAAGCCTTCAGTGTCTCCAAGACTTCTAAGAACTTTACAAGTGTGCATGCAAACCAGGTATATTGATTTTAAAAACTAAGTGCATGCACATTTATTTTATTGATTTAAAATGTATCAATTTAAACAAGTACATCAACCAAAATATATGAGGTAAAGCTCCCGGAATAATACTACATTTCAAAATACTCAAATTATAAAACCCATCAAGATTCTTTTTTTTAGCTTTTTATTTTGTATCAGGGTATAGCCAATTAACAAACAATGTTGCGATAGTTTCAGGTGAACAACAAAGGGATTCAGTCATACATATACATGTATTCATTCTTCCCCCAATTCCCCTCCAATCCAGGCTGCCACATAACATTGAGCAGAGATTCTTAAACAGTGGTGTCTCCCTGCAACCTCCAGCCACTTGATCAATCCTTCGGTGGCTAGGGCAAAGTGAAAGTCTTAGTTGCTCAGTAGTGTCCGAATCTTTGCAAACTTATGGTCTATAGCCTGCCAGACTGCTCTGTCCATGGGATTCTCCAGGCAAGAATACTGGAGTGGGCTGCCATTCCCTTCTCCCAGGGATCTTTCTGATCCAGGGATCGAACTCCAGTCTCCTGCATTGCAGGCAAATTCTTTACTGTCTAAGCCACCGGGGAACCTATGGCAGCTGAAAGAGAAAAGTATTTGCTTCTTATGGTATCAGTGTCATTCCAGAATGCAACCTCCTGTTTCTCTACCAGAGGCTACAGGCTTATCCCCAGAGAGTCAAGAACTGACAATAAGGCTGTGTTCTCTCACTCCTTTCTCTCACCCATTATCCCCAATGACAGTGACGTCATAAACCTAGTGACTCTGAACCGTGCTTGCTACCTGCCATACACTTAAAACCTATTTTTAGGGTCCTATTTGTTTATTGATGTTTGTTTATTGGACTTAGAGCTTATGATGAACCTAGGAATCTTTTAGTATTAATGATGACAGATGCCCATTCATTTCTACAGTGAAAATGTTAGAGAGGAAGTAGGTTTTTAGAGCACGTGCTTTGGAGTCAGACTGCCCAAGTTCAAAGCCTACAATACTTACAGTCTCCCTTGTAGGCTGTTGTGAGGCTTCAGTGAGTTTAATATTTATAAAGCTTTCAGGGTGGTGTCTGACACATGGTCAGTGCTTCATGAGGGCTCATTCCGTAACTGGAAGTATCTCACCCACGCTCACTGTATGCTCTGTTTTGTCATCAGCACCAGGGATACGATGGAAAACAGGACAAGATCTATCCATGGGTGGTGGGGAGAAACAAACAAGGAAACAGACGAATGGGATAATTATAGAGGGTGCGAAGCATTAAACAAAGACATGTGACAGTGGCTAGGAGTGGCGGGAGTTGAGGAAAGGCCTCTTGGAGAAAGGAAAATTGGAACCAAGGTCTGAGCAACTAAAAAGGCCCCAGGCATGTGAGGAGCCAGAGTCAGAGGATTCCCAGCAGAGAAAACCACAAAAGCAAAGAAATACAGCCACGAAGACAAAACAGCCAACTCGATCTCAGAAAATAAACCATCTAATTTAATGTGGGGGAGACATGTGAGTCAGACATGTAGGGCCAAATTAAGACACTCAGGAATCAGGCAGGGAACATATCCATAGGGGAATCCTTCACACCCATGGGCAAATGTCTCAGAATGTATCGATGAAGTATTGATCAAGCTTGATGCTGCAGGGGAAAGATACATTTGAATTCTAATCTGATTGACTGCAGATTTTTATTGCAGGATTTAGGAGTCTCCTTCTTGGTAAGGAATCCGCCTGCAATGCAGGAGGCCCCGATTCAATTTCTGGGTAGGAAAGACCTGCGGAAGAAGGGATAGGCTACCCACTCCAATATTCTTGGGCTTTCCTTGTGGATCAGTTGGTAAAGAATCCACATGTAATTAATGCAGGAGACCTGGGTTCAATCCCTGGGTTGGGAAGATGCCCTGGAGAAGGGAAAGGCTACCCTCTCCAGTATTCTGGCCTAGAGAATTCCATGGACTGAATAGTCCATGGGGTTGCAAAGAGTCGGACACAACTGAGCGACTTTCACTTCTTCCTTGCACTCAGCCATCATCCTCTCATTGAAATATTAATATATTTCTCTTTTTTTAGCCCATGGTGGCTCTAGTGGTAAAGAACCTGCCTACCAATGCAGGAGACATAAGAGACACAGGTTCCATCCTTGGGTTGGGAAGATCCCCTAGAGAAGGAAATGACAACCCACTCTGGAATTCTTGCTTGGAAAATCTCACGGACAGAGGAGCCTGGCGGGCTACAGTCTATAGGGTCTCAAAGAATCGGACACAACAGAAGCAGTTTGGCACTCATGATCGTTTTTAAAAGTACTTTGAACTGAGGCAACACAAGGTCCCTGGGATCAAGCAGCTAAGGAAGGCTTTCCGTCTTCTGCTTCCGCAGCCTGATGGATGAGCTTTTGCCTTTCCGCCATCCCTGGTCCTTTACTTTGTTTTGCTTTTGACAGCTATAGACCTCGGGAGAAGCCAAACAGGTTCCGAAACCAGTTTGGTCCCAGCAGACCTGCCCAGTGGGAACTCACCTGTATACACACAGATCTGGGGCAGTGCCTGTCTGGGCACTAGGAAGACAGCCCAGGCTCCCAGGGAGCCCTGAGACATCCAGTCTAAACAGATACATCAATCTGCTCACTGAGAAGAGAAAGCTGGCTCTCCCAATATAATTACAGGCTGGCTGATTTATTATTCTGAACTTTGGTGCATGGCAGGGGTAGTGTTATTTATGCCAGTTTATGGTTTGGGGCCAAAAGATGAAATATCAAGCTCGTCTGATTGGTTTCAAGAATCCATTTGCACCAACAGAGCTTCTGCATGTGCCAATGTGTGTTCAGGGATTATACCACATGGCTTAGTCTCTTTGGCAAAGCCCTTCCGAGAAGGAAATTACAAGTCTTCATATATTCAGAACCATTTAATAGCTGGCAAGCTACTGCCAACCACCTATGCTATTGCCAAATCTCCTGAAATATCATAAAGGGTTCATCCTTGTCAGGTTAGTTTTAGAGCTAAATAAACACACCACAGACAACACATGCTACATTCTCTCTAAAAGAAAAAAACAGTTATTTATCTCTAGCCTTGGTCCTTGGCAGTATAAACCCCAGATGGGAAAAGAACACTTTACATAAAAAATTGTGGACAGCCATGTGTCATCATGGTCTGGGGAACGGTCCATGAAATGACGAGAGACCGAGGTTAGAACTATAGCTCCACCAGACGACAGCTTCGTGTCCTTCAGCAAGTTTCATAACCCCGTCAAACCTCAATGATCTCATCTGTGAAATGGGAATTAAATGTTGTTAGGGTGAGTGGTTCTAGATAAGTCACCTCACATAAGTGAGGGAGGCACTCATAAACACATACTTCTCAAAATGGCAGGGTCTGATGATGAATCCTCTTGATGTAGATTTCTCTATGAAACATTTTTACATTTGTATTTACCTTTCAATCATAATTTGAAACTAATATAGCCATATTCTAGGTTAGCTGAAAGACCCATCTGGATTCGATTTTAGGCCTCAACTTGGAATCTGCACTTATAGATATCAATACAATAGCAACAAGTGGTATTACTTGAATTGTCATGAGCTAGAGATGAGAAAAGGAAATTAGAATTGATATAAGAAAGCATCCATGCCAAATAAAGGTCCACGGTGCCTTTGGGTTGTGTGCATGAAGGTCCTGAGTTCAGAACAGAGGAAAATGGTGGGAGAACCAAGGAATCCCCTAGCTGTAAGTCTTATAGGTGCCAAGAGGGCATGGTGCGTGTATCCTAGCACTGAACGACAGTCAGACTCACACAGCAACGTTTGTCATGTTTTATTAATATTTTTTTAATTTAGTTTAATTTTATTTAGTTTTGCTTCTAAAATAAAAAAATTGCTTTGATTTCATGAGTGTTGGGCAAGTAGTAAAGAAGTTTATCACTGGCTTTAGCCTTCATATATTTAAATAAGTAAAAATAAAAACAATTCTTAGCAACAGTAGATGTTCAGGTAAATTTTTGCTCCAGAGAATGACTTCCTAGATTATTCAATTTTCAGAAACCCAGTAATAACTGACCACTGTTAGTATAATTATTATGAAGGAATTACAGGGATTGATTCAAGGAGTAAACAGCCTTATGTTAAGTGAAAAAGCAGACTGTCATATTGCGTAGACATGATGATTAACATTGTGTTGAAAAAATTATGTCCAGGGAAAACAGCATAAAGGAATATTCTAAATAATAATTATTACGTCTAGGTGATAAAATTGTGAGTGATTTTTTTCTACTTTAAGACATTTTAATTTGTCCTTAAGAGAAATGAATTTCATCATTTTGAAGTACATATTTCAAAGGTAAGCAGCCCCTACAGGCACAAGAGAACGTAATTTGCAATGAATTCAGGCTGACGGCAGCCCAGTCACTGAAGTGCAGGGGACTCCCTCCCCAGCACTCACATCCCAAGCCCTCAGTCTCTGATTTCAGTAGATTCCTGCAATTTGCACTTCAGATTTCTAACTAGCCCCCTGGTAGGTCCAACAGATGTGATTTACAGGGCAAGTCTCTCTCTTAAAACACCTTTCCGGGAACCCTGATTCTCCATAGTGCTGCTGAGTTCCAGGAACCATCTGCGCGGCAGTGAAGGTGGCCAGCCCCTCCTCATTTTCTCCCTGGCGCGTCTCCAGAGCTCACCCCTGGCAAACGGGGAAATGGGCCCCTGACGGCTCTCTTGTCTCTCCAGGACTCCTTTTAGCCGCCTCTGCCTTCTTGCTGGCATCCTTGCTCAGCTTTAGTCATCGTGCCACACCTGTGCCAGGCCCTCCTTGGCTGGGCTTCCAGCGCCTCCTGCCCATTCCTCCTTAATACTGACTTCAGATTACGTGCTGGGAATTCCTGCCTATGCCAGCTGCACTCTTTAGTGCCCAAGGCTAATCAGATTACGGCACAGATGCACAAATACACACACACATATGTATATTAAACACACTACACACGCACACATACGTCTGTGTGCTCAGTCGCTTCAGCCGTGTCCAAGTCTTTGCAACCCCATGGACTGTAGCCCACCAGGCTCCCCTGTCCATGGGGTTCTTCAGGGAAGGGTACTGGAGTGGGTTGCCATGCCCTCCTCCAGGGCATCTTCCCAAGCTAGGGATCGAACCTGCATCTCCAGCATCTCCTTCATTGGCAGATGGGTTCTTTACCACTAGTACCACCTGGGAAGCCCCCTGACACTCATATATATGTATGTATGTATGTATGTATGCATGTATATAATACCCAGGCTATCCCAAAGCACATAAATTAATATCTTTGGAGGTGGGTCCTGCCATTGGAAAGTCTAACATCCAGCTAAGTTTGAGAACTATCAGATCAACAGTCCAAAGCTGAGGCAACATCTCGAAGGTCTGAGAACACACACTCTGAAACCAACTGCCTAAAAATGAATTGTGGCTCCATCACAAACCTAGCTCTATAGCCTTAAAAATTTAATTTATCCCTCTCTCCCCTCATTTCCATATTTGTAAAGCGGAGAGGACACTAATAAAGATTTCTGCCTCATAGAGTGGAGGCAAGGATTAAATCCCATAACACCTATGAAGCACGTAAGGCAGTCTGGCATACAAGGGCCTCACGCAGGCTGCTTCGTATCGATAATTGTCATTACTCACCCTTCCCTAGTCGCCTGGCTCAGGGGTGTCCCGTGTGGCAGCTTCAGGAATAAAGGACTGGACGCTTTTCTTCCTGGCAGAGTTGGATCTGCTCAGCAGGCTGGAGAGAGGGTTTGCGAGGTCCTCCTTTACATCTGAAGGAGAGCTCCTTTCAGACTTTTGCTGGTCCCCAGTTCCCATCAGGTGCTGCCCCTAAGGATGCCAGTAGGCCATGTATATCAGTCACCGTTGTTTGGACCCTTCCCTTAGGCCCCACGAAGCTCTAAGAAGTGCCTGATGGGTGTTTTTCATGTAATTAGGAAACTCAGACCTTTCTTCTTTTTTTTTTTTTAACTGAAGTATAATTGATTTACAATGATGCGTCAGTTTCTGATGCACAGCAGTGACTCAATTCTCTGTATATACACATGTTCTTTTTTATATTCTTTTCCATTATGGTTTATCACAGAATGTTGGATGTAGTTCCCTGTGTTCCAGAGTAGGGCCATGTTGTTTATCTAATCCCAAACTCCTAATTTATCCCTCTCCCCAACTTTTCCCTTTGGTAACTGTAAGTTTGTTTTCCAACTCTCTGAGTCTGTTTATGTTTCGTCAGCTTATTTGTGTCATATTTTAGATTCCACGTACAAGGGACCTGATTTTCAAGGGGGCAACTGGAGTCCTCAGAAGCCGTCAGCAACCCTCCCAGCACCCCAGGCTTGGGAGAGACTTTGGGATGTTGCCCACGTCCATTTGCGGTCTCTTCCCCAACTTCAGCAAACCCGGCTCACCATCCTTGGTGTTAGAATAAACACCCTCCCGCGGTCCATGTGCCGCACACCTGTGACTGTTTGTTTTTAGCTGACTGTGTTGATTTAGCCTTAGGCCCAGCAGGGGATGCGGTTACAGGGCTATGATAAGGCTCTGAGCCACTCTGCTCGCAGGAGGAAAATGCCAAGTTGGGTAATGAGGGCTGAACCACCCCAGTGCTCTGGCTTAAAATATCTTTACCAAAATTATGAAAGTACCACAGAAACAAAACACAGCACCAACTGACCTCTCTCCCAGGGTGATTTTCCCTCCCACCTTCTCTCCACCCCAGAAAGCAGCTAGGGTGTTGGAATTAGCACTTAATTCAGCAGGGAGTCCTGGTTTCTAACAATTCACTCCTCACGTGCCTGTGTGAGCAGATTGCACTTGTCTGTGCCTCAGTTTCCCCAGCAATGAAGAGGAGGGTTTGAATGCTCTGATATCTACCATCCTTTCCAGTGCTTTGGCTATCATGTTGGTGAATCCACACATCCACAGGTGAATGACGCATTAAATTACTGAGCACAAATATGCATCAGGCAGAGTGGGAAAGAGGAAAGAAGAGAGACCAGAGCACCGTGGGAGCAAATGTGTAAACAAATAAGCACAACAAGGGGATTTGTGAGCACATGCTGGTGATGACATATGTTCAGGGAAAAACCGATTTTTGCAAACCAGGATCAGAAAATGATTTAAATTGGGGGCTGAGTGATGGTTAGTTGTTCACCAGGGTGGGACAAGTTGGAAGGGCCCTGTCACAAGTAAATCTTCAATCAAGGCTGAGCTGCTGCAAAGCCTGGTGGCCTGGAGAATTGCAAGCCCCTCAGAGAGTCAGAAACCTAGATTGTGAGAGGGTATATGTATGTATGTGTGTGGTGGGTGTGGGGGCAGTGTCTGCGTGTGTGTGTGTATGTGAGGGGGGATGAGATGGATATACCAGCAGAGACAAATGCTGTTGGATATCAGAAGAGAGGAAAAGTGAGTAGGGGCCACATCAAAGATATATGATGCAAAGTTTAGAGTTTACCCTACAAACACAAAGGAGCCAATCATAACCAGTGTTAAGCAAAACCCAAGTAAATTCAAGCCAATGAAAACTTCATGCAAAATAGTTATATATCCAAATGCATAAGAGATTAGAATAGGTGTTTTGTTTCACTGGCCACTTTTTTTTTTTTTTTTTTTTACATTTAGATAACAAACGTGCAAGCTGTGGTATAATCCTGTTTCCTTGCGTGCTTCTTAAATGACACAACTTGAGGCTTCAGGACATAAGTTTCCAATGTGTCAGCTTTAACTTGCAGCCTTCTTCTTAACGGCCCTTCCATTTAGAGAATGCAGATTGAGAAACTATCACTTCCTAGAAGCTTTGGAGAATAATTCCACTGGGCTCTTACCACTCCCGGACTGCCCTTTCTTTAGCATGCATTTTTCTTCATTTTGGTGTGTGCCTTGATTATCATCTGGGCAAACGGAGAATAGATCATGAATATTTTATAAGCGCATAGTGCCAGTGCAGAAGAGGCTATTAATAGCTGAATGACTTGAAAGAATATTCCCGCACGCCTAGCACATGCCTGGCACAGAGCAGGAGCATAATTAACAGAAAGGACACAGGCTATGGGAGTCAGAAAGAGCAGGTGTTAGCCTTGACTAGGTCACTTGATGTGATGATTAGTGGTCCTGAGCAACTCATTTCACTCTGAGGCCCAATTTCTTCATCTGTACAGTGGAGTTCATTACATTGTTAAAGGATTTTTTTTTAATGAAATTATGACTCTCATACAGATATAAAAGGAACATGCTAAAGATCATCTTTAACAGATAAATGTTAAATTATTTCAAAGGAGAAATAAAAGAAGCATGAATTTATGTGATGTAAAAGAATGCTGAAATAGGTTTGCAAACTGAAACTGGCTTTTTCTAATAGGGGAAGGATGAGTAGGTGCAGAAGCCAATTTAATTATATCGAACCAGTATATATTTGTATCCTATAGACAAGAATCACTTGCACTGCTGTCTGTTATCTATAGGGCTTCCCTGGTGGCTCAGTGGTAAAGAATCTACCTGCCAATGCAGGCGATGTGGGTTTGATCCCTGAGTTGGGAAGATCCCCTGGAGATGGAAATAACAACCCACGCCAGTGTTCTTGCCTGGGAAATCCCATGGACAGAGGAGCCTGGAAGGCTACCTTTCATGGGATCACAAAGAGCCAGACACAACTTAGCAACTAAACAATAATTGTTATCTATAACCTACAGAGTAGCAAAATAGCTTAAAGGCAATGAAAACTCCCCTCTAAGAATAAAACTGAGATAACCTGAAAGAGTGTACACTAAACAATGCATGGCTTTCCACCGAGGTAGGAAATTTTCTCTAGAACACCTAGCTGGCATCCTCTTGTTGCCAGGAGGATTCGATTTCACAAATGTCGAGCACCTTGTATAGTTTTGAGCATATACCAGTTGCCCAGCAAGTGATCACTGGCTTCATTAGTATTAATGTAGGTTACAAAGAAAATTGCTTCTTGGGTAAGTTGTTGCTCATCCAACCAGAATCTATAATCTTCCATCTCTTTTTTATCTAATGGCATCCAGTGGAGTGCTGGGCACTGGCTGGGTGCTCAGTAGATTTTTTAATAAGAAATTTATATTAAGGATTACACTCTGATGAGCTGTGAAATAGATTTTTTAAACAACTGAAGATTAACCTTCTGAGTTAGAAGAGACAGCAAGGGAATCTAAATGACTGCTGGCATCACGCTCTCTTTCTGAAAGTCAGTGGCCCTTGGTCCCTATTCATGTAAAATAATGGTGGTTGAACACTACTCTGCCCGGAACTCTTCCCACTGGAGACCAGTGTAAGTTGTGTTGAAAATGAGCTTTCTCCTGGTTCTAAGTCCTTGTCCAAACACAGCTCTCACTGTGCCTGCTATGACATCCCAGCTGCATTTTCTTCAAGGAAGCAAAACCTAATTATGATGGCACCATTGTCACTGGCAATTGAATTCTTGTGGGAAGCAGACAAGACAAACACTCTGCTTCCTAAACTCACTCCCATTTTAACGATATGGAAGCAAGAGAGAAGGAGAGCTTGGTAAAAGCGCATATATGTGTGCGTGCACACATGCGTGTGATTAAATAGTAATAACTAAATCAGTCATCCCAAATGTGAAATGTTGTTCTTGGCATAAAGCTGAAATAATTTTTTGGTGGTAAAGAGGGAAGTGGGGTTGGGATGGGGATAAAAGTTGGGTGTGTCTTGGAACTGTCTCTGGGTTTAGTGGTTTGGACCCAAAAGTGGTTTCATTTGCCTGTTTCTTCTTCTCCTTTTGAAAGTCTCTCATTTTAGAATGGTAACAAGGAACCATTCAGTTTGCACTTAGCAGTGAACTTGATTTTTCAAGAGCTAGGAAATAATAGAAAAGAATACCCTTGTTTTTCATAAGCTGGGCAGAGTCTCTGGTTCCTCAACCCACCTTGCACCCCTTCAGGCATCCTGCTTGAAACATGGAGGAATACTGGCCTAGAGACCAAACTTAACTTTATCCTCCCAAAGTTGCAAATCACCCCTCCATGCATAGAAAAAGATCTTGTGACTAGACAAAAAACTCACGTGAGGAAAGGAATGGGCCAGGGTGGTAGGAAAGGAATGAAGCCTTTAACAGGAAAGCAAAACTCACTTTAGGAAAAGACAGGGCTAGTCTTTTTTTTTTTTTTAATCAATAATGAATAGTCTTTTTTATAGATAAGATAACTTTTTGATTTATTTTTCTTGCCACATCACGTCACATGTGGGATCTTAGTTCCCCTACGAGGGATGGAACCCACACCCTCTGCGTTGAAGGTCAGAGTCTTTAACACTGGACTGCAGAGGAAGCCCCAGGGGTAATCTTTCAATTGAGGGGTTAACTAAATTATTTCTTGAGTTTCTAGTTGAAGGCCCACTCTGCCAAAAAAAAAAAAAAAAATATATATATATATATATATATATATATGTATGCTTTGCAAGAGAATGTCAGAAAGTCCACAATTTGGGGCTTCAGTTCTGTGACTCAAGCATTTGTTAAGTTGCAAAGATGCATGTATTCAATTCTCTCTTGAAATCTCAAGGAAAGACATGACCATCTAGTCAAAAGATTTTTAACCTTATATGGATTTGGATGCTTTTAAGAACCTGAAGGATCCCACCTTAGAAGGAGTCTCACGTGAACATTGTGAGTTGCATTTTCGCCTGTTGCAAAGTACAGAAGCTGACTACTCTGGCTAATTTAAGCATCAGAGGGATTTGGTGGAAGGAAATGGAGTGGGAGAGGAAATAGAGCTGTTTTGGGATCCAGGCAGCAGGAACTTCTAGTGGGCACAATTTCTTGTGTATTGCCAGTGGAATGAAGCAGATCAACTCATTTCCCCCTTGCTGTAAGCACGGTTCCTGGAGAGGAATTCTCTTTGACCTAGATTAGACTCCAGGTCCCTCCATGGCTAAAGGATGTAAACCTATTTGGAGAGAATCAAGGTCCTAAGGAGAAATCAAGTTCCTGATGTTACCGAGAGAGAAGGATGGGCAAGCTAAAACCACAAACATCTGCTAAACACATATACTCAGAGCGGTCCGCGTGTCAAAGGAATAGGGGAGCTATGAACCTTTGTCATGGACCCCAGCTCTAAAACCTGGGATCTAAAAATCCCTGACTAGGCTACACCCTATGACCTTTAGATGCATCATCAACACACTGTATTTCCTGAGTGCATGTGTATTCTTAGAGGACCTCAAATGCAAGAAAACTGGGGGGACCTGATAGAAACAATCAGAATGAATAACAAGAAACCAATTAAAAAGCCAAAAACAGTAAAACCAAGTTTTTCCCAGACCGGATACTAGATTAAGTCGTTTTCATTTAAAGATGTACCTCTTATACCAGCAGGCTCTTAACCAGAGATCTGTTGTACATGCATGGATCCCAGTGCAATCACAGCGACTAAAGTCCCAGGGAGGGTGATCAAGAGAGACCGTCTATGAAGAGTGATACCCTGGAGTGAGTGGCGCTACAGAATCAGGTCTTTGGGCTTGACTTCTGATTTCCGTGGAGTGAGTACAGCACCAGAGACGGGGAGTCTCTCCCCATCTCAGCAGGGGATGTGGCATGCCCTGGATCTGAGATGGCCTGGGACACAGACCTGAGGACCGGTGAACACACAGAACATCTCTAACACAACTTGTCTTATACATGGCTATGGGCTACGAGGAGAAACGAGCTTCTCTTGGATGACTTCACTATTGAAGAGCTTCATGACACAGTTCCTAAACAGCTGCGGCAGAAACCCCGTGGGGCCCACTGTGATTGTTGCCCCTTCCCACATCTCTAGGTGCATCCCAGAGTCCTTCACCCTCATACACTAATCTTCTACATCCACAGGAGGTCACACTGGCCTCCTTTCCAGCTCCTCATCCTCCCTAAGATCTCGAGGCTTCATCACATTGTACCCCTGCCAGATATGGTCTCTCACAATTCTGGCTAACTCCAAATTATTCTTCAGCCTAAGCTTAAAGTTTATTCCTCAGAGAAATCTTCACCAATGCAGATTAGACCAGGCTCCCACCCATGAACCTGTACATGGCACTTCACATACTAGGTAAAGTACTTTGTGCTATTCTGCTATATTCCTGTCTTCCTCACCTGGTAAACTCTGAAAGGATGCAGGCCATAACTACCTTATTCACTTTTATAGCCCCAGTGCCAGGAACATGATAGGTGAGCATTAAATATATGTTGAGCAAACTGTGCAAAATTATACTGAAGAAGAGGATCTATCAAGGACAAATAGTAAAAGGAAATTAGTACATTTAGAGAATGATATAACACCTGCTAATGAATGTTAAGGAGCAAGCAGATATAAAACATAAGACACTGACAGAACCGTAGCATATCTTCCATTATTTCAACCTCACAAAAGAAGGGAATCAGGAAGCATATGGAATGTAGCCAAAGAGAGTTAAGGTTTTAGTTAAAGCTAAAAGCTCATGTATCACATTTGGTTGCCCTGGCAACAGAACCACCGATACTATCTTATGGTAATATTATAATATGAAAAAGCAAATACAAATAAATTAAGAGCTCATCAGAAATGGAGCAACGGATGGTTCAGTTAGATTCACCCTTGGTGATGATCTAAGGTGAAATCTTGGAAAAGACTCTGTGTTGCAAAGGATGCCATCCTAGAACTTGAGTTATATGTTAAAGGGTTAAACTAGGTCACAGAATTTGATAAACCAGTTTTAAACTCTATATGGGGAAGCACATAAGGCTATGATCACCTAACATGGCTTTAAACAACAGAAGAAAATATCAGACTTGATGCACATCTCAGTTATCTTTTAGCACAATTAAGGTGCAGAACCCACAACAACAAAACCTCAGTGGCATAACACAATAAGCATTTATTTTGGCTTATAAATTTACAAGTTGGCTGCAGAGTTCTGGTGATTTAAGCCAAGTGTGGCTCTTTCGGCTAAGCTCTTTTGTAAGGGCAGCTGGTTTGTTGGCTGGGCACTGGCTGGTCTAGGATGGTCTCCACTTGGATTGACTTTATCCTGTATCATGTGCTGTCTTATCTGTCAGCACACTATGTGAGTTTATTCTCACAGTGAGGGCAGAATTCCAAAAGAGGCAGTAGAAGCATACAGGGTCTCTTGAGGTCTAAGTTTAGAACTGGCACGCTGTTGCTTACAACATGTTTGATTAGCCAGAGCAAGTAGCAAGACCAGTCCTGATTCAAAGGGTTGAGAACCAGGCTCAACTTCTTGATGCAAAGAGCTGCAAAGTTAGATGCTAAGGGCATGGATGTGCTGTGTGTGTGCTGTACTTAGTCGCTCAGTCATGTCCAACTCTTTGCAATCCCATGAACTGCAGCTCACCAGGCTCCTCTGTCCATGGGGATTCTCCAGGTAAGAATACTGGTGTGGGTTACCATGCCCTCCTCCAGGGGATCTTCCCAATCCAGGGATCAAATCCAGGTCTCCTGTATTGCAGGTGGATCTTTACCGACTGATCCACCAGGGACAACTGCTCAATTTAATTAACCTACCATATCAGAAATCAACTTATTATGAAGCTGTAGTAACTAATTCAGTATGATATTGGTATAGAAATAAACAGAATGATTATATGATATTATGATCCAAAATAGATGCCTATGCAAATAAAATACCATGAGAGGAAACATTGAAGATTCTTTATGAGGAAAATTATAGACAATTAAATAAAAGTCCTATGATATTAGATTATCCAATGGGGAGGAATGAATCCTTACTTCATATAAAACACAAAAATCAATTCCAAGTTTATTAAAGATCTAAATGTAAAAAGTGAAACTTCAAAAAATTTAGAAGAAAATAAAAGAATATATCTACTTCTTGAATTTTGGGAAAGATTTCTTAAACAAAATACAAAATGTACAAACAATAATGAATATGTAGATAAATTTAATTATTTTATAACTTATATACAAAGAAAACCTCCAAACATTAAAAAGTTCCAAGTCTTCAGGAAGATATTTGTAAAGAAAAGATTAGTACTGTGGCATGGAGAACTAATTAAAAATCTTTTCAAAATCAATGAGAGAAAAATGTTAATAGAAGAAAATGAATGAAAACTAGTATGCAAAGGAGAAGGCAATTCACAGAAGAGGAAACCTGAATGACCAATAAATAAACAATAAAACTACTGATCTTGTTAGGTTAGTAAATGGACAAATGCAAATAAATTAAAACCATAATGAAATATTATTTCACAACCATTAGCTTGATGAAGATGATGTAGGTTAACAATAAAAAGAGTTCATGAGGAGCCACTGGAACGCTCATACAAATTGAACTCAGAATAACTACTTTGAAGAGTAAGTTGGTAATATCTAGTAAAATTGGATGTGTACATACCCTATAACCCAACGATTACACATATATTTATCCTATGGGGTTTCCCAGGTGGCTCAGTGGTAAAGAATCTGCCTGTTATAGAGGAGATGTGAGTTCAGTCCCTGGGTTGGGAAGATTCCCTGGAGAAGGAAATGGCAACCCACTCTAGTATTCTTGCTAGGAAAATTCTATGGACAGAGGAGCCTGGCAGGCTACAGTCCATGGAGTCACAAATAGTCAGACATGACTTAGCAACTAAACAGCAACAATAATTTACATATATCCTAGAGAAAAGTTTTCTTATTTTTCTCAACTTATGAATGAGAATATTCATTGCAGGATGATTCATAACAGCAATGTCTAATCCTAAATGTCTATAAATGAAAGTATGCTTACCTACATATTGGTATATTCATACAATGGAATACTATACTACAGTAAAAATAAATGAACTTGAGGTAATATATCAACATGGAAAACTCTCACAAAGATTATATTGAACAAAATAAGCAAGTTTCAGAAAAATGTATACACTAGAATAGCAGTTACATAAAGTTTGCCGTTGTTTAGTCGCTAAGTACTGGTAGTTACATCTAGGGTACAAGTGAGGTTATAAACAAGAGAGTATCTCTGGAAAAGAAACACAGGCTTCAACTAAACCCACAATGTTTTATTTCTAAAACTGAGTGATGTCCCCACAAGTATCTTTTATGTTAGTCTCCATATGCTCTTTGTAAGTCTGATGTTTAATTGAAAAAGTGAACAGATATTTAAGAGTCTTGCTGTGAAAGAGAAAAAGAGGTGACAAACTAGAAAAATAGCTTAACTAATGTTAGGACATTACCACCTAGGTATCCTCATCCTGGGTCTCCTTGCTCTAGCTTTTCTCTCTAGCCCATTGGGTTTGTCCTGCAACATTATAGTTGAACAGTAGCAAAAAGATTCCATACTTGAATAAGTTTGAAAGGTGTTGGGTTAAACAAAGTTCAATAGAGTTCGTTTCTGCAAAACTTGGAGTATTTGAACTGTTTGCAGGCGCCTTGAATCTCTGAGCAGGAGATAGAGTAAGTAACCATTCTCCCCCTTGAATAACCCTGGGTCCATTTCTTCATATGGTGTTGATATGCAAGAGTTTCCATGAAATGCATTTTGGGACATACACCCCCAAACTTGCATCTTCCCATTGTTTGCCTCTATCCCCAGGTCTTAGTATGCGCACAAATTCCACTTCTTATTCAATGTCAGAGTCTTTGTCATTTCATTTTCACTTCTCCACATAGCTCTCCAAGCTTTTGTCCTCCTTTGGTGGAGGCAACATGGCATCGTGAAAGGAACACTCAGTTTGAAATCCTGGTCCCAGTACTTCCTAACTGGGGGACTCTGGTTTCTGTGCCTTGGTTTCTACCTCCAAAATGCAGAAGGTATCAAATCCTTTACTTCACAGGAGAGTTATGTGTATTCATACATATAAAGTATTCTCTTGAATTTACTAAGCACTGACTATGATGTATATGAAGAAGGAAAATAATAGTTTATCTATCTTCAGAGACTAATTTTGGAGACCATATTAGTTTGCTAGGGTTGCCATAACAGGGACTTAAGGGGCTTAAACAAGAGAAACTTATTGTCTCTGTTCTGGAGGGAAGAAGTCTGAGATCAAACTGTCAGCAGATTGGTTCTCTCTGAAGACTGGGAAGGAGAAATCTGTTCCAAGCCTCCCTCCACGCTGGTGGTGGTCTGCTAGCAGTCTTTGGCATTCCTTGGTTTCTGCGGCATCTCCCCGATCTCTTCTTTCATCTTCTTCTGGCTTCTCCCTGTGCAAAAACCCCCAAATTCCTCCTTTTTATAAGGACACCAGTCCTATTGGATTAGGGACCCACTCTTAATTCCGTATGACTTCATCTTAGCTAATTTTATCTGCAACAACCCTTTTCCCAAATGTGATCACATTCTGAGATATTGGGGGCTAGGAATTCAACATATGAATTTTCAGGAGACACAATTCAACCCCTAACAGAGACTGATTTACATAACACCTATGAAAGTGTTATCTTCTCATAAGGAGTGATAAAATTTAAGTCTCTGCTTGTCACAAGTCACCACATTTTAAAGCACCTAGTAACCTACTTCATTGCAGCACACAGCCAGAACTTGACTTGGCACAACCTGGATCCTTTGGGGAATGATGTTAACAGAGCTTGCTTGGGGATTCTTTAAAGTGAAGGTTCTGTTTGGTTCTAAATCCATCCCCAGTTAACAGAGAAAACTCCATTCTGTTAAGAGTTACTAGATACTTGGGGTTTGTGTATAGAAGGAGATCCAGCAGTATGCAGAGAGATTAAATAATTGCATGGAGGCAGGGATTTGATGAAATTTTGCTAAATTAGTTGGGCTGTTCCATGGTTAAACCGAATAGAGGATCCAGCCTTTCTTATGTGCCAGCTTGTGCTATGCTGGCTCACCCCAAAGACATGTGCTTTCTTAACAGACTACTTTTACAACATCATCTGCTCTAGAGACAGATTCAGAATGACATGAAGCCACCTCAAACCTAGCAAAGCTGTCATGCCAAAATGACCTTGCCGTTAAAGGGAAGCAGCCTCAAATGGTGGTTTAAAAGCATGAATTCTGAAGTTCAACTGGCTGGGTTTATGTCCTGGGTCTAACTGTGAGATTTTGGGCAAGAGACTTCAGCGACCTTCACCAAATAACCATACTCACCTGAGAGGGTGGCTCTGAGGATTAAAAGCGCAAATCCATGAAACAGAACAGTGTCTGGAACCTACGTGGACTGCATTCAACAAATGTTTGTTGCTGTTACTCTCAGTGTAATGAAAGAACCTCAAGAAATCACTTTGAGCTCATTTTTCCTTTTTAAATTGTTAAAAGGGAGAATAATGATATCAACCAACAGGGCCACCTACATTTTTTGTGTATTAACTTCTTGTTCCTAGGACACTTAAGAATGTGAATATAATTTTGTATGGTGCTCTTTTTAATGCAAATTGTGTCTTGTTCCTACACAGTTATTCTGATTGGCTATATAAGATTCTGTTGAATGAATGCACCAAATTTTACCTAACAGTTCTCTTATGGTTAAATATCTGAAATTTGTGTTTTTGTCACATCAGGTAATACTGGCTAATACTACTTTGTACAACCCGGTGAATTTTTTCTCATTAGGGCAAATTAGCCAGGGCAATCTCCCTTCAACCTCTCCCTCAGGCTCTTTGCTTCAGTTGAACCCTCCTCCGTATTGCTCTGACCTAAATTACCTTCCTCATAATCTACTCCCCCATCTCTCTGTTTCCCAAGGTCTAGTTACAAAAGCCAAATCTCCATCACTATTTCACTATTTCCTATTTTCTCTCTGCAGATTCCCATGCTCCCCATTCTGTTCCTTGCTGGGTCATATCACCCTGGATCTACTCATCCCTCCCTCCCCTCACCAATCTATTGAGCTCACAATCCTCTTCCAGGGACATTAAATAGAGGGAGCCCAAGGTGAGGGCCATTTGCCATATCCTGCTTTCCCCTTCTTATACTGTGAGCAGTCTCAGAGTCTAAATGGGAAACAATATGACTTTTCCCTAAAGCATCCCTTCTCCTATTCTGTTCCTGTCAAACTTCTGTTTACCCTTCAAGGCTCAATTCAGTGCACTAATCACCAGGCACAACTCACTGATCCACACTTACTATTCCCAGCGCACTTGCTACATATCTCAGTATTCTCAACAACCAACAGTTATTGCCTACGGTAGATAAATAAGCCAGTTAATGGGCAGATCTTTGTATGAGAACTTAGAAACTGCTTACGTTGCCTGGTTTGACGTGGCTGGATGAGTATGATAGTTAGCATCAGGAAGGAATAGGGTAGACTTCAATTTGAATATGAAGTTTACAACCTCTTTGTAAAATTGCTCATCTCTCTGCTGATCCCAACTGCAAAACGAGACTGTTTCTGTCACCAGCTTCCTTGGATTAAATGAGTTAATAGATGCAAAGCACACAGCAGGCGCATGGTTTAAATGGCAGCTGGTAAGACTACCCCCACCCCACTGGCCAAAAAGTCAAAGTCAAACAGGCCAAACGTATTGCCCCTCCCCCTACCACTGGATTTTTGTCAATGGACCCCAGGTTCTCACCTCAAGTTATAAATGGGAGCAGTATCATTAGGGGGACTGAAGGACCCATGCTTTCATGAGTTTCTTGTACTAATGTTGATGAGTATATTCTGCTCTGGTCTCTCCGTCTTTCTTGCTCACTCTTGTCAGGAATATTCATTTAACATTAAGGACTGCTAACAGCACACTGGACTCTGTTCTGATCCAACTTTAGCCCATCTCCAGGTCTTTCTCACAACAGCTGTGTTGCTTGAGATCCATCTCATTTTTGTCTTTGAGTAGAGGGTTGTCTCTAGCCAGCCCCACCAGACACCAGAATTCAATGTGTAATTTGGAAGGACTGAACACTCCTGCCAATGCAGGAGATCTAAGAGATGCAGGTTAGATCCCTGGATTGGGAAGATCCCCTGGAGGAGGGCATGGGCAACCCACTCAAGGATTCTTGCCTAGAGAATCCCATGGACAGAGGGGCCTGGTAGGCTACAGTTCATAGGGTCCCAAAGAGTCGAACATGGCTGAGGCAACTTAGCACACTTGCTCACACAATGTATCAAGTTATAAACAGCCATAAGTCACTAGTTATGACCAATAACTATAACTAATATAAGATCGGGCTTCCCAGGTGGTGCTAGTGGTAAAGAACCAGCCTGCCAATGCAGGAGATGTAAGAGACTGGGTTTGATCCCTGGGATGGGAAGATCCCCTGGAGGAGGGCATGGCAACCCACTCCAGTATTCTTCCGGAGAATCCCATGGACAGAGGAACCTGGTGGGCTCCATAGGGTTGCAAAGAGTTGGACACGACTGAAGCAACTTGGCACAGCACAGTATGAGATTATTGATTCCTAAGAAAGGATTGCCAGGTGGAACTGTTACGCGCAGAGGAGATGGAAAAACCTAGGAGAAAATGGAGATCTATTGGTAGACGGCATTTCCAACACATGCCCCTGGGCAGCAAGAGGGAAGTAGACTGTGGGCATCTCTTAGGAAAGGAAGGGAGGGTACAAAATGGGTGAACCGTGCACAGAGCAGGAGTCGTAGCCTACTTCAGGTTTTGCCTCGGGTCAGCCTTTCTGTGCCCAGTAATGTTCAACATTCATTTGTGAGGTTGGCGAATGGGCTGCAGGCTTTGAGGGAACCTGGAGCCACTAGGGCTGGATCACTTGCAGGCCTTGATAGTACTGTCAGTGCCTGCTAGCGCCAGGCATACTTAACACAGGCTGGCAGACCTTCCGGGAGCAGGTAAAGATGAGCTCTCTGGCCATAAGCAGGCTCTAAAAATGCAAAGTTTTGGGCTTTGATTAAGGTTCATAAGATACAAGATAGAGTATTAAAATGTAAAAGGCTGCTAGGAAATAAAACCAAAGCAATGCCAAAGAATTTAATCTAAATGCAGACACAAAATAAAATCCTTGCTCTGTTTACTTGGCCCAGATGCCTGAAGCATTTTGAAAGAAGGCACATTTCTGCACCTGAATAATGTTAATCTTGGATTTAGAAAAAGAGTGGGTATAGAGAATTTGGAGATTGCTGAGAATCACTTCTGATTACAATTAGATAGTCTAGAAAACCAACCAAATATTTATGAGAAAACTGCAGTGTAGAAAAGAATGATGATAACCTTTATTATGGTACTTTACAGTTGACACAAAGCTTTTTACACAGTGGAGGATGCTCCTGGATTTCCAAATAGCATACATATGTGCAGTGTGTTATGAGGTGTCATTTTCTCCCCTAAGGAGCTTACAATCCAGTAACAAAAGAAAGACATGTACACAATGTAATATAATACAAAGTAGATGATGAGCCCTTTACAGGGCTCTATAAAGGTAATAAATTTTTATTATTAACGAGTAGGCTACATAAAGGAAGCACAATTTTAAATGTACTTTGAACTTTTGATAGGTGGAGGTGTGAGACAGGCACTTTAGCAAAGAAAACATCACGTACCAGGGCAGGAAATGGAAAATTGCAGCATGTGTTCAAAAAATGATAGGAAATGCAGGAAGCTTAGAATGTAGGCGACATCTGTTACATTTGCCTATTCATTATCCATTCTCTATTCTCTTCATGGTGGTAACTCTATTTCCTTTGGGGAAACCTATTTATTTTCAGTATCTACTGAGAATGTTGACCCTACTCCTGAAGTCAGGGCAGTCAGGGCCTGTGATCATCATTCGACCAATCACTACCTCCCATCTCCCTGGATCAAGTTAATATTTCAGAGTTGGATACATGAATCAAGTTATCCAATGTCCCAAACTACATCCCAGGAATTTTATTCTCCTTCCATGAGGTCTGCAGCCGTAAGACTGATGAAACCCTGGCATTTCTAAGGATCTTGCTGGACAGAGTGCCTACCATAGAGAAAGGCCAACGTGTTTATACACGTTGGATCTTTTTGTGACTGAAACAATCTGCCCTTCCCCTTTTCAGATACAGGAGACAATCCATTCCCCATTTGTTCAGTCAGTTTTCTTTGCTTCCCATTGCTTGTATCCACAAGAATCATACTGCATGGCTGAGGACTGACTGGAGAGATCCATGCCATGTCATGGGACTTCATTCTCTAGTCAACAAAAGTCACGAGATGTTTTGGGAAAGAGATGGATTTTGCAATCCCATATCCAAACCAGTTTGAAGGCGATTTTACAGACAGGGAAACCAGGTAACTGACTTTCACAAAGTCAAAGCCAGTGGGAAGCATTGCTAGCTCTATGAGAGTTCCCCTGTGAGTTGCGTGGAAGGCTCATTGTCACCACTTCTGAAGCTTAATGTGCATGAGCACTTTTCTCAGCACATGCACACACGTTAACTCACTGACTCACATCAACTCTATAAGAAACGTCACTTATTAACACTCATACCAACTCTGTGAGGAGGGTCCAGCTATCACATGCCCCATTTTACAGAATTGAGGCATATGGAAATTATGTCTCAATTTGCAAATTGAGGCAAGAGGAAATTAACAAATCCCCAGTGTCCCACAACGAAACAATGGTAAAACTAAGATCTGGGTGTTGGGAGTCAGGTCCCAGAGACTGTCCTCAAAGAAGACAACTGCTGACACCAGGAAGTCTTCCAAACATCAAATTCCCTTCCCAGTGGCCCATCTTTTCCTCCCACTAGCCTGGATGTCCATATTTAGAATCACTTCTTTGACCTAGAAAAGGAAGTTGGAAGTGTTATTTATAGAATGCCCATTACATTGTTTCTGGAGTGGGAGATTAGGATGTTGGCCTTTTCCCATTAAAATACTAACAGAGATTTAAAGGGGATAGGTAAGTTTCAAAGAGAAAAATGTAGAGAAATCAGGATGTCTTGGCACTACTCCAGGAAGTGGAAAGTTTCCCTGATATTGGGAGAATCGCATCAAGTGTCTGGGTGAGGAAAGGAGGGGCACAGAGAAAGACTTTGACTTCTGACAAAACTCCCATAAATCCTTGAAAATGCAGACTGCTGTCAAAATTCCCAAAAGCACATTCTTGCAACAGTATGCTTACTTCCATAAATGGCCCTTGTCTGTGTTGTTTCAGTCAGTCCTTGGATACGACGAGATGAAGTCTGGCCTTCCAAGTACTGTCACTGTCAAATACCTTCTCTCTGCCAGACCTTCCCACAGCCCCAGATGGTCTAACTTCTCCTTCCTTGTCATTTCCTGAGGGGGTGGGAGAGAGGAAAGAGAAAAGAGACAAGAAGTATAGAATTTGTCACTACCAGCCCAGTATCACACAAATCACCCTGCAGGGCTGGTCCCAAGCAAGACATGCATGGGTTGGTAAGTGGTTGCAGCTTGGCCCCATGCCCACACCTCCCTTCTGCCCACCTTCTTCTGCTGGAAGTTCGACCCCCTTCCTCCCCACCTCAGGCTGCCAGTTTCCATAGGGGGTCTTAATGCACCCTCATCGCATTGATATACATGATTAATTATACACTGAAGTAATGCCCTCCTGTGTCATGGGGATGATCATATTAATGGAAGCATTTTAGGGGAAAATTCAAAAGAAAAACATCATGATTCTGGAGTCATTTACTTATTCATTCATTTAACAAATATTTATTGAGAACCTAGAATATCCCAGGGACTATTCTTGATACTGGGATAGCTGATTCCCTTTGCTATACAATAGAAATGAACACAACACAGTGAAGGAACTATACTCTTCCAATAAAAATCTATAAAAAAAGACATTCTGGATCATCAATAAAAGCAATCTAAAGAATGTGTAGATAATTTTAGTCACAACAGAAGTCAACATTATAATGTACTTAGATGTGAAAATGAAATAAACTAATTTATAAACAAAAAATATAAAAATATGTATTTTGAACTTAACCATTTCTCTGCATCTTCAGCACCATCACTCTGGTATTGGTTACCTTCACCTCTCACCTGGAACTTGATAAAACCTCCTAGTTGGCCTTCCTGCTTCCATGCTTGTCTTCTTACATTTTGTATTTTTTCTTCAAGCACCCCTTACAGGATATCATATCGCACTTCGGTGCCAAATCCTCAAAGGCTTCCTATCACCCTAAAATATAATACAAAATTCTCATCCGGCTCACAGCTCCTTTTCCAACTGCATTCCCAGCGGCTCTTCTGCTCGGTCGCTCTGCTCCTGCCACACGGGTCTTCTGACCCTAACAATGATTCTTCCTCCTATCTTCTCTTCTGCCTAATATGCTCTCCAAGATACACTTTGAAATTAGAACCTTAACTCTTACTGTTGCTGCGTAGCGGGAGGCTTGCCTGTGGCACCCCTCTGATTTCAGCCATGGCTGACAGTTCCCAGGAGCCCACCCTTACCTTGGGCTGAGTCTCCAGCCCCAGAGGAGCCCTGCTGGCCTGTGGGCAGGCACATGGGGAATATAGGCTGAGGGCATCGTTATCCCCAGGTAATCCTCAACTAGCCATATAAACTAGCCATGTAAATAATCCAGCCTCCTGTCTTTTAGGAGGAAAATTCTAGAAGACATTCCATATACTTCTCAGGGGTCCAGCCTACATCAGTCACCTTGAACACACCCCCTCATGTGAATTTCTCCTCTTCCCATGCAGCCCCTGCTCTCCTAATCCTGCCTCCTGGGATTACCTCCCAAGTAAATCTTCACTCAGTTTCTTGTTTCAGTTTCTGCTTTGAAGGAATTCAAACTAAGATAGATTTACCCACTCTGTCTATTCCTCACTTGCACCAAGCTCCGCTCCTCAGCAGCCACAGAGGGAAAAAAAAAAAAACAAAAACAACACCTCATCTCATTTACTGGTTTCTAATTTTCTTCCAATGATCTATGATCTTTACAACCAGAGAAAGAACTTTTCTTCAACTCCTTCAAAACATCACCCATCCCCACTTCAAAGGTCAATATCTACAGCCTGACTTGAAGAATTCAACTGAAAACCATTGCAAAAATAATAATAACAATCAGGGACTGCTTCCAGTTAAGAGGGTAAGGGATAATATAAAGAAGACATAGTCTCAAAATACATAAATGACTTCATAAAGGACCTGAATGGATACAAGTACTGAGTTTATAAATGGTAAAATGACAGGCATATAGTTAACTGATAATTCGCCCAAGAGATAATATGCCTAAATGAGTCTTGGCAAGAATCACTTAAAGTGCTTTGGCTGGTAGGTACTGAGTGTTCTTTATTAGAAATGACTATAGATTAAAGAGATATGAGACAAGTGAGTAATACAAAACAGAAGAAATCCTTAAATCAAAATTGACATTTTAATAGCTATGCTTTAAGTAAATCTCCCCTCTGAAGTCTTCTAATGCTTAACAGCTGCAAGTAAATATGACACCAGGTGAAGCTAATCAAAAAGTTTAATAATGCAGGAAACAAAAGAGCAGAAAGGAAACTGAAACAACCCATTTTCAGTACCTCCAGGATTTCAACTTCTCTCCTTCTGTCCTCTTACCCACAGAGCAGCCTCCTCGCTAAGAATTACTGAGCAAGCCAGTGCGTTCAAATCTTAGCTCTGTCATATTCCATCTCTCTGTGCTTGGTGAGTAATTTAACCTTCTAAGCCTCAGTGTTCATGTCTGTAAAATGGGATTAAATCACCTGATAGGGTTGTTCCAAGAATTAATTAAGTTAATAAATATAGAGGCAGAGTAAGTACTTAATAAAATCTCAGTTATTGCTATTATTACTATTTTGCTAAAGAAAAAGAAGAAAACTAGAGGAAAGGCAGTAGAGAAGAAAACACAGGTGGACAGAGAAAAGAGTAGAAAGGAACGGTGCCTGGAGGCAACTCAATTTGCCATCCAAATAGGACCAACATTCAGGCAGTGTGCTCAGGCAGGTTGACCAACTGGCCTTGGGTTTAGATCAGTCAGTACCAATGCCCCAACTAGTCTAAAAATTTTGAATATTATCCCTGCCTTGGTTTGTGTATTATTCAACCTCAAAGAATCTTTAAAATTGCAAATCTTTAAAATTCTTTAAGAAATCAATACTGCAACACATATTAAAGACTGGGAAATTGTTAATACTTTATCCCACTCCTGGGAATTTATTCAAATACAGGAGAATAAGCTCTAGACACACTGATATTTATGGAGATTTTATTGATGAAGACAAAACATCACAAGCAATGTCAAAGTCCATCAATGAAGCAATAGTTAAATACATTGTTGTTCTTTATTTTAATGGAAATTATGCACTATTTAAAATTATAGTTATGAAAAACAGAAACCCATAGAAACGTGAAGTGCTTATAGTATAAAATGCAGCCAAAAAAGGTAGCATAGAAAACTGTGAATACATTCTGATATAATCTGCAAATTATATAAGGATAGAAACAACAGAATATGCAAGAATAACTGTGGAATGACTAATTTTCTTTCTTTTTGCAAAAGTGTTTAGTACATTTGTTATAACATTTAACAATTAAAAGGAACTGGGGTGGAGAGAGAAGTGGTTTTCCCTTCCCCCATCCCTACATTCAATAATATATGTAAAGTACAAGCTGGCATTCTCTTTCTCCTAGAAACATCATTAGCCCCTCTGAGGGCTTTTGGGCAGATTACGGAAGCAGGGACTTCCCTGGTGGTCCTGTGGTTAAAATTACCTGCTGACAATGAAGGGGATGCAGGTTTGACTCCTGGTTGGGAAACTAAGATCCCAATGCCTTGCAGCAGAAAGATTAAAAAAAAAAAAATTTATTTTTAATTAGGAAAAGCTGCCCCTGTGGAAGAATATCCTCCTTCAGTGTAGACATTTCTTTTGTATCGAGCTCTTTCAGAGCCTTACCATCCTCCAATGGAGGGTGGTGAAATGGGATTCTTCCAGAAATATGTTGGCTGGATTGCCAAAGGGGAAACTTCTGTAGACCCAAGGATTAATTCTTTTAGGACGTATGTAGATGAGAATTAGAAAAACAGCAGCTGAATAAACAAATATGTGTGGTATAAAACCTGAATTATATGGTCTACTAAAAATGAGATCTCTTTCCCCTCTAAACCTCAGCAAGTGCTGTATTATCTAAGCATTTATCTTCTTCCTACTGAAGGTTATATTTAGACTGAACCGAGGAAGATATTGCACCCAAGATCCCAGAAAAAAACCTTGAGATGTGAGTCCCAGATGTAGAAGAAAGTATATTTGCCAAACCATGCTGTCTACACCTTTTCCAGAGGCAGGACTGTTCCAGGCCTCAGATGACCAGGGAAGACAACTTTCTGTGGTGCCTGAGAGGCACCAGAATCCAAAACCCTGGGTGCCTCACAGTTAGGGTTCTCATTAGCGCCCTTCATTGCCCCTGGCATCAATGGGGCATAATACGGGCCATGGGGCTCCTCCCAAAATAGGTTGGGTCTTCCCACGGATACTGCAAATGTATAAAAATGTTCAGGAGAACATAAAATGTTTTCTATTAAAGGGAGCTTTTATATTCCACTCCCAGCAGTCAATGACTGGGTTTTTGGAACTATCCTCCAAAAATATTTGAACAGTATGACACTGCAGTGTACTGAAGAGAAATGGGCATGGGTTCTTGATCCTCTGGGCAAAGAATAAGTTGAGAAAGCTCTTCCTCCCTACCTTGGTTTCTATACACCTCATCAGACTTCACTAGAGAGTTTGCCTTGACACAGGAGGGAAACCACTTTCACCGAAGGTTTGAATGAACGTGGTTTGGGACTGAGGCAAAGAGCTATGTGATGGCCTTGGGTTCAGCACAGGTGCCTGCATCTCAAATATTCTTTTTACAGCCTCCTGCTCAGGTGTACGAAGGCAATGACCTCTGCTGAAACTGAAGGTGCGATTTCTCTTGGGTGACTGGGAGTTCAAGCCTGACAAAGCGCCATGAGCCCCAGGGCAAGGTGGTACGGCCCTGGGGAGTGGCTGCCTTCACCTCGGAGCAGGATACTGCAATTTAGCAATTCAAGATCCTGCGGACTTCGCTTTGTAGTTCCTGCTGGCGCCGAACTCACAGAGAGAGCCTTCTTGCCTGGATGGTCCAGCCAAACCTGCCCACTGCCCCAACCACTGGACAAAGGTGAGGACGCCTAGAGCCAGATGATGGGCTGCTTTCCAGCAGCCATAGGATGCAGCCCCCGTTCCTGGCTAATTCTTTGTCCTTTGCACACAGATATTTTAAATTTCCTGGAATAATTCCACCTTCATGTTACGCTTTGGTAAACAGAAGGCAGTCGTCAGGAAGGCATTAATACAAATGTCACTGTGCACGTCACCCTCCCCCAAAGCAATAGCAACCTGCTCAGTGCCAAAGAATATGGAGAAACTGGTGAGGGGGCGCTGGAGACAGGAGCCCAGGTTTTCGGTTTCCTGGTCGTGCGGCAGCTCTGATACGTTTTCTGAAAGCTCTAGGGACCTACACTCTGAGCTGTGCTGTCTTTCATTCAGAGCACGATCACACTCTGCTTTGAAGGATACAGCCATTTAAAAAAAAAGAAAAGCCCTTCTGGGGAGTCCTGGGCCGACTTCAGCACAGTCACAGTCACGGCTCTTTCTTTGAAAGAGGGAACCACACACCGAGATGGGCTTGTGGCTGGCAGTTGAACTTTAAATCTGTCACAGCTGACTGCCCAAAGGTTTTACTCTCCACAACCTCAACTATGGTTGTTGTCGTTGCTCAGTCGTGTCCTACTCTTTGTGAACCCATGAACTGCAGCACGTCAGGCTTCCCTGTCCTTCACCATCTCCCAGAGTTTGTTCAAACTCATGTCCATTGAGTTGATGATGCCATCCAACCATCTCATCCTCTGTCACCCCCACTTCTCCTCCTGCCCTCAATCTTTCCCACCATTGGGGTCTTTTCCAATGAGTCAGCTCTACACATCAGGTGGCCAAAGTATTGGAGGTTCAACGTCAGCATCAGTCCTTCCAATGAATATTCAGAGTTGATTTCCTTTAAGATTGAGTGGTTTGATCTCCTTGCAGTCCAAGGGACTCTCTAGAGTCTTCTCCAGCACCACAGTTCAAAAGCATCAATTCTTTGGCACTCAGCCTTCTTTATAGTCCAATTCTCACATCCATATATGACTACTGGAAAAACCATCACTTTAACTATATGGACCTTTGTCAGCAAAGTGATATATCTGCTTTTTAATACGCTGCCTGGGTTTGTCATAGCTTTCCTTCCAAGGAGCAAGCGTCTTTTAATTTCACGGCTGCAGTCATCATCTGCAATGATTTTGGTGCTCAAGAAAATAAAGTCTATTATTGTTTCCATTTTTTCCCCCATATTTGCCATGAAGTGATGGGACTGGATTCCGTGGTAGATTAGTCTAGAAAAGTCTGTTTCAAAATGGAAATGTCTCCCTGATCCACTGATGGCAGCTGGGAGAAGGTGTATCAGCAATAGTTATACATGCTGCATTGTTCTATTCCTCTTGCCTTCTAGCTCCTGTGACCTGGAGAACCCCCAGTCACCCTCACCACCAAGTCCAACTTTCCCTCCAAGATTCAGATCATATCCCTTCTTTGACAAATATGGCTTAAGCACCCACTTTATGCCATCATTGGGTTATCAGTCTACTGGGGAAGATGGCATTGAAAGAGTAATGTGGGCACAGCTGAGGGATGTGTCTACTTTGAAAGTAACTTCATTTGGGTGGGGGTTGGGGTCATAGGAAGATATCACCTCCGTTCCAAATTCTTCTGGCTTTCCCCCAGCATTATTATCACTCCATCAGTGAACACCAGGCACCTCTTCCATCAGCTCACTGCCTAGCATTTCTACAGAATGCCTCCCCCACCCCTGCCATCCTGCCATTTCATTAAGAATGTCTTCAGGGTCATTGGGCTGTCCTATTAATCAAGTACCTGGTAAATGTTCAACGATTCGGATAAACAAATCTCTACGAAAGGAACTAACTGTGGTCTACCCGACCCCAAGTGTGATCAATAAGCTTTTTAAAATCCAGGTTTGGTCGGTCTCCCAAGTGACACCATATTTTACTATTTGGAACAGGAACGTGCAGATGAGTGTGACTGAGCAGGTGAGCAAATGCTGAATCAGGTAGTTACTGCAGGGGTGAGGAAATGGAGGCAGTGAGGTGAGTGAAAGAAAGCAGGGTGTGTTGGAAGCAGCTGCTGAATCAGAGAGTAAACCAGTTGTCAGCGAAGGTTAGGACAAGGGCCCATTTAAAGGCAAATTTCACTCCGGTGTTTCTGGATCATTGACATCAAAACTACTAAGAGCGTGTAGGAGTCACTTCAATGCTAGAAAAATATTTGAAATCTTATTAACCTCTTTGTACAGAATGCCAAATATGGCATCGTAATAGTAATTAGCTAGTCCAATGCAGTAAAGAAATGATCGGTTGAGAATGTCCTAAAACAGTGCTTCTCAGACATTAATGTGTATACCAATTACCTGAGTATCTTGATAAAATTCAGAGTCTTATAGTGGTGGGGTGGGGCAGAGATTCTGTATTTCAGATAAGTTCCCAGGTTCTATCAGTTCACTTTGAGGAGCCAGTTCAGAAAGACCAGGGAGAACAAGTTATGATTTTGACAAAACACACTTTTACTCTTCTTTTTCAGATTTCTACTATTTATTGAAATTTTTCTGATACATGGTCACTATAATGAATTTAGAAATTGTAAAATAAAAAAAAATTAAATAGCCCTCAGTCTCATCACCCAGTGATAATCTATATGAATATTTTGATGTGTTTCCTCCTAATCTTTTGTTTGTTTTTACATAATACTCTCTATAAATTTTTTCTTATTTTTTAAAAATTGTTTCTCACATGCTGTTATATTTGAATTGATCAGCAAACATTTAGAAGAGTGCCATGAACTCTTTCACTCTTTCAAGAGTATAGCAAGTAGAGTCTTTGTCTTTGCTTTTTGGTGAGGAAAAACAATCTGATATACAATCTGATAATAAACATGATTGAACGGATAAAAGTCTCATTTTAAGTAATGGCATTATATTCCCTTTTATAGCTAGTCATAATATAGTTACCAGTATAGTTAACCAATCATAATATAGTTAACCAGTATTCAGGTAATTTCCCTTATTTACTTATATATATAATATATACATATATTACATAAATATATATGTAAATGTACATTTAAATATATGTGTGAAATATGTACACTATGTGGAAAATTTTTGCAGATCAATTTTTGCATGTATTCCTAATTTTCTTTAGATAAATTTCTTTAAGCGGAATTTCTGGGTCCTTGAGTGTGTACAGTTTTTGAGTTTTTCATACATATCGCCAAATAGAACTCAAGCAGCGTTGTACCATACATACTTCTACGCGTACTAGTACAATGTGATAAAGGCACCCAAAAAGCCTTTATTACATTTTTCCCAGCATTAATTGTTATTTATTTTTATACTTGTCCAGATATTTTAGTTTAAATTCCCTTTATACTTACGGGGTTATGCATTTTCACAGGTGTGTGAGTCAATGGTTATCTTCTCTTTGCAAAGTGTCTATTTCTTTGCCCATTTTCATTTGGGGGTTTTCTTTTTTCCCTTATTAATTTGTAACTGCTTTTTATATATTAAATATATTAACCCTTTGCTATAGATTTTGTAAATGTTTTTCTAGCTTATTTTTTGTCTTTTAATTGTGTTTCTGCTTTTTAATCCATGAGTTACTTAGAAGTAAGATGTTTAATCTCCACATATTTGGGGAATTTTTCAGTTGTCTTTCTGTTATGTATTTCAAGTTTAATTCCATTGTCATCTGAGAGCAGGCATTGCATGATTCATATTCTTTTAAATTTGTTAAGATGTGTTTTATGGCCCAGAATGTCATCTATCTTGGTGAATGTTCCATGTGAGCTTGAGAAGAATGCTTACCGTACTGTTCTTGGATGAAGTAGTCTATAGATGTCCATTGTATCCGGATGATTGATGGTACTGCTGAACTCCACTATGGCCTTACTGATTTTCTTTCTGCTGGATCTGTCCATTTATGATAGAGGGGTGTTGAAGTCTTCAACTGGGATAGCAGATTCCTCTCTCCCTCCTTGCAGATCTATCAGGTTTTGCCTCACGTAATTTGACACCCTTTTGTTAAGCACTTACATATTAAGGACTGTTGTCTTCTTGGAGAATTGACCCCTTTATCATTAGGTAGTGCTCTTCTTTATCCCTGATAGCTTTCCTGCTTTGATATCCGCTCTCTGAAATTAATATAACTACTCTTGCTTTCTTTTGATAGGTGTTCCCATAGTATATTTTTCTCCATCCAGGTACTTCTAATATACATGTTTTTATGTTTAAAGTGGGTTTCTTGTAGAAACATACAGTTGACCTATTTTTTGATCCACTCTCACAATTTCTGTCTTTGAATTGGTGTGTTTAGACCATTGATATTTAAAGTGATTAATGATATAGCTTGATTAATATCTACCACATTTGTTACTATTTTCTACTTGTTCCCTTATTCCTTTATTATTTCTATCTTCCACTCTTTTTCTGTTTTTTGCAGTTTTAATGAAGCATTTTATATTGTTCTGTTTTTTTTCCCTTTGTTAGGATATCAGTTATATTTTTTCCTTTTTTTTAGTGATTGCCTTAGTTTGCAATATAAGTCCACTCTCAAATAACACTATACCACTTTACAAGTAGTATGAATACTTATAATAACAAAAAATGCTGATTCCTCTCCCCTGTTGCTTGCATTTTTGCTGTCTTTCATTTCTCTTGTACATAAGTGTGCATGAATATATATCATATTTATAAGCATGCTTATATATATGCATGCATAATTAAATACACTTTTGCTATTATTATTTTGAACAAGCCTTTATGTGTTAGATTAATTAATAAGAAAAATAAATATTTTATATTTTGCCTTCACTTATTCCTCCTTTGATGTTCTTTATGTAGATCTGACCTATGTTATTTTCCTTCTAAGAAACTTCTTTTAACATTTATTGCTAAGCAGGTCTACTGGTAACAAATTCTCTCAAACTTGTTTGTCTGAGAAAGTCATTATTTCCCCTTCACTTTTGAAGAATAATTTCACAGGGTATGAATTTCTAGGTTAGCAGTTTTTTTCTCTTTAAATATTTCATTCCACTCTCCTCTGGCTTGCATGGTTTCTGAGGAGAAACTCTATGTAAGTCTTGTCTTTGTTCCTTTCTATATGTTCTATTTGTTTTCCCCTGGCTTTTTAAAGACTATCTTTGATTTTTTTGGAGTTTGAAAAGGATATACCTAGGTATGGGGGATTTTTGGTTTTGTTTTTTGGCATTTATATTGTTCTGGTGTTCTCTGAACTTCTTGATTCTGTGGTTTGGTGACTTAGATTAATTTGGAGGAAATTCTCAGTCATTGTTTCAGATATTTCTCCTGTTCCTTTCTCTCTTTCTTCTCCTTCTGGTGTTCCCATTATGTGTAAGTTAAACCTTTCATATTTGCTTCACAGTCCTTGAATAATCTGTTGTGGATTTTTTTTCAGTGTGTGTTCCATTTGCTTTTTAGTTTTGCAGGTTTGATATGCCCTCAAGTTCAGAGATTCGTTCCTCAGCCATGTCCAGTCTACTAATAAACCTATCAAAGGTGTTCTTCATTTATGTGACAATATTTTTGATCTCTAGCATTTCTATCTGGTTCTTTCTGAAGACTTTCATCTTTCTGCTTCCACTACCTGTGCGTTCTTGGGTTGCTCTATATCCACTAGAGCCTTTATCATAATTAACCATAGTTTTAAATTCCTTGTTTGATAATTCCAACATCTGTGCCACATCTTGTTCTGATGCTTTCCTTGTCTCCTCAAATTGTGTTGATTGTCTTTTGCTATGTTTTTTCTTTTTCTTTTTGATAACTGCATATGATGGACCCGGTGAATTGAAGTGCTATGAATAAGTCTTTAGTAATGTGACTGAGAGGCTACCGGTTGCGGGGGGAAGCATTCTATAGTCCTATTATAGTAAAGAAGAGCAATGTGCTGGGTGCCATCACCGCCCAACTAATGCCCGAGGAACAGTGGTTAGAAGTCCTGCTCAGCCATTGGTCAGCACTGCAGCAGGCCCCGCCCCCAAGCAACCAACTGTGAGCAAGGGTTAGTGAGGCAACTCAATCAACAGTCAGGGAGTGGTGGTCGTCAGCCAGAGAGTGAGCTGAGATCCACTCATCTGGCCTCAAGTTAGTGGGTGAAGGCTGCAGTGAACCTCTCCGGCATCCCCGCCTCTGTGACCCAATGACAGCAGCTGTCTGCATAGGGTGAGTCAGCAGGACCTAGTCCCTGCCATAGGGGTCACCTGAGGACCAGCTGGGTTGGGCTCCAAGCTGCCTCAGCAGCGATGGCTGGGCAGGGTCTGAGGACATGGCCATAGGGACCTGCCAGCTGAGATCTCCCTCCTCTTAGCCAGGACCTGGACCTCGGACGGGGAAAGCTGTGTCTGGGACCTTGCCCTTTCTTGTCAGAGAGGAGAGTAATGTTGGTTTGGTGGAGATTCACAGGAACATTGTTTACATGACCATGATGTGACTCCAGAACAAAGGATCTGACACCAAGAAGTTTGCAACAATTAACCACACCCCTCCCTTACCTTTCCTAGAAAAGGGCTTTGCTGAAGGCTTTGGGGGAGTTTGGGGTTTTTTAAGGCATGAGCCACCCATCTCTTCACATGGCCCTACAATAAACCTTTTTCTGTTCCAAACTCTGATGTTTTGATATTGTTTAGCCTCACAGTGAGTTTGGGAACATAGACTTACTTTTCAGTAAGCCTGTGATTAGGTCTCAGCTTTTTTGTGAGCCTGGGCCTCTAAACTGTGAACCTCACACATGTTTCTCAGCTTTTTCTCCCCCTCAGGTGGGACAGGATGGGTAGATTGGGCTGAAGTTGGATGTGTCCCTTCTCCCTTGTGGAAGGCCAGAGGCATCAGGAGACGGATATGTCCCTTCCTTCAGGACAGTTAGGCTCTGGTAAGAATACCCCAGCAGGTCAGGCTCTGGTTAGCTGGCTTCCTCTTATTAAGAAGCACTCAGTGCTCTGGTGTATTTCAAAACAGCTACTTTTCTCCTCACCTTGCAGGAAGCATCTACTCTTGAGAACCTGGTCAAGCTCCACAAAAGCGGGAACCACTTCTTCGCCTGGGTTCTCCTAGAGTTTTAATTGTCAGTCTTGTCCACACTGAGTCTCCAGTAATTTGTCAATTACAGTTCAGGTGTTCCCACCACAGCACTGGTTTCCATGGTGTTTTCACTCCTGGGGCTCTGTTCAGGTAAGCCACAGCTCTGTATTATCAGCCCGTCTGTTTCTCCAATTTGGGGGGTAGCGGTTTGCCCTGTGTCCTCCCCTCTGCTATGGATCCAAGAAGAGTGGTTTGTTTTTCAGTTTGTTTAGGTTTTTACTTGTTTGGACAGAGTGGCAACTTCCAAGCTCCTTACATGTGGGACCAGAAACTGGGAGTCTCTGTTTCTTAAAAACCTCTAATGTTTTGAATTTTTAAGTAATTCATAGCTATTAATCTTGTCACTATAAATTTGGTCTTTGTTTTTATGTTTAGGACAGGCTTGTCCTTAAGAGGAGAAAAATTTGGATCCATGTTTCTTTCCAGTTTTGTAAAAGCATCTTACATTACTTCTATACAGAAGCCTTAGGAAGCACTGTTGCAAGGACAGTCCATTTTCCTGTGGTACAGTTTTGCTAAAACTAGGGTGTACAACAGGCTTCTCAAGAGATCCAGGAATGGGGGAACGCTGAAGGGTGACAGCTTTGGGGGTTGTAATATAAGTTGAGAAACCAGCTTCTTTTGTTCCATTAGCAGTTCCATTGCTTCTTTATAGGAAGGATTTGATGGTATCTTTCACCTATCGTTGGTATATGTTGGTATACAGAATAATACTCTCCCTAAAATATTCACATTCTAATCCTTGAAATTTGTGGGTTCATTACCTTCCATGGCAAAAGAAACTTTGTAGTTGTGATTAACTTAAAGATCTTGAGATGGGGGAGATTATCCCAGCGGGCTCAAAGCAATTGAAAAGGTCCTTATAAGAGGGAAGCAGGAGGGTCAAGAAGCAAGAAAGGAGGCAATTGACAATGTAAACAGAGGTCAGAGAGAAATTTGAAAATACTGTGCTGCTAACTTGCAAGATGGAGGAAAGGGACATCAACTGAGGAAAGCAAGAGGCCTCCTGGAGGCGAAAAGCCAAGGAAATAGGTTCTGCCCTGCAGTTTTCAAAAGCTAACACCCTAATTTAGGACTCCTGAGCTCCATAACAGTGAGGTAACAAACCTGTGTTGGTTAAGCCACCGTGTTAGTGGTAATTTGTTACAGTACCATAGGAAACTAATTAGGGACTGTCAGAGTACAAGCCAATCCCTGCAGTGGTTCCCAAATGCTGCTCCTTCCAAGCCACGTCCAGGGTACTCGGCTACTGCCAAGACTGTTGTCACGTCCGGCTCTTGCAACCCCATGGACTGCAGCCTCCAGGCTCATGTCTGTGGGATTCTCCAGGCAACAATATTGGAGCGGGTTGCCATTTTCTTCTTCAGGGGTTTTTCCCAATCCAGGGATTGAACCACATTGCAGGCAGATTCTTTACCACTGAGTCACCTGGGAAACACTGCCAAGATATTAGGGTTGACTTCATCATCAGTGGATGGTCTCAGAGCACTGATAGCTTACCTAGAAGAAGCCAGCTGAGTCACTTGCCTAAAAAATGGCAGAAGCTTGAGGCTTTTCGATCTCCCTTAATTAACCCAGAACATTCAATGAGTCTTCAGAGAATTTCATTCTGATGAGTTTCTACTAGGGACAAAAATCACCCTATCTTTTAGGGTAATTGTGAGGATTAAATTACTTAATACATACATGTGTAGTCCTTACAAACGTTGCCTGGTACGTAGAGAGCCTTCATTAGGTGTTAGCTGTTATTATTTGTTTTAGCTCAAGTTCTCCAGAGAAACAGACCAATAGGATGTGTGTGTGAGTGTATTATATATGTAGAGAGAGTTACTTTAAGGAGGTGGCTGATACAGTTGTGGGGTCTGGCAAATCTGAAATCCACATGGCAGACCAATAGGCCAGAGACCCAGGAAAGATCTGATGTAGTCTTGAGTTCAAAAGTAGTCTGGAGACTGCAGAATTCCCTTTCTCTTAGGGACCTCTGACTTTTTCTTTTAGCTTTCTATTGATTGGATGGGGCCCATCCACATTATGAGGGTAATCCGCTTGACTCAAAGTTTATTGATTTAAATGTTAATTGTCATCTAAAAAATATCTTCACAACTACATCTAAACTGGTGTTTGACCAAACATCTCAGCACCAAAGGCAAGCTAAGTGGACATAAAATTAACTATCACATTGGTATTTGTTTTCTATCTTATTTCGATGGCTAAAACCCCCAGGAAAATATAAAATAGTAAAAATAAATATGGACATCTTTATCTTGTCTCCAGCTTTAATGGAAATACTCTGCTATGTCTTCATCTCTATTAAGTACTATTAAGGAACTATTCTCTACTCCCAATTTAGTATATTTTTAATCATAAATGGGTACCATCTGCTAAGATGATTATGTAGTTTTTCTCTTTTGATTTATTGAAATGATATATTTTATTTATAGACTTCCTATTAATAAACAACTTCTTGCATTCCTATGGTAAAACTTGCTTGGTCAGACTGTAGGCTTCCTTTTAGATGCTGCTGGATTTAATTTCTTAGAATTTCAGTTCATTTTTTATAGTTTATTTTTGCAGCATTCAGTTCCAAGTCCCCATGTTTAATATAAAGTGTATAGTAAACAGATGTGTTTTTAATTGAAGTATAGTTAGTTTATAATATTGTGTTAGTTTCTGGTGTACAGCAAAGAGATTCAGTTATACATATATATATATATATATATATATATGTATATATATATATGTATCCTTTGTCAGATTTTTTCCATGATAATTTATTATGGGATATTGAATATACTTCCCCATGTTATACAGTGGGACCTTGTTATTTATTTATTTGTATCTGCTAATCCCAAACTCCTAATTTATCTCTCCCCCCACCCCCTTACACCTTAGGTAGCAATAAATTTGTTTTCTGTGTATGTTAATCTATTTCTATTTTGTAAATAAGTTCATTTGTATCATTTTTTGGATTCCACATACAAATGACATAGTTTGATATTTGCCTTCCTCTGTTTGACTTACTTCACTTAGTATGATGATCTCTAGGTCCATCCACGTTGCTGCACATGGCATTATTACATTCTTTTCTGTGGGTGAATAATATTCATTATACATACCACCTCTTCTTTATCCATTCATCTCTCGATATGCATTTAGAGTGCTTTCATGTCTTGGCTATTGTAAATAGTGTGTGAGGCTAAACATGTTTTTAGTGGCAAGATGTTCAGACTATCCCATCACTAAAGTCATTTGGTGTCTTCTTCCCTTGCGAATTCCTTTCCATTGACTCAGTATTAACATTATATCAAATTAATATTCCAAACATCCTTAAGCATGTTAAAAATATCTGTATTCCCCTTACAAAAACATGACATTGCTTTTTCACTCTTTCATATCTACTACCTACTATCTGTAACTCTCTGTAAGTTTTCCCTTAAAGTGAACAGTCAGCTGTTGTTCAAGAGGGTTGGCCATCCAAGCCCAAGTCCCTTTATGAGTCATTCTGCTTTAGGAATCCATCCTATATTCTTTGAGTTGTTAACTTTGCTTTTCAAAAGCATCACTGTGTGGAGCTTCTCCTACACTGAGACCAGCATAGACCAACTTGTCTTCTGCTTCATGCAGTTTCCTACAAAACAAACTCAAACCAACAAAAGCATAAAATATGTGGCCACTCCAATTGGAAAAAAGAGTCAGGATTTGGCCTGTGGACAGTTAGGAGCTCAGGGCTCTTCTTTAGGACACTGAGCTGCCACTTAAGAGTTCTGAGTGCCTTCTGTTTAAAAGTAAGGCTGGCAGTTGGAACAGTAAATTTGAGTCAAACTTTAAAAGCATGCCCTACCACACCACATGCTGCCCCTTCACAGCAGATGGCCTGGACAACGTTCCCTACTCCTGGACTCCAACGAGGCCAAGAACCAACTGCTACATCGGTCCAATATTCACTGAGGCCAGGTTTAACACTTAAGCTTCTTTATATCTAACTCCCATTTTGCTTTCTGGTAATATATTTTTAACTAGTCACATAACTGAAAATTATTTTCATAAGCCATCAAGGTCCAAACAGTGTTCTAGGGAACACTAGTTGTCAGTAAGTGTTCCAAAAGAAGGGAAAAAAAGATTCTGTCTTCAAATTTGGAACGAGCTGGGTTAAACAAAACTGATTTCTTTACTGCAAAACCACACAGAGCCTTTAGTATATTGATGTTCTTTGGGACCTCTGAAACTTTTTCACAGTACACCTATTAACATTTCTAAGTATTAATATATTATTGTTGGGTATACTTTAGGGAAACAGTATATTAAGTAATTATTATTATCATCACCTACCCTTAATGCTTACTAGGACTTGAGTATTATGTTACATATCCCCAACTATAGATGGGATATTATTAAACTACATCTCACTTGAACCTTGCAACATCTCTAAGAGTAGGAGTTATTATCTTCTTTGCATAGCAGTATAGAGAAGTTAAGTAATTAACCCACAATGACAGCACCAGTGAATCACAAACCCTCACTGCATCCCGACCTTATCAAAATCTATGTGCTTAACCAGTTAAGCTACATTTGCAATAGCACTACTAGACTTTGCAATGGTTGCTTCATGGAATAATACTTTATATTACATTGTAAAAACCAACTTTACCCATGCTCTGATGCTGCTAAGTCGGCACAGTCGTGTCCGACTCTGTGCGACCCCATAGACGGAAGCCCACCAGCCTCCCCCGTCCCTGGGATTCTCCAGGTAAGAACACTGGAGTGGATTGCCATTTCCTTCTCCAATGCATGAAAGTGAAAACTGAAAGTGAAATCTCAGCCTTTTCTGATTCTTTGCGACCCCATGGACTGCAGCCCACCAGGCTCCTCCATCCATGGGGTTTTCCAGGGAAGAGCACTGGAGTGGGGTGCCATTGCCTTCTCCATTCCCCATGCTCTGAGAATCATCATATCCTCTCCTTCCCTGCGAGCCAGCCCAACGGATCCTTTTGTCAGTGAGCACCTTCAGACCATCCTGCAGCCACTCTCGACTAATGAGAGCTGAATCAAGTGTAATGCATGCTGTTTTCTTCCTTGGGGCTTCTGTCTGACATCTATGTATGTCAAGAGACGTCTAAGTGATAACCAGACTTTCTGCAAAGAAACAAAAAAGGACACCAAGCTGAGTGTTAAAATGCAAGTTTGATAACATCTTCAAGTTAGTGGAGGAAACAGAGGGTAAAGATTAGTGGACAATTAGTTGTAGGTGGGAATTCCTTGGCAAATGAAGGATACCACTGAGGCCTAGGAGGAGTGACCAGCCATTGTGTGAAATTCTGGAGGTTGCCATGACCTCAGAAGATTTGTAAAGAAGGAAATAACTAATCCCAAAGAACTTTCTGGAAACTCATCTACTCGTCTGCACCATTCCATGCACTACTGTGACCACCTGCATTTAAGGATCCCATCTTCTATGCTAACCTAACAGACTTGTGCTGTCTCTTTTATTAGCATCCACATTTCTCAGTCCAGTAGCCAGCCTTCTTCCAGCAGTGTTCTACACAACCTTTCATACAAAGATATGGAAAGTTTACAATTATATGATTTTGCATGTCAAAGGATGGTCTATTAGCAGAACTAACTTAGAGTGACCATCTTATTCAGCAAGGGCCATCAAAGCATGTTTTATAGGAAGAATGTCCAATTTAGAAATTTCTTATCTCAATAAATCTAGGAATTTAAATTGCCAGACTCAGGAGATATAGTTTTGGGGAACCCTTAGTCCTCCTCTTTTAAGATGTCTCCTTATCCTCCCCATTCAAAAGGGTTAGGACTTTTCCACATGTATAAGTTACCTATTATATAATGAACCAACCCTAATACCAGTGATTTAACATATCTAACATTTGTTATTAATTATAAGTCTACAAATTGGCTGAGCACTCATGCTGGTTTGGGCTTGACTTAACAGGTTTTAGATGGGCATGTTCATGCATCCTTGGTTACCTGGCCAATCATCAGGAGGCTGGCTGGTCAAGGATGGCTTGAGCTGGTATGACTCACCTCCAGTCCACATGATCCCTCGTCCTCTAGCAGGCCAGCCTGTGTTCATTCTGATGGCAACTGCAGGGGTTGAAGGGAGGAAAGAAAACTCCAGTGTACAAGAACATTTCAAGCCTCTGGTTGTGGTGCATGTCCTAATATTTCATTGCCCAAAGCAAGTCTGATGGTGAGTTTGAATTCAGAATAGGAGGAAACAAGAAATGTACAGGGGAAAAGCCATGGTTAGTACTCTCATATGTCACAAATATCTCTTGGCTTCAATTTGAATCATGGTGAATAGAATTGTAAAAGCGGCTATGTTAGAGCTAAGAAGAACCATACTAACCTAGCCTCTTTGATGACTCACAATTCCAGAATTAGCCTAAGACTCAATTCAGAATATTGGAAGCCCCTTCTACAATTTTGATTAAGCTTAAAGAATGTAGCACTGAAGGGATATCAGGATATGCCACCCCAAAATTTGCCACTTCAGCATAAGAATTATTTTAAGATGAAGACATCTGAAATTCAACAGCTGCAGAAAAAAGGCTTCCTGGAGCTTCCCTTATCTGAATAAAAGCAGAAATTTCTAGGAAATCAGTTTACCACAAATCCCCCCTTCAAGGTAAGTCTGATCCCAGGAAAAAGACCAAGAATAAGCCCCCCATAACCCCCTCTCCCAGGGAGTTTATGACAGAAAGATCACCAATACCAACATAGGCAAATATTGCAAATTTTTAAAACTCTCATGTCTCTCATTTGTCTTTCTTAAAAAAAAAACAAACAAACCCTCATTTGTTTTTCCAAAAACCAAGAACAAAGGCCTATTTGTCCTTCCCATAGCAGCCCTTTCTCCCCTCTCTTTCCCCTGTTACATATATAGGTCACATCATTTTAAGTTACTAATGACTGAGTACTCCTGCATGTAACTGCATTGCATGTGTAAATTTCTTCTCCTCTTAATCTGTCTTTTGTCAACTTAATTTACAGGACTTGGTCAACCACCATATAAGATTAGAGGAAGTTTTTCCTCTCATACAGTACCATCGCTATGAACTACCCAGTCAGCAAGCACCCTAAGAATATCCTGTCTAAGCGGTTAGAGTCGGAGTCATCTGTTGCTTATAGCCAATAGCATCCTACCTAATTGAGTATTAGGTTTGAGTTACCTATTAAACAACTAAAGAGAGATATCAAGGAAACAAATGAACATGAGTCTACATGTGTGGGAAGAAGTCAGGGTAGAAGATAGGGATTTGAATTCCTAGGCACATAGATTCTATTTAAAGCCACATGACTAGATAACATGCTGGAAGGCATGTAAAAAGAACAGAGATGTGGGTCCAGGACTGAATCTTAGGGAATGCTAATATTTGAAGTTGAACGGGGGAAAAGGACATACCAAAAAAGACTCAGAATGATGATGAAAGTAGGAAAAAAACCAAGAGAACGTGATGTTATGGAAGCCCAAAGGGGAAAGAAGGAATTTTAGAAGGAAGAGGAGCTGTATTATGTTGAATACTTGGAGAACTCATTGGATTTTGGATTTAAGAGCTTCCCCTGTTTCAGAACCAGCACCCTTGCCCTCTAGGCTCTAAGTTACTGAACTTTATTTTCCTCTTTCACGTCTCCAGACCATGCTCTCCTTGCCTCCAAGGCTTCACCTGCTTTGCAGCCTCCACTGAAAACATGCCTCCTTCCACCTCCCCTCCGTAACTCCTGCTATTCCAGCAGGTCTCAGCCTAGACTCTTGCTTCTCCAGAACTGGCTGAGCGGCCACTTCCATATGCCTCCAAAGAACACTGAACTTCACCTGTCCTAGTCATCTTGGGCTGCCATAACAGATACTCCAGACTGGGGTGGCTTAAATAGCAAATGTTTATTTTCTCACAGTTTTGGGGGCTGTAAGTCTAACATCCAGGTGCCATTACCACTGGTTTCTGATGGGGCCTCTCTCCTTGGCTTTCAGACAGCTGCATTCTTGCTATCCTCACATGGCCCACACACAGACAGAATGCTCTTGTGTCTCTTATAAAAACAACAGTCCTAGTGGGTCAGGGCCTAACCTCATCATCTCTTTTAACTTTAATTACCTTCCTAAAGGCCTTATCTCAAGCACAGTCACGTCGAGGGTAGGCCTTCAAACTACAAAATTTGCTGGAAACACAGTTCAGTCTGTAATACCCATCAAAGAACTTACTGGGTGATAATTTCTTTATTCCCTATTTGACTGAAATTCTGTGAGGCCAAGTCCAGGCAACGTGTGTATTTTATTTCCTATTATCTTCAGCATGTAACACAGTGCTTAGAGGTGCTAAAAAATTTTATGGACTAAATGAATGTGAACATGAACACAGGATTGGCCCCTGCTCTGCCATCTGGCTAACCCACATAGTTAGCCAAGACTGTACTCTAATTGGGAATTCGCCTCCCAGGAGTGTCCCATTTTCAACGGTCAGTAAAATCTAGCCCAGTTGAAATAAATGGAAGGAAACCCAGTGTGAATTGGTGAGAAAGTATAGAATTTTAGAAGTTTTGGTACTTTCACAGAAGCCCTAAAAAATAATCTGTCATGTCTGTTGCAATCATCCTGAAAATGAGTTTATACTCTCTCTCCCTTTGTTAGCAAATTCTCCTTGCTACATACAGACAGGGCAAAGGTAAACTTTAATCCAGCTTCCAGGGGGGAGAAATGTTGGATTGTTTAAGTCTTTGTTCAGGGTTCCAAATGTCCCCACGCTTTAGGAAAGATGAAGATGGATGAGAATAGGGGACTGCAGAGGAGCTCAGAATTGTATTATTTCAAAACTCTATCTTTTGTTGCATAATAATAGCAAAGTAGTGAGTTTGATTTACAGATGTTAGCATATCATCTTTAGAAATAGGAAGTCAGCAATGGCATATATATTCTCCTTCCTTCCCTGAAGATTACCCACATAGCTTTTTAAAGATATGAAAATGATTTGGAAAATATGGAGAGAAACTGGCTTTTTTTAGGAATTGCATTTCTAGGTTTTCCTAAACTCTAAAGAGTGTTAAGGGAAAAAAATCTTTTAACAAGTTTCCAAATGTTCACTGATGTTAACCCTTCAAGTATGCCTTCCTTTTTCTTTTGTAAAATCGAGTGTATTGGGTAAAGGATGACTTGGGGTGTAAATGCCTAGTTCCAGTTAGAGCAAGAGGCACGAAGCTCCCTGAAGCTTCCAGCTTCCTCTGTGTAGCTGGATTAAGGCTATTATCCCAGCGGTGGCCCCGTGAGGCTCAGTGACATGTGACGAACATGCTGACTTGCAGCCTGTGCTGACACAGACCATACTAACAATAACACTCAGACACACCCCAGCCCATTCCTCCTTCTAACCCCAGGTGCCGTCAAGTGGGAAAATGAGGCAGCACAGACAACGCCTCTGGCTCTCAGAATCCTTGCAAGGAGCTGATTTCTGAAACAACTGAATAGTATAACAGGGAAAGAAACACTAAACTTATGTAATTACCTCATTTTAGCACAGCTCCAGAGCAATATTACTTTTGTCCCATTTTGGTACGTGACATACACGCAGATTTGTGGACGTTTTCTATTATGTCAGTGAATTTTTAATTGGAATATAATTGCTTTGCAATGTGGTGTTAGTTTTTGTCATACAGTGAAGTGAATCAGCCATATGTGTACATATATCCCCTCCCTCTGGGAACTTCTCCCCCACTCCATCCTACCCTTCTAGATCATCACCAAGCAGCGAGCTGAGCGCCCTGTGTTATAAGGCAGCTGCCCACTAGCTATCTGCTTTACACACAGTAGTGTATATATGTCAGTCCTAATCTCCCAATGTGTCCCACCCTCCCCTTCTCCTGCTGTGTCCACATGTTCACTCTCTACGTCAGCATCTCTATTCCTGCCTTGGAAATAGGTGAGTCCTTGTGATATTATGGAGAGAAAACAACATAGCCCAGATATTTGAAAGGATTGCTTAGAATCAGCAATTCCGAAAAGGAAAGGGTCCAGTGGCCCCTTGTGGCCTTTTCTTTCAAGTTATTTGATAATGGTCCTCAAGGGGAAGCTCCACTGGCAAAGCCACTTGATAACAAATATTTCTTGCTTTGGCCACCAGACAGTTCTCCAAAGTATCTGTAGCCTGCAGGTCCTGAATTGAGGGTTCGATTTTACTGCAATGCAGAGTTTGCTGGTTGGCACGGTGCCATGTTTGAGTGGAGCAAGTGTAAAGGCTTTGGGGGATATGAGTGGAAGGGTTCAGTGGATAATGTGTGTTAGTATAGGCTGTATCTTAAATGCCTGGCAGTTCTTGGCAAAGTCCAAGCTGGCCCTGTAAAAGAATTTTGGGCCTTTCTCCAGCACAGAGTCAGAGACAGCAAGATGCACCCTCTGGTCCTGGCTATAACCCATGGGTGGAATTGCCTTTCTTGCCCTAATCGGATAAGGGAGAACTCAGCGCTCCTCAGGCACCCACGGGCTGCATGGATAACCTCTACACATGTGTACACACACACACACACACACACACACACACACACACACAACACACACACACACACACACACACACACACACACACACACAGGTAAATACAATAATCCCGGCTCTCCTCTGGCCTGAGATCCTCTCCCTTCTCAGTGGTTGAAGGAAGGGCCCACAGGTTGAAAGGATTATGAAGCTTAATTTTATTTTGTGCATACCTGATAAGTAAGAATCCTCTGGAAAGAAGCCTGCTCAGTTAGCTGTCCCTTCTGGAAAATAGAAAATTGATCTTCAGCTAGACTGCATTTGCAACGCCCCTAGGATTAACTTGTTTTCCTGTTTCACTCCTTTGCGCCTCAGTTTCTTCATCATGGATTGGGACTACAGTGACCGGCTCTTGGGCTTATTGAGAAGAAACAATTATGCGATAGTGCTTTGTAGACCGGAAGAAAAGTAAGCATCATTAATCAGATTCATAGATCAACACTTAAATTTGCATAAATATAAGAAAGGGATTCTGGGAACATTCTTCTTAGCCATTTTCTAGCTGTCTAAACTTTAGCAAGTTAATGAACTTCTCAGAGTCTTAACTTTTGCACCTATAAAATTGGGGAAACAATATCTGTTCTTAGGAAGCTGTTATAAGAATTAAAAACACACCCTCCTTTCACTGAGTGTGATGTCTGACACAGAGTGGATGCTTTTTAAATGGTAGTTAATCCAGAAGACACCTGTATAGATGGAATAGCACTCCCTTGCCTAACTTTCTGAAGTGCTCTTTCTTGCTCAGGAATTGAATCCCTACCTCAATTACTGTCTTGAGTGTGCCGGGATATGGCTAATGAGAATGAAGTCTGGGGCATGAAAATAAATAATTCATGGACTGCACTTTGAACACTTGCTTGAATTTCTATGAGAGTTAGTATTTCAATTTCCTCGACTGAAAAGATGAAGGCACTAAGAAACTGAAAACAAAACAAACCAAATCAACTAATCAACCTTCCTCGTACACAGTTTGGAAAATTTTCTATCAAGTTAGCCAGGGGTTGGGGTCTTTATTGACTCATAGGAGAAAGGGAAAATGCATATATATTAAGGCCTACTAAATAATAAGCCATGACTTTCAAACTTTTAAATTTAATAAAGAAAAAAATACCCTAAAGCCTTCCAAGAAATAAGATAGCTTTCAGAGCCATATTGGGGTCTATTAAGAGAAAAAAGAGAGAGAAACATTAGATAGAACTGGGCAATATAGAGGTGAAGAGTCTTCCATTAGGTTAAAGAAAATCCCATTTTAAGACCTTGTAGAATACAGCCATTGGCGCACATTTGCAAACACAGTCTTCTCTGAGGGTATCTTCTCTTGTCACTCTTGTCACAGCATTAACTTGAGACAGAAGTTTCCCCGGGTCCCCAAATTCTTAGATGCAAGTACTCATGTACACATCCACTATCACTGAGGATCCAGATGAAGCTCATAGGTCCTGGATCCAGAGTCAGCCATGGCTGGGCTGGCACTGGATTCAATTCTATCCTCCAAAGCAATAAGGAGCCAGTTTTAAGGGGAAATAGTGTAAACCAGAGAGAGCAGGAATTAGGGTTGCAATGAATTGGAAAAGACCTCTCCATCTCCTACAGTCAGAGTTGTGTTCTCTCTCGTCTCTCATACACACACACACATACACACACACACACACACACACACACACACACACTACAAGGTGATGCCTACTCACTCTGGCCAGGGTAGTCTCTATTTAGCTGCCATTTTTGTAAACCTGGGTAATGTGGCTGCAGGAACCAAATTTTCATTGGTCAATTGGTCATCAGCTATAACTTTATGTCGTGGTGGGGTGCTGCCAAGTTTTGTCCAGGAACCTAGTGACCTGACCCAATTCAGGAGTTTCTATTTTGACAACCCTGAATAGCGCTTCCTTATTTGTCACTCTGCAAACAATACATTGGGACCAAAAACACAGCAGAGACTGCAAAGGGGTCCCCCCTCCCACACCACCCTGATCACTCTGAACCCTGCGGGGAGAACGGCTCTGAAACCATTCTGTTTGGAAGTAACGTTGCTCTCCAAGGGCTGCTCACAGAGGACTCCCAAAGAGGAAGAAGTGAGACAATATATTTGGCGCAGTTGTAAAAGACAAAACAATCACACATGTAGAACACTGGAGTTACTGCCAACTAAGGGCCGATATCACCTGCAGAATGGTTGGTCTTTTGGTTTCAGCTGCTCCTTGGGACACACACACCCACCTTGCCCCCAGAAAGATAGTGCCAATTGGATTTTCTCACGTTAACCCTGCATTACTTTGAGTTTCTCTCTTTCCTGGTTTGGGTACTACTGGTGTTGCTGTAATAATTTCCTATCTCTCAGTTTTTGTACTTGCATCATCCTTACTGAATTATATGGCTGGGGGGAGAAATATCTCTGGTTAGTTAGGAAAATCGGTAGCTTTCTTTGTTCTAATTTGATACATTTGGGGCTTGGTATCTTTCATTTAGATTCACTTGGCTCAGTTTATCCTGGGCAAACCTAACCCAATAAGGGGCTATATCCTTAGGTGTGCTCATCTGTGTTCCTCACTGTGATCCTCTTTGCATCTACTTCTCAAGGTAGCAATTTTCTTTGGCATCTGCCCACCAAGGTCTTCTGGTCCTGGTAAGATCTCGAGCTTGCCTCAACAACTGCCGAGTAGACGCCCTCAATGATCATGAAGCATCGACCCCAGGCTCCAATCGCTGCAACAGCCATGTTGAGCATCAGTATCTCTCTGTGTCCCATTGTTCCATTTCTACTTCCCAGGAGGAACTACCTCAGGATGTGGGGCAGGAAACACTAGTTTCTAGGCAAACTGCCAAGAGAAGTGCTCAAGGAACTGACCCGTTTCAAAAACTTCCTTCTTTCTAATTACTGCTGCCTCTGCAGAAAAATTCCCTTTGAGCCTTCAGGTCCTTTTTGTGGCTCTTGCCTCCCTTTGGACAGACAACAGATAGCAGCTTCAGTCTCATTTAGGGCACCCACGAGTGCAAGGAGACAGAGAAGAGACAGAAGACGGACGTGACAGGTGATGAAAACACCTCCCTTTCTGCCAACGCTGTGCTTTCTTTCCACCTGCCGGGTCTCTGCTCGGTCTCCTGGGTACCGGGGCCGTGTGGGGTACATGTACACAGCAGGCCCAGACGGGCCAGAACCCTTCCAAACAGCAGGAATAAAGCAGATAGAGCTTGTTACTTAGAGGAGCAAAAAGTGAAAATGAAAGTTTTGTGGCATTTACGTGTCCCTCTACAGAGGTCCAGCTAATTGTATGCATCCTCTCCTTCAGTCTCTTTCTGGATGTCCTATTATAAAAAATGGCAGCAACCATCCAATGGTCCCATCACTGTCACCAGGAAAATAAAACCATGGAAATTCATGGACACAAAATCGATTATCAAGTAAAAATTAAGAGTACAGCTAACATTCTTCTAGTCACTTGGCAGATATCAGAAAGGGTATCTCCTGGGCTCTCGCCCGAAATTTAGATTGATAAACCTAACTGTCAAAAAGGAAGAGAAAGATGGGTGACTAACTTGATTCAGGGGACAAAGAAGGTACATTTCTTGCATTAAATAGATTTACCTTCCAGTCTTCCATGTGGGAAGAATAATATTTGCTTTTCTTTCATTTTTCAGCCACTTGTGACAAGTACACAGTCTCAAATTCCCATGATTGGATTAAATCACTATAAATAGACCTTGGAAAATTCACTCTGACTTTTAGACCCTGGCACTTAGAGGCAGGAATTTCCCCTCTCCTTCCTGATATTTTTTTTTTTTTAATCCTTGCTATGCTTTTTTGGTTTGTAGTTAGTTTCTTTTTTACATGATTTCCATACCAAGTGATGAAAAGTCTACAGGAGAAGGAAGAATGCAGAATTGTGTACAGTTCGTCAAGGTGAACAGAAGCCCTGGGATGAATGCTTGTGTGTGATCCTCAACCTAAGCAGTAATTCCAGGCACCCAGGAGCAGCAAACACAAATTTGATCTGAGAAAATCCTATTCTAAAAATTGGTCTATTTAAATTCATATACCTATTCAAGTCACAAATAAATAAATATGTAATGCTCAGCAGATAAGCCAAGACTTCAGATTCTATAGCCCTTCTCCTCTCAAAGAAGATAGCTGTGGGCTTGTTGGAAGGATGACTTGCCTTCAGTTATGCAGATTGTTACTTGGATGCATGGTTCCTATGCGAAAGAATAAAATAAAAGTACCAGTTCATTGTCACCTGGTTTTAATGGGCCTCAATCTAACTTTAAGGGAAGAAAGGGATCCACAAGAGACACAATTATTAGTCCAGAATCCATACCCTGAAACTTGAATTTTAATTAAAGAAGACTATGCCATTTCACTAAATTGGTAATAAGTACTTTTTTTTTAAAGAACTAAATTTTCACTGCTTCCATTTAGTAATCTTAGTTTAAGAAACCCTGCCATTGACATTCATATGTGTGGACCATGTGTAGAGATAGAGTTTCATTTCATTCTTCCCCAAGGCCTCACCATGAGCATTTATTCCTTCTTATTGTTTGGAATTAAGTTTTCAATAGTTATATGCTGGATTGTAAACTCCCTGTGACCAAAATACAATTCACATTATATAATCTAGAGGTGTCTATTGTTTATGATGATGATTGGAATGTATTCAATATCCTACCAGTTATGAAGAGTTCTACAAGAGCTGCCGTGATATGGTTTTAAATTTCCAGAAGACTTTCTTTTAATTTCAGCAAATATTAGTAGAGCAATCATCAAAGCCAGAGAGTGGGACAAACCTTGGACTCAGCAATAAAAATAAGAAAGTATTTCATGGGGATGATCAGAAGTGAGTCCTATAGGTTGTTTAGAGCAAAAGGCCAAAGGCTAGTTCCAAGAAAATGTGGGTGGAATTTCACAGTGAAGCTAAATTACAAGGTAAACTCCAGGATGGAATATATAAATTCTTTTTTTGTGTCTGAAATGAAGATGAGCAAAAGGTGAGAGTGGACATCAGTTACTATTCTTCTGTAGGGGAGCCCAGGATGAGGAAGGAAGTGTTTATATGCAGACAAAGATGGAAGAAAACCCACTGCAGACTCTCTGACACCCAAAAGCCTCAGAGATGGTAATCGGAACAATTGCGCCACTTCAACACCACCAGACCTATGAGCAGAGATGTCTGCCTCCAGGGTCCACTGATGTCATAGCTTGCAATGCCTGTGACTCTAAATACAGACTGCCCTCTGACTGGTACGTTCAGATAGGGCCCACCCAAGACTCACCAGTGTATAGCAGATGCAAGGGCCAATAAACCTCCATGAACTGAATTCTCTGTTATCTCTAATCTGTTCTGTGACTCCAAGTGACTTGAAGAAACTGGGCAGTAGATTCTCTTGGTAATTTGGCTGAAAAAGAACAAGCTAAGCAAAATAAATAATGACCTCCCTTTCAGAAACTTTTTAAAGTATTCACTCAAAGACACCAAAGTATCCGTTCCCCACTCCCTCTCATTCCTACGCCACCCAGAGGGATTGCCTGTCTTCAGAAATAACCCTGAAGGAGTGGTTGGAAATGAACAGGAGGCTGCCATGGCAGGGCAGGGCTCTTATACTCCCCAAGGTTTGGAAAGTCTTAGTTACTCAAAGGTTTCCATAAATCTTGCATGCCTTATTCCTGCCGAAGTGTTCCCTCTTGAAGCCTTCTACTGTGCCTCAGTAATGAAGAGTCTTTATCCCACATTCATTCCTGTCATCCTTACTAGGTTCCAACTTTCAAGTCTCACTTAGTATTTCATCCCAATGACAGCTTCTTAGGAATTGAACTTTGTCAAATTCACTTGTACAGAAATATCAACATTGCCAGACATTTAAAAAGATGTTCAAATAGGTCTAACCTTTAACAAAATACAGTCACCTTTACCTGGAAAACAAGAAATAAATACTTTTAGCTAAAACTTTGTCAGCTGGAGCTTCTCAAATTTTGTAATGGAAAAATTTTATCTGTAAACCCAATATAAGGGTTTTAAACTAATTTTGAATGTTTATTTTTTAAATTTTATTATTGGAGTAAAATTGCTTTACAATATTGGAGTATAATTGCTTTACAATATTATGTTAATTTCTTCTGTACAACAAAGTGAATTAGCTATATGAATACATATATCTCCTCCGTCTTGAGCCTCTCTTCCACCCACATCCCACCCCTCTAGGTCATCACAGAGTACAGAATTGAGCTATCTATTTTACACATGGTAGTGTGTATATTTCTAAAAAGAATTAGCGTTAATGCTAGAATAGATATTAAAAAATTAAATAATTCTGTCATTTCTTACGTGAGTAAATTGAGGCATAAAGAGGGTAAGGGAACTGCTTAGAGAAATTATGTTCCCAAATTCCTTTTGTAGTAGTATTTATTAAAAATAGAAATAATATTATCTAATAAAAATAGAAAACCCCAAGCCCTACATATACTGTCTCAATAAGCCTGTGACTCTTGTGTGAGGCTCATCACAGTGTGAAAACCACACCATAAGCAGGGATCTTTTTCACTGAAGAGGCTTGTTCCTCTCCCTAGTTTAGGTCTGACAGCTGGTGGAGTGGGCAGAGGCTGCCCACAAACGGTCACCAGGTGGGATCTTCATGCTGCATAAAGAGAACTTGTTGACCTAAGAGAAGTATTCATATTAAATCAACCCTTCCTGGAAAATTCCACTTTAATATGTCAATCAGAGAGAGAAACTACGGGCAGGCCCATCTTTAAGTTTAGCAGCTCTTAACCGTGGCTCTGCTTCTAGAAGGAGATGACTGTGGGAGTTATCTAACAAACTTGTTCTTTCTTCCAACAGCTCCTGCGTCAGCCATTGGGATTTTCTAATTCTTCCAGAATTGGCATTGGAGGGATGGAGGGGCGGGACAGGCTCCAGGGAGGAGACAGGAGGCAAAAGCGTTAAGCATGAAATTGCTCTGGGAGCACTGAACACGCGGGGCAAGCAAGGGTGCTGTCGTGGCCGCCCCTCCCCGACTCCCCCAGCTCCCAATACCCAGCAGGAACTCTGGGCTTCCTGAGTCAATACCCTGCATCCAGAGAAATCCCCTGGGAGGCACCCCACCCCCAGTTACCTCCATTTTCCTTTCATTTCCAACAACTCCACAGCAGTTAAGAGAAGGCTTTCATTGCAAAGGTGGAAGATAAGATCTTGAAATATAAATCCTTGTGTTTTTCTTTCTGTTCAGTCTTTCCTGACCTTTCCTCTAGTAGGCAGAAGCATCTACTTTGCCTGCAGAAGAATTAAGAGTTGTTATGACTGGAAATCTGAGAGTCAGGAAAGGTTATTTTTCAGAATTTTTCTTTCCACTCAAGGCATATCAGAGAATTAATGCTAAAATGAAGACGTGCAAAACCAGGAGGCCTGGGGCCTGACCAGCTCCTGTCAACACCACTCGTCCCTGTTCCTCTCACTGGCTTTTCTCTCCACAGCTGGGCAGGAGCCTCCCATGGCCTGTGCCCGCACATCACCCCAGGTGACCCTCTGGTGACCGTAGAAATTGCCGAGCCCGCTGAACTGCCCTTTGTCAATGGTCCAACACTAAGATAAGTGGAGACCTGGACCCTCAGAGGTGGTGATAGTGAGGGGAAAGACTCAGCAGTAGTCTGTGGGTGGGGCTGGGGCTGGGGGTAGAGGACTTTACCCTGTAACACAGCGAGCAGTGGTGTTTCTGGAAGGACAGTGTATTTTTTTAATTGAAGTATAGTTGGTTTATAATATTGTATCAGTTTCAGGAGTACAGCTTAAGGAGTCAGTATTTTTACAGATTATATTCCATTAAAAGTTATTACTAGATAATGGCAATAATTTCCTGCACTATACAATATATCCGTGTCGTTTCTCTATTTCCTACATAGTCGTTTGCAATTCTTAATCCTGCATCCCTCACCGGCCCCTCCCCTTTGGTCACCACTAATTTGTTTTCTGTATCTGTCAGTCTGTTTCTGCTTTGCATATACACTCATTACTATTATTTTTTAGACTCTGTATATAAGTGATATCGTACAGTATTTGTCTTTGACGTATCTCACTATTTGTTGCTGCAAGTAGCAGAATTTCACTTTTTTTTTTTTGGGGAGGAGTAACAGTTCATTACATAGATGTACCATATCTTCTTTATCCACTCACCTGTTGATGAACGCTCAAGTTGCTTCCATATCTTGGCTATTGTAAATACTGCTGTTATGAAGGCTGGGTTGCATGTATACTTTCAAATTAGTGTTTTTGCTTTTTGGGGGACATATACCCAGGAGTGAAAATGCTGGATATTAGGGTAGTTCTATTTTCAGTTTTTTGAGTCATCTCCATAGTGTTTTCCACAGTGGCTGCACCAGTTTACATTTCCACCAACAAAGTGCAAGGATCTTTTGAAGCAATTTTTTAAAATTTCTGATGCCAGCCTTTCCAAATACCTGAGGATCCTGTGGGACGCTTGCTTAGTGGACTGTGACCCAGGGGTGCTGGTGGTATTTATGACTGGTTTCTTTTGATTAGTCTGTGCCCGGCCAGTGCTGCATACTTTCAAAACATTATTTTGTTCCATCTTTACAACAAGCCCAGTAGAGAAGGTGTTATATTATGAATGAAGAAACAGATTTTAGTGCTTCTGACCTTAAACACTGGACCACACCACCTTTAATAGGACTAGATGATAGACAGTAAGGATAATACATTTCCTCAAATCTTCTACTTCCTAAAATATATCTAGCTTTTATGATAGATTCTATTTTAGATAAACCTAGGAAACAACATTTTTAATTGGAACTTGAAAGCTTTCCTGCTAAGCAAAATAAAATTTGACTTACCTGGATATTTTAAGACCCAGCTCCTAAGTTGGCTATTATGTTAACTCATCTAAATTTGTACAAGGAAGGGTCTCCCTTGGTTGCTCAAATGAAAGAATAAGAATCAAAAATGATTTTAAAGGACCCAGTCAAAGACCTTAAGTCTTAGGCTCCCTTTTGGGCCATAGAGGTCCAGTCACCTCTCCCCAAGCACCCCATTCAGGAACCCCGAAGGGCGGTAAGGTTTTGGAGAGCTTTGCCAATGGGAGGAGAGTAGCAAAAGAGACAGTTCCTTTATTAATACTCAAGTCCTATCCTTTCTAGGAGAATTTGCTGGAGAATTCCCTCTACAGATCAGAAATAAAAAGGGCCATTCTCCTTGTGACCCCTCCACATCTCCACAGTTCAGTGCCACAGAAGGAAAGGTAAATAAACTGACTGGTCTCAAGGCTAATTTTAGGAGGATTGGAGTATTTAGGTCCCTCAATTAGGTCCCTCAAATTAGGTCCCTCAATCCATTTTTTTTCCCTGTATATGTAAAGCAACACATTTCTGCACTATTTAAGAGAAAAGAAAATTAGTGTGAGCTGCCAACAGCTGTCTGACAACCTTGAGCATTGGGTATGTTGGCACTGGTCCAGATTTCACATACGGAGTTCATTTTGGGTTAGTCAGAAAAGGGAAGGAGTTGGCCCAGATCCTGCCCCACAAATTCAGGAACAAGGAGCTGAGCAGAAATTGCTGGAGGGTGGCTCTGCTGACCCATTTGCCAAGCCTGTTTGACATCCACTTGCTTCTCTACCTGATACAAGAACAATTGTTAGCTGTCTGGGTTCTCCTCTGACAAGCCAGTGATTCAGTGTAGCAATTAAACCAAGTGAAGATTAATTTTCTTTTCTCTATATTCCTTTTATAAAGATGTATTATTTCCACAGGCTTCAGATTTTTTAAGCTCCTTTTTCTTCCTCTTCATGAATTCTCCTCACCCTCACTTTAACTTTAGCTTATTAGACTGAGGCTGAGTTCACTAGCATAATAAAGAACTTAATATTTGTTGAAGAATGAAATCCTCTTATTTTTCTAATCTGTGACTCACTATTTCAGGGCAATAAACATTTCATGTTTCAAAATGGTAATAGTCATTTTTATGTTCAAAGTAACAAGCAATCAATGTAAGAAAAAATTAGACAATGCAGAAAGGGATTTAAAAAAAGAAAGTAAAAAAAAAAATCAGTCTCGCCACTAGAGAAAACTGACTACCATTAAAACTGAAATCTATGACTTTAGTCTTTTTTATTTTCTTTTTTTTTTAATAAACTGTATCTGATTTCTTTTCTTCATTTATTATGGACATTGTTATTTGGGAATAACAGAGATCAATGTCACTGTTTTTAAGAGGTGCATAGTACTACGAAGTATAAATGTGCTTTAACATATGTTAATAGACATTTTTGCTAATATAAATAGTGTTGCAATGAACTCCCTGTACATACATCCTTTCCCACTTGTCTAGTTATTTCTTTATGATAAGTTCCTATATACATTTTTTCAAGGCCTTTGATACATATTGTCAAATTCCCCCTTCCCCCAGAAAACTTGTACTAATTTACTATCTCAGTAAGGCCATAAGGGTGCACTTTTTTCCCTCATGCTCTCACAAACACTTTTTAAACATTTTGCCCACTTGAGAGAAAAAAATCTGTGCCTCTATATTGTTTTATTTTCCTCTGACTATTAACCAAGCTGAATATGTTTTCATATGCCAATAATTACATATTTATAATTGTTCTCTTGTGCCCATTCTCCTATTGGGATATTTATATTTTCCTTCCAGACTTGTAGAAACTCATTACATACAAAGACAACATTTTCTAGACTGTATTTCAGAGAATTTTATTGCCCTTTGAGATATTAATAGGTGTACTGAGGGGAGGAAAAAGACTTCCCATGGTCAGATTTAACACATCATTTCTTAAACTTAATTGACCATCAAAAAATTTTTTTTTACGGAACCCCCATTAGCATCATTCAGGCCACTGGTGTTCTGGGCAAGAACATTTGAAAATTGCTCTGCAAATGATAGTAAAGCGTTATCTGTTACATATGTGGTATGATTTTTCCCCATTGTCTTTTCTCCTTTGTCTTTTACTCTGATTGTTTTCTACACCACTTTTAAACCATTTGTTCAGTTCTCTCAGTATTTTTCTCTAAATTTAGTAATTTAGAAGTAGTGACCCTGAGATCATACTTATTTGGTTTGAATTCTGGCACCATCATTTGTTTGACCTTGGGAAAACTACTTAGCCTGTCTGTGTCTCAATTTTATCATCTAGCAAATGGCAAGAATAAATGGTAAAAAATATACATAGTTGTTTTGAGGATTCAATTACTTAACATAGATAAAGCACTAGAATTGTGTTTGTCACAGAGTCTCAGATGATGATAATGATGATGATGATAATGGGTTCCTTTTCGCATGATAAAGTCTTTCTCCACATCTAGTTGTGAAAAAAAAAAAAGTTACTCATATTTCCTTCTGTGTTTTATGGAAATTAATTTTGGTATTATCTGTAAAGCAGAGTCTACTTCTCCCCTGTGGTTAGTCAGGCTTTTTCAACACCATTTATTGATTGATGCTCCCTCTATTATATACTATATACTATATATTATATATTATATACTATATACTATATATTATATACTTTTTTTTCTGGACTTTTCTGCTCAATCTGTTCTAACACCAAAACTTCTTTCCTATTGTTTTCCAGAAAAATCACAGCTCTGCTTGCCTGAATAAAGAGCACATGTTGGATTCCCTCTTAAAGTGGCCCCAGGAGACGCTTGGTTGAGATGAGGGACTTTGAAAGTGGGATCTGGTTAGCTATGATGCAGACAGGAAATACAGATATCACAGACTTTCCATTTTAACCCATACTGTGCCTGTTGGTTCCCACACCCAGCTGAGGGCCAGCTGTGGCTATAGCCTGCAGAGTTCCTCAGGAATATTTGTTCACTGTATCACAGAAAAAGTAATATCCCCAGACTCCATCTGGTAGCTATCTTTTCTGATGCATCCCCCAAACAACTTGTATAGAAAGCTGCGAGGGGGGAGGGATACTAACTTGGCCCCTCCCAGACTGTGGGAGGAGAGACAGGTGGTCAGAGCTCAGAAGAGGATGTGGCACTGTGAGGCTTCATAGAGGTGGGACCAGAGCCCCTTTGAGGACACTTCATTCAGAGCTGAGGGAAGCCGGAGTGCTCACAACCCTCTCCTCTCTGCACCCCATTACCTCCTGTTCCCAACAGCCTCTTTGCTATTCCTCAAACATGGTCCCCCCATGGGCCGTTTGTACCTGCTGATCCTCTGGACTGTTCTTCCCCCAGTGCCCACACGGCTTGTTCCCAGGTCAGTTTAAGGCCTTGGCTCAAACGTCACCTTGTTGGTGAGACTATCCCTGACTGTTCTACTTGAGGCTGTGCTAGCCCTCCCTACCCCATCTCTGTTAGAAAACGCCGCGGGAAGAAAGAGCCACCTCTAAGGACCGTTGACGAAGGCCTTTATTGGGCGGTCGCTCTCGGGCAGAACTCCCGGGGGCGGGTGAGTGAAGAGACAAAGAGAGTCTGCAACCTGCGGGAAGGGGGGCGGCACCTATATACCCTGGCGGATACGGAAGCGGCGGGACCTTTTCGAATACGCTTGGAGTCAGGCTCTAGGGTGCTGATTGGCCTTTTGTCCCGTGTCGGTTTTTCTTGATTGGCCGGAGTCTTGGCACCTTCGCGTCCATCAGTCTGCCTGGCAACGGGCTGCTGATTGGTGGATGTCTGTCCCTGGTACTTATCTGGGACCTTTTGGCGGGGGCAGTCAGCGTGACCTTTCAATCTCTGCTTCATTTTTCTGCATAGCACCAATTGTCTGACAAGCTGTTCTACTTTTTATTAATTGTCTGTCTCCCCGCCTTAGACTACGAATTTCCTAAGAGTCTATACTGTTTTGTCCCAACACCTAGAACAGTGCCCAGGATGTATCTGAGGACTCTGCACTTGTCCGCAGATGAACGAACAAGTGAGTGGCCCAGCCAGACAGCATCACTCGCCTGAGACTTTGGGATGTGTCTAGACCTGTTAACAACAGCATGATTCCTCACAAAGCAATTGCCTGAGGGACTCTGGATTTTCAAACTAGTCTCTGCAAACAAGTCATTTCTAAAGTGAGGAGAAAGGCTGTGTCTCTTGAAAGAGCTAGTGAGCATTTGTCTGCAGTGATTTCTTTCATTCAATGCCCTGACTTCATGCATGAGGCTGCCACAGAACCAGCCAGAAGGAAATGCAGGTTAAAAGCACAGTGAGACACCAGCATACACCCAGCAGGATGGCTGAAATGGAAATACAGAACATGCTGAGTGGGGCCAGGATGGGGAGGAAGGAACTCTCATATACTTTGAAAAACTATTGGGCAGCTCATGGCAAATGCAGACCCTGTGATTCAGCATTTCCACACCTATGTAGACCCAACAGAAAGGACTATACGTGGCCAAAAAAAAATCAGGTAACACAACAAGAGTGCCATTACAGCGGTGCTTTTTTGGCCAAACTCTGGAACAAAAAAATGGAGCAAAATAGTAAAGTGGGGTTTTACAAATATGGTATATTTATGGCTGAGTCCCTTTAATGTCCACCTGGAACTATCACCACATTGTTAATCAGTTATACTCCAGTACAAAGTAAAAAGTTTTTTTTAAAAAAGAAAAATGGTATTTTCACATGGTGGGATATTACACAGCACAGGAAATGCATAATCTCCAAGCCTGTACAATGATAGCAAAGAATCACACAAACATAATGCTGGGCAAAAATCAGGCACAAGGGAATATAGTGTGTCTGCTTTCATCTGCATGAGATTATAAACAGGTAAAGCTAATCCATGCTGCTGGAAGTCTACCATGATTAGAAAGGAAAGTAAGCTATGCTTTGGGCTTCGGATAATATATTTTTCATCTGGGTGCTGGTTACATAGGAATAGTCATCAAGCTATAGCTATACGTATATACATTGACTTTTCTGGATGTAATATTTTTTGAAAACTAGGTTCATACATTAGAACCAAAAACTGGAGAGGCAGGCTGTTCATTTGCTAAAGCTATTTGTAACTGCAAGCTGAAACTATTCCAGGAAGCAACTACTGGGGCAGGAGATGGAGGCTTGGGGAAGAAGGGAGGGCTTGATCAGGGCTGGAATATACCTCTGAGATACTGCAAAAAGGGAAAAAGCCAGAGGCCAGATGTGGAGAGAAGCTGGTAGAAAGCCTCCAGCACCTGGAATTTGAGGTTACTGAGGGCCTGTTGGGGGCAGAATGGTGAAGACTCTGCAGCCTGTCTTGGAGAGCACCAGTGGCCACAGACTGTGCAGGTCAAAGTTCTAACCAGACACGGAGGGAAGGGGACTCTTTTGCTTATAAACAGAAACTGGGAACTTTTTTTTTTTAATCTGATAACTTGTGTTATAGAAAGCAATAGAAAAAAAGGTAGCAGAGAAAGAGAGAGAGAGAGAAAAAAAAAAAAAAATATATATATATATATAGAAAGAGGCCCTTAATTTCTAAGGAATCAGCCATGGCAGGAATTCTGCCTGACATGCCTGAGACAGCCCCCTTATTTCTTTTCAATTAGTGTAACAAAACATGAAAGGAAGGATAAGAGCATAGAGGAACTACAAGGCCCCACTAGGGTGTGATGGCCAGGTAGAAAAGGATTCACCCCACACCCGACCTATATGCTTTGGAGCGCATGGTGCTGATGGCACCAGTAAGGTGTTGAGAAACTCACTGCTAACACTGGGTGGAGGTGGTTAGTCGCTAAGTTGTACATCTTTTGCGACCCCATGGACTATAGCCCACCAGGCTTCTGTCTCTATGGGATTTCCCAGGCAAGAATACTGGAGTGGGTCACCATTTCCTTCTCCAGGGCATTTTCCCAAGCCAGGGATCGAACCCGCATCTCCTGTGTTGCAGGAAGATTCTTTACCACTGAGCCACCAGGGAAGCCCCAGTGTTGGGGTGTGTAAAGAAAGAAAAAGAAGACCACCCCATTATGTCCCATTGCTATGGGGAGAAAGGGAACCCCCCTCTTCAGTACTGCAGGGGTAGAGGCCACTTGGAAAAAGTTGGGAAGCAGTGAATTCGTCACGGATTTTCATGGCTTCCAGCCTTTCAGGAGCAGGCTCTTGCCAGAGCAAACTTCTAGCCCTCATCCCTAGGATCTGGAAAGGTCCAGCTGGAGAAGCTGCCAGGAGAGAAGGAACTTGGAGCCTGGTGATGCTAGTCAGGGAGTCTTTACTGCCACTTGAGAACCAGCATCTGTGCCATCATCCTGGTTTTGGATTCTGCAGCTTCAGGGCAGAGTCTCCGAGGCATGCCCACATGTAAGAGTCAGGGAAGGAGATGGAGTGGGCAGGGGAGTTGGAGAAGAGATGGTCGCACAGGGCTAGCTCTGGCATGCCTGCCCTATGTGTCCAGATGTGCAGGCAGCATATTTGTGCAGTTCGTATGGCTATTGTTCTCACGCATACACTGTGTGCAGAAAGCTACCCAGAAAGAGAAAATGTTCAAGCCCTGGCTCATCCCATTTCTTCTCGTCAGAGTATCTCATGCAGGCCTCTCAGAGGATGGAAAGTTTCAGTTTTATACCTTAGGAGATACAGGTGAGTCTAAGAAGGACATTGGTAGCTAGAAGCCTAGTGTGTGCCCTTCATGAGCATGATGTGCACTGTTTATGGGCCAGGAGCCATCTTGAATAGAGATGCAAAACCCCCGACCACATAGGGAAAGTCTACATGTATCACACTTTCTAAGAATAACAATTTAAGAGATGGTAGTGACTATCTCTGAGTGTCGTAGCAAGTGCATTGTGAAGCATAAACATCCAGATAAAAATTTAGATTGGGATGGACTATTGCTTTCTAAACAGACACCAAAGGAAACCTGAACCCAAAACCCAGGTTCAGAATGCCTAACACTGCTGACCAGAGACAGTAGTTTTCAGTGCTGATTTTCAGGAGCCAATGGTATCATATGCAAAGACAAGGAGAAGATAATTTCACTACAGTTTCAATAGTGTTCACAAGTGATCTTGGAGGTTCCTGACACTATCTGGTAGTTGATGGGAAGGACGGTGACTGATATGAAATATCTGGAGGTACTAATTTCTTTTGATAGAAAAACTGTACTTTATAAGGCCTCAGAGGCACATGAATTCTGTCCTCAAAGTTCAAAGCTGCCTGGGAGAATCAGGATTGACCTTGTTCATTTTCAAATACAGGTGTCACTCAATGTTTAGCATCGTAACAGGGTTTGGACAGATCCCGAATAGATCTTTCCTGGCATTTGTTGGCCATTTCCCACAAATCTTAGAGAATCAAAGTCTGTATCCTTGTGTTAGTGGCTCAGTCATATCTGACTCTTTGCAACCCCATGAGCTGTAGCCCACCAGGCTACTCCGTCCTTGGGATTTTCCAGACAAGAATACTAGAGTGGGTTGCCATTTCTGTCTCCAGAGGATCTTCCTGACCCAGGGATCAAAACTGGGTCTCCTGCATTGCAGGCAGATTCTTTACCTTCTGAGTTACCAGGGAAGCCTCTATCCTTAGTGGATAATTATAGGCGATTTCAGGATAACCATGGCATTAAGGCTAATCCGACCAGACCCAGGGATATAGGTCAGAACTAAAAAGAAGAGAAGCCAAAAAGAGGCATCCCCTGTATAAGAGCATCCAGGGCTCTCCCTTTGAAACCTGGTAAGGGAAGACCTGAAGCAGATGGGCAAGGCCTTAGTCACCTGTTTCGGCCAGGTTCTTGTGCTGGCATCAGCTGATTTCATCTGGTTTAAATCCTTTAGTGTAAACACATTTCTGTATGGAGGGCCTTGGAGCTGTGCGACATTAGGAAGGTGCCACGTACATAGCTAAATTCTGCAGGCAGAAGCTCGAACTCATGAGATCCAACATCTTGTGTGCAAGTCAGAACTTTTGGTTCTAAGTTAGTCGGTGAGATGCAAGTTCTAGGAGGTGCACCCATGAGTTTCAGGGGTGAATGGTGAAAACCTCTCATTTCTGGGCCCACGAATGCCAAGCACGATAAGACAGCAGTTGCAGGTGGTCAATTTGGCTGACTCTACTTTCAGGACAGATGTCCCCTCTTGCAGCTTCACCGATAGGAAGCCACTTCTCTTGAAGGAGTAGTCATATGAGACTCCCAGGGTCCAGAGAGATACAGTATCCATCATGCCAGGCAGCTTGGGACTTTTCAAGGTGATGCCACTGGTGGTTCTCACCTCTGAAGCTCTGGTAGATGTAACTGCTCCAGCCAGAGGAAATGAAGAGAAGCTCAGAATAGGTGACAGGCTAGGTAGGAAAGAAACCTAGGACCTCCTGTTGGACTAGACAAGAAGTTTTTCTAGGTGATTTTGAATCTAGCACTGAGGTTGGCACAAATTTTAATAATACACCACAACTACTTGATGCTGTATTATTATCGGGTTGGCAAAAAAGTTCATCCAGGTTTTTTGTGACATCTTGTGAAAAAACTCAAACTTTTTGACCAACCCTATAAAACAGGTACTGGAATGTTCTCGACTAAGATGCTTTTCCTTGGGAGTACTTTCATATGGTTCTGAGAGCCTTATAAAGCTTTGAATGGAATATATGAATAGTGGAAAGTTTTCCACCTTCTGGAAATCTGTCCCTAGAGGGCAGAACTTTGGTGGAGTGTTCTACTTACAAGTCTCACGTGAAAAGTTTGGGTGATACTTAAAATAATATGTTTTACAGTTACGTTCGGGTCTCTGAACTAAAATCTTAAAATTTATGTTAACATCTCTATCTATGAGCATTGTCTCCAGAACGCTTCCTTGTTTTCTCCTGAGAGTCACTGAGAGGTCTCTGTGGTTTTTTCAGATAAATGTTACAGCCATTTATTCTTTAATATATAGCTGCACTTCCTGCCCCCCACCACTGCAATACTTATCTCCCACATCCATCAAATTTCACTCTATAGGTCCCTTCATTTGATCAGAGGGTTTCTCATTGTCCAATGAAGAGATATGGAACTCGCTCAGGCGGAGGCTGTGCTGAGGCCACTGTTGACCTACCTCTCCCAATGTGGTCACCTGCAAACGGCTTAGAAATGCACAGCCTTGGGCTCTTCTTCCTGATCAACTGGATCAACACTCAGGAGGTGGAGTCAGCAATCTGGGACCTGTTAGGTCCTCTGGTCAGAGCTCTACACTGAATCACACCGAGCTATTCCCAGCCTTCTTCTCCACAACTCGCCTTCTCTTCTCAAGGAACTACTGGGAGTAACAGGAAACACCAATCTGGAATGACACCAACCAAAACGAAGTGAAATACTAATTTATTATGTAATGACAATACCACATAGGGAGACATTTCTCCCTAAAATCACAGAGGTGGATGGTTTCATGAAGATCAGTGTGGCATGGACTGGACTGGCCAGAATCATTTTGGCACCAGCATATAAGGAATCAGAGAGGAAAACATCATCCTTGTCTCCATTCTGCTCTCTACCACTTGTGGGGGGCAGGGGGAGGGGGAATCAGATCAGCTTGGCTGTTCATAAAAGAATCAGGAGGCCCAGAGTTATTTCAGTGCGTGGGAATGGACATGGGATAAACTGAAACAATAAACAACTTGAAAGCTTAAGAAAATAAAGGCAAGGGAGAGAGCACACCATCCAAGCTTGAGTTCTGCAACCCTGTCGTAGTTCTAAACAAATTCAAGCAGATTGCTTTCTTGCTGGAGTTCTAGTAAAATGGATCTTGCCACTGGCAGCCAGTTCAGAGCGCCTGGCCGCGTTTTTGTTTTTTTCTTGTTTTTTGGCTTATCGCCATGTGCCATTAGTGACCTATTTTTCACTGCAGTGAGATCAGCCATGTCTGCAGGCCCCTGAATCAGCAGTTTCTCCTCCGTTCACTAACTCCAGGCTGGCAAAGCTGATGCCAGTGTCACAGAAAGTGCCATCCCTGCACTCTGCAGAGAGTTGGGGAGGGCACCATTTTGTTACAATATCGGCTTTGACCCGAGGATGTCCTGAGAGCCCAGCTGTCATGTCTCCTCAACATAAGCAGCTGAACTTGGAATTATCTTGGCCTAGTCATTAATCAGGACTAAAAATAGCCCCAATAGGCCTGGGCTTTGCTTAATTCCTACCCAGGTGGGAAAGGTAGTTTTTTAAAAAATAATCTAATTGCCAGATCACATTTTTTAAGGCTTTGCACCAAAATATAAAAATAATTATCCAACACTCCAGTTTAGGAGACAATTTACAGTTAATCTGGCTCTCTAAAAAAACAAAACAAAAAAAGAAACAAACAAAAAAAAACCAGTGTAGTCTTTTGAACACATTAATTTGAAAGGATCCATTCTTGGTGGCTATTAAAAGGAGCCAGAAATTGTGCTCAGAATCTTCCAAGAATACCCTCCAACACAAATTAACGGAAAGAAAATAGCCATTGGTTTAAAGCTCTGCAAGAGAGCCTGTTGCCAGGCAGATTAGACAATGAGCGGATTTCCACAAGGGGGCGCTCTCTCCGCTCGTCCTTCAAGCCAAGGGCCCTGCGTTTCTCAGCCCTTAGGCTGCTCTTGGCTTTGCCCTCGACCAGCGTGCTCCTCCTAAGAGCAAATGCTCACTGCCCTAAAGAAGGCTGCTTCTGTGATCACTTTCTGGCTGAGATCATCAGGCAAATCTCTCGGCGATATCAGAGAAGCAACTTCAAATGAAGGGAAGTCAAGCAAAACATTCAAAATAAAAGGAAAAATATAAATACATCTAGATTGATTTCTCTCCATAGCGATTCATCTCTGTGTGCTCATTTTCTTGATCCTCTAACGGTAAGAATATGATAGGGTGAAATTGATCCATGGCTGGCCCAGAGTCAGAAACAGCCGTGGCTCCAGTCCAACAGGAACAATTGCAGGACCAGGTGTGTTTCAGGAGACAGTTCACTCTCACTTCTCTCCTCCTGCTGCCTACAACTTCACCTTACACCCCAGCAGTCCCACGAGGCTGTTTCTTCCTGCTCTGGACCCCTTGCCCTCCATTCATATCTCCACTCCCACGGTTCAGAACTTACCTTACCTTCTCAGAGACCTTCAGGAAGGACTAGCTGGTGAACCAAAGAGTAGATTCACTCTATCGAGACACAAGTGAAGAATCGGAGCAAGAGAGGCAGAGCTGATGCAGGAATGGCTTGGATTCAGCAAAACAACACTGAACAGACGACTGGGCCTTGAGGGGTAAAACCTTCACCTCTACCCTCACCCCCTTACACCAGCACCACCACCCCGCCCTGCCCACACACCTGTTTGAATTCAGAGACCAAGACGCCACTAGGTGCCAGCAGCATAAATCAGGGGAGTCACTCATGACTGCTGAGCTCAGCCGTAGCATCTGAAAAAAAAATAAAAATATCAGTTCTATTCCATAAGTTATTCTGGGGTTAACGTAAAATAATGTATGTGAAACCCTTTGTGAGTTATAAGAAACTACATACACATCGTAAGTACCCATCTCCAGAGCTGTTCAATCATTAACAGATTGATGGGGATAGAAAAGAGAAGGAAAACTGAATTAGGTTTTATTATTGTTCATTCATCTTTCAGCAAACAGAGGATGACTAAGTTTCCTCTTGAAGAGAATCTATGATTCTATGAATCTGTCTCTAGTCATCGACTATCCAAAGTTATAAGCTGAATGTATCCCCCCCAAAATTCGTATGTTGAAACCCTACCCTGCAATATGATATTAGGAGGTGTAGCCTTGGGGAAATAATGAGGATTAGATGAGGTCACGAGGGCAGAGCACTCATGAATGGGATTAGTGCCCTTGTAAGAGTCTCAGGAGAGCTTACCGCCCTCTGTTCTCTGCCATGTGAGAATACAAGAAGCTGGCATTCTGCAACCTGGAAAGGGGCCTGCTCCAGAGCCACATGCTGTCACCCTGATCTGGGATCTCTGGCCTCTGGAACCGTGAGAAACACATTTCTGCTGTTTACCAAGACTGTAATGCTTCTTACAGCAGCCCGAGTGGTCTAAGACACCCGAGGTGCCCCGGACCCAGAGGGATGTTCCAAAAGAGAAACACCTAGATAAGCACGGATAAATCTCTGTGCAAAGATTTCACTTGAGAAATGTTTATGAAAGACCTGCAAAAAATTAGAAACTCTAAATATCCCACATAGAGAGGTTTAACTGAACCTCTCTATATAAATTCTCTATATAATGAATTACTATGCATCCATTACAATGACATAGAAGAGCATATAATATTAAAAAAGAGTCAATAATAAGGAATTAACAGAGAAAAAATAACTTATCATACAACACGTGTTACAGACTGACATTAAAAAATGTACACACACAGGGAACAATATTCAGTATCCTGTGATAAACCATCATGAAAAAAATATGAAAAAGAATGTATTATATGTATATGCACATAATATATATATATAACTGAATCACTTTGCTATACAGCAGAAATTAACACAACATTGCAAATCAACTATAATAAAATAAATTTTTTTAAAAACACCAGAAAAAAAAGTGTGCACATATGCATATGCTCGCACATACAGTGCATGTGGCATGCATACTGAAGAGTCCAGAAGAATACATATCAACAAGAATGGTTACGGTCAAAGGTTAGAATTATGGGTTACTTGAATTTTACACTTTGGCTTTTATTTATTTTCTACTGTTCTATAAGAAACAGGTATTATTTGAATAGCACACACAAAAGCAGTAATAGTTATATACATATATATTAGAAAAAGATTCTGAGTTCTAGAGAAGACCAGTGGGAGAACTTTGAGGCCAGGGATCTTTGAGGACACCCTCGGCACTGCTCTGGAAGAGGCACCTGGCCCCAGAACTCCTCCCGCCGGGGCCCTTATCTAAGATCACTCGGGCCCTTGTTTGCAATTTCTGCTCAGGCAGCTCTATTGTGCCTGCTTATCAGATGAGGCCTGAGTCACAGATGGAGAGAGAGTTGGCCTCTGGAGTCTGTGTGGAGAAAGAAATCACATGAAAACCTAACACATTTTCAGTCTCATGGCAGTGGGTGACTCACCAACACAGTGATTCTGTGAAAGGAAAAGGGTCCCCAGAAAACAAGAAGTGTGTGACCTCTTATTTCGTTGCCTTTGACCCAGGCTGGGTAGGAATCGCTAGGAATAAGAGGAGAGCTATGGAAGTTGTCACAGAAATCTATGATATTCCTCTGGGAAAATCTTACCCTTCCATGTTAATGCCTTTTTCCTACTCAGCGTAGTCAGTCAACGTGTAATAACAGTGCGGATGGTCACAGCTTATATTATTAAAGTTCTAGCTAGTTCACCAGCCCTGGGCTTGGAAATACATGCAAATCTCCTCATTTGAATAGCTGATTTCACGTTGTTAGTTATAGCCTGTGTCGTCAGGGAGGATCCCAGGCCTAATGAAGCCTCAGGAGTGGTTTTAATCCCATACAGGCTGGTTAGCTTCAGAGAGAGAATTTTCCCCACAGAACTCTTCACCTCAGCTCTTAACCTGGAAATCTCACAATTCCCTGGAAAACAATCGTAAATCCTCATCCTCCTGAGGCAGTCACTCTCTGTTCCTAGAAACAGGAAACCATTAGCCATTTATTGTGGGTGTGGCCAGAGTGGGCTGGGAGTCAAGCTTGAGTTGGCCAAAATGATGCAGTGGGGGACTTGTCCGACAGGGTACATGACAGAATGATGTTCTCACTGGTGATGTGACTGAGGGTCCACCAGATGGGCAGTGACAACTGGTGAGCTGTGGCTCTCCAGAGGCAGGAAGAAGATGAAAAGGCACCCCATCTTCCGTATCCACTGCTCTGTTGATGGACATTTAGGTGGCTTCCATGTTCTGCTCTTGTAAAGGGGGCGGGCGGGGGGGATGAATGGAGAGGTTGCAATTGACATATATCCACTATTGATACTGTGTACAAGACAGATAACTAATGAGAACCTACTGTGTAGCTCAGGCAAACCTATGCAGTGCTCAGTGGTGACCTAAATGGAAAGGAAATCCAAAATCCAAAACACTGGGGACATATGCCTATGTATAGCTGACTCACTTTATCGTCCAGTAGAAACTAACACAACATTGTAAAACAGCTATACACCAATCCAAAAAAAAAAAAACAGACAAAAAGGCAATAGAAACACCTAAAAGATGAGACCCACAGAAGCAGATCAATTTTTCTGTCCTTCAAGTTAGTAGCATTCCTCTTGTCTCTCTGTGCCGCTCATACCTCCCATTTCTGCTTGTCCGTGAGACCAGTGAGCCTCTGCAGCTGAGTCAGCCTAGAAATCTAGTGTATTTGTAGCACGCATTTTATTTGCTATGAGTTGCAGTGTATTTTCTTCTGTTTCTTCTCCCCTTTAATCTTGTGGGGAAAGTGGTTGTCATACACTTCAAATACTCCCAGGGCTGAATGGGTGTGTAAACAGGAAAAGGATGGAGAGGGGGTGAATGGTCAGGACACCAAAGATGGCTATTTCTTGCTCTCTGTTCCTCCTCTGCTCAATCAGCCGCCTTCCTTCTATCAGGTGTGAGGTGCTTCACTGACACCTACTCAGATCAGTGTGCTGCCCCTGCCCTGACTAGTGATTGTTCTAATCCCTGGGCGTGAATGGTCCCACCTGCTTGTGTAATAAAGGGAAACATCAGCCCCAGTGGTGGTCGTTAACCTGTGAGGCTGTGCATTGCTGGTTTCTCTGGGAACTGATGATGAGCCAACCAGACATCAGTTCCCCTCTAAATGGTGGCATCCCCCTCCCCAGAGCACCCAGGACGACTGCCTTGTCCTGCTTGCTCTGCCTGGCAGGGTGTCATTCGAGGACCCTTTTGCTTCAGATGCACAAGATACCCCCGTCCAATGAACCGCGGGTGTCTCGGTCACTGTCTCCAGAGTCTTTCTTTGGTCTGGCAGCTGCAAGTCTTTCAGGCCTCTGGGGGGCAGTACAACAGGAACCAAGTCACCAAAATCTCCTTTAGGAGGAGCTCTTCTAAACGTGCACCCATGAGGTGTGACGTTGAGAAAGACTCCTCTTAACATCCGGTAGATGATTTTCCTATCTGAGATCTGCTTCTCTTTCTCCTGATTGTTGATGTATAAAGGAAGTTTTCCCATTCCATGTTCTTCTTACCAGGAACCTGGTCTGTTCACAAATTCACAGCTGTCCTTTCCTTCATTCTTTCTTTCCCCTTTTTGAAATTGATGCATAGTTGATTTACAATGTTGTGTTAATTTGGGGTATATGGCAAAATGGTTCATGTATATATTCATATATATGTATATATAATCGTTATCATGATTCATATATATATATATATTCTTTCAGATTCTTTTCCATTTTGGAAAATATATTAAATATAGTTCCCTGTGCTACAGTAGATCCTTGTTGTTTATCTATTTTATATATAGTAAATATATATCTATTAATCCCAAGCTCCTAATTTATCTCTCCCCCCCTTCCTGTTTGGTAGCTGTAAGTTTATTTTCTATGTCTGTAAGCCTATTCCTGTTTTGTAAATAGATTCATTTGTATCATTTTTAAAATTCCACATGTAAATGATGTCACATGATATTTGTCTCTCTCTGTCTGACTTCATTTAGTATGATAATCTCTAGATCCACCCTTATTGCTGCAAATGGCATTATTTTATTCCTTTCTAAGGTTGAGTAAGATTGCACTGTATATATGTACCACATATTCTTTATCCATTCCTCTATAAATGGACATTTAGGTTGCTTCCATGTCTTGGCTATTGCAAATAGTGCTTCTATGAACTTTGGGGTGCATGTATCTTTTTGAATTGTGGTTCTCTCTGGATATATGCCCAGGAGTGCGATTGGAGGATCATATGGCAACTCTATTTTTAGGTTTTTAAGGAAACTCCATACTGTTTTCTCTAGTGACCATACCAATTTGTATTTCCACCAACAGTGTAGGAGGGTTCCCTTTTCTCCACATCCTCCCCAGCATTTATTATTTGTAGAGTTTTTTATGATGGCCATTCTGACCAGTGTGAGGTGATACTTCATTATAGTTTTGATTTGCATTTCCCCGGTTAATGATGTTTACCATCTTTTCATGTGCCTGTTGACCATCTGCATGTCTCTTTTGGAGAAATGTATATTTAGATCTTCTGCCCATTTTTTACTGAGTTGCTTATTGTTGTTTTTTTTTAACTGAGCTATTTGTATACATTGGAAATTAAGCCACTTATTGAAGTGACTGTCTTTTCTCCAATGTATATTCCTAACTCCTTTGTTGTAGATTAATCAACCATAACTGCATGTGTTTATTTCTGTGCTTCCTGTCCTGGTCCATTGGTCTATGTGTCTGTTTTTGTGACAGTACCAAGCTGTTTTGATGACTGCAGCTTTGTAGCGTAGTCTAAAGCCAGAGAGCATGATTCCTCCAACTCTGTTCGTCTTTCTCCAGATTGTTTTGGCTGCTTGAGGTCTTTTGTGCATCCATACAAATTTAAAATTTTTTGTCCTAGTTCTGTGGAAAATGCCTTTGGTAATCTGACAGAGATTACGTTGAATCTGTAGGTTGCCTTGAGTAGTATGATCATTTTAACAATATTGATTCTTCCAATCCAAAACACAGGTTTCCATTCTTAAATGCTTATTACATCAGCCCCATTATAAGTTCCCAGAATGAGGTCTGTGTCTGAGGATTAAAGGTCACAATATCTATTATTAGTATTAATTACTAATTGTGTCCTAATTTTGGCTTCAGTAAACATTGCAGACCCAGATCACAACACAGGTTTTAGAGGCTTAGCTTCAAACAGGGGTGACTGAGGAAAGGCAGTGACTTGAAACCAGCTACACAGTCTGTGTTATTCTCTTTGCCAGAGAAAGCCCTATAAAGGGAGGGAATCAGCAGAGAAAAAAATAGCCCACATTCTTATACCTGTGAGCACCCACTAGTAACATGGTTTAGAGAACAGAAAACTGGCCTGGGAATCTGGACACCCAGCTGCTCTTAATATCAGCCAAGCAAACATGGGCTTTTCAGCAAGTGAGGTGGGCCTTGATGTTCCCTTAATAAGGAACATTCTGTGCAAGATCCACCCACAGCAGATCTCATTCTTGGGTCTTAGCTCGAATACCCTTCTGCAGAGAGGCTTCCCCAGATATTCCTCTCCCTTTTTGTTTTCTATCAGTCTTTCTATTTCATTCACCATCTGAAGCTGTCTTGCGTTTTCTTATTGACTGTGTCCTCACACTATATATATAATCTCCACAAAGACAGAGACCCCCCACGTCTTTTGCTCACTGCTTTACTATAAGCACTTAGAACAGTGCCTGGCACATAGTAGGCCTTCAATCACTATGTGTTGAATTTATGCATGAATGAATGAGTATGAGGTTCCAGAAGGCAGTGAGAAAAGTTCTTCCTGTTACTAATAAGGCAAGTTGCTTCCTTTGAAGAGGAGCTGCACATTTTCTAAAGGTAAGGAAGCAGGGAACAAAGTGGATATTTATATCAGAGGAAAAGCCCTTCATTCCCACACTGAAGTGCTAACATTTCCTCCCCACTCTGCATGTCTGCTTGTGGGTGGACACAGCAGAAGACAGCTGGGAAGCTGAAGGGAGAAGGGGGTTGGGTAGGCAGTAAGAATTAACAAACGAACCAAGTTACCACTGTGAGTTAAGGCAGGATGTTTACATACCACTCCCAGAAAGCAGAGGATGGCTTTGTCTTCTCACTTGGGTGCAGCAAGAAGATTTAATTAAAGTAACTGGAAATCTCTGGGAACCTGTTCAAGTCTTCTGAACAACTGCTGTCCATGAGAAGGTGCTAAGGAGGGGGACAGTGGCAACTGCAGACAGCTAGTATTTGGTTGTTTTCTGTGTCTGTGCAAATAAAAATGAGTGACCCTTCCACGTGGTGGCCCCTCCACCCATAGTTGACGCCCTTCACACCTGTTCTACCTGTGACTGTGGTCACGTGACTGTGGTCACCTGCCTGTGTCTCCAAGCGTCCAGGCCTGGGGCCCTCTAAGCCCCTGTCTGGTGGAATGATTGAGGGTGTCCACCATGCTACGGGGGCTTCCCAGGTGGCTCAGTGGTAAAGAATTCACCTGCCAATGCAGGAGACACAGAAGACATGGGTTCAATCCCTGGGTCAGGAAGATCTCCTGGAGGAGGAAATGGTAACCCACTCCAGTATTCCTGCCTGGGAAATCCCAGGGACAGAGGAGCCTGGTTGGCTATGGTCCATAGTGTTGCAAAGAGTCGAACATGATTGAACAACTGAACACACACACACCGTGATGCTGAGCAGTGTGAAGCCAGTGCCTTATCTTTATAATCTCTTTTATTTATATAGTCTGCCATGTTCTAATGAGAAGGGTTGGGGGAGGCTAGCTAAGAACAATAATCCTCCCATACATATGTTTAGTACTTTATAGCACTGACAAAGCTCTTTCACCTAGAACATCTTGTTTTAGTTTTAATCCTCATCACTTCACTTCCTATTTACAAAAAAGACTAGGTATTTTTTCCATCATCATAATATAGAACAGATTATAAAGTCAAAACAAGTGAATGATTCACCTCATGTTACAAAATTAGAAGGACCTATAAAGCTGAAGCTGAAACTCCAGTACTTTGGCCACCTCGTGCGAAGAGTTGACTCACTGCAAAAGACCCTGATGCTGGGAGGGATTGGGGGCAGGAGAAGGGGACGACAGAGGATGAGATGGCTGGATGGCATCACCGACTTGATGGGTATGAGTTTGAGTAAACTCCAGGAGTTGGTGATAGACAGGGAGGCCTGGCGTGCTGTGATTCATGGGGTTGCAATGAGTCGGACACGACTGAGCGACTGAACTGAACTGAACTGAACTGATGTCTCCTCATCTCCAATTTTTTTTTAATGATGTTTTAATGAAAGATATTATGAAAATATATAGATTTGTAGGTCAATTTATACTTCAGAAATCCATATGTTTGTCACATTTATTTTTTAAAACCTTCCAATTGTCTATATGACTAAATTATTTTTAAAATGAAGCTTCAAATATATCTAGTAGCTTTGTCTAATTTTATCTGTAGGAAGATGTCCACCATCCATGATGAGGTTTTCATAAAATAGTTGATAATTTTATATGTATTAATATGGTGTCTGTGTGCACCATTTTTCTAAATATTCACTATTAAGTTGACACTTTTTAAAACTTTTTTAAAAGGCAGCTTTAAAAGACAAATTTCTAGCAAGAGAATCAAGGTTGATACTCTCTTACATCACAACCCAGTTGTCTCTATGTAAAGATTTATGCACATTCAGGAAGAATCTACTTGAAATTTCCTTGTATCTGATCAGGATCAAAAGCTAGGCAGGGTCTGCATGGTGCCTGGCACACGAGGCAATTATTGAATGGTGGGAAGAAAGAAAGAGAGAAAGAGGGAAAAAAGGAAGAAAGCTCTTCTCTTTGAGGAGATGAGATGGGCTGCAGTTCAGTTGCTCAGTCATGTCCAACTCTTTGCGACCCCATTGACTGCAGCACACCAGACTTCCATTTCTTTCACCATCTCCTGGAGCTTGTTCAAACTCATGTCCATCGAGTCAGTGATGCCATCCAATCATCTCATCCTCTGTTGTCCCCTTCTCCTGCCTTCAATCTTTCCCAGCATTAGGGTCTTTTCCAATGAGTCAGCTCTTCGCATCATGTGGCCAAAGTATTGGAGCTTCAGCATCAGTCCTTCCAATGAATATTAGGATTGATTTTCTTTAGGATTGACTGGTTTGATCTCCTTGAAATCCAAGTCTCCAAAGGGACCCTTAGAGTCTTCTTAAACACCAGCTCGAAAGCATGAAATCTTTGGCACTCAGCCTTCTTTATGGTCCAACTCTCACATCCATACATGACTACTGGGAAAACCATAGCTTTGACTAGACAGACCTTTGTCAGCAAAGTAATGTCTCTGCTTTTTAATATGCTCTCTAGGTTGGTCATAGCTTTTCTTCCAAGGAGTAAGCATCTTTTAATTTCATGGCTGCAGTCACCATCTACAGTGATTTTGGAGCCCAAGAAATTAAAGTCTCTCACTGTTCCCATTGTTTCCCCATCTATTTGCCATGAAGTGATGGGACTGGATGCCGTGATCTTAGTTTTCTGAATGTTGACTTTTAAGCCAGCTTTTTCACTCTCTTCTTTCACTTTCATCAAGAAGCTCTTCAGTTCTTCTTCACTTTCTGCCATAAGGGTGGTGTCATCTGCATATCTGAGGTTATTAATATTTCTCCTGGCAATCTTGATTCCAGCTTGTGCTTCATCCAGCCCAACATTTCACATGATGTACTCTGCATATAAGTTAAATAAGCAGGGTGACAAGGTACAGCCTTGATGTACTCCTTTCCCAGTTTGGGGCCAGGCCGTTGTTCCATGTTCAGTTCTAACTGTTGCTTCTTGCCCTGCATACAGATTTCTCAGGAGGCAGGTAACATGGTTTGGTATTTCTATTTCTTCAAGAATTTTCCACAGTTTTGTAATCCACACAGTCAAAGGCTTTAATGTAGTTGATGAAGCAGAAGTAGATGTTTATCTGGAATTCTCTTGCTTTTTCTATGATCCAATGGATGTTGGCAATTTGATCTCTGGTTCCTCTGCCTTTTCTAAAACCAGCTTGAACATCTGGAAGTTCACGGTTCACATACTGTTGAAGCCTGGCTTAGAGAATTTTGAGCATTACTTTGCTAGCTTGTGAGATAAGGGCAATTATGCAGTAGTTTGAACATTCTTTGGCATTGACTTTCTTGGGGTTGGAGTGAAAACTGACTTTTTCCAGCCCTGTGGCCACTGCTGAGTTTTCCAAATTTGCTGATATATTGAGTGCAGCACTTTAACAGCACTATCTTTTAGGATTTGAAGTATTTCAGCTGGAATTCCATCACTTCCACTATCTCGGTTCATAGTGGTGCTCCCTAAGGCCCACTTGACTTCACACTCCAAGCTGTCTGGCTCTAGGAGAGTGGTCACACCATCGTGGTTATCTGGGTCATACACCCAAATCCTCCTTATGAGATTGGTATGGCCACAAAACCCACTAGAGCTGATTGTCACTCAAAATAAGATTTTGGAACTGATAGGAACTCATCATGTGCTGCCCAGCTTTATTGACTGGTTACTAGGCCCCAGTGCGGCTGTAGGCATGTTCGGGTGTCTGACCTGATCATCAGCTGACCTGAATTCACATTCCTATACACAAACACGAAAAGCAAATGCTTTCTGGGCTAAAAATAAAGTAGACATAAAAGTCTGTTTAAAGGAATCATCCCTTTCTTAGGAGCTAAGAAAGGGTGGGAGGGGAGCAGCTGACATACTATGAGAGGAGGAGCAAAGCAGACATCTCTCTTTGATTCTCTGGGAATTTCCAAGTTGAAAACACTGTGGGGAGATGATTCCTTCCCTCGGGATACAGGCTGCATCTGACCTTCCCCTATGGGAAGTCAGTTCACCCCTATGGGTGTAAGTTTTGAACCTTTTCTTCCTCTGTCCCTCCTCCCCTGTAAATGACTTAGTCATTTAATACATAAAATATAAGAGTGGCTGAACAGATAGGAGAGATAGCATGGTGTCCCAGCCTGAAGTCAAGCAAGGAATGTTAATATTTAAAGTAATGTTAGGAGTTGGCCATTAGGTCTCTGCCTCCATCACATGTTCATTGCTTCCTTCCCTCACTCACGGTCCGACAAGTAGGTACAAATAGGAATAAGAAATTGTTTGTTCCTACTGTCCGGGAGCTCTAGTCAAGAGAGGAGAAGGCATGGGGCGGGGGGATGCAGGAAGGAGGCTGGAAGGGGATAGGGGATAGAGACAAGACACATACAGCTCTAAGGAGTTTGCACTTGACCCCACAGGTCAGTGTTTTTGAACTTGGGTATGCAAAACTGCATGGACCGACATTAAAGGAAAGAATGATTAAATATTCTTGGTATTGTCAACTCATTTTTTTTATATTTATTTATTTGATTATGTCGGGTCTTAGTTGCTGCATGAAAGCTCTTAGATGCAGCACGTGGGATCCAGTTCCCCAACCAGAGATCATGACCCCCACACAGGGAGCGCAGAGTCCTAGCCGCTGGACCATCGGGGAAGTCCTGACAACTTATTTTAATTACAACATTATTTAAATCTATAAATCTATAAACTAACCATAACTTCTCAATGTCTATAACCTTTATGCAATAATAAAACCAAAACAAATTTACAAAGGGAAAGCCAATACAAGGCCTGTTAACAAAATATGCTATTAATCTTCCCAATCATGTCCCTTAACGTGAAATTAAGTATTTTTTCTTCCGGTGGCACTGTTAACCAAATGACCCAAGGTCACATTGTCAATATTGGGATAAAACCATTTTAAGAGTTTTCATCACAAGGAGAATTCTTTGTTTTTTTTAAATAAAGGATTATTTTTAAATGTCTGAGAAACCCCGTTAGCTCCAAGAGTACATTACTGAAGACCATAGTCTGAAGTTTGAGGAAGCACTGCATAAGTGTTTGGGGCCCAACACTGACAGATTTTGAGCAGGAAGTGACATGATCAGTTTCCATGTGAGAGCAATTACTCCAGGAAGCAGTAACGGATGACTGGAGGAGAGAGACACCAGGAGTGAGGGGGAAACTCACTCCTATGATCATTTAGGTGAGGATGGTGAACAAAGACAGGACGAGTGAGGAGATATAATAGACCAGAAATGTCTGTAAAAGGCAAGGTCTGTGGAATGCAGAGGCTGAATAAATGTAGAAGGTGAAGGAGAAAGGGCATTCCCAGTTTAGGTGATGCTGTTAAGCCCATTGGGAAATAAAAATGGGGAGTTTAGTTTCAGTCATAGCCACTCTGGGGAGGCTGTGCACTGTTGGGGTGCAGACAGTCAAATACAGCGGCTTAGAACTGAAGAGAAAAAGCTTCTGAATGAGGCCAGAATGCCAGGATGGCCAAATGGTCACCAGCCTACACACTGTAACTTTGACATCCAGGAAAGTCTCAGTGCCCACTTCCCCCACTCCCAAATAAAATGTTTCTCCTGCCTCCTAGTTACTACCCATTGTCTCAACCACAAGGATAGCGCCAATAATCTAACTTAATGTTCTGATATTATTTAAAGCACAAAATCAAAAAAATAAATAAATAAAGCACAAAATCAGAGCCTTAAAGCAGAGCCTGATACTCCATAATTGAGGACCTGAATCCAGGAGTGCTATGGTGGATAGTAGCAATCATTCAGACCATGGCTCCACATTCTTCTCCACTACTTACTAGTTATAAAATCTCAGCAATTCCTCCCTCATTTTTCTGTCTGTAAAACAGAGTTATAAAACCATATATTAAAACTATTTAGGAGCATTAAATGAAGTAATGCACGTCCCCATCAGTGAATTGTTATTGTTCTCCTAATGAATTGGCTGAGCCCATGGACAAAGTCAGACTTCCTGGGTTCAAATGTCTCTACCGAGTTCTAACACTATGACCTTGGGTCAGTAAACTAACTGCTCTGTGACTGACAGAGCTAATGACTTTCTCTAGTGCACAGAATTATTTTGAGTCAGTGTGCAGAATTATTGGGATAATTCATTGAGTACACAAAACGTTGAGAACAAGGTGTTTTGCAGAGTGTGTCCCACCTATGTGTAAGCTGTTATCATCAAAGTTAGTCTTTTCCAACAATTAAGTTTGAGATGCTTTCTTGGTCATTGTCTTGATGGAAGAGGAGAGATAAATGATGTAACACTGGGCACCTGTACCACTGAGCATGAGTCCCATAGGAAGAAGAAGAAAAAGAAGGTTCAGAGCCCAAAAGGCATTCTCTGCGTATTTCTCAACTTTGTCCAAGACAAGCCAGGATCAGCAGAGCCCTCAGGAGAAAGACATAAAGGGGACTGAAGCCGAAAGCCATGTAACAACATGGAAAGACTGTCATCAGACATTTGGCCAAGGAGGCAGCCACCCAGGTGAAGTACTATGAGTTCCTAGGAGTTAGGTCAACACTCACTGTTTGCCATGATGTTGATTTTTCACTTATCAGTGGGTAAATGCCACAATTATGCTGGATTTTGCCCCAAACTGGAAAGGGAAGGAGAAAAACAAAACAAAACCCTCAGACCAACTTGCATTTCCTGAGGGCTATGCAGGAAATTAGAGCTAGAAGTTAGAAGCCTGTTCAGAGCAGTAGCAGTGAGCAAACACAGATTTTTCTGATACATTCAGCATTAGGATGTCAAGTTCCTGACCCTAATCAACCAAGGTCATGAACAAACTAGTCCTTTAAACATTTTATGAAAGAAACTGCTGTGCCTTTTTCTCCCTGGACTCTCTCCCTTGGAATACAAATGAAGCCTAGCCTCCCAAGCTCATGCTCCAGGCCAGTTTAGCACAGAGCTGACTTCTTGGTGATCTGCTGCCTCCATCAGGATCAGGGTATAATCTGTTTTAATGCATTATGATTTGCTCAGTCCTGAGAGGATGCAGTGACTTCTGGGCTAACATTGAGCAGAGGGGTCTATTGGAGATGAGCATATTATTTGGAGATGAGCACAAATTTTAATAACTTAAACTTTTATCAAAGATGCAAAGGAAAAATAGGAAAAGAGCTCCCCATTTGGGGTGAGGTAGCTTTTAGATCCCAGGTCTGCCACATCCACTGTGTGATTTGGGGAAAGCCTCTGAACCCCTGAGCTCACTGGTCTCCTTTGTAAAGTGCTGACAGGACCATCTACCCTGTAGGCTGGTTATATCCCCATCATGATCTGTTTCCGACTCCTGCATCAGGTCTAGCCACTTCTTGCTGTCACAGTCCTTTCTCGTCATACCAGTCTCCTCAGGGCTCCTCCTTCCTCTGGCTCTTACTCAAATTGAGTAAGAACCTAAAAGAATCTGCCTTCAAAAATCCCCCACCCCCTCCCCATTTTCCAGACTGACAGCAATTCATCCTATACATACATGTTGAATGCTTCCCTATCAATAGGGCATCCCCATCAATGCCATTCCTCCAGGAAGTCTTCTTTGTCACCATCTCCCCCAGTTAATGTCTAGATTCTCTGTCCTCCTATGAGCCCAAAGTGAAAGTGAAAGTGAACTTGTGCATATCCCATCGGAGCACTTATAACAAACCATCGTGTTGATTTCCCAGATCATCCCCCTGGACCGTGAGCTGCTTGTAAGCAGAGATCGTGTCTTTCTAAAGTCTTGGTATCTCCAGGGCTTAGTGCAAGGGCAGACACATGAGGTATCCAGTGTCTGTTTGCAAAGTGAACCCTAACCCTAACTGGTAAATGTTCTTTTGCCATTTTTCTGGTCCTCCAATGACAGTTACTGCGGGAGAAGTCGGCAGTATTGGTACCTGCTCCAGAATATTTCTCTAAGTTGCTGTGCCTAACACCTGCTGTTATCTTCCTGTCCAGATCACCCCACTTTAGCCCAGACTCCACCTTTGCCTTGAGGCGGATACTGCTGACTTTCATGTTAATCACCATCTGCTCCACACCTAGACCCTTCAGCCCGGATCCCAAACGAGGCTGCTGTCTGGCTTCCTCCTGCCCTGGTCATCCAGCAGCCTCTCAGTCCTCTTTCTGCCGAATCCCATTCGATGGGCTTCACAACGTTCACTCTGACTTGCTATCTTTTTGAGATCATGCCACCAGGCCCCAATCTTCTTGATCTTTAGTGAAGAAAGACCTAACCCAAGCATCCTCCTTCCCTCCCTCCCCTCTCACCCAGGTCAGATCCCCTAAGAAAATATTGGAAGGAAAGACTGATTTTACATCCTTTCTTCTCCTAGAACTTGCTGAGCATCATGTTTTCCTTCCTACTCTGCCGTAGCCCCTGCCCCTCCCCCACTGATCACCATCAGAAACTCCTAGGCAACCCCTTCAGTGGGTACCTCTCCCTTCTGGTGAGCTCAGAAAAGAGGCTGATGGGCTGAGCACACTTCAATCAAGTGCCTGAAACATTCATTGTGTCACCACAGAGGAGTAGAGGGGTATCGGTCTTGTCTGAACAAGTGGGGTAATTTAAGAAACCAACAACACCTTCTGCTTTACAAAACTTAAATCCACATACTGTTTATGAGTTTTCCCATGGCATACGAGAGAAATGCCCAAAATGACAGACTCTTCTCGTGGGGTTTCCATCATGGACACAAGCCTATTCCCAAAGAAAGTGTCATGTCTCCAAATGCCTTATTCTCCCTACTCCACAGAGCAGTGACATCTAGCTTTGAATCTAGTTTATTACCCAAAAGATCTGGTCTTGACCCAGAAGTCATCTCCTTTTCCATAGTTCCTTTCCCTAAGTCTCAGTCATTCCGCCTAAGGAAACTCAGTGGAGCTTTATCCAGAAACTAGCAATGGGGAACCCCTGATTCCTCAGGGAACTCTGGTCCCCGGAATAGAAGAGTGATTATAAGCTCTGGAGCCAGGTGACCAGGGTTGCACATGACTCCAATTTTCCCAGTTGCGTGATCCTCATTACATATCTTACACTATCTGGACCTCAGACCTCCTTAACTGTTACAGTGATAATAATACTGAGCCTTTCCAAGTAGTGGGGTTTTGAAGAGTTAAACACACCCAGAAAAAAGCTTAGCAAAGAAGAAGTGCTCAGTAAACTTTAGTTATAGGTCTATATGGTTCCCCACCAGAGTCAACAAGTCTGTTACTTTTTCTGTTTATCTAGCAAGTAATTGTTGATGAAGACATGTACACGTTTGCAGACAGTTTCTGAGAACAAATACGAATTCCCAGAGGTCATACAATCGGGGAATCTTTCTGAATGACTCATGAGGAAGTGGAGTCTGCACAGAAAGCTAACTCCTTATGAACTTTCAATTTACAGATTTCCATTAGTTGCAAATGGAACTTTTCCTACCGTCTGCATTTTGGCCGAAGCCCCTAAGGTGAAAACAGTAAGTAACAAGCATTGCCCTCCTCAATCCTCCAGAGACCTACTTGATAACAAAGCTCACTACAAGGTGGCCAAACTGATCTTTTACCTCCAGACTATGGAAAAAGAGAGGCTAATCCATGCTGCTAGAAGTCTAGGGAGACTAGAAAGGAAGATGAGGGGTGCTTTGGGGTTCTGATAACAGCCTACTTCTTGATCTTGGACTTGAGACTTGGAATTCCCAAATAGAGTTTGTGCAAGGGAATTCCTAAGAATAGAGGTCACTTGGCTCTTCTCCTTTCACTATGGGAGAGCCTTCCATGGGTCCTTGAAGGCTCGAGGACATAGCTAACAGAGACCACAGCCTGCCACACGCACAGATGATTTCTGAAGGCAGGAGCAGCCAGAAGCTGCCCCAGAAGGCAGGCGAAGACAGAGGGAGCAGAGGGGGCAAGCCGTCTGTTCTCAGGACGGTGAACCATGAATGGATGGGTCCTCATGGGTCTAGTGGACACTATGGAATGTATATTAAAATATGTTGAAAGGATCCACTCTATCTCTAGAGTAGCCTGCCAGAGCAGGGGGAGTCTAGCAGTACCAGGCTGGAGATGCAACCACCGTGACAGGAGTTGGGGTGGAAAGAGGAAAGTGCGTCCCAAGAGATCAGCTAAAGAGTGTATCACCCATACGGGAACCGGTACAGCACAAAAGTCCCAGAGTGGATGACCCACAAGTGCCCATGATTACACAGAGGAATGAAGTGCCCAACACCTTGGCAATGCCAGGCAAAGGAGAATCACAAAAGTACATGGAAAGACTCTTTGCCCTCTTGCTCCTTTATTCCTACTCCCCAGCCCTGGAGAAACCAAAGGTAGCAATGCAAATTGAGAAGGGGGAGTGAGTCAGAAAGAATAATGAGCAAACAGACCCTAAGATCAGACTCTCCTTTCCAAACTTTGAGACCCCCGGCCAAGGGTCAGGCTTAGCTTTGGGAAATGGGAGAAATTTTGAATTGGATCTGAGATCAAAGTTTTGAGTTAGAGTCTATTGGGTCTTTTAACACTTGAAGTAATACTTGTCAAAAGAAGACTTATTTTATCTTCTTGACTAAACTACAGAAGGGGACAGGGGAAGGAGATTGAGCAGTGTATGTTTTCAAGGTGGTCACAGTGGGGAAAATTCAGCCGTTTCCCGTGTGTAACTATTGAGTTCAATACAACCCTAACACATGAAATTAAAAAAAATACACATGCCAAAGCAAAATCTCATCAGCCTTGCCCTCTACCAACAGAGGGTTCTGAGCTGTTGCTTGTGTGAAAGTCCCTCATTGTGTCCAACTCTTTGCAATCCCATAGACTGTACAGCCAGAATACTGAAGTGGGTAGCCTTTCCCTTCTCCAGGGGATCTTCCCAACCCAGGGATCGAACCCAGGCCTCCCACACTGCAGGTGGATTCTTTACCAGCTGAGCCACAAGGGAAGCCCGTTGCTTGTGTGGGCCTGACATAAACTGGTCCTCAGCAAAGATGCTCAGAAGGGATGCTGCCCGTCCCTTTTCTTACTCCTTTTGCCTCCAGCCTGCTGGGCAGAGGAGAGCATACCCATCAATCACCCCTTGGGTCCACAAAGACCTACCCTAAGGATAGAGGTCACTGCTTTTGATGATGTCATTACATTCAATGTCAAATTCTTCTCTCAATTTCTCTCCAGGGAGAGAGAAAGGGGGCATTTTTACTCTTCTAGTCATGGAGACAGTGAATATTTCATGTTGGTAGAGTAGGAAACATGATTTATTCAGGAAGGAAATGAATTTAAGGACTTTTCCCAAGAAATAAAAAATTTTCTCTGAAAGAAGCAAATTTAGAAATTCAAATGACTCCAAATAGGTCTCAAGAATAGAGTGGAATGATCCTACCTTTCTCAAAATGATACAAATGAAACAAAACTAATAACATTAAAAAAAAAACATACTATGCCAGTAATTTCAAGAAGTCTTCAAATGGTAGTTGGACAACCCCTTCTTCCCTCTTTCCTCTTTTTTCCTCTCTCTTCTCTTGATTCCAGGACAAATACAAGTCTTTCTTAGTCATTGCTTCCACCTTGTTACTCAGTACACCATTCTTTCTCTCTTGTTTAATATTTGTTTACTTATTTATTTGTTTGACTGAGCCGGGTCTTAGCTGCAGCATGTGGAATCTTCAGTCTTCATTGTGATATTCCCAGATCTTTAGTTGTGGCAAGTGAACTCTTAATTGAGATCTAGTTCCCTGACCAGGAATCAACCCTGGACCCCCTGCACTGGGGATGTGGAGTCTTAACCACTGGGCCACCAGGGTACTTCCTCCACCATTCTCTGAAGGCAAGCCCCTGGGTCAGCCTTCCTTTCCCAAAGATTCAGGGAAGCACATGTAACTTCCAGAAGAAACCAGAAGAGTCCAGGGGAAAGTGCTGGTTGTTTTCTTTCCATCTTCCACTCTTCTGAAGGCTACATTCGGTAGACATTCTGATTTTCTTGAAGTAACAAGAGGAAGCCCAGCTGGAATAGCAATATCTAAATAAAAATGCTGCTGATCTGCTAATATTAACTAGTCTAAAAATACCATGGAGCATGTGGTTTTCATTAAAGCAACAAAGCAACTATAGTATGACAAGCAGCCTGCCTTCCAAGACTACATTTACATGATCTTATGTTACTCATGGAGCTAGACTCTCGGGCTTAAAGAAAAGCAAGAGTTCCACAGCAAGAGGTGAAATGAAGATGTAGGCACTCAGCCAAAAAGTTCAAGCCACCCAAAAATGATTAGAGCTTATGGTCACGTGGCCTTTCTCTACTCAGCGCTCTCATCACACGTCATTTATTCCATTCATTGGAACGTCTCACACATGGCTCTTATCACAAGTAATCGTGTACAAGATCAGGGCAGAGCCTGTTTGTTGAGCAAAACCTCATCCCACGTAGCCTCTGTCAGGAGGTCTTCAGCATGGACGGGCTCATGGCAGCAAAACTAGGTAGTTATGCCTGGAAGAACAGAGACTCTGGAGTCCCAGAGCTGAGTTTCAAGCTTAGACTGCCACTTTCAAGCTGTTTACCCTAGGGAAAGTCTTTCACTTCTCCAAGTCTCAGTTTGCTAATCTATAAAAAGGGTATTCAGTTCAGTTCAGTTCAGTCACTCAGTCGTGTCCGACTCTTTGCAACCCCATGGACTAGAGCACACCAGGCCTCCCTGTCCATCACCAACTCCCGGAGGTTACTCATACTCATGTCCATTGAATCGGTGATGCCATCCAACCATCTCATCCTCTGTCGTCCCCTTCTCCTCCTGCCTTCAATCTTTCCCAGCATCAGGGTCTTTTCCAATGAGTCAGTTTTTCACATCAGGTGGCCAAAGTATTGGAGGTTCAGCATCAGCATCAGTCCTTCCAATGAATATTCGGAACTGATTTCCTTTAGGATTGACTGGTTGGATCTCCTTGCAGTCCAAGGAACTCTCAAGAGTCTTCTCCAACACCACAGTTCAAAAGCATCAATTCCTCGGTGCTCAGCTTTCTTCACAGTCCAACTCTCACATCCATACATGACCACTGGAAAAACCATAGCCTTGACTAGATGGACCTTTGTTGGCAAAGTCATGCCTCTGCTTTTTAGTATGCTGTGTAGGTTGGTCATAACTTCTCTTCCAAGGAGTAAACATCTTTTAATTTCATGGCTGCAGTCACCATCTACAGTGATTTTGGAGCCCAAGAAAATAAAGTCTGACACTGTTTCCACTGTTTCCCCATCTATTTGCCATGAAGTGATGGGACCAGATGCCATGATCTTAGTTTTCTGAATGTTGAGCTTTAAGCCAACTTTTTCCTCTCCTCTTTCACTTTCATCAAGAGGCTCTTTAGTTCTTCTTCACTTTCTGCCAAAAGGGTGGTGTCATCTGCATATCTGAGGTTATTCATATTTCTCTCAGCAATCTTGATTCCAGCTTGTGCTTCTTCCAGCCCAGTGTTTCTCATGAGGTACTCTGCATATAAGTTAAATAAGCAGGGCGACAATATACAGCCTTGACATACTCCTTTTCCTATTTGGAACCAGTCTGTTGTTCCATGTCCAGTTCTAACTGTTGCTTCCTGACCTGCATACAGATTTCTCAAGAGGCAGGTCAGGTGGTCTGGTATTCCCATCTCTGTAAGAATTTTCCATGGTTTGTGGTGATCCACATAGTCAAAGGCTTTGGCATAGTCAATAAAGCAGAAGGAGATGTTTTTCTAGAACTCCCTTGCTTTTTTGATGATCCAACATATGTTGGCAATTTTGTCTCTGATTTCTCTGCCTTTTCTAAAACCAGCTTGAACATCTGGAAGTTCACAGTTCATGTATTGCTGAAATTTGGCTTGGGTATTTTGAGCATTCCTTTACTAGTGTGTGAGATGAGTGTCTTTGTGTGGTAGTTTGAGCATTCTTTGGCATTGCCTTTCTTTGGGATTGGAATGAACGCTGACCTTTTCCAGTCCTGTGTCCACTGCTGAGTTTTCCAAATTTGCTGACATATTAATTGCAGCACTTTCACAGCATCATCTTTTAGGATTTGAAATAGCTCAACTGGAATGCCATTACCTCTACTAGCTTTGTTCGTAGTGATGCTTCCTAAGGCCCACTTGACTTCACATTCCAGGATGTCTGGCTCTAGGTGAGTGATCACACCATCGTGATTATCTGGGTCATTAAGGTCTTTTTTTGTACAGTTCTTCTGTGTATTCTTGCCACCTCTTCTTAATGTCTTCTGCTTCTGTTAGGTCCATACAATTTCTGTCCTTTATTGAGCCCATCTTTGCATGAAATGTTCCTTCGGTATCTCTAATCTTCTTGAAAAAATCTCTAGCCTTTCCTATTCTATTGTTTTCCTCTATTTCTTTGCACTGATCACTGAGGAAGGCTTTCTTATCTCTCCTTGCTATTCTTTGGAACTCTGCATTCAAATGGGTATATCTTTCCTTTTCTCCTTTGCTTTTTGCTTCTTTTCTTTTCACAGCTATTTGTAAGGCCTCCTCAGAGAGCCATTTTGCTCTTTTGCATTTCTTTTTCTTGGGGATGTTCTTGTTCCCTGTCTCCTGTACAATGTCACGAACCTCCGTCCATAGTTCATTAGGCACTCTATCAGATCTAGTTCCTTAAATCTATTTCTCACTTCCATTGTATAATCGTAAGGGATTTGATTTAGGTTATACTTGAATGGTCTAGTGGTTTTCTCCACTTTCTTCAATTTAAGTCTGAATTTGACAATAACGAGTTCATGATCTGAATTCATGATCAAAGATGACTGCTATTATATTCAGCACTAACATTCACTGTATGCCTTTAACACTCTGGAGACTCCACTTAATGTTGTTACAGGCACTATTTAATTGAATAGTCTCAAGAATCTGATGAGGAAAATTCTCATATCATCCCCATTTACAGATGAGGATACTGAGGGCCAAAGAAGTGAAGTAACATGTTATAGAATAAGTGGCTGAGCTGGGATTCAAATTCAGGACTTATTTGCATCAAGACCTGTGTCCGGGGTTTCCCTGGTGGTCCACCTGCCAATGCAGGAGACGCAAGTTCGAGCCCTGGTTCAGGAATATCCCACATGCCGCGGAGCAGCTAAGCTCATGCACCACATCTGCAGAGCGCATGCTCTAGAGCCCCTGAGCAGAATCCACTGAGCCAATGTGCCTAGAGTCCATGCTCCGCAACAGGAGAGAAGCCACCGCAATGAGAAGTCCGTGCACTGCTACAAAGAGAAACCCCTGCTCACCACAACTAGAGAAAGCCCACATGCAGCAACGAAGACCCAGTGAAGCCAAAAATAAATAATTAAGACCTGCGTCCTCATTTATGGAGTTCAAAGTCAACACCTACCATGACTCAACATGCAAACGGCAAAGTGGTTAAAGGCAAGGACTCTGGGTTCTACCAATCTCTTGCTGGCACTTCTCTGGACTTCAGTTTTCTCATCTTAAAAATGGGAATAATAGGACCTACCTCATTGTGTGTGGCTATGAGGGTTAAATAACTAAAACGTATGTGGCTGTGGAATAATCTCTGCCAGGATTGCCTCTGCTGTGTTTCCTATTTTTATTACAATGAAACAGCTGACATAGAGATGAGGAGGAGGACTGGAATAAGAAGAAGAAAGCACAGGAAGCCACCAAATGATTGCTCTGTGGCGCTTATAAAACCCTCAAGGGAGATTTGCAGAGATGACCAGGAACAGGTTCCATGAATATTTCATTGATTGTTCTTGGGAATTTTCAATGAAGTAGAGCCTGTAACAATATTAAATAAAGTCAGATGTATAGTTTAGGTATGGCTGGTGGTTGAGGGTTGGAGAGTCAGACTAGAGCAGTCCACTGATGCCTGTGAACCCTTGGAGGGTCCCCCGCCTGATGACATCACTGTGTGAAGTTGCACGGTGATTCTGAGTCTGACATACTGGTAGGTACATAGAGATGGAGTTGATATGCCTTGTTCATCATCCCCATAAAGTCATTTATAGATCATGCCCATCTTGGAAGGATGGAAGTATACCTGATGGGAAGCCTTTATGATGGTGGACCTTTGTACCAAAACTGACCTGAGAATTTCTTAGCAAACTTTGCAGATGAGAAAAAAAGAAAATCCCTCTGAGATATGATGTGAAGCAAGATTAAATGATCAAGTAGAAAATGTAAGCCACTTTCAAATAATTTATAGAGTTGCTGTCAACATTAAGGCCATGGAGACTGACCCTTACTTACTGAGTTAAGATCCAAAGGAAGAGCTTTTCAGTCTCAAGATGTAACAGGGGGACAAGGACAAATCTTTATGATGCAAAGCCAGAAACGACTTCGTCTTGGACTGTGTTGCTGAGTTTTGTTTCCAGGTGTGAGTTTCCGCCTGTAACAAAGATGATAATAAGTAAGCAAGCATTCCACCTTTTTCAAACTCCTTACTTTATACCACATATGAGATATGCAAGAAAACCCCAGTTTTCTTATTTTAATACCCATCACCAGCTAATTCACAGTGTCCCGGATATATAAGCTCATCTCACAAAAAATAAAAATCTAAAGAAGAGGATGATGAGACTGCTGATGGGAAAAGATTTCCTCCTTAGGAAACAATTTGCAGAAATAACCAAAAAAGATGGGGAGAAAAAAAACATTAATTTAAAATCTGGCCATAATGAGTCTTATCTCTCTTTACTCAGTGATTTTTAAAATATAACCTTTATTCTGCCAATACTGGGTCTTCCCAGTAGTAGTAGCTCAGTTGGTAAAGAATTGGTAAATTGCAGGAGACCCTGGTTTGATTCCTGGGTTGGGAAGATCCACTGGAGAAGGGATAGGCTACCCACTCCAATATTCCTGGGCTTTCCTGGTGGCTCAGTTGGTAAAGAATCTGCCTGTAATGCAGGAGACCTGGGTTCGATCCCCGGGTTGGGAAGATTCCCTGGAAAACGGAAAGGCTACCCTCTCCAGTATTTTGGCCTGGAGAATTGCACAGACTGTACAGTCCGTGGGGTCGCAAAGAATCAGACACGACTGAGTGACTTTCACTTTCTTTCACTTTCTGGCAATACTATAAAAGTAATATTGCTATACCAGTTACTAGAATCTGGATATGACATAGACTTTAATATAGTGGGGAAATAACAATTTATTTCAAAATTTATTGATGAAATTTATCTTAAGAAGGAAGTGCCTTTTGCTTAGCAAAAGTGCCTTGAAGAGCCATTTGACTATGAAAGTGTAGGCTCTGAGATACTGTTGAGAAAGACCATTAAGTCAGTCAAAGGAGAGTATATTTCTCTGTATAATAATATAAGAAAAAACTTTTCACAAACAGATTAAGGTGATGAGGACAGGATATGTTGGTAGAAGAAATTGGTGGGTAAAGAGAGAAGGTGGGAGGGACAGGGTCTAGGAAAATGAAGTCTGGAAGCCCAGGAGAAGACATCTCCAGCCAAATCAGGAAGCAATTTGCAGAAATAACCAAAAAAGATGGGGGGGGGACATGAATTGAAAGCTGTGGAGATCTCAGTTTCTAACCCAATGAGACATCACGTAATTAGTATTAAAGAACTTTCTCTGCTCTATGGCGATTCAGACCCTCTCTTTTCTCATACCCTTTGTTAAAAATGGGCTGCACACAAGTGTTTTCTGTAAGTGGCATCAAAAGGAAAAACAACTGGGTCCAATTTGAGAAAAGAAAAACCACATGAGTCTAGACAGATGTGAGGCTGAGAATTTAGTAGAAGCAGAAAGCCTAGAAGGGTTAGCCAAGCCCACTCCACCCCTGCCCCTGAGAAATTCCACAGAGTGGGTAGAAGGTATGCTGTGTTTCCCTTTGTGTGTGTGTGATGTGATCTCAAGCCATTTTTATTTTATTACTAATGGTTGAGGTGACTCATAAGGCTGGCAGAATTGTGGAACACCCAGAGAGAGACATCTGCGTTCCATTAAATGTCTCATCTCTCCTGATATGAAATGCTCCCTTATTAAAGAAAGATTAGGTGGCATCACTACCTTTTCTGCAGCCAGTGCCATGCTCAAAATATTTTGATAATCATTAGAAAAGTAGCCGATGAAATTGAAATATTCTAGACTTTACAGCTAGAAAGATAGGTCTGTCTCAAAGTGTTTACTCAGGACACAGCTTCCAGAGTGTGACTTCTTTCTTAACGTATAGAGAAAAATTTTCCCGTGAGCTTTGGGGTGCTGATGGTAAGAAGGATGAAACTACAGGTGTGGAAGTCTGCATGATTTTGACAAAGACATGATTTTAAGACGGGCACCCAGTTCATCCTCACATCCACATTTCTAGTCTGAAAGTGATGCCCTTTGAAGTCAGTGGGTTTTAAAGATTCGAGAAGCACCATTTGTGGGACCTGGCTGCAGATTTTAGATTGCTAAGAGGGTATATGTTCTCTTAGGATTTCTATACGTGTAATGGCAGAATTATTACAGAAAATTCTGGTAGGCACCGTGTGTGTCAAACTATTGTTTCTTGCAGACAACTGTAAAGAGTTGCCTCTCAATATGCATTTTGCCCTTGCCTCCTCAAATTCTTCCAGGAGTCTTTATCCTTATAATCTGCTTTTACTTCTTAGTTTCTTCTGAACTGCCCTTTCAAAGGCTAGTGGTGATCCACTGAGAGAGAACTGAATGGATCTCTTCCTGTCCAGTCCTCCCTGACCTCCTGGCATCACTTCTGTGAGTTCACAGGTGAGCAGGGGCAGTAAGACTTCAACACTGGTCCCAGCTGAGCGGCAGGGGAGGTTTGTACTGGAGTCCTGGGAACTGTGAGGACTTGTTAAGATCTCTAATATTCGTGTTTCTTTGTGACCATTGACCAGGGCTCTCTCCTTTAACCAAACTTAAGTCAGGCTCCTCTCTGATTTGGCCCTGACCTTAGGCATTGTCCTTAGTCCACTTCTCCAGTCTTATCCAGAATCCTGCTGCATCAGTATAGCAAATGTCTCCCACCTTTGATATTTGATTATCCTTGATCAAATTCCTCATCCCTCACCCTCAATCTCTAAACACCCTGGTTCGCCTTTGAGAAGAATCCTGTCATTTCAGTTGAGTCAGATTCCACCTGGCCTTCATGGCTCCTCTTAGTAATTTTCCATCCATGGACCCCCACCCTTCTCCTGGGCTATAGATTTCTACTTTTCCTTGTGGTGTTTGGAGGTGAGCTCTCTCTATCTCTCCCCTCCGTCTCAACCTCTTCTTCAGTTTCATCATCAGCCTTTCAATGAGGCACTGCCTCTCATCTGACCATTATCTCTGGGCTTCTAGTCATCTCACTGCTTCTAGTCATTTCCCAACCCACTCCCAACACACACACACACACACACACACACACACACTCACTATCCTTCTCCATACAGATGCCACAGTAAACCCTCTAAATGCAGGTCTGACCTTATTCCCTTGATGTAAATCCTTCAGCATCTCTCTACATACTCCAAGATACAACCTGTGTCTCGTTCTTCAAACATTTTTTGCTCTCCCCCTTTTTTAAAAAGCCCAATGCTGATTCACATTCCTGGGCCTGAAGCTTCCCTTGCCAGAATTATTCATTCTTCTCCCTCTGCCTTTCTAAGTCAATGTAACCATCATTTCCTCTGGGAAGGCTTCCCCAGCCCTCCCCAGTGTGAAGTGGGGGTCCCTTCTTGTGTTTGAAGTAATCCTGCAGATGACTGGATAATGGTGGTGGTGGTTTAGTTGCTAAGTCATGTCCGACTCTTGCGACCCCATGGACTGTAGCCTGCCAGGCTCCTCTGTCCATGGGATTCTCCAGGCAAGAATACTGGAGTGGGCTGCCATTTCCTTCTCCAGGGGATCTTCCCATCCCCAGGTATTGAATCCAGGTCTCCTGCATTGCAGGCAGATTCTTTACCAACTGAGCTACTAGGAAAGATAGGTTGAGTGTAATGAGTCTCTCAGAAACACAGTGTCTCACACACACATCTTAGAGAAATTAGGCTTGAATGTGATCACCACAAAAGGATACATTTTCAGTAGGGCCAAGGAAATATCATAACAGAGAGGAATTGGCATATTATTTCACTTCATGTTCATTCGACCAGAAATGTCTGCATGTGTTGTTGAATTGGGGCACTTTCAGTTTTAAGTGACAAATATCCAATTCAAATTAGTTTGAACCAAACAGGAATGTATAGGTTTTCATAACTGAAACAGAGAGAAGAAATATGTCACATTCAGGCATGGTTGGATGCAACACATCAGATCTGCTATTAATGCAATTGTCCATCACCGGCAGGCTCTGCTTTCCTCCTCCTTAAGCATATTCTCTCCACTCGGCAACATAGATTATCTCAGCAGCTTCAGATTTCAGTGGCTGTTTGCTCTTGCAATCTTCAGAGTAAGGGACCTTCTCTCTACCAGCCCCATATCAGTGCCTCTAAATTGAGTCTCAAGTTTGGCTTGAGTTAGATGCCCGCCACAGGACTCATAATTATATTGGGGAAAATGGGGTAGGATGGTCCATTCTGGCAAGTTCCCAAGCCTCAGGGATAATCACCATTTGAGTGACAGACCACCAGACTTGGAAGGCAAATTTTCCAAGAAAAAATTACTGACCAGCCAAAAAATTGCTTACTTTTTTTTTCAGATGAGTCTTTTATTCCCACCCTCTGTTGTGACATTTGCGGCACACATATTCACATTTCTTGGGGGTGTGAAACCCTTCTTCAGAGGGCATTCAATGCACTAAGAGATATGGGAACAGGCACTCGTGGGCCGAGCCCAGGAGTCTCCGCAGGGGAGCCCCTCATCCATGTCACCTGCCAGGGTGAGTGTGCTTTCCGAGTGACCCTGACCCCAGCTAGGTCTAAGAGCAAGACCCATACGGAGTGTCTCTTCAACCACCCTGTCTGCAACCTCGCCACATAGGACTGAATCGGAATTTTTTTTCCTGAAAGTCTTGACCATTTTCCTCCTAGGTCTAATTAAAAAAAAAAAAATTTAAAAACCCAAAAGTATTGGTTGTTGGAGAAAGCCATGAGGTTCCAGGCACTGTAATGAGATAAAAGGATTTGCCTGCTCAACTCCCAACAAATGATACCCTCAATCATGATGTGTCCGTTTCCGCAGAGAGTACATGTTCTTTAAAACAGATGTACCTCTTCAGCTGAGGTGGAGATTCTAAGACAGGATAATTGAAGAGCTGGAAAAAGTCAAATATCAGTTTTCATCAGGAGAATAAAATAACATCATTTCGCTAGATTGGACAGTGTCCAAGAAAAGCCATTACCCAGCCATGACACGTGAAAAGGTCTGCTTTGATTTCACATGGGAGAGTGTTTAGCAGTGTTAAGACAAAACATGTCAATTCCCATGGCTTATTCCAAAATGCCATTATGAGCACATTATAAGCACAAAAATGCATTATAAGCACAACCCTGAAAAAAGCAAATCTATTCCCATTGCAAATGTCACCAATCTTCTGATGGAAAACGGATACACTTACCGACTCAGAAGAGCAAAGAAGGGGCTAAAAGGAGGGGAAGACAGAGAAGGGGAGGAAGGAGGGGAAGCAGGAGGGAGGAAGGATGAAGGAAGGAAGGAGAAAAGGAAGTGCGAGAAAGATGACCTTTTAACCCCGCTTCAGATTCATGCTGAAAGTGTAATGGTTAAGAAGGCAGGCTTTGATTAGACACAGAAAGACAAATTCTGGTTTGATCTGTCTCATATGTGGAATATATAATAAAATAGTCGAACGAATAGAAGGAGGAGCACAGTAGTGGCTGCCAAAGACTGCAGATGGGGGGAAGTGGGGAGGTGCTGGTCAAAGGATACAAAGCTTTTGTTTTGTACAGTGAATAAATTCTGGAGATCTGCTATACAGCATACAGCCAACAGCCAATGTACTGTGTTGTATACTTAAAATCTGCTGAGAGTATGAATCTTATGTTAAGTGTTCTTATCACAGTTATCATAAGATTGATAATAATAAAGGGAGCAGGAGAAAAGTTTCATAGGTAATGGAATCACTTTCAGCTGCACAACTGTGGGAAATTAGTTCCCCAACTAGGGATCAAACCCATGCCCCTACATTGGAAGCTCAGAGTCTTAACCACTGGTCCACCAGGGAAGTCCCGAGGTGATGGATATGTTCATGGCCTTAATGGTGGTGACAGCTTCACATATGTATGTGAATGCTCAGTTGCTCAATCCTGTCCAACTTGCTGCGACCTCATGGACTCTAGCCACCAGACTCCTCTGTCCATGGAATTTTCCAGTAAAGAATAACGGAGTGGGTTGCCATTTTCTTCTCCATCACATATGTATGTGCTGTGCTGTGCTTGGTCGTTCAGTCATGTCCGACTCTTTGCGACCCCATGGACTGTAGCCTGCCAGACTCTTTTGCCCATGTCATTCTTCAGGCAGTAATACTGGAGTGGTTGCCATGCCCTCCTCCAGGGGATCTTCCCAACCCAGGGATCAAACCCAGGTCTCTTGCATTGCAGGAGGATTCTGAGCTATCTGAGCCACTAAGGAAGCCCATCACATATGTATACTTATCCTCAAACTCATCAAGTTGTATACATTAAATATGCACAGGCTTTTTTTTAACATCACACCTCAATAATTTTTACTTTCTTTTTAGCTGAAGGATAATAGCTTTACAATATTATGTTGGCGTCTGCCATACATCAACAAGAATCAGCCGTAGGTATATGTATGTCCCCCCCCTTGAAACTCTCTCTCCCACCTCCCACCCCATCCCAGCCCTCTACGTGGTCACAGAGCCCCGGCTTGAGTTCCCTGAGTCATACCGCAAACTCCCACTGGCTATCTGTTTGACACATGGTGGTGTATATGTTTCTATGCTACTCTCTCCATTCATCCCACCCTCTCCTTCCCACCTACCACCACCGTGTCCATAGTCTGTTCTCTATGTCTGCGTCTCCACTGCTGCCCTGCAAATAGGCTCATCAGTACCATCTTTCTAGATTCCATATATAGATGGAATATATATGTGTTAATATGGAATATATGTGTGTTAATATACGATATTTGTTTTTCTCTTTCTGACTTACTTCATCCTGTATAATAGGCTCTAGGTTCATCCAGCTTATTAGCACTGGCTTGTATGCATTCCTTTTTATGACTGAGTAATATTCCATTGTATATATATGTACCACAGCTTCTTATCTATTCATCTGTTGATGGACATCTAGGTTGCTTCTGTGCTCTCTATTTTAAATAGTGCTGCAATGAACATTGGGGTACATGTGTCTTTTTCAATTATGGTTTTCTCAAGGTATATGCCTGCCCAGTAGTGGGATTGTTGGGTCATGTGGTAGTTTTATTCCTAGTTTTTTTAAGGAATTGTCATCATCAAAAAAATCTACAAACAATAAATGCTGGAGAGGATGTGGAGAAAAGGGAACCCTCTTGCACTGATGGTGGGAAAGTAAATTGATACAGTCACTATGGAAGACACTATGCGGATTCCTTAAAATGGATTTTAAAAACGGATTGCCTTGACATGATAACTGAGACGCACAGGGTTTCTTTGGGGAGTGATGAAAATGTTCTCAAAGTGATTACGCTGATGATTGCAAAACTCTAGAAATGTAATAAATGCCATTGAATTGTACACTTTAAAAAATTTTATTTTATTCAAGCATAGTTGATTTACAAAGTTGCCTTAATTTCTGCTGTATAGCAAAGTGACTCAGTTATACACATATCTACATTCTTTTTCATATTTTCCATTATGGTTTATTGTAGGATATTGAATATAATTTCCTGTGCTATACAGTAGGACCTCATTGTTAATCCACCCTATATATAAAATTGTACACTTTAAATGGGTGACTTATATGGTACGTGGATTATGTGTGAGCAGTAAGCGGTCAGGGATTCCCAGATGGTTCGGGGGTAAAGAATCTGCCTGCCAATGCAGGAGACACCAGAGACGTGGGTTCGATCCCTGGAGGAGGGCATGGCAATCCACTCCAGTATTCTTGCCTGGGAAATCCCATGGACAGAGGAGCCTGGTGGGCTACAATTCAGGGGGTTGCAAAGAGTTGGATACGACTGAGTGACAGCATCACAGTAAGTGCTCAGTAAATGAGACACAGTGCCATTATAGGCCGATGGAAACCGTGTATCCTGGCTCCCCATAGCGTGCACCACAAAAATCACTTCCTGCACAGAAAGGTTACTTAAATTCACCAAGTTACAAATACCTAGTCATAAATCCTGAATAGACTATGTATGCCTCTTTATTTCACAAAGAATAGCAAGCTATGAATAAAAGTACACTCTTGTTTGACACATTAAAAACAGGAAACGGCGTCTAAAGAATCTTCAGCATCATTGAGCTTCGATTTCTGCAGGACACTAGAGGTCCCTCTCGGCACTGAATTTCCAGTCCTTACAATGCAGAATTCAGAGTGACAGTTTTCTGCTTCAGCCCCACTAGATGTCTCTTCAATAAACTTCAAAGACAGTCGGTGTCCAGACATCAATCTGGTGTTCAAGAATCATTACACAAAAAGGACACTGTTTTAAAACAACCAAACAATTTGCTGAGTATGCAGCAGCAGCATATATCTATAAGCCATCTTTCGCTGTCACTCACACAATCAGGATGGAAGTCTGTTTTCCAGAACCACTGTCTGCTATTAAGAAGATATGGGGGGAGGAAAAGGCGACAATGATGCTATTTTGATTCATTGGGAACAAGAGAGGATACTTGGAAGACAGAGGATGTTCTAAGACACTAAGTATTAGTTTGTTCCCTCAGAATTAAATGACTAAATCAATCGAGACAATAAAGAAATGTAGTTACCTTAACAAGATGAAGCAGCTCACAGAACAGAGCAAGGTTTGGCTCTGTGTTGTTGGAAGGAATTGATGCATCAAAAGAAAAGCAGTGTTTCTTCTGGCAGCTGGAGAGAGGGAGAGAGGAATTCATAGAGAGATGTCCTGGCCTTGGTTCAGTGGCAGATAACTCCCAGGGGGTGGACTGGACTATCTCACTGAGGAAACCTGAGTGTGAATATCCGAAGATCCGTCCTCGCCAACAAGGCTTGTGAATGTCATTGGTGTTCCACGTCCTTCTGCCAACAGGGAGAGAAGACGCTGCTCAAGCCACAGAGACAGTTCTAGTCCCTGTAACAGGTCCATTTCTCATTCTGAATTTTACAGCTCACGTCCTGGCGTGTTCTTCAATTTCTTCTGGATTGAATACTGTGGGTTAACCTCCCCCAACTCATGCCTTTGGGTATTGACAAGACTGAGGTTCTCACCCTCACAGTCTATCTGTAAGACAAGCTATCTCTAAGACTTTTCCGTAGGTTGTGAATTAAGTCCTGGAAACTCCTCCTGGAAATGCATGGCTTCCATACATTGGTTTTCAGTTTACACAGTCCTGAATCTTATTTACCTGTCAAACTTTAGTGTTTTTCAGTGTAAATAAACCTCATGCATTGTTGAGAGTGGGACAAGGTTGACTGAGGAGCTTTCCCAGAGAAGAATGCTAAAGGATTATGTAATATTTGCATTCTATGGGACTTTTTGCTTATTAACAGAGGATAATAACTAATAACTCTTGGCTAAGACCAGTAGTTGAATAGCAACAGTTCACCTGACCATAGTAATTGCTTAGCAAATATTGTGTGAGCCAGATCCTGTTGCAAACCAAGGAGGCAGTAGTGAATTGGAAGAACAAAAACCCTGCCCTCACGGAGCTATTTGCTATGGTGACATACATATAACTATTAATAAGCACACAGCCAAAGTGCAGAATGTGTCCCACAGTGATGAGTATTGTGGAGAAACAATGCAAGGAAGGAGTCTGGGACTCAGAGAGGAGGGGAGTGGTCAGGGCAAGTTGCACTGAGAAGGCGACCGTTGGGTTAGAACTTCAAGGAGGCAAGGGAACCAGCCACATGGTTACCTGGGGGATGACTGTTCCAGTAAAGCAAACAGCAGGTACTAAAGCCCCGGTATGCACCTGTATCTGGAGAGTTCTTCTGTGGCCAGAGTGGAACGGGTGAGAGGGGGAAGAGGGGGCAGTGTCCCTGATGTGAGGGACTGGGAATTTGACCAGTTTTACATTTAAGAAACGTAAACAACCCTAAACTAGGGATATGCAAGTGAGCAGGGAACTCTGCTCGGTGTTATATGGCAGCCTGGATGGGAGGGGAGTTTGGGAGAGAATGGATCCATGTATATGTATAGCTGAGTCCCTTTGCTATCCACCTGAAACTATCACAACGTTGTTAACCAGCTATGCTGCTGCTGCTAAGTCGCTTCAGTCGTGTCCGACTCTGTGTGATCCCATAGACGGCAGCCCACCAGGCTCCCCCGTCCCTGGGATTCTCCAGGCAAGAACACTGGAGTGGGTTGCCATTTCCTTCTCCAATGTGTGAAAGGGAAAAGTGAAAGTGAAGTCGCTCAGTCGTGTCCGACTCTTAGCGACCCAATGGACTGCAGCCTACCAGGCTCCTCCATCCATGGGATTTTCCAGGCAAGAGTACTGGAGTGGGGTGCCAGTGCCTTCTCCGGTTAACCAGCTATATGCCAATACAAAATAAAAAGTTTTAAAAAATAAATTTTTAAAAAAGAATATGCTAATGATTTCCCTCACTTCACAAGCACCCACCTCACCCCCGACATGTGTTAAGAAACTGTGTGGTTACTACCTGTTAGAGGAACACTTAAGGCCAAACCTAGCTCACTGAGGGAATGGCTGTGTGCAGCTGTGAGTCATGCCCCTGAGGTGACAGTCTTTCGTCTGGTTACTCCCTTCGAAGCTCCTTGTTCCTTATCCCTGGTGTGGCTCTTTCCACATTGTCATATAATTACTTTTCTACCTGTCTATCTTCCTCCCAATTATGAATGACGTTAGGGCAAGAAATTCACTCATTTTTGCCAGCCCAAGATAAGCATAAAGCATCAAATAGGAACTCAATAATTGCTTTCTCACTGCAATTGAATTCAATGGTTATTTTATATTTGGGTAATAGCCACTCACTTCTTCAGGAGCCCTCAGTGTATCAAAAAAATGTTTTAAATATTTTTTTTAATCCATAGCTACTCTTAGGAGTAAAAGTATAAAGAGCACAATAAATCACATCCACTAGTTCAATACACATGATTTTAAAGTGTTAATAATATGTAATGAGGATAGCAGACTTTGGATCAATGAATTGACTGAAATGTTGAATATTGAAATAGAAACACTGAAGCTAATCTGATTATATTTTAGAATAGCTGATTACATTCCCAGACATTAGCTGATTCCTTAGATTATCGCCTCACACCAGCACAATTAACAAAAATCACTGACTGCCAACTTGGCAGGGGCAAAAAGAAGCAAAAAGACTAAGGGCCTAAGACTCACTGGAGTCAGATAGACCTGGTTCCACTCACAGCTCTCTTGTTTGTTAGCAAGGTAACCTTGGGCAATTTACAGAGAGGACAGAGAGATCTCGCTGGTCCTCCATTTCTTCATCTATTAAAAAGGAGTCACGATAGTATCATCCTCATAGGGTTCTTAAGTATAATAAATAATATAATTACTGGAAAACATCTAACATGATTCCTAACAAAACATTCCACTTGATGTTTTTTTATTATAATGGACAGAATAAGCCAGCATTTACATATTTTATCATACTCTCCAACTTTCATTTGGATTTCCTAATTTTCACCATTGCAACTCTTTTTAAAAGCTCTGGATTATGAAGCACTGCAGGCTAAAATCTATAGTAACAGATACTTGAGCATGTCTGTAATGCTTTATCTGCAATTTCAAACTATGGAAAGTCTTTAAAAACTTGACAGTTTTTGGACGACTTCTTTGGATGCCAAACTTGAGCTGCATTAGGCCGGACAGAAATCTCAATTTATAGCTTTGATAGCCCAGATTCCCATTGAGCAGAAAAGTTCAGAGTCTGGTTTTCTTCCTCAAAACACAAGAGGAAAGAATGCCTTTCTGAAGGAAGGCAGTTTCTTTTAGACACTGGCTGTCATTTTCCTAGGGAACCTGGAATATTAGTTGGCTCTCACCAGCTACAAAAATCACCCTTAGTTTTCTGAGCATGAACCTTGACACAAACCAACATCACACCCCATCATTAAAAACGCGATAGTTTGTCCTATGTTTAAGTTTCTGAGTTCTCCAGGTCACCTGGCATTTATAACCAGCATTTATCCATTTGTCTGAATGGATGATGGATTACCTCATGTGCATGATAACTAAGTGGTTATGTTTCATGGCAAGTGGAGTTGTTCTGCAAGGGGAACTAGGGAGCTATGACTGGGGAAGTGGCATTGTGGGAGGCCTAAAATTTCAGGGACATGGTAATTGGTATAGATGAGGCAGGGAGATGTGAGGGTGTGGGTGAGAGAGTGTGTGAGTGACCACAACCTAAGCTGGCACTGTGCTTGTTAGATATTTTACTGAAAATGCCTTCAAGAATGGTACTCACCGAGGCAGCCACAATCCTTCACCTCCTCATAGCCTATCATTTCCTATTGTCTTAGTCCTGGGCTACTTAGATTATGCTAAACACTTGGCCCATTGGATCTGGCCAGAACTTTGGTAGGGGGTAAGCAGTGTAATGAACACCAAAGAATGTATGCCTTTGAACTGTGGTGTTGGAGAAGACTCCTGAAATTCCTTTGGACAGCAAGGAGATCAAACCAGTCAATCTTAAGGGAAATCAGTCCTGAATACTCATTGGAAGGACTGATGCTGAAGCTGAAGCTCCAGTATTTTGGTCATTGGATATGACCAACCAACTCACTGAAAAGGTCCCTGATGCTGGGAAAGACTCAGGGCAGAAGGAGAAGAGGGCATCAGAGGGCGTCAGAGGATGAGATGGCTGGATGACATCACAGACTCAGTGGTCATGAACTTGGGCAGACTTTGGGAGATGGTGAGGGACAGTGAGGCCTGGCATGCTGCAGTCCATGGGGTCACAAGGGATTGGACATGACTGGATGACTTACACCTGGTCCATTGGATCTGGCCAGAACTTCAGTGGGGGGTGAGGGGTATAATGTCTGCCATAAAGGGAGTCATTGGGACAATTTAAAAGATCTGAACAATAGCTGGAGGTTAAATAACAGCTATTAATTTGCTATTTTGATCATTATACTGTAATTCTGAGAGTATAGCCTTAGTTTTAAGAAATGCATGTATGATGATAAAGCAGGGAAGAGAAAAGTCAAAATCTACAAAATTAGAAGTCCTAGAAGTAAAGCTGAAAGAGAAGCATTTGTAGGAAACAGGTTGAAGGATTCTCGAGCACTTTTAAAGTTGAGAGCAGACGAACTATCCGTCGATGTATCTCATGACATGAGTGGGAAGGAAGCCCAAAAGGGAGGGATTATACATGTATGTGTGACTGATTCATTTTACTGTACAGTGGAAACTAACATAATGTTTTAAAGCAACTATCCTCCTATAAAAATTAATTTAAAAAAATTAAGTGAGCAAAAGTCAGTCATTCAAAGTCAATTAGAACTTGAAGTATCTTGTAACAATAAAACTAAGGCTTCTTTAACATTCCTCTTCATTAGCTGATAAGGAAAATATTCAATGTTAAACAAGTATCATTATAATATTTGATAACACTATTGTAAGCATTTTATTTAATAGTATGCTTTTTCACAAACCATATCAGGGGTGATTAAAAATTATGGCATTTTGTTTCTCAACTATCGGAAATAGCTTAATTTAACTTAATTAGTTTTCCAATGATGTTGTTATATTAAAAATGACAAGAAACTATAAAACGGAATAAAGGTAAGTGAGTTACTACTAATCAATCAACAAAAATCCTGCATTCTGTTCACCGCGGCTCTGGCTCCCCGGGAGCCTATTGGAAATGCAGGCTCTCTGGCCCCACATTGACTGACTGCTTTCAGAGCTGAGCGTGTTTACTACAATCCCCAGGTGATTCCTCTGCACCTTCAGGACTGAGAGGCCCTGATCTCGCTCGCCTGCTTATAGATGTCAGTGTTATAGTTGCATGAAACTGGCTTACTGAATAAAGAAAAATCTTTTCTTTTCTGTTGTTATTGGTGGCCTTCAAAGGCCAGGAAGGAGGGAGGAAGGGGAGCGAGAAGGGCAGCCTCCACCGACTTAGCTATCATTTATAACTACTGCTGAGCTGTACTCAGCTCAGATAGAGAATTTTCTGCTACTATGCAAGTGGTCACTTACTTCCATCAGGGTGGCTCTTGATGTTCTCCCTGCCAGAGTTATTGCCTGGTTGGGACACATGGCCCCAGACAGACATGCTGGCTGGTGCGCCCAGATTGATACTTAGAGTTTCCGTAGCAGTTTTCATCACATAGAAATGCAAGTTTATCAGGTACAGGGGGAGCTGTTCTGATCCCCAAGACTCACTTAGCATTTGGGTAAAAGCACCTTACAAAACAGAACTAGATTGTCCTGTGATAGGAAGAAACAAAAAACCTCATCTTGTCTCAAAATATGTGAAAAACTGAATTCAGGTGCTAAGGATAGAGCTCCTCTGGTCACCAGGAAGCATCCTTTTCCAAAAAATATTCCAAAAAACACCAGCCTAGTAGTTGCTCCTGGCAAAAAGGACCCCATAACTAAATAAGTGGTGGAAACCCCGTATGTCCCACTTCCTCTCTTGGAAGCCGAAGGTGTTCATTAACATAGTAAATGCTCCAAGAAGTACTGCATAGTAGGAAAAGTTTCTGTCTAGCAGGATTTTCCCCAGTAGATTCTTTTATAGGGTATCTTTTTCATCCAGTTCGTGTTATTACTTTCTAGAATTAATGTTTTAAGAAAAAAAAAGCTGGAGAAACACTCTAATGGATATTTTATACACAAAGGAATATCTCAATTAGTTCCATAAATAGAACCTTTCAAGGAGAAAGAATGGCAGTTGTGAAGCAGATCAAAAATACTGATGTGGCCTCTGAAGGACTTGGAAAATGGACCTCCATTCCCTGCCAGGACACTGCCATAGAGATAGAGAGAGTCCTTGGGCCCTGAGCATAAAATAAGTGATATTCTTTGTCTGCAGTAGAGTTGAAGATGGGAATAACTAATAACTGATCTTTCCCATGCCTTCAACCCCATATCCACTCCACCACCAAATCCTGCTATTCTTTCTCAATATTCCACCTCTTACATGTCCATGCCCCACCCTGGCTAAGTTACCTGAATTATTGCAATAATCTATTAATGGGTCTTCTGACTTCCACCTAATGTACTGACCACACTGCAGTGTACTGTTGAGAACCTTCTGAGAGCTGCTCCAGGAAGACAATAGGAAGCTGACATAGGTGTGGCCTGGCATTTTCCAGCTAACTCATCCTGATGGGTCTCCCACTCACTCTCACACTCAAGATCCTGGTGTCATCTGTTCTCCCTCTGCCTGGAATTCTGCTGCCCATCTCAGTTTTGCCTATTCACCCTGCAGATCACTTTGCAAAACATTATTTCCTCCAGGAAAACTTGCTTGATTTGACAGTCTAGGTCAGGGCTACTCAAAGGGCAGTCCACAGTCTAGTGCCAGCCCACAAATTGTACACAAAGAGATAAGTGCGGAAATGGAGAGATCAGAATTCAAAACACTTCAGTATCTTGATATTACCATGGCATTTAAGCACATGACCAAAGGTATGCCAGCATCAGTTCAGGACAGATTGGAGGGGAAGACTGATCATGCATCACGCTGAATTCTAGAAGCACTGCTCTAGGTCACATGCCACGTTACACACTGTTGCAGCCCCAGGCGCCTTCCTTTCCAGCGTTTATCACAACTGGTCATTTTACAGATATGTTTGTGATTTTTTTTTTCTCCCACAGACCTCTAGATTCATGAGTGCAGGCACTGGCTTGCTGCTCGCGATAGCATCCTCTGAGCCTAGTACATTACCTGACATATAATTGGTACTCAGGAAATGTGCCTAGTTAGTTTGGGGAAAGAGTGAGCATTGTTGATTTTAACTGTGTCCCCTCAACACCACTCTTAGTACTTACCGAGTCACCTATGGTTTATACATGAGGATGGGAGAATGGCAAGGGAAGGTCCTGAGACGGAGATAAGAGAATAATTATTCTATTCCATGAACTCAACCAAACCCTCTCAGATTGTGTTTCAGTGGCATAATAGATGTAAAAATAAAAAGTGGACAGAGTCATTTTAAAGAGTACAAACGAATGCTTTGCCTTTGGTAACTTTTCTCTAAACATTCTGCTGTCACACATTGAGGGTGTTGTGTTTGATATTTATATTTGACTCTCATCAAGTGACATAAGAAAACATTATTGCCCTCCCAGCACCAGAGCTGGGTATATACCAGCTTTCTGCAGGATCGTATTTCCGCACACAGCCCTCCCTCCATACCCTTGTTCCCAGCTGTTCTGATGAAAGGAGAGGAACAGAGCTTGTGTGCTGGTGCGACTGACAGCTTGACTTCCGGCAGCCGCTGGACCTCAGAGAATAATTTCCTCCCTAGTGGGTTATCAGAATCAAACACCTCTGATGAATCAAAATTTCAAAGGATGCAGATATCCAGTTTAATTTAAGAGGATTATTCTAAAACTGCTCTGGGGAGGACATTTGGACTTTTGGCCCCCTGATTCAAACAGGCATCAGAGGCAGCTGAGATCTTGAACTTTTTCCAGGGAAGAGGAGAAATTTTAGAACAGTGAGAAGAGCACTGGACAGCATCAGTCTGAGCCCCAGCACTGGGAAAGGTACCTCGTCTCCCTGGACGTTTACTCTCCTCACATGTTAAAAAAGAAGGTTTGATCCAGTGACCTCTTCCACCTCCTCTAGCTCTGAAATTCTCCAACTCCAGCCTCTAAGTTCTCTTCTAGCTTTAAAATTGGTGGATGGAATGATTCAAATTCCTCTAGGCTACAAGCTTCAAGCATGTTAAGGAGCTCTCTATCTGTTCGCTAGCCTCGATTTCATACTGAATGAGGTGGTACTGAAAAGTTATATTTAGATAAAGAACCTGCCGTGTGCTACTCATTGTTTAAAATTTCCTCTGAAAAGCCTACAATACAGCTTCATGCCCTGTATTGTGAAAACAAATTTTGGTTACAAAATCCTGGGGCTCAGAGTCTAACTCTAGTTCTACAAAGGGAAAGTGTATATACTAAGATTCTTCCCCAAAACAGCAAGCCTGGAAAAAAGGCCCTAGGATCAAATAATTTCTGAAGTGAACTGCATTGGATACCCTCTTCCTGATATATCACCCTGAGGAAGTGTACATGCTAGAACTTGACAAGTCTGTACTAAAGAAAACCTACTGAACTTCACCATCCTGGCCTTTCTCAACATGTAACCACTTAAAGGCTTCTATTTCCCCTCTGAAATATTTGTTCACATTTAGTAAACTAGGGCTCCACCGGACATATTTGGGAAATGCTGCTCTAAGCATCCCAGGCTTGGTAGATGCAGGAAGTTCCTGCAAAAGCCAAATTCTCCAGTCCTACCCCAGACATACTGAGTTAGTATCTCTGGAGGTAGAATGCAGAAATACTAGTTTTCACAGGCCCTCAAGGCAGTGGTGTACTGGAGCTGATGCATACCAGTTTCCAAGAACAGAATGTTAAAATTCCAGGAATCTGAGAAATTTCTGAGACAATGAACTTCACGTAAGTAGACTGAAATTTGCCTTGGTGGGAGTATTTACACCATGAAAAGCAGAAAATGCAACAATTTAGGAGTTTTTGTTTTTCCCAGATTGCTGGTTATTAAAATTTATCTGCAAATCGTGGCCTCCAGGCGATCCTTATATACGTACAGTTTGAGACCCACTGATAAAGCAAGGAATTATATTGTGTGTCAAAACTACGCCAAAGTTTCAATCATTTGTTTTTTAACCATAGTTTTAGATATTCTAAGAAAATAGCATGCAGGAGAAAGTCTTGCATTTTCTTAAAATAAGAAAAAATTATCAAGGCATAAAAATAATCAGGTAAACAGAATCTCATTAGGAAGAGGAAATTTTTGCCTTTATAGACTTCGTGAATGCAGATGTGTGAAGGCCTTTTGACGGGTATTCTTTAGTAATCTGAAAAAAAATCTAGAGATATAAAAATGTTCTCAGACTATATTGACTGTCATTTTTTCTTCTTAATTTTCTAAACTCATCTTCACCACTACATTTCAGACTGAAAAGAAGCACATCTCATATGTGCTGAGATTCTCCTTGGACTCTTATGTCCCTGGGGTGTCTTTAGAAGGGGTGATATGGTACATTATTTCTTTCTTAAAGGGACTTCTGTGACAGATCCAATTACAGTTCTGATTTCATGTCTGATAGCAAACACAGAGCCCAGGGTGATCTTTTCTTTTTTTCTCTGGTTCAAGCAAAGTGCAAACTCCGATGACTGACCAGAAGGAAGACTGTGAGACTGCAAAGTTTGAGTTTCTACTTAACATTTGCCTTATTATCCCCTCTAAAGGTAGGCAACCTCAAGGTGCCTGCTGGATTAATCGGGCTTTGCCTGAATGGCTTATCTGGTATAAACATACTGCACTGGGTGTCATATCCCAGGTCACCACAGCCTGACCCACAACCAAGAAGGATTTAATTGTTACAAATCCTGCAGTTCATTCTGACAGCCAAACACAACAACACTGCCTATCTCTCCTGTAAAATACCAAGTGGTATATGCTTAAAGACAGAAGACTGTCTTCTCTCTCATCAAGTCTAAGACTTCCTGACAGCCTTGAAATATACCTGGGGCGAAACAGTGACGAGGAAGTAGAGATGAGGAGATGTTATGTTTATTGAACATTTAACATTTGCCATGCTCAGCCCAGGCATTGTGTGCGTTATCTGAAGCAACCTTTACAGCAAGCCAAACTGCTTTTGCTATCCAAAACCCTTTTAAACTAAGGGTCAAAAATCCAGTGCCTTTGGAGTCAGACAGATAAGCTAAATAATTGAAGTGAGCAAGGCGAAACAGTAGAAACACAATGAAAACTGGTAACTTCTCAATGGTGGGGAGATAGAAGGGAGTGGCAGAGACCTTGGCAAAATATCTGATTTTTGTGGCTGATCACTTTAAATCTTTCAGTACTAGCCAAGTTCTTCAGTTTAAAAAAATACAAAATAAAAATTCTGTGGTCCAAACAGTACACATATATGGGTCAGATCTGGCCACTGGCCACCATCTGCCTCAGACACAGTCCTCCCAATTACCTACTGCTTCCCGGAGGCCTAACACAACAGCTGCAGGATGGGCTGGTTCTGGGTATACTGCCCAATCCCACAGATTACAGTCTCTGCTGTAGCCTTGCATTTTTATGTATTTCTGGTTTGAAGCAGTGCTTGAGCCTCTGGGCCCTTCCATTTAGAAGTCTATCTTCCTTCCCCTCTTCCCTTTACCCTCTCAAACAATGTTTTCTCACTCCGTTCCCACCCCAGCTCCCTCCCTGGACTATCTTCATCGTGTAGTCAAGTGGAAAGCTCTGAACCACACCCCTGGGGGCATGTGCATTCCTGCATTCCTATCCAGGAGACCTGGCGTACACGTGGGTGATACCCAGAATCACATCCCCTCCCCCTACCCAGACTGCTGACCATCACACCCCCTCCATACCATAGAGGCTGCTGACACCCTGTCAGTGTACAGAATTTATAAAGGAAATTCTTAAAACCAGTTCGTGACACTTGGATGTTTAGCCAGATAAAAGATATGCAAAGGTGAAGGATTTAGGAAGAGATTCTCCTGTAGAGAGTTATTGCCACACCATGAGTCCCTACCCTCTCCTCGACCCTTAAGGCTCCACTTGGAGCCTAAGAGAAGCCTGTGAACAGGTCACTGGTTCTGCTCCCGTGCAAGGCAAGGGGTGCACAGAAGTTTCCCTTAGTCAGGTGTGAACCACAGGAGAAAGCCAGCTTGGGGTCAAGCAAAGGACCTCCCAGAAGGCTGGAAGGAACCTAGCAACAAGAAGCCCAAGGGAAAAGTTGTGTGCTCACTGATTCCAGAAGGAGTTGAAAATGACCACCCAAACGCTAGACAAGGCAGCCAGCAAACTTTTCCTGGAGAAAGACAGACAGTAAATCTTTTAGCCTTTGAGGGTTGTATGGTCTGCATGGCAACTACTCAACTCTTTGTATCATGGAGGTAGGCATAAACAAGCCGAGTATGACTGTGTTCCATCAAAACTTTATTAACAAAAACAGATAGCATGCTAGACACAGTCACACAAGCCCAACTTTAACAGCGGTACCCTAGACACATCAGCCACCAGCCGGCGAGAAAGGAGGGGAGCGGGGCAGAGCTCAGTCACAGAAAATCTCATGAAGAGGCCTTCCCTGGCAGTCCAGTGGGATCCCACATACCTCGAGGCCAGAAAACGAAGAAATAAAACAAACAGTACGGTAACAAATTCAATAAAGACTTTAAAAATGGTCCACACCAACCAGCACAACATTGTAAAGCAATTAGCCTCCAATTGAAAGTTAAAAACTTTTTAAAAAATCAACGAAGAAACTGAAGGCCCCACAGTGGACACCCTTCTCCACCAACACAAGGATTGTGACCTTTTTATTTGCAATGGCACTTTCCCTCAAGGGAATTACAAACTTTAAATTACCCAGGAGGGAATTGGAGCCTCACGAATAAGAAAGCAAAATAAAGCTCCTCAACCCTTAAAAAAAATAAAAATCCACATTAAAAAAAAAAAATCTTAAAAAAAAGCTCATGAAGATCAAGTCAACATTAACATCCTGCCAAGCCTGCTACGTGGCCACTGATTCACGTGAGAATCTTTCTCACTACCCGCCCCTCTTCCCTGTATTCCTATCCTGGAGAAGTTAGAAGCTAGCCACCTGTAACCAAGCAGAGCATTATGGTGCTTACTCAGGACAGATTCCTCACCCATATCCTCTGCTTTAGCTCCTCTCTGAAGTACCTAGGTAATAATATCTGAAGGACATTTTCTGAGTTATTATAAAAGCTAAAACCCCCACCAAATGGAATAAATTAACTGCTTGATGATCAAGAGCACATAACACCGCCCTGTTACCTTGCCATCAACCAATCCGAATTGTGCACAAGATGACCAGGTACCCTGGGACCTTTGCTCACCTGGCCTTTAAAAATGATTTGCTGAAACCCGTCAGGGAGTTTGGGCTTTTTGAGCACTGTCTCAGACTCCTTGTATAGCAACTTAACAATAAATGCTCAACAAGAAATACTTCACCACAACCCTCTATCAGTAGATTGGCTTGACTGCCCTCAGGCCAGCAGACCCAAGTTTGGTTCGGTAACACAGCCAGCTGGGAAGGGAGAGAGAGAAAGCCAAAGGAAGAAAAATTGAGAAGCAGCAGCAACCAGCTTTCCTCCCAGCAAGCTTCCAGCCTGAGGAAGACAGAGCTGAGAGAGGACAGGTATTTGACACTAAATCCTATTTGGGTTGAACACACTTAATTTCTGAACTGAGACTGTGTTTCCAACTTAAAATGCCCATAGATGGACCTGTTTATTACTTAAGAGTCAGTAGAAAGATCGTGGGGGCAGGGGGGGTCGCTAGGAGGGAAAAATTAGATTGATTAAATCACTCTTTCAAAATACTGGTGACCTACAAAATCAGAGTCCAGCATTTTCTTTTCTCTGCTAAGCCCCCAGCTCTAATGGAAAAACAAATGGCGAAGTCATCCATCTCAATCCGTGCACAAGAAGCAGCTCATCACGAAAGCAGCTCGATAGTGGTAATGTTTTTGACTCCTTGTCACATCCAGTTTCTTCAACTGTCCATAATAGATATTTGATTATGGAAGATAATTGTGGATTCTTTTGTCCTTTGATAAATATTATGACAATATCTGTCTTTCTTCAGGTAAGGTGAATACTCAAATGCATTTAATCCTCCAAAAGGGGCATGATTCTCAGGGTTCTGCCTTTCTAAGTATTGGGAAGAAATGGGAACATATGGGAAGAAATGAGGGGTGAGGGCTAGCACTCCTGAAAAGCCTGTCGCTTGCAATTCAGAGCAAATGCCTAATTACAGAAGGTGCTGATCAGTTCATTAATGGCTCTTGAACCGCCCCCTAAGGGTAGTGGTTTAGTCACTAAGTCATGTCCGACTCTTGTGACCCCATGGAGTGTAGCCTGCCAGGCTCCTCTGTCCACAGGATTCTCCAGGCAAGAATACTGGAATGGGCTGCTGTTTCTTTCTCCAGGAGATCTTCACAACCCAGGGATCGAAGCTGGATCTCCTGCACTGCAGGCAGATTCTTTACCAACTGAGCTACCAGGGAAGCCCAATGAACACCGCCCCTCTACTGAATGTGAAGGGGATGGCAGAGGATGAGATGGCTGGATGGCATCACTGAGTCTATGAACATGAGTTTGAGTAAACTCTGGGAGTTGGTGATGGACAGGAAGGCCTGCGTGCTGCAATTCATGGGGTCGCAAAGAGTCGGACACGACTAAGCGACTGAACTGAACTGAACTGAATAAATGCTGACTAAATCAGCAATTTCACCATGCTGAATGGGGCCCCTGGGGCATTTGCAGGAATCAGCTGGGAGCACTTGAGTTGAAAGCTTTATTTGTTCTAAGACTAGCACAGCCAGCAGTAGAAGACTCTATCTGGCTTCCCTTAAAGATGTAAAGTATTACTTGTTTTATCTTTCATTTTCTAAGCTAAAAATGTTTTTAAAAGAAACAGTATCATCTCTAATGATCTTAGTCACTCTGTGCCGTGAATGTCATAGAATAAAGGTTATCTAACTCACATTTCAGGCTTCCCTGATAGCTCAGTTTGTGAAGGATCCTCCTGCAATGCAGGAGACCCCAATTCAATTCCTGGGTCGGGAAGATCCGCTGTAGAAAGGATAGGCTACCCACTCCAGTATTCTTGGGCTTCCCTTGTGGCTCAATTGATAAAGAATCCACCTGCCATGCAAGAGACCCTGGTTCAATTCCTGGGTTGGGAAGATCACCTGGAGAAAGGAAAGGCTACCCACTCCAATATTCTGGCCTAGAGAATTCCATGGACTGTATAGTCCATGGGGTCACAAAGAGTAGGATACTACTGGGTGACTTTCACTTTCAACTCACTTCATCTACACTTTCCAAAATGTGTAATTTCCCTGATTTCATTGTCTTTCACAACTGTCACAAAGACATGTTATTGCTTGATAATGATGTAGTCCTATTTAATTATGGCATTTGCTAGTTTCTGGCTAGTCACTAATTGCTTTATGCTTGGTTCAGTTCAGTTCAGTCGCTCAGTCATGTCCAACTCTTTGCGACCCCATGGACTGCAGCACAACAGGCCTCCCTGTCCATCACCAACTCCTGGAGTTTACTCACACTCATGTCGATTGAGTCGGTGATGCCACTCAACCATCTCATCCTCTCTCGTCCCCTTTTCCTCCTGCCCCCAATCTTTCCCAGCATCAGGGTCTTTTCCAGTTAGTCAGATCTCTGCATCAGGTGGCCAAAGTATTGGAGTTTCAGCTTCAACATCAGTCCTTCCAGTGAACACCCAGGACTGATCTCCTTTAGGATGGACTGGTTGGATCTCCTTGCAGTTCAAGGGACCCTCAAGACTCTTCTCTAATGCCGCAGTTCAAAAGCATCAATTCTTTGGTGCTCAGCTTTCTTTACAGTCCAACTCTCACATCCATACATGACCACTGGAAAGTAGTATGCTTGGTTACAGTGGAGTTTTTTTTCTTATCCTGTCCGCTGCTAGCAGGGAGAATGGATATGTGTCTGTCACCTAATTCATACAGTTCTTAGTGTAGTGTAATGTGTATCATATTTACTTAGATAATTCTTTTTCTTTTAAAATTCCACTACATCCACTCTAAAATGGTGACCAGAAGAAAAAGAGAGGAGGTTGATGATTATGCGAGTCTTGGTTGACTGCCAACTCCAGTAATCATTTCATATTTGAGAATTTTTTGCAATACCAATTTTTCATCTTAAGTAGTGAAATTAATTAAGATCTACACCTCCTCTTTTTTTCATTTTTCAGTAATGCATTGTCATTAAGAATAAAAGGCTCTCCTAATCAAGGTTGGATTTTGACTTCCAAAGGGTGGATTATGTAGAAGATTGTCAGAATACGATTTTCAAATTTAAAATGTAAATACCATTTTTAATGAAAGAAAAATTAGGTACATATTCAACCTCTTGCATTATTCATTCTATATTTCTTTTCTCACTTTCATTCAAGAAACACTCATGTAGAGTCCATCATGTCTGAGAAAGTGTCCTAAGCACTAGGATATAGCAGTGGAAGTGACAAGGCTAAAACTACTATCAAAGCAGATGAAAGTTACACAGAGATGTAAAGTAGAATGATATAAGGAAATGACTCAATAATAAATTTAGGTTGAGTGGTCCAGGAAAGGCCTCTCTGAGAAGGTGAATTACAGTTGATCTGGATGATGAGAAACAACCGTGCAAAGATCAAGTAAGAACAAAAATACTCTGGATGGAGAGAAGTGTAAATGCAAAGGACCTAGAGTAGGAATAGATTTCAGGGAGCAGAAAGAAGCTTAGTGTGGCTGAAGCTTTGTGGGAGGTGTGAGATGTGAAAAAATGAGCACAGAAGGGGAAGCAAGGGTCATAGGATGAGGGCTTCTCAAGAAGGGATAAGAACTTTGGATCTTATTCTGTTATACAGGAAATCAGACAAAGGGGGGATATTTAAGTCACAAGAATAATGTAATCATAATCCAATCTATATTTTTAATATTATATTCTGGCTGCTATAGGAAGAGTGGATTGTGAGAAGACAAGAATAGAAAATAAATACAGCAACTATGATGCTCCTCCAGGCAAGAGATGTTGATGTCTTGGTGTAGGATGGTAGAGAAAATGGAGAGAAGTGGAAGAATTCCAGATAGACTTTGAGGTTGAGTTGGTAGGCCTTTGCTGAAGGGAATAGAAGGAATAAGAATAATGCTTAGATTTTTGTCTTGAGCAACCAGGTGGTGCTACCTATGAACTGGATCTGCAGGAGAAGACCAGAGTGGGCAGGTCAGCAAAAAAATGAAAGTGACTTTGGTCATTTTAGGTTTGAGATATCATTTGGAGACCCAAAGAGACCAGATAGGCAGACAGTGTTGGAGAAGTTCAGGATGGTTATAAATGTTTGAGAATTATCCATATAAAATGGTGCTTGGAGCCATGGGATAGATGAAGCCACCAAGGGAGAGAAGGACAGAAGGAAGAGTGAAGAAAATATCCAAGGGGAAAGGCCCTGGCACGGTCCACTATTTAGAATAGCAAGAAGAAAGAAGATTCATTTTAGAAGCCTGCAAAGAAGCAGCTGGCAAAGTAGGGGAAAAACCAAGCAAGTGTAGTGTCACCAAAGTCACAAGAAAGTGTTCTAGGAAGAAAAAAAATACCCAGCTGCACCTAATGCTGAGGAGATGCCAAATAAAAGTAAGGGAAGAGGTGTATCCCTTATAATCTTCAGGCACACAGACACCACTGGTGAGCAATTCAACAACAGTCTCAAGGATTTACATGGTGGTCATTGGCTAAGATTTCACACTCCTAATACAGGGACGGGGATTTGATCCCTGGTCAGGGAACTAAGATGCCACGTGTTGCAGGGCAAATAAGCCCGTGTGCTCTAGAGCTGGTGCACCACAATGAAGATGAATCCTAAATAAATAAATATATTTTAATTGTTAAAAAAAAAATAAAAAGAACAGTTTCAAAGGAGAGGTGCTGTCAGAAGCTCAATTAAATGAAGTCTGTAGCTATAGGACAGTCACTTAGGACATTTCACTGAGACAAGTTGAAAAGTAATAGGGAAGTCTCTAGAGGGCCATTTTCCTCCCCAATAAATATTTATTGGCCAAGTGCTAAGTGCAAGGCACTGTGCTAAGTATTTTTGAGGCATAGAAAAATAAATATTGTGTAATACATGCTTTAAAAATCTGACAATATGTGGTAGAATACTGGGAAAGTTATAATAGTCATCTGTATCTGTTATTATTGCCATAATAATGCTGCATAGCAAACTGCCCCCAAACTCAAATACAATAAGCTTTGATTATTTTTCATCAACCAGCTGGGAGGATCTGCTGATCAGGGTCACGCTCAGCTAACCTGGGCTGAGCTTGCCCACATGTCTAAGTTTAGGGCTGTTCTAATGCTGGGAACTTTGTGAGCACAGGGGCTGTACATCCATCCATGAGGCCAGCCCTGTCCTTCAGTTTGGAAAAATATCATCTGCCAAAGAGGAGGAAGCCAAAATACAAAGAGGAACAGAGATATTTACTAAAGAGGCTGGTGGCTCAGATGGTAAAGAATCTGCATGCAATGCAGGAGACCTGGGTTCGATCTCTGGGTTGGGAAGATTTCCTGGAGAAGGGAATGGTTACCCACTGCAGTATTCTGGCCTGGAGAATTCCACTGACAGAGGAGCCTGGTGAGTTACAATCCATGGGGTCGCAAAGAGTCAGAAACAACTGAGCGACTAACACAAAACAATCCTGTTGAGCCTGAATCCAAGACTATTTGAGGTCTTCCATCCTAGATTTCCTTTGAAAACCCCAAACTCCACTCTATAGTGAATACAGTCTGAATTGAGCTCTGTCACTTGCAACCCAAAGAGTTTCTGACTAGTACATCCAAATTAGAATTTGGGTGCCTAAAAAAAATAATCCACTGATGATTATCTAATCAAAGAGATATGTTTAAAGGCAGATTTTAGAAAGATTGATTCTCACAGGCTGGTTGGAAGAGATAAGAGCCTGCTGAAAGGAAGTGTAGCTTTCAAAAATTTCAGAATTTAGTTTCTGGGGATAAAAAGGAGAATCCCATTTCCTGTTGCCGAGCTGGTACTTGGTTGGTGCCCAGAGGTGCAGCCCTGCCAGTCATTAAATGCTAGCATCCATTCTGATAAGTGACAGGCACATTTTCTGGTTGGTAAGCACCTTGATGATCATCTCCTACCCTACCCCTACACTTAGGCTTCAGTATATCTTCAATAAAGTGAAATTGCTTGGAAATATTTTAGAATTTGGGGTTTCCCAGGTGGTGCAGTAGTAAAGAATTCACCTGTCAATACAAGAGACACAGGTATGATCCCTGGGTCAGAAAGATGCCCTGGAGAAGGGAACGGCAGCCTGTTCCATTATTCCTGTTCCAAGTATTCTTGCCTGGAAAATTCCACGGACAGAGGAGCCTCGTGGACTTCTGTCCACAGGGTCACAAGGAGTCAGACACAGCTGAGCAGAGCACACACGCATTTTAGAATACTGTTTTCTCTGCCTGTGATGCATGACCTCAATTATTTCCACTTCGGCTATCAAGATGCACAGAAATAAATTTGCCTGAGGCCTGGATGGACTGGCTCCCCATGAGAGGGACTGACTTCACTCCTTCTCTGACCTAGTCATGCTGAAATAATCAGAGCAGAGCCCAGCAGAATGCAAATGGCAATAGCATCCAGACTATCAAAGACACCGACAGGAAGCTGACATCTGGCCACAAGACAGCTGAAGCAGACAGGCTGGGGGAGAGTCAGGGTGATGCCACAGAGAAAATGAAGAAATGATAAACTCTAAGAGTCATGTTGGCAATGCACAAAGGATTGCTGAGTTGACTTGTATTACCAACAAAATCCAGGAGGTCAGGGCCTGTGGAATATCCAGGCCAAAAAGATGATGTGTCACCCTCCCTCCTGCCTCTAACACCTCTCCCACTGGCTGCTGCTCACAATTCCACCATCCAAACGCTTTCAGGGAGAATGGATATATGTATATGTATGGCTGAGTGCCTTTGCTATTCACCTGAAACTATCACAATGTTAATTGTGACTAGCCAATATTAATTGGCTATTCCCCAATACAAAATACAAAGTTTAAAAAATTTAAAAAAATAATTCTACTATCCAAATGCTATTCTTTTGTCTAAGGAAATAATCAAGCAATGGACAGTGATTGAAGCTTTTTTCACAATAGTAATAATTTGAAAACAACCTCCATGTCCAAACTTAGCTGGCTTCCTGTGACTGGCTGGATAAATTATGATGTGATCATACAGTGAGATACTGTAATTCCATTTAGTCAAAGCTGTGTCCCATGTTACCCCTACCTACATGGGAATCTTAGCAGTTTCAGTTTTAGATGAGGCTATTGTCATCTTGAACAAAATCAGAATTCTTTTTGTCAGAAAGAAGTGAGAATAGATATTCATAAGGAGCTTGTAGCATCTACCATGCAACTTATATGTCCTGTAATCTGTGATTGTTTAAGTAATGAATGGTACAGTCACAGGATGGAATACTCTGTGTGGTGGTCCGTAGCTATGAAGAAGAATGAAGTTCTATGAAGTTCTATGGTAAATGTCCTAGATATTTTTTTAATTTCATTCTGTTTTTTAAAAATATTTATTCATTTATTTATTTGGCTGCCTCAGGTCTTAGTTGGGTTAGAGTTAGCTAGCATACAGGACCTGTGCTGTGGGGCATGCAGGATCTTGGGTGGCTCACAGGCTCTGGAGTTCATGAGCTCAGCAGGGCTTAGCTGGTCTGCAACATGTGGGATCTTAGTTCCCTGACCAGGGTTTGAATCCGTGTCCCCTGCATTGGAAGGCACTGGACCACCAGGAACGTCCCCATCCTAGACATTTTAAATGAAAACAGCAAGCTCAAGAAATGCAAATGATATGATGTGTGTGTATATCTCTTTATAAGTGCATATAAAATTCATGGAAGGTTTTATTTTTTTAAAATTATCAGTAATTATTTTTGGAAGATGAGACTGAGAAGGAGTGCAATATTTACTTTTCACTTCAACCCATACTCTGTTTTTATAAATGGAACCAGAGAAGTTGGTACGAAAATATTCAGGATACTCTGATAATTTGCTTTCAGATAGGTCTAAATGTAGCAACACTGTGGACATATCTGCCTGGTTCCTGCCCTCTGAGATCCGCAGCTAAAGGTCTATTATCCAGGTTTTCTCTTCAGCAAAATAGGCTCATCGACAGAAAGAAGCATATACCCACCCACGATTCTGTCTCAGACAGAAGTCTACCCCAAGGCTTTGGAGGGCAACTTCAGTTCCTCTCCATGTTACTTTCTTATCTAAGGTAAAGGATATACTCCCAACTCGCTCAGTCATGTCCAACTCTTTGCGACCCCATGGACTGTAGCCTACCAGGCTCCTCCGACCATGGGATTCTCCAGGCAAGAATACTGGAGTGGGTTGCCATTTCCTTGTTCTTGATCTTAGTTCCCCAACCAGGGATCAAATCTGAGCCCCAGCAGTGAAAGCACTGAGTTCTTACCATGGACCATCAGGGAATTTCCGTCTTGTTTCTAAAATCATTTTGATAGTCTGATTTATTTTTAATTACCTGCAATAAAAGTTCTTCTTTGTATTTAAGTTAAAACCCTCTCTGTGGCCTATAAATTCCAGTTTTATCAGGCTGGTAGAGAGTTGGTCACTATCTTCCATGTTGTAGTTGAAAACTGGAACATCTCCTAATGACTGAAGAAATTAAGCTTGTATATCCTGAGCTCACAAAACTAACCTGTAGCAGTTCAAAGAGAAATGTAAAGTTTCTTTTTAATCCTGAATTTTATAATTTGTGAGAATGTTGCACTCTGCTCCATGATACAGCTACAACTGATTCACATGAAAATAATCTTCCCTTCACCACCAGGGCTTGAATACAGCTGTGTTGTGTTTTTGCAAAGACTACTCTCAACACTATGTTCCCTCAGATTATGCATCCACATGACCTCACCCTTCAGACTTCTCAACTTTTAAGTCCATAGACATGGGCCCCAGTTCTTCAGTTCTTTACATTTTCCATCGTTTTCCTCCAAAGCTTATGCCAACTTGGAACTACCCTTAAAGCATGGTGCTCACAAACTCACTGTTTATACTCCAGTGAGATACTTTTGACAAAGGTCCATATTTATAGCCTCATTTTCTCTCCCCTTTTGTTTGTACACTCACTACTTATCTGTGCCTCTACTCTCTGGAAAAGGAAGAATGCATTTAATGGTCAAGTCAGTATTACTGAGTTCCTCCACTAAAGACTGGTGCATCATTGAACAGTGTACAACCAGACTGATTAACATGCCATAGAGAAGATAATGAAAGATAAACTAGAAAAATCCAAGGAAAGTTATCATAGAGTGTGCAAGTTATAGAATAGAAATAGTTATAGGACCGTCCATGGGATAGTTACAGAAATAATTTTAGAATCGTCCATGGGATTTTCCAGGCAAGAATATTGAAGTGGGTTGCCATTTCCCTCTCCAGGGGAATCTTCCCTACCCAGGGATCAGACCCAGGGATCAAACCCAGGTCTCCCACATTGCAGGCAGACTCTTTATGGTCTGAGCCACCGGGGAAGCCCATAGAATAGAAAATCTGTTCTGAAATCAGTAACAGATGCAGGAAATCAGGCAAGTGTCTCCATAAAGTGAACAACCACATGGTAAGTTTCTGGGACACCCAGCATCTGTCCCAATCCCACGCGCTTACCTTTAAGAAAGCCAATCTGCTCGCTACTTCACTCAGCTTCAGTGGGAGGACACCCCGGGAAATCCGCTGTGTTCCCTGCCCAGTGCTGGACCCTCCTGCCTGCCACGCCCAGCCTGTTCTGATGAATTGGGTTCTTGTCCTTTCTTCCCAGCTGCTGCCTTTGACCTCACCAAACTGTCAGTGTCCAGTATTGTTTCTCTTATACTAAACTTGGCTGCCCGAAACTGCATTCACCCCTCAAACTACATCTTCTTTTCATAGCACCAGAGAAAGGGCCAGCATAGTCTCAGCACATCCTCCAGATAAAACCCAGGCTGGAACTAACCAGGAAGATTGAAATGACTGCTGGGATGGTCTGAGTCTCTGAAGAAGAGAACTGGACAGTGGTCTCGCAGAATCTCCGGTATATTTGCAAAAGAAATGTTTTTGTCCAGGTACACATAGTTCAATTTGAATAATATATATGATAGGGCTCCACTGATTGTAGTTCCAGAATTGGAAATGTAAAAAATTCTAGAAGGGTTTGGATAGAAACTAGCAAAGAATAAGCATAGAATAAATTCAAGGCAAAACATGCCTTGTATATTTCTGTTGTAGATGGAAATCTTTATAAGGTTATAAAAAAAGTGATTTCTGTTTACAATAGCCAGGACATGGAAGCAACCTAGATGTCCATCAGCAGATGAATGATAAGAAAGCTGTGGTACATATACATAATGGAATATTACTCAACTATTAAGAAGAATGCATTTGAATCAGTTCTAATGAAGTGGATGAAACTGGAGCCTATTATACAGAATGAAGTAAGTCAGAAAGAAAAACACCAATACAGTATATTAATGCATATATATGGAATTTAGAAAGATGGTAACAATGACCCTATATGCGAGACAGCAAAAGAGACACAGATGTAAAGAACAGACTTTTGGATTTTGTGGGAGAAGGCAAAGGTGGGATGGTTTGAGAGAATAGCATTGAAACATGCATATTATCATAGGTGAAATAGATCACCAGTCCAGGTTGGATGCATGAGACAAGGTGCTCTGGGCTGGTGCACTGGGATGACCCTGACAGATGGGATGGGGAGGGAGGTGGGAGGGGGTTCAGGATGGGGAACACATGTGCGCCCATGGCTGATTCATGTCAATGTATGGCAAAAACCACCACAATATTGTAAAGTAATTAGCCTCCAATTAAAATAAATAAATTAAAAAATAAAAATAAAATAAGTGATTCTCCTGCCAAAAGTAAGAAGGAATTATTGTAATTATGAGTATCTTTCCCTGAAAAATCTTTAAATAAAATTTCTTTGCCATCCAGAGGCCAGAGTATACAGTGAATTGATCAGTGATCCTTAAATATGCTTAACTATCAGAAGTAAAAAGAAAAAAAATTAAAGGTGGATTCCGGGCCAGGTGGATTAGGATCTCATGAGAAGGAGTCAGGAAGTCTATTTTTAAAGCGTTAAATCTGTTTCTGGAGATTGGTTAGATATGGGAGTCATTGTAGAAATCTACATCCTATGGTACCTTCCAGAGTTAAGATTAAACTTTTGTTTCCTGAGGCTGGCAGTAGTGATGGGTTTCTTTCTTGCTATTTTGAATTTTTAAATAATAATCTCTGTTTCTCATCAAGCCCAAGGTCACTTTGGTGGATACCAGCCCAATTTATAATAATCATTTCTTCTCTAAGAATTTGCCAGTCTCTAGAGAGGGCACCCAGCAGAACTTTCTTTATGACATGACCCAACTGCTGGCCTCAGTTTAGTGGAAAAGGAATGTTCCAAGCTCAGAAACCCATCCCCAACCCCAGAAATCTGATATCAGGAGCAAGAAAGAAAGTTAGACATTGTGGACTTGGCAACTGTGGCTGCCACCTTCCACTGAACTGAGAAGCAGAAAAAGCTGATCCCAAGAAAGAATACAACAAATACACAGAAGCAGAATGAGAGAACAGAGAGGGTGCTCTCTGGATCCCCAGTGGGTTTCCAGACCTACTGCAACATCCCCAAGGCCTAACTGCATTTGGGTTAGCCTTTGGGTGCATAAGGCACCTCTCTTCCTTTTATAATTAATTTTGTATATTTTAAAGTGAAGTCGCTCAGTCTTGTCTGACTCTTTGAGACCCCATGGACTGTAACCTAGCTGGCTCCTCCATCCATCCACAGAATTTTCCAGGCAAGAGTACTGGAGTGGGTTGCCAATTCCTTCTCCAGGGGAAATTCCCAGCCCAGGAATCGAACCTGGGTCTCCTGCATTGTAGGCAGACACTTTTACCATCTGAGCTACCAAGGAAGCTATCTCAAATGTAACTTGCAGCAAGTAGTCAATCTAATGTGCCTCAGTTCAGCTCAGTTCAGTCGCTCAGTCGTGTCCGACTCTTTGCGACCCTATGAACAGCAGCACACCAGGCCTCCCTGTCCATTACCAACTCCCGGAGTCTACCCAAACTCATGTCGGTGAGTCGGTGATGCCATCCAACCATCTCATCCTCTGTCGTCCCCTTCTCCTCCTGCCCCCAATCCCTCCCAGGATCAGGGTCTTTTCCAGTGAGTCAACTCTTCGCATGAGGTGGCCAAAGTATTGGAGTTTCAGCTTCAGCATCAGTCCTTCCAATGAACACCCAGGACTGCTCTCCTTTAGGATGGACTGGTTGGATCTCCTTGCAGTCCAAGGGACTCTCAAGAGTCTTCTCCAACACCATAGTTCAAAAACATCAATTCTTCGGTGCTCAGCTTTCTTCACAGTTCAACTCTCACATCCATACATGACCACTGGAAAAACCATAGCCTTGATTAGATGGACCTTTGTTGGCAAAGTAATGTCTCTGCTTTTTAATATGCTATCTAGGTTGCCCATAACTTTCCTTCCAAGGAATAAACATCTTTTAATTTCATGGCTGCAATCACCATCTGCAGTGATTTTGGAGCCTACTTGTACTTAATAATGACATCTTGAGGTTAGAGAAGTTCCATGGTCCTCAGTAGAGACTAAAGTCATTCTTTTCCCAACTCTAATAGTTCAGAGGACACAGGACAACTTCCTTTATTTCCAAAGATCTACATACACTGTGTATCTATTAAGACTGGGCGGGGGGGGCGGGGGGTGGTGGGGAGTCAACTACTTTCTTTATTAACACAGAAAAAAATGTTCCAAACATGATCTAGGACAAAATTGTTTTGTAAGATTATTTACAAGCTGCCTCTGGGAAAAAATTATCATTCCTGAATAAAAATGCTTAAGCAATTTTCTGATAAACTTTAATTAGCTTAAGGCCTCTTCTGGGAATTTGGTACCCACACGCTCAGCTGCCTGTTTGTCAGGAATCAAATGATATTTAACCAGACATTGCTTTTTATTATATCCAGTCCAACCAAGATCATCTAGCCAAACTCTTTCCTTAGAAGATATTCTTACCAAAAGCAAGTCTTTGAATTGGCCAATAGAATCTGTTTGCTTGCAGGGAGTGTGAAATAAAATTTTGACACCAACTCATAACAAAATTGTCTGAAAAAATTTAAAATCAGGTTGTTGGGCCTCAATAAGGACCTTTTTAAAAAAAAAGTTATTATTGGAGTATAACTGCTTTATGATGTTGTGTTAGTTTTTGCCGTGCCACAAAGTGAATCAGCTACATGGATACATATATCCCCTCCGTCTTGAGGCTCCCTCCCACCCACCCCTCCCTCATCACCCCGCTCTAGGTCAGCGCAGAGCACTGAGCTGAGCTCCCTGTGCTATTCAGCAGCTTCCCACTGGCTATTTAACACACGGTAGTCTATATGTGTCAGTGCCACCCTCCCAATGTGTCCCACCCTCCCCTTTTCCCCCTGGGGTCCACATGTCTGTTCTCTACCCATAAGGACCATTTTCTTTATCACTGTTGAAGTTTCCTTTAGACCACCAGCTGTAACTTTACTTTAGACAAGCTTTTGTTGCTTTGTTCAAAAAGAGGCAATTCAATTTTGATAACAGATTAGAATATCTGCTGGGGATTTTTCTTGAGCTATTCAAAGTCTTATTGCTATATTATTTGAAATGCTTAGAATTGTGCCTAAAAATTTTGCCTCTCTTCTGTTCCCTCACCTTTAATCTTGTTCATTGAAAAAAATGGTTTGGCATCTGATATAACTTATTTGCTTCTCCTGGAAAAATTCCTTCTTTTTTCCTCCTTTCTTCCTGGTGTTACTAAGATCCTAACTGCTAGGGATACTTCAAAACAACATCACTATCATTTTGTCAATTAACATATGCGTGTGTTCCTTCATTAGTTCAAATCTTTGTTAGTAGCCACTAACAAAGTACTATGTGCAAAGTACCCTTGACATTTTCTGTCCTTCAGAAAATGGTAGAAAAAAACAGTTCAGTAATGCAACAGGTAGGCCACTTCACATTTCAGAATTACATTCACATACATACCAGCTGTATTTAAGGGACTAGATTTAAGGGACTAGGTCTGATAGACAGAGTGCCTGATGAACTATGGACAGAGGTTCGTGACATTGTACAGGAGACAGGGAGCAAGAACATCCCCAAGAAAAAGAAATGCAACAAAGCAAAATGGCTGTCTGAGGAGGCCTTACAAATAGCTGTGAAAGAAGGGAAACAAAAAGGAAAGATATATCCATTTGAATGCAGAGTTCCAAAGAATAGCAAGGCAAGATAAGAAAGCCTTCCTCAGTGATCAATGCAAAGAAACAGAGGAAAACAATAGAATGGGAAAGACTAGAGATCTCTTCAAGAAAATTAGAGATACTAAGGGAACATTTCATGCAAAGATGGGCTTAATAAAGGACAGAAATGGTATGGACCTAACAGAAGCAGAAGATATTAAGAAGAGGTGGCAAGAATACACAGAAGAACTACACAAAAAATATCTTCATGACCCAGGTAATCACAATGGTGTGATCACTGACCTAGAGCCAGACATCCTGGAATGTGAAGTCAAGTGGGCCTTAGGAAATATCACTACAAACAAAGCTAGTGGAGGTGATGGAATTCCAGTTGAGCTATTTCAAATCCTGAAAGATGATGCTGTAAGTGCTGCACTTAATATGTCAGCAAATTTGGAAAACTCAGTAGTGGCTACAGGACTGGAAAATGTCAGTTTTCATTCCAATCCCAAAGGACGGCAATGCCAAAGAATGCTCAAACTACCACACAATTGCACTCATCTCACACACTAGTAAAGCAATGCTCAAAATTCTCCAAGCCAGGCTTCAACAGGACATGACCGTGAACTTCCAGATGTTCAAGCTGAATTTAGAAAAGGCAGAGGAACCAGAGATCAAATTGCCAACATTCACTGGATCATTGAAAAAGCAGAGAGTTCCAGAAAAACATCTATTTCTGCTTTATTTACTATGCCAAAGCCTTTGACTGTGTGGATCACCAAAAACCATGGAAAATTCTTAGAGAGATGGGAATACCAGACCATGTGACCTGCCTCTTGAGAAACCTATATGCAGGTCAAGAAGCAACAGTTAGAACTGGACATGGAACAACAGACTGGTTCCAAATAGGAAAAGGAGTACGTCAAGGCTGTATATTGTCACCCTGCTTACTTAACTTATATGCAGAGTACATCATGCAAAATGCTTGGCTAGAGGAAGCACAAGCTGGAATCAAGATTGCCGGGAGAAATATGAATAACCTCAGATATGCAGTTGACACCACCCTTATGGCAGAAAGTGAAGAGGAACTAAAGAGCCTCTTGATGAAAGTGAAAGAGGAGAGGAAAAAGTTGGCTTAAAGCTCAGCATTCAGAAAACTAAGATCATGGCATCTGGTCCCATCACTTCATGGCAAATAGATGGGGAAACAGTGGCATGCTTTATTTTTCTGGGCTCCAAAATCACTGCAGATGGTGACTGCAGCCATGAAATTAAAAGACGCTTACTCCTTGGAAGGAAAGTTATGACCAACCTAGACAGCATATTAAAAAACAGAGATTATTACTTTGCTGACAAAGGTCTGTCTAGTCAAAGCTATGGTTTTTCCAGTAATCATGTATGGATATGAGAGCTTGACTATAAAGAAAGCTAAGAGCCAAAGAATTGATGCTTTTGAACTGTGGTGTTGGAGAAGACTCTTGAGAGTCCCTTGGACTGCAAGGAGATCCAACCAGTCCATCCTAAAGGAGATCAGTCCTGGGTGTTCATTGGAAGGACTGATGCTGAACCTGAAACTCCAATATTTTGGCCACCTGATGTGAAGAGCTGACTCATTTGAAAAGACCCTGATGTTGGGAAAGATTGAGGGCAGGAGGAGAAGGGGACAACAGAGGATGAGATGGTTGGATGGCATCACGGACTCAATGGACATGAGTTTGGGTAAACTCCAGGAGCTGGTGATGGACAGGGAGGCCTGGCGTGCTGCCGTTCATGGGGTCACAAAGAGTCAGACACCACTGAGTGACTGAACTGAACTGAACATACTAGCTGACACTGAGAAGATTTTAATGTTGGAAAATGTATAACTGTACTGAGATGTTTCAAAGATGCACTTAATTCATCTTATTGTGTGACCCAAAGCAGTTGTCCTAAGGATCCTCATCTGCTTCCTTCAAATCTCTTTCCTCCTGTCCCAATTCTAGCAAGTGACTGACTTTTTTCTTTCTCTCTCTCAACTCCCCTTACATTAGTCTAATATCCCAAACTAAAGCTGCTCTTTCAGGAGCTTCTGGTCCTTTCTAGCCATTCAACACTTTTTGAGCCTTTGCAACTGTATTCTGTCTGTGAGTTTTAGTCCAGGTCTGGAAACTTTCCTGTCAACCAGATGTCCTTCCCCTTTATTTGGGGGCTGAGAGGAGTAACAGGACTGTTAATACTCATATAATAATATCAAGTTGGGAGAAACATCAACAATCTCAAATACACAGATGATACAACTCTAATGGCAGAAAGTACAGAGAAATTGAAGAGCCTCTTGATGAGGGTGAAAGAGGAGAGTGAAAAAGTTGGCTTGAAACTCATTCAGAAAACTAAGATCATGGCATCCAGTCCCATCACTTTATGGCAAATAGGAGGGGAAAAAGTGGAAACAGTGACAGATTTTATTTGCTTGAGCCCCAAAATCACCGCAGATGGTGCCTGCAGCCAGGAAATTTAAAGATGCTTGTTCCTTGGAGGAAAAGCTATGACAAACCTACATAGCGAATTTAAAAAGCAGAGACATCACTTTGCCAACAAAGGTCTGAATAGTCAAAGTTCTGGTTTTTCCAGTAGTCATGTACGGATGTGAGAGTTGGACCATAAAGAAGGCTGAATACCAAAGAACTGATGCTTTCAAACTCTGGTACTGGAGAAGACTCTTAAGAGTCCGTTGGACAGCAAGGAGATTAAACCAGTCAATCCTAAAGGAAATCAACCCTGAATATTCATTGGAAGGACTAATGCTAAAGCTGAAGCTCCAGTACTTTGGCCACCTGATGTGAAGAACCAACTCATTAGAAAAGACCCTGGTGCTGAGAAAGATTGAGGGCAGGAGGGAAAGGGGGTGACAAAGGATGAGATGGTTGGATGGCATCATCAATTCAATGGACATGAGTTTGAGCACACTCGGGGAGATGGTCAAAGACAGGGAAGCCTGGCATGCTGCAGTTCATGGGTTCGCAAAGAATCAGACACAACTTAGTAACCAAACAATAATAACTCTGTCTCCAGTAAAGCTAAGATCATACAATGTGGAATAAAGGCCAGAGACAATTTTGAAGTATCAAGGGCACCTAAAAGAGTGGGAGATCATTTCTATTTGTGAGGATTAGCCAAGTGTCACAAATCAGCAGATGGAAGTCGACTCCAAGTTCACACGTCAATCACCTAGAGCACTTATGAAGCCTGATTCCCGTGTGAACCAAGAACGTGCCCCACCAGGCCTCACTTCCTGACGTACCGCGGCCCAGGCAAAGCTGTTTCTAGCTTCACTTGTCTCCAGATGTCCTGGGCATTTGCTGAGGGATGAGTCAGAGCTGTCATGGGCCAGCACAATGGCATCGCACAAAGCATGGAAGAGTTTCTGCCAGTGCCTTTGCCATGAAGCAACCCACCGGCATAGTTAACAGGGTGGGCCTGAGACTACTGTCCTTAGAAGGGCTGGCTTGCAAGATGGTCCTCTGACTACATCTGGGAACTTGATTTCCAGGAGAGTTTCCACTGTTCCCAGAACTGATACAAGTGGTTCAGTGTGCTGATCTGTGAAACCCACATGGTTCAGACTGAACACCTGCTTTCCTCTGAGGAGTCTAGAATTTTAGTCTATGCTAGGGAAAGTATATGCCTATGCCACCAGTCCCCAGGAAAAACCCTGGGTACTGAGTCTCTAAGAAGCTGACCTGGTCACAACCCAGTGCTGGAGAGATCAAGCCCAGCCTGTGCAGTTTCACCGGGAAAGGGCCTTTGGGGGTTTGTGTCTCGTTTCCCCCAGGCTTCACCCCGTTTAACATGTCTCTGTGCCAATTTTTCTTTGAACACTTTTGCCTTGAGGACTGTTGTAAGTCCTGAGAGTCCTACTAGCAAACTGCTAAAACTGGGCATGGTCTTGGAACTCCTGACACACGACCCCTCCTACTTAAATGGGCTCATCTCCTTACACTCCTGCCCTTTCTCACTCTGCTTCTTTCTGTTCCTTGAACAATTTAAATTCTTTCCTGCCCCAGGGCCTTTGCACGTACTACCTCATCTGCCCGGAATGCTCTTCCGCTGTCTCTTCTTACGGCTCATCCTTCACACTTCAACTTATATGTAACCTCTTCAGATCCCTTCTCTGACCACCACCAGCTGACTTATCACCTCTCACATCACCTGTTTATTTACTGTCCATCAACCTTCAACCTAAATTGTCTTTACTTACTTGAATACAATTAGACTGCAGTTTCAAAAGGTGTGGGACCTATTTGTTCACACAATAATCTAACATTTATGACACAGAAATAATTCAATGTATATCTGTAGATAGAGTAAATGAATACATCCCTGCATTCTGATCAAACTATCCAAGGAGGGAGAAGGAGACATTTAGAAATCCATCCTAGCTTCTTCCATCCTATTGGAAGTCCATCTTGTATACAACAGAATTTCTTACTTGAAAAGGAGAAGACTCAGTTGTTCTTTCTGTGTATGTGTCCTCAGTGCTAATTTCAGCAGTTCTCTTGAGATCCTACAAACATTTCAGTCCCCGCTCTAACAACTGGCTGTAATTGACCTGAACTCATATTTCACTTGAGACCCAAGAATTAGTAGTGATCCTACTCACTAATGGCAAGAACTCAGAATCCGATAAGGCAAGACTCTGTCCCCATAGCTCAGAATTCTACTCCCTAGTGACCTTCTCCTTTTTGTATATTGTTATGGAATTTATTGCTTCCCTTGTGGCTCAGCGGGTAAAGAGTCTGCCTGCAATGCGGGAAACCTGGGTTTAATCCCTGGGTTGGGAAGATCCTGTGGAGGAGGGAAAGGCTACCCACTCCAGTATTCTGGCCTAGCGAACTCCATGGATTGTACAGTCCATGGGGTCACAAAGAGTCAGATACAACTGAGTGACTTTCACTCTCACTTTCATGAGATTTATAACTGTATACTGATGCTGAACATTTTTTTTTAAATTTCAGTTTAGATTTTAAGAATCAGTTGCTCTACAAAACCACGAAATAATGTTGCCAAAGCATGAAACAAAGAGAAGTGTGAGCAGCCTTCTTAATAATTTCCTTTCTTCCAGGAGCTCTTGGATCATCCGAAAGACCTGTACTCAGAAACGTCATTCTTAACTCTGTCAAGTGGAAAAAGCAGAGATCAAAAACAAGGGCTCGCCCTAAAACACACTGGCCTTTAAGGAATCCTTCACGATCAGAGTTCAAAGCCAGAAGACTTCTATGGAGCACTACAGCTCATCTGGCTATCTAGGATAAGGCTTTATTTTGCAAAAACTTTATTTTTCTACCTAGAGGAAAACTACTTATTCTCCAAAAATCTGATCAGATACCACTTCCTTGGCAAAGCCTTTCCGAATTCCACAGACATTAGTAGCTCCCTGCCATTTGGGGAAACCTTTGCCATAGCACCACGAAGATATTGTATTTTAATTATTTGTTTATGTGTCTTTCTCCCCCCAGCCAGGCTATGAATTCTTTAAAGCAGCCAACTTCATCCAATTTTGTATCTTTATATTTTGGTGGCTTCATAAATACTGATCAACTGTCAAAAGAATCAGAATTGAAACTGTAGGTATATGATTCCAAGTACTAACCTCTGGCCTGTTAAAGAAAGCTGATGAGTAATAGCATGTAACGTTGGGTTTATTTATTTATTTACAGCATTCTAAAAGATTTGATACAAAAATTTCTAAGGAATTTTGTAGATCAAGGGAAGCATCAAGTGTTTTCTCTCTTCCTTTGAATACAGACAGGCTGTAAATCCAAATTTTCTTTCCATGAAGGGGTTTTACAGCCTATACTCTGTCGATTCCATTTACAATTTAGAGTATAGATCCCACTGGAGCCCACCACCCCCACCTTACTTCATCCAGGCTGTGCATTCTGGGAGGTCTTTACACACCAAGGGAATGTTAATGTCCAAACTTTATGAAAAAGCAGCTGTAGGAAAATTAACTAATGAAGACCAGGGCCACAGGAAGAGAATTCTGGTGTGTGTGATGGCTCATCTCCGGGGAGATTTACTACCCCACCTGAAAAGACATGCTGCTGTGTGACAGGAATTTATTTACAGTTCAAGCCTGACCTTTTTCCGTGTTGAGGGAGATTGTATTACTGGGTAGCTTGGGGATTTATTGTCCCTGTTTAGCAGCAATGACATTTCCTGACTATGGGCTGCAGAGACCCTTCTAAGCTCCCGCAGAGAAAATCCTGGCCCCGAGGCCCCTCCTGCACTGAGGGGCGGGCTTCTTGGGGCAAAGTATTAATAGCTTTAAAGGACAAGGTTTACTGGGAGAGAGCACAGGGGACAGTGTGGTGAGAAAAACAAGCAGGCTGCCGTGCTGCCGCCCACAGACATCAAGACAAATACAGTCAAGTCACTGGGGGACACTAGAGTCCTGCAGTGTGAAGTCAGGTGGCAGACGTGAGCATGTAAAACCGCAGGAAAATGAAATAGAAGCCCCTTCCCCTCTCCCCATCTTTTTGGCCTCTCTCTGCACCATATCTAGGTCAGAGCACCACATCGTTCCAAACCAGAGAAGGGATTCTCAGAATGGCCTCTGCCAAACAGCTCCAATTTCAGGTCATCTTTGTAGATGCACCAAGTGAACTGCCAAACTAGGACGTGAGCATCGTCAATTTCTTTTTGCTAAATCTGCATTTCTTTTCTCCACCCTCCCCATTGCAATAAAACTTGTGGGTTTTTTTTAATGTTTTATTTATTAATTTTTGGCTTTGCTGGGTGTTTGTTTCTGCACACGGGCTCTCTCTGGTTACAGTGAGCAGAGCAGGGGCTACTCACTAGATGTGGTGCACAGGCTTCTCGTTCCAGTGGCTTCTCTCATCACAGAGCACAGGCTTTAGGGTGCCCGAGCTTCAGTAGTTGCGGCTCAAGGGCCCCAGAGCCAGTGGCTCAGTAGTTGCAGCATACAGGCCTAGTTGCCCGCCCCATGTGGAATCTTCCTGGACCAGGGATCAAAGCTGTGTTGGCAGGCAGGTTCTTAACCACTGGACTGCCAGGGAGCTCCAACTTTGTGAGTTTTAAATATATATATATATTTCAAAAAAAATTTCCTTGGAGATTATATATATATATAATCTCCAAGGAAATTTAGAATAAAAAAAATTCTCAGACTAAGAAAACACCAATAGGTTATTGTGATTAAGAAAACCAAATGTTCCCAAGTAAATTAGGTAGTAAAGTTGACTCAAGATAGGAACTTCTTAACCACAAGAACTATCTAGATGCACCAAATTCAAAATGAATCACCTCAAGTGTAACCTGTTTGGCATCATTAGATTCAGAGACATAAATATAATCTGCCACTATTAGCCCAGAGAAGAGCAATTTAATGATCAGCTCGCACCCTCCTCCCCATCTGCAGTGTGGACCATTAATCACAATCATATATAAAACTCCAAGACACAAATGGACAAGAATTACAATGTTTCACCAAAGACATCTCTTTTCTAAATTATACACATTTTTATTCATGTTGCAAATTATTTCTATGGTTTAAAGTATAGAATTAAAAGACTGGAAGAAGATCTAGTTATCATCTTGGACAGTTTTTCCAACATTTTTAAGCAAAGAAAAACACTTCCTCTCAAAAGAAGCCCCCAAAATAAAACAAACAAAAGCTGAGTTTCTCACCAGGAGGTCTTGGAGACCTCCCCTCCTTGCTGCCCTTAGCCCAAGAGCTCCTGGGGCATCGTGTAGGGTTTGGAAGTGCTGAATCTTTTCTCAGGAAAGTCTGAAAGCTATTGATCTGGAAGGAACCTCTCCTTTTTTGTGAAGAAAAATGAATCCAGAAGAGGTTAAATTCCTTTCTTAAACTGACACAGTCAGCTGCTTCCTAGCCCAGAACTAGAAACCAGGTGTTTAGGACGTCAAAATAATTCCAGTCTGGATCCAAGTCTCTTCTGGAACAGAATGCTGGAAAGCAAGCCTTTTACATCTGGGTTAAAAAGATATGATTCACTGCCTTCTTCACTGCCCAAGATAGAAGTCAATTTTTATTATGTAATTCAATATAGCAGTTAATGAACAACTGTTTCCTGTCAAACACTGCAATCCTGGGTTTCTCCTGTTAAAAAGAGAACCACTGCATCATTAACAACAGCCAAAATATGGAAACAACTTAAGCACCCATCAATGAATGAATGGATAAAGAAGATGTGGCATTTACATACACACAAACACACACATGCGCACACACACACATATACACAATGGAACATGAAAAAGAAGGAAAGCCTGCCATTTGTGACATGATGCATGGACATAATGCATGATAGCATTGTGCTAATAAGCCTGACAGAGAAAGATAAATACTGCATGGTATCAGTTATATGAGGAATGTAAAAAAAAAAAAAAGCCAAGCTCATAGAAACAAAGAGTAGAAAAGTGGTCAGGAGCTGGTGAGAGCTGTTAGGGAGAGGTTGGTAAAAGTGTACAAACTTTCAGCTGTAAGATAAATAAGATCTCAAATCTAATGCAACACATGGTGACTATAGTTGATAATACTCTATTGGTTTGAAATTTTCTGAGAGAGTAGAACCTAAATTCTCTCACCAAAATAAATAAATTTGTGAGGTGATGGATGTGTTAATTAACTACATGAGGGAAATCCTTTCATAGTGTGTACATATACCAGATCTCTAGAATGCATACTTTATCTTACAACTTTTGTGGCAATTACAGTTCAATAAAGTTGAAATTAAAGGAGTAGCAGAAGTGCTCTTTCACGTAATCTATAGCCAGCTATCTCCACCAAGTACAATTTGGTTGTCAAATTTGTAACACGAACAACACATAATGATTGCCAAGCATTTGAAAACTGTAAAATGCTGCATAATTTAAACATAAAAATATAAAGTCATTTCCTGTAACTAGGAGTATGAATCTATGAGTTTTGCTGCCTAAATATTGGACACCTGTCTCAGGACATCACCTCTTTCAGGACATCACTGATGCAACATCACAGATAGAAGCAAACGTGGCCCAATATTAAAATGGCCCGTTCAGACATTGAGACATTCAGAGTAGATGCGGCCGGTTTGTTTTCTATGGTCAGCTTTTCTCAACATTTACATCAACCCTGAATTTAAGGTCACTATATCCTGTTACTATTTATTTTACTTTGTCCTGGGCAAAAAGTGAAAAGGAGAAAAGGTATTTCCAGTGTAGTATAAAATGATCCAGGCTAATTAAACATAGTTAAGAGCCAAGTGACAGATTAGTTTTTCATCCCATTAGCACACATGCATAAACCAAAGTCATAAACATTTACTAAGTTCTTTGTCATTTGTTTTAATGCTTTCTAAATGTGCTAAGGAGAAAAAATTTATGATGTGTTTCTACAGCACTCTGGTCTTAAGGTTCTATGCATCAAGAACTAATTTATTTCTATAATGGATTATCAGTTTACAAAAAATGCCTCACATAATAAATGTAAGGAATTAATGTCAGAGTCTCTAATTATTGAATAACGTAAGCAAAAATATAAGTAGTTACTGAAAAAAATTTTATGTGCTGAATCTTCAAAAAGCAATATAAGGAGGAAAAAAAGTTTTAGGTATTTTAAGAAAAACAAGGTAAAAAAAAAAAAAATCACATAGATTCACATTTTTACCATGAAAGAGTTTCAAAGCTATTTACCACCCACTATTTAAAACCTAAATTCCAGTCCAAAGAATTTTGCACCACGTCCAGCAAGATTATTGTAATAGGATTTAAAGGATTACTAAAATATGGCTATTAGGTAAAAATAACTGACTCTACAGCTCACTTGCTTAAAGATTTATTTACCTTAGTAAACCTAGTAAGTCAAACATAGCCACTTAGTCTAACATTTCTACTCCCAATATATCTGAATTTTCAGTATCACCAGCAATCTGCAAAACTGATAAATTTACCTGGCATTTGACTACTAAAAATACTTTAATAGAAATAAAAGTTGTAAACAATTTTAACTAATTCACCTATTTTCCAAGGTTACATTGCTTCAGCTTTGTCCCAAATAAGCTTCACTGGATCTTAACATTATATGACCTGATTTATATTGATAAGATGGCTGAAATTGATGAACATTTTTTTTTCTCAATCATGAATGGCAGTAACTATAATTATTTTCCTGTAACCATGTAACTCAGTTTTCGTTCAGGGTTTATGATAATGCATCTCAACCAAAGAAAAAAATGTAGAAGTAAAAACTACTTGACATGTATTGAGGAATATTAAAAGTATGTGTTAGTACAATTCCCAACATTCCTTTCTGTGGCAAGACCACCAATCCCCAGGCAACAGAGAAGAACCTAGGAAGAAGATCTACTAAAGAAAGCACTCCTTTCTCCACCTTTCCTAAAACGGGTATCCTCAAAGCTGCTTACGGAAGAGTTATTAACTATCTTAAACCACAGGCATGATATTCAAAGACCCTCTTTGATCCGCCCTCCTTGAAAACAAATTAGTTCAAGTCTTTAAGCATGCCGTTATGTAGCTAACTATCATAGAAAGAACAGAATAGTCCCAAATCAAAGAAACATAGAATTCTATTGAGACAAGGTATGCGAATGAGATGCTTCAGCAGGCAGTGATCTGTTAGAAAACAAGACACACAGGTCATGGTGGAGTGGGTCAGCGCTAGGTAATCTCAGAATTTAGTGCATGATGAACTGGCCAAGAACATGGGCTTTGGAACGTTGGTCATAGTTGACATTTATTGAGTAACCTCAGTAGGTATTATTTCCACCGATTTTTTTATAGATAAGGAAACAGATGCAAGGAGGGGTCATAAAACTTGCCCCAAATTACACAGACGTAAGTGGTAAACCCAAGTCATTTGACTCCTGAGGCTGGGTTCTTAGATCTGATAGCATATTGTCAAGTCCAGCTTCAGATCACAGTCCCCACCAGCATCACGACCCTGAACACATCCTTTAAGCTCTCTAAACTTAAGGTTTCTCACCTACCAGATGAGACCGAAATGAGATAATATATTAAAGGGCCTGGCATACTATCTGACACTTGCTGTGCTCTACAATTCATAGTACTATTTATTTATTTACTTTTGGCTGCCCCGGGTCTTGGTTGCTGCGTGCAGTCTTCCTCCAGCTGTGGCGAGCAGGGGCTCCTCTCCAGTTACGGTGCACGGGGCTTTTCCCCGTGGTGGCTTCTCTTGTTGCACAGCATGGGATCTAAAGCACAGGCTCAGTAGCTCCGGCCCAGGCTTTGTTGCTCCTCTGAAGGTGGGATCTTCCTAGACCGCTGATCCAACCCATGTTTTCTGCTGCTGCTAAGTCGCTTCAGCTGTGTCCTCTGCATTGGCAGGCAAGTTCTTATCCACTAGACCTCCAGGGAATTCCCTGTAGCTTCTATTATTATTATGTAATGATATTGTAGAAATGACCATCCAGACTTCCTTTCCTGATTTGAACACAAGTTTCTGGTTCAAGAGAACCAAAAGAGTTAAAGCAGAGAGACAAGAAAGGCAAACACTGAAAAAGCAGGAGACTTCTCCACCCACCCCAACTCATAAGACCCAGGTTCTTACAATCAAAGAGAAGAGCTACAGGTTGGCAGTCTCCAAAATATCTGCTTTCATACATATCAGCAATTTTTTCCTGGTGCTGTTTCAAGACCTTAGACATATGCCAAAGACTGGCCAATTCCCCCTTTTTATCAGGCATCATTTTTGGAGGTTTTTTTTCTTAAGTCAACTTCACCCTTATCATTACTATTATACTTTCTGTAATGAGGATTTAAGAATTAACACGGTCTGTTTTGTGAGGATTTTTAAAAAGTCATCAAAGAAAAAAAACAGTTTAAATGCCATTGCCCTGTTGATTGAACTACACAGAGAGAGTGTGGGGGAACTGGATGCATGGTGTTGGTTAGCAGCTATGACATTCTGTCCTTTTCAACCTCACTCTTATTTTTCATCATAATTTCCTCTGTCAATTGGCAAGCTTCAAAAGAAAATTTTAAAAATATCTCTGGTGACAAGTTGCAAAGGAAGCTTAAAAAAAAGTCATGTTTTTTTCATTTCTCTCTAGATATTTCTTTTTCATGACTTTCTGAGAAAATGTAAGGAATATTTCATCAAACATGAAAGAGAATTCCATAAATATGAGCATATTTTTATAATAAACATCCTGTTATATAACTGTTATGAATTCTTTTTAATGGATTCACCTGGCTTCCCTGGTGACTCAGTGATGGCCTGCCAATGCAGGAGACCTGGGTGTGATCCCTGGGTCAGGAAGATTCCTTGGAGAAGGAAATGGCAACCCACTCTGGCATTCTTGCCTGGGAAATCCCGTGGGCAGAGGAGCCTGGTGGGCTACAGTCTATGGAGTTGCCAGATATGGACACGATTTTAGCTACTAAACTACCCACCCCCCCATGCTATTAGCCAGGTGCCTTGTGATTTGGGTTTCACAAGTCCTCTCTCCCCACACCTCCCCCACCCCACAGGGAAAACCTTTAGTCTCTCAAAGTCTCTGTGATTGAATCTGCAAGGTTTGGAGATAGAGAGGCAATTCTCATTTCATGACTGCTGATTCCCATTGTGCTGTATTAGCATTCCAGAGACACAGCTTTTCTCATTCCTCCAGCTTAGGTACTCTGTGCCTTGAGCAAATTCCTTAACCTCTCTGAGTCTCTTGGTCTGTCTATAATAAGGAAATAATAGTACCTACTTTGTGGAGATAAAATGTATGTAAAAGTTCTGACTGTACTACCCAGACAGAGTAAGCCAATACATGATGCCTATAATTACTTGCCTTATGCTTCTCTGACTATTCTACTTAAGTATATGAAGGATGTACTATTACAATAAAGGGTTAAGAGGCCTGAATAGCCCTGCTCTGAGGGTGTCCAGGTGAACCTAATCTTTGGGTCAGGATGGCCAGGCTTTTTCTGTGGGAAGATGCTTTTTAGCTTCCATAGTTCCTGCCAGGATTGACTCGTAGGCACTCCTGGTGGGTCCAAGCACTGGCAAAGGTAATATACCTTGGTGATCCCTTGCTCACAGTGCGGATTACACTGGAATTTGAATATCAGTTCCACCATTTGTTTGCATGTGGCTGTGACAATGAAAAGTACTCAACTTCAGTTTTGAGAAGTGGAATATTGCCTGCCGTATCAGTAAACAAAGGATGTTGCAGTCACCAGTGATTGCAGCTACCACCAACGGGTTAGACAGTGAGTCCTGACAGAAATCAGAAAGGAATAAAGAATACCTGCTGTCTATCGGCCGTCAGACTGAAGCCACTGAGGAGACGCTAGTTGGAAGACCCCGGGGTGGTGGCCCCAGGTAACTGAGGTACGCGTCAAAGGAGTGATTTCAGTCAGCCCAGACTCCGCATCTTCCCATACATAGAAAAGAGCATTGTAATGTTCAGAACAGAAAGAAACTATGGTGAGGTTGTTTTGACCCCTAGGACCTGGGTGTAATTGAAGAGTTGATCCATGTACCTTTTAATTCAAATGACCATCACCCGGACTGGGGGAAAACTAGCTAGTAAATTCGTAACTTGAGATATCTAGTTTTCTTTTACTAACCCAAGTCTTTTGTTCCAACTTCCTGCCTTTGTTGTAAAACTCCTATATATCCTGGCTTCTTTCCTCACCTCCTCAGAGCAGTTTTCTCAGGGTTGAGATGCTGCCTCCAGGCCTTAAAGTCTTAAGAATATCTGCTGAATAAAGCATAATGCTTGACTTTTAGGTTGTGAATTTTTTTTCCAGTTGACACATAACTCATCTGTAAACTGGAGATGGATTGTAATATTCTCCACTTCCAAGAATTGTTGCAAAGATTAAACAAGACAGTATAGTCTAGCACATGGTGGAATTCAGTAAATTCTTTATACCTAGCTTGTTTGCCCCCAGTCCAGGTGATGGTCATTTGAATTAAAAGGTACATGGATCAGCTCTTCAATTACACCCAAGTCCTAGGGGTCAAAACAACCTCACCATAGTTTTTTTCTGTTTCGAACATTAAAGTGTTGTTATATTAAGTCTCTGCTTAAATTATAATTCTCCTTTACCTCGTTATCCACCAGACAAGCATTCTTACTGGTATTTACTTACAAATCCATATAATAAAAGCACTGAATGGATGGATTTGTGCATAATAAAAGCTAAGACTTACCAAGGGATTCCTATATCAATTACTTGTCATGAGTTATGTCATTTAATGTTGACATGAACCCTTTGAAGTACTATCCCCAGTCTACAGATAAGAAAACTGAAGCTCAGAGAGGTAAACTAACCTAAACCCAGATTTACAAAACTAGGAAGTAGCAATGACTGCATTTGTAATGTAAACAGTTTAAGTCCAAAATGTATAGTATGATGTACTTTCTTCAAAATGTGTTAACTATTTTATAGATGTAATTTCAATCCCTGTGATGACAGACCTCCAGCTGGTGCTACTGCTAGTCGCCTACTGGCGCTTGGCTTGGCAGTCACTGACACAGCCCCCTGGGGAGGTAGCTCGGGCAGACAGTCCTCCGCTTTACCATCAGATTGCTCTGAATCTTTGAGCCTGGGCCAATCCCTTGCCATGTTTCATGAAAATCTTTCCATGGGATCATGCAAAGAAAACAAAGAGGGAATGCAAAAACCCAGTGGTAATCTAGAGCTAACATGCGATTCGGGGAAAGGGGTGTTCTGTCAGTCAAACATTCTGGTTAAATCAGAGACGTCAGTGTTTATACAGAACATTAAGTACCCAGGTTCAAAGACTATACATGTAATTCCTAGTTCCCCAACAGAACATATTTTCGTCTTTCTTTGACAATTCAGAAGTCATGGGTGTGTCTCAAGGCATGTATGTATAAGGCCTATCAATCACCTCATTGTAAACTACCAGTGAGGAAGAAAAGTGCAATTTTTTTTATATTTTTTTAAAAGATTTTTTTATGTGAACCATTTTAAAGTCTTTATTGAGTTCATTACAGCATTGCTTCTGTTCTATATTTTGATTGTTTGGCCCTGAGCTACGTGGGATCTTAGCTCCCTGATCAGAGATCGAACCTGCACCTGCTGCACTGGAAAGTGAAGTCCTAACCACTGGGCCACCAGCAAAGTCCAGAGGAGTGCAGTTTAAAAGGGATTTACTAGACTAGAGAGAGTACACTATATATGTATATTGGATGAATGAGTACCCTAATTTTTTTATATTTTAAAATATAAAAATTTTATATTTTTATATTTCAGCTTACTTAAGCCAGAATCCATGAGAGCCCTTGGTCAGGTAAGTCAAAGCCATGTGAATATTTATTTCTCTAGAAGAGTTTGGGTTAAGTTCATTTGTAAATGTGTTACTGAACCAAGCTTACGTCTGCTTGCCCACAGGCAGTAAAGCCAGTCTACTGACACAAGGTTGTCATAAAGGAAAGTGCAGTGTTTATTGCAGGTCAGACAAGGCGTGTAGAGCAGCTACTGCTGAAAAACTCTGAACTCCCCAGCGGCTATCAGTGAAAGATTTTTACAGACAGGGTGTGGGAGAAGGTTGTGGGGTGCATGACCAATTCATGGACATTCTTCTGATTGGTTGGCAGTGAGGTCATCAGGAATCAACATTATCAACCTTCTGGTTCCAATAGGTCTGTGGACCACATGCTTGTGGGCAGGATACAGTTAAATTCTTCCACTTGGTGGGGGTTTGTGTAACTGCAAAACAACTTAAGGATATGGCTCAGAACCCCGACAGCACCTTGATGCCAGGCTTATAGCCTCCAGAACCACGAACAGAGATTTTCAGCCAAGTTGGTGGAGTAGGACTTGAGCTCACTGTCCTCTCACGAGCACACCAAAAGAAGGCTACGTCCAGAGACATGAAGACGAAATCAAGAGGGGTGCACTCATGGTGTAATCAGATCCCATACCACCCAGCTGGACAACCCACAGACTGGAGAATAATCACAGAATTTCTCCCACAGGAGTGGAAGCTGAGCCCCATGCCAGGCTCCCCAGCCCAGGGGTCAGTTATTGGAAGGAGGAGCCTCCAGAGCACTGGGCTTTGCAGGCCAGCAGGGCTTAACTACAGGAGCCCCCCAGGACCGGGGAAACAGACTCCACCCTCGGAGGGCATACACAGGTGCTCAGGGCAGAAGCCAAGACTCCACAGAAACCTGAGCCAGACCTACCTTCTGGCCTTGGAGGGTCTCCTTGGGGTTGGGGGTGGCTGTGGCTCTCTGGCATCATAAAAGCTGATGGCCAGTACAGTGGGGACCTATGTGAACTCTGGGTGGAGCCAGACACTTTGAGTCCTTGGTACTGAGACCCCACCCAACAGCCTGTAAGCTCCAGTGCTGAGATGCCTCCAGCCAGACAGCCAGCAGGGTAGGAAATGGCCCTGTCCATCAGCAGACAGGCTACCTAGACTTCCTGACTCACAGCCACCTCTAGACACATCCCTTGACAGAGCTTGGCCCACCAAAGGGCCAAGACCCCGCTCCACCCACCAGTGAGGAGGTACTAGTCTCTCCGACCCAGAAAACCTACCCCAAGCCCTTAGACTCTCCTCACCCACCAGGGAGCAGATGCCAGAATCAAGGAAAGTACTGTTCTGCAGAACTGAGTTTACAACACAGATCAGAATCTACACTGGGACCAACTGGTCCCTGGCGGACATCCCTACAGAGGCCCCCTTCTCTAACATGGAGAAACATAGCTAAGCTACTATGCACATAAAAATACAAACAGAAATGTAAACAACGAGACAGCAATGGAATATGTCCCAGACAAAGGAACAAGATAAAACCCCCATAGAACAGTTAGGTGAAGTGGAGATAGCCAACCTATCTGTAAGAGTGCAGAGTAGTGACCATAAAGAGGATCCAAAAACCTGGAGAAAGAATGAAAGAGCTAGAAGATTTAACAAATTTAACGAAGAGCTAGAAGATCTAAAGAGCAAATAGATGAACAATACAATAATTGAAGTGAAAGATACACTAGAAGGAATCAATAGCAGAATAAATGAGACAACAAATGGAAGAGACTCCTGGGATAAACAGTAAATGTGCCAATATTTGCATTACAGTGGGGTCACAGAAGGAGAAGAGGGAAAGAAAGGGCCTGAGAAAATATTTGAAGTGGTAATAGCTGAAATATGGGAAAGGAAATAAGTCACCCAGCACAGAGTCCCATACAGGATAAGCCCAAGGAGAAACCCACTGAGCCACAGAGTAGTAGTCACATGGACAAAAAAAATTAAAGACAGAAAATATTAAAAGCAACAAGGAGAAGAGCAACAAATAACATGCATGGGAAATCCCCTAAGGCTGTCAGCTGATTTTTCAGCAGAAACTCTGCAAGCCAGAAGGCATGATATATTTAAAGGGATGAAAGGGAGAAACCCACAACCAAGAATACTCTACCTAGCAAGGCTCTTGTTCAGATTTGACAGAGAAATAGAAAGCTTTATACACAAGCAAAAGCTAAGAATTCAGTACCATCAAACCAGCTTTACAGTAAACTCCAGAGGAACTTCTCTAAGTGGAAAAGCCCAAAACCAGAAATAAAATTACGAATGGGAAAGCTCACTGGTAAAGGCAAACTTCAAAATACAAGGCAAATATTGACAGACATAAAAGGAGAAATGGACAGTAACACAATAATACTGGGGGGACTTGAACACCCCATTTCTAAATGGGCAGATCATCCAGACCAAAAATTAGTAAGGAAACAGGCCTTAAATGACACAATAGCCTAGATAGGCTTAATTGATATTTATACGACATTTCATCCAAGAGCAGCAGAATACACTTTCTTCTCAAGTACACACAGAATATTCTCCATGATAGATGACATCTTGGATCACAAATCAGCCTCGGTAAATTTAAGAAAATTGAAATCATAATCAAGTGTCTCTCCCAGCCTCAACGCTATTGGATTAGAAATCACCTCCAAGAAAAAAACCGCAAAAACACACAAATATGGAGAAATAAATGAATCTATGTATACACTTTGTGTGACAGATGAAAAACAGAATTATAACTCTCATAGTGTCAAGTTTTCCCAGTAATTATGAAATGAGTATTTTCATATCAACAGAATAAGTATTGTTATCCTCTTTCAAGATGAGATTACCGAGGCCCTCTGAGGATCAGTAACTTTACCACAAGGCTCCTTATCTACCGAGTCACCTCATGAACCCACATCTGTCTGTGCAGCCTATGGTCTTTTCCTGGCTTTCTCATATCCAGGCTTACATATCAGAGCCACCTGAAGTTGTCTGCTAAATATGTATCTTTGCTGGTTGGGACTCATGTTTTGCAAAATGTGTTACGTTGATTCTAATGTACATCGATTATTCAGAATATCCTGTTTTCTTAAATGGGCTTAGCTTTATCATTATGTGTAAACTGTAAATACAATCCAGAGCTGTTAAGAATATTTTTTCATAAATATATTAAATCAAACCTGGGAAAAAAAAGAATATTGTCTACAGCCCTGGAGGAGAAACTAAAGTCTTTGACTTTGTTTAATGACTGAACTATCATTATTTTGTCTTTTGTTGTTTTTCAGGGATATTAGGTATTTATTAGGCTTAGGAATTTTTTTAAATTAATTTCTTGCTTGATGGTTTTTCTTTGCTTTTGCATTTTCCCACTTCTCTGATTAAATTTATACTTTGAAAATCGGCAAAGGCCTAGAAGTCTAGTTTTTCTACAAACAAGAGGCAGGTGGAGGTCATGGGCAGAGGGAGCAGGTCAGCTTTGGAAAGGCATCAAAGGGTCCTGCTCGGTTACAAATGTGCTATTTTCTAGGTTGCCACGGTTAGCCCTGGTAACCTTCCTACAGTTTGATATGTTGAATAAGGTGGATTTATAATGTGGTTTTGAGGATGAAAACTAATGAACATAGAAAACGGCTAATGGAAAGCCACCAGATCTGACCCCAAAATTCACTCAGGTGTCTTTAGGGGAGCATCAGAGAAATTTCCCACCTCTCAAGGTCCCCCTTTCCTTTATCCTCTACCATCCCCAGAGAAACTTTCATTCCCAGCCCTTGGAGTCTTTCTTCACTGTTTTCTTTCACCTTCCTTGAGTTTCAAACTCAACTTACCAGAAATCCTTAGGCCTGAGTCTCCATCTTCTCAGTTCCATGGCCCAGGTGAGTTCCTAACCAGACATCTCCAGCTCTGACTCTATCCCTGGGGACTCTGCCAGACTAGGAGTCAGGATTCTGAGAGCAAAGGCAGTGCTGATTCTCTGCTTATGCTCTGGGGTCTTGGTATGTCTAGCAGCATTGTTAGATGAAGAAGGATTATCTTTGGGTTGTCTCATATAATGTTGGTGACAAAACTTGAGAGCTTTGAAACTGGTCCCCATGCACAGAGGGCAAGGAGAGATGAAAGAGAGGCAGACCACTCCAGTCTAGCAGGTGGCAGATTTAACAAGCAAGGGAACTTACATACAAGGCTTGGCTTTGGCAACTACAGGATGAGTAGATTTCCACACCTACCCACCACAATCTTAAAAGTTTACAAGAGGGGGGATTTCACTGGCGATCCAGTGGTTAAGACTTCACCCTCCAATGCAGGGCGTGCAGATTCAATCCCTGGTTGGAGAGCTAAGATCCCATGTACCTTGCAGCCAAAAAAGCATAAAATAGAAACAATATAGTAACAAAATCAATAAAGACTTTTTAAAAAATAAATACAATTACCTTAAAAAAAACTTCATTAAAAAAAAACTTGACAAGAGGAGATCTTAACCAGGTATAGTCATGTATAACACCCAGATGGTCTCAACACCACATTGCTCACTCAAGGGTGAGTCCTAGAAAAATAGTTTCCACTGTGGGAAAAGTGGGTAGAGCATATATTCCAAGGACAGAGGAGGAGGTTAGGAGCCTTCCATTGCCCAGGACCAGCTCAGGGGTCAACTGGCAGTCATGTCCTCTCAATGACCTCCTTCACCATTTATCTAGTGACTATGAAAACACCATCCCCAGAGAAATTTTCTGATTTGGAAAGGAATCACACAAAGTGATTCCTTATGTCAGTAATTATGTACATTTCATTTGGCTACCATACTAAAAATCTATGATGTGCTGGCCACGGGGTTCATGATAGTCTTGTTTTCACAAATGAAAAATATAAGTCAGCAGTAAAGTGGAATTCTAAGTCAAAACTCACCATCCACCCACATCTGGCCAGTTCCCAATGGATGGCCTCTGTTGCATTCATTTCTGGAGTAGAGTTCTAAACAGGTCTCCCCAAGATTACCCAATCAAACACAAATCCAGGTACTGCTATATAGAAATCACAAAGATGTAATTAAGGTTCAGTTCAGTTGCTCAGTCATTGCAACCTCATGGACTGCAGCATGCCTGGTTTCCTGTTCATCACCAACTCCCAGAGCTTGCTCAAACTCATATCCATCAAGTTGGTGATGTCATCGAACCATCTCATCCTCTGTCATCCCCTTCTCCTCCCTCCTTCAGTGTTTCCCAGCATCAGGGTTTTCTCCAATGAGTCAGTTCTTCACATTAGGTGGCCAAAGTATTGGAACTTCAGCATCAAACCTTCCAATGAATACATGGGGTTGATTTCCTTTAGGAATGACTGGTTTGATCTCCTTGCAATCCAAGGGACTCTCAAGAGTCTTCTCCAACACCACAGTTCAAAAGCATCAATTCTTCTTTATGGTCCAACTCTTACATCCATACATGACTACTGGATAAACCATAGCTTTGACTATACAGACCTCTGTTGGCAAAGTAATGTCTCTGCTTTTTAATACGCTGTCTATGTTGTCAGAGCTTTCTTCCAAGAAGCAAGTGTCTTCTAATTTCATGGCTGCAGTCACCATCAGCAGTGATTTTTGGAGCCCAAGAAAATAGTCTGTCACTGTTTCCATTGTTTCCCCATCTATTTGCCATAAAGTGATGGGACCAGATGCCATGATCTTCATTTTTTTGAATGTTGAGTTTTAAACCAGCTTTTTCACTCTCCTCTTTCAATTTCATCAAGAGGCACTTTAGTTCCTCTTCACTTTCTCTCTTTAGAGTGGTATAATCTGCATATCTGAGTTATTGATATTTCTCCCAGCAATCTTGATTCCAGGTTGTGCTTCATCCAGCCCAGCATTTTGCATGATGTACTCTGCATAAGCAGGGTGACAATATACAGCATTGATGTACTCCTTTCCCAATTTGGAACCAGTCTGTTGTTCCATGTCTGTATGCTTCTTGACCTGTATACAGATTTCTCAGGAGGCAGGTCAGGTAGTCTGGTATTCCCATCTCTTTAAGAATTTTCTATAGTTTGTTGTGATCCACATAGTCAAAGGCTTTGGCATAGTCAATCAAACAGAAGTAGATGTCTTTCTGGAACTCTCTTGCTTTTTCTATGATCCAACAGATGTTGGCAATTTGATCTCTGGTTCCTCTACCTTTTCTAAATCCATCTTGAACATTTGGAATTTCTCGGTTCACATACTGTTGAAGCCTAGCTTGGGGAATTTTGAGCATTCCTTTGCTAGTGTGTGAGATGAGTGCAATTGCGTGGTAGTTTGAACATTCTTTGGCATTGCCTTTCTTTAGGATTGGAATGAAAACTGACCTTTTCCAGGCCTGTGGCCTCTGCTGTTTTTCCAAATTTGCTGGTACACTGAATACAGCACTTTCATAGCATCATCTTTTAGGATGTGAAATAGTTCAACTGGAATTCCATACCTCACTAGTTTTTCCCATAGTGTTGCTTCCTAAGACCAACTTGACTTCACACTTCAGGATTCTGGCTTTAGGTAAGTGACCACACCGTCGTGGTTATCTGGGTCATTAAGATCTTTTGTGTGTAGTTCTACTGTATATTCTTGCCACCTCTTCTTAATATCTTCTGCTAGGTCCATGCCATTTCTGTCCTTTATTATGCCCATCTTTGCATGAAATGTTCCCTTGGTATCTCTAATTTTTTTGAAGAGATCCCTAGTCTCTCCCATTCTATTGTCTTCTTCTATTTCTTTGCATTTATCATTTAGGAAGGCTTTCTTACCTCTCCTTGCTATTCTTTGGAACTCTGCGTTCAGATATATCTTTCCTTGTTTCCTTTGCCTTTTATTTCTTTCTTTTCTCAGCTATTTGTAAGGCCTCCTCAGACAACCTTTTTGCTTTTTGCATTTCTTTTTCTTAGGGTTGATTTTGATCACTGCCTCCTGTACAATGTTCCAAACCTCCATCCATAGTTCTTCAGGAACTCTATCAGATCTAATCCCTTGAATCTATTTGTCACTTCTACTCTACAATCACAAGGGATTTGATTTAGGTCATACCTGAATTGTTTAGTGGTTTTCCCTACTTTCTTCAATTTAAGTCTGAATTTTGTAATAAAGATTGCATGATCTGAGCCACCAGTCAGCTCCTGGTCTCATTTTGCTGACTGTATTGAGCGTCTCCATTTTTGGCTGCAGAGAATGTAATCAACCTGATGTCGGTGTTGACCATCTGGTGATGTCCCTGTGCAGAGTCATCTCTTGTGTTGTCAGAAGAGGGTGTTTGCTATGACCACTATGTTCTCATGGCAAAACTCTGTTAGCCTTTGTCCTGCTTCATGTACTCTGAGACCAAACTTGCCTATTACTCCAAGTAGCTCTTGACTTCCTACTTTTGCGTTCCAGTCCCCTATGATGAAATGGGCACCTTTTTTGGGTGTGTGTTCTAGAAGATCATGTAGGTCCTCATAGAACCATTCAACTTCAGCTTCTTCAGCATTAGTGATTGTGGCATAGACTTGGATTACTGTGTTATTGAATGGTTTGCCTTGGAAATGAATAGAGATCAATCTGTTGCTTTTGATACTGCAACCAAGTACTGCATTTCAGGCTCTTTTGTTGTCTATAAGGGCTACTCCATTTTTTCTAAAGGATTCTTACCCACAGTAATAGATATAGTGGTCATCTGAATTAAATTCACCCATTCCAGCTCATTTTAGTTCACTGATTCCTAAAATGTCAATATTTGCACTTGTGATCTCCTGTTTGACCACTTCCAATTTACCTTGATTCATGGACCTAAGATTCCAGGTTCCTATGCAATATTGCTCTTTACAGCATCAGTCTTTACCTCCGTCACCAGTCACATCCACAGCTGGGTGTTGTTTTTGCTCTGGCTCAGCCTCTTCATTCTTTCTGGAGTTATTTCTCTACTCTTCTCCAGTAGTATATTGGGCACCTACTGACTTGGGCAGTTATCTTTCAGTGTCATATCTTTTTGCCTTTTCGTATTATTCTTAGGGTTCTCAAGGCAAGAATACTGAAGTGGTTTACCATTCCTTCTCCAGTGGACCATGTTTTGTCAGAACTCTCCACCATGAGCCGTCCACTTTGGGTGGCCCTACATGGCATGGCTCATAGTTTCACTGAGTTAGACAACGCTATGTGGTCCATGTGATCAGCTTGGTTAGTTTTCTGTGATTGTTGGTTTCATTCTTTCTGTAATTAAGGTTACGGATCTTAAATTAGGGAGATTATCCCAGATTATCTGGATAAATCCAATCTAATCACTTGAGCCCTTAAAGCAGAAATATTTCTCAGGCAGTAGTCAGAGGGATGTAGAGGAAGAAGAAGATGAAAGATGAGGCAGGAAGAAGAGGTCTGAGAGATATGAAATGTGATGAGGGGATGTCCCTGGCAGTCCAGTGGCTAAGACTCCACGTTTCCAATGCTGAGGACTCAAGTTCAATCCCTGGTTAGGTAGATCCCACATGCCTCAACTAAGACTTGGCACAGCCAAATAAATAAATATAAGTTGTTTTTTCTTTTAAAGAAGAAGTGTGATGAGATTTGACCCACTTTGGTTCATCTTTATATACAAAGAGAGCCAAGAGTCAGGAATGAGTGGCTTCTAGTAGTTGACAACAACCTCCAGTGGGCAGTCAGCAATAAAATGAGGACCTCAGTTCTTCAACATCAAAGAAGTGAATTTGCTTGACAACCAAAACAAACCTGGGGCAGGCAGAGGAATTCTCCCCCAAGAGCCTTCAGTAAGGAATGGAGCCCTGCTGACACTTTGATTTCAGCATGTGCAACCCTAAGACGAACCTGCCTGACTTCCAACCTACAAAATTGAGAGAAAATAAACAGGTATTATTCTAAGTTACCATGATAGTGGAAATTTGCTACAGTGGCAATAGGAAATTAATGTACTAATTTCCAATGAGCAATTCATGTTTTGTAAATCCTGTTCCCTATTTAGTTTCCTAACCATTATTATCTTTGATTCGATTTCTCATCTTGTCACTCCTATTCACTAGGATGCAGAGATGGAGCCATAAAGTCCATATTTACTCAAAAACTGAGATCCATATTTATTATAGGATAAAGGTCATTTTGAGCATCTAATGGTGTGAAAATTTTCTGCCATTTACACATTAAAGTACAGGAAAGTTATTGTGTCCCAGAAATGCATGCTCATTTAACATAAAGCCAGTAGGTTTAAGGAGGTGAAAGAAAAGCTTTAAAATTCTGTCAAATAGATTTGACTCCATTAAGCCTAACTTTTACAAGAGAGAAACCCAATTTTAGAAGTGACCTTTAAGTACCTGCATTGAATATTGGAAAGTTTTAAATGCCTTGTAAAAGCTCCAGGAATGGGTACAATATCATTTTTGTAAAACCTTACAGTAGAAATCAAGGGCATTCGGTCAGAAATGCCAGTGAACAGCTATGATAGACCTCAAGGAAGCCAGGGTTTATTTTCTTCAACCATTTCCTTTAGAACCTGGGAGCCATTTATAACTAGTGTGATGACAAAGGCACATAATGTTTAATGTCTCTCAACCATAGGTTCTAAGTGCAGTTTGAAAGAGCTGACCGTATAGCAGCACAATTAAATAGGATTGGCTTATTGGAACTCATACTAATATCAGCTGCCCTTGCAAGCAGCAGCCGTGAGTGAAGCGGCCTCACCTCCTGATGACAGAAATGTTGGGAAGACAAATGGGTGTACTCTGGAACTGAATGTGGCCTGCCTTCCCACTGAGGTTTCCCTTCATGATAAAACCAGTAAGCGGTGATATGGAGACTGCATAGGCTCCGAACTGCCCTCTGTGTGCTGACATGATGTTGGTATTGGGTGAAGATGGTTCGGGGGTAGGCATGGCCCTAGGTGTCCTGCATTTCTGTTCACTAGAGTGGACTATATAGAAACCAAATGCACATTTGGCATTCTGTGTGCAGTTTTTAAAAAGCTTCTGTTGGCACATGATTTACTTCAGATGTTATTTTTTGAAATTGTGAAAAAGAAACTCTTTTCAAAGAAGCAAAATCAGCCAATCAGCTGTCAACGGGCGAAGATACTAAAATCTGGACTCCATTTCTGGTTCCTCCAGTGACCTGGAATGTGAAAACGGACAACTTGCAGGTTAGGCACACCTTGGTTCACATTCTCCTTCCACCATAAAATGACACTGTGCCCAAGGGCGTGGACCTCCAAGCCAGGTGGACCCAACCTCTAGCCCCAGCTCTGCTATTTAGTGGCTGTGTACTTTGCGTCACTTAAGCTCTCCAAACGTCAATTTCTTTATCTTTAACTGAGCGTAATAACATTTTTAATGACATCATAAAAATGATGTTATAATAAAATAGTATAATAAGTTTAGCACAGTGCCTTGCCTATGGTGAACACTCACAAATTATACCTATTATTATTATAACTATTAAATAGAATTGGCAGAAGCCTTCATGCAACATAGGCAAAATCAGGCATTCCTAATTTTCATATTTATCTACAAGTTCACATCATCAGAATCAAATGATCACCAAATAAATTGCTTTGCATAATCTATCTCAAAAAATAAATCTCATTGACCACACACATCCCACCTCTGCAATTTTGTATTCCTGAGATGCTCCAAGCTGTAAAACCACCTCCCACTGTATGAATTCAAATAACACTGCTTGAAAAAGAAAAAAGGGAGAGAGAAGAGGAGAGAATGTGAGGAGGCAGCTGTTAGCATAGGGCAAAGCCTGCATGCAGAGGGCAAACAAAGCACATTTGTCTCTGTCATCACCACCTGGCCCTGCTTCCAGAGCTCAGAGACCTTTTTTTTATGTTCAGTTTATTAATTGGGCTCCTGTCACCTCCTAAATCCACCACTGTCAGTCTGGAGCCAGGGTGGAGCTCTGTAATCTCAACACTAACCCTAGGAGGAAGCTTCCTAAAAACCATCAGGAGCCACAACTAGGAAGGCTGCGAGGTCTCCCTGAAGGTGACAGGCCCTGCCAGTGCCCAGTGAAAGGAACAGCACGTGTTCTCAGAGGACCAAGGCGTCCTGTCTAAACCAGTCAAGAAGAGTTTCAGATAACTTGTCAAACAAATGGAAATATCAAAAAACTAATATAGTCCGACACACATGTTGGCAGAAAGCATTACTCATGAGAAGCAATATTTGCTTCTTTTGCCCACATTCTGTGATCATTAAAATACTAGACAAGAGTATGGTCTGTCTCCAAGATAACAGAGACAGATACAGACACACATATGAGATAGATGTACAGATCCTGTCATACATGGACATTGATCCCATTTTTATATATACTGATAATATAATAGGTCATGTATACACAGAGACACTTGGTAAATAATTAAATAAGATATCAAGGGAAAGCTCCTGGCTTTGGTATATTCTTAATAAATCTTCATGTCCGGCTTCAAGTCCCACTGTGACCTCTACCACCCTTTGATTGTTCATCAGTTGATTATATTAGTTAAAGTTTACACAGACCTTTTCTTACCCTTTCTCTTTCATTTTTAGCATTTCCACAGTTCTTAGGCTCTTCATTTAAAGTTACCCCTACCAGAAGGGGAAATCAAGGTGGGAATTTATCAAGCATTCTTATAAAATATTATAAAAGAAAGTTATTGATACTGGGCTTAAATAAAACTTGTATATTTCATTTCTCTAGATTTCCCTTGAAATCTATTAAAAATCCACCAAGTCTGTATTAGCTATACAGATGTAAGAACCAATATTATGTCTTTAGTACTCCTTTGGCTTAAAAACGTCAGAAAGTTGGGATAGTATTTCAGTAGCAAGATCATTTTACATTAATTAATCCCATTTCAGAATCACCATTATTTTTAAGAAAGATTTTTATAAAATCTGAATTTCTTCCTTCACCTTCCTGTGAAAATATTGTAACAACATTTTCCTTTTATTGCCTTGCCCTTGATAGTTACCCAAATAACACTTTAGCTCACAGGAGAGAATTAAATGGCTTCTGTCCAAGTGAGATATTATTCTAGTTAATTATTAGCACTAAAATTCCAATTTAGAGTTCAACACACTCATAGACAGATGCTGCTGCTGCTATGGGTCAATGCTTCTATAAAAGACAATCTCGTTCTAGTCAGGTATGAAATTATGTGGAAAGGCTGAATGAGCTAATGGCACTGTGCTGTGGGTGTGTGCTCAGAACTCCTAGAGAAGAGGAAGGGCCGCAGAGATTGCCTAGGACGAGCAAAATCTAGGACTTTTAAAACTGCAGTTCATTTACATTCTGCAAATTGTGGCTACAAATACCATTTATTGAATAAAATATAGTAAAGGACACTTTGGGGCATTTCAAAAGAAATAGAGGACCCCCTTGCTCCAAGAAGGGCAGACAAGGCACAGAAATACAAATCCAGTGAAGAATGGCTTTACATACCAACATACCTAAATTCAAACAGTTTAATCTGCCCTCATAAGAATTTAGAGGGCTCCAGGTTAAAAAGAAAGGAACAGAATTGAGGGGACTAATTCAGGAGAGTCTTCAAGGGTTGAGTAAAACTAAAAGGGAATATTTCAGAAGCAGTAATGGTAGTATATATAAATACTTGAGTCAAGAACCAGCAGCTTCTGTGAGAGAGGAAGGAAATTCAGTACTAGCTGCTATGGAAGATATATATGAGAGTAATAACAAAAGGTGGGGATACTTGAGGGATTGTTCTCTTATCTTAACTGTGAGGATGTCTGAAGGAAAGTTACACTGCTCAAAATAGCCTGGAGTTAAAACTCCCCTCCAGGTCCTCCCCATCATTCTATGCAAAACAAAGAACTCTCTCACCGGAAGAAAAAAATGGACTTTAAGGCTGATTACGCCCAGCTGCCAGCCGGTCCAGCCTCTGGCCAATCTCCAGAATTCCTTGCTCCAGCTGTTTAAGAGATAACTACTCCGAACAACCTTGGAGAAGAACAGGCCCCCTCAAGACAGTAGCTTTCCACATACATGCCTGTATATACTTACTCTTTTCTTCACTGATCTGACTGCTCACTGATCTGACTGCTGCCCCTTCTTGCTTCATTAAGGGTGATCTGTTCCTGTAAAGTGCCGGCCTCTTTCTCTTTCTGAACCTCACCTTCTCCAATTCCCTTAACCTACCATGTCTACCTAGGTGTATACATTCATCAGAGTTCATTGAAATATAAATATAAAATAGGTGCAATTTCAAAAATGTAAGTTATACCTCAATAAAGTATGTCTATATATTTTTTAATTAAAGATTTTAATCAATAGGAGATGAATTACTTGAAGGCTGATTTTTTTCTTTTTTTAAAAAAAAATTGAATTTAAAAGCTAATAGTATCTAACAAGTATGCTTCCCAAACTTGAGTTTTTTAAATAAAAACACTCATAAAAATCACACTTTTGGAAGTGCATACAATTAGATTTAACCATATATGTTTTTATGTACACTGAATTTAGAACAGAGTAATTTTTATTCTTAATAGCTAATTGAACTAGGGTAATGTCTTCTTATATATTCCCTAGTAACATAGTTAAATCCTAAATCCTTGGTTATAGATAAATGCAAATTTTATGTATTAGAAGCAAGTATATTGCTTTTCCTGATACAAACTATGATGCAATCGAAGCTGTGGGGCTCTGGTCAACAGTATCAGCACCATTAAATGTAAAGTAGGGTGTAACAGGCTATAGAGAGCCAACATTTCTGGTGTAATTACCAAAAGAAAAAAAATTGAAAAAATTAATACATTAGAGTTTTGTGGAGGCAATGAAGTTTAGAGTAATTCCAAAATCCAGAATGGGAGAAGCACTTCCCAGGTGAGTTGACCATTTGTTGTTCAGTCACTCAGTCGTGTCCAACTCTTTGTGACCCCATGGATTGCAGCACACCAGGCTTCCCTGTCCTTCACTGTCTCCTAGAGTTCCAAACTCATGTCCATTGAGTCAAAGATGCTATCCAAACATCTCATCCTCCATTGTCCCCTTCTCCCCTTGTCCTTAATCTTTCCCAGCATCAGCATGTTTTCCAATGAATCAGCTCTTCCCATCAGATGGCCAAAGTATTGGAGCTTCAGCTTCAGCATCAGTCCTTCCAATGAATAGTCAGGGTTGATTTCCTTTAGGATTGACTGATTTGATCTCCTTGCTGTCCAAGGAACTCTCAAGAGTTTTGCATTCCAGTCCCCTATGATGAAAAGGACATCTTTTTTTGGTGTTAGTTCTAGAAGGTCTTATAGTTCTTCATAGAACTTCAGCTTCTTCGGCATTAGTGCTTGGGGTATAGACTTGGATTACTGCAATAGTGAATGCTTTGCCTTAGAAGCGAATGGAGATCATTCTATCATTTTTGAGATTGCACCCAAGTACTGCATTTTGGACCTTTTTGTTGCCTATGAGGGCTACTCCATTTCGTCTACGGGATTCTTACCCACAGTAGTAGATATAATGGTCATCTGAATTGAATTTGTCCATTCCAGTCCATTTTAGTTCACTGATTCCTAAAATGTCGATGTTCACTCTTGTGATCTCTTGTTTGACCATTTCCAATTTACCTTGATTCATGGACCTAACATTCCAGGCTTCTATGCAATATTGTTCTTTACAGCATCAGACTTTACTTTCACCACCAGGCACATCCACAACTGGGCGTCATTTCTGCTTTGACTCAGCCTCTTCTTTCCTTCTGGAGCTTTCTCCACTCTTCTCCAGCATATTAGACATGTTCCTTTTGGGTACTGGCCAAGAGATAAATGCTACTGGTCAGAGTCAGTGACTGAGCTTGACCCACTCAGGGTGAAACCAGCAGAGTGTTTGTGTTTGCACAGATCTGGTAGATTGAAAACTAGAGGAGACTCAAATGCGAGGCTAGTTTTTAACCAATGACCCTTTGCTGTTTCTATGACAGCATGGAAGACTGGGGTCCTAGAGATGTTGGGTGTCAAAAGCCAAACGAAATCTCCCACAGACTTTTGTTGCCCAGAAGGTAAAATCCCACCAAAGGAGAGGTCTGCAGCAATGCAAATAATCTCCCCCTGAAGACAGTTTCCAGGCTTTGAATTTGCACAAGGCAGCAAGTTAAAGAGTTGACACTGCCAAACCTTCAAGAGCAAACGTTTCAGGATAAAGAGACTGAGACCCACCAAAGCCTAAGTCAAAAGCCTGGATAGGTCTTGGCTGAGGAAAAACAAGAAACAGAAGTAGACTGATGTTTTATTAAACCCTGGCTCAGCCCAGTCCCTGGGAGAAAGAACAAACCCATGGTGAAGAAGGGCAAAATGTAACTTGATCTTGATTTTAGTATGAATATGTACCAGGATAACATATCACAATTCTTATGAATGTTTGGGTATTATGCAAGAATATGGTATGTGGTCAGAAAAGTTACCACAGGATAATTCACTCTATCTGCTTAATAGAAGAAATTTTCTGGTGGAAGACATCATGCAGAAGCTTTACTATACTCTTAGACACAGTGACCACCAACAATCAAATATTAATAGATATATGAAAAGGCAGGAAAATGCGACCATCTGAGAACCAAAAGAAAAGCAAACAATAAGTAGTATGTGCACAGGCAGTACAGATGTTGGAATCAGTAGACAGAGACTTCAAAATAACATAAAAAATATCAAAATATAAGAAGATATGGGTAAAATGAATGAAAATATGGAGAAATTCAACAGAGGAAACTATTCCATACAAAAATGAAATGGACGTTTTGTAATCAGAGTACCCAACATTTAAGAGAAAAACTGAATGTGCTTAACAGTGGCCTGGATACAACTGAAAACAAAATTAGTGAGCTCAAAGACAAATGAATCTGTTCTATCCAGACAGAAACACAGTGAGAAAAGAAGAAATGACAGGAACAGTGCAGAGTGCAAAAAATACATACAAAGCTGTCAAAGTTTAATATTTATATTTGGAGTCCCAGGAGGAGGAGAACGAAATTGGGACAGGAACAGCATTTGAGGAGGTAATAGCTCTGTATTTTCTAGAATTGATGATGGACGTTAAACTGTGGATTCCAGAAATTCAAGAAATGCCAAACAAGATAGAAAACAAAGAAAACCATCTTAGTTGAAGTGTAGAGGACCAAATGAAAAGAAAGGGAAAAAATCTTAGAAGGAATAGAAATACATCACCTACAAATGAGCAGCAATTATACTGATGACTAAATTTTCAAGGGAAATTAGAAACCAGAAAACAATGAAATTACATTTTTTTAGTATAAATAAATTGGGGGCAGAATGGAGGGCTTCCCTAGTGACTTGGATGGTAAAGAATCTGCCTGCAACTCAGGAGACCTGGTTGCAATCGAAGGGAATGGCTGCTCACTCCAGTATTCCTGCCTGGGAAATTCCGTGGACAGAGGAGTCTGGTGGGTTACAGTCCATGGGGTTTCAAAGAGTCAGACACCACTGAGCAGCTAACACTTTCACTTTACTTTTTGGGGAGGTGGGGCTGGGAAGGAGATAAAAGAAAAACTGCTAACTTAAAATACTATACCCAGTGAATACCCTTTAAAAATTAAAAGTGAAATAAGATGATTTTAGACAAAAGCTGAGAGACTCTGTCACCAGTAGCCTGGCATCATACGATCTTCTAAAGGAAGTTGTTCAGCATATAGAGATACAACCCCAGATGGGAGCTAAAGAAGTGGAGAGCAATAAAAAGTAAATATAAAGTCATACTTATTGCTTTAAAACATTCATAACATCTGTGGAACTTACAAAGAGCAACAGGTAGTATGTGAAGTTAAGCTATTGAAAATACTTTCACTGTCTGGGTAAAGTTTATGGAAGTCATTTTATAATTGTTCAGAAATGCACACTAAAATCTCTAGGGTAGCCCTAAAAATGAATCCAAGAATATACAGTTAAGAGACTAATCAAGCAGAACAATTTAATAAATATACCTGATTAATAACCTTTCCCCAGACCTACTGAATCAGAGTCTATAATGGTTGGCCCTCCAATCTGAAATTTTAATTAGATTGCATATTAAAAAGACCCACCCCCTGGTGCTCACGTTTGATAGCCACTGCAAAAGGACTTAATCATTCAACAAACTTTTACAAATTGGTTATAGTTAAAACTATTAAGTGCCACACATTATAAAAACACAAATTTATTCAGAAGCCACTGAAGAAAAATAAACAGATATAGCATAAGTAATACCTAGTAATAAACACAAAGGAAGATGATAAATGTCCAGCATCCAGTATAGTGTTCCCAAGGGCATCTTCTACTGTAAACAAAGTGAGGTCCATGAATGGAGAAGAGTTTTCCCCAGGCTTTCTCTGGACCAAGCCATTAATTCTCACCAATCACAGACTCCTTAAAGAAGTAAACCACTGCTGTATTGAGAACAGGAATAAGACCATCAAATTTCTTTTTCAACTTAGCATTCTGATAACTCCCCTAAGTTCAGAAACTAAAAGGTGATTTATTGCCATTTTGACAAGAGTCATAGTAACTATTACTGCTGCTGCTATCTCTGAGTCTGCTACTGATACCAACACGTGTTTAGCACTCTGGCTTGTAAAGTATGTCAATCCACATAATTTCTGTATAGAAATCCTAAGACACATATACAAAATTTCATTGTTATTATCATACATATGCTTACATGTGAGAAGGAAATGGAAGCTCTAAATGAAGAGCCTGTGCATTTGAGGGCATGTTTGTTTTAATGGCTAGCATTGCCTAATACAGTGACCAAAATGAATATTCTGCCACTGCTGCTATCAAACCAGTCAGGGTCGCAAGTGGCATCCTATATTCTATCTCCAACTGCTTTCCCTCTTGTTCAATATCACAAGCCTAAACACAAATGGTATCCTTCCCAAGGAAAAAGAATAAAATATGAAGAAAAAGTTTAGTGAATCAAAGAGGTTACATGTAACAGGACTTATTCACTAAAGTTAGAATTACCTAAAATACATAATTTTTAGAATACAGTAAGAAGTAACATTTCATTTAGAGATAAATTACCACAAAAAGTCAGCATTGAGTGGTGGGACATATAAAAGTGGCTGGAAGACAACAGGCAGTTATACCTTTACACCTATTTGTTTTAATGTCTTTTCTCAATCCCCACCCCCATCCGCCCCTTTTAACTTTAATATCCCTACTTATCTCCAGCACACAGCACACCATCTGGTATATACCTGCTTCTTGAAAAAATATTTTCTGAATGAATAAAGCTTGCCTAACCTTGCAGTGCTACCTCAAGACTATCTCTGATGTTTCCCAAATGTGTGTCTTATCAGTTTTTCTCAAAGACAAGGGCCATGCGTGATGCTATCACTAATTCTCCAGTGGCAAATACAGCATACAAAAAATGAATAGTATAATGATTTGAAAATCTCAAGAATTTGGACTTTGTACTATTCTCAGTTCCCGGTATCCTTGGCAATCCTAAGGAAAAATGAATATCATCTTCAAACAAAATTTTCTTTTCCTCAAAGAACATATCTAATAATAACAATCATGATGCCAGGCATTCTACTAGGTGCTGTGTTTGTGTGCTAAGTCACTTCAGTCATGTCCAACTCTTTGCAACCCCACAGACAGTAGCCCACCAGGTTCCTCCATCCATGGGATTTTCCAGGCAAGAATACAGAGTGGGTTTCCATTTCCTCCTCCAGGGGATCTTCCCAACCCAGGGATCGAACCCAGATCTTTTACATCTCCTGCATTGGCAGATGGGTTCTTTGCCACTAGCGCCACCTGGGAAAACAGTCTAACAATTTTTAAATAAACATATACCACTGGGCTTCCCTGGTGGTTCAGGTGGTAAAGAATCCACCTGCAATGCGGAGACCTGGGTTTGATCCCTGGGTTGGGAAGATTCCCTGGAGGAGGGCATGGCAACCCACTCCGGTATTCTTGCCTGGAGAATCCCCATGGACAGAGGAGCCTGGCAAAGCCTGTGCTGTGACTAAGCACAGCACATGTCTCAGCATTCCACTCCTAAGAATTTGTCCAAGAGAAAGGAAAGTATATGTCTGTGCAAAGACTTGTCCACAAGTGTTCACAGTGGTTTTATTTGTAATTGCTGAAAACTGGAAACAACTCAAATGTCTACTAAAGGAAGAATAGATAAACACATCGTGGTATATATATCAGAATATATTCAGCACAACATGGGTAAGTCTCGGGATCATGATATAAATAACAGAAGCCAGACACAAAAGAATATATACTATATGATTCCATTTATAGGCAATTTTAAAATGTAGGCTTATCTGTAGTGACAGAAAGCAAGACTGCCAATTGCCTAAGGATGGGTGTGGGACCTGGAGGGATAGGGGGTAGAAATTGCAAAAGGACAACAGAAAACTCTTGGGGGTTATGGAAACTGACTTTTGGTTCTGTTTTCTCAAACTCTCCCACAGACTTGGCACATAACAGTTAATCAGTGTTGTTGCATGAATAAATAAATAAATAAGTAATTGCAGGCTATCATTTTGTAGAGCCTGGTTGATAAGGTAAAAACAGACATAGGACAATAGCTAAACATATGTATTTGTGTGTGTGTGTGTGTGTGTGTGTGTGTGTGTGAATGTGTGTTTTAAAGTGGTTAATATTGCAGTAGGTTTTAAATGAGAAAGAAGGCAGCAATAAAGAAGTTAAAAATGAAGAAAGAGAAGTGATTAGAGGTGGAATAAAAGCTTATTTGTATCCTGACTTGAACATACACCTGTAGAAGAATTTGTTTTAGGCAAATAGAGTAATCTGAATATGAATTGGTTATTAAATAGTACCAAGAAATTGCTATTTTGTTAGGTGTAATAATGACATTATGGCTATAAAAGAATATTTCTATTTTTTTAAGCTATGAAAATTGAAATACAAAAGGTAAAAAGTCATGATGCTCAAGATTTACTTATAAGTGCAGCCAAATCTAGTCATTGTTGAATCTGGATAATAGCTATATGAGAGTTCATTATTCTCATCTCTGTATTTTCATATATGTATGCACAGTTTCATAACAGAAAGTTCAAAAAATATACTTAGTCTTTCACAATTCCAACAACAACAACAACAAAAAACAATGAATATAAAGTCACAACCACAGAATTCAAGAGCAAGATCTGACACCTTTGAAAATTCATGCAATTTCAATCTCACCTTCTTCATCTACACCATAGAGATAAATGGTTTCTGGACCCATTTGAAGTCACTGAATTATTGTAATTTTCAAATGAGATAGAGGGGTACTGTGAAATGAAATCTTTGAAAGGTCTATGTCACTGCAATAATAATTACTTTAGGCAGAGCCCGTGCCTTTTGTGAAGAACAAAAAGGGAGACTCCCTCTGGGTGGACGAAGTACAGAGGCCCTCTCTGGGCTGACCCAGCCTCTGCAGGGTATACAGTAGGAGCAATGGTGCCTCTTAGCAAAGAAAAGGGCTGGGCACCCTGGAGAAAGCAGAGCTGGATCTCTGCCCATGCAGATCCCCCAGGCTGGGTGAGTGAGGCCAGTCAACAAACCCCGCACGCTTCCATCTGAGTTTTATATGTGGTCTAGTCTTCTCCTCCTAACTGGGTGGAAGCCACCTATCTCAGAGAGAGTTTGAGTGCAGTGAAAGACAAGAGACAGCAGCAGGTACTTTGGGGCCTGGGGTTCCTTGAATAACAGTGACTGGGAAACTCATGGATTCCTTGAGGGCCCTGGATACTTATGAGGGAAAAGCAAGAGGCAGGGGCACAGCTCAGAACAGGAAAAATTGATTCCATGTCTTGGCTATTGTGAGTCGCGCTGCTGTGAACACAGGGCTAGTCTGTGTCATTTTTGAATGATAGTTTTGTCCAGGAATATGCTTGGGAGTGAGATTGCTGGATCATGTGGCAATTCTATTTTTAGTTTTTTGAGGAACCTCCATACTGTTTTCCACAGTGGCTGCACCAACTTACACCCCCACCAACAGTGTAAGAGGGTTCCCTTTCTCCACACTCTCTCCAGCATTTGTTATTTGTAGACTTTTTAATGATGGCCATTCTGACCAATGTGAAGTAATTTTGATTTGTGTTTCTCTAATAACTAGTGATGTTGAGTATCTTTTCACATGTCTACTGACCATCTGAATGTCTTCTTTGGAGAAATATCTGTTAAGGTCCTCTGCCCATTTTTCAAAGTAAGTCAGAAAGGGGAAGACAAATACCGTATGATATCACTTATACGTGGAGTCTACAATGTGGCCCAATGAATCTACCTACAAAATGGAAACAGACTCACAGACATAAAGAACAGATTTGTAGTTACCAAGTGTGGCTGGGAGGAAGATGGATGGATTGGGAGTTTGGGGTTGATAGATGCAAACTATTACATTTAGAATGGATAGACAACAAGGTCCTACTACATATAGCACAGGAAACTGTATGCAGTCTCCTGGGACAAACTATAATGGAAAAGAATATAAAAAAAGAATAGGTATGTGTTTAACTGAGTCACACTGCTACACAGCAGACATTAACACAACATTGTAAATCAGCTATTTATTGTTCATAGTTCAGTCACCAACTCATATCTCTGCAACCCCATAGACGGCAGCATGCCAGCCTTCCCTGTCCTTCACTATCTCCCAGAGTTTGCTCAAACTCATGTCCATTGAGTCAGTGATGTCCTCCAATATCTCATCCTCTGTTGCCCCCTTCTCCTGCTCTCAATCTTTCCCAGCATCAGGGTATTTTCCAGTGAGTTGGTTCTCGGCATCAAGTGACTAAAGTATCGGAGCTTCAGCATCAATCCATCCAATGAATATTCAGGGTTAATTTCCTTTAGATTGACTGGTGTGATCTCCTTGCTGTCCAAGGGACTTTCAAGAGTCTTCTCTAGCACCGCAATTTGAAAGTATCGATTCTTTTGCACTCAGCCTTCTTTGTGATACACCAAGGCTTTGACTATATGGACCTTTGTTAGCAAAGTGATGTCTCTGCTTTTTAATACATTGTCTAGGTTTGTCATAGCTTTTTTCCAACGAGCAAGCATCTTTTAATTTCATGGCTGCAGTCACTGTCCTCAGCGATTTTGGAGCCCAAGAAAATAAAATCTGTCATTGTTTCCATTTTTTCCCCATCTATTTGCCATAAAGTGGTGGGACTGGATGCCATCATCTTAGTTTTTTGAATGTTGAGTTTTAAGCCAGCTTTTTCACTCTCCTCTTTCACCTTCATCAAGAGGCTCTTTAGCTCCTCTTTGCTTTCTCCCTTTAAGATGGTATCATCTGCATATCTGAGGTTATTGATGTTTCACCTGGCAATCTTGGTTCCAGTTTGTGTTTCATCCAGCCCAGCATTTCGCATGATGTACTCTGCAAATAAGTTAAATAAGCAGAGTGACAATATACAGCCTTGACATACTCCTTTCCCAATTTTGATCCAGTCCATTGTTTCGTGTCTGGTTCTGACTGTTGCTCCTTGACTTGCATACAGGTTTCACAAGAGGCAGGTTGCTCCTTGACTTGCATACAGGTTTCACAAGAGGCAGGTAAGGTGGTCTGGTATTCCCATCTCTTTAAGAGTTTTCCACAGTTTATTGTGATCCACACAAAGACTTTAGCGTAGTCAATGAAGCATATACTTCAATTTAAAAAAAAGACAGACAGACAAGGAAAAGGAGAAGGACTTGGTAACATGACACTACTTCCCTCCTTCATGATGTTGCTGTCTGCCAGCCCACACTCTTCTCCACCTGAAGGCAGAGCTGCCTTGTTCTTGGAAGCTGAATTAACCATGTGGGCTAACAGACCAGAAGCAGGAGCAAGCCAGGCTCAGGTTTCTGCTCTCCACTCTACATTAACTTGCTCCAAATTACTAAACCAAAAGCCATTATCACAACATCATAAACCATATTCTAATTAAGATGATATATGCCTCTTTCAGAATTACACATTGCAATTAGCAGGGAATAAAGTTATTCCTATTGTGTACTGCCACGCTGAAGATATCATGGAAAAAGTAAAAAATGACTTCAATTACATAAAAGTGTTAGTCTTTTGTCAGGCTTGTTCTGAAATATGGGTTCTTCAGGCTCCACTTAATGGAATTATAGCTTCATTAAGTATATTTGCTTGTAAAAATATGTTCTTCAATATTTTAACAAAATGTCTCTCAGTGTTTTTAAATAGTAGCATGTATATATATATCAATTATGAGTTCTGCAATCTCTCATACCTCATGTCCATGTTATATGCATCTAAACAATTCACTTGACCTTATTCCAGAAGATAATTTTACTCTAGGGACATGTTAGATAATTTTATTCAGGTGAGCCCTGGCATCATATTTCCCCATCATGTAATTATTCAATGACTTTTAAAAACCCCATACACTCTACAGTCCAATGATCCCTGAAAAAAGTAATTTATAATTATGTGTTATGATGGATGTTAGCTAGATGTATTGTGATGATCATTTCATAATATATACATATATTGAATCATCATGTTGTACACCTGAAACAAATGAGAAATGTCAGTTATATCCCAATTAAAAAGAAAATACTGACAATGCCATATATATGCAAGGACATGGAGCAACTGGAATTCTCATACACTACTGGTGAGAGTGAAAATTGGAATAAGCACTATGAAAAAACATTTGATAGAATATTTTTTAAAAATAGACATATATGTGTGCTATGACCAACAAAAAACAAAAGACGATTCCATTATGCCACAATATTTCAGTTCAGTTCAGTCACTCAGTTGTATCCGACTCTCTGCTACCCCATGGACTGCAGCAGGCCAGGCCTCCCTGTCCATCAACAACTCCTGAAGTTTACTCAAACTCATGTCCATTGAGTTGGTGATGCCATCCAACCATCTCATCCCCTGTCGTCCCCTTCTCCTCCTGCCTTCAATCTTTCCCAGCATCAGGGTCTTTTCAAATGAGTCAGCTCTTCATATCAGGTGGCCAAACTACTGGAGTTTCAGCTTCAGTATCAGTCCTTCTAATGAATATTCAGGACTGATCTCCTTTAGGATGGACTGGTTGGATCTCCTTGCAGTCCAAGGGACTCTCAAGAGTCTTTTTCAACACCATGGTTCAAAAGCACCAATTCTTCGGTGCTCAGTTTTCTTTATAGTCCAGCTCTCACATCCATACATGACTACTGGAAAAACCATAGCCTTGACTAGACGGACCTTTGTTGGCAAAGAATGTTTCTGCTTTTTAATATGCTGTCTAGGTTGGTCATAACTTTTCTTCCAAGGAGTAAGCATCTTTTAACTTCATGGCTACAGTCACCATCTGCAGTGATTTTGGAGCCCCAAAATGTAAAGCCAGCCACTGTTTCCACTGTTTCCCCATCTATTTGCCATGAAGTGATGGGACCAAATGCCATGATCTTAATTTTCTGAATGTTGAACTTTAAACCAACTTTTTTTAAGCCATGATATTAGCTCTCTTCTAGCATCCAGAGCAAATAAAAACTCAGAAATGTGGTATCTAGAAGTTCAAGGCTCATGGATTTGAATTCCAGCTCTGCCACTCCCTCTCTAGCAGCTAGTCTTCCCTGGGTTTTGATTCATCACCTGCACAATGGGTTGATGAGGAGATCAAGTGAAATAATGCATGCAAAACTCATGTCATATAATAGCTTCTCATTAAATGCCAGTATCACCTAACTCAGTATCTAGTCCATAGTGGTGGTTTAATAAACATTCATTCAATTTATTGAAAATGGGATTCCCAAAGAAATTTTTACTGATTCTGCAAATGAAGAATATCCTTTATGGAAGTGGAAGTTGAATCAACGACAGGCTGAGTTCTGAGGGGAAATTTCTAATAAGCCCAATGCCTTCCTTGCTATCCCATGCTGCTTGGATGTATCTTGGCACCCTTTCCCCAACTCTACAGAGGTTCCAGTGTCCTTCATTGGTGTGCATTATAATCTCCAAGAAGCCTTCACATCACTGGGAATCAGTGGCACTCACCATTTAACCTGCCCAGAGACAGTTGCATTTTTGTTTTTTAACAACCCAAGGTTTTTTTAAAACTCTGGCGGTCCAATGGTTAAGACTCTGCCTCCCTGCTGGGGGCCTGGATTCAATCCCTGTTTAGGGAACTGAGACCCTGCAAGCTGCAACGAGCTCCCCCCCAAAAAAAGCCTAGGGCATTAATTCAAAAGAAAAACAAATCAGCATGATTTTAGGCAACAAATAAACAGAAAAAATTCTTTTGTGTGGGAGAGGCATGTAGAGTCCAGGACAGACTTGGGACCCACACTCCTTAAGTTATGGCGTTTAAACTACTCAGGGAGTCCTTGTTGGCACAATGGACTCTGTAGTTACTCAGCGGGGCTTCCTTTGTAGGGAAAGACTCTTGTACTTTGGAACCATTTCTTCTGGATTCCCCTTGGCTATGCTTTTTACTCACTCAGTATGATCACTCTGACTAAAAAATGTCAGTCAGAAGTACCAAAATCAATGTTTTATCTCACACAAAAATTTGAATAACTTCAATAGCTTTTTTGGTCCTAGGGTAGGAATTTGAGGATTTTTTTTGTTTGTTTTTATTTTGGCCATGCCACACAGCATGTGGGATCTTATTTCCCTGACCAGGGATGGAACCCCCGCCGCTTGCAGTGGAAGCATGGAGTCCTGAACACTAGACCATCAAGGAAGTCCCAGGAATTTGTAATAAAAGAATATTTTTTAGGTGAGAAATGACTGAATTACAAGTTGCAAAAGTAATTTAACTTCCAGAAACTAGGAATTGTTTGCATTATGATCATAGATGCTTATAGATGATGGAGAATACACCCAGAATGATGAAATCCAGGAATAATACTTGAATTTCACTTTTGGCCATCTTCTTCAACCTGTCTTATCTCAATCATTTTATCAAAAATGTTAATAAGTAAGAAAGTCAGCAGTTTTACAGATACTAGAACATAATATACTCTTTCAAATGCATAATTATGGCTCCAACACTGGTGGAGATTTTAAAGAGGAAAGATCTTAAAGAGTAAATCAACAAAAGAGGAAATTTGAAAGCCTAGATAATTCATTAAAATGAGTGACTTTTGAATAATTAATCACTTACAATTTTCCCTAAAATAAAGTCTGTGACCTTGGCTTTTAGAGTGCAAGAGATAGTATCCTCACATCAGTGCCGTAGGAAAATCTATTACCATTTATAAAACTATTGCTTCCTTTTGTTTCTCTTATTTCTAAAGATTTCTTTTTCCCTTATAATTCTCATAGCTCAAAGCAGAAAATAAAATAATGGAAAAGTTTTCCCAGAACGTACTGAAAGACCTTTCCTTCGACTTGTCTTCCCTTTAGATAGAGTTAGGAGAGATATCAGGGGAAACGAGAACCATTTCTTGGACCCCAACATTTCTTCTTGAAATATCGCTCCCAGAAAATTAACGCTTACTCCTCAGAAGTACAGTAAGAATTTTTCCTGAAAGCCTCTTCACTCCCTACCTCAATTAGGGCCTCACCATACCCTCTGGGAAAATGTGTGTTGGAGGACTAAGAATTGCTAACATCAACAGCACCTCCAGAAACGCTGGTGCCAGACCCCCTAGGTGGTTTAAAATAAGAAGGGCCTCCCAGAGAGCTTGATCCCCCACGAATATGAACAAACACAACTGGTTCTCCTACACATTTGAGATAAGGGTGATAAGCCCAAGTCCTCAGTTTCCTGGGGTGGGGCAACACCTCAGGCCCTGGACCACCCCAGACTAAGCAAGCTGAGGCCAAGCTCCAAGGCCACACCCACCCTGGCCCCTGTTCTCAGCATTTTCATCAGCTGCTACCAACCACCCTTGACTTAACAATTAGGTCAAACCTTGCACAGGCTCTCCCTTTTTTGAATTGAACTCATTTATTCCTCCAATACCTCCATTATCTTCCTTGTCACTTGCCCACCAGGGCTTTAAGAAATACTGAGAGTTGAATTGAACATCTTGTGAAACCCTAAAAGCGGGTGTGACGTCTTGCCTTGGTTAATCTCAGGGTTACGTCACCTTCCCCTCCACTTTTTAAACTCCTCCAACACCCCTCTAACCAGTGTCCTTAAGAAACAACAGCTACTACTGTCACAGGTTCTGGTTTCTTGACTTGAATTTGACCAAAGCACATATATCTCAATAATGTTTATTTGCATGCTCTCCAGGTTTTCGCTGGTGTATGAAGGATGGATGGTCTTATTTGATCATCCATGTAAGGGTCCCTTACATCCCTTCTGGCCTTAAGGGGCATTGAGGTGACATCTGCTACTACAGTCTGTGATTCCAGTCATTTGCCTCCAGTTGCAGGTCCGTGGGTTCTGCACTTATTTCTTCTGCTGCCAAGCCTTTACCTCTGATTCCCTGGCCTCTGAGCAGCTCTAAATCCCATCATCAGGGCACACAGGGGCTCTGAGATCTCCTGCAAGCTGTGGTCCCCGTGGCATCAGGGCTCTCTTTCTCCATTCCATCGCACCATTCCACTGTATTACTCTCTCTATTTTGGATATGGTGCCACTTGCTTTTTTATTTTTTTAATTGACGTATAGTTGATTTAGTTAGTTAGTTAGTTCAGTCACTCAGTCGTGTCCGACTCTTTGTGACCCCACGAATCGCAGCACACCAGGCCTCCCTGTCCATCAAAAGCTCCCGGAGTTTACTCAGACTCATGCCTATTGAGTCAGTGCTGCCATCCAGCCATCTCATCCTCTGTCATCCCCTTCTCCTCCTGCCCCCAATCCCTCCCAGGATCAGGGTCTTTTCCAACGAGTCAACTCTTCGCATGAGGTGGCCAAAGTATTGGAGTTTCAGCTTCAGCATCAGTCCTTCCAAAGAACACCCAGGAATGATCTCCTTTAGGATGGGCTGGTTGGATCTCCTTGCGGTCCAAGGGACTCTCAAGAGTCTTCTGCAACACCATAGTTCAAAAGCATCAATTTTTGGCACTCAGCTTTCTTCACAGTCCAACTCTCACATCCATACATGACCACTGGAAAAACCATAGCTTTGACTAGACAGACCTTTGTTTGCAAAGTAATGTCTCTGCTTTTTAATATGCTATCTAGGTTAGTCATAATTTTCCTTCAATGTATTAATTTCTGGAGTACAACAAAGTGACTCAGTTACATATGTATTATATATATATATTTTTTCTTTTTCAGACTCTTTTCCATTATTATGGTTTATTCAACATATGGAATATAGTTCCCTGTACTATACAACAGGATCTTGTTGATTATCTATTTTATATATAGTAGTGTGTATCTATTAATCCCAAGCCCCTAATTCATCCCTCCCACACCACTTTCCCTTTTGGTAACCGTAAGTTTGTTTTTTATGTCTGTGAGCCAATTTCTGTTTTGTAAATAAGTTCATTTGTCAATTTTTGGGTTCCCCATATAGGTGATATCATATAAGTGATTCTACATGTAAGCGGTTAATCTCAGAGTTACCTCGCCTTCCCCCACTTTTTAAAATTCTTCTAGCCCCTCTCTGATATTTGTATTTGTATTTCTCTGTCTGGCTTTCTTCACTTGGCATGATAATTTCTAGGTCTATCCATGTTGTTGCAAATGGTATTATTTCATTCTTTTTTACAGTTAAGTAGTGTTCCATTGTGCACCCACACACGACATCTTTATTCATTCCTCTGTCAGTGGACATTTAGGTTGCTTCCATGTTCTTCCTATTGTAAATAGTGCTGCTATGAACATTGGACTGTCTATGTCTTTCCAATTATGGTTTTCTCTGATATATGCCCAGGCGTGAGATTGCTGAATCACATGGCAACTCAATTTCTAGCTTTTTAAGGAATCTCTACATTGTTTTCCAAAATGGTTGCAAATAGTGCCAGTTTAACTACAGGATTTCTAGACGCCTGCAGCCTTCCCTAGACTGGGCCCGTGGAACTTGGCCACTCATTTCAGCATGTTCCTTCAGGCTTACACAAATGTTTCTATAGCTCAAGCCTTGTTGTGATTCACTCCTAAGAAAGCAGAACGAAGCAAGGACATTGGCATCTCATTCTCCCCACTCCTGCTCTGCTCTGCCTCCCTCCCATCTCCCCACATCCTCTTCAAATCAGAAGAATTTTCTTTTACTTCTTGGTCCTATTTGACAGAGCCTTGTCGCAGATTATTTCCTTCTCCCTCAAAGTGTTATTTATACCCATCACTCACCTTGGAGTCACGCTGACAGAAAGGCTGCAGGAAAAAAATAATCTTGAGTTAAGGGAAAGAGAAATGAAAAATAATTCACTTACATTTTAATATATTATTCCCACCACATGCTCCCTCTTGTACAAGTATGTACCCCTCAAAGGATATTTTTTCTTTTTTAATATTTATCTATTAGCTTATTTAATTGGCTGCACCAGGTCTTAGTTGCAGCATGCAAGGTTTTTATTTGTGGCATATGAACTCTTAGTTGTGGCATGTGGGATCTCCCCAGACATGGAAGCAGGGCCCCTTGCATTGCGAGTGCAGAATCTTAGTCACTGGACCACCAGGGAAGTCCCCTCAAAGGACATTTATTTTTGTCTATTCTATTACCAAGAAAGTAACAGCCAGACTTCTGTCCTCCATACATCCTCTATGCCTGTGCTGTCTCCTTTATAGTTGCACGTTGTTGTTTTTGTTCAGTTGCTAAGTCATGTCTGACTCTTTGTGACCCCATGGACTGCAGCCCTCCAGTTTCCTCTTATGAAATGATCACCATAAGACTAGTAAACATCTGTCCCCATATGACCTTATTACAATATTATTGACCATGTTCCTTATGCTGCATGTTACATCCCTATGACATTTTATGTAACTGGAGATTTGTAACCCCTTCACCTATTTCCACTTCCTCCCCAACTGCCTTCTATGTACCACCCTTTTGTTTCTCTGTATCTATGAATCTGTTCATTCTATTTTGTTCGCTTTGTTTTTCAGATTCCGCAAGTAAGATCATGAAGTATTTGTCTTTCTCTGACTCACTTCACTTGGCATAATACCCTCTAGATCCAATTTGTGTTATCACAAATAGCAAGAGTTCATTTCTTTCTTTACAGCTGAGTAATATCCCATTGTATATATACCATATCTTCTCTAGCCATCTGTCTATCAGTGAACACTTGGGTTTTTTAAAAATCTTAGTTATTGTAAATGCTGCAATGAATGTTGGTGTGCATATATCTTTTCAAGTTAGTGTTTTCATAATTCTTTGAGTAAATACCCAGAAGAGAAATTGCTGAATCATATGGCAGTTCTATTTTTATTTTAAGGAAACTCCATACAGTTTTCCATAGTGACTGCACCAACTTACAATCCCACCAACAGTACATAAGGTTTTCTATTCTCCACATTTTTACCAACACTTTTTATTTCTTGCTTTTTGGATAATAACCAGCGTAACAGGTATGAGGTGGTAGTTTAGGGTTCTTATCTCCCTGATGACTTTAGTGGTGTTTAGCATCTTTTCATGTGTCTATTGGCCATCTGAGTGTCATTGAAAACTGCCATGGAAATGGAAAATTTTTAAATAACATAGAAATGGAAAAATATTTAAGTAAAGGGAAAAAAATTTTAATTTTAATCAAGTTTTTGGGAGGTTTTGATGTTGAGTTATGTGAGTTCTCAATCCATTTTTGAATATTAACCCTCATTTGATATATTGTTTGCAAATATCTTTTCCCACTCAGTAGAATACATTTTCATTTTGTTGATAGTTTCCTTAGTGTGCAAAAGTTTTGTTGTTTGATGTGGTCCCATTTGTTTATTTTTGCTTTTGGTTCCCTCCAAAAGGGACAAATCCAAAATTTGGAGGAGACAAATCCAAAAATACTGTTAGACTGATGTCAAGTAGTATACTGCCTATGTTTTCTTCTAGGAGTTACATAGTTTCAGATCTCACATTCAAACCTTTGATCAATCTGAGTTTATCTTTTATAAGGTGTGAGAAAGTAATCCATTTTGATTCTTTTGCATATAGCTCTCCAGTTTTCCCAACACCATTTCTTGCATCCTATGTCATAGATTAATTGACCACAAGAGCGCGGGTTTTGCTGGGCTCTCTGTTCTGTTGTTCATTGATATACGTGTCTTTTTTGTGACAGTATCATTCTGTTTTGATTGCTGTAACTTTGCAGTACAGTTTGAAATCAGGGAGGGTGATACTTCCAGCTTTGTTCTTTTTCTCAAGATAGATATGGCTATTAGGTCTCTTGTGTTCCCATACACAAAATGTTTAGAATTATTTCTTCTAGTTCTGTGAAAAATGCCACTGGTATTTTGATAGGGGTTACACTGAATCTTAGGTTGTCCTGAGTAGTATGTCATTTTAAGAACACTAAGTTCTCCAATCCCTGAGCAAGGTACATCTTTCCATCTGTTTGTGTCATCTTCAATGTCTTTGTCAGTGTCTTAGTTTTCAGAGTACAAGTTATTTACCTCTTTGGTTAGATTTAGTCCTAGGTATTTTATTCTTTTTGATGTAATTGTAAATAGGATTATTTTCACAATTTCACTTTCTGATAGTTTGTTGTTAGTATATCGAAATGTAACAAATTTCTGTATATTAAGTTTATAACCTGGAACATTACTGAATTCATGTATTAGTTCTAATATTTTTGGTAGCATCTTTGGGGTACTTTATATATAATGTCAACTACAAACAGGGAGAGTTTTACTTATTCATTTCCAATTTGTTTTCCCTTTTATTATTTTTTTTATTGTCTGATTGTTGTGGCTAGGATTTACAATACTGTGGTGAATAAAAGTGGTGGAAAGGGGCATTCTTGTCTTATCACTGATCTCTAATTCTAGAGGAAGTGCTTTCAGCTTTTCACCATTGAGTATGATGTTGGCTGTGGAATTGTCACATATGGCCTTTATATGCTAAAGTATATTCCTTATATACCCACTTTTTTGAGAATGTTGAATATAAATGAATATTGAATTTTGACAAAAGCTTTTTCTATATCTCTTGAGATCATGATATAATTTTTACTCTTTAATTTGTTAATGTGATTTATCACATTGATTGGTAGATATTGATGCTTCCTTGCAACTCTGGGATAAATCCCACTTGATCATGGTATATGATCTTTTAAATGTATTACTGAATTCTGTTTGCTACTATTTTGTTGAGGATTTTTGTGTCTATGTTCATCAGTGATATTGGCCTGTAATTTTTTACTACTTTTACTGTGTATGTTTGCCTTTACCAGTGACATTTTTTCCTTTTATAATTTTCATATTTTTAGTTTCTTCTCTATTTAGAGTAGTTTTCTTAGCACTTCCCATAAAGCTGGTTTGATGGTGCTGAAACTCTTCAGCTTTTGCTTGTCTGTAAAACTCTTTATCTTTCCTTCAAATATGAACGAGAGCCTTGCTGAGTAGAGTATTTCATCACTTTGAATATATCATACCACTCCCTTCTGGTCTGCAAAGTTTCACCTGAGTAGTCAGCAGAGAGTCTTATGGAGTTCCCATAGTTAGTTGCTTTTCCCTTTCTGTTTTTAAGATTCTCTCTGCATATTAAATTTTGCCATTTTAGTTATAATGTTTCTTGGTATGAGTCTCTTTTAGTTGATCCTGTTTGGGACTCTCTTTGCTTCCTGGAACTGTATATGTTTCTTTCCCCAGGCTAGGGAATTTTTTAGCTATTATTTCTTCAACTAAGCTTTCAGCCCCTTTTATCTTTCTGGGACCTCTTTGATGCAAATATTATTTTGCTTGATGTTGTTCCATAGGTCTCTTGAGTTACCATATCTTTCTAAAATTCTGTTTCCTTTTTGCTGCTCTGTTTGGGTGAATTCCACCACCCTATCTTCCCAGTTACTGATTTGTTCTTCTACCCCATCTAGTCTGCTGTTGAGCCATTCTATTGTATTTTTCAATTCAGTTATTGAATTCTTCAGCTCTGTTTAGTTCCTTTTTATTTTCTAACTCTTCATTAAAATTCTCACTGTGTTCATCCAGTTTTCTCCTAAGCATCTTTATGATCATTACCTTGAATTCTTTAATATCTCTACTTCCTCTAGTTCTTTTTTTGAGGTTAATCTCAAAAAAGGAGTATGTTTCTTCATTTGGAACATATTCCTGTCTCTATGTTGCCCAATTCTCTGTGTTTACGTCTATATGTTTAATTAGATCAGATATGTTTCCTGCTCTTGGCCTTATGTAGGACACATCCTATGGGGTCCAGCAGCATGCTCCCTTGGTCACCAGAAATATATGCTCTAGGGGTGCCCGCTATGTCAGCTGCGTGTATCCTTCTGTTGTGACAGGGATGACTACTGTGGGTACACTGGCAGGGAAGGCTAACTCTCAGCCAAGTTGGCTAAGAGGTCATGACTCATGCAGTAACTGCAGGCCTGATAGAGGGTGGGGTCGGCTTCCCAAGTGGCTGTCTATGTGGCCTGGAAGGATGTGGGGCTGGTGTCAAACACAAATGGGTGGAGCCAGGTACCAGAGTAGCTATCCGTGCAGTCGGAGGGGTGTGGCTCAGAGCTGGTGCCAGCTCACTCTGGGGTGGGGCCAGATCCTTGGTGCTTACCGTACCGAGAGGGATGATTCCAAAATGGCACTGCCTGTCCTGGGGTCACCATGGTAAAATAGGCTCTCCAAAATAGCTGATGCCAGTATCTCCATCCCTAGTGGTGCCCCAGTTACTTCCTGCATCTCTGGGAGTCTCTCTAAGATCAGCAAGTGGGTTTGGCCCAGACTTCTTTCAAACTGCTGCCTCTGTGCTGGGATTCAGGGCATATGAGATTTTGCACATACCCTTTAAGAGCAGAGTCTCTGTTTCCTATAGCCCTTTAGCTCTCCCAAAATGAACCCTACTGGTTTTCAAAGACAAATGGTGTAGGGGGTCATTTCCCTGGATGCAGGACTCCCAATTGGAGTATACAATATGGGGCCCAGACCCTTGCTCCTTGGGAAGAATCTCTATGATCATGATATTCCTCTCATTTATGGTTCTGCAACCCAGGGAGAGGGCTTCCCTGATAGCTCAGTTGGTAAAGAATCCACCTGCAATGCAGACCTGGTTCGATCCCTGGGATGGGAAGATCCCCTGGAGAAGAGAAAGGCTATCCACTCCAGTATTCTGGCCTGGAGAATTCCATGGACTGTATAGTCCATGCTGTCGCAAAAAGTCGGACACAACTTTCACTTTCACTTTCTTTCAACCCAGGGAGAACTGACTGCCTCACATCTCCACCTGTCTGGTTGTTTCCTTCTTTATGTCTTTAGTAGTGGAAAATCTTTTCTGCTAGTCTTTCTCCTATTCTCATAGATAGTTGCTCTGTAAGTAGTTGTAATTTTGGTGTGCCCATGGAAGGAAAGGAGGTGAGTTCAGGGTCTTCGTAATCTACTATCGTGGTTGCCACTCTACCTATATGTACTTAGAAAAAAATCAATACTTTTTCTTTAAAAAAAAAAAAAAAACTTTGGTGTAAAACTTTCAGTGACAGAACATCTACAAAAGTACTGGCCAAGAATTAAGCATTTCTGTTTTCCACTTTTCAACTGTGGAGTACTACACACAGTTATATTTTTTGTGAATAAAAAAGCCTTCAGTGCCACGCTATAGAAATTTCCCATTCTTGGTTGCCAGGCTGGCCTTCTCTAGATATCCATTCTCTCACTTCTTCTAGCTTGTGATGTGTAACCCTCTAATGACTTCCCTTTTGCATACCTATTCCAGTTTTGTTTGAAATAGTTTTTGCTAAATCAAGGACTTTTTATTTTAGCAAATTCTCCAAGGTAATCAAACAATAGATATTTTCAGATTAGATCACTGTGAAAGGTAGTTCACTGCAGGCAGCTCTAGGGGATAACATCTTTTCTCTCCTAATAAGGATACCAAAAGTCAACTGGTAGATGGACAAGCAGGATATGAAATTTCCATTGTCCAATCAAGGTCATCTGCAATCGTTCCTTGGCAGACATTTTTTGTGTCTTTTACTTGCCCTTAAACGGGAAGGAAGACTGTCAGGTGCCAACTTGAATACTTCAAAAGGTGCTAAACATAAACAGTGAAGAATACCTGAGACTATTTTAAAATTAGTTTCTAATAGAGCCTGTGTATGTGCCGTGCATGCTCAGTTATGTCCGACTCTTTGAGACCCCATGGACTGGAGCCCACCAGGCTCCTCTGTCCATGAAATTTTCCAAGCAAGAATACTGGAGTGGGCTGCCATTTCCTCCTCCAGGGAATCTTCTTGGCCTAGGGATCAAATCCACATCTCTTGTGTCTCCTGAATTGGCAGGCAAATTCTTTACCATTGTGCTACCTGGGAAATCAATAGAGCCTGTAGTATCTTCATATTGCTAGGAAACAGCACTGCTGCCATACTGATTTACTACAAAAGCAATCACTCTAGGTTCAAAAGCCCCACCCACAACAGAGCTAATAAAACCCAGAACCTCTCAACTGGACACCATCCTATTTGTTTTCTCCACTCAAAGAAAAGAAAGAAAGTGAAGTCGCTCAGTCATGTCCAACTCTTTGTGACCCCATGGACTGCAGCCTACCAGGCTCCTCCATCCATGGGATTTTCCAGGCAAGAGTACTGGAGTGGGTTGCCATTTCCTTCTCCATCAACACAAACTCAAAAAAGAAAAAAAATGTAGAGAAAGAAGTGAGTAACTAACCTGAAGGCATTCCTGTCCTTTATTTACCCATGGCATTGAAGTTAAATATTGCAGTGAAATAGCTCAGACTTGACTCAAATCTTGAATAATAATCCACATTGGTCATAGGCTAGACAATATAAGACCTCAAGGGGCAAAGCGCTTGCATATTGTAATTTGGTATTTATGGTGTTCTATCGCCATCTCCTGGAAGAAAATACCAAGAACACAAAAAGGGGCTGTAGGATTTCAGGCTTTAATACAGATAATTTTCTTTAATTCTCAAGAAAGTAAACACTACTGTCATTGAACACACATACTTGTATCCCCTTCCAGATGAATTAACATAATGTTGGGCAACCAAGAAACCTCAAAGGCAAATGTTCAGAACTCCAGCCTTGGTTACTTGAGATAAAGAGATAACATCAAACCAATGAGTAATGAGCTTTTAGAGCTGTCAGTCCCCAGAGAAGATCTGACTTCTCATTAGTAAAGAGATATGAGAGCTCATTTTGCAGGAGTCAAAAGTACGGCAGAAACACAGAGAGACGCTGAAAGAAAAACTTCCACATTCAGCTTTGGAAGTAATCATCTTTATCTTGGCTTCTTAAGTCTTAGAATTTGGCAAAAGAGTTCTAAGGATTTTAAGACATTATTAATGAGATTAAGTATTTTTTCCAGATTAACTCTTATTACCCAGGCTAGCTTGTGTTGGAGCTACTTACACATATGGCACAAACACAGCCAAATGAATTGGAGTGATGGACTTGCTCTACTATATACTGTCAGTCTTTATTTCTCCAGGCTGGTTTACGTAAGGACAAAAGATCACCATGAAACATTTAAAAATATTATTTTAAAACACACTTTTATTTTGATCATTATGTATTTTCCATCAATACCCTCATGCAATGAGTATACCAAAAATCATAAAACTTTAGAGGAGAAAGGGCTTTAGCCCAACCACTTCACAGATCCTAATCACAAGTTATGTTCATACCATGAGGGGATAGCCTAAGGTCAACTCCCACTAATCATCAGGAGGGACAATTTAAACCATCTATTCTCTCTAAGTATTTGGCCCCCATCCTGTCCCACTGCCCCTGACTTTGGGGGAGTTTTACAGCTTAGACAATGTCGCAATGTCCTAAAGTAACTAGAGATTGCTGATTTCCTTTCTGAATACTGATTAAGCTTATTCATAAAACACGAAAATGGAACACAGTCTTAGGATTTTACAGCTGGAAGAGGCTCTTCTTAAAGAAATGATGAAAGTTATTTGCTGGTGATACCTGATGGCCTCTTTTGGAAGATGGCAGGTTTGAACTCAGTATTGAAATATGTCAGACTTTTTTTTTTCTTCTTAATTCAGCTTCTCTTGAGGGTCTACCCTGTAAAAAGTACTGTGAGGAATATCTAAAAGGTATAACTCCTGTTCCCAAAAACCGACTATGGTTGCGCCTATGTTCCCAAGCTAGCCATAAATTGAAAAGAAACTGAAAATAAAAACATCATGGTTCAACAGAAAAGTTGATGTCTTAGAAAGACCCTGACCTTCAGTCTCTTTACAATGTATCTCATGTAAATGACACTTACTGTGGTAACTTGATAGAGTTAATGTGGGAATTCTTTCTAAAGCTGCTAGCTAAGAGGAGAAATAACCCTTGTTACTGCCAAACTTCTTGGGGCAGGAACTGCCTACACAACATCAACAACAGAATTACAGTATTTCAACCTCCCAGTGAACCCATATTTGGGGTCAGAAGTCCAGTCTTCATAAATATCCAGAAATTTGAAATGCTTCATGGACCACAGTCAAATTTTGAGATCTTTTAAGTCCATCCTTTCCTCCTCTTCATTCCTCTTTCTCCCTCATTGTTGGAGTCTTGGTTGCTTTGATGCTCAAGAAGTTTGGAATCCTTTCCTGAATCTTTCTGCTATCCGAACACTAGCATAATTTGTGTTTTATGACAAACCCATAGAGCTCCACTGTTTGATCAATATATAGAGGGTTTTGATACTATCAATTCAGCAGGTTTCTTTCAGCTTCCTGAAATCTCTCATCAAAATGAGACAGCCATGCTGTAATTTGTCAGTAAGATGATACCACGGGAAACTGAGAGGCTGGTCACCTTCATAAAATTCATTTCAAAAGCTTCAAAAACACATTACAGCTGTCCCTGGTCCTTTCCCTTCAGATTTCACTAGTCTCTAATGAGTTGATTTTAGGCAACTTCTCAGCTCCCACCACAAACTCGACTGTCAGCATGCAGAACCACTTGTAAGGTTCCCTGCACACGCCAAGTTTACGTGCTCTTGCTTCTACTTCTTACACCTTTCCTTTGACAGTTTGGATAATACCTATCTGTCCTTTAAACTTCAGCCCAGGAGTTGCCTTCTCTAGGCAGTTTGGAGTCCCTGACACCTCTATTCTCCTAAAAGACCCTGTTTAGACCTCTGTCACAGCACTGTCACATATTAATAAAATTATTTTCCCCTCCCACAAGCTATACATTAATTCTGGGAAGTGATTAAGAGTTTGACTTTGGGACTTCCCTGGTGGTCCAGTGACTAAGAGTCTGCCCACTAATGGAGGGGACATGGATTTGATCCCTGGTCGGGGAAGATTTCACATGACACAGGGCAAGTGAAAGCTTCCCTGGTAGCTCAGCTGGTAAAGAATCCACCTAAATGCAGTAGACCCAGGTTCAATTCCTGGGTTGGGAAGATCCACTGGAGAAGGGATAGGCTGCCCACTCCAGTATTCTTGGGCTTTCCTGGTGGCTCAGCTCATAAAGAATCCACCTGCAATGTGGGACTCCTGGGTTCGATCCTTGGGTTGGGAAGATCCCTTGAAGAATGGAACAACTACCCACTCCAGATTCTGGCCTGGAGAATTCCAGGGACTGTACAGTCCATGGGGTCACAAAGAGTTGGACACTACTGAGCGACTTTCACTTATTCACTTATCCAAAATCCAGGTCAAGTAAGCCCCGTGTGCCACGACTCATGAGCCTGTGCTTTGGAGCTCCGCTCTAGGGAAGTAGCATCCACTCAACACAATGAAAGAAACCCCCTTTTGCAGCAATGCAGGCCCAGAGCAGCCAAAAGTAAATAAATATTTATTAAAAATAGTTTGACTCTGTACCCAGCACTCAGCGTTGAGTGTAACATATAGCAAGTGCTATGCAAATGTTTGCCAGATGGTGGCCATTCCTGATGGCTGAGACACTAGGGAAGGGCCTGCTTTCCAGTGGCACACAGCACCGTGGACAGACCCGACAGTTCAGATAGGCAGAAAGATATGACCCCATCCTTTCTTCCCTCCCCTCTTGTCCTCTGTCTGGTGTTCTAGATGGTTCCCTTTTCCACCAGCCAAAGTGTTAGATCCATCAAGAATAAACATTTAATTGAAGCAGGTTACAACTCCCTGGCTTTCCCAGGCCTCCCTGGAGAGCTGCTGACTCTCTCTGAAGTCCAGCAACACACAGGACCCCAGGAGTCATGTGACCAGTCTTCTTGAACATGGGGTCACATAGCATTGTCTTAGGTATACAGTTGACACTCGGGTATTGTATGATTCTCAATTTTCAGCCATAGCCTCAGCATGGCTGTCAACACTTGCCCTTCTCTCCCAACTCAACTCGCTAAAAACCCAGGCTTTGTTATTTTTTCTCCTAAGGTCATCTTTGCTCTGAAAGGAGGTCTATTTTCTCTCCAAGGTAGAAATTAATTGATTACCTTATATTTTAAATTTCTGGCTGATTCTATGAAGTCATTGTTATTTTGTTCAAGGGAAAAAGGATATTAAGGCAGATTCCTTAACTTTTGAAGACCATGTAACAAGGGAAACTCCATCTCTCAAATAGCAAGCTTTGAGATCAGTGTCAGAAAGAATATTGAGCTGGTTAGAAGAAAGACTTGATATGTAGAACTTTCAGATGTACAAGCTGGGTTTAGAAAAGGAAGAGGAACCAGAGATCAAATTGCCAAGATTCATTGATCATACAGAAAGCAAGGGAATTCCATTAAAAAAAAATCTACTTTTGTTTCATTGACTATGGTAAAGCCCTTGACTGTGTGGATCACAACAAACTGTGGAGAAATCTTAAAGAGATGAGAATACCAGACCACCTTACCTGCCTCCTGAGAAATCTGTATGCAGGACAAGAAGCAACACTTAGAACCAGACATGCAACAACAGACTGGCTCCAAATTGGGAAAGGAGTATGACAAGGCTGTATATTGTAACCATGCTTATTTAACTTACATGCAGAGTACATAATGAAAAATGCTGGACTGGATGAATCACAAGCTGGAATCAAGATTGCTGGGAGAAATATCAACAACTTCAGATATGCAGATAACACGAGTCTAACGGCAGAAATTGAAGAGGAACTAAAGAACCTCTTGATGAGTGTAAAATAGGAGGGTGAAAAAGTTGGTTTAAAACTCAATATGAAATTAAAAGACGTGTACCCCTTGGAAGAAAAGTTATGACCAACCTAGACAGCATATTAAAACGCAGAGCTATCATTTTGCAGACAGAGGCCTGTCTAGTCAAAGCTGTGGTTTTTCCAGTGGTCATGTATGGATGTGAGAGCTGGACCATAAAGAAGGCTGAGCGCCGAAGAACTGATGCTTTCAAATTGTGGTGTTGGAGAAGACTTAGAGTACCTCGGACAGCATAGAGATCAAACCAGTCAATCCTAAAGGAAGTCAACCCCAAATATTCATTGAAAGAAGTAAAGCCGAAGCTCCAATACTTTGGCCACCTGATGGGAAGAGCCAACTCATTGGAAAAGACCCTGATGCTGGGAAAGACTGAAGGCAAAAGAAGAAGGGGGCTGCAGAAGATGAGATGGTTAGATAGTATTACCATCTCAGCGGACCTGAATTTGAGCAAACTCTGGGAGATGGTGAAGGACAGGGAAGCCTGGTGTGCTGCAGTCCATGGAGATGCAAGGGAGTCAGATACAACTTAGTGATTGAACAACAGAAAATGTGGTTTCCAGTATTATTTTTTATCTTAATATTCTATATTATAAAGTATCAGTTACTCCTTTGACCAATTTTGATGATCAACAGAGACAGGGCATATATAAAATAACACATATCATATTTTAAAACACCAATTTCTGTTAACTCATCATTAACACTTGGTTCAAATATCCCTTTTATTTTTTTCAGAAAAGCCTCCTTTTTTAAGTCCCCAATAATTTTACTTTGTATTCTCTTAATACTACACTTTCACTATGTTATATAATCATTGAGTAATATTTTAATATTGAATTGTATATACTTTTTCATTTCCTCTCATCTCTACCACTGCTCCCAGTCTCACATGCCCACACTCAGGCTGCAGGTGGAGTTTTCTGTATGTACTGCCCTGAATTGTAAAAAACCACACCTTCCAATTATCAGTTCAGTTCAGTCACTCAGTCATGTCCTACTCTTTGCGACCCCATGGACTGCAGCAAGCCAGGCCTCCCTGTCCATCACCAGCTCCTGGAGTTTACTCAAACTCATGTCCATAGAGTCAGTGATGCCATCCAACCATCTCATCCTCTGTCGTCCCCTTCTCCTCCTGCCTTCAATCTTTCCCAGCATCAGGGTCTTTTCAAATGAGTCAGCTCATTGCATCAGGTGGCCAAAGTATTGGAGTTTCAGCTTCAACATCAGTCCTTCTAATGAATATTCAGGACTGATCTCCTTTAGGATGGACTGGTTGGATCTCCTTGCAGTCCAAGGGACTCTCAAGAGTCTTCTCCAACACCACAGTTCAAAAGCATCAATTCTTCAACTATCAGTCTTCTTTATAGTCCAACTCTCACATCCATGCATGACTCCTGGGAAAACCATAGCTTTGACTAGGTGGACCTTTGTTGGCAAAGTAACATCTCTGCTTTGTAATATGCTGTCTAGGCTGGTCATAGCTTTTCTTCAATTATAAAGGCCAGGAAACTGAGAAAGAATGGCTTTGTGTATTGTTTTTCTGGAGGAGGGTAATTGATCTTTTGGTCTTGCTTTTGGGTTTTTTTAGTTCTAAGAAACTGAGCCTTAAATTCCACAAGCCGAATCCTAGCAGACCTAGGGCAAAGACTTTACAGTAAACCCCACAATGTGATAATAGCAGGTGCTATCTTATACCCCAAATAAAAATAAGAGTTTAGAGTAGAAAAGGGAGAATCAGAGTCTATGACAGCATAAATAAGCTGGAGGTTCCCTGAGAATGAGTCTGCCCTTCAGGTCATAATCTGAGAGTCCTGGGAGCAGAGATGTAGAAACCCCAGGAAAGCTTGGGAGGATCCCAGCACTGATGGGACACTGCCCAGCTTCTCAGAGTGTTGTGCAGAAGTGTACTAACCTTACGGAGACATTCACATTTAATCTGGAAGCAACAGACAGAGAAGATGTGTAGGCTGTTGGTCTGACGGAAGTCCCACTAAGCCTCATTGCCTGTGTTCCCAAGCTTTCTGAGAAGTGTGCAGAGTGGCTGAGAACCAGTCAGCAGTTCCTAAGAACCTGTGCAAGTGAAGGGAGTGGTCGTGACAACCTGTTGTCTCAGCAAGATCCCTGTCAACTCCAGGGAAGGAATGGCTATAAGACCTGATATCCAAGGGTCAGGCAGAGAGGAACACACCTCCACGAGGACAAGTCAGGCCGCAGAATGGACTGACTTCCATGCCAGCAGGATGTATGAGCCTTGTCACAATCCCTTCAGTCTGCTATAACAAAATGCCATTGACTGGGAACACATAAACAATAGAAGTTTTATTTCTCACGGTTCTGGAGATAGGGAAGTTCACGATCAAGGTTCCAACAGATTTTGTGTCTGGTGAGGACCCGCTTCCTTGTGGATGACAGTCTTCTGGCTGGGTCCTCACCTGGCCAAATGGGTGAGGGAGCTTTCTGGCATCTTTTTTGTAAGAAAACTAATCCCATTCCTGAGGGCTCCATCCTCATGACCTCATCACCTCCCTAAGACCCCACCTCCTAACACATTCATTGGAGGTTAGGTTTCAACATATGATTTTTGTGGAGACACAAACATTCAGTCTATTGCAGGCCCCTAGGTACATGGACCCTCTGAGCTACCCCTGAGGAAACTGGAGAGAATTCTAAAAGAGACACAGACTTAAACCTGAATAGACTAAGTTACATTGAATTTGAAGGATTGAGTTTACCATTACCCAGTGGAAATGAAGGTTTATAAGCTGTATTAATTTTAATGAAAGAAATTTATCCTTTTTAAGTATATATTTTAAAGTATATTTATATTTTTCCAAGTTCTTACTCTTAATGCACTAGCATCATTTACTCATTCAACCAAAAATCGAATGTCTGTTCCAAGCAGTATGATGGAAGCCAGAGATACACAGATAAATAAGCTGTCTTTAAGAAAGTTATGGTTTAGTGGAAGAGACCCTATAGTCACATGTGATAAGTACTATTATAAAGATATATGTCAGGTTTCCCTGGTGGTGCGGTGGTAAAAAACCTGACTGCCAATGCAGGACACCTGAGTTTGATCTCTGGGTTGGGAATATCCCCTGGAGAAGGAAATGGCAACCCACTCCAGTCTTCTTGCCTGGGAAATCCCATGGACAGAGGAGCTACAGTCCATGGGGTCACAAAAGTGGCAACACCACTTAGTGTCTAGACAACAACAAAAATATATGTATTTGTCTCCTGAGGTTGCTGAAACAAATTGCCATAAATTTTGTGACTTAAGACTCCAGAAATTTATTTTCTCACAGCTTTGGAGGCCAGGAGTCTAAAATCAGAAGTGGTCAAAACAATATTTGTTAAATTAGGAAATCCATGGAGCACTCACAGGTAATTCACATATAATATACAAATCCATCCAAAATATATTTCCATAATCTGCTAATGAAAATAGGGTGGCTTTTACATATGCTATATAACTACAGTCACACCTCAGAGATATTGAGGGTTCAGTTCCAGACCACTGCAATGAAGTAATGGGAGTCAAACAATTTTTTAAATTTCCCTGTGAATATTAAAGTTACACTATATTGTAGCCTTTTAAGTGCACAATAGCATTGCGTCATAATAAATGTACATTAATTTAAAAATACTTTATTGGTAAAAAATACTAACCATCATCAGAGCTTTCAGCAAGTCATAATCTTTTTGCAATAGTAATATCAAAGACCACTGATGAGAGATCTCCCTGGCAAATATAATAATAATGGTAAATTGCAAGAATGAAATATTGTGAGAATCACCAGAATATGACCCAGAAGACAAAATGAGCAAACGCTGTTGGAAAAACGGTGATGATGCCAAGTTGCCACACACCTTTAACCTGTAAAATAGGCAGTCTCTGTGAAGCACAATAAAGTGAAGTGCAGTAGATGAGGGAGGTCTGCCTGTTTACGTAATTAAAATAACTGACCTAGAAAACTATTGTGATGAAGCTGGTGTTGAATAAAAGCTGTATGGTAGCAAGACACTGTTTTCTTTGTTGTCTGTTATCAGTTGGATTTTTTAAGTGCTCTGCTCTTTTAAGTCATTAAAACAAAATTTTTTTTAACTTATTTTCTGGCTGTGCTGGGATTTCAGTGCTGTGTGGGCTTTCTCTAGCTGTGACAAGAGGGGCTGCTCTTGGTTGCAGTGCGCGGGCTCCTTGCCGCAGTGGCCTGTCTCGTGGAGCCCAGGCTCCAGGCCGGGGGCCCCGGGGGCCGCGGCATGCAGGCTCAGTACTATGGCACACGGGCTCACTTGCTCCCTGGCATGCGGAGTCTCGCCAGACCAGGGATCGGATCCATGTCCCCTGCATTGGCAGGCAGATTCTTATCCACTGCACCACCAGTGAAATCCTAAATAAGTCACTTTTTAAAGCAACTTGAGCAGCCTACAATGGTATTAGATGTTTTTATAAACAAATTCTCTACATTTTGTTGGCACTTTATTCTAAAATATTGGAACCGAGGCATTTGACAAATGAAGGATCAAAAAACTCCAGCTTGTGAAACATTTTAAGGAATTAAAGTTTTTGAAAACCAAGTTTATAAACAGAGAAGCAATGAAATTTGTCCCTACCAAAGCAAGGAAGTTAACAAATGTAGCAGTAAAAATTTAAACAGTATACAGGACTTTATTTTTAAAGTCCATAATTGCAATTTGGAAAATCTCAACTTGTGATAGATATTTTGATGGAGTTCCTATTTTTAATTGGATAAACTGGCATTCTGTTTCAGAATAGATTGGAATAGAGTTGAGAAGCCTACACTTTTGTGACATTTAAATTTGGACAGGCTTTTTGATAAGTTTTGTCTTGTAAAAATACATGTCAAAAAAAGATATTCTAGATTGAAGCAAAAATATCTGGGCCAAACTTTTTACTCATTTTAATATATAAAAAAATAGAATTGAGAACTTCCTCCATTTAGCAGAATTTGCTCTGATCTTATTACATACTTCTACATACAGCATACAGTCATGCTTCATGCAGCCATGAAATAAAAAGATGCTTGCTCCTTGAAAGAAAAGTGATGACCAACCTAGACAGCATATTAAAAAGCAGAGACATTACTTTGTCAACAAAGGTCCATCTAGTCAAGGCTATGGTTTTTCCAGTAGTCATGCATGGATGTGAGAATTGGACTATAAAGAAAGCTGAGCACCAAAAAATTGATGCTTTTGAACCGTGGTGTTGAAGAAGACTCTTGAGAGTCCCTTGGACTGCAAGGAGATCCATCCAGTCCATCCTAAAGGAAATCAGTCCTGAATATTCATTGAAGGACTGATGTTGAAGCTGAAACTCCAATACTTTGGCCACCTGATGTGAAGAGCTGACTCATTTGAAAAGACCCTGATGCTGAGAAAGATTGAAGGCGAGAGGAGAAGGGGATGACAAAGCATGAGATGGTTGGATGGCATCACTGACTCTATGGACATGAGTTTGAATAAACTCCGGGAGTTAGCTGGTGATGGACAGGGAGGCCTGGCATGCTGCAGTCCATGGGGTCTCAAAGAGTCAGAAACGACTGAGTGACTGAACCAAACTGAACTACTACATACTTCAACTCTGGCAGAGAGAATAGCTATATTCTCATTAAAAACACAGTCTTCAGAGAAAAGTCAATTAAAATTGCCCCAAATCTCCAATTTACACATCATAAAATCAAATTTTGAATATATTAAGCAATTTTATAGAAAATTAGGACCATATTGGAATAAATGCATTATTTATTCAAAGAAAAGGCAGGAACAAGAGAGAAGGAGAAACACAATGTCATAGAGTTCAGAAGAAATGACAGTGGGCTCTCAATATCCAAGGGTTCTGCATCTGTGGATTCAACCAACTGAAATCTTGAGCCAAACATTCATTGAATCCATGGATGCAAAACCCATGGATACAGAAGGCAGACAGTAATGTCACCACCTATCAGACTTGAATATTCCTGGATTTTGGTATACATGGGACCTCCTGAACCAATCCTTCCGTGGATACTGTGGGATGACTGTAATCAAAATATAGTAACATGGTATAAGGGGCTTCCCAGGTGGTACTAGTGGTAAAGAACCCACCTGCTAATGCAGGAGATGTAAGAGACACAAATTCGATCAGTGGGTCAGGAAGATTTAACATTTAGATAATCAATATATCTGCCTTAATACTTTTAGACAGACTTTTAAAGTACAGTTGATTTACAATGTTGTGTTAGTTTCTGCTGCATAGCAAAGTGATTCAGTCATACATATACATTCTTTTTCATTATGGCTTATCACAGGATCTTTAATATAGTTCCCTGTGCTCCATGTAGGATCTTGTTGCTTATCCATTAGGGAGACTTTTAAAAACAAATTTTAATGGAAATTTTTATGGGCAACAATAACATAAAACCAGTTTGTTGATTAATAAGTATATATTTAAAGTTCAAATGATTGTAATAGTTTTTAACAACTCTTACTTCAAAAATTGGTTGGTTGATTAACTAGTTTCTCATCTAAGCTCAGCCGAAGTGCAGATCACATGGCAAATATGAGGGTAGAAAAAAGCGTTTTAAAGGTTCTGAGGGGTGCTGATCCCTTCATAACTGTTCAGACCATTGGACAGCATATGAGGCAGGCAGGCAGGCAGGCAGGCCCCCACCCCCACTCCATCCAGAGCAGCTCAGCTTGTATCTGTTTTACCCATTAGATTGCCATATAAGCTCTAATTTGAAGGAATGGTTCACTGACTAAAAATAAGCTTGAAAACACTGCAATGAGCAATGGAGTGTCAGGGACGAATTTTAAGCAGTGGAATAACACGATCAGGTTTACGTTTTTAAAAGTCACTCTGGCAACAAGAGGGAGACTAGACACATGAAAAGTCAGCACTGGGATTTATGCCAAATCCACATTATCAGTGTGTGTTTTTCATAAAGTCCGTTCTCCCTCTTACAAATGACAAAAAAGAATCATATTTCCAAAGCCCCTCCTGTGAGGAACTGCATGTTGAATTATGATTAAAATTTCATTAAAACTTCTGCTTCTTTTACTTTTTTTTTTTAAGAAAGACGTCAAGGTACCTATATTTTAAATAATATTTTAACATGGTAAAAGGATTTTACGTTATAATCCAAGGTGTGGAGGAGGGGCCATGGAACAATCCAACAAACAAAAAAGGGAAACTAAGAAACACATGGTGAAAAGTTCTTTTTCTTTTGAAAACCTAATTTGATTTAAATTACAAATCAATAGGAACTACATTACATAATATGTTTTATTGTTTTATCTAGCTGCCCTGATGCTCAGAACTAAATGAAATGTTTGTAGAAACTAGTTTATTGCAGCTACTTGCAATACAAATTTTCCTCTGCTTTGCTTCCTTATTTTGTTTTGCTTTTTTCTAAATTGCTATTTTGAATACCATTTGGAAATAATGATCTGAAATTGTGAATGACTGGAGTGATTGCTAACATCATACAGGGCTTACATGTGCCGACAATGTTCTAGACCCTTTATATTAACTCATTTAATCCTCACTGAAACTAAATATGGAACTCTCTCTGGCTTTGGGATTAGTGAACTTATTTATAAAACATTGGTAACATCAAAGGACATCTGTTTTCCCTTTATCACCAGGATAAGCTTACTAAGAATTTCAGTGCTTAAAACCCATCAAAGCATCAAAACAGCCAATTTAAAAAATCATTCTAATGCACAAAAAGTCAAATCTCTAGAAGTCACCTCTCTGAGCCTCAACTCCCTTTTCTGTAAAATGAGTATAAAAATAATGACACATAATAACATTGTAGGCAGTTCTAATGAAAAAATTCATGGAGAATCTTGTTGAAAATTTTAATGTGAGAAACAAATGTTATTGTTATTCTGCAAAAAGACAAGGAAAATTTTTTTGCTATCATCTTGCACATCTCATGCATTCCATTGACAAGTCACTTTCCACAAAAAGTCCAGAATTTGACCACTTTTCAGCACCTCCCTTCTGGACCTGGGCACTATCATCTCTCACTAGGACCATTGCCGCAGCTTCCCAATAGGTCTCCTGCTTTACACTTTTTTCCTTCTCCACACAGCAGGCAGAGTGATTCTTTTCAAATATGATGCAGCTCGTACCACTTCCCTGCTCAAAACACCCTAAGGTAGGCAAAATGCTGACCCTGCAAAAATATCTGAGTCTTAGGAACTTCCCTGGTGGTCCAGTGGCTAAGACTCCTCTCTCCCAATGCATAAGAACCAGGTTCAATTCCCTAGACCTCATATGCCCCAACTGAGAGTTCTCATGCCACAACTTCCCCACGCAAGGCTCAGTGCAGTCAAATAAATAAATAAAAATCCTTGATCTTCCAGATGTAATCACAAGGGTCTTTATAAGAAGGAGGCAGAAGTCAGAGGAGATGTGACAAGAGAAGGATGGAGGGGTGCCATTACTGGAAGGGGCCATAAGCCAAGGCTTGTGGGGAGCCTCCAGGAGGTAGAAAACTCTCCCCAAATGTCCCCAGAAGGAAAGCAGCCCTGCTGTCATTTGCATTTTAACCCCATGTTACAGATTGAATTGGGTCTCCCCTTGAAAATATGTTGGAGTCCTAACCCCCAGTACCTCAGAAGGTGCCTTATTCAGAGTAAGGGTCTTTACAAAGCTAATCAGCTTCAAATGAGGTCATTAGGATAAGTCCTTTTCCAATATGACTGGTACATTTATAGAAAGGAAAATTTCAGACACAGACATGCATGGAAGAAGAATGTCAGGTGATGCAGAAGGTAAAGCAGAGATCAGAGTGATGATGCTACAAACCAAGGGATGCCAAAGAATGCAAGTAAACCACCAGAAGCTGTGGGGGAGAGGCTTAGAACAGATTGTTGCTCACAATCCTCAGAAAGAACAACCTGTTGACACTTTGATCTCAGACTTTTAGCCTCCAGAAGACAATACACTTCTATTGTTTAAGGCACCTCATTGTGGTACTTTGTCAGCCCCAGCAAACTAGTTTACCCTGTAAGACCCACTTAGGATGTTGGACCTTCAGAACTGTAAAATAATCAATTTGTATTGTTCTAAGCCATTAAGTTTGTGGTAATTCATCAAGGCAGCAAGAGGAAACTAATATATTCTCCAAAGTCACCCCATTAGAAGTCCTAAAATCTGAAGTCTGTGCCATAGCTTAACATCTTCCAACCTGAACTTCCTCTCTGGCTTTGTTGTTCAGTCATTAAGTCATGTCCAGCTCTCTGCAAACCCATGAACTGCAGCACGTTAGGCTTCCCTGTCCTGTCCTTCACCATCTCCTGGAGTTTGTTCAAATTCATGTCCATTGAGTCAGTGATGCCATCCAACCATCTCATCCTCTGTCATCCCCTTCTCCTCTTGCCCTCAATCTTTCCCAGCATCAGGATCTTTTCCAATGAGTTGGCTCTTCATATCAGGTGGTCAAAGTATTGGAGCTTCAACTTCAGCCTCAGTCCTTCTAGTGAAAATTCAAAGTTGATTTCCTTTATGATTGACTGGTTTGTTGTCCTTGCTGTCCAAGGAACTCTCAAGAGTTTTCTCCAGCACCACAATTTGAAAGCATCATTCCTTCAGCACTCAGCCTTCTTTATGACCCAACTCTCACATCCGTACATGACTACTGGAAAAACCATAGCTTTAACTATATGGACCTTTGTTGTCAAAGTGATGTCTCTGCTTTTTAATATGCAACCTAGGTTTGTCACAGCTTTCCTTCCAAGAAGCAAGCATCTTTTAATTTTGCGACTGCAGTCACCATCTGCAGCAACTTGGGAGCCCCATTATTCTTCCCTCACTCCTTCTGTTCGAGCCCCACTGGTTTCCTTGCTGTTTTTGGAACATCCTTTTCACTCACCCAGGGCCTTTGCATTTGCTGCTTCCTCTGACTGAAATGCTCCTCCTCTCCCATGCTCCCTTACTTCTTTCAGGGCCCTGATCTTGAACAACCTTATCAGAGAAGCCTTCCCTCAACATCCAATGTAAAATAGCACTCTCTCCTTTCTGCTTTATTTTTCTTAGCATTTATCACCCTTCACGTGTTATATACTACATGTTAATTTGTGATCATCAACTCCTCTTGCTTCCATTAAAACCAAAGGACCTTGAGAGCAGGGAGTCATTTGGTTCATTCCTATGTCTCCATTAGCTATAGGTGCCATGCACATAAGAAACACTCAAGACATCTTTATTGATTGAATGCATTTTGAATGAATATTGAAATCAAAATTTCTGCCATATTCTGCCTCTAAAGTGATTTCCACTTAAACTGTTTTTTATATCTTTGTTTTGAAGCATATAAGCAATGGAACCATAGGCTCTGGGTTCATAAATTCAATGTCCCAAGTGACTCTCATCAAAAAAAAACAAAACCCACTGGAAGTTCACTGGGAAGGCAGCAGCACAGATTTCCTGCAGAACTTCAAAACCTTTCAAACCAGAGAGTCAAAAGCTCAAAGGCAGACTACGCCTGACCAGAGAAACCAGTCAAGATGTAATGATAGCTCTGGACTTATAATTAATCTCAAAAGGCTAGCTGGGCAATTAAGCCTCGGTTTGGAGTTAGATATTAAAATAGTTTTAATGCAGTAATAGAGTGGGCTTTTGTTGTTTATAAGGAATTCAAAACTAGTCCTAGTCTTCAGAAGCTCTTCCATTTCCAGTTTTAATAGGATGTGACTATGGCTGACACACAGGCAGCCTTGAAACAGAAGTTATGATATGGGTAGACGTTTAAGCTGCTAGAGAGTGCAGCTTAAATGAAAGTGCTTCTCAATCTCTTGTTTTGATGATTGTTCCCTTCAACTTAAAAGTCAGCCTATAGGTAAGGCTCTCAGGGCTTTGTTTTCACCTCTGTTTTCACCATCAAGTCATCATCCTTTGTTTATTTGCATCACCCGGCCCATAGGTTTAAGACTTGTAAAGCCAAACATAAACAAAGAAAAGAATGAATGTGGCCATTCTTAAGCTTAAACAAAGTGTCTTCAGCTAATTATCACTGCTGGACATACATTAATGGATAAATAGCATAAATTCAACTCACATCTTGGGAGATGCTTCTAGACTCCTCAGATCCGCACATCAGTGATTGCCATTGTGCTGTGCGTGTGTACTCAGCTGTGTCTGACTCTGTGACCCCATGGGCTGTAGCCCGCCAGGCTTCTCTGGCAGTGGGATTTTTCAGGCAAGAATACAGCAGTGGTTTGCCATGCCCTTCTCCAGTGGATCTTTCGGATCCAGGGATAGAACCTAAGTCTCCTGCATTGGCAGGCATATTCTTCACCACTCAGCCACCAGGGAAGCCACCATTTGTAAGAGGAGGAATACCTAAATGCCCTTCCCAGATATTTTTAAGAGAGGAGGAGGGTAAAATCTGATGAGTCAGAATCCAATAATATTGCTCAAAGGGACAAGTTTATTAACAGGTTTTAAATACCCACTTGTGCTGAACATTAATCCTTAGCCCCTGCTCACTCTCTAGGAGCAACAGTCTGAGTCAGGGCTGTCCCTGAGGCCCAGTAGCCTCCCTCTTTCCCATCACATGCTCCAACCTGTTGGTCACTAATAAAATTTCCTCCACCGGGGGCCAAACAGAGTGATAAAAGATTCCAAACTTTGGATGTATGTTTGAGAGCAGCTGGGAGACCCCTCTTAGGCCAAAACTAGGCCAAGAGCTCCCTCTGTTCATCGCTAGCTCCCTGCACCCCAATCATGATGCGATCCTTTGTCTTACCATCTGCTGTTGGTCCCTATGGGCTTCCCTGGCGGCTCAGGCGGTAAAGCATCTGTTCGAAATGCGGGAGACCCGGGTTCGGTCCCTGGGTCGGGAAGATCCCCTGGAGAAGGAAATGGCAACCCACTCCAGTATTCTTGCCTGGAAAATCCCAAGGACTGAGGAGCCTGGTGGGCTACAGTCCATGGGGTCTCAAAGAGTTGGACACAACTGAGAGACTTCACCTTCACCCTTCACCCATTGGTCCCTATATCTCCCTCAGGCTTTCCTGGGTCCCTCCTGCCAAATACTATTAAAACTCTGCCTTTGACTTCACTAACCATATAATTTCACCCTGCAGTATAAAAGCAAACATAAACTCTGCAACTATCCCTTCAGTTCCTTAATGGGCATTAAAAGACTACCCGTGGCTGAATACCACTTGGCCACCAGCTGGGCACCCTTACCAGTTAAAACTCTCCCACATTTAAGAAAGATGAAACTACATTACAATAAAATCACATGAACCAGCGTGACTGGTGAGTAGTCGAAACTGTATATGTCCCTTGGTCTGTAGGTAGATTGGTACCAGGAGCCCCGAGGATAACAGAGTCCCTTACAGGAAGCCCTTTTATCAGGAGTCTCCACATCCTCAGATACGGAGGGCCAACTGTATGTTAATACAAGATGCCTAGGATATTCTCCCTAACTACTTTTTTCCTGTTTATCATATAAAGCTGCTTAATTCCTTGCTATTTCAAACAGAAACCTCTGACATCTATACTCTGTCCTTTCTTTAAAAAAATTTTTTTAATTGAGATACAGTTGATGTATGATATAGGTTTTAGGTATACAACATACTGGTTTCTCCTCTTTTTAGGCCTAGTTTTGATTGATTTTTATAGAATGGTCTATACTTCCTATTTCCATTTTTGCTTTTAGCACATTTACCATTTACACCCACATTTTAACTAAAATTATTCACCATCTCTCCAAAGCCTTTAGAAATGTGGTTTGTGAGGTGGAGTGGGGAACATTCTATAGTAATATGATTATATCTCAGCCTTTTTGTGAGTCTGTAGCTGCCTCTGGACTGTGAACCTCACATGTATTTCCCAGTTTTTTCTTGGGTGGGACAGGATGGATAGATTGGGCTGACGTTAGGTATTTCCCTTCTTCCATGTGGAAGGCTAGAGCCTGCTAGAGTTGAGTATATCCCTTCCCCCAGCTCATTTAGGCTCTGATAAGAATACCCATCTTGAGAAACTTGTATGCAGGTCAGGAAGCAACAGTTAGAACTGGACGTGAACAACAGACTGGTTCCAAATAGGAAAAGGAGTACGTCAAGGCTGTATATTGTTACCCTGCTCATTTAACTTATGTGCAGAGTACATCCTGAGAAACGCTGGGCTGGAGGAAGCACAAGCTGGATTCAAGATTGCTGGGAGAAATATCAGTAACCTCAGATATGCAGACGACACCACCCTTATGGCAGAAAGTGAAGAAGAACTAAAGAGCCTCTTAATGAAAGAGGAGAGTGAAAAAGTTGACTTAAAGCTCAACATTCAGAAAACTAAGATCATGGCATCCAGTCCCATCACTTCATAGATGGGGAAACAGTGGAAACAGTGGCTGACTTTATTTTTCTGGGCTCCAAATTCACTGCAGACAGTGATTGCAGCCATGAAATTAAAAGATGCTTACTCCTGGGAAGGAAAGTTATGACCAACCTTTAATATGCATATTAAAAAGCATATTAAAAAGCATATTAAAAGCATATTAAAAAGCATATTAAAAAGCAGAGACTTTACTCTGTCAATAAAGATCCATCTAGTCAAGGCTATGGTTTTTCCAGTAGTCATGCATGGATGTGAGAATTGGACTATAAAGAAAGCTGAGTGCCAAAAAATTGATGCTTTTGAACTGTGGTGTTGGAGAAGACTCTTGAGAGTCCCTTGGACTGCAAGGAGATCCATCCAGTCCATCCTAAAGGAGACCAGTCCTGGGTATTCACTGGAAGGACTGATGCTGAAGCTGAAACTCCAAAATTTTGGCCACCTGATGCGAAGAGCTGACTCATTTGAAAAGATCCTGATGGGAAGGATCGAGGGCAGGAGGAAAAGGGGACGATGGAGGATGAGATGGTTGGATGGCATCACTGACTCAATTGGCATGGGTTTGGGTGGACTCTGGGAGTTGGTGATGGACAAGGAAGCCTGGCGTGCTGTGGTTCATGGGGTTGCCAAGAGTCGGACACGACTGAGCAACTGAACTGAACTGAACTGAAGAATACCCAGCAGGTTAGGCTCCAGATAACTAGTTTCCCCTGAAGACAGGGCTTCTGAAGAACTGAGTGCTCTGGCATATTTCAAAATGGCTCCATTCCCCTTGCCTTGCTGGAAGGTCTGCAGAGATTCTTTCTTCTCCAGTATCTACTGTGAGAACCTGGTGGAGCTCTGCAAAATTGGGAGCCACCTCTATGCCCAAGTCCTCTAGAAATTTTTAACTCTCAGTCTTGTCCACACTGTCAATTACAGTTCTGTCTCTGTCAATTATAGTTCAGGAGTTTCTTCCCCACCCTTGGTTCCTGCAGTGGTTTCCACTCCTCTCTGCTCCCATAAGTCAGGACTCCCCATATCTGCCTGTCTCTACAATCTTTGGGGCAGTGGCTTGCCCAGTGTCCTTGCCTCTCTTCCAGAAAAATTATTGAGTCTTCAGTCTGTTTAGTTTTTACTTCAGGGCCTTTTCAATTTTCACGGAATCCATTAAACTGATTTTGTCTGGTTCCCCTTCCCCTCATTCCTCATCCTGAAATTTAGCTTTCTTTTTTATTCTTCCATATCCCCGCATATCCCATTTTCACTTCACATTACTTCCACTTTCCACATGAAAAATATTGTTGTATAAATTAAGATTCTACTGGATACAAGCAGGAGGAAAAAACCACTAAAGCCAACTTAAGCGTGTAGAGAATGGAGCTGAATTTCCAGGGTAAGCTGGCTTCAGGAGCAGCTGGATTCAAGGCCCAGAACTTGTCACTGAGACTTTGACTTCTTTCATCTCTCTGCTTTCCCCTGCTTTTTAATATGCGTTGATCTAATTTTCAGTGTCACTGCACTGCCAAAGTCTGTAGTAATTCCCACCTCATATTCTTGAGGTTTGAGTCCAGCTAGGATGAGAGAATATCTCCTCCTAGGCATCTAAGCAGTTCTGATTGACTTAAGTCACATGGCCAGCCCTGACTCAATTGCTGTGCCCAGAGAAACAGAAAGCATTTATTGACTTAGATTCTTGGTTACACGCTATTGGTCACCTATATGCCTATCCCACTGTTCCCCCAGGACACAAGGACCAAGAATGGCAGAGATAGATCCCCTGGTGAATATCAGGGACTATTACCCTAAGTAAGGCAAATGGCTACTGAATGACTGAAACACATTTATCCACTATATATATATATATATTTTTTTTTTAAGACTAAGTTTAAGCATCCCCATGAGACTGAGATCTGCGACGTCAAGGACTATATCTATTTTATTTTTGTATCTTAATGATTTAAATGTCTTGAGCACTCAAAAAGCATGTGCTGAATGAAGAATATGCCTATAGGAAAACAGTAAAGACAGCAACTAACTGCTAAGGGGAGTCGGGAAAAGTTTCCAAGAGGACGTGGCAGCTCAGACAGGTGTGATGATGAACATGAGTACATCAGGAGCAGAGTAAATAGCAAGAAGGGCATCCAGAAGCAGTAACAGTCTACGAAAACATCTAGACCAGCATGGGATATTCACGGCTAAATCATCTAGATTCGGAGAAGTGGGAGATGGAACAGGACAAGGAGATGCAGGCAGCTTGTTAAAGACAGGAAAAGAAAGAAAAGAAAACCTAAAGGTTTGTATTTATCTCTAGGTGGTGGCAAATCCATGGGCAAACTCCAGGAGACAGAGATGGAGAGGCCTGGTGTGCTGCAGGCCAGAGGGTCACAAAGAGTCAGACATGACTTGGCAACTGAACAACAACAAAAATGGAGAATCATTGCAAGCTTTTGAAAGAGGGATTAATATAATTGAGTATTCTTACTTTAGAAAGAAAACATTGATTTCTTTCCTCTCCCAGTCTGTCCTCCCCACTGCTGTGAGAGAAAAGAAACCAATTAGGAGATTGATACCCAATCAGTCCAGGGTTTCCCAGGTGACTCTGTGATAAAGAATTCACCTGCCAATGCAGGAGACACGGGAGACATGTGTTCGATCCCTGGGTTGGGAAGAACCCCTGGAGGGAGGGCATAGCAACCTACTCCAATATTGTTGCCTGGGAAATCCCACCGACAGAGGGGCCTGGCGGACTACAGTCCATGGGGTTGCAAAGACTTGGAGGACATGCCTGAGTGACTGAGCACACACACGGCCAATTAGTCCAGAGAATAAAAGGGAAATCAAGAAGTATTTCTAGGAAGTAAAATTAAGAAGTGACAGTGATCACACACACTTAGAGATGGACAGATAAGGGAAAGTAGATTTCAGATTGTCTGACAAGGCAGACGGCAATACCAGCAAAAAGGATAAGGAACCGAGAAAAAGGAAGTCATGCTGAAATATGCCTTTTTCCTCCTTCTTGCTTTGCTTTAAAAGAAACATTTAACCTGTATTATCTGTAACATGTTTGGGCTTCTTGGTGGCTCAGATGGTAAAGAAACTTCCTGCAATGTGGGAGACCTGGGTTCGATCCCTGGGTTGGAAAGATCCCCTAGAGAAGGGAATGGCCACCCACTCCAGTATTCTTGCCTGGAGACTCTCTTGGACAGTGGAGCCTGGCGGGCTACAGTCTGTGGGGTCACAAAGAGTCAGACACGACTGTGCAGCTAACACACACACACGTGTGCAACATGGTTATGTAAGACTGTTGACGAAGGGAGTGTGTGGGGTCAAGTTGCTCGGCACTCAAAAGCCAGTAAACCGACCAGGTTGGTGGAAAAGAAAGCTTGCTTTATTTCAGATGCCGGCAACTGGGGAGGGAGAGGGTGGAAGACATCTGTCCAAAGGCCAACTCCCCAACCCTGACAGACAAGGGGTGGGTGTTTTTACAGACAGAGTTGTGGGGTGGGGGGATGGCTACACGCAGAAACAACACAGTCATCTCCAACATCATCTTCAAATTGATCATCAGTGGTCTGACCAGCATCATCTTTGTTTTTTTAGGTACAGTTAATCTTCAGTTCCAGGGTCATTTGTTCCCATTTCTTTGTGGTCAATTCTTGGAATTGTAGCAGCTCTTGTCCTGGGTACAGTCTGGTTATCATGTAGTTAACTTCTCCACCTGCTGCTTTGGTATCTGTAAGACAACTCACAGGATATGGCTCAGAGTATTATCTATCTTGAGAAAGAACTAAAGGTCCTTGACTATGCTTAATGTCTATATTATTATTATTTAATCTCCTTTGGCTGTTCCCTTGTTTCTGTATTTCTATGATTAAACTTATTCTTTGGTTAGAGTTTCCAACAGACAATATGCAGGCAGAGGACATGGTGGTGGGGGGCAAGGACCACAGGGTCCTGCTCCATTTCAAGATCTCCCCCAAACTGATGACTCTCTTGCCAAAGCTCCAAGGATAAATATGGGATGAGTTTTCTAGAGGCCTGTAAAGGGTTCTGTTATCAATTCACCAGCATAGAGGTATGATTTTTCCCCAGGAGAGCATGACTGGAAATAGGAAGTTTGAGAAACCTAACCATAAGACCAAGTCATTGCAATGGAGGAGGTGACGGAAGGCAGCCAGGATGGATGCTAATCCTGCATTAGCTGACAATAACTGCCTTTTTGTTAGAGTGTTTTGTTGCAGGATTCTCATCTCATAGAGAAGCTGGGTTCTCTATTGACGGGAGGGACTTGATCTGATTTTTATTGAGGGATAGTTGATTTACAATTTATTTGTCCCAGATATACAGTGTGGTGAGTCAACATTTTTATATTATATTCTATTTAAAATTATTATAAAATATTGACTATATTCCCTGTACGATATATCTTTGTAGCTTATTTTATGCACAGTTGTTTGTACTTAATCCCTTGCTCCTATCCTCCCCCTCCCTCTTCACACCAGAAACCACCAGTTTGTTCTCTGGCAGCCACTAATTTTTGAGTCTGTTTCTGCTTTGTTATATTTATTTATTCATTCATTTTATCTTGTAGATTCCACATATAAGTGATAACATGAAGTACTTATCCTTCTCTGTCTTATTTCACTAAGCATTACACCCTCTCAGTTCATCCACATTGTTGCAAATGGCAAGATTTTGTTCTTTTTATTAATGACTGAGTAGCATCCCATTATATGTGTATGTGTATATATCTGTTTGTGCTGCATACATCACATCTTTCTCCATTCATCTGTTGATAGTCACTTAGGTTGCTTCCATATCTTGGCTATTGTAAATAGTGCTGCTAAGAATGTTGGGGTGCGTATATCTTTCCTAATTAGTGTTTTTGTTTTCTTCAAATATATATTCAGAGATGAAATTACTGGGTCAGATGGTAGTTCTATTTTTGAGGAACCTCTTTACTGTTTTCCACAATAGCTATACCAACTTACATCCTTACCAGCAGTGTACAAGGATTCCCTTTTTTCTACATCCTCACCAACATTTGTCATTTTTTGGTCTTTTTAATGATAGGTATTCTGACAGATGTGAGGTGATATCTCCTTGTGGTTTTGATTTACATTTCTCTGGCTAGTAATATTGAATATCTTTTCAAGTGCCTGATGGCTCTGTATGCCTTCTTTGGAAAAAAAAGTCTATTCAAGGGTTCTGCCCATTTTTTATTGGGCTGGGCTTTTTTAAATATATATATTGAGTTGAGCTGTTTGATATTTTGTGAGTTGTTTGATATTGTATGAGCTGTTTATATATTTTGAATATTAACTGTTTATCAGTTGTTTGCAATTATTTTCTCCCATTCAGTAGGTTCTTCTTGCTTTGTTGACAGATTCCTTAAAGCTTTTAGGTCTAATTAGACCCCATTTATTTATAAAGGCAAAAACTTTTATTTCCTTTACCTTAGGAGATTCCCAAGGACATTGCTGGGCTTCCCTAGCGGCTGAACAATAAAGAATCTGCGTGCCAGTGCAGGAAATGCTGGTTTGATCCCTGGGACAGGAAGATCCCCTGGAGAAGAAAATGGCAACCCACTCCAGTATTCTTGCCTGGGAAATCCCATGGACAGAGGAGCCTGGCAGGCTACAGTCCATGGGGTCACAAAGAGTTGGACATAACATAGCGACTCAACAACAACAACAACAAAGATATTGTTACAATTCGTGTCCAAGGTGGTCTTGAGGCACGTTATCACCTTACCTGATGTGGACAGGATCTGGTGAAAGCCACAGAGGCTGGTAGACATTTTGTTAAATGTCTGCAGGTGGAGTTGGTTGCCGTTTTGCTGTGAACAAGGACACTGGTGGTGGCCTGTGTTCTCACGCTCCAGGCCAGAGGCCTGGCCCTGACGGCAGGCCCATAGTGGAGAAGAGTCCGGGCCTTGTCTTCCTTCCCTGCCCCGCCAGCTCCCCTGGGAGAGGCAGAGCTGGGCAGGAGCGCAGACAGCCTTTTCGGGTGCCTGGATGGAGGTCATGGCTCAGCGTGGTTCCAGGGAAACAGCCCTTGTCCATATTGAGGAGTAAGGAGACAGAGTAAACCCCGCTCGAAGGATGGCACTGTGCGTGGAAACTGTTCCACTGGTTTCTTCTAGGAGTGTATGGCTTCTGGTCTTACACTGGTCTTTAATCCATTTTGAGTTTAAATTTGTAACTGGGGTAAGAAAATGTTCTAACCTCACTCTTTTACATTTAGATGTTCATGGCAAGTTTTGATTAAAGTTGATCATTTTCAAATGCCATTTATATGCTTTAATGAATTAAATAACATAGGATACTGTCCTCCTCCACAAAGTTTCATTTCAGTTTGATTTTTTTTAGCCCTATACTTTGGCGACATGATGCAAAGAACTGACTCATTGGAAAAGACCCCAATGCTGGGAAAGATTAAGAGCAAGAGGAAAAGGGGACAACAGAGGATGAGATGGTTGGATGGCATCACCAACTCGATGGACATGAGTTTGAGCAAGCTCCAGAAGTTGGTGATGATCAGGGAAGCCTGGGGTGCTGCAGTCCATGGGGTTCCAAAGAATTGGACATGACTCAGTGACTAAACTAATCTTGTGGAATCATGGAATGTTAAATATAAGCAACCTTGTGACTCATTTTTTTTTTTTCTTATAACTCATTTCTTTATAGCCTGGTATCATTTGCCTGGAAAATTCCAAGGGCTACAATCCATGGGATTGCAAAGAGTCAGACACAACTGAACGACTTCACTTTCACTTTTGTATCATTTCCTTAAGGGAAAAATTAACCTCAGTAAATAAAAAACTGTTATCAGTTCAGTTCAGTCCAGTCATTCAGTCATGTCCCACTCTTTGCAACCCCATGAAACACAGCACAACAGGCCTCCCTGTCCATCACCAACTCCCGGAGTTTACCCAAACCCATGTCCATCAAGTCGGTGATGCCATCCAGCCATCTCATCCTCTGTCGTCCCCTTCTCCTCCTGCCCTCAATCCTTCCCAGCATTAGGGTCTTTTCCAATGAGCCAACTCTTCTCATGAGGTGGCCAAAGTATTAGAGTTTCAGCTTCAGCATCATTCCTTCCAATGAACACCCAGGACTGATTTCCTTTAGGATGGACTGGTTGGATGTTCTCGCAGTCCAAGGGACTCTCAAGAGTCTTCTCCAACACCTCAGTTCAAAAGCATCAATTCTTTGGTGCTCAGCTTTCTTTGTAGTCCAGCTATCACATCCATACATGACTACTGGAAAAACCATAGCCTTAACTAGACGGACCTTTGTTGGCAAAGTAATGTCTCTGCTTTTAAATATGCTATCCAGGTTGGTCATAACTTTCCTTCCAAGAAGTAAGCATCTTTTAATTTCATGGCTTCAATCACCATCTACAGTGATTTTGGAGCCTAAAGAAATAAAGTCTGACACTGTTTCCACTGTTTCCCCATCTATTTGCCATGAAGTGATGAGACCAGATGCCATGATGCTAGTTTTCTGAATGTTGATCTTTAAGCCAACTTTTTCACTCTCCTCCTTCACTTTCATCAAGAGGCTTTTTAGTTGTTCTTCACTTTCTGCCATAAGGGGGGTGTCGTCTGCATATCTGAAATTATTGATATTTCTCTCAGCAATCTTGATTCCAGCTTGTGCTTCTTCCAGCCCAGCGTTTCTCATGATATAAGTTAAATAAGCAGGGTGACAATATACAGCCTTGACGCACTCCTTTTCCTATTTGGAACCAGTCTGTTGTTCCATGTATAGTTCTAATTGTTGCTTCCTGACCTGCATACAGGTTTCTCAAGAGACAGGTTAGATGGTCTGGTATTCCCATCTTGTATAGAGATCTATAAAAGAACTTTAAGAAGTCTACAGGCATTCTGAAACAGCCTTAAGATTCCTTAGATTTTAAAACATTATACTGATGTCATAGGACTATCATATTCTAGAATTTCTTTATGTAGAAAATACTTAACTTTTAAATATCACATATTAAATAATGTTCTTTCTCCATTTTCATTACTATGTTAAACATACTAATTCCAAGAGTTAATATCACATTGAGTGACATAAACTATTTCCAATGTTTACTTCTAGAGAAAACTACTTTTCTATCCCCATTGATTACTTCATTTCCTTTATAATTAGAATTGTTTATTATTCTCATATTCCTATACCTAAAGCTATTATTGTAGTCATGAAAATAAAATGCTGACACACCTGGCAGTTTTGCCACACCTATATCAAAGTAGTTCATCAAAAACAAATGGACAAACATTATTATTTTGAAGACTCAAAAATAATAATAGGCAACACAGGCATAGCTGACTTTTTATTGCATCCATTTATCCAGTCCCGACTAAGGAGACTTTTATTTTCCTTAAGTCTCTGTTGTTTGGATTTTTTTTTTCAGTATGTGTCACTACCATTGTAAAGTATATTTTAAGTCTGTTAAAACTGAGTTAACTGCCAAGGATGTCACAATTCTTTCCCAAAACCCAATTTTAAAGGCGTTTTCAAATCTTAACTATTAAGCAGGTTTATAGCTTAGAGAAACAAGGTATCTGTTATAAATGTAAGGATGGCCTGTGCCATCCAGACTTGAGAATAATGTGCTTGAGAATATTATGCTCCAGAGATCCAGTTCCCAACTTCTCACCCTCAGGGTGTAGTAGGGTCAGCAACAGTATAATCATGACTCCTAGGACCTAGAGTCCATCATCATTATTTTCAGATCAAAAATAGAATGTTTCATTAAGCAGTGACTCATTAGTAAAAATGCACATTAATAAGTTTAAAAGATAATTAAGGTAATTTGAAAATTCCAGATAAAGACTGGGTACATAATTTTCTTTGAGTGATGGATAACAGTGCAATAACCACCTGGTTACATAGCTCGCCTGAAGCATGGTTCCCTGCTGAGGCAGAGCAGACTGTTTAAGTGCTGGCAGGCAGACGGAGCATAGGAAGGAAGGAGTTCCAAAAGTAACAGGGAAACTTCAGAGGTCATCTGACCCATACTGATCCTGATTCAAATCCTAGAGATGGTCACTGATGAGGAGTTAAGGCTGAATATCTTATACTTATCAAGGGGACATTTTAAAGTGATGAAAACAAACCAAAAACGAAAGAAAAGGACATCTCGTTTAGAAGTAACTGACCAAACCACAGTTAAGCCATCTCTCCCACTCCTCAGCCTCTGGCAGCCGTGAAGCTGTTTTCTGTATCTATGTGCCTGGTTTATCTAACTTTAGATTTCACATATGAGACTGTATACAGAATTTGTTTTTCTCAGTTTTACTATTGCAGTTCTCATAATGCCCTTGAGGTCTGTCCATGTTGTTGCAAATGGCAAGATTTTATTCTTTTAGTGGGTGAATAATATTTCTATGTGTGTATTTCAAAATTTCTTTTACATTCATCCATCAATGGACACTTAAATTGTTCCCTTATCTTGCCTGCTGTAAGCAATGATGCATTCAACATGGAATTCAATATATTTTGCTTAGTGTTTTCATTTTCTTCTGATAAATACCCAGAAATAGTATTGCTGGATCATACGGTAGTTCAAATTTTAATTTTTTGAGAAAACTCCATACGGCTTTCCATAGTGGCTAAAACAATCTACATTCCTACCAAGAGTGCACAGGGGTTCCCTTTTCTCTATACCCTTGTCAATACTTGTTATTTTTTAACTTTTTGATAATAGCCATTCTAACAGGTGATATCTCATTGTAGTTTTGATTTGCATTTCCCTGATGATCAGTGATGCTGAACATCTTTTCATTTGCCTATAGTCCATCTGTATATCTTCTATGAAGAAAATGTCTATTTACATCTTCTGCCTATTTTTAATTGTTTGGCATATTTTTTACTATTGATTTTATGAATTCTTTACACATTATGGATATTAACCCCTTGTCAGAAATAGGATTTACAAATATTTCCTCCCATTCTATTGGTTACCGTCTCATTTTGTTGATGGATTCTTGGCTATGAAGGTTTTTCATTTGATGTGGTGCCACTTGTTCAAATTTGTTTTTTCTTTTGTTGCCTTTCCTTTGCATATTTTAGGCTCAAAAAATCATCATGAAGATCTATATCAAAGAGCTTACTGCCTATGTTTTGTTTTAGGAGTTTTATAATTTCAGGTCTTACAATCAAAACTTTAATCCATTTTGAGTTAATTTTGTGTACAGTATAAAACAGTGGTCCAGTTTGATTCTTTTGCATCAGTTCAGTTTAGTCACTCAGTTGTGTCTGACTCTTTGCGACCCCATGAACCACAGCATGCCAGGCTTCCCTGTCCATCACCAACTCCCAGAGTCTACCCAAACTCATGTCCATTGAGTCGGTGATGCCATCCAGCCATCTCATCCTCTGTTGTCTCCTCCTCCTCCTGCCCTCGATCTTTCCCAGCATCAGGGTCTTTTCAAATGAGTCAACCCTTTACATCAGGTGGCCAAAGTATTGGAGTTTCAGCTTCAACATCAGTCCTTGCAATGAACACCCAGGACTGATCTCCTTTAGGATGGACTGGTTGGATCTCCTTGCAGTCCAAGGGATTCTCAAGAGCCTTCTCCAACACCACAGTTCAAAAGCATCAATTCTTTGGTACTCAGCTTTCTTTATAGTCCAACTCTCACATCCATACACGACTACTGGAAAAACCATAGCCTTGACTAGATGGACCTTTGTCGACAAAGTAATGTCTCTGCTTTTTAATATGCTGTCTAGGTTGGTCATCACTTTCCTTCCAAGGAGTAAGCATCTTTTAATTTCATGGCTGCAGTCATCATCTGCAGTGATTTTGGAGCCCAGAAAAATAAAGTCTGCCACTGTGTCCACTGTTTCCCCGTCTATTTGCCATGAAGTGATGGGACCAGATGCCATGATCTTAGTTTTCTGAATGTTGATCTTTAAGCCAACTTTTTCACTCTCCTCTTTCACTTTCATCAAGAGGCTCTTTAGTTTTCCTTCACTTTCTGCCATAAGGGTGGTGTCATCTGCATATCTGAGGTTATTCATATTTCTCCTGGCAATCTTGATTCCAGTTTGTGCTTCTTCCAGCCCAGCGTTTCTCATAATGTAATCTGCATATAAGTTAAATAAGCAGGGTGACAATATACAGCCTTGACGTACTCCTTTTCCTATTTGGAACCAGTCTGTTGTTCCATGTCCAGTTATTTTGCATGTGGCTGTCTAATTTCCCCAACATCATTTATTGAAGAGACTGTCCTTTCTCCATTATATATTCTTGGCCACTTTGCCATAAATTATTTGACATATATGTTGGGGTTTATATCTGGGTTCTCTCTTCTGTTCCAAGATCTGTGTGTCTGCTTTTATATCAGTACCTTACAGTTTTAAATATTATGTTGTTGTTGTTGAGTTGCTCAGATGTGTCCAACTCTTTGCAACCCCATGGACTGCAGCACACTAGGCTTTCCTGTCTTTCACCATCTCCTGGAGCTTGCTCAAACTCATGTCCATTGAGACAGTGATGCCATCCAACTATCTTGTCATCTGTCGTCCCCTTTTCCTCCTGCCTTCAGTCTTTCCCAGCATCAGGCTCTTTTCCAATGAGTCAGTTCTTCTCATTAGTTGGCCAAAGTAGTGTAGCTTCAGCTTCAGCATCAGTCCTTCCAGTGAATATTCAGGATTGATTTCCTTTTGGATTGACTGGTTTGATCTCCTTACAATCCAAGGGACTCTCAAGAGTCTTCTCCAGCACCACAGTTCAAAGGCATCAATTCTTCAGCTCTCAGCCTTCTTTACAGTCCAACTCACATCCATACATGACTATTGGAAAAACTATAGTTTTGACTATCTGGACCTCTGTCAGCAAAGTAATGTCTCTGCTTTTTAATACACTGTCTAGGTTTGTCATAGCTTTTCTTTCAAGGAGCACGCGTCTTTTCATTTCATGGCTGCAGTCACCATCTGCAGTGATTTTGGAGCCCAAGAAAATAAAGTCTATCACTATTTCCATTATTTGCCTATCTATTTGACATGAAGTGATGGGATCGGATGCCATTATCTTAGTTTTTTGAATGTTAAGTTTTAACCCAGCTCTTTCACTCTCCTCTTTCACCTTCATTAATAAGGCTCTTTAGTTCTTCTTCACTTTCTGCCATAAGGGTAGTGTCATCTGCATATCTGAGGTTATTGATATTTTCTAAGTAATCTTGATTCCAGCTTGTGCTTCATCCTGCCAAGCATTTCACATGATGTACTCTCTACATAGGGCTAACCTTGTGGCTCAACTGGTAAAGAATCCACCTGCAATGCAGGAGACCTGGGTTCAATCCCTCGGTTGGGAAGATCCCCTGGAGAAGGGAAAGGCTACCTACTCCAGTATTCTGGCCTAGCGAATTCCATGGACTGATTGTCCATGGGGTCACAAAGAGTCAAACATGACTGAGCAACTTTCACTTTCATTCTCCATATAAATTAAATAAGCAGGGTGACAATATACAGCCTTGATGTACTCCTTTCCTTGACATACTGCTTTAAACATCACAGGTTTGTAATGCAGTTTGAAATCAGGGAGCATGATGCCTCCAATTTTATTCTTCTTTCTGAAGATTGCTTTGGCTATTCAGAGTTTTCTGATTCCAGACAAATTTTAGGATTATTTGTTCTATTTTTATAAAAATGCCATTAGAATTAAATCTATAGTTTGGGTAGTATGGACATTTTAACAATGTTCTTCCAATCCATGAGCATAAAATATCTTTGCATTTATTTGTGTCTTCCTCAATTTCTTCCATTAATGCCTTGTATTTTTCAATATACACCTTACACCTCCTTGGTTTCATTTGTTCTTAGGTATTTTGTTGTTCTGATGTGACTGTAAATGATATTTTCTTGATTTCATCTCCTGATAGTTTATTATTAGCATATAGAAATATAAAAAGTATTGGATTTTATATTCTGCAACTTTACTGAATTCTAACAGGTTTTTTGGCAGTGTTTTTAGGGTATTTACATACGATACCATGTCATCTGCCTATGCTGCCCTGCTGTGCTTAGTCATTTAGTCATGTCCAACTCTTTGCAACCCGATGGACTGTAGTCCGCCAGGCTCCTCGGTCCACGGGGATTCTCCAGACCAGAATACTGGACTGGGTAGCCTTTCCCATCTCCAGGGGATATTCCCAAACCAAGGATTGAACCTAGGTCTCCCCTGCATTGCAGGTGGATTCTTTACCAGCTGAGCCACCAGGGAAGCCCATGAATACTGGAGTGGGTAGCCCATCCCTTCTCCAGGAGATTGTCCCAACCCAGGAATCAAACTGGGGTCTTCTGCATTGCAGGCGGATTCTTTACCAGCCAATCTATCAGGGAAGCCTGTCATCTCCATAAAGGGTAGTTTTACTTTTTCCTTTCTAGGTTGGATGTCTTTCATTTTTTGTGCCTAATTGTTCTGGCTAGGAATTCCAATACTATGTTGAGGAAAAGTAGTGATTGTCTTGGCCCTGATTCTTGTCTTGGTCCTGATCTTGGAGATTTCAGCTTTTCACTGTTGAATATGATGTTAGCTCTACGGGCTTGTCATATATAGCCTTTATTATGTTGAGGTACAGTCCCTCTATACTTGCTTTGTTGAGTTTTTTTCTTAATCATAAATGGATGTTGAATTTTGTTAAATATTTTTTCTGCATCTATTGAGATGATCATGTGACTTTTATCTTTCAATGTGTTAATGTGCACATCACATTTACTTATTTGTTGATGTAGAACTATCCTTGTATTCCTCAGATAAAGCCCAAGTGATCATGGTGTATGACTCTTTTAATATACTGTTGATTTGCTTTGCTAATTTTTTTTCTAAAAGTTTAAAAAAAATCTATGTTCATCAGGGATATTGGCATATAATTTTCTTGTGGTATCCTTGTCTGGTTCTAAATTCAGGGTATTGCTGGCCTCATAAAGTAAGTTTGGAAGAGTTCTCTCTCTCTCTCTCTTTTTTTTTTTTGGAACAGTCTGAGAAGAATTTGTGTTAATTCTTTCAATGTTTGCTAGAATTTATAGAATTTACCAGGGAAGCTATCTGGTCCTGGACTTGTGTTTGTTGGTAGGTTTTTGATTACTGACTCAATCTCCTTACTCTCAGTTCATTCACATTTCTTATTTCATTATAATTCAGTCATTAGACATTGTATGTTTCTAGGAATTTATCTCTCTCTCCTCAGTTGTCCAATTTATTGGGATATAATTGCTTAGTCTCCTATGATCCTTTGTATTTCTGTGTTATCCACTATAAAATCTCTTTCCATTCTGATTTTGAGTTATTTTTTTCTTGGCTAATCTAGCTAAAAGTTTGTCAATTAACTTTTCAATTTTTAAAGAAACAGTTTAGTTTCTTCAACCCTTTCCATTGTCTTTTTAGTCTCTCTTTCATTTAATTCTGTTCTAATCTTTATTTCCTTCCTTCTAACTTTGGGCTTCATTTGTTCTTCTTTTTCTAGTTTTTTGAGGTGTTAAGCTAAGTTGCTTGAAACTTGTTTTTTGAGGTAGATATTTATTGCTATGAACTTACTTCTTAGAACTGCTTTTGCTGTATCCCATAAGTTTTGGTATGCTTTAGTTCCATTTTTCATTTGCCTTAAAATATTTTTTTAAAACTTTATTTCTTCTTTGACCCATTGGTTATTCTGGAGTGTACAGTTTAATCCCTATTTATTTGTTAGTTTTCTTGTTTTCTTTGTATAATTTCTAGTTTAATAATATTGTGGTTGAAAAAGATGTCTGATATTATTTCAATCTTCTTAAATTTATTTAGATTTTTTTGTGGCCTAAAGTGAAAGTGAAGTTGCTCAGTTGTGTCCAACTCTTTGCAACCCCATGGACTGTAGCCTATCAGGCTCCTCTGTCCACGGCTCTTTCCCGGCAAGAACACTGGAGTGGGTTGCCATTTCCTTCTCCAGAAGAACTTCCCAACCCAGGGATTGAACCCAGGTCTCCCATATTGTAGGCAGATGCTTTATAAAGTCTGAGCTACCAGGGACCTAACATATGATCTATCTTGGAAAACATTCTACATGCACTTGAGAAAAATGTCTATTGTACTGCTTTGGGATAGGATGTTCTATGTATGTCAAGTTCATCTGACCTAACATGTTATTTCAGGTTGATGTTTCTTTTGATGTATCTGGATGATATATCCATTGATATAAATGGAATATTAAGGTTCCCTACATTACTGTATTGTCTTTTTATCTCTTTAGGCCTGTTAATATTTACTTCATATATTTAGGTGCTCCTAGGTTGGACACATAAATATTCCAAATTTATATCCTCTTGTTGAATTGATGCTTTATCATTGTCATGCCCTTCTTTGCTCTTATTAGAGTCTCTGTTTGAAAGTCTATTTTGTCTGATATAAACAACCCTAACCTCAGCTTTCTTTCCGTTTTCGTTGCATTGAACATCTTTTGCCAACCCTTCACTTTCAGTCTGTGTATGTCATTATATCTGAAGTGAGTCTACTGGCAGCATGTAGACACGTTTTTAAAAATCCATTCAACTGCTTTATCTTTTTAATATTTTTATTTATTTGGCTGTGCTGAGTTTTACTTGCAGCATGTGGGATCTAGTTCCCTGACCAGGGATAAACCCTAGGCTCCTTACATTGAGAGTGCGGAGTCTCAGTCACTGAACCACCTGGGAAGTTCCTGCTTTATCTTTTGATGGAAGAATTTAGTTCATTTATATTTAATTATTGGTGGCATGTGCTCATTCCCATTTTGTTAACTGTTTTCTGGGCGTTTTGTTATTTCTCTCTGTTCCTTTGTTCTTCCACTCTATTTCTTTGTATAATGGTTTGATGACTTTCTTTAGGGGTAAACTTAAATTCCTTTCTTTCTCTTTTGTATATCCACCGTAGGTTTTCGCTTTGTGATTACCATGAAGCTTACATATAACCTGTATTTTAAAGTCTTTGTCTTTTCTTTCTTAGATAAGAAAAAGTCTTATCTAAGTTGATAAGTTTGAATGCATTCTAAAGCTCAAAATTTTTGCTCCCCCTCCACATTTTGCTTTCAGTGTTATCCTATCCTTTTATCTTGTGTATTCCCTGATTTTGTAATCAGTTATTTTACTACTTTTGTCTGTCAAACTTCATACTAGCTTTATAAGTGATTATTTTATTATATATTTACTTTTATCAGTGAAATTTACTCTCATGTATTTTCCTGTCAATAATTAGTCATGCCCTTCTTTTCAGCATCAAGTCCCTTTTAACATTTATGATAAGGTTGGTTTAGTGGTGAATTCCTTTGTTTTGTCTGAAAAACTCTCTCCACTTCTGAATTATAGCTTTGTGGGGTTGCCTATAAGGTTGTCTTTAAGCATTTTGAATATATCATGTCAATCCCTTCTGGCCTGCAGATTTCTGGTGAAAAATCTACTAACTGTTGTGAAGGGCTCCTTGTATGTAACAAATTGTTTTTCCTTTTAAGTTTAATATATTCTCTGTGTCTTTAACTTTTCACATTTTAATTATAATGTGTCTTGATGTGGGTTTCTTTGGATTCTTATTTGGAACTTTCTGGGCTCCTTGGATCTAGATGTCTGTATCCTTCCCCAAGTCAGGGAAGCTTTCAATCATTATTTTTTCAAATAAGTCATCTGTCCTTCTCTCTCTTCTCATTCTGGGTCCCTGTATAATATAATTCATTGGTCTACTTGATGTTGTCCCATAACTTTCTTAAGCTATCTTCACTTTATTCTTACTTTTGCTGCTCTGATTAGGTGAGCTCCATGCTGTGTTTTCAAGTTGACTAATCCCTTCTTCTGCTTCAGCTAGCCTGTATTGAATCCCTCTAACATATTTTTCAGTAGTTATTGCATTCTTCAGCTCTATGACTTCTTTGATACTTTTGTTGAATTTCTGTGTTCATCCATTTTTCTCTCAAGTTCAGTGAGCATTCTCATGACCATTTCTTTGAACTGTTCATCAAATAAATGTTTCATAAATTTTCCCCGATGTTTTTGTTATTTAGAACATATTCTCTCATGTCTTCATTTTTCTTGAGTCTGTGTTGGTTTCTATGTATCAGATGAAGCAGTTCTCTCTCCCAGTCCTGAAGGAGTGGTCAGGTGTATTAAATGAACTTGTCATTCAATCTTGCCTTGGCTCTTGGTTGTCTCTAGAATCTTTGTGAGTGTCCAAACAGTCTATTTTATTTTTAATCACTCCCACTTACTGTGGATGGGCTAAAAGGGTGGAGTTCTGGCTCAGCACCTAGATGTACACTAATTGGAGGCCAGACATTCGGGCTGCAGATTTAAAGCATGCAAATAAATACAATCCTGTGGAACCATAAATGTAGCCCTCCTGGCCATAAAGCCAGGTGATTCAGAGGTGTGCCCTGGGCTACAGTCACGTAATTTGGAGCCCTAGGTGAGTAGGTAAGTTTCTTTCTGAGAGATATTGGTCACCTGTAGCAAGGCAGAGGGAGAGTGCAAAGGTGGCATCCCCTACCCTAAGTTCCCTGAGAGCATCTCTGTAGACCTCCTCGATGTGTGTCAAACCTGAAGCCTGCCTCTTAGGCCAAAATTCTAGGATGAGCAAACAGGCTTCTTCACAGAAGCACTAGGGCTATGTTTCAGTCTGCCATCGTGCAATGCTCTGCTGAGCACCCTCCCTCTGATTGAACAGTCCCAGGAGACCCAGGAATATAAGCCCCTTGTCCACCAGGTCCTGTGTTCAAAGTCTGGCTCCTGGGCAAACAAACCAGCCACACCTGCCATAAAATCCAGGACATCAGACATGCGTAAGAGCTCCCTTCTTGGAGGTACTTCTGCTCTGGAGCTGGGCAGAGGGAGAATGGCTCCTGGGCAAGCAAACCAGCCACACCTGCCATAAAATCCAGGACATCAGACGTGCGTAAGGGCTCCCTTCCTGGAGGTACTTCTGCTCTGGAGCTGGGCAGAGGGAGAATACAAAGATAGTGCTCCCCTGCCCAGGTCTCTGCAAAGGTTTACTTTCAGCCCTTTGACGTGCGTGCGTCTAACCAGAAGCCTGCCCCTAAGGCTGCGATCATGATGGGCCTCCTGCACAGAAAAATTCGGCTCCTGGATTCTTTCCCTCTTGGCAGCTTTTACAGAACTGTGTTGGTTACACTCCTGTGAGACCTATGAGCGTAAGCCCTGCTGGCCACCGGAGCCAGGCCATACAGAAACCCCCCCTGGCAGCTGCTGCACAAAGGAGGGCACCAGATAAGGACCAAAGCTGCGCTCCAGGAGCTGAAGCAAGGCCAAGAGCACAAAGGTTGGGTCTATCAGCCTGTTCCCCAAGAGCACCTCCGTGGCCTCTAAGAGTGTTAGCCTAGAAGCCTGCTCCTTTGGCCTTTCTCAGAAAGACAGGGTGTTCTTCAGTCTGAGTGTCCTGGGGATGGCAGTCTGCCAAGAACTGTCTCTGACTGTCAGTCCCGTGGGAATCAGGAATGCAAGCCCCGCCCCCGGCCTCTATAGTCAGGTGATCAGAGTGTCCTTTGAGCTCCAGCCACAGAAAACTGGGGCATCAGATGTGTGTAAAGGCTCCCTTCTGGGAGATACTGGTGTCACGGAGTGGGCCAGACAGAGGATGTGAGGACAGCACCCACTGAGGAAAAAGAAAGAATTGGCACCTGCCAGGGCCTTTGTCCCCATAAAGCGTCCCTGCAGGGCCCGGCCTGTCTGGTGGCTGCTGCAAGATTAACTGGCAATTCTCTGTCACATAAAGCCTGGGCACTCTCAAACAATTGCTTTTTCGCTGGGCCCTGGGGCGAGTGATTATGTGCACAACAGCTCTTTGTGTCTCCTGCAGCCTCACTGGTTTTCAAAACCAGGTATTGGGGAGGCTTGTAACAGGCACAGGTCTCCAAAGTTGGGGATGCCTCAGGGAGATTTGAGTTTCCTCCATTTCCAAGGATGGATTGATGGTGAAACCATGTCTCAGCCTCGCCTACCCACCTTAGTGTGGCCCTTTTCTCATTTGCCATGTGAAGGAGCTGTTCCGCTAGTTTTCAGGTCTCTTTCAGAGGAAATGGTTCCATATGTAGATGCAGACTTGGCAGGTCAGTGGGAAGAACTGAGCCCACGATCTTCCTGTGTTGGCATCTTAGACTGTCCTCCTGTATCTAATTCATATCCTTTTTTGTTTTTTTAATCTCCAAATATACAATAATGTTGGCAGTCCAGCACTGACTTTAAATCAAATTAGCTTAATGTTTCACCATTTAGGATACTATTTATTGGGTTTTGCTAACCAGTCTTCAGTTTAAGTTTAGGAAGCCCAGGTGGCACAGTGGTAAAGAATCTCTTGACAATGCAGGAGACATGGGTTCAATCCCAGTCGGGAAGATCCCCTGGAGTAGGAAATAGCAACCCACTCCAGTATTCTTGCCTGGGAAATCCCATGGACAGAAGGGCCTGGTGGGCTACAGTCCTTGGGGTCACAAAGAATCAGACACAACTGAGCACACACACTATAATAGTTTAGGGGCTTCCCTGGTGGTTTGGTGAAGAATCTGCCTTCCAATGCAGGAGTTCAGTTGCGTCCAACTCTGCAACACCACGGACTGCAGCACGCCAGGCCTCCCTGTCCATCACCAACTCCTGGAGTTTACTCAAACTCATGTCCATTGAGTTGGTGATGCCATCCAACCATCTCATCCTCTGTCGTCCCTGTCTCCTCCTGCCCTCAATCTTTCCCAGCATCAGGGTCTTTTTATAAATGAGTCAGTTCTTCACATTGGGTGGCCAAAGTGCAGGAGACGTGGGTATAATCCCTGGTTGGGAAACTGAGATTCCACATGCCACAGGGCAAAGGGGCCCATGTGCTCTAGAGCTCACGCTCTGCACACTGCAACTAAAGCAGCCCGCCCTGAGCAGCTCATGCACCACAGCTAGAGAGAGACCCAGTGCAGCCAAAAAATAACATTAGCTTATGCTGATAGTTTCCAATACTAAGGCATCCTAATATTTTCAAGAGTGGCTAAAAAGTTTCTCTCAATGTACATTTAATAACATCCCCCTCCCTCTTTACAAAAAGCCCAATTAATCATCAAAAACAGCATAAGAAAAATCAGAATGGACTATTAAGCTCCTATAGTCAGTCACTCATGATTTAACATATTTTTCCATATACATTTGTTGCTTACTGTGTTTCATCTTCTTTATGTATGTTAACCTTCTTAACAATTCTTTGCAGCTAGTACATATCCATTTTACAGATGGGAGAACAAAGATATTAACAAGTTACCCAACGTGCCACAACTAAGGGATGGTATGGTCAGATGTGAACCCAAGTTTACAGCCTAAACTCTTTAACATCTATTTTATAATGTTTCTCATTAAAATATTAGAGAAGTTTAAAAAAAAAAAAAAGAAGCTCCAAGATGGCAGACCAACTTAATGTGCTATTTATTGTCTCCAAATTCTACTGAAATGACAGTAAACATCTGTGAATGGAAATAAATCCAAAATAATATATAGAGCAGAAGGGAAGGCCCATGTAGCTCAAAAATTCTGACAAATTCCTAGAAGATAAGAAGCAAGGAGGCATTAGTGAAGGTACAAACCAGAAAAGCAGGGATCCTTTCCGTCCAGCCAAGCTTCAGAAAGGACTCGAACCTGTGAGACATTGGGTACAGAGATAGACAAGGTTGCTGGTGGTACTGTTTTACATAAAGGGCTGTCTGTGAACAATCAGGCCCCTCAGCTCTTCCCAACCATCCTCCCCCACTCAGCAATGTTTGCATAATGTTAGAAGTGCTTTCTAAAGAAATTGGACTATATTACATGCACAAAAGGGGGAACAGGCTCTAAAGGTGGGAGTTGGCCCCTTGATTATGTCCTTGACAACTGGCATCTGAGAGGCTTCTGCAGTCCCTGACTCAGCCTACAGGACAGCAGCCGACTACGAAAAGGAGGCGCTTCCCTGGTGGCTCAGTGGTAAAGAATTCACCTGCTAATGCAGGAGACACAGGTTCAATCCCTGGTCTGGGAAGAATCCCTGGAGAAGGAAATGGCAACCCACTCCAGTATTCTTGCCTAGGAAATCCCATGGACAGAGAGGCCTGGCAGGCTACAGTCCAAGGGACTGCAGAGCTGGACATAACTTAGTGACTGAACAACAAATAAAATGAAGAAAAAGCAAGGTATCTAGGCAAAAGGTATAGCTTGAACAAAGGTATAAAGGTTAGGAGCAGCATGGTGGCTGAGAGAAATATTTCACCCTTGCCTGAGGATAAAGGTGATTCTTAGGTGTGACAGATGCTGAGGCTAAAGAGGCGGACAGTAGCCAGGTCTAGAACTTTTACTTGCCCTATAGATAAAAAGGAGTCATTGAAGGATATAGCGCAAGACTATGAATGGTCAAGACCATGGTCTTGGCAGCTGAGCGGCCTTGGGAATGAATGCTCTCTGGGTATCCTAAGGCAGTAGGTCCCAAAGTGTGGTCTGAGAAGGCATCAGGACTGTAAACATAAAGGACAAAAAAAAGCGCCAATTATAGGGCCCCACTCCAACCTATGGAACCAGACCCCCTGGAGGGCCCAGCAATCCATTTTAACAAGCCCTCGTGGTGACTGTGATGCACACTCACTTGAAAACAACTCTTCCAAGGCAAAATACCTCTTGCTGCTAAGTCACTTCAGTCGTGTCCGACTCTGTGCGACCCCATCCCTGGGATTCTCGAGGCAAGAACGCTGGAGTGTGTTGCTATTTCTTACCTCAAGACATTTCATCTCTTCCAAGAACCTTTCCCGCCCCCTGTAGAATGGATCGCATCCTCCATCGTTACCCACTCTGTCCCCTGAATGTAATTCTTATATAGCAGAACTCTGTGGTGTTTATTATGTCAGTTTTCTCCCGGTAACCAGCACTTCTTTATGTCAGATATGGTCTCTCACCTGCCTCTGCAGGCCTGGAAGGACCTAGCTAAGTACTTAAGAAATTAGTTTCCTGAGTGAACCGAAATACCAATTAAGAAACATCTGCAGTCATCCAATCAACAGATGAGGAAATGAGGTCTTGAACACACAGTACTGGGGATGGATGACCTGAGAAATATATAGCAAATAAAATTAGCAGAAGTTAGTAAGAGTTAGCAATTATATTATATACCACTAACTAGGTACCAGGCAGTTTTAAGTGCTTTACAAGTATTCCTATTTAAGCCAATAAGGTAGCTACTTTTAGATGAAGAAATTGAGGCTAAGTAATTTACCGAAGTCAAATAGCTACTATTGAGCCAAGATTAAAAGCCAGAAGCCAGATGTCTGGCAGCAGGCATTTTTATACTCTGTTATTTACCCCTTTTTGCCTCCAAACTTGTGTTAAGATTTCCAGCTTGAGTGGTTGGATAAATGGGTTGCCAACAGCAAAGACAGAAAGACAGGGAAAAACCAGGGGAAGATGCTGAGTTCAGGTTTAGCTATCCTGTGTTTGAGATACCTTTATAGGGTGTCCAGTAAGTGATTTGATATAAGTCTGAAATACAGGACTAAGGTTTACAGATTTAGAAATCAACATGTAAACCATGAGAAATGGATGAGATGATCCAGGCAGGATTATATATAATGAGAAGACGTGAACTGAAGGGCCTAGTGAATAATATTTTAGCAAAACTAAGATAGAGTGGCTTCGTAGGTATTAGGAAGCCCCCAGAAGACAGTAACCTCCTAGAAGTCAAGGCAACAGGTAGTCAAGTCTCATGGAGGGAGTGATCAACAACACTGGTACCAATTTGAGTTCAGGTAAGAAAAAAGACTGAAGACCATTTTGGCATCTAAGACTTCACTGTAATTGGTTTGTAATCATCACCTATAGAGGGATGAGAGCCAGATTAAAGTGAAAACACAAAAAATCAAGAAACTAGTTCTCTACAGAGATGGTATCTTGTAGAAGATACAATAAAAAAACATTTAAGTCTTTTTAGATGAGATTTCAGGGCATTTTTGAGGGTCCAGCAGATGGAACTAGTGTTAGTGGTACTGAAGATAAAGGGAAGAGGAGGAGGACTGATTTAACCAAAAACCGGGACAGGCTGGGGGCTTCCCTTAGGGCTCAGCTGGCAAAGAATCCACCTGCAACACGGGAGACCTGGGTTTCATCCCTAGGTTGGGAAGATCACCTGGAGAAGGGAAAGGCTACCCGCTCCAGTATTCTAGCCTGGAGAAGTCCATGGACTGTATATTCCATGGGGTCGCAAACAGTCAGACACAACTGAGCGACTTTCACTTTCTTTCTTCTGGGACAGGCTGGAGGAAGGCAGGCTCTGGGAGAAAGGTTGGACTTGAGCAAAGGACAACCAACTCAATCTCTGAGATGAGGATGTAAAGATGGGAATGGATGTGAGATTCTTAGGTGGAAGGACTAGAAAATGGCCTTAATTTTACTGACAAAATGATGTTAATGGTAATCTATGGGGTATGGAGACAGGGTTAAGTGTAATACTTAAAGATTTAAGGAATGGGAGAGGGGGCATCCCTAGATGCAATAAAAGGACAAGTATTTCATGAATAAATCATTTACAAAACCCAGGAGATCCAGATTAGGTAAAGACAAAGGATAAAAGAAACAGAAAATGGTGGGAAATATAGATCACAGGACTCTGAGGTCAAAAGTCAATTTAGAGCAAGTGAAGGCAGACCCTGATGAACAGGAGATTGTAGTTAGAGTAAGATAGAGTTTAAGTTCAAACAGCTCTGGATGAAAATATCCAAGCTTGTAGCCTTCAGAGCGGTAGCGGAGACAAAGGTTGATCAAAACCAAAGACAATATTGAATGGTACCTACATAATTATATTTCAGAAAACATAAAAATTGCTGGCACTTGTAGGAGACTGCTGTTTTTGTATACAACTTGAAATGTGAAGATAAACAAAAAAAAAAATGCTTGAGGTAGATGATCCATTTCCTATGGGCCTGGGAACCACAGCTGGTAACAAAATTTGTCCCTCTGGAAGGTGTGAAGATGGTTCTAGAAGATATGGAAAAGATGGAGAGGACCCATTGAGTGGAGGAAGCACTTAGAAGCAACTGAGTGGCGGGGTGATTGAAAAATCTTGTAAGAATAGGTAGGAACGTCTAACTGTGAGTTGTTTACCATGACCTAACTCTTCCGCCCACATTTTGCCTGTCAAAAAAGGGCCCTCAACAGAGCTGACTATTCTCACCAAGGCCTCATGAACAAGTATTTAGCTGTTAGGTATGCCCTCATGACTTCTTGCCCATGGGAAAGCCCTAGCTGACAGAAATGACTCTCTTCACCTCTGCCATAGCAACTCACATTTCCAGGGGCAGCTTGGTTATCCAGGGTCCCCATGAGATGCTAACCACAATATTATGCAGAATGATAACGTATACTAAACCACCCATTTTGGGGACTGTTTGTATTGCAGCATAATATAACTGTGCTTATTCCCAGCAACCAACCAACTGTTGTCCTGTCAATTTTATTTCAAACACCCTGAGTGCCCCTCTAAACTTATACTGGTTCAGCACAACATTCCCTTTCATACAGTTTATTAATGTCCTAATTCATCAACAAATGCCTTACGTTCCTTCCAATCCATTCTCTAAAGTGCACCTAAGTATTTTTAGGTTTGCCATCACCTCACCCCTGAAATTAAACCCACAATGTTTACAAAGCCCTCTATAACATCTGCCCATCCTGGCCTCTCACATTCCACACCACAGCCATATTCAGCTTCTGAAACACCATGACCGCCTGTCTCTACGCTGTTGCTAATCCTGTTCTCACTGCATGGAGCCCACGATTCCCCTGGCTGGGATCTGTCCTCAGCCCGAGACCAGGAACCTGAGCCACAGATTGTACACGTATGTACGTTTTCCCCGAACTGTCTCCAGTGGCAAGCACACAGTACTAAAGAGTATCGGTACCAAGGCAAAGGAGGGGAAAGGTAAATAACTTTGATCCACTTAGAAGGATGAAGGCATGATAGTAACTTTTACATCAATCTTGAACACCGTGAGCAGGGACTATAGCAGTACAGACCTGTAATGGGGCATCTCATCTGGGTACACACATGTTCCTCTGCGAATGCAACTGATACTGAAACAAACTTCTACATCTTTTAAATGTAGATGTAATTTTAAAGACTAAATTTTCAAGGTTTCCAAAATGAGCATTCTGAGCTCACTAAAACTGTTGACCAATCAGCCTCATGAATACTTCAAAAAACATCATGTAAAAGGGAATTAAGTTTTATATTTGTTTATACCAATTCTGCTAAGAGGGACTAAAATGGTTCAGAAATTTTAAAGACTCACTCAATGATCGTGTTTCAAAGAATAAGCAATCTGATTTGTGACAGTTTTTCTGCCACTCGCCTCCCACCAACCAGTCTTTATTCACAAGGATTTTTTTGTCTGCAAACATCAACTAATCCTAGAAAAATAGGAAAAATGTGCTAGTCAGGTTTACTTTCAAAGTTCAAATATATAATTTTGAAATTATACCCCCCCAAAATCACTATTCTGCATGTCTTTAAATATTACAGCTAAACAGGAAATTACCTGTACTGGAAAGCAAGTCTTTGCTCATTGTATTTACTCTCTTGAACTAAACTGTTCTCTTGAGGAGAATATAAATGAGTAATTTTGAAACTCCACCTTTTAAGAACCCAAGTAAAGTGCACTAGTTGCCCTTTTATATCTTACATCAATTGCAAAGCACTCACTGCCTCACATCGCCTGGTACAGTAGAAGCCCCTTTTATACTCTTATTTCCTTCAGCATGAGGAAGCACTTTACAGCCAGGAAAAAAAAAAAAGCCAGTATATTAAGTGGTTTAATAAAGACCATCCATTTAAATCAGAGGAGGTAGTAATATAGAATAGAAATATTTTCACTAGATCATGATAGTTCTAATTAATTTGGTGGAAGAAAATAGATTGAAAACAGTACAGTGTACTTAAATTTAGTTAGAAAGATGGACTGACACCAAGAATGAAAACTTCTGCGTGTACAGAATCTCAGTTGGTTATAGCTAACAAGAAAAGGCTCTCTATAATAGTGGTTCAACTGGGGCAATTTTGCACTCTTCCCCTCTTTCCCTACTCCCCTGGGGACATTTGGCAATATATGGAGACAATTTTGGTTGCACAACTGAGGGTTGTTGATAGTACTACAAGTATCTAAGTGGGTAGAGATGAGGGATGTTATTATTTTACAATGCACAGGGCAGCCCCCATGACACAGAATGATTCAGTCCAAAATGTCAGTGCTAGGCTGAGAAATCCTGATCTCAAAAGAACATGCATTTTTCTACTCAAGTCTAAACTGATTTCTAGAATAAGAAACTAGGAGTTTATTTCTAGACCTTTTAGTAATGCCTAATTTAGTTCATGGATGATGAGGATTCCAAGCAAAGCACACATTTGGTTTCTTAACAATAATGCATTAGGGTTATAGTAAGATACCATCACACACATTTAGCTGCCCTGACCTATATAAGCAGTTGGGTTTATATTAAAAATGAAATGTCTATGAAACAAGTAAAACAACTTTTCAAAGTAACAGGATTATTAAATCATGAGGTCATCATGGTATCATACATTAACCAGTTCCATAATACAATTCCTCAGAATTTCCCTGTGAGAGAGCATTCTAGAATAAAACCAATGTGCATCAACCACTAAGTTACTGATAATGGTTAAATACACTAATTCCAACACAACCTAATTTAGAAAGAAATTTCAGATAACCTTTTCTCATCTAAGACTTCAGTGAAACAATTCAATTTGCCAAAATAATCACTAATAATCATTTAAGATCAGAACTAAAAAGTACAAAGAGGTCAGGGTATCCACACTTTCTCCACTAAAAAGCATTCTGATACGTTAACATTACGAAGTCTAACAAAGTAAAATTACCTGCAATGCTCCCATTAGTTTTAATTGAAGTTGATTTTTGTGAAAAACAAATTCCATTTTCAATTAAAAGCTAACTTTGAAAGTTACAAACAGCAAAAACATATTGCTGATAACTCTTGCCTAAATTACAGGTGTTCACAAAGTCTTATTTTTCTAGTATTAATAGAAAATCAGCAGCTTACTGTACTATGAAGGGAAAACAATTTCAGTGTGCATATTTCTTAAGAAAATGACCACACATGGTGAACTTTTGGTAGCTTGCCACGTGATTATCTCCAATGTGTTCCATTTTGTAGCCAAAGGTATTAGGAGTTTTACTTAATTAACTAGAAAAAAAAAAAATCCGTTAAAACCAGAATATCCTTTTCCCAAACAGTAAAATGGAACTGTTGTTACTACTGTCCATTTTCCATTTCACAAAGGATAAATTAAAATTTCAAAGACATGTGCAACTCTGGAGTGGCAGTAATTTAAAAATTAGGATTTAAGAGCTAGAATCAACATCTGCTGAAATTTAATATAAAAATATTTACTAAGTATAATATATCTAGAGACTGGCAGTTAATTTTTACAACTTAAGTTTTTGGTAGAATTTTTTACCTCGGCAGAAAATGTTACTTTAACTTCTAAAAAATTGCCACACATTACTATATTTCTTTGTCATGTGGTTAAATACATCTTAAAAGGATTATTAACTAGTTAACTGAATTTTCTGACTAAGGATCTTGTGTATTTCATTGAACTTCAATCATGCCTATCTATATAATCATATTAACATATCTGAAACTGAGTTAGATATAAAAGGTATCAGAATATGCCTTTAAAACCGGTTAGATATGCCCATGTTATCATTTACCCAACAAAAGTGCAAAAACAAACAAAAAAATGGCCTGGTTATTTATGGTTATATAAAAATTATGTAAATATCAAACATTTGTTGAAGTCTTCATATTCCAATTTGTGAAGAATTCCCAATGGTTAAGCAGCTTTAGATATCATTAATACATGACCACATTTTAAAAATTATCATGCAGTGCCACTGACTTTTTTAGGTTAGGCTTTGCCATATCAAATTTCCTTTCTGCCTTAGTTTCATAACGTAACAACTTAAAAACAACCCATATTGAACTGTCTTTGAAAAGAACTTGATTAAATCTAAACAATTTAAATGTCCTCATCAGTGAACAGCTGTTTTATTCTCCTGAGGAACCATCATGTGCAGAACTGCTAAGCAGAACTTCCAAATAATTATTAAAAGACCAGTAAGCAGCATGAGTGATAGATTGTGACTGAACCCACACCTTCCAGTACCAGGACATCACCCACTAGAAGTATGAATTTGATCCGTATGACTTAGCATTTGCAATTTGAGTATTCTTCTTTTACTAATTTTGTTATATATGTGAATATATACATTATAATATATATATCATATATATAAACACAAATCATATCAACTACTAGAAAAGAGAACCTCTTTTGTTAAAAGACTAGAATTTCAGCTATATTAGAAAAATTAGCCATTTTGCGAAACTCAAAAAACAAAAAACTACAAGCATTTCAGAAGTTAAAAAAACTGAAGGTGAAATCCAGTATGTGAAAAGAGTTTGGATTTAACTTCAATTAACTAAGACATTCACACAACATATGCATGTCAGTCTCCTATTTGGTCCTAGAGCCTATAGTATTGTAATTTATTGTGAAACCGTGAAACCAAATACTTAAAATATATCCACAACATCTATACCACGGTAATGCATAGTACATAATATACTAACAGCTTGAAATAAATTTCTATTACAGTTTTTTTGCAAATTATAGTATGATTATCACCTGCCACACACTCTGAAACAGCGCCAACTTCATGTAATGTTTCATGTTCACATACTAACCAAAATCCTTACTGGTAATGAAGTCTTATGCACGATCATCTGAATACTTGAAGTTAAGCTGTTCATCTAATAACCACAGTATGTCATCAATTAAAATCACCTCATATTTGCATGTTAAAGCAGGTAAGTCAAACAGCAGGAAAAATATTTCTAATTCACAGTTTCAAAAATAAAGGGTGCAGTTTTCAAATATGTGAATGCTTAAAACTCATCACTCAACAACTGCCTCCTTCAATACATGTAAACTATGTTTGCACAGCATGAGGAGATGTCTTTTATTTCAGAAGATAGTCTTACCGTTACAGGAGCACCACAAATTTGAAAGAATAGGCTACAGTGTGAAAGGAGCTCACTGAAGGATATGTTAAATAAAATCTTAACTACAATATAAGGTACTGCAAAGCTTTGCTTCCCCCCAAGCACAGACCCTTTCATCAGGAGTAGTCAACACTTACCAAATACAATATGTAAATTAGCTCTAGAAGAAAGGGGGGAAAAAATCTAACTCAACTAAATGAAAATACTATTATTAGCTAACAAACCTGTGATAGCCAGCTTCAGAATTTTCCAAAAAATAAAATTCACAAGCATACAGCTACTAGAATCGTTTGATATGGAATGTAGAGGTCCAAAGGAAATCAAAGAAAAATCTGACTAAGACTTTCTAAGGGGAAACGCACACACACAAATGGGCAACCAAGAAAAACTGAGTACTTAAACATTCAAATTTTAAATGTCTAACAAAATTTGTAATAGAAAAAGTGGCAAATTGTTGTTTTGACTTGATTTGCTGAAAACACCCGCAAATTCACACTGGCATGAAGAAAACCAAAGTTTCAAAAGTTCACTCCCCTCTCTCCCCAGATACGTGTTTTCTGTGCAAAAATAAATATCTGAAAATTGCACTAATACAATAATACTTATTTTAACTTTTGTATTATGAATAATCTGCACATGCTGCTTTACAGACAATACATATTTGCAAACTTGCTCATGCAAAATTAGTGTGCGTTAACAGGGATATTGTTAATCCCCATATTTAAAAAAATGATACCCTATTGTTGCTCTTAAACCGCCAACCCCTCTGAAATGTAACAAGTCTTACACAGGTAATTCTTGTCTGCCAGCTAAAAATCAATTTATGTTGCTGAAACAAAGTTACACAAGAAAAAGAAACATGGTTTTTGTCTTGCAGAATTTTTGATTTTTAAATAAGAGAAAATTTATAAAAGAAAGAAATTCATGGTCACAAAATTTTAACATTTTAATCCTAAACATTACAGGGTAAATATACTGGACCCTATCTCCATCAATCCTAACGTTTAGTTGTCATTTTAAATGTTGCCCTAACCACTAAAACATTAGTGGTTTTACAACCTCTGGATTATGGAAATACATATTTCTGAAATAAATGCTACAAAAACAATGGAAGAAAGTCAAACTGTCTCCACAAAGGGAAAAAAAAAGTGGAACATTTTGAAGCTTTTAGATACTTCTCTTTTCATGTCTTATGATTAACCTGTCAAATCAGTGCATCATATGGTCAATGTAATGGTCCCAGGTTGAACAAATATCTAACTAGTGTCCATTGATTCCAAGTTAGTGGATGATGAATCTTTCTGGATACTTTCAAAGATGGCTGCCAACTCAGGGTTAGAACTGATCTGTGACTGGAACTCACTCATCAGAGGACTCTTCTCTGCTTCTGGAATGGTTAGCAGCGCTGCCACTGCTCTCATGGCAGATCGCTTTAGTTCATCTTGCTTTTCAAACTCCTGCTTTACTGAGTTTGCTTTTACCTGGAACACGGAGTAAATTTATATTACATGCTATAAAAGGCAGCTCTTATACCAACAAAATCTAAGGACATAAAAATAAAGCAAAGCTACTCTTGCATAGATCCAAAAGGCACATTATTCTTCAAGCAGAGGTGTTTTGAAACTTTTTTAGCAATAGCTGTCTCCTTTTAAGGGAATATTTTATACAAGGCCCATTATAAAAACCAGAGTGGGATCTGCTCAGCAAGTCCCACTTTGTCCTCCATCAAACTACTGTTTGATGTTACCGTATTTGTTCATTATTCTTCAAACATGTCATGTACTGAAATCTCTGTGCCTTAATTCATATAATCATTTTTGTATGAAAAGTCTTGTTTCACTTTCTGAACCTAAAAATAATCCTGATTTTTCCAAGGTCCATTTTAAATACTGTCACGTGCATATATGAAGCCTTCTATGACTCCCACCCCCATTCGCCGCCTCCAACAGAATTAAACACTTCGTCCTCTTTTGTGGCCTTATCACTTTAACCATATCAGTACTTTAAAAATGTGTCACACTGTTAAAACAAACTTTTAAGAATAGCATTTAACAGTGGTAAGCTTTCTAAAACATCCACAATTTTTGAAGCCAACTGCTACATAGGGTGCCAGCATAGTTAAATTTGGAAAACCACAGTACAGAATCAACTGAGAATCCTGAACATACCAAGTCTGGCCTAAATCAACAACATCAGTATTACCTTAGTTGTACACGTGGCACGTAATGGCTCAACAAGTCGGTCCAACCTCTGCAGTACTGCGCTTGGACAAAGGGTAGACAATCTCACCAACATTAAAAATGTTAGCATCTATTATGAATAAAAAAGACAAAATTTAGATTCTGAATTTATTTTCTAAAGACAAATCCCAAATTCTGACAAAGTTTTTAAAAGAAAATGACTAGCCTGTGCCACAATGTTTCATTTTTATGTAGTCTGCCATTTGGAATCACACAGAATTCAAATCTAAGAAATTTTAGCTACAAGTACTAAAGTTATCTATCATACAGTCCGTGAGTACAGAACTAGAAAAGTGATTCTCAATCTTGACTGCACATGATTTAGAGCTGGGGAGCTTTCCAATTTACTTTTTTTTTTTTACTTCACTCATTGGAATAGGATCATAAACTAACTCTTTTTCAAAAAGTTCATGTGCACCAAATGGAAAAAATCAGTAAGAAAATAACTAGAAGAAAAGCTTTAAAACAAGTTTCTACTGTCTTAGATTTTTCTAAAAAACATCAAACAAAACCAAAAAGCCTGCTTATTCAGATTAATCCATTAAAGTCCAATAACCCATAGTCTTTAATCTTAAGACTATAAATTATAGAAGGATCCTATGCAATTGACTTCTGGGAGAATCAGCTTATTCCATATTAAATCATGGAAACATCAAAGTAAGAGTTCTGACGGTATGGCTGAATTACTGCTCAACTACCACTTCTGCCCTGCGTGATCAAAGGGCCCGAGTAGAAGAGTTTTCAAATCACCCTTTCATAGTTCACATTTTAAATAGGAAGATAAAAAGCAGCTATGAGCAAAGATCATGCTCTAAGCCTAAGAGGTGGTATAATTTCTCTGTGGTTGTGTCTACAGATAGCTCTGTGTATAATGCCCTTTAACAACACTCTGATTCTCACTTCCTCCGCCAATGAAAAGGTTTCTGCGTTTTCCTGTGTGTCAACTGATGTTATTACACTGCACTGCTACTTTGTTTGCATGTTAGAGTTTCTAACACACTAAAATCATGACAAGTAAACCAATCGTTCTCACTGAATAACGAGAGTCAATTACAAAGGTGAAGGTCACTAGCAAAAAATATTCTTCTAAAACATTTTATCAACAGGGACAAACATCTCACCTTAATGTCATAATGGTCCTTCAAACCATCTTCAACATGATTAAGAAATTCAAAGATATCAAGTCTATCCAGACAACTATCTAGAAGCGTGTACATACACTCAAAAGCTGCCTTTCTAATATCCAGGCCATCATCAACTGTATGCTTAAACGGACCCATTTCTACCTGTTGAAATACAAAGATATGTAAATATTCTAGAAAGTAAAAGACAAGCTTAGGTAAACAGTGTAATCTAACGTACCTCTCTTATAAGCTCCTTTCTAACTTTTGTTTCATTATAAAGGTGTGGAAGAACAGTATCCAGAAGATCCCTTATTAATGATGGCTTATTATGTGCTGCTGAGTTGAATGTGACCAAAGCTACTCTTCTTACATTTAAATCTGGGTCTTCTAATGTTTTTAGGAAATCACCTGAAGAAGTCAAAGAGAAGCAATGTAGTTATATGGCAAGCTTAAAATTAAATATGCATTATATTGATATTTTACTAGTGTTGGTATTATTGCTATTTCTTCAATGTGGATCACGAAATATGATGAAATACTAAGTGAAATATATAATTTCTTTTGACAACAGTTAAACCATCACATCTGAATGTGAGTGCATTTAATTGATAATCCTATTCTCAGCACCTTTAAACGCAGGAGTGAGGGCCCCCAAAGCTCCCAATTACTTTTATAGACAGTAGTTGATAAAAAGGTGGGTGGCAAAGAGAAGTGATGGAGTCAGCAACCATAAGAACTAGTAACATGAATGACTCTCCTTAAAGTTCAAAATTAGTACTCACACTAAGAAAACTACCAACAGAAGTGGAATTTTTTTTTTTATTCAAAAAGTACTTATTGAGCATTTATGGCATGAGGCATTGGGGATACAGCTGTGGGCAAGTCAAATTTATGCTCATATGAAGTTTACATTATATGTATGCTATAGTTTACATCCCAAAGGTGAAATCTTAAAACCTGAGTTCAAAAGGTAAACAAGGGTGGGGACAGATCCACTGCTGGAATACTGTTAACAAGTGTACAATTTATCAGATGACAGAGAAATGTGCCTCCAAAAGCTTATTTTTATCTTTAACAAGAAATAGATAAATTGACAAGAGGTCTAAGAGTAGAAAAGAAGGAAACTGAAGCCTAACATAAGACAAAAAACTAGAGAAAGTGCCCAGCGACTCTAAACACAGATGTAAGTCTGACTGTTCTTGCACATGGGGGAAAGAATATAGTGCGAAGATCTTTGGAGTCACACAGATGGTGATCCAAACTGCTTCACTTGTCAACTCTAAGACTGACTTCTAGCAATTTATCATAGGCAAGAGCCTCAGTTTCCCAGTTTATAAAGTGAGAATTATAAACTTTTAGGGCCACGGAACAGAATAAATAGCATGTATGTTACTGAACAAAGGGTCTGGTACATGTATTCATTTATAGCTATTCATTAATATGTTATCTCAACCCTATGATAAGTAATCTTTTAGAATAAATGGTGGGGAAAAGGTGACAGAAGACTTAAATGTATCACAACAGCAATTTGATAAAATGGGAGATGAAACAATGCTTCAAACATCATAGATTGGTAACCTCAAGATTGATCACCCAGGCAAGTTCTGACTACAAAAAAGGGTAAGAGACAGCTTGTGTTCAAAATGAATTTAAAGCTCCTCACCTCGGTCTGTTTAGAATTACTATGATGGTAAATTGCTTTTAAGTAAAGCTCCTAAAGTACTGCTATCATTATGGACAAATAGTGACACAATCTAGGATCAGTGGTCCCCAACAACTTGGTCTAGGAATTTCAATTTTAAACAATCAGAATGATTATCATCTAACTGAGTAACTACACCAGTGATGAACACTTGCTGACTGTTGTCAACCTAGAAAGACGTCTCTAGAGATCTGGCACAGGTCTCTTCCTTTGTTCTATCTTGTACAATGCCAAAAATGAGAGCAAACAAAGAAAAAACAGGGGAGGAGAACAAAGGCAAGACTCTTCTGACAGAGACTTCCTATGAACTACCTCTACATCTCAGCTTTGGCATCCACTTATCCTCTATGTCCCTCTTACTCTGAACTAGTAATCCCTTTGTATATATAGTTCATTTAGACTGTGTTTTTGCCCCTTCTGGCCCACTGCAGAATGGAATGAAGCGGCTAAGTTTCTATGCATACCTCTCTATCCTCTCTGATGATATCCCCATTCTTTTGTCAAGAAAACACGAAGAATTTAGCTACTGAAGACTCTAGGGAAACTGATGATGAAAACGTAGAAGTTATAAAATCATGAAAAATAATAAGAGACGACCTTTTTCTTTCTTGGTTATCTCCTCTTAGGCTGACAGGGCTAAATACCTCAAGAATTATCTTTTTTAGTCTTAAATTTCCACCCTAAATTTAGAAGCCTCCACAGAGCCCCTTGGGAGCTAGAGGGACATAAGCAGTAACAGAAAATTCAGCCATCACAGCTCAGATGAGATTCATGTACAACTGGGAAGAACTTCAGACTGGTCAGCTCATGGAACACTTCCCTTTACCCATTAGTTTACTTTAGGTCATTTCCAAAACACTATCATCAAATGTGTAGTTGACTTTAAAGACATCCTAGCATATTTACCTAATTTCAATTATTTGCAAAATTATGCTTTTAATGAAACAATTACCAGACCCTTAAAAGTATTTTAGTTCCTTGGAGATATATTTAGCTACTGAAATGATTTGGGTTTTGACAATTAACTACTATTTATGCAGTATTTTCATCTTCATTTCCACTTACCTATGCAGTTCTTTAATAGTGGATCAATAGGTTGTGGATGATCAGAAATGGTAAACTTCACAGCTGTAACCACTGAGCTTCGGGCATATGATGAACCTAATTAAAAATAAATTTTAAGTCTACTGGTATTTAAGTCCGCTAAAATCCATGGACATCTTTATCATTTTCAAACCACTTCAAGTAACATCAGTGTCTGTAACTCCTTAAAATTCCTTCTTTGATCAAGAAGGATATTTCTTCTTTCCCTCAGGATACTAGTGGAGCAAAGTTTACTCATTTTGTGAAATATAATCTCGCTAGATCTCAAAAGGAACAATTTCTTCCAAAGAGGCAGCCTGAGAAACCAGCAGTGAAGGATCTACCCCTCCTAAAAGGGAACTGGTTTAACCACATCAGCAGATAAGATTATCAAATTTTTTATTAAAAATGGAAGCAATTTCTAAGAATGAATGGCCATTATTACCTTCTCCTTGGATAATAAGGGTTGACACTGGTAAATCTGAAAACTGTTCCCAGAAGTTTTCATTTGAACTTAGTTCACCAATTAACTTAGTTCACTGTAATTAATATAAGCATGGTACTCTGGCTTTATTAATTCAAGAGACATCTATCTTTTCAACATTAAGACAAGAGAGCAACATTAAAATATATTAAACACTAGAAATGACACCAGATTTATTTAATCATTATCTAACTACACTCCAATTCTTTTAAACAAGAAAATATCATTTGAACATGGCTCCATATCATAAGTTCTACATGTAACAAGATACAGCATTAGTCATCTTTCCAGGCAACCAAATACTAATAAGAATTTTTGGGGGGAAGGGGAGGGGAGAGAGGCTCAAAAGGGAGGGGAGATATATATATGTATATATATAATTATGACTGATTCATGTTGTTGTACAGCAGAAATCAATACAACACTATAAAGCCATTTTTCTCCAGTCAAAAAATTTTAAAAATAAAAATTTTCTTAAATAAGAAAATCTAGGTACCCACCTGATATTAAATACCCCTTAAGCCGTGGAAGGAGAGTTTCTGGATCAATTAGAGTGAGTTTGCCTAGACATTCAGCAACAACATTTCTGGTTCCTTCTTCTGCACACTCACAGTGCTTTAGCAATAAGGCCCAGATGTTTTCAACATATGGTTTAAGGCCCACCACTGATGCAGAGCTAATAATTTCCTTCAAGGAATGAAGCAGTAGATACTGCCTTTTGGGCTGACTGGTTATTTCTTGTAAGACAAACGGTAGGTATTCAGGAAGGTTGCCCACGCTAATGCTGCCTAATGCATAGGATGCAGCTGATTTGACTTCTTCACTAGGAGATGAGAAGGCTTCTAATATGACAGACTTTAGTTCCAGCTGCCCACTTAAGTCAATATGATGCCCAACTTCTCCAAGAGACAGTAGAGCTAAGAGGCGAATTGAATCTGTAGACCTTGAGTTCTTCACATCTTGAATAAACTGACCTACTACAGCTGGTCCTTCTTTAGGGCATGCTCGAGTAAGAGCAGCTACACATTTGGCAATAGAATAATAAGACTGCTTATGAGTAAGAGCTGTGCTCTGAGAATAAACTGGGCCAGTGAGCATGCGCAACAAATCCATATATCCTAGATTATTTGTTCCAGTAACAACCAGAGCTTGGAAAAAGTCTAGCATGGCGCTAAGAGCTCCCCCTTGCAATAAAGGTGATCTAACAAGTCCAATAAGTTCATTGAGAATGGATCCACTTATCTTTGAGAGGGAGGAGGGATACACTTTTGCTAGTGTGGTTAGAAAACTGATAGCCATCTGTGAAACATGCATATCACTTTCGCTGATAAGAGGTGGGAGCTCATCTAGAACTGCATCAATCATGGCAGCAGTCAAGCTGTCACTATAGTTTTTAATTAGAATATCTAGAGCAGAAAGGGTACCCAGTTTCAAAGCTCTCTGGTTTTTCCTGAGAAACGAGGCAAGGATAGGAACCCCTTCTCCCAGGACAGGCCTCAAATCTATCTTCAAAGGGGACCCGGCAATCAGTGTCAACGCCTTCACTGTAGTTAACCGTGTAATCTCATTCTTCAGTCTCTCCAAGAAAATCTGAAGTGTATTAGGCAAATCAGAGCCCAAATTGTCTCCAAGGTTGCAAATAATTTGTCCCATACAGGAAATAGCCCTTTCCTTGACTTCCTGATCAATGTCAGCTGCTTTTAACCTCTTAATGGTACAGGTAAATAGATCTTTGATGTAAGGAGTCGCATCAAACGAGGAAGGCTGATCTAAAGGACGAATTACTTTGACAAGTTGTTGAGTAACAAGAAGAGCTTCAGATGTAATCTTGTAAAATGGGTCTCCAACACAAGCCACCACTGGGGGGACCAAAGCTTGAACGTGAGGATGGAAGACTTGAGGAGAGTGGTTACAGAGGATTACATATAGACAGGACAAAGCATCGATCTTCAAATTTGATGAGCTTGATTTATCATTCAGTGAGAAAATGATTCCTAAAAACCCAACCAAAAAAGGAAAATCCAATATTTTTATGCATGACAACTTTATGAAAGCAAAAATATAAAACTAATCCCTAAAAGACTGCTCAAGTTTCCACTTTATATTATCTCTAAAGTAACAGAAATTCCACAAGCTCTGATAAATATTAAAGTAAAATATTTTAGGGTATGGTTTTAAACTTTTTACTTTTAACTTTAGATATTCAATATTCCTATCAAAAAGTTAGTTCCATGTGCAAATTAAGTTGTCACAAATCATCCTTTTCAAGGAAACAATTATTTAAGCTTATCTAAGTCTTAATAAATCCCGAAAGTGATACACTATTTCTTGCATACCTGGTACAAGTACAGGAATGTGTTGTGTCAGGGCCCCAGGTAATACATTTACCAGTTCAGTTAACATGTTAAAACAACACTGTCGGGTCTTCACACTTTTCTCTTTCATCTGTTTGTGCAGAGCTTTAACAATGTTTGGAACCTGTAATTATCAAGTGCTCATTAGCTGGTTCAGTTATTGGTACTTCCTCAGTTCACTTGACACAAATTACAAGGGATGGGGACAAATGGAAGAATTTTCCTGGTCAAATTCCTAACTCTGCTAACCACTAACACTTTGTTGCATCTACTATACATGTTCTCTTGTAACTATATTTGCTTGATACTGATAAATAGAGAAAAGCTATCATTAGCTTTCTACAGAGCAACAGAATAGTCTTTCTTGATTAATTTTACTCATGAAATGCTCAAGACTAAATAGAAATCTAAATAATAATTTTCAACCAAGACTTTAGGAACATAATTTATAAACTTAAATCGTACATATAAGCAATTAAAGGGAAAAAGACAAATTATGGAAACGAAATCATTAAATGGGTCCCTGTTTTTGCTTTTCACTGGCTCTTACAATGAAATCAACCTCACTTCAAATGTAGTTACAAGCAGCAGGAATATGAGTCAAAGACATCACTTCTATATTTTCTAATGTTAGTGAAACCTAAATAGGGTATCTGCTAATAAGTCTTAAGGATAGCAGGATACAGACACATACCATATTGAACAATGATGTGAGAACTAGAGGCAAAAGAAAACACCTATCTAATTAATTCATGATAGCACCTTCAAAATTTTTTGTGATTTTTATCTGCTTTCCATATACTTAGGTCAATTACTTACATCTTGGATACACTTTTTCTTCTACAATTAATCTTCAGTGTTCACCTTTAAGTTCACCACAATCTTCTAAAATTTTTACTACTTAAAACAAAATAGCTATGACACGTACATCCCTTCTCCTGGTTTAGTTGTTTAATCTCTCTCAAGATCTCTTCTGTAATCCATAAAAATGGACACATATGTACCCCATGGGGCTCCTTTAGAGACTACATATAAGATAGAAAAACGCCTAGTGTGTACTAAATATTCAGTAAATGGGGACTATACAGACCAAATATTTAGACTCTAAAAAAGATGTCCTAAAATGAAAAAATATGTATTTTATCAATAATAGGTGGCATATAAAATCAGTAATAATATCAATAATGATACATGGCATATAAAGCCTGTGTGGTAGGCTTCACTGTATGTTTAAACAGAGCATGTCATTTCCACCTTGGGTAGACAGTTTTAAGTAAACCATTACTACAAATGAGAAAAGTGAGGCTTAATAAAATGTCTAAATAACTTGTCCAAGACCACACACACACACACACACACACACACACACACACACACAGAGTCCTAATTTCTCTAAATTAGAAGAGAAAGAAGCTATGAACACAAGTAGTCCAATTCTACTGCCTTAAGATTTCTCCATTAATACATCAAAGATAATGATATTTTATTCAATCTTAAAGCTAATATTGTTCAGCCAAGAAAAATCAAGAAAACTTCAATCAGAATAAATTGTAAGTAATGTTATATGAGAATCTATGAACTATTATACAAACATATCCCAGAAATGTTTCTCTAAAGCTATTCTGGAACTCCTATTTCCATATAAAAACCATTTTAAAAGATCACATTTACTAGCAGGACTTTCAAAACCACGCTTTAAACTGACCTGACTCTGAAGCATTGTTAAAGGTGTTTCTCCCTGTTCCATTGCGTCAGGGTCACACAGCCAACTTTGCACAGGACGAGTTTGCTTCAAAAGAGAAAGGTACGCATGAAATACATCTGCCTTTACATTCTCTTCACGCTCTTTAAATCTGGATATCAGTGCAGGAGAGACGGTCTTGTAGAATTCTGGAAGCATTTCATGCCTTGTGCTAACTACAGCATCCAAGCACTTAGCAGCTGCACGTCTCACTTTCCAACTCATGTCATCATCGTCACTGTATTCATCATCACTCCCTAAAGAGAAGTTTTAATGTTAACAGACTATTAATCATAAGAAAAGTTTAATACAGAAAGTAAACTGATACTCATAACTGATAGTTTCTAACTTATAAGATATACAGCCAGAGATAGGTTTAAAAAGAACTAGTTCATAAACCAGAAGCAGAGTTTACTTAAAAATCTACACATAAACCTCTAAAGAATAATGATCTGATTGTGTTTTTAATTTGTTAAACATGTTCTCGTTGATGGATAATGAGCTGCTTAAACATCTTCAGATTACAAATATATGTAAATGTCCCAACCTTTTAAATAATATGAATAAAAGTTCAATTCAAAAGATTCACTTGACACTTAAGGAAAATCAAACAACTGGGAAGTTTATAAGATAAACCATAAAAATAATGATCACCAATGGCATATCACACTGTGAAACTAATTTTTCAGGGGAGAAAAAAGAATCCTGACATTAGCTTTGTTTGTGGCTACATGGCTTTCCACTAAATTTGTTGATGGGCTATTAGGAACAAATATGCATATTCTCAACTTATCAAAATATTATCTTAATATAGCTTAAAGAAGCTATATTTTCTCAGTTACAACAATAAAATTCTATCCACAGAATAGAGCACTAGCTTCTCCAAACTCCTGCTAAACATTACAATATTCTAAGCTTAAGTATTAATAATTCCGTCCCACTTATACCAAATACTGTTAAATCAAGGCATTTGATTTGAAGAAAAATTACAGGGCACTATCAAGTAAATATTTAAAGCAAGTAAGTTAAAGAAAAATTTCCAGTGGCAACCCAACTATGGGAATAACTTTATAGAAATATACTTGATTGAATAAGTTATAAAAATTAAATAGCCTAATAACTAAAATTATGGTTATATAAGTCACAATAACACTATGATAAAAAAAATATAAGGTATCAGAAAATGATTAGGTGTAATACAGAAAGTAAGAATGCTAAAAAGGGAGATAGGAGTATGCAGTATGGGAAAGTCCTGAGATGGGAGACTGGATGAGGGAGGTATGTAAAAGAAGTGATCAGGTATAACCCCAAAGTTTTTGGCCTGAGAAACTAAGGAGAATAAGGTGCTATTCTGAGATGGAGAAGTCTAAAGAAGAAACAGGTTAATGACCAGGCAGTGGAGGAAGGGTGGGAAGAAGATATTCTGGACATCTGGGCAGTGTATCAATCAAGCAGTTTTGCATATATGAACCTGGAATTAACAGGAAAGATCTGGGATAAAGTTTGGGTTTTCAGCATATTGATATTAAAGCCAAAAGACTAGATGAGATCAACAAAGTACAAGAAGTCAAGAACTGAGTCCAGAAATACTCCACACAGTTTAGTGATCACGGAGATGAAGAGGAATCAGCAAAGGGACAGAGCAAGAATAATCACAAAGACAGGACTAAAACAGGAGAATGTGATTTTGTGGCAGTTATATAAGGAAATGCTGCTGGAAACTGAGGAACAGGCAGAGTCAAACATCTGAGGTCACTCGCAATCACTGCAAGACTGGATTCAAAAGAAAAGGGGGAAAAAGGAGCTGGAGAGCATTTATTCTTCTGAGTTCTGTTATAGTGCAGAGAAACTGAGCAGTATCTGTTAAGAGTCTAAGATGAGATTAAGAGAGCGTTTTTGTACCTTTCTTTTTTTTAAGATGGATGAAATTACAGACTTTAGAGCAAAGGCATTACCTAAATTCATTCAAAGAATCAATCTTATAAGTATAATTAACAGGAAATCCACCAGCACATACACCCAATAACTTAACAGTGCTATTATGATTCTTTAAATAGAAGAGAGACAACTACACACGAGCAACCCTTTGCTGCTCCTTTCCAGTGAGTACCACAAATCTCAGCACCACAACATCAATCTCAGGGACCTCAGAAATACTTGTATTATTCATGAAAGTTAAGTGGAGCTTCAAATAATACTTAAAATTTCTCATTAAAAATAACTGCATAAAACAAACCAAACTGCTAGGAATATGTTATCTATATGTACAATTTTAAAAATAAGATTCATTTCCCTCCTTACAAAAACACTGTGTAATCACTGATAAGTGCTTGCCAAGAGAAAAATACTTAGTAACATTTTTTTCAGCTTATTGAAAAAAATTAAATTGGGACCGAGTAATTTTGTTATCTACTTTTCATTCAACTTATTAACTGCTTTAACAAATATTTACCTAGAACATGATTTTGAAAATGTTGCATACAGTTCAATACCTGGATGCCCCATAATTAAATCAACTTGCTCTTGCTGAATATTGTGGTTATTTACACTCTGACTATTATAAGCAAACAAACAGTACATTCTGGGGCTAAGAATCATCTCCATCTATAATTAGTTCTTTCATGAAAATATAGCAAATCCTTCTACTTAATTTGAAATACCTTGGTCGTCGTCATCACCACCATCTGCATCCATGGCATTTTCATCTTCATCTTCATCATCATAATTATAATTAGGATCATAAGTAAGATACTTAAGACATATATTTATAATGGTAGAAACATGGGGATACACTTCCTTAGGACATCTGTAGAAAAAACAAAAGCTGCCTTGAATAATTGTACTTATCTTCTTGATTCAATATCTGTCAACTTTATTACCAGATTTTTGTCTTCCCTTTAACGTAACATTGGAAAAGTGGTCTCCAGCCTTTTCAACACCAAAGATCCTTCATCTTTCCCTCTCACTGACTTCATGTTTTAGAAGAGATTTACTTTTCAAATTACTCTTTTTTAATCAATTTTAAGATGAACTCTTCCCTCCTACCACCACCACCATTTTAACACTTTTGAAGTCAGGATGATTCTTACAATAAATGGTATGACATGGTTACCGTGGGGTCACACAAAGAGAGATCTGTATACACTCTTATCTTTTCAACATACAACTATAACACAAAGGCCAAATGAATGCATTCTTCAGTAACTAGCATCACTGGTGAAAATGGCAGGGTACATTAGTTTAGGTCTGGTCCTCTAACAAACTGCTTACTCTCACTGCAAACAGCGACAGTCAAGGCACAGAGCGCTGTGCTCCAGGGCCGTCAGCTCTAGCCAGGAGTGGGGAAAACGACCTCGCCACTCAGCCACACACAAATACAGTTACTAGAACCAAGGTCTTCAAACTGAGACTCACTGCCCTAGCAAAGCAAAACTGCTGAGGAGATACAAAATTCACTAGTATGTATTTCTGACCAGATAATTAATTTGTTCTGGTAAACCACATTAAGACAACTGAAAGACAATTATATATACCTTTCCCAAGTTCTTTAAGTTCCAACAGTAAGGAGGAAACATTTCAAAATAAATGTGACAACTGTACTTTAAAATAAAGATGATATTCACCTCAAATACTGTATTGTTATCACTTATTATTTAAAACTTAATTAAAACATCTGAAATCCAAAATTCAACCCAGCTGTGAGTAAAACAATCCATTTTTCCTCACCCACCAAATCTAGATGTTCATTATTATTCTATTCTTAAGAAAAAATTTTATTTGAAAAATAGAGATCTTAAAAACTTGCCTTCTCACAAATGATTCAAAGGCTTGAATGCAGTACTCTCTTAATTCATCGTCATCTACATTACAAAATTTTACCACCAAAGGAATTATCTTCTCAAGGTATTCACCTAAGAAAAGCATATTGGTTCTTATAAATATTCATTAGTATGTTTTAAAGAAAATTTTTAATTATATAAATATTTCTTACCTATTCTATGACCAGCTTGCCTACTAATAGCAGCAATACATTGTATGTAGGTTCTTGTTGTTGACATGGAATCATTTTTGGACAACTCTGACAACAGATGTTCAATAAGATCAACAAAAACTATATTTCCACAGCTCATAACCAGATGGCCAAGAGCAATAATGGTTCTTTTCCTCACTGCAAGTCTAGGGCTGGTCAACTGGGGGAGCAGACAGGTCAGAATTGAAGGATGGAAATTAACAAGAAGTCCTCCTTGCCTTAAAATAAAACAAGAAGAAAACAAATAAATTCAAGATGTCCAAGAACTACTACAATTTCTGCCCTCTGACCATCTCTCGATTACTTCTTCTCCCTACTGTCTTTTCTCTACAAATCTATACACTTAGTTTCAACCACTTTGTTGGTTCAACTCCTCTCTCAAATCATTTCACATGTGCAGTTCAGTGATTCAATAGCAGTCAAACATCTGTGTCCTATGCCAGTACAGTGCTAAAGTCACACACAGGACAAAAGGTCTAACTGAATTTCCACTACTTATCAAATCAATAAGACTCACTCAATCAGAATGATCTCTAACTTCTATTCATTCTATAGTCTGGAATACGAGAATTTAATGTTTCCCAACTCAAGACTACTCATATATTCTGATATAGTCTATCCTTAAGTACATACACCTGTGCTCTAACCACTTTGCAAAACTAAATCCAGATGCAGTTTCCATAACAAACTTTCATGGCTCCTTCCATTTTAAATATCAGAGTACACTATACTCTGCGTTAATATTTAGTCCAACTCTGCCTTACATTACAGCCATTTGTCTTATCTCCTATAGTGAAATATAAGCTTTTTGTGTGCTAGGACAGCTCTTCGCTTTTACTGTGTATTTGTACCACATGAAGGCACTTGATTATTTTCAAAGTGAATTAGCCACAAGTAATGATGACTGTATTCAAGAAAATAAAGAGTAAAACAAAATATAAAAACTGTGCTGAAATATTTAAATTACAAATTTTACTATTTTTCAAGCTACAAGAAATATGCTTGCTATGTAATATTACATAAGTATAATTAGCTTTTTTCTTCCCTCACCCCTAACCACACATTTATAAAACAATTTAAATATGAATAATTTGACCAAGTTTTATTATATTTATCAGAAAGTGTTAATAAATGCAAGTATCTGTATATAAGTAATAGAAACCACAGTCATGTTTACCTGCTTAACATATCAGCCATAATATCTAAGGCTTCTAGCTGAACAGAGACATCTTCCTGCTTTGCTATTGCACTGGTAAGACGCCCAGTAATCTTTTTACATACATTAGCAGCTAACGCAGAGCCTGCATGAAAAAGGAACCATAATAATTTCAAAGCAAGTATGTTGAATTCCACCTTAAATTCATCTTAGTTACTAAACATTCAGCAACTCTAAGCCTGATTTAAAAACTGACTCGAGATCCATGTCAGAAAAATGTTTCAAAATAGGCTGTTTTTCAGTAAGTTATTAGACATAAACAAGAATCAGAGATAACTGCAGAAGAGTACATGAAACAGGAAAAACAATACCAATTCAGTAAACTCGCACTGCACACTATTTCTGTGCACCAGTGGGAATGCTAGCTATGGAGCTATTAGCAGCTGTAATGTTTACACCTCTAAACTGGAAAGCACATAACATTTTTCTCTACTTGAGTCATCTTTAGTAGTAACCTAATGAGAAACTTTCCAATCTAAGTAGAAATGTTGTTCCAGGAGACCCATCAATAAAGGTTATTAATGTTTTAAAGTAGATCTGTATTGTTACTGACCAGAGAGAGGAAAAACAGGAAAAAGAAACTGTGAAAGTAAAAAACTGCATGACTAACAAAATTCCTGTTAGAGCCAGAAATCAGCTAAAAACAAACATGTTTCAATGAGAGGGAAAAAAATGAGGAAAATTATCAATACAACTAATAAAAGGACGCTTGCTCCTTGGAAGAAAAGTTATGACCAACCTAGACAGCATATTAAAAAGCAGAGACATTACTTCGCCAACAAAGGTCCGTCTAGTCAAATCTTTGGTTTTTCCAGTAGTCATGTACGGATGTGAGAGTTGGGAGTATAAAGAAAGCTGACCACTGAAGAATTGATGCTTTTAAGCTGTGGGGTTGGAAAAGACTTGAGAGTCCCTTGGACAGCAAGGAGATCCAACCAGTCAATCTTAAAGGAAATCAGTCCTGAATATTCACTAGAAGGACTGATGCTGAAGCTGAAACTCCAGTACCTTGGCCACCTGATACAAAGAACTGACTCACTGGAAAGACCCTGATGCTGGGAAAGACTGAAGGCAGGAAGAGAAGGGGACAACAGAGGATGAGATGGTTGGATGGCATCACCAAATCAATGGACATGAGTTTCCGCAAGCTTCAGGAGTTGGTGATGGACAGGAAGCCTGGCATGCTGCAGTCCATGAGGTCACAAACAATCAGACGTGACTGAGCAACTAAACTGAATACAACTATAAATAACATACTTCAGAGCTGGTGAAATATTTTTGAAGTAAGTAACCAGTAAGGGTAAAGTAACAATGACATGATACAGTGAGGGAAAAAAAGCCCATCACCTCTGGGTTAAAAAATAATGGGTATGAATCTTCTTCACCTAACAAGGTAATCAAAACTTTGGATGAATTGACCTAATCTCTCTGAATTTCAATTCTCTTATCAACAATCTACATCATTATTAAGACCTCCCACATGACTGACATTTAGACAAAGTGAAATAGTACATATGCATCATCTAGCATGACAGCACAGTGATTAATAAATATCAAGTAAATGTTCCAATTTTAGTATATGTGCTGCCGAAGCGAGCACAATATCAAGTAAATGAATGAAAACTACATACTGAGACTACATTTTTACCAATATACATCTTTCCATGAAAGAGTAATTTCACTCCATTTGCAGATGAGACAGTAACTTTAGACTGTTAATTTAAGCCAATAGCTTAGTAGTCAAGATCAATTCTAAAACTTAAATAAAAATTTCTGTTGGAGATCAAAAGCTAATTACTTGACAAATTTATTAACTATAACTGTTTTAAACTTTTTAAAATTTTTAAGTAGTTATAAAAGGCTAAGCCTGAATTAAAGATACTAGTAAACTGAAATCTTTCATAGCTATCTTAATAGTGTTAAGTTTTATACCATAAATTCTAATGCAAAGCAAAATTAATACTGAAAATGGAAAGCTAATCAAAATAACTCATGATTTTAGTTATCTTTTCTCTCACTGCATACACTGGTTTAACTTTTGTGCAAGTCACTGTACATGCAATGATATAAAATCAAGTTCCAACATCAAAAATTTTCAGAACTGGCACTCCAAAGAAATACTTAAATTCGATCAAAATAACTGAATTTATTTTTAAGCAAAAATAAGACTCTAGACTCTTTTCCCTTCACTGTTCAAAGGGATGTTTACAAAGATCTCTCTCTCTCTGTGTGACCAGGAGAAAAAAAAATTAGAGGAGAAACACTTCCACTTATAAAAGGGAAATAGAAGGAAAAAACACTCTTGCTTACCACTGGAAGCTGGAGGAAGTTCTCCAATTACTGTTTTGAGGCCAATACTCGAAATATCTCGAAGTTGTTCTTTATCAGAAAGCATGTTAGTGCAGAGGGTATCTACAATTGTCTCTACTTGGTATTCTTTCACTTTACTCACTAAAGGACCAAGACTGTAACACAAAAAGAAAAAGAAAAAAATTAACCTAGGTAAAAAAACCAGAAAAACAGACAAGTAGTATAAGAATAAGAGTATTAAAAATTCTTGATTAATAAGCTTCTTGCAGTTTCCAATTTCTTCCCACTTATCTTCTTCATAGTATCATGAAACTCAAGATGCTTTCACCTGACCCCCACCCTTGGCAAACCCTTCAAATACACATCTTGTGACAATAAAAAAGCTAATTAGGAGTCTGTTCCTAACAAGAATCCCATGATTTACCTGCAATAGAAATTCCATCCAACATATCACATTTTGCCAACTGTGATCCTTTCTTCCTACCATCTAACACCAACTTCATTCAATTCATAAGCCCAAGAATTTGTATTTCTTTTATTTTCTTGTTTTAAGCATCAAGCAATCAGTTGCAGAAAGCAAACAATCAGAACCTCTCTATGCCTCCAAAGCGTCTTGTATGTCTTTCACATTAGTACCTCATGCTGCTATTATTTAGCACTGCAGGTAAGTCCACCGGCTGAGGATAAAGGCAAGCTCTCCTTCTGTCCTTCCCACAGAACTTAGCACACAGATAATACTCGGGGCATGACTGTCTACTGAAGAGCCACAGTACTCAAGACTGTACTGAATTACAAAAGTATGGCCCTGATCTTCAAAAATTTATCATCTGGTTGGTGAGGTAAGGAACTCACATATAACTATTTTAGAAATTAACTGAAGGCATTCACTACTCTGCGCAACTGAAAAAAAAAGAAAAAACTTTTAAATGCAATGTTAGTATTTATTTACAGACAGGAGACCACACATCAGAGACAAATTTTAGGTACCTGCATTTACGGGATATAGTTAGAAAAAAGAGCATTTCAAATGGAAGGATCAGATGCTAGAATGAATACAATACACACTAAAGAGATGAGAAGTCAAAAGATTGCCTGACTTAGTCATTACTCATATCAGTTTTAAACTTTTAAGGTCACTTTTCAGGGACCCCAAATCAAACTTCGATTTGTTGCTATAAAATATTGCCCCAAAAAAGGTATTAAAAAAAACAAAACAAACCAACTCTGTTGGTCCAGTGGTTAAGACTCTGCCTGCCAATGCAGGGGACATGGGTTCAGTCCTGGCTCCAGGAAGATTCCACATGCCCCGGGGCAACTAAACCCATGGGCCACAACTACTGAGCCTGCGCTCTGCAACACAAGAACCCAGCCTCAATGAGAAACCTGTGCACCACAATCAGAGCAGTCCCTACTCACCACAACTAGAGAAAGCCAGCTCACAGCAATGAAGGCCGAGAGCAGCCGAAAAAATTAAAATGAATTTGCAAAAATAAATACATGAAAACCAACAACAACAAAAGAAATAGAAAAAAGGCAAAACGGCATGCTGAAAGCTTCCTACATCAATATTTACAATAAACAATGAACTCAAAAAACAATGCCATCAAAGGGAAGAAATTATGAAACAGAATAGAAGGAAAAAAAGCAAGACTTAACCATCTGCTGTCTACGAGACACATAATTTAAAAATAAAAACAGATTAAAAGCTCAAAGTAATAGAAAAAAAGACACTATGCAAATACTAATCTAAAAAAAAAACTGGGGCAGCTATATTAACATAAGAAAAAAAATATATTCCAAGATATATTTAAAAAGAAACATTTTTACTCATAAAAACATCAGGAAGACAGTTATAAATATGTATGCCTCTAATCATACAGCTTTAAAATACATGGAGCAAAAATTGACATTAAAGAGAAAAACAGATAAACAGACAATGATAGTTGAAAATTTTAACACTGCTTCTCTCAGTATTTAATACCAAGAAAAAAAAATCACAAAGGATATATACATCTAAACAACACTACCAGCTACCTCGACCTGACATTTGTAATATACCATACCCAACTTCCGTAGAAAACACTTTCAAATATACACAGGGAGCATCCACCACAGTGAAGTCGCTCAGTCGTGTCCGACTCTTTGTGACCTGATGGACTGTACAGTTCATGGAATTCTCCAGGCCAGAATACTGGAGTGTGTAGCCTATCCCTTCTCCAGGGGATCTTCTGACCCAGGAATCAAACCAGGGTCTCCTGCTTTGCAGGCAGATTCTTTACCAACTGAGCTATCATATGCTGAATCATAAAACCAATCTCAATGAGTAGACAGAACAATACAAACCAAAACAAAATAAACTTCTGTGAAATCTTTAAAGAGTATGATTCTGATCATATGCAATTAAGTTAGAAACTATTAAAAAGAAACACCCAGATAACCTCTTGAAAATTGCTTCTAAAAAACTGGTAAATCAAAGAAAAATCACAATGGAGATTAAAAATGCTTCAAACTGAATGATAAAAAAAATAATCACAAACTACTTGGAGAAAATATACCTTTAAATGTTTAAGAATTAGGAAAGGAAAAAATGAGCGGAAAGAAAAATAGTAAAAAAAAAAAAAAAAGCAGCAGCAGCAGTCAGTAAAATTAGGCAACACACAATAGGGAAAATGACAAACCTTAAAGTCAGTTCTTTGATAAGATTAGTAAATATCGTAAATCTTGATTAAATGAATTGAGGGGGAAAGAGAGAAAACAAATTCCTAAAATCAGGATTAAAAGAGGGGGATATTCACTGACAACAATTGTTAAGGTAGAATATCCCGAGGAATGAACAGAAAGTACTGTAATAATTATGAGATAATGCAGTTAACGGTTAAAAGATCTAATATTATTTTAATTGCTGATCCTCTTCAAATATTTCTATAGCTTCAACAGAATTTCAATCAAAATTTGAGCAAGCTTATTTTTAAAAAAGAACCTGAGAAACTGTTTCTAAAATTTACATGAAATAAAAAGAACTTAAAAACTCAAAATACTTTTGAGAAAAGAAAAATGAGTCCAGAAAACTTACATGACCTTACTTCAGACTTCTACAGAACTGTACCAGTGTTTCTCAACCAAGGGAGATTTTCGCCCTTCAACAAAAATTTGGCAATGTCTGGAGACCTTTTTGGTTGCCCCTACTGAGGGGATGAAGGAATGCTACTGGCAAAAATAGTGGGTAAAAGCTGAGAGACTGCTAAATATCCAACAATACATGGAACGTACAAGATAGTTCCCCATAACAAAGAATTATCTGGCCCCAAAACCCAAGAGCACCAAGCCTGAAAAACCCTGAGCTATGCTAACAAAACAGTATGGCATCGGCATTAGAATAGACAAACAGATCAGTGGAACGTAAGAGTCTGGAAATAGACTTAACACTCTTATAGTCAATTGACTTTTGACGGAGATGCCAAAAGTGTTTTGACAGTACAGAAAGGAAGATGCTTTCATTACATGGTACTTCAACAACTGGATATCCATATGGGAAAAAAAATAACCTCAACTTCTACTTCATAAAAATTAATTCAAGATAGATCATAGGACTAAAAATAAAAGCTGAAACTATAAAGCTTTTAGAAAACAAGGGAAAATCTTTGCAACATGATATAAACAGATTTCTAAGAACACAGAAAGCAATAACCATAAAAGCTGAAACGAATTTATAAATTAAGTCAAACTAAATTTTAAAGTAAATTAAAAATTTAAGATCAAATTGGGAGAAAATAATTAAAAACATATATGTGCAAAAGGACATATACCCAGAATATATGAACTACAATTCAGTAATAAAAAGACAACCTCAATTTTAAAAAATAGGGAAAGTCCACAAAAAAATAAACGGCAATAAACAAAACTGCATTAAACATCAGTAGTCATTCAGAGAAATGGAAATTAAAACTACACCTATACACCAATTGGAATAGATAAATTAAAGAGCAACAGAACCAGGACTTCCTGGCAATCCAGCAGTTAGGACTCCATGCTTCCACTGCAGGGGGCACAGGTTTGATCCATGGTAGGGAAACCATCTGGAATGTTGAGAGTCGTAGCCAAAAAAAAAAAAAAAAACGTAACACAACCAACCATTGATGATAATGTCGAACAACTGGTACTTTCACATAAAATGGTACAAACACTTTGGAAAACAATATCAGTTTCTTAAAAGTCTAAATGTTCGTGTGTGCTAAGTCGCTTCAGTCACGTTCGACTCTGCAACCCAAGACTGTCAGGCACCTCTGTCCATGGGATTCTCCAGGCAAGAATACTGGAGTGGGCTGCCACTGCCTCCTCCAGGGGATCTTCCCCCACCCAGGGATGGAACCCGAGTCTCTTACGTCTCCTGCATTGGCAGGCAGGTTCTTTACCACTAGTGCCACCAAATAAACAGCAATTTCATTCTTCCTAAGAAATAAAGACATATGCCCTGAGAATCATACAAGAATGTTCACACTACCTTTATGCACAATGGCCAAACCCTAAAAAGATATCAATGAACTACTAATCAGCAGCAAAAAGTCACAAAACACTAATATATCCAAAATAAAACCAACTTAAGGTGAACAATGTTGACCTCTAGTAAGAAGTTGTGAGGTAAGGATACAATTTTATGTTTTTCAAATGGCAATCCAGGTTTTTTAAAAAAAGGTTCAACTTTTCTCATGATGCCACCAACTGCATCATATAGTTTCCATTCTATTTTCCACTACTGGTCTATGAATGTGTCACTACCCCACTGCTTTCATCAGATAAACGTTAACATATGTTTTCATATCAAGTAGGGTTAACCAACACATCTCCAACTCCAGTGATTTTCAGGGCTTTTGTGGTCTATTCAAGCAAATATCCTGCCCCTCTTTGCTCTTCATACCAAAATGCTCTTTAGAATCAACCTGTCTAGCTTATGGGGAAAACTTACTGATTTTTCGAGTTAGGTTAGCACTGAAATAACCCAGAACTAACAAGTCTGTTGAGTTACTCTACCAGGGACCTGAGATGTCTTTCCATTTGTTCACAAGTACATTTTCACTATTGGTCAAGAGTATTTTAAAGTTTTTCTCCTATAAGTTTTTTAAAAGATAAAATTATATGCTTACTATTTAAACCACACAATATCCTCACCCAAAGTCACCAATGTAACATCTGTTACATTTATTGCTAGGCATTTTGTCTTTCTGTTGCTGTAATAAATAGACATTTGTTTCCATATCTTGTTTTATTTGCTTATATGAAGGCTAATTTTTGTTCATTAATTTTACAGCACACTCCTTCACTGAATTTTTTATTCTCTTTTCTTGATTGACTTGTTTTTGCCTATGACCTTTTAAAATCCTTTTATGTCTTAATTTCCTCCCCCTTGTCTTACAGTAGCTAATGCCATCAAAAGAAACCTAATGAAGATAGAGAGATACTTGTGTTCCTGCCTTTAGTGTGAAAGTATCTGGTAATTTACTGACTTTTGGGTTGAGGTATAAATGTGTTTGTGCACTTTTTAAAAAAGGACCTATGGATTTCTTACTATTAAATGTTTTACTTGAAAAAAAACGATGAATTCACTTTAATGATACAAAGCATCTCTGACCTGTTCTTCACTCTGACATTAAATATGATGCCAGTTTTCAGAAGGTATTTCATTCCTCTAATTATATTAAGTAGTCTAGGTGTTGGATTTTATTTTTTTCTTTCCATGAAGAACCGAAGTTGAATCTCTTCCGTACCTTGACAACTAACCAGATAGTTTTTCCCCGATCTATTAACATGATGAAATAAACATATTAATAAAGCACATATTATTAAATTGTCCTTATATTCAGGATGAAATTCACTTGGTCATGGTAAATTACACTTAATATACTACTGATTTTATTTTGAACATTTAAATGAAACTGAAGTGTAATCTTCTCTTTTAGTGTTATATTTAGTCAGAATTTGTTATCAGTATTTTGTTTAAAAGTAGTTTGTTCTGAAATAGTTCTAGAACTATCTGTACTGGAATTATCTGTTGTTTGAAGTTTCAAAGAGTGTGTGAAAAGATTTTTGGGCATGGAGTTTCTTTTGGGTGATGAGTTCTTTGATAAATTTTCCAATTTCTTGATAAAGCTACTTAGTAATTTATCTATTAGGACTTTCCCTCCTCCTAGAACCCGTTCTTGAGTTTTATCTCCTAATATAGTATTTGTTTATATCTTAATTTCTTTCTTACATTACTAAATATATGTCATTTTCTACCCAAACTGTTAAATTTTAAGTGTAAGAGATCATCAAAAGCTCAGGTTTCTAACAAGATTCATACTCAAGTGAATAAAGATCTGTGTACCTCTCAATCTGAGACAAAGCCTACTTTTTATTATTATTTTTAAAGGCTAGTAATTGCTCAGCACATATGTTAGACAAAATTTTATTTGTTAATAAGCACATACCAAAATAAAAGATGAAAATAACTACTGAAGTAAAACTAGACTCATTTGCTCTATTCTGCAACTTATTTTTTTTGAAGACCCATTTTATTTTAAACTTGCAAATGTCCCAAATTAAAGTTGTATTACATGTCTAGAAAAATCTATGCTGACCAATGATCTCACACTTTGCCTGTTTTTACAGGCAAATGTGTAAATCATAAATGTGTAAATCTGTAAATGTGTAAATTTACAGATGTGTAAATCCTTAGCCTAAAATAAATTTAAAGCCTTTGTAAGAAAATTCAAAAGTAATAATGAGAATGCTCTATTTAAATTAATACCAAATATTATATGCCACACAAAATGAGATTAAATTCTATAATTTAACTTAATAGGAAGCCACAGGTTGTACTTACCAATAACTATGTAAATTTTAAGGATTTCTAATATTTGATACACATAAATTAAAAAGATGCACTAATACCATTTACCAAGAACTCAAATTCTCTACCCAGCTGTCAATATCACACCTAAAAGATTCTCTCAATGCACCACTCTCCAAGGTAACAGGAATTCTTTGTAACTATTGTATCATCAGTGTTAAGTGAACTACGGTTTTAACTGCTGCTATCCTTTACTAAGTCTTATTATTTTTCACTTCCCTTATCATTGGTTTTTAAACTCCACCCTACCTTGGAATATACAGTAAGTAGGCCTTTTAACCTAGCTAAAAAATCTGGCCAAACAAGTAAGAGAACTACTCTTTCTAAGGTTTCATAAGATATAAGTACCATTGTCCTAGCCAATATAGAAACTACATATAAGAATATGTGTGGTTCATCGCAGCACTGTTTATAATAGCCAGGACATGCAAGCAACCTAGATGCCCATCAGCAGACGAATGGATGAGGAAGCTGTGGTACATATACACCATGGAATATTACTCAGCCATTAAGAAGAATTCATTTGAATCAGTTCTAATGAGATGGATGAAACTGGAGCCCATTATACAGAGCGAAGTAAGCCAGAAAGATAAAGACCATTACAGTATACTAACACATATATATGGAATTTAGAAAGATGGTAACGATAACCCTATATGCAAAACAGAAAAAGAGACTCAGATGTATAGAACAGACTTGTGGACTCTGGGAGAAGGCGAGGGTGGGATGTTTCAAGAGAACAGCATTGAAACATGTATATTATCTAGGGTGAAACAGATCACCAGCCCAGGTTGGATACATGAGACAAGTGCTCGGGCCTGGTGCACTGGGAAGACCCAGAGGGATCGGGTGGAGAGGGAGGTGGGAGGGGGGACCGGGATGGGGAATACATGTAAACCCATGGCTAATTCATTTCAATGTATGACAAAAACTACTGTAATGATGTAAAGTAATTAGCCTAGAAAAGAAAAAAAAAAACTTTTCATCAAATAAATAAATAAAAATAAAGCAAATAGGTGAAACAAACAAAAAAAAAAGAATATGTGTGTCTACGTACCAAGTATAAACACTAAGTCAAGTCACCTACAAACTCTAAAACACTTCACAAAGGCATAGAACAAAACTAAGATTTACCAGTTACCATATTGAGCTTCTTAAAAGTTGAAGTGGTAGGAAGCAAGTAAAAAACAACTCACCATTTGACAGCTAAATTCTGTACCTCTCCATTTTTATCTTCCAGTAACTTCAAAATCATTTTCACTACCTTTCTTTCACTATCATCATCCAACTTGATGGAATCTTTCTGCAGTTCTGTCATCAAATCATTTGTAGCCATAAACCTAATAAAAGATTAAAATTTGTCAGTAATTAAAATTTGTAAACATTAATAAAAATCACTGTTTTCAAATCCAATGCTATCACTCATATATAAGTCCTGATGTACTCTTTTAAATAAGGTTATCACTGGCTTTATTTTCCTCAGGTTAGTCTTGATTTCAAATTTATTGACAGGACCTTCAATGAATGCTCCTTCAGGCTAATAAAGCTGACCCTTGAGCAACATGGGCATTAAAGGTGCCAACCCCCCATCCTCCACATCTCATCAAAAATCCATGTATAACTTTACAGTCAACATCCACCTCCACACAATTCTCCATCTGCAGATTCAACCAATGGCAGATGATGTAGTATAGATGGTATGCATTTAATGAAAAATTTTTCCATGTTAAGTGGACCCGTGCAGTTCAAACCCACAGTTCTGGAGTCAACTATAATTGCATCAAGGCTTTTAAGGGAAGAAAAATGCCTCTTTACTTTTACTTTGTGTGATTTGAATTTTATCTAGGAAGTCGTTAACATTAAGAATACCTTCCTGTGTAATACTGTTGTGTCAGATTGGGCAGCTCATATTACAGCCCACTGGGAAAATTCCAAAATGCAAACTCTCACCTCCATCCCAACTCTCACCACCAGAATCAAGTGTATTTTCAAAAGGATGTTTTTGAAGCAGAAAGCTGTTGCATCAGACATCCAGCCCCCTTTCCTTAAGAACCACTGCCAAAGGACAAAGTTTTAAACTATACACAAGTATAATTCTTATAAAGTCTTGTTAAACTGCTTAAAAAGAAAAGCATTATGGTCAAATTGGGATAACACAGGTAAATTAAGCCTGTGCCTTTAAAAAATTAACACAGTTCTAACTGGAAGCCCCTTCCCATTTTACATGATGAAAAAAAAATGATTTTAAAATCGCCTAACAGTCCAGAAAGTTAAAAAAAAAAAAAAGAAAAAACTGAATAGAACCATGCACGCACTTCTACACACAAGGCATGAAAAGCATCTTCACCAATTATTTTACTTAAATAAAATCCATTAGACAGGCATATCAGTTAGGAATCTAAGAATCTATCTAAGAATCTCTAAAATGTTAATCATGAGGTTGAAGAGAAAACACGGTGATCATCAACTTAAATTTAAAAAAGCATATCATCCCAATAAAAAGTTATTTTATAGTTCTGAAGAAACTACTGGTACAGAGATTCCTTCATTTACCATTTATTTATTCACTGCCTGATATGCTACAAAAGCTGGATTATGAGCAAAGGACCCTCAGAGAACTTATACTCTAATAAAGAAGTTGATTGATTTCAAAAATCTATAATTAACAGTTAAACATTTTTAAAAGCTGAAATGAGCATCAGCAAAATGAGCAATAGATAATATTTTTAAAAACCAGAAAACTAGATTGAGATAGTAAGAATTACTTTTTAATTGTGACCCTGAAACCAGAAAGTTCCCTCTGGTAATCTGTTAAAAAGTTTGCACTGTAAATCTTAAAAAGAAGTTGTTTGACCAGTTTGAAAGCTGTCCACGGCAGACTGAACAGCCAATTTGTAAAACGTCTCTTACACATTTATTGCTTTAGGTATGGTGCTAAGGGCTGAAATGACAAACTCAGACCCAGTCCCTTCCTTTGAACTTTTCATCTCACATGGCAGACAAACAGGTAAATTGGACAAATCTCACACAAACTTTTAAAAATACTCAAGGATGTGTGGCAATGACCACACCAAAGAACTGACAGTTTGGATTTCAAAGGTTTAAGAGGGGTTTCCATGGAGAAAGCTGGTTTGGGATTTTAAACCTGTGTGCGTGGTGGTGGTGCTGGGGAGGAGCATAGCACCCCAGAGTGAGGAGCAATTCAGGGTGTCTGAGACACAGGGAAACCTGATGGGAAGACGGAAATACAGGCTGAGGTTAAGATGGGAAAGGTTGTATATACTCATCCACTATGTCCTGAGAACCTTTTATCTGCCAGGTACTGTACTAGGTGCTATGGATAAAAGGGCTAGCAAAAGCAAACACAGGTGCTTCCTGCTACCTTGAAGCTTACGTAACAATCAAATTGAGGCATAATGATTTTTTTAAACTACATGTATGAGTACTTACATCATATGTAGTTAAGAACTGAGACAAATGCTATGAAGGAAAAGGACATGATACAAAGACAATGGGATAACAAAATAACATGGCCTAGACTGGAAAAAAAATTGTATATCAGAAAAGACTGAGATCCTAAACATGAACAGGAACTGTGTGTGGGGAGTGGGGAGGTTATAACCAAGTAATAAGCAAGGGCCAAAAGATTAAAGAGATTTGAAGACCTTACTAAGAGTCTAGTCTTTACTATAAAAGTGATGGGAAGCTACTGAAAAGCATGTGAGGCAGAGTCAAAGAGTAAGTGCAATGATCAAATTAACATTTTGCAAGTATTACTCTAGTTCCACTGTGGAAAATAGTTTGAAGAGAAACACACTTCACTTAGCAGACTGAATGGAGAACAGTAAGGAGAGCTACTGCAGCGGTCTAAGTGAGAAATGATCGTAGCAAGAATTAGAATTATGGCAGTCAACGGAGATGGAAAAATGGACATACAGCCAATTCTCATTATTAGCAAAGTAAAATGTGTTGTAACCCCCAAATCAATTCTCCAATGCTTTCACGTCATTTGCAGACATGTGAAGAACCATGAACCATTTGAATCATCCAAAGCACGTATCCACACACACTCCCAGCTGACACTGCACAAGGTGATGGTCTGCCTTATTTCACCTCTCGAACTGTAAACGAGCGTCCTCTTCTCAGTCTATCTAGTGCCACTTTTTTTTTGCATGTCTGTGCTTTTTGTTGGTAATTTTGCTATTTAGAGTGAGCCCTCCGGGTGCAGTTCTGAAGTGCTAGCTACTATCCCTGAGAGCACACAGAAGGTCATGATGTGTCTTCCAGAAGAAACACATATTAGACAAGTAACTACTGGAAAGCAAGAAACAACCCTATTTGAGATTTACAAGATTAAACATTGCTAGGCTTTTGAAATGGATGAGATATGGGGGTAGTAATGGATGAGCTGAGTGTAAAGAAACAGGAGAGGAAACACAGGACTTGGGTGTTACAGTGGGTATGTATCCAATCCAGTCTTAATGTTACTGATTGACCACTGTCTCACACTGGATGGTTCAATCACTCATCTTACAGGAGAGGGAGAGGGAATTAACAAGCCTGGTTTCACTACAGACTACACTGAATGGCCACTCCTCTGATCCAAATCAACAGAATCTCAGCAAAAGTGAAGACATCAACATCATGAATTACTGCCCTGAAGACCAACTTCATCTGCTCTCGGCCAAAAAAATGAAGATTTGGTGGGAGGGGAGAGATGCTGAGAAAGGGGGCCCAGTAGCCTCTACGGTCCAGGAACTATTCTGAGGTTCATACCTAAACTTGAATTATAATACCCAAATGAATAATCCAAACAGATCTTATCTTACAGTGAAAGGATGTTTTCCTATATATAATCACACAGAACATCCATTTCAGGTAAGTTAACTTAGAAACACAAAATACCAAACACCCTCCTAACTAAAAGAGTGACTGCAACTTTTGCTTTACTTACAACAGCTGCTCCTCTGCTTTACCACGTCTCCTTGTAACATTTATTACGATGTCAGGTGATCGAAATGCCCCTTTCTGATAACATCCACTCTAAAGCAAACAAACCCCTGCCTCCTTAAACCTTCCCAAAATTATCCAAAGAGGTACTAACAACCTCTTACTGAGACAAAAGATAACAAACCCAACCTGTGGGAGGGACACCTAAACATGTGAAAATTTCAAGAAGGAAAAAATGGGAAACAGTATTTACATACGAAATAAAAGAGCAAAGAAACCACTCACTAAGTTACCTGTAGATTGTTAGCGCTTTGAGGGAGAGTAATTTCAGTCAGCTTAGGTGGGCAACCTCTTTAAGAGTTTATCTCATCTATGGGAATCAGTGCAGAAGGTGATGATCAGCTGTGATATTTAGGAAGAAAATTCTAATGGAAGAACTACCAACGTACTGGATTAAAAAGAGGCCTAAGATAAGGAGACTAATTTGAGAAATACTCATCAGGGAACTAAAGTAAAGAAGAAACGGTGATATCAAGGGTTCCAACAGGGACATCTGGTAGATGGTAACAGGACAAAATAGGAAAAAAGTTTTAAGGTGAGAGAGGAGGAAGTTGTTAACGAGCGGACTTCTATGGGAGTCCCAGGTGCATTAACCTACAGGCAGTGTCATCTCATTCACTCAAATATTCTGGGGCTACCATCATTAGAAACTGTGCCAAGGCTCTGCAAAAAAGTTATAGGCTAAACAGCCAGAGACTGCAACTTAACATGCTTGGCTTATTTCTACTGAACTCAAAGTTCTCCAAGGAGGAAACTTATTCATCTTTAATAAATCCAATGTGGAGAGGCAGAAATAATGGTAGAAAGAGATACTCTGTACTGTACAGTAAGTGGTTTTCACAACACTTCTAATACACAAACACAATTTTGCTTGCTCGCAACAGATTTAAAGGCTATTGGCAAACTGCATCTCCCAGTGAACAGATTACCTTTCAAAGATTTCATACACACCCCATTGCTGTCTCACTTTTTCTCATTACTTCTCTTAGTCATGAGTCAACTTGGGACAGTCTTAATATTGTTCGTGTAAATAAAACTAGTTTTTAGTCTTCTTTCTTCTTCCCAGTTTCCTCAATGAGGTCCCCTTCTCCTCTTTTTCAGTGGTGAGACCTAACCATTGCTGATAATGAGTGTGAGCAGTCCACACCTCCCTCCAAATCACATTAAGTGAAATCACGTAAATTACTGCCATCAACAGGCAAAGTACTTAAAAAATGCTCAGTAGTCACCTTCTTAAATCTCTACAAATCTATTGCTTCTGATTAAACCTACTTTTTCTTCAAGCACAAGCAGAACAGATAATTTAGTCTCTCCTGTTGTAACTTGTCATTAAGTCACTCAGTTATGTTTGATCTTTGCAACGCCATGGACTGCAGCATGCCAGGCTTCCCTGTCCTTTACTATCTCCTGGAGTTTGCTCAAACTTACGTCCACTGAGTCAGTGATGCTATCCAACCATCTCATCCTTTGTTGCTCCCTTCTCCTCCTGTCCTCAATCTTCCCATAACACATTATTGTAAATGCCCACACAGTACTTTCAGCTATTACAGGATCTGTAAGATCCCTTCCAACTTTGAAAGCCAATGATTCCATAACAGGCCTGAGATTTTTATTAGCATTTTAAACAGCTTTCAAGAGCAAATATTTTCCAATAGTCCAAACACATAAATTTGGTGACAAACTGTTATCAAGCTAGGAAATTCTACAATGCAGTAAATTATTTTAAGATTGCATCAAATAATTTGAGTAGATTTTACAATGATTTCTTCAAGAAACTTTCCCAATCCTTATGTTGGTTTTTTTTTCCCCTTAACTCTGGAATTAAAATGCAATTCAACTAAAACAAGTTATCTATTGAGAACTACCAGGACCAAGGCCCTAAATAAAGTGGAGGATTCAGTTCAATAAGACAAGGTCCCTGCCGGCGTCTAACAAGGTTATCTATACCCTCTTCCTGAGTAGTGTTTTGTATAGAGTGCTCTCACACCTGCACTCATTTTCTCTAACTAGAACTTCAAGACCTAGCTCAGATCACACCTTGCACGTGAATCTCCTTGCTTTCATGTTCTGTGCCACTTAGGCTTGAAAGCTACATACAGCCCTGGGTTACTTATCTTTTTACAAATGTCTTAACCATTCAACAAGCATGCAGATAATACTGAAGGCAAGCACTAATCTTCAACTTTTTGGAGTCCCTCTTAGGGAATTTAAAGTGTCTTCTAGCACAAACTATTCCATAAGCCTAACTTACAACTGAAATTTAAGGTCTTATTCTTAATGTCCCCTGGTAAAAGCCTTGGTGAAGTAGAATATGGTAGTTAAGAGTTTACGCCCTGAGGGTATCTGGAAATCCTAGATCTACTACTGTCAAACTGACCTTGGGCAAGCACTTATTGCCAGATCGAAGTTTCCTCAACTGTAACAGAGACTACTTGTATCCACTTTATTAAAGCTGTAAGGATCAAGTGTATAAAGTCCACAGTAAGTATTAACTATTACGTACATTTATGTACAGAGAGATAAAACAATGGTAAAAAAATTTTTTTAGCTTTTGATTCCCTGTAATAATTTAATTCAGTTGGTGGTGAAGTACATGAAAATAAAAGCAGAATATCATTAGTTACCTCAACCCACTGAATATTCAGGATTAATATTTATAAATGAAGCATTTGCTTTATTTGTGCATATTAAAGTTTTCGTTCTGTTATCTACAGAATCACCTAGCACTAAGCCTTACCATCCCATCTTCAAAGAATACAGAATACTAAAGCACGAAAGAAAAAGGACCCTAGGTTTTGGTTTTCTCTCCCAATAAATTTGAGCCTATAATTTAAGTCCTACAACAACAAAAAGATTCTTTAAAAAATGCTGACATTCCAAAATTTAGAAGCCTGCATCCATTTCTTTACCCCCCTTCACATTAAAAAACTATGTAGTTATTCAGAGACCTGAAAATCTGGTTCTGTAAGGGACATTTTGCAATCATTCATGTCCAAGTTTCTCAAAAGTAAAAATTTAATCTCAAAGTAGTCTGCCCAAGATATCAGATAGCTTACAACAAAGAATCCTACATAACTAGAACCTGTATTTGCGACTAGTAGTCATATTCTCTTTGGATTCCACCACGAGGAAAATGATTTTTTCTTCCTTTTGGATGTACTGTTTTCTTTCCCCCTTAGCACAAGGTAGTCTGCATACATTAAGATTTTCTATAATGTTAATTAATCTTGTCCTCAAGATCCTTCTAGCATTAGGTATTTTAAAACATGTGACTACAACTATGATATTTCCAGCAAAATAAAGGAGTATATAAATTTATAAAGACAAATTAGAGAGCATCATTTAAAAATAGAACAAATATTCAAATACAGAAAAATCTTGTACTTGACCACAAACGCTGTTTTAATTAATCTCTTAAATGTCAGTTATTTAATATACATAGTGCTTTGGTTTCAAAGACTTGTCTATTACTAAATGGTGTGAGCATATTACAAGTCTTTTTTATTACAAGTCTTAAAAACATAGTTATTAAGAGTATCTTTATGACAAATTACTGAAAGTCAGTTACTGTTCCTAGGCATATCTTCTATAATATTCACCAACTATTAGAAATATATCATTTTTAGGAGATTAAGTAATCCTCCAAGCAATGTTTTGATTTATTCAAGCCCAAACTGGTAGATAACCCTTATCAGGTTCAACACTGAGTATTACTCTTCCACATAATTTGTAAAAAAAACCCTCAAGCATATATGTATTACTTTGTTTTACAAAAAATGTAAGGAGGCTTCCGTCAATAATCACATATACAGTATTATCACATGACTTGATTTCTGTATTTTCAATGGCTTGTGTGGAAAGCAAACAAAGCTCCAAAGGGAAACAACATTCTAATCCTTTAAGGAACAAACAACTTTTATTTCCCCCAATAATTTTTATTTTCACCCTAGAACTCACAAACCTAAAATTTATACCCCAAATAATCGTCTCTTCCCAAAACACTAAAATATTTATTATGAGCAAACTAATTTTAAAAGTTTCTAAAGGAATACTTAAAAACTCCCTAGGTAGCAAAACTTTTTGAAAATCATTCTTGGATTTGAAGCCAAAGAACCAAAATGTATTTCATTGGCTATCTTAATACACCGGCATATCAATTTAACTAGCAACACTATTATTACATTTTTCATAATTCTTACACAAACAGAAAACATTTCCCCCAGGACCTAAGGTTTGGGTATGTTTTCAGGTTTTAAAACGTACTGTTCATACCAAAAAAAAAAAAAAAACCCTTCGGCCAAAATTCAAATTGAAGACTATTTGTTTTTCCCTTTAAAACGCACAGAAAATACAACCACTAGTGAACAAAACAAGTATCAAAAAATATAAAAACCCGCTTCAGATTGGAAGCTTATTTAAATTTAATTCGTGATGGTACAGAAGGCGGGAAGCAAGGAATATAACAATTACTACCGTGCAAAAAAAGAAAGGAGAAAGAAAAGAAGATAATCTGTGAAAATATAACAATTCTTCAATATGCATGTGACGAAGGTCTGGAACCAACAGCACAAGTCTCCAGGAACAGAACTTTATAACAAACCTTCATATTCACCGCCCCCATATTAGAAAACTCCTTGCAATAAGATCCATTTGTTCCCTATACTTTTTTGTTTAAGGTTCAGCAATTCACCTTTCTGGCAGTAATTTTGAATATAAGGAAATAAGACTGAAACCCTGAGTTTCTGCTTGGGTTTTTACCTGCCAAAGAAAAATGACGAGATGCTGGCGGGAAAACTCTAGGAGTCAAGTTTCCACCATCCTGGCTCCCCCTCCACCTTCTTACCACCTTCACTAAAGGAATAATCCAAAGAAAAACTTTATAACCCAACCCCGAAGACGGGAGGAAAATCAAATCGTTCAAGCAGAATGCACCTAGGCCCGCTCACATCTGCGGGCAAGGAGACGCAGCTGGGACCCCGCGTGGGCAGCAGCAGCAGCTCGGGCCCCACCAGCAGGGCGGCCTAGCGCCTCTGGCAGGCCGGCGGGTAGGCCTGGTCTCCACGTCTCCAAGCCTAGAGAGACTCCCTTGCCCACAGCGGTGCGTGCTCTCGCCCCTTCACGCTACCTGGGACGCGAAGTCACGTCCTGGGAGGGCAGAGCATGCGGTGGGGGCGGTGGGGGACGCAGAAGGGGCCTTTGACCGGAGTTGGGCAACGGCCTAGAGGAAATAACGGGGGGAGGGGGCTAGAAGGTGGGCGAGGGAAGGGGCCTGCTGGGACCGGGGAGCGGAGGGTGGCCTGGAGGCGTCGGGAAAGCCGAGGAACCAGTTAAGGCCAAAGGGGTGGGGCAAGGCCTGTGTGAGGGCCAAGGCCGCGGATGGGGGAGCCCGCCGAGGCGGACTGAGGGTCGGATTTCGGCCTCACCTGAAGTCCTTGTCGCTGGATGTCATTTTTTCCAGCAAATTGGAGATGTGGTACGAGGCGCTCGCCATGTTGACGGCCTCAATCCCGCCCGCCGGCGTAGCTGGTGCTGCTGCCCGCCGCCGCTGGGGCTCCTCCTCTCGCTCGCGGCAGCTCCCGCTTCCAGGGTCGCAGCGCGACGCAGACGCTGACTAGGGAGGCGCCTCGGCAGGCTGCCCCCTCCCCGGCAAGGCGTGGGCCTGTCCCGGGGGAAGCAGAGGCTAAGGGGCCGGCCTAACGACGGCGCTGCTCGCCGGAGAACGGGCTCATGAGCAGCGTGGAGTACAGCAGGGACTCTCCGAAGAGTCGGACACTTCCACTCCCTCAGCACTCGTTCCCTAAGGCAAGAGGCCAACACCCGCCTCCTTCGCTCCGGGGGCAGGCACGCTAGACGCGGGACGCTACGGAAAGCTAAGGTCAGAGTTCACGGAGGTCTCCCCACGCACGCTGTGGAGACGCCAGATAAAGGGCAATCCTGTTGGCTGAGGCCCATGTCAATCTACACGTGATCCGCCCTTCAGAGGCCTGCCTACAACCAAAGGAGCTGATCTCGCGATACTTAAAAGCGACGGTTAAAGGACCGGGTGGCCAGGGGTTTGAGGATACCTTCATCCGAAAAAAACTTGTTTCCTGTACGACAGTAAGAAAAAAAGTTTACGATTTTTGAGGCGCACAAGGCCTGGGAATAAAACTAATTAACAGGTTAGCTTGGGGAACCAACAGAATAATTATTAGAAGGAGCTTTCCTTTGGAATCGGACGCGGGGCCTACTTCGCCTTAAACAAGATGGTGTAATGTTGCCACGTGAAAACCACAAACCCCAGAATTCAGTCGGCATGTTATACTGGGTTAGGGTATGATTGGCTGGAGAAATTTGTAGCTTCTTTATTGGCTCCCGTGTGAGGCGTGAATGCTGGGATTTGTAGTCTGGCAAGGCAGCCGTGCTGGCTAAAACCTTTGGAGCGCGGCGGGCGAGGTTTCTGCAGCAGATTCGAATTTTCTCCTACAGCTGTTTTTTGTGTTATGGGGTGTCTGCAGAGCTAGGCTGCTGCGGTCTGGGCAGGCGCATTGCGGCTGAGTTGATGTTCTTGGTAGAGGCCTAGGAGCGACTTCTAGCACTCCTCCAGGAGTGGGATAGTTGCCTCATTCTCAGAAGGCAGCCAGTGCTTCTGCTTGGGCTCTCAACGTGCGTTGAAGAGCCAGACCCCTGAAGGAAGAGGGACGTAATAAAACCGACGGCCATGACCGATGATTGTATTCGGGGCTTACTCCTTTTTAGAATTACTAAACGATTGCCATCTGTGTGCAGCATTTGTGGAATTGAGAATCCTGCAGCTATTTCATTGTTCCTTAAAACATACACAGACAGTAATCGGGTATCAGGTACCAGATCACGTGTGAAGGTGGCCAAGTTTTTATCGCCTTCATTCGAATTGAAACTAGCTAAAAGGCCTTCCTAAAAAAAAGAAAAAGCCTAGTTAAGAGAGGAGGAAAATACAGTCTCGATCTGTTATTGCTCCTGTTGGGAGAAAAAAAATTTAGTGGCTTCTTCCAAGTGTTCAATCTCAACATTTCTCTACCATTCTTTCCTATATCACCAAATGTTACTTTAGTGTCTTAGAAAAGACAAGACATAGGCAATAACAAAATAGATGAAACATGATCTGTTCTCATCATTCACATTTAAATGTCATCTCATTACTTGTTTACCATTTTGTATTAATACTGTTTTCCTCCGCAGTAGTACCATATCTCTTCCCTCATTTTTACCCAAGTCTGCTATTACTAGGTCCATGAGTACTTCAGCCATAATTCCTTTCTGCTCTGAACAACATTTTCAGAGTATTTAATATAAACTATACACACACCACACATCACTCGCAAGCTACTCATTTAACTTGTGTGAACCCCAAGGCCTAAAATCTCAATAATTTAGTGATAACCCCCTCTTTTCTCTAGCCCGAATCTAGTAAGTCTAATACATCTAATAAGTCATGTATCTGCCTTCTGTGTGTATAAATCCTTTCATTTATCAATTTACAACTGGACTATAATATTTGTAGTAAGACAGCTTAAATTCCAATCCTGTTTACTGCTACTTATTAGCCGTTTTAGGCAATTCATTTTAAGCTCTCTGAGCCTCTGTTTCTTGAAGGGTGACACAATGGTGGACGGACTCTTTCTCAGTAGGGCTGGTTTAAGAGTCAAATGAGCCTTTGTCTTAGTCTGCCAGGATGGCCATAACAAAATGGGGTGATTTAAACAAGAGAAATTTATTTTCTCAACAATTGTAGAGGCTGTAAGTCCAAGGTCAGTGAGCCAGTTTCTCCTGAGGCCTTGGCTTGTAGACAGCCACCTTCTCACTGTGTCCTCACATAGCCTTTTCTCTATGCACCCATATCCTCCTATCTTTGTCATAAGGACACCAAGCATAGGGCCCCACTTTTTAGCCTCATTTAACCTTAATTGTATCCTCATTTAACCTTAATTACCTCTTTAAATGCCCTGTCTCCAAATACTGTCACACTGGAGGTTAGGGCTTCAACATATGAATTTGAAGAGGAGGGGCAGGATTCAGTCCATAGCAAATATCCCATATAAAGTGCTCAGCACTTTGTCTGAACATAATAACAACTAATTTTTTCACACTTGCAAAGGTCATGCAAAGCATCTTATAAAAGTTGACTATTATTATTACTATATTCTCTGTCTTGTCCCTATCCCAAACCATCCTACATAACCAGTTTAGAGTTTGCCGAAACTTTGTTTTTGTGGTGCTTCTCACCAATTTTATAAGTTCCCTGGGTCTCTGCTACTGAATAAAGTTCAAATGTTTGAAATCAGTGACTTCCTTCATCTGTCCCTAATCCTTTCTGATCTTTCCCCTACTATTATAATATAGGAATTGCTCAGGAATTCTGCTTATAGGAATCTGCTTTTTAAGTATGAGAGACGCAGACAGGTTAAGAAACTTGCCAGAGACAGCATTGAAGAGCAATCAGGATTAAAACTCAGGCAGTGTTGCTTCAGAACCCATGCCTCCAAACGTCTATACTGGAATGCCTCTCACCTCCCCTTTCTAAGATCTTGTACCAATCATCATGTTTATATGCTAGCCTCCAACTACAGTGTAAGTTCTTTAGAGTTTATACCAACTTCAAATCACTTCTGCTCCACTTAAGTTCTTACCCTGTGCCAAATTCATAGTAGGCACTCAATAGTACTTAATTTTATTTTGTATTCTTGACCCCTTAGAGGTTTAATTTGTATATCACTGAGTATAGCTTGTCACTCAACAGTGGGAAAATGTTTTCCTTTAAGAATCTATAAATGCTAAATTAATGATAAGTGCAAAAGAAAATAAGTCTAGATAAGGCTATCTTCCTAGAATTTTCTTCTTGGCCAGTAGTTATAATGCAAAACTGAGGCAAGAAATTTGATTTTTAAAAAACTGGTGGGATGTTCAGAGAGAACAGCACTGAAACAAGTATACTATCAAAGGTGAAACAGATCACCAGCCCAGGTTGGATGCATGAGACGGGTACTCAGGGCTAGTTCACTGGGAAGACCCAGAGGGATGGGATGGAGAGGGAGGCGGGAGGGGGGATCGGGATGGGGAACACATGTAAATCCATGGCTGATTCATGTGAATGTATGGCAAAAACCACTACAATATTGTAAAGTAATTCGCCTCCAACAAATAAAAATAAATGGGAAAAAAATTTTTTTTTAATAAAAAAGAGAATATACTAAAAAATGGGGTCTTTCTAGCTGTTGGGAGGTCCTTCAAATATGAATCAGTAGTTTAGCTTGTTTCTCATTTATTGTCTACACTGTGCCAGACACACCCTCCTGTCTATATCAGGACCACCTTGGGAAGAGAGGATTCAAGGAGAAATGTGGTTATTAGTTTGCAGAGTGATGGGTCTTTCCTCCTCTTCCCACTCAAAAAGAAAAAAAGAAAAAGAAAAACCCAAAGAAGAAAACAAAAGAAACCCGCTCAGAGAAAATTAGTCTCTCTATATGAAAAGAAAGACTTGGAAAGCTTTGAGGTTTGCTCAAGGTGTTATTCCAGGTGAAGGAAAATATTTGACAGAGTGCATGAGACAGCAGTAATCAGAAAACAAGAGAGAAACAGGTCATATAGGTGCCCCAAAGCTTCAGATTAATCATCCTTTGGTTGGCCACCTATTGATCTATACCTATTTGAGGAGGGCAGAAGAGAAATGGAGGCTAGAGAGGGATATTGCATTATAGCAGCTGCATTCCCTCTTATTTTTAAAGATACCCACCAAGGGTGGGTGGCAGTCACCCCTTATAGAAGTGACTTTGTCACCATTATCCTCCAGTGCCCTCCATCTAGTGTGGCAAGGATGCATGTGTCTCCAGTGGGCAAACCAAACAACTCCCTCTGAGGGATTGATAAATTGGCTTGAGTGCTCTCTCTCTCTCTGCCATGTGGAGACACAGAAAGACGGTAGTCACCTGCAAGGTAGAAAGAGAGCTCTATGGTATTTTGTTATGGTAGCCCAAGCCAACAAAAGTCTGCAGCCACCTGATATATTCAAGCATAGAGTTTCTTAAGGTCCTGCCCATTACCATCTCAAGGGAAAGAGTACCATAAAACATATTTTGGTAATCATTGTTCCATTGCTAATTTTTTTCTGAACTGAACGCTGAACTGGTGATGTGGAAGAAGAGGGTCTTGGTAGAGAATAAGTTTAGTTGACATTTATCTTAGTACAGCCTTATGCCAAGTAAATGTGAACTGTACTTATGTCATACATTTGCTGTAAATTGAGTTAAAGGAACTAAGGAACATAGAGCTATTTTTTCAACTAGTTATTAATTTTTGAAATATAATTGTTGAATGTCAAAGCTGATATGTTAATAAGGGAGGTGAAGGGCAGTTCTGAATTGTGTTTCAGTATAGACAGCTTTGCACACAAATGAACAGATACAAAATGCTTCCTATTACAGATCATTTATCAATACTGAATTCAACTTTGGTGCAAAAGGAAGTAAATGCTCTACAACACTTATCTTAAGATTTATTCCCATTTGATTAAAAACACCCCAACAACTAGAGTTTTTCCTATAATCTACTGTCTTCTATATAACTGATAGAAGTTCTTAATTTTTAGTGGCACTCTAAATCAAATTTAATTGTCGTTCTGTGAAGGAATTACTCTTTTAGAGATAGAAATACATTTGCATCATATTAGATAAAATCACAAAGATTAAGTCACAAAGTTTCTTCACTTGGAATATCTCCCATTTCTTTCTCACTTTTGACTTTTGTAGTAATATTGACCATCATCTGGCATTTTAAAATTATAACATTTTCTGATATGAACTTATAAAGGCACTGTCCAGGATTTTCAGACAACTAAAAATAGAACTTTTTAAGTGTAAAGCTGGTTATCAGTTTTGGCAGAAGGATGCAGAAGAAAGGGCTAGAATTCAGCAAATGCTGCATTTTGCTTTAAATACAAATGTTTGCTGACGATGACTTGTCCTGTTTCTTTAAAAGATAATCTGCTACTACCAAGTGAAAGTTTTAATATGAGGGAGTGGGGGGGAAAGTGTGAAAGACTGAAGAGAAATCCTGAGCCACAGAATCAGGGATTGGAAAAAAATCAGAAAAAATAAAATTGAGGCAGGGGAAAATTACCAATTTTAGTGAAAACGAATTTAATGAAATGGTACTGAGATTCTATCAGCAATGAATATTTATACGGTGATATTAGTCCATTATTATTACTTATACTATCAGATAAAATGGTAAAAATATCACCTTCTAGAAAAAAATGCCATATATTTTTTGCTCTTATCATTTTGGAAAATACAGACTTTTCTGTGTGATCAAGTAAACTCTCTTTGTACTTCATGGAGAATGCAATAAAATTTTCCATCAATCTGTAAGTGTGAGAGCTTTGTTATAATGGAGGTAGTTATTAACATTTAAGATAAGGTGCAACCTAGAATTGGTTTAGAAGAAAATGTTTATTGATTGAGGCAAACTATTACTTTTAACAGTATAACCAAAGCTTAACACAGGAAAAAATATTTGCAGAACATTTATTTGACAATGGACTTGTATTTAGAACTCAGGTAACTCCATAATAAAAGACAGAAATCTATGCTTAAAAATAAGCAAAAGATTTGAAAGACACTTCACTGAAGCAGCTACAGGATGACAAATAAATGAAAAGGTGCTCAATATCATTAGTATCAGGGAAAGATAAAGCTACATGAGACATCACTACATATTTATCAGAATAGTTGAAATCAAAAAGAGTAATCTTAGCAAGTGTTGGAGAGGATATGGCAGAACAGGAACTCGTGTACTGCTGGTATAGAACAGTTTGGCAGTTTCTTAAATGCTAAAATAATCTACATATAACTCAGGTATTCCATTGCTGGGTGTCTACCCAAAAGAAATGAAAGCGTATGTCTACACAAAGACAAGAACATGATTTTTTCTTACCAGATTTATTTGTCATGCCAGACTGGAAACAACCCAAATATTTGTCAACAAGAGAACAGATAAGCGCATTGTGATGTATCCATACAGTGGAATATGTCCTGGAGATAAAGAGGAACAAAACATTAATACACACCTATGGATGAGTCTCTGAATCATCATTCTGAGTGAAATAAGTAAGAGAAAAAAACATACATAATCTATAAGTCTATTTTTATATAATTTTAGAAATTGAAAGCCAATCTGTAGGGACACAGAGCAGACCAGTGGTTGCCTAGGAATGAGTGTGGAGACAGGGACAGATTATTAAGGGCTCCAGGACTGTCTTGGAATTGATGAAAATGTTTTTTAATTGCAGTAATGATTTCACATGTGTATTCATATGTCAGAACTCTTCAATGCATGCACTTTAAATGTATGTTTATCAAATGTCAATTACATCTCAGTAAAGATGGAAAAATAATGATAAAAACAGAAGCCAAGTTATTTAAAAACAAACATGTTTAGAATACAAGAGTCAAAGTAACTTTAGTCATCTTTCATGAATTTTCCTCAGAAGACAATGTTTGACTTGAGGCATAAGAAAAATAACAGTATTATCATGACGAAGAGCAAGAGATTTTTGCTCCAGAGGAGCAGCAATGAATTGTATAAAAAGAGTATATATTTCATATATATACATATATATATATAATCTTCATAAGAAGCTTTATAAACTATAGATAGATACTACCTATAGTTTTATAAATTTTATATACTATATTTATGACAAAGATGTTTGTGTGCTAATGCTTCACTTAAAATTACTTATAGTCTCCCAGGGCAACAGAAGTAGAAGCAAAAATAAACAAATGAAACCTAGTCAAACTTAAAACTTTTGTACGGCAAAGGAAACCATAAACAAAATGAAAAATGAAAAGGCACCCTATAGATTAGGAGAAAATATTTGCAAATGGTGAACTGATAAGGGCTTAATTTCCAAAATACACAAACAGGTCATACAGTTCAACAACAACTACCCAATCGAAAAATGGATAAGAGATCTACATAGCCACTTTTCCAAAGAAGACCTACAGGTTGCCAACAGGCAGAAGGAAAAGATGCTCAACACTGCTAATTATTAGAGAAATGCAAATCAAAAATACAATGAGGTATCACCTCACAACAGTCAGACCAGGCATCATTAAAATGTCTACAGATAACAAATGCTCCAGAGGGTATGGAAAAAAGGGAACCCTCCTACACTGTTGGTAGGAATGTGAATTGGTGAAGCCACTGTGGAAACAGTATCGAAGTTCCTACCACAATATTTTAAAGTAATTAGCCTCCAATTAAAATTTTAAAAAATAAAAAAGAAGAACTATAGAGTTGCCATGTCTGTGAGTTGCTCAGTCGTGTCCGACTCTTTGCGGCCCCATGGGCTACACAGTACATGGGATTCTCCAGGCCAGAATACTGGAGTGGGTAGCCTTTCCCTTCTCCAGGGGATCTTCCCAACCCAGGGATCGAACCCAGGTCTCCCACATTATAGGAGGATTCTTTACCAGCTGAGCCACAAGGGGAGCCATGAGAGTTGCCATATCATCCAGCAATCCCACTGCTGGGCATATACATAGAAAAAACTGTAACCCCAAAAGATACAGGCACTCCTGTGTTCATAGCAGCACTGTTAACAATAGACAAGACACAAGCAATAACCTAAATATCCATTGACAGATGAATGGATAAAGAAGAAGTGTATACAATGGAATATTACTCAGCCATAAAAAGAACAAAACAATGCTGTTTGTAGCAACATGGATGGACCTAGTGAAGCAAGGGAAAGACAAATACCACATGATACCATTTAATGTGGAATCTAAGATATGACACAAATGAACATCTACAAAACAGAAACAAGACTCACAGACATAGAGAACAAACATGTGCTTGTCAAGGGGGAGAGGTAGAGGGGGAGAGAGGTGGGGGAGGGATGGATTGGGACATTGAGGTTAGCAGATGTAAGCTATCATATATAGAGGGAATAAACAACATCCTACTGTATAGCACAGTCAACTATATTCAATGTGTGTGCTTAGTCGCTCTGTTGTGTATGACTCTTTGACTGTAGCCTAGCAGTCTCCTCTGTCCATGGAATTTTTCAGGCAAGAATATTGGTGTGGGTTGCCATTTCCTATTTTAGGGGATCTTCCTGACCCAGGGATCAAATCCACATCTCCTGCATTGGCAGGCAAATCCTTTACCACTAGTGCCACCTGGAAACCCAACTATATTCAATATCCTGTGACAAATCATAATGGAAAAGAATATGAAAAGAATGTATATACATATATGTATACCTGAATTACTTTGCTGTACAGAAGAAATTAACACATTCTAAATCAACTGTACTTCAATTAAATAGTTAAAAATAAATAGATCTATTTATAAGCTATTAGTTTTCTGAACATGTAATCAATTATTTTGCCTGTGTTCTACTCCCATATTTCCAATGGTTCTGAGACAATTCTGCTTAGATATTGCACAGTTACATTACATTCAATATGTTATGCATATAGCCAGTTGATTCAGAGTGTAGGCTCTAACTCACAAAGACCTAAGTTCAAATCCTGGATATACCACTTAATCCATCATCTAGACAACTATTCTAAAATAGAATAATGCTAATAGTATCTAGGGTTGTATGAGATGAATGTAAAATGCTTGGCACAGCTACTTTATAAATAATACCTATTATTAAAAACCAAAATGATTTTTCTCCAAAAAATGAGCCCTCTTGCCTACCACTGCATTTCTTCTTATAGGTCCTGCAAATGTTCCTAGCTCTTAGATGGAAAATCTTGGGAAGATATTTGAATTTTGTATTTTTATATTCATTATCTATCTTCACTTCAACACCAGCTCTTCATTAAAATATCACTTAGATTTTCCCTTTCTGATAAATTCCCAATACAATTCGTCTCTCCAGGCCCTCCTCAGTTTACTACCATATATCATTCATTAAGCCCTTGCCACCCTAGATGCTAGCTGGGTGATTTAGATAAGTTACTTAACCTCACTAAACTTCAATTTTCTCCACTGCAAATTGAGGATGACTGTATAATGCACTTAAAGTCCTTTTTACTGTGCCTGATACAAGAGTAATTGCCTGAAAAATGGGAGTTACTTTTACTATTTCCTAATTCTATTCAATATTTATAATTAATGGTCATTTTAGCTTTTGTGGTTGTCACATCTCGCCGTTGCTTCATTGATTTTACAGTTCACAGAATCCTCTAAACATTTCCATACTTGCATTGGACTGTGGTTAGTCCACTGGTCACTCCCTCCTCTTTCACAGTTAGTATATTCCAAATGATTATCAGCTCTGACTGATCTTAGAATCAACTGAAATGCCTCTCAAAAATACTCTGCCTGCACCCAAAACCAACTAAATAAAAATCTCTAACTCTGATGTGCAACTGGTTTTGAGAACCACAATTTTGTTTTGCATGTTTGTTTTTGGTTTTGTTGTTCCTGTTTTGCTTTGTTTTGTTTGGCGTTTAATTATAGGATTTGCTTTAGGTTCTGAGGATCTCGGAGGAGGGCATAGCAACCCACTCCAGTATTCTTGCCTGGAGAATATCATGGACGGAGGAGCCTGGAGGGCTACAGTCCATGGGGTCGCAAAGAGTCAGACACGACTGAAGTGACTTAGCACGCACGCACTGAAGATCTTATTTGGATCTTGTCTTTACCATGAGACATGCAAGCTACCCCTTGCAGTTACTGAGTTTCTGCAAATTTAGATGTCATGCAGCAATACCCTTGACCAAATCATTGGTAAAAAAAGAGAAAGAAATAAGATAATAACATAAATCCTGAAGAATTAATGAATGAATGCTGAATTAATGAGAAATTCATTAATTTCCTTAATTCATTAATCAGCACATCAGAGAATATCATTAATCAAGTGCTTTAATTTTAAATCGACATAGGGGCACTGATGATACCTCTTAATAACTGCAAACATCATCCCTTCTAAATCTGCAAAGGATATTTTGAGAGAACCTGTCAAAGGACTCTATATATTATAATCGTATCTGAAACTGATATGAGGTTTATCTAGTATGATTTTCTTAATAAATCTATTCTCTTCCTAATCCTAGTTTTCCTTCCTCAGTTCTTAAAGACTCAACAATTTATTCTAGAGTTTTACTGGGAGTCATAGCAAGCTCTTGATCCCATAGTTTTCAGTCTCTCATTTATTTATTTATTCATTTTAGATTTTTAATCTAACCCTATATTTTAAGCACCTTTTCAGTTCTATCCAAACTCCTAAAGATTACCAATAACTTCCTGGTGGACTGAGATTATATCGTTTGGTATCTTGAGATATTGTTCACCCAAGCCTGGAAATAAACAAGAGCCGATGAGTATTTTTCACTATTTTACTGTGTTAATCTCCATTTCTTCTCATTACCACTAATTTTATTCTTTACAAGTGATGATAAATCTTCATAGAAAAGACAGAAACATACTTAAGGAGTTAACAGAGTTAAGGAGTTAAGTAATCCACTTAACTTTCTCTATTCAGTAGCATTGTACCATTCACCCAATGGCATTCTTATACACCATTCTTGTTTCCTTAACTTATAAGAGTCATTTTTCTTGCTGTTAATAGTTTTCACAAGCTTCAGAATCTCCTGGGCTTTTAGCCTCACTGACATTTCCGTATATTTCTTGCTGCTTCTCAAAATTATTTCTTCCTTTTCTTCTCCTTCTTCTGAATCTTTCCTTCGTATTTCTTTTCACATTTTTTTCAAAAGTCTTTTAAATATAAGTTCATGTACTCACTGGAGAATTCTCTGTGCATTCATATCTGTAATTTTATATTCCTCCCCTTTCCGCTTTCATCACTGTCAATCAGAGGTTGGCAAAGTTCTTCTGTAAAGAAATAGACAGTAAATATTTCAGGTTTTCTGGGCCTGCAGTCTCTGTTGTATTTACTCAACTCTGTCATTGCCGAACAAAAGTAGCCATGGAAGATACATAAATAGAAGAGTGATTTTGATCCAATAGAACAATATTTATGGGCACCTATTTGGGGCTTTTATATACATTTCACATGTTATAAAATATTCTTTTGATTTGTTTAATATCATTTAAAAATCTATTTTCAGCTGATGAGTCTTATCAAAACAAGTAGTTGGGTGTAATTCACATGAAGGCTGTAGTTTGTCAGCTCCTGCTAAAGAGGAGTCAAAGTGGTTAATACACAGTGCAGTCAGTAGGGGAAAGTGATGATAATAAAAATAATCACCTAAATAAACTCTACTCTCTCTTAAACACATTTCTGTTGGAAACTTGTGAGTTAAATTATATCTCCCTAAAAGAGATGAGATACTAACCTCTAGTATTTATGAAATATAATGACTAGATTTGGGTCCCCAAAGGCCTGGCATGGTCTTGCAGCTTCTAGAATAGTACCATGTACAAAATGAGGAATCACAAATGTTTAGTAATTTGAAATGATAAATGCAAAAAGAGCTACTTTGAGTATATGTATTCACATTATATATATATTAATATACAGTTTTAAAAGTCATTGCATTGGCACTTGAAACTTATATTGTTCTTTAAAATATATTTTTGTCAGTTTTTAAGGAAAAGAATATGGAAAGGACTATGGAGAGAAACTCAGGGATTACAATAGTGTACTATTCTAGAGAAAAATATTAGGAAACAGAATACAATTTAGGTGGAGAAATACTGAAAATAAAAGAAATTCATTACTTGAGAGAATGGGCTTGTTTTATATTCTATGTCTAAAATTCCTGTTCTTCTTTGACTCTTCCCAATACCCAATAGATGTTAATGATACATTAGTGGTGAGGTGGTTTGATGCCACAATGCCACCACGCCAGGCCTTTGGGATCCCAGTGTAGTGACAGTGCTTCATAAAATGCTGTCTGCAGAGGGGTTTGGACTCTGCAGTCAGTCAGACTTAAGCTCTTCTTTGTCATCTGCAAACTGTGATCCAAGGCAAAATAGCTGATATTAGTTTTCAGGCTGATGATTCAAAATGCCGCAATGTACATGTGGACTAGAGGGAAGTGACTAGTTCTGACAATGGTGAGGACGGATTTCAGAGTACTAGAGAAGGAAATAAAATTAGAGGGGGACTTTGAAACATGGCTAACACTACAGAAGGTGGAACTGGAGTGGGCCCCGGAGAAAACAAAATATTCTTTAGTTTAGAAATAAAACACCCATTGTTTTAAAATATTTATCTTATTATTTGACTTAAATGTTTAAATAATATAAATGTTCTTTCATTACTATATGTGTATATCAATCTGCTATTTTGTTGTTTATATTTTATGAAATATACAAATGAATATGCTGTGGAAAGTGCTCTGATCTGTTATAACCCAAAATATATACATTTTAAACTATCATATATAATTAACCAAAAATTACTTTTAAAATAAAAGTTGAGGAGTTCCACACATTAGTCCCATGCCTGTGCAGTAGATTTTTTTTTTAATTTGTATTAAAATCTTGTATAACCCTAAATCTATTTTACTGGCTGCTCTCAAGCTGGCTTTAACTTTGTTTTGAGCAGAATGTTTTCCACAATATGACAAACAGCTTAGATACCAGGAATATTCTTTTTCATCATTGCACACAGCGTCTAGAAATATTGTTCTTGAGAAAATGTGATATCTTTTTCAAGTGTTGCCTCATCCTATTCCTAACAATTAAAGACATCAGGATAGTTGCTAATCAGGGGACTTGTAGATTTGAAAGAAAGTACAGGCTAGCCTGTACTTGTCCTGCAGGGCGGCGGTCAACTCAGTGGGATCAGGGTGGGTGTGTGCCCTCTGGAGATTATTCTAAACAACCCATGGAGATACAACCAGAAAGCAGGAGAAATTTGCTTTACATATTTGTATTTAAAAATTCTACTTGTAGAAGTTTTATTATGTGCATCATTTATTAGTATAATAACATGTATACAGTTTGTAAATGAATACACCACCTATGTTGGAGAGATGTGTTCACTTATTTTTAAATGTTAGGGGTATGCAATTAAAAACACTGGGTGGAGGTTAATCATTACAGCCCCTTCTTCCCATTTTCCAGATGCAGCATCAGTTCAAGAGAGCCTGGATTACATCATTCTGTGGGCTGTGGGCACCATGGCTGTGCTCTTGTTAGAACCTGCTATGGCCCTGAAACACTGCACAAGGAAAATTTGTGCCTTTTAAATCTTGGGTTCTGGGTATTATGCCAGGGTTGGTTACACAGCAGGAAAAAGTCAGACCCTCACGATGTCATTCAACATATCTTCTCCCAGAGACTAGATACACTTGTGAGCTAGATTTGGACTTTTGTACTTGCTTCATGGGCATAAGTTTTCTGTTTTGCTTTGTTTTGTTTTAAACCTCAAATTACCCCATATCCCATGGCCCTGATTTTAGTAAGTATCCTTGTACTGTTCTGATTTTTCAGCTTCAGGTTGTCAATAACAAACAATAGTACCTTCATAATGAAACAAAGTGCACCATTGTTGCTTATTGAATCATTTTGCATCTCACAGAAAATGTAATGGATGATAGTGACAGGGTTCTTTTACCCGCCATAGCTCCAAAAGAGAAGGACTTTAATCTCAACTGTAGAAACTGTTTGTTAACTCTTCCTGTGGGAAGCTCCAGACCACCACCATCACTGTCACCCCTCCCCCACCCTCCACACCCACCCTTTAGCCCCCAAAATAGGCTGTTAATGAGAGAGACTCTCAATTAGGGGAATGAAGGATGCTCTGGTTGATTTTTTTTTTCTGGAATAAATTTTAGTTAATCTAAGAAAAATGCATTTTAACCATTTATATTAAAAATGACTTCAATAAACCTGACCAAGGAGGTGAAAGATTTATATGCTGAGAACTGTAAAACATTAATAAAGGATATTGAAGATGATTTAAAGAAATGGGAAAATATCCCATGCTGTTGAATTAGAGGAGTTAAAATGTCAAAATGACCATACTATACCAGGCAATCTACAGATTTAATGCAATCCCTATCAAATTACCCATTACATTTTTCAGAGAACTAGAGCAAATAATTCAATTTATATGGAACCATAAAAGACCTAGAATTGCAAAAGCAATCCTGAGGAAAAAGAACAAAAGGAGGCATAATCCTCCCAGACTTCAGACAATACTACAAAGCTACAGTAATCAAAACAGTGTGGTATTGGCATAAAAACAGATATATGGATCAGTGGATCCATATATCCATTGAGAGTAGAGAGACCAAAAGTAAATCCACACACTTATAATCAACTAATCTTTAACAAATAAGGTAAGAATATACAATGGGGATAAGACAGTCTCTTCAGCAAGTGGTGTTGGAAAAGTTGGACAGCCACATGTAAATCATAAAGTTGGAAAACACTCTCACACCATATATAAAAATAAACTCAAAATGCCTTAATGATTTAAATATAAAACTCGAGACCATAAAACTTCTAGAATAGAATATAGGCAAAACACATTCTGACATAAATCATACCAATGTTTTCTCAGGTCAGTCTCCCAAAGCAATAGAAATAAAAGCAAAAATAAACAGATGGGACCTAATCAAACTTACCAGTTTTTGTGCAGCAAAGGAAACCACAAACAAAATAAAAAGACAACCTATAGCTTGGGAGAAAATGCTTAGAAATGATGCTACCAACAATGGCTTAATCTCCAAAATATACAGCTCATTTAACTCAATAACATTCAAAAATAACCCAATCAATAGATGGACAGAAGCTCTGAATAGACATTTCCCCAAAGACAACATACCAAGAGGCATGTGAAAGGATGCTCAACATCACTAATCATTAGAGGAATGCAAATCAAAACTGCAATGAGATACCACCTCACAGTGGTCAGAATGGCCATAATTTTAAAGTCTACAAATAACAAATAAGAGAGAGGGTATGGAGAAAAGGGAGCCCTCCTACATGGTAGGAATTTAAGTTGGTGAAGCCACTATGGAAAACAGCATCAAGTTTCCTCAAAAAACTTAAACAAGAGTCTCCATATGAACCAGCAATCCCACTTTTGGGTATATATCTGGACAAAACTACAATTCAAAAAGATACAGCACCCCTATGTTCATAGCATCACTATTCAGAATAGCCAAGACATGGCAACAAAATAAATGTCCATTGATAGATGAATGGATAAAGAAGACGTGATACATACATACAATGGAATACTACTCAGCCAAAAAAAAGAATGAAATAGTGACATTTGCAGTGACATGGATGGACCTAGAGAGTATCATACTAAGCAAAGTAGGTCAGAAAAAGAAAAATACTATATGATATCCCTTACATTTGGAATCTAAAACATGACACAAATGAACCTATCTATGAAACAGACACACAGACAAAGAGAACAAACTTGTGGTTGCCAACAGCAGGGGGTGAGGTGGGGGGTGGAGGAGGGATGGAATGGGAGTTTGGGGTGAGCAGGCACAAACTATTATACATAGAATGGATAAACAACAAGGTCCTACTATATAGCACAGGGAGCTATATTCAATATCCTGTGATAAACCATAATGTTAAAGAATATATAACTGAATTTACTTTGCTGTTTACCAGAATTAACACAACATTGTAAATCAAGTATACTTCAATTTATAAAACGACTTCAAGATGTTATAGCATATTTCATTACAGCAAAGATGACCAAGTCTCTCTCTCTCTCTTTTTTTTTCCTGATGAAGTATTCTATAGGGATTCAGGATTACCATTCTTTATACCAAATTTCAATCTCTAGAAGTATAGCAGTAGGAGAATAAACAGTGTGTATTGACCTCAAGGAAACATTTGACATTTAGGTATTACTTTCACAAGATACTTAAATTGACATCCTATTCTTATCATCTACCCCTTTCTCTGAAAATATGTCACTGTCAGACTGTCATGGTTAAATTGGGGCGAGGGGTCTATTATGTCTAGTTTTACTTTAACCGTTCTTTTTAGTGACCAGTATCTTAAAAAGCAAGTCTAAGGAGAATAATCATTTAATATTATGAAACATTTAACCTCTTTCTGATTCCATTTTCTGACTTCGTGTGAAAATTTAGCACTAAGGACTTTGAGAATATTTTTCATAATTTTTTTTTCACCGGGAAGGGCAGAAATTCTCTAATACAAAGAATAGAGAAAGATTTTATAGCTACAAGCATTTGGAATTTTTAGGCATACAGGTAACTTAATTTTCTTCTTGGTTTCCAATTTCTGCCTACACATGCTCTCAAGTTTGTTTTATATATTGAGCCCGCTGCTGAGTACACATAATCTCAGAGATGAAAGGGTTTATCATCTACAGTACAAGAAAAAAGACATACAGTACTTATTTATCTTGGACACTCAGTAGTGGTGAGCCTACACTTGCTTCCAGTTTTTTCAGAAAGAAGTATTTCACCTTAAAAGGTGAACCCAGAGGATATAATTTCTGTACTAGTTATGACACTGTTTGAGTTTTGAACAACAGTCTCTCCTAAAATTATTTCCTGAAGAGTAAGCAAAAATTCAGCCTTAAAAAAATCATCTAATAATTTTTTTTAAGAGTGGGCACTAGTATAAATTGTTAGAATATGAGGTGCTTAATAAAATTTTTGAGTAATAATGTAAAATGCATCTATTTGTACAGCTTATAAATAATAGCTATGTGGAAAAAAATGGCCTTCCAACAAATACATAATTATATAGGGACAATTTATGATTTTAAGATATAAATACCATTTTGCGTTTGTTCTTTGAAATTTCTGAATTATTATTTGGTAGCACAGAGCATCATGAGAGATAGAAGTAAAATGCTCTCAAATGGCAGCATAAGGCAGTAATAAAACTTTGGAGTTGGACAGAAATGCGTGAGTTAGAAAAGAAGATCTAGCTTAACTAGCCTGTTTAATATAAGAATAACAACTTCTAGTTTGTAGGTTTATTGTGAAAACAAAATGGAAACATGCAGATACAAAAACCACTCACCACCTGGCAGGTGGGTAGGTGTTCTGCTGGAGGAGACATCTGACAGTGATGCTGTGCTAACCTGTTGAAGGTCTTAAAACTGTCAAAGGACCATACGCTTTTCTGGAGACTGAAAGAAAGATTGTGAGAAATAAGCAGTCATGTTTATATTTGGAGGGAAAGAAAGGTTGCTCTCACCCTCTAAATGTTTCCTCTCTTTTCAGCTGCAGTGTTCAGCTCCACAGTTCAGAAACAGAGCAAACTCTTCTCAGAAGTTAAAATGCTTAATGAATGTCATTCCCATGGAAACTTCTGAGGAAGTCATGCTGATCAAGGGTAATTGATGATGTATAGAATCAGATACAAAATTCAGCTCTCCCTGCTTTTCAATCTATGTCTGCTTCTTTTACATCCATCAAGGATTCAGCCCGGCCTTTGCTTGTGCTCATAAGAAATTCAAAAGATACTTAGTTTATTATGTTCACAAGCAAAACTTAGTCTTTATTCCTGTTTATCTCTACCAAATCACTTCACAAATCTTCTTCATAACATACTCCTATACTTATGCACGTGGGTAAAGCTTTGGGCCAAGAGACAAGCAGTTCTAACCACAGTGCAGTAACTGAATATAGTTTTGTCTTCATTTTTAGCAGTCATGATAAAAGAAAATTCATTTGTGTCAACAGCTTAGAGAGTGGTTAGTCACATCAGAATTCCTTTATCATTAGCTTCTTGAAGAAAACAAAGGGCTGGTTGAGAAGCATGAAGTTAAAATGTCAGGGACTCATAAGCAATGAAACAATGGAAAAATAATCAATATACAAAACTTCTATTTACAGAGAGTTTTTCAGGGCAAATTTACCTCTGTATACTCCTGGATCTCTTTCAATTTGCTTTAATAATATTAAAGAGTTTTTAATAGACTCAATAACTTAGTATATAAATGATTCTGCTAAAAATATAAATATTCAGAGTCAAGTTAACTTTAAAATCTCTTTCATATATGAAATGAAACCAACCCCTGGGGCATGTCAACTAAAAAAAAATGCACCTAAAAATTGAGAATTATGTCTTATTCAGCAGACTTTCTGAAGACTTCAAGCCCAAGAGAAAACCTCTCTGCTCAGAGACACTGCTCCCAAGAGGTAGGGGAGGAGTCAGGATATATAGAAGTTTTGCATCAAAGGCCAGGTAGTCTGGAACTTCAAAAGATTACTGTTAAAGAAAACCAGACATCTCACGTTGATGAATTCAGCATTTTTTCTGTGAAGATGCAAGAGTCAGGGCTCATTGAAATCATTGCTTTGATATGCACCTCTGTGGTCAGCAAAGTATTCTCTTCTTTCCCATCCTGACTCCCCTCAGGCTGTAGTGGCTGATGGCTTGATGGCCACAGCATCCTTAGTTTGCTTATATGGCTGGCAACATTTTTCATTCACAGGGGCAAGGGTGAACCAAAAACACTTTTAAAAGGGGTTCTTATAAATAAGGAAAAATATTTAGAAAACATGGCAAAGAAGTTTTTGCTTCCTCATCAGTCTTCTCGATCAACATCTAACTGAAAGTCAATGACCTGAGTGGTTCTGGAGTCTGGTGGTGACAAATCAGTCAGAGGATTCGTCTTCAGGGTGCCTTGGCACAGATCTTGCTCTCAGCTGTGCATCACTTTGTTGCTTTTGGACCGTGTTAAAATAACAGTTAAGAAGAGTTGTTCTTTGCTTGAGCTTAATGATACCACAGAATTTTCTAGCTTTGCTTCTGAGCCACTATCAACTTACTAATTCAAATGAATTAGGACATGTGCTATGACAGACCAGTCAACCCCAGTATTTCTTTTTTACAATCTGAACTCCACAAAAGTGAACACTTAGAATTTTTGACATGAATCTTATGGAGTATAGAAGAAAAATATCACCCAAAGCAGGGATTTTCATATTTTTTTTTACCATGTCACATGTTAAGAAAAATACTGTATATCACAACTCAGTGCAAGCAAACTTATAGATACAGTTGGCCCATATCCACGGATTTGCATCCTCCGACCAACGAACTGTGGATCAAAAGTTTGATATATACAGTATATTTGATATATTTTATAAATGTGACTGTATATATATACACACAGGCATGTGTTAAAAAAAATTTTTCACAACATGAGAGTTACCAGTTAAGTTTTATTTGGAGCAAAATAAGGACTGCAGCCTGAGAGACAGCATTTCAGAGAGCTCAGAGAAACTGCTCTGAGGAGGTGAGGGAAGGAGCTAGAATATATAGGAGTTCTGCAGCAAAGGACAGGTAGTAAGGAACAACAAAAGATTACTATTAAAGAAACCAGATATCTCAAGTGAAGAAATGCAGTGCTTTTCTGTGTGTGAAAGACGTCAGGGTCTGGCTGACTGAAATCTGTACTGTGATGTGCACCTCAGCTACTGGGGGCTCCCCTGCTGGCTCAGTCAGCAAGGAATTCGCTTCACCTGCAATGCAGGAGACCTGCTCTTGACCCCTGAGTCAGGAAGGTCCCCTGGAGAAGGGAATGGCTACCCACTCCAATATTCTTGCCTGGAGAACCCATAGACAGCGAGGCTGGTGGGCTACAATCCGTGAGGTCACAAAGAATCTGACATGACTGAGCAGCTAACACCTTCACTGGCCAGTATCCTGTGTTTTCACATCCTGAGTTCCTCAGGCTCATCATATGGAGTGGCTGCAAGGAGTGACTGCAGTCTGATGGCTACTAGATGGCAGGTATGCTTTCCTTTCTGAGTTTCCTCAGGGCTCAGCAGCTCTCCATCCACGGTGGCTGCAATTGCTGGTGACTGACATCCTTGTTTATTAACACAGCAAGGAATAAATCACTGCAGACAGTGGCCATAGCCACGGAATTAAAAGACGCTTGCTCCTTGGAAGGAAAGCTATACCAGACCTAGACATCATAACAAAAAGCAGAGACAAAGATCCCTATAGTCAAAGCTATGGTTTTTCCAGTAGTCATGTGCAGATATGAGAGTTGGACCATAAAGAAGGCTGAACCCCAGAGAACTGATGCTTTTGAATTGTGGTGTTGGAGAAGACTCTTAAGAATCTCTCGGACTGCAAGGTGATCCAACCAGTCAATCCTAAAGGAGATCAGTCCTGAATATTCATTGGAAGGACTGATGCTGAATCTCCAATACTTTGGCCACCTGATGCGAAGAGCCGACTCATTGGAAAAGACTGATGCTAGGGAAGATTGAAGGCAGGAGAAGAAAGGGACGACAGAGGATGAGATGGTTGGATGGAATCACTGACTCAATGGACATGGGTTTGAGCACACTGTGGGAGATAGTGAAGGACAGGGGAGCCTGGTGTGCTGCAGATCATGGGGTCACAAAGAGTCGGACACGACTTAGCGACTGAACAACGCCAACAATTCCATATCTCATATCTGTGATACTATGATTTGTAAGTAAGAAATATATGTGTGGTCTTCCATTTCTGGCAGAGAGCTCCTAAAACTGTTGAAATTTCCTAAGTGCTCAGTGCAATCAAGGTGTCTCTTGTCATGTTAATGAGCTGACTCCTGGAAAGCAACTAAGAATGGGAGTTGGTTGCCTGCAGTCTATTGTGTGATTAGAGGATTGAAACTTTCAATCCCACCCCCCTTAACCTCCAGGAAAGAAGAGGGACTGGAGGTTGCATCAATCACCCATGCCCAGTGAATTAATTAATCATTCATCCCGAGGTAATAAAGCCTCCATAAAAACCCAGAAAAAGGCAATTTGGAGAGCTTCTAAGCCAGTGAATACATGGAGATTTGGGGAGGGTGGCCTATCTGGGGAGGGCATGGAATACCACACCCTTTCCCCACACATTGCCCTTTCCATCTCTTCCACCTGTCTGTCTCTGAGGCATCTACTTTTATAAAAATCTGGTTATCTAGTCAGTAAAACCTTTGACTGTGTGGATCACAACAAACTGAAAAATTCTTAAAGAGATGGGAATACCAGACCACCTGACCTGCCTCCTAAGAAATCTCTATGAACGTCAGCAAGCAACAGTTAAAACTGGACATGGAACAACAAACTGGTTCCAAATAGGAAAAGGAGTATGTCAAGGCTGTATGTTGTCACCCTGCTTATTTAACTTATATGCAGAGTACATCATGAGAGATGCCGGGCTGAATGGAGCACAAGCTGAAATCAAGATTGCCAGGGAAATATCAATAACCTCACTAACCTCAGATATGCAGAAACTGGCATATCTTGTGGCAGAAAGTGAAGAAGAACTAAAGAGCCTCTTGATGACTAGTGGACTGGAATGGATGAATTTAACTCAGATGACCATTATATCTACTACTGTGGGCAGGAATCCCTTAGAAGAAATGGAGTAGCCATCATAATCAACAGAAGAGTCCAAAATGCAGTACTTGGATGCAATCTCAAAAACGACAGAATCGGAACTTCCCTTATAGTCCAGTGGCTTGAACTCCATGCTCCCAGTACAGGGGGATGGGTTCGATCCCTGGTCAGGGAACAAAGATCCCATATGCCTCAACTGAGCCCCAGCACAGCCAAATAAATAAATATTAAAAAAAAAAAAAAAAAAAACACGACAGAATGATCTCTGTTCATTTCCAAGGCAAACCATTCAATATCACGGTAATCCAAGTCTATGCTCCGACCAGTAATGCTGAAGAAGCTGAAGTTGAACAGTTGTATGAAGACCTACAAGACATTCTAGAACTAACACCCCAAAAAGATGTCCTTTTCATTATAGGGGACTGGAATGCAAAAGTAGAAAGTCAAAAAACTCCTGGAGTAACAGGCAAATTTGGCCTTGGAGTACAGAATGAAGCAGGGCAAAGGCTAATAAAGTTCTGCCAAGAGAACACACTGGTCATAGCAAACCCGTCTTCCAACAACACAAGAGAAGACTCTACACATGGACATCACCAGATGGTCGACACCGAAATCAGATTGATTATATTCTTTGCAGCCAAAGATGGAGAAGCTCTATACAGTCAGCAAAAACAAGACCGGGAGCTGACTGTGGCTCGGATCATGAACTCCTTATTGCCAAATTCAGACAGAAATTGAAGAAAGTGGAGAAAACCACTAGACCATTCAGGTATGACCTAAATCAGATCCCTTATGATTATACAGTAGAAGTGAGAAATAGATTTAAGAGACTAGATCTGATAGACAGAGTGTCTAATGAACTATGGATGGAGGTATGTGATATTTGTACAGGAGACAGGAATCAAGACCATCCCCAAGAAAAAGAAATACAAAGAAGCAAAATGACTGTCTAAGGAGGCCTTACAAATAGCTGTGAAAAGAAGGGAAATGAAAAGCAAAGGAGAAAAGGAAAGATATACCCATTTGAATGCAGAGTTCCAAAGAATAGCAAGGAGAGATAAGAAAGCCTTCCTCAGCAATCCAAAGAAATAGAGGAAAACAACAGAATGGGGAAGACTAGAGATCTGTTCAAGAAAATTAGAGATACCAAGGGAATATTTCATGCAAAGATAGGCTTAATAAAGGACAGAAATGGTAGGGACCTAACAGAAGCAGAAGATATTAAGAAGAGGTGGCAAGAATACACAGAAGAACTGTACAAAAAAGATCTTCACAACCCAGATAATCATGATGGTGTGATCACTCACCTAGAGACAGACATCCTGGAATGTGAAGTCAAGTGGGCCTTAGGAAGCATCACTACGAACAAAGCTAGTAGAGGTGATGGAATTCCAGCTGAGCTATTTCAAATCCTGAAAGATGACGCTGTGAAAGTGCTCCACTTAATATGCCAGCAAATTTGGAAAACTCAGCAGTGGCCACAGGACTGGAAAAGGTCAGTTTTCATTCCAATCCCAAAGAAAGGCAATGCCAAAGAATGCTCAAACTACTGCACAATTGCACTCATTGCACACGCTAGTAATGCTTAAAATTCTCCAAGCCAGGCTTCAGCAATACGTGAATCGTGAACTTCCAGATGTTCAAGCTGGTTTTAGAAAAGGCAGAGGAATCAGAGATCAAATTGCCAACATCTGCTGGATCATCGAAAAAGCAAGAGAGTTCCAGAAAAACATCTATTTCTGCTTTATTGACTATGCCAAAGTCTTTGACTGTGTGGATCACAATGAACTGTGGAAAATTCTGAAAGAGATGGAAATACCAGACCACCTGACCTGCCTTTTGAGAAACCTGTATGCAGGTCAGGAAGCAACAGTTAGAACTGGATATGGACCAACAGACTGGTTCCAAATAGGAAAAGGAGTACGTCAAGGCTGTATATTGTCATCCTGCTTATTTAACTTATATGCAGAGTACCTCATGAGAAACGCTGGGCTGGATGAAGCACAAGCTGGAATCAAGATTGCCAGGGAAATATCAATAACCTCAGATATGCAGATGACACCACCCTTGTGGCAGAAAGTGAAGAAGAACTAAAGAGCCTCTTAATGAAAGTGAAAGAGGAGAGTGAGAAAGTTGGCTTAAAGCTCAACATTCAGAAAACTAAGATCATGGCATCTGGTCCCATCACTTCATGGCAAATAGATGAGGAAACAGTGGCAGACTTTATTTTTCTGGGCTCCAAAATCACTGCAGATGGTGATTGCAGCCATGAAATTAAAAGTTGCTTACTCCTTGGAAGAAAAGTTATGACCAACTTAGACAGCATATTAAAAAGCAGAGACATTACTTTGCCAACAAAGATCCATCTGGTCAAGGCTATGGTTTTTCCAGTGGTCATGTATGGATGTGAGAGTTGGACTATAAAGAAAGCTGAGCGCTGAAGAATTGATGCTTTTGAACTGTGGTGTTGGAGAAGACTCTTTAGAGTCCCTTGGACTGCAAGGAGATCCAACCAGTCCATTCTAAAGGAAATCAGTCCTGGGTGTTCATTGGAAGAGCTGATGCTGAAGCTGAAACTCCAGTGCTTTGGCCACCTGATACAAAGAGCTGACTAATTTGAAAAGACCCTGATGCTGGGAAAGATTGAGGGCAGATGGAGAAGGGGACGACAGAAGATGAGATGGTTAGATGTCATCACCGACTCGATGGACATGGGTTTGTGTGGACTCTGGGAGTTGGTGATGGACAGGGAGGTCTGGCGTGCTGCGGTTCATGGGGTCGCAAAGAGTCGGACATGACTGAGCAACCCTTGACTGATGAAAGTGAAAGAGGAGAGTGAAAAAGTTTGCTTAAAACTCAACATTCAGAAAACTAAGATCATGGCATCTGGTCCCATCACTTCATGGCAAATAGATGGGGAAGCAATGGAAACAGTGGCAGATTAATTTTGGGGCTCCAAAATCATTGCAGATGGTGACTATAGCTATGAAATTAAAAGACACTCCTTTGAAGGAAAGTTATGACCAATCTAGACAGCATATTGAAAAGCAGAGACATTACTTTGCCAACAAAGGTCCATTTAGTCAAAGCTATGGTTTTCCAGTAGTCACATATGGATGTGAGAGTTGGACTATAAAGAAAGCTTAGCACTGAAGAATTGATGTTTTCTTTTTTTTTTTTTTAGAATTGATGCTTTTCAACTGTGGTGTTAGTGAAGAATCTTGAGAATCCCTTGGACTGCAAGAGGCTCCAACCAGTCCATCTTAAATGAAGTCAGTCCTGAATATTCTTTGGAAGTACTGATACTGAAGCTGAAACTCCAATACTTTGGCCACATGATGCAAAGCACTGACTCATTTGAAAAGGTCCTGATGTTGGGAAAGATTGAATGCGGGAGGACAAGGGGACGACAGAGGGTGAGATGGTTGGATGGCATCACCGACTCAATGGACATGAGTTTGAGCAAGCTCCAGGAGTTGGTGATGGACAGGGAGGCCTGGCATGCTGCAGTCTGTGGAGTCGCAAAGAGTCAGACACGACTGAGTGACTGAACTGAACTGAAAAGGTCCACAATTCCCTTTTTGTCCTACCAGGGGTAGAGTCTGTGTGATTAAGGTTTATTTCCCCCAACTTTCTGGATTCCTCTAATCTTGCTATCTATTTGCAGTCCGTGGTTAGAAACAGGTTTTCCTATAGCTGTGTGGGCAGTTAGGTGATCATAATCAGGGAGCACTTCTGTCTGTCATAGCAGAAATGTGGAGAGGTGGATGTGACAGAGCTTGGACCCAGAAACCTGGGTTTGTAGCTTCCACTCCTTGTATATTACACTGCCTTGAAAATAAAACATTTCACTTCACTGAGCTTCAGACTAATAACAGACGTATACGGTATTGTCGTGTGCCAGATATAGTGCCGATTTTAAAAGACAAAGGTGACTAAATAATAGTGCACACCCCTAACATAAAAATGAAAAAACTAGAATAATGTTCTCATAATATTATTATGAGAATTAAAAAGGAGCAAACGGAATATCTAGCACACATATTAGGATTATTTTTTCTCTCTTTTTGCATTTGAATCCATTTGTTTATGAAATAGCACAGAAATTTTGAAAAATGCAAAAACATGTCTGTTCCACTAAATGAATTATTAAAAAAGCAAATACTCATTTAACTGAAACCAAGATATAGAAGTAGAATATTGCTGTTTACCCCAGAACTCCCTCCTTGCTTTATCAAATCACAACCCCTCTCTCCCAGAAGGTAGCCGTTTGCTTGACTTTTATAGTTAATGACTGTCTTGTTTTCTTCATGTGTATGTGTATGTGTTTGTGTATACATTGTTATTGCTGTTCAGTCTCTCAGTCGTGTCCAACTCTTTGCAACCCCATGGACTGCAGCACGCCACATTTCCATGTCTTCCTCCACCTCCTGGAGCTTGCTCAGATTCATGTCCATTGAGTTGGTGATGCCATCCAACCATCTCATCCTCTGTCGGCCCCTTTTCCTCCTGCTTTTAGTCTTTCCCAGCATCAGGGTCTTTTCCAATGAGTTGTCTCTTTGCATCAGGTGGCCAAAGTATTGGAGCTTCAGCATCAGTCCTTACAATGAATATTCAGCGTTGATTCAGGTTGTGCATATAAATATATATATATATATATGTATATGTATAATTTTTAAGCACATAGGTGTGCCTCTTAAATATTACAGTTTAGTCTGATTTTGAACTTTATATACAATCATTTTTACTTTTTACTTTTAAAAAGTAAGTAAAAGAAGCCTTTTACTTACACATTATAATCATTATTTGGAGTATTTTAATTCTTCCTTTTAATATTTTAATTGGAGGATAATTACTTAATGATATTGTGATGATCTTTGTCATACATCAGTGCGCATCAGTCACAGGCATACTTGTGTCCCCTTCCCCCTGAACCCCCCTCCCATCTCCCTCCCCACCCCATTCCTCCAGGTTGTCACAGAGCACCAGCTTTAGGTTCCCTTCATCACACATCAAACTCCCACTGGCTATCTGTTTTACATGTGGTAACATATATGTCTCAAAGTTTTTCTCTCAAATCATCCCACCCTTTCCTTCTCCCACTGAGTCCAGAAGTCTGTTCTTTGTCTGCTTCCTTTGCTGTCCTGCATGTAGGATTAATGGCACCACCTTTCTAGATTCCACATATATGCATCAATATACGACACTCGTCTTTCTCTTTCTGACTTACTTCACTGTGTGTAATAGGCTCTGGGTTCACCCACCTCATCAGGACTGATTTGGCCATGTCATGCGGTTGCAGGAGCTTCATTCCCTGACCAGGGATCGAAGCTAGGCCCCAACAGTAGAAGGACTGAGTCCTGACCATTGGACCATCAGGGAATTCCTCATACTTATCACCTTTTAAAACTTATTATAAAAATTACCTCATTGTAAGTGTGAGTTGTAGTTAGTTCATTTCTGTTGCTATATAATATTCATTTGAATAAACATTCTATTTTAATCTACTTTATCATCTGAACACTTGGTTTGTTTTCACTCTTTGGCTATTACACAAAGTTCAGTGATTAAAATTCTTGTCCATGTCTAAGCCTGCATTTCTGTACAGTATATACTTAGGAGAATTGCTGGGTCATACAACATATATATCTTTGTTCCTGCTACATAATGTCTGTTTTCAAAAGTATTTACATCAGTTTACATTATTGAACTTCCTGATGGCTCAGATGGTGAAGAATCCACCTGGAATGTGGGAGACCTGGGTTGGATCCCTGGGTTGGGAAGATTCCCTGGAGAAGGTCATGGAAACCCACTCCAGTATTCCTGTCTGGAGAATTCCCATGGACAGAAGGGTCTGGTAGGCTACGGTCCACAGGGTCGCAAAGTGCTGGACGCAACTGAGTGACTAAGTACAGCCCACAGCACACTCTAACCAACAGTGGATAAGAGTTGCTTTTGTAGCACTTTCTCACCAGCTCTTGGTTATTATCAGACTTCAGCTATTCCAGTGGGTATAGATCTCATTTTAGTTTAAATCTTGCATCCCTGATCACTAGTGAGATTGAACACCTATCAGCCATTTGGGCATTTCCTCTTATGCGAAATGCCTGGTTAAGATTTTGCCCCTACTATTTTTTGAGTTGTCTCTCTTTCATCATGCTTTGTATATAATCTTTTTGTTACTATCTGTAATATAAATATCATATAAATGACTTCTCCCACCCTGTGCCTTGTCTTTCAATATCTTTCTAGCGTCTTTTGGTGAATAGAAGTTCATAATTTTAATATTAGCCCACTGTATCAAATTTTTCCTTTAAGTGCTTTTCTTTGTCCTAATTATGCTTTTTGAAAAGATCTTTTACCTTATTATACTCCAGTGCTACTTCTGTTATAAATCAAGCATCCATATATGTGTAGTTCTGTTTGTAGTTTCTCTTTATGTTTCCATTGATCTATGTGTCTATCATTGTAATAATCCCACAAATCTTCTATATCCTCAGTGATTTTTATCTACTTGTTTGGTCAGCTACTGAAAACTATATAGTATGGTTTCTCAATGTGATTGTGGATTTGTATATTTCACTTAGTAACTATCAATTTCTACTTCCAACATTTTAAGTCTAAGTTATTCAGTTCAGTTCAGTTCAGTCGCTCAGTCGTGTCCAACTCTTTGCGACCCCATGAATCACAGCACACCAGGCCTCCCTGTCCATCACAAACTCCCGGAGTTTACTCAAACTCATGCCCATCGAGTCAGTGATGTCATCCAGCCATCTCATCCTCTGTTGTCCCCTTCTCCTCCTGCCCACAATCCCTCCAAGCATCAGAGTCTTTTCCAATGAGTCAACTCTTTGCATGAGGTGGCCAAAGTATTGGAGTTTCAGCTTCAGCATCAGTCCTTCCAATGAACACCCAGGACTTATCTCCTTCAGGATGGACTGGTCGGATCTCCTTGCAGTCCAAGGGACTCTCAAGAGTCTTCTCCAACACCACAGTTCCAAAGCATCAATTTTTCGGCACTCAGGTTTTTTCACAGTCCAACTCTCACATTCATACATGACCAGTTATTAGGTGCATACAATTTTTTATTTGCTATAAATACCTTCCAAATTGAACTTATCATTCTTCTTTATTTCTAGTAATTGAAATAGAAACTTTTTTCATACCATCCATGTTTTTATTTTCTAAATCTGTTACTTATATAGCACCTAGTTTTAACTATCTCAAAGTTTTTGTCTTTTAATTAAATCATTTGGTTTATTTACACTTAACACAATTATGGATTCATTGGGTTTTTTTTTTTTTATTCAATGGTTTATGCTATTATCAATCTATTGCTTCTCTGCTCCACACTCACCCTTCACTGCCAAGCTTATGGCACTGGGACATCTCTCCCTTGCCCACTGGCACAGTGCTTAGCTTCATCAGTGGAGGCCCCTGGAGACACGAAGGAGAGTGCAGACGTCAGAAGTATTTAGTATCCCCCATGGACAGCCTCCTCTGGCACTTAGAGGGAGGCTTCCAGTGAGTTTTGTCATTGGGGAACCTCGCTGGGCTCTGTCTTACTTTAACCAGTCCCTTCTCTATGCTATTTCTAGTGTTGAACTTTTCACATTGCATTATAATTTGTCTAGGAGTCAGTCTGCGTCCACTCCTAGGATATAAGCTCTTTGAGAATAGGGTCTGTGTTTGTCACCTCTGTTCTACAAGGGCTAGGCTCTGTTCTAGGCAACAGCAATAGCTCACCTATTGTTTATGTTAACCCAGACTAAGTAACCGAATGTCTGTTAGACATTGTCTCATGTGTTTGAATACAGTGGACATTTGTGCAATGTTTGTTGACAAAAGTGTAACTTATTATTTCCATTTTTCAGGAGAAGTAAGTAAGGATCATAAAGGGAAAATAACTTGCTGAAGGTCACATAACTAGGCAATGGCATGGTCAGAATTTAAACATAGATATGTTTCTTTCCTCTCTTCTGTGCTCGTTAAGATACAAAAATGATAATGCCAAGAGGGACTGTTTTTATTTTGTTGCTTTAGAATAGAATTTGAATTTGTTGAATTTGAATTTGAATTTGAACTGTTGTTGAATTCAAACTGTTTGAATATGAACTCAGTAGTAGGGAATAGGGAAGTGTCTTATGTCACTTTGATTATATGCAACCACTTTTCATATATGCACTGATAAGATGGGGTATTATTATCATCATGATACAGAGAAAGGCACTGAAATCCAGAGAAGTTGAGCAGAACTTCTCAAGCCACACAGCTTCTAAATGGCCAAGACAGAATTCAAATCCAGTTGGTCAGTTTCTTGAGTTTATACTTGACTATTAATATACTGACTGACCAGATACCAAAAAGGTAAGGAAAATAATATAATAAATACCTATGTACCTATCATTCAATATGAGAAATAAAACATTACCCCATGTATTGAGAATTTGGTGGCTTTCATTCATATGCATGTCTTTAGGTTTTTTTATATATATAAAAATACTGTGCAATATACAGTATTATTTTCATGTAGTTATACAAATGACATTCCTCAGTAAATATTTGAATATATATTCTGTGCTAGCCACTCTTAAGTACAGAGAAAACAGTAGTGACAGAACAAAATCCCTGCTCTCATGAAATTTAATTCTGGGCTGGGAAGACAGACAATAAAGCATAAAAGAACAATACATACTATATCTGGTGGTAGCAAGTAAAACAAAATAATACATAATAAGGGATAAAGAGAGATAGGGCTGAAGAAAAAGATGAAGTCCTCTTTAATCAAGGGATATTTGAGCAGATATCTGAAAGAAATGAGCAAGTGATGTTCTGCATTATAAAACAAAACAAAAAAAAACCCACTCTTGCCAGTATGGAGAATAGATGGCAGTGGGCCAGGAGTGGAAACAGGGAGACCAGTTTCAAAAAGTCCAGTTGAGAAATAATGGTGGCTTGGATTGTCTAGTAGTCAGATTTTGCTTGTGTTTGGAAAGTAGCATTTATAAGATGGGATGGGGTGGAGTAGATGCCTTTTACTACCATTTTGATTTTTAAAATTCTTACTGCTTTCTTCTGATTCTCACTTTTTTTTTTTTGATTCTCACTTTTTAATGTCAGCATCTTACTCTTCTTTGAATTTTTCCATTTCATTAAACTTTTCTTTTTTAAATTACTTTAATTGGGAGATAATTACTTTATAATATTTTGATGGTTTTTGCCATATAGCAACATGAATTGGCCATAAGTTTACATGTGTCCCCCCCAATCCTGAAACCCCTTCCCATATCCCTCCCACCCTAACAAATTGGCTAGTGTACACTTGTTTGTATTATTGTGTTTGCATTTTCACCCCTTTTTGATTCTGTATTTTGTTTTAATATTCTCTCTTTTCATGTATTAGTCTTGCATGACTATCTAATTAAACTTTTTGAAGAACAAGGTCTGCAGTTTTTTAAAGCTTCACAATTTTTATCATTGTCATTTTTTGTCTATTTCAAAGTGAGAAGATAAGTCGTATTTCCTAACATTTTGTTTTTCTAGGTGTTCCTTTTTGATTCTCTCTACTCCAGCTTCTTCGCTGAATGCTTAGCTTATTCTCATGATTCAAAAGCCCCAAAGTACAAAACATTTTATAGTGGAAACCCAATCTCCTAGTGTTGTTGTTCAATTGCTAAGTCATGTCCAACACTTTGCGACCACATGAACTGCATCACTCCAGGCTTTTCTGTCCTTCACTATCTCCTGCAGTTTTCTCAAACTCATGTCCATTGAGTCAGTGATGCCATCCAGCCATCTCATCCTCTGTCACGCACTTCTCCTTTTGCCCTCAATCTTTCCTCGCATAAGACTCTTTTCCAATGAGTCAGCTTTTCGTATCAGGTAGCCAAATTATTGGAGCTTCTGCACCCATCCTTCCAATGAATATTCAGGGTTGGTTTCCTTTTAGGATTGACTGGTTTGATCTCCTTGCTGTCCAAGGGACTCTAAAGAGTCTTCTCCAGCACCACAATTCTAAAGTATCAATTCTTTGGCACTCAGCCTTCTTTATGGTCTAACTTTCTCATCCGTTACTGGAAAAACCATAGCTTTGACTATATGAACTTTTGTCAGCAAAGCGATATCTCTATTTCTTAATATGTTGTGTAGGTTTGTCATACCTTTTCTTCCAAAGAGCAAGCATCTTTTAATTTTGTGGCTGCAACCTCCCATCTGCTAAGTCACGTCAGTCGTGTCCAACTGTGGGATCCCGTGGACGGCAGCCTGCCATGCTCCCGTCCCTGGGATTCTCCAGGCAAGAATACTGGAGTGGGTTGCCATTTCCTTTTCCAATGCATGAAAGTGAAAAGTGAAAGTGAAGTCGCTCAGTCGTGTCCGACTCTTCGAGACGCCGTGGACTGCAGCCCACCAGGCCCCTCTGTCAATGGGGTTCCCCAGGCGAGAGGACCGGAGTGGGTGCCGTCGCCTTCTCCGGCAACCTCCCCTACTTGTACCCATGTGCTCGGCTCTCACCATGGTATCTACAGGTGAACAATGTTCTTATCTCCCCGTGTGTCATTATGGATTGTCTTTATGTGTACTAATAGATATGGTTTCGTTTTCCTATTTTTTTAACAAAAGGTTGCATATTATAAATACTCCCCCTGACCCTTCTGATTCACTGAATCATATGTGTTATAGATTTTCCGTAACACTACATAAGATACTTTCTAATTTTTTATAGATTCATAATATTATATGCATTTTGTGCAGCCATTCTCATATTGATAGCCTTTGGGTTGCTTCTCATTTTTTGCTGTTATAAATGATGTTTGTAACAGACATCACTAGGAGCTTTTCAGCCTCATCAGGGTCCTTTTTAACTATTTTTCCCCCTTGTGCTCCTATGATGACCTATGCAGAATGAGCTATAGTTTACTCCAACTAGACAGTGCCTTGTCACTTGTCCAAGACATGTGAATTTCCCTCCTGACATAGGGTCCCCCTGCTGCTCCTAAGGCATGAGATGTCTCAGGACAGGCTCAGCACACATGCATTCAAATCACAATTTCCAAAAAGGGAATCTTAAAGAGAATCACAGAGAGCAAATCTTAGAACAAAGAGACATGGAAACCAGCATAAAAATGATCAATCCTCACTCCTCCCATCTCACAGACTCCCCTAAAATGCAGTAGTTCATAGACTCTTAGGATCCCACAAGATCAAGCAACGAGTTTGTTTGAAACCAGATGGAAGGCTGCTCAGTAATATACCTTGTGCTGCCTCCCCCTACCTCTTTCTCCCTTTCCTTTGCTCTTGATCTTGTATTTTGAGTAAAAGTAGCAACATATAGGTGTTTGTCCTGGAGAACTCGGCTAAGACTGCTGGAACCAGGGTCAATCCTTGAAAGCAGACCCTTTGGAACATGATTTTAGAGTTTTCTCTCCAGCCTTATGCCAACGGGTTCCCAGGTGGCTCAGTGGTAAAGAATCCACCTGCCAAGCAGAAGACACGGGTTCAGTTACTGAGTCAAGAAGATCCCCTGGAGGAGGAAATGACAACCCACTCTAGCATTCTTGCCGGGGAAATCCCATGGACAGAGGAGCCTGGTGGGTTATAGTCCATGGGGTCACAAAAGAGTCAGACAGTTGTTTAGTAACTAAACAACAGCAATTTGATCCCAATAGGGACTGTATTGCTGATAGTAAGTGGAGGTGACATTAACTCCTGCTCGCAGTAGAATCAGAATCACTGACTTTCATCCAGGGTCAGGTTAGGATGAGGTATGGTGCAAACCGAGACTCTAGCATGTGCTGAGGTCGTAGCACATTGCATATCTCAGTGGTACCAGAGCAGTCACAAGCCGTGAGTCTAATGGAGGAGACTGGATCCTGTTCACAGCACTGGGCAACCCGTATACGGCCACACTGAGCCAATTGCCAGGGTGATAGTCTGAGGGGTACCATGCTGATTATTTAGCTGTTGTTTCTCAGCTCCAATCCGCTCTTCTATATAATGCTTTGTGATGCTCTATGAGCCATATTTCTGTTTTAGCAGCTGGCTCCCTGTTAGGTTTTTCCAAAAGGGAACACTAGAGGGAGACTGAAAGCCTAGAGGAGAAACCACCAACTCCTCAGTTTGTGTTTGTGCCTGTCCGTATCACCCTCGCCAACTTACTGGTTTCTAGCACCCCTCCTCAAAGGCCTGAGTTCTTGCTCTATGGAGGCTGCCCAAGCCTCTAAATTTTAATAAATCCAATCTCTTTCCTTCGTCTCCCCTGTCCCTGGAATGCTGGCTTCTTTCCTTGTCATTATTTCTGTGTTATTGTCTTCCTTTTGCCTTTTCAGTCTCTTAAGTATCTATTTAACCAATTCCTTATGATACATTGTTTCTTATATAACTGAATTAAGTCAAATAAATTGAATGAGGTACCCTTTCCAGAGATTGTGGAAGTAAAATGCATTACTTTGTACATACAGAAATAGTTCCAACAGTTTACTTGGTTGATTGACAGAACTTGGGTTCAGTGGAAGCCTGCATTCATTGAGATGAGGATGTAGAACTTTCCCCAGTAATGCAGAGGATGGAATGTAAAGGTTTCAGAGGGTGGGGGTGCAGTGGATTTATCATCAGTGACCTGTACACTAACTCCCCGGACCCGTCCTCATTACGTCATCTTAGATACCTCACGGGATGCTTCAAGGGCTAACCAAAATGTTTGGCCACCAGTCACAGAGATGAAATTGGTAGACATTCTACTGAAGTGTTATTTGATCATCATAACAGAAAAAAGTAATCCAGGTCTTGTGGCCAGAGAGTTGACATAAGTCACCACAATGGAGAGTCAAGGTTTCCATCTAACTTGCAAACCTAAGCCAGTTTAAAAATTCAAAGCTCTTTGATTGAGAAGGAGGATGGGTCCCTTAAGAAAGTACCCTGCAAATTGTCCACAAGTATATACTGTAAATTTTTCTCCAAGCTTTTCTCAGAGATAGAGCAGTCAATTACTATCATGACTGTGTGCTGAGGAAGAGGAAATACTCAGAATATGGCTTAATCAGCTTCCAGAATAGATTGGAAGAAAATGCTCAGCTCCTGCAGCCACAAGGCAGACTGTGCTGAAAATCAGGCTCTGGATCTGATTTTAAGGGTGGAGATGATGCCAAGGAAGTTATGCACACTTGACAGATTTCCTCTGTAAATGAAAGAACTTTGATACAAAAAGGATAAGGTCCTGAGATCTGGAATTTAGATAGGTGAACTTGAGAATCTGTGATGCCTAAATTCCTCTAAACCCTCTAAGCTGGCAAAAGCAGACACTTGCTAGAGCTTCCCAGGTGATGCTAGTGGTAAAGAACCTGCCTGCCAAAGCAGGAGACATAAGAGATGAGAGTTGGATACCTGGGTCAGGGAAGATCCCCTGGAGGAGGGCATGGCAACCCACTCCAGTGTTCTTGCCTGGACAATCCCATGGACAGAGGAGCCTGGCGGGCTATAGTCCATAGGGTCGCAAAAAGTCGGACATGACTGAAGTGACTTAGCACACACACATGCATCACTTGTTAGGAGAAAAGCCTTCTTGTACCTGGAGACTAAGCAATGATCTCAGCTATAGTAAGTATCTTATAAAATCTTGCTAATTATTAACACATACACACCTACCCCATTGCCCAGGCAGAAAACTAGGGTCATATTTCATAAGGGTCATATATTTATAAGTTGAATGAAGAAGTAGTCTGCTCCAGGAAGAAATAGTTCATGTGTCAAGGGAATTGAATAATGTGGATCATATATACAGGCATTAACTAGGGGAACATGTGAGGGACTAGGTTTTTAGAGCATTGGGGAGGAATTTGAAATATAAGGCTAGATGGGGTAATTTACTGATACGGGGACACTCATCTGTGACTTGGGATTCGGTGCTTTGGCAAAGACACCAGGACCTTGTCCTCCTAGTCTGCTTGCTGAGATGGCTCTTTGAAGTTTGGCTAGAGCAATCGCTTATAGTAAATGAAGAGGGGTTGCTAGAATTTCCTTGGCATGAGACTGGGAAAGCATTCAGAGGGCTCAAGAATATGAGAAGTTTTGAAGGACCCACCACCTAACAGTTCATGAGGGGTCCTAAAGGATGCTTCTTTTGTAAAGCAACAAGATGTACTTAAAGGAGTCATTCGTATCTTTGAGAAGTTTGATGGTTTCTGTCTCACATGGGCTGGGGTTGACGGTATGAGATGCTGCATGGCAACTGTAATCTTTGGAATTCAGGAGAATGAAAGGATTAAGAAATGGCAGAAGCCACGCGGCAGCCCTACATCTTTGGGGGCAAGATGGAACCAATGACCAAAATGAGTAAGGCAACATACATCATAGTTTGGTCAGGACAATTTTCGCTTGTTGTCCCAGTATTATTATTAATGATAGTGACAACTTTCACTGTCAACACCCTGGTTTAGACAATAAGTCTTTGGTCATCATAATAATGGACAGAAAGAGTGGAATGGCCATCAGGATGTTTTCATCCATAGGAATCTAGGCTGACAGCTAGGTGATGTTTCTAGGTCAAAATACAATGATCATGGAATGAAAATCTAGTTGATTTGTACAACATCAACAAAACAATTTTTAAAAGTGAACGTTGGTGAGTAGTGAGCTGACGTCAGCTATTATAACAGAAAATTGCAATTTCTCATTCATTTTCTAGAGCTAAGACAATTCACAGACCCAGAGCCAACAGGTTGAAACAGAGGGTGTATGTCCTTGAGGAAGTACCCTGTAATGTTATCACAAGCATGTCTTTTTCTAATCATTGCCCAAAAAGGAATCTGTGACATTTTTTTCCAGGATAACTCCCCACAGGAGCATGTAGAATGTTCAGACTTTTCAAGGGCCAAGAATTAAGTAAAATTTATGCAGGCTAGTTGGTAAATGGAGTCCTGGCCCATGTCCATCTCACAGTTTATCTCGTGAATCTGCAGATATATCTTGTGGTAATTTTCTCTGTCCTGAACGTAAAATTGGAATAAATATTCTTGGCACAAACAGAAATTTTACATTTGACCATAAGATTTGCAAAGTAAGGAGCATGATGCTAGTAAAAGCCAAGTAAAAGTCCCTGAAACTGTCACTCCCCCACTTGGCAAAGATAGTAAGTCAGAAGCAATACCATCCAAGAGACACTGAAGAGATGAGTAGCACTCTAAGACTGAAAGGATGTAGGAATGGTTCTCCCTACCATCTCAAGGTTTAATTCTTTCTCCTGTAAAAAGCATATGGCTAATGGGGGATATTATTGGAATATCATAAATATAAACAGGCGGTAGCCCCAGTTGCAAATTCCATGCCAAATATGGTAGGTTTATTGGAACACATCAACGTAGCCAATGGTATTCAGTATCCAACTATTGATAAGCTTAATTTCCATCAGTAGAAAGGATCAAAAGCAGTTTGCTTTTGTATAGTAAACTTATCGCCTTGACCCAGATCTATGTTAAGTTTCTTGTTCTCTGTCATGTGTCTGCATGCTGTATCAAGTCATCTTGACATTTCATGGAACATCATAGGTCTGCTGTATTGATGACATTATGCCAATTGAATCTGGTGAGCAAGAAGTGACAAGAATCCTGAATAATGGCATAGCACTAGAAAGTGGAAGAAAAGCCCCATGGAGAGTCAAAAGCTTGCCATTTTGATAGAATACTCTGGAGTCACTGGACTGGGAAATACTGGGATATCTCCTTCCAAGATGAATACACTATTGCACCTCACACCTCGTGCCACAGGAAAATAAGCACCGTGTTTAGTCAGCCTCTGGAGTTCGTAAGTATGTACTGCAGCACAGGATGCAGCTTTGATCCATTTATTGGATCCCTTAGGAACCTTCCATTTTCCAAGACATCCAGAGCAAGAGCGGGCTTGGCAATAGGTCTGTGATAAGACGCCAGAAGTTTCTCTGCTACTCAGGCCATGTGATCCAGTCATTTACAGTATGTGTCTTTCACATCTTTTTACAGATTTATCCCTAAGTATTTCATATTTCTGATGCTATTTGAAATGTTTTTTTTTTCTCAATTTCTGGTTGGAAAATAAAGTATATAAAAATACAGTTTATTTTCATATATTATGCTCTTCAATCTTGCTAAACTCATGCATTAGTTGACTGGAAGCCAGATTTTGAGACTTTACTTCATTAAGTACATGTTTTTTAATCCTGCAAATATTTCTGAGAGTTGTTTTGGAATCCAGTGAACTTAGATACAAGGATAGGTTCTTGACGATTCTGAGCAACTACCACAGTAACATGAGTATAAAACTCTTTTTATATAAAAGACAAACTTCTTTCTTTTTTAAGCCATTGTCACTTGGAAGTTTTCTGTATTTACTTTAAATCTTTCTATCCTGTACATTAAGTTTGCCAGATTGCCCAAAACCTAAACAAACACCTAGAGACCAAACTTGCCCCCAGATATTTTGAGGTTGGAGAAATTTATTTGTGTTGATTAAAGCTCATCATTTGATGTCTTTTTGCCACTTTTCCGTCATCATATATGTTCAGTGCTTTCATAGTATTTCCTTGTCATCAAAATTGCTTTCAAAGAAAAGATCAAAAACTCACTTACTAGGGTTATTTTCATATTAATGAGGATCAGTACTTTCATCTGAAGAAATTACATTCTAATAGTGGATTTTGCAACAAGCAGGGTAACTGAAAAAAATTACCTGATGTTTTTTTGTGTGTGGGTGGGGGACACTCTTAAAATTCTATCTGTATAGGAGCCTATACTCAAATGGGAAAGATGGCTTCACCTAAGGAGTGGATTTTTAATGATATGCTTTAGATAGTCAATATGCAAATACACAACTCATAAATGGGCCTGCAGCCTGAATTCAAAACCAGAAGGTAATATTTAAGGGAGATCCTATTACTCCAATTTTCCTCCAAGCATTTCTCTGAAACTATATTGTATAATTTTGGCATATTTCATGATCATAGAGTTTCTCTCTCTCTCATTTACTCTGGAAAGCTGATGTTTTATACAGAATAGACTCGAGGCTTAGTCGACATCCATGTCCAGTTGAAACATTAACATGTGACCAATCACAGCAGGTAGAGATAGATAGATAGGTGTAATCCTGTACGGCTCACCTTTACAAACTCAGTTTAGTCCAGTTCAGTCGCTCAGTCGTGTCCAACTCCATGAATCGCAGCACGCCAGGCTTCCCTGTCCATCACCAACTCCCGGAGTTTACTCATGTCCATGGAGTTGGTGATGCCATCCAGCCATCTCATCTTCTGTTGTCCCCTTCTCCTCCTGCCCCCCAATCCCTCCCAGCATCAGGGTCTTTTCCGATGAGTCAACTTTTTGCATGAGGTGGCCAAAGTATTGGAGTTTCAGCTTCAGCATCAGTCCTTCCAATGTACACCCAGGACTGATCTCCTTTATGATGGACTGGTTGGATCTCCTTGCAGTCCAGTTACAAACTCGGTTTTTAAATTTATTCAGATTCTCATGGTGACCTATATATTTTCATTTTGAATATAGTTCTCTGAGCTTTTGATGGAGAAAAGAAAAGATCTGGAAGACATGAATGTGTTTTTTTTTTGGCTGTGTTAGGTCCTTCTTGCTGCTCAGGTTTTTCTGTAGTTGCAGCGAGGTGAGGCTGCTCTAGTTGCAGTGCCTGGGCTTCTCCTTGCAGAGGCTTTTCTTGTTGCAGAGCATAGGCTGTAAGCTCGGGGGCTTCTGCGGCTGTGGCACGTGGGTCAGTGGTTGTGGCTCCTGGGCTCCAGAGCACGGGCTCAGTAGCTGTGGCAGAACGGCGTAACTGCTTTGTGGCATGTGGGATCTTCCCTGATCAGGGATTGAGCCCATGTCTCCTGCACTGACAGCTAGATTCTTTACCACAGCCAGGGAAGCTGTCAATGTTATTTTGATCAATTTTCTTCTCTGCTCTAGCAGCATTTGCTTACTCCACATCTACTCTATGTAGAGGGATGATAAGATAATCCCTTTCTACTCCTTGTGGGATTTATACAAGACTATAACTTTGTGGAGCTGGCAGAGACTCGCTGAGAATTTCTTAGCCCTTGGGATATGTTTAATTCTTGGACCTAGTAAACAAACTCATTCATAACTCATATGTATACAATTTAATAGGACTGCCAAGGACTGCTTGCTTGGTTATGAATTTATATGTACACATGACAGGTGCAAAACATGTTTTTTTAAAGAAGGAAAATGCACTTTGAAAATTTTATATTTCCACATGCCTGGCAAGTGGGGGGAAGCATCTGAAAGGGAAATATCCAAAAAATAGTAATGTACATTGTGAAGTAAATTATCACTGAAACACTATTAACCAATGGATACTATTAATTCATCTGTAACACATGCATTTGTCAAGGACATTTGCTCTTGTCTCTGCTCAGAATACTCTTCTCCGACCTCTCTCTATGGCTATTTCATTCTCATCCTTCAGTTGTTGGCTTAAAGTCCACCTACTTACAAAGGCTTTCCCTGGCCACCCTGTCTAAGTTGTCTGCCCTGTTACTCTTTATCTCATTTGTTTTATTTCCATCATAAAATGTATCACAGTTTATAATGGTCTTATTTACATTTTTACTTATTTAATACCTGTCTTCCTGAGAAAAATTGAGCTTTATGAGGATAAAGAATGTTTTTAATCTTGTTCCTCTCTTAATTTACAGTCTAGCATAGAGTCAAGTATCTGGAATGGTCTCAGTTAAATACATATAGTGGGATAAGTTGTAGGAGTGAAACAGAGTTAGCTCCTACTCTGCGCCAGGCTTTACTGAGCCAAGTGCCCCTGATATACTCAAAGTCTTACAAGTAAAGAAGGGCTTGTAAATAGTAAATATCAGCAATATAATAATAGATGCATACATTCTCAAAACATCCTGCATGTACCCCAAACCTACTTATCAGTCTGCTACCACATCGTCTGTGAGTCAACATCCTGACACTTCTTCCTTTCTAAACTGCACAACTTGATCTTTTCTTCCTCTTGCTTTATGGATCTGGCTAAGAACTCCAGTGCAATGTTGATTACAAATGTGGAAATGAACATATTTACCTTGTTCCAACTACTGTCACAATGGTTCATAATAATAAAAACATGAACAATGATTTTATTTCAGCATTTTATCAAGCCCTTTTACAATGTGCCCACAGGCATTCTTCTGTGTTCTCTTGTAATCAGTCCCTACAACAACTCCTTATGTGTCATGATCATTTCCATCTTACAAATAAAGAAATCAGGCTGCAGAGAGATGCACTCATTTGCTCAAGATTACACAGTGAATAAGCGGGGGTGGGGTGTGTGTTATAATTTGGATACCAAGGATTTGGGTTGACTCCAGAACTGGTTTTTACCTCTGCATTTCATAGCCGTAGGGTAGCTGAACAGTAGAACACAGAGCAAAGACCTTCACAAGAGAAAACTTGGGTTTGAATTCTGTCTCTGTATTAGTTTACTTCAGGTCCCTCACATTTTAAAAGGGCAATAATACTTATATCACACAGAGTTTTTAGGAGAATTGAGTTTTACATAAGAAAGTATGCAACACATCATTGGTGCTAAATTTCTTTGTGTTTTTTTTTTAACTCTTTTATATATTTTAGGTTTAGTGGTGTTTTTCTCTGGTAGAGTAAAAAATGCACAATATTTTTGATGTGTATCCTTGACTTACTGTCTTCTATCTTTTGGCATCTTCTCCATCCCCAAATAATATTACAAACTTGAGCAGGCAGTGCATGTGACAGAAAGGACTGCTATGAGGGGAACACAGTCATCAGTTTCGCCACATCCACCAGAGCTGCTAGTAGGTCCGGTGTCCTGTGGCGATTCTGTACAAGACACTTACAAGTACATTTTAGTAATCTTGATAAAGGGTCTTCCCAGTACTTTATAATAATAGTTTTAGGAATATTAGGTATAGTGGAGGGAAGAGAGGCCAGATGTCCAAAAGTAAAAAGGGTGGGCTCTGAAAGCAGAAGGTCTGTGTTCAAGCCCTTCCCTGGCCTCGTTTGTTAGCTATGGAACTTTGAACAAGCTACTCAATCGGTCTATAGTTTGTTTCCTCCTCAACTAGTGGGGATGTTAGCAGCTCTTAACCCTTTGGATTTTTATGAGAATTAATTGTAGTATATAATAAGTGCTCATGAAGAGTTGATTTTGAGACCTAAATAGACATTTCTCCAAAGAAGATGTAGAGATGGCCAATAGGCACATGAAAGGTGCTCAACATTGCTGATTATCAGAGAAATGTAAATCAAAACTACGAGGTATCACCTCACACTGGTCATATTGGCCATCATTAAAAAGTCTACAAAGAACAAATGCTGGAAAAGGCATGGAGAAAAGGGAACCCTCATACACTGTTGATGGGAATGTTAAGTTGGTACAGCCAGTGTGGAAAACAGAATGGGGATCCCTCAAAAAACTAAAAATAGAGTTGTCATATAATCCAGCAGTCCCACTGCTGCATTACCAGACAAAACTATATTACAAAAAGATATGTGCACTCCTGTGTTCATAGCAGCACTGTTCACAATAGCTCATATGTACCAATAACCTAAATATCCACTGGCCAATAAATGGATAAAGAAGATGTGGTACACATATACAATGGAATATTACTCAACCTTAAAAAGAATGGAATATTGCCATTTGCAGCAACACAGATGGACCTAGAGATTATAATATTAACTGAAGGAAGTTAGAGAAAGACAAATACCATATGATATTACTTAGATGTGGGGTCTAAAATATGATATAAATGAACATATCTATGAAACAGACTCTCTGACATAAAGAACAAATTTGTGTTTGCTAACAGGTAGGGGGAGGGAATGATTGGGAGTTGTGGATTAGCAGATGCAAACTAGTATATATAGGTTGGATAAACATGGTCCTATTGTATAGCACAGAGATTTATATTCAGTATCCTGTGATAAACCATAATGGAAAAAATATGAAAAAGAATATGTATATTATAATCAAATTATGCTGTTGTACCAAAAACTAACACAACATTTTATTAATAAATCAACTATACTTCAATAAAATAATTTTTTTAAAAAAGAGATAAAAGTTACCATTTGCTACTTTTTAAAACTCATAGAACTCATTTTGAAAATTTGAAATGTATATTGATGTTTTAAAAGTTGTCTTGTTATTTAATGTTGTTGTTTAGCCACTAAATCATGTCTGACTCTCTGCAACCCCATGGACTGTAGACCACCAGTTTCCTCTCTGTCCATGGGATTTCCCAAGCAAGAATACTGGAGTAGGTTGCAATTTTCTTCTCCAGGGCATCGCTCTGACCTAGGGATTGAACCCAGTATTGGCAGATGGATTCTTTGCCAATGAACAACCAGGGAAGCATCACAATATTTCTACTTACATAGTAACATTACTCCCAATGCTAATAGAGTGATCTCTGCTTGTTTTTTTCCAAGCATTTCTTAGTTTTGCTTGAGTTATTCTGTAATTTTGTCCAGGATTTTTTAACCTTAGGTCCGCAATGGGAAGAGAGAATTCATGTTGACTTCATAAGTTACAAATCAAGGAATTTTTGTTGACTTATTCTTCCCTTAAAACAAGTTCACTGGCTGGTATGGCAGAAATAGCAGAGTAAACATTCTACATTCTTTCTTTCTAAGCCCCCAAAGTGTTACTATCCTTGAAAACAGCCTTTATTCCTTCAATTTTTCCTTCCCTAATTCCTTCTATGCATGTCTCTGTGAATCCTAAACATTTGTTGGTCCAAGTACTATGTTTCTTAGCAATTTGATTTTATCTATTAATTTGGGACAAAGAAGCAAATACCTTTCAGTACTGCAATGGCATATCAAACTATTTTTAGGAAACAATTTAAAAATCCATAAAAGAAAGAGGGGTGACAGCAGTGTTTCCAAGACTCAAAAAACTCTAGATTAGAGGAATGTGTAAAGCTGTTTTCACTGTATCAGTGCCCACCTGGATGTTCTTGATAAATAATTCACAGCTAATTTACTTGTTTGAAAGATTAAAAATGCATTTGAAGGGCTGTTTTCACTCAATCTGCCTGGTGTTGATCTAAGCAGTAAAGATAATAATGAAAAATCTCTCAAGAGATTACACTCCAAAGGAGGCATTTTGGGAGCCGGCATGAAGCCAGTTTTTGCCCAGGACTATAAAAAGTGTTTCTGAAACTAAGTGCTAAGAGTCTTTGCAACCATTCCCAATTTCTCTCTTGATGTGTTTGATATAACATTGATCTCTGTATTTTCAGCCAAAAGATGTGTCCATCTGCCTCTCAAAGATTAAACCATGGCTGTTGACAAGAAATAGGCATTGGGGAAACATATTTGTTGTTAAAAAGGCATGTTTTCTTTACATGAAGTATTAAGGGAATAACAATAAATTAGCATTCTCCTGCTTTGTATTAAGCTATAGAGTAAATTTTCTGCTGTGCAACATTAATCTCAGGAGACAAGATGTCTTGATTAATACAGGAGGGCATAATCATTGGCAGCAACATGAATGGACCTAGAGATTATTATGTTAAGTGAAGGAATTCAGACAGAGAAAGACAAATGCCTTATGATATCACTTGTACATGGAATCTAAAATATGCCACAAATGAAGCTATCTACAAAACAGAAACAGACTCACAGACATGGAGAACAGGGGTTGCCAAGGGGAATGGAGGGTGGGGGAAGAATGGTCTGGGACCTTGGGATTGGCAGATACCATTATATACAGAATGGATAAACAACACGGTCCCGTTATATAGCACAGGGAACTATATGCAGTTTCATCTGAGAAACTGTAATGGAAAAGAATGTGAAAAAAATGTATGTATAACTGGATCACTTTGTTGTAAGTAAAAATCAACACTTTGTAAGTCCTATTATATAGCACAGGAAACTATATTCAATATCATCTGAGAAACTATAATGAAAAAGAATATGAAAAAAATGTATGTATAACTAGATCGCTTTGGTGTAAGTAAAAATCAACACTTTGTTGTAAGTAAAAATCAACATAAATAAACTTCAATAAAATAATTTTTTAAAAATATCAGAGGGTATAAGATCAAGAGAAAACCAAGAGAAAGTCCAGGAATCTACCTAGAACTATAATAGTCATAAAATAATATTTAATCCAAAATCATATACTGACTGCAAACAATTATAGACCTCTTATTATAGACATATTCCTCAAGGAATATATATATATTTTTTTTTCTTTCCAATCCCAGCTAGAATTCCTATGTCATCTAAATCAAAAAAGACAAAAAGCACAAAAATTAACATTTCAATCAATAATTCTTTGTACATCAGGTATGGTTTTTAAATTATTCAAATGATATAAACAGTTTGATTTGTCTTGACTTTGGGTTTCCTTCTATTTGTAATTATATGTCACCTTGATTTTTTTCTCCATTTTAACTACAGGGGAAAAGATAAATAGTAGGAGAACTATCTTGAATATTTTATTTAGTTTTCAAGCATAAGAATTGAGATATAATTTGTTAATTACATATAAACATTACAGTAGTGCTAGTGGTAAAGATTCTGCCTGCCAATGCAGGAGATGCAAGAGACACAAGTTCCATCCCTGTATTGGGTAGATCCCTGGAGAAGGAAACGGCAACTCTCTCCAGTATTCTTGCCTGAAAAATTCCATGGACAGAGGAGCTTGGTGGGCTACAATCCATGGAGTCACAAAGAGTCAGATACAACTGAGCAATTGAGTTTATTAATCAACAAAATTTGGAATTTCAGCAAAATCATGATTAAAGGTAACTCTAATGTCCTCCTACTGAGAGGAGGAAACAAATACAGACTAAAGGGCAAGAGATACTTACATATAAAAATAGAGCTACTTTTGAATAGATGCACTGAAATACTATCTAGATACTTGTATTTCAGAATTATGCAGAGAAGAAGAATACTCCTTAAATTTATAACATATAATTCAGTGAAATAATAGAGAACCAGGAATGCAAATTCTGAAGAGAACATGATCTAAGTGTGAAGGGTTTCTCAGGTAATACCTTTTTTGTTTGATTTAGTTGAAAAATATAGGCATTGTGTTATATATTTTCACTATCATCATTAAAAATTGTGTTATTATTCCTGTTTTTGTTGTCTAGTCACTCAGTCATGTCCAATTCTTTTGCAAACCTATAGACTGCAGTCCACCAGGCTGCTCTGTTCATGGGATTTTTTAGGCAAGAATACTGGAGTGGTTATCATTTCCTTCACCAGTTATTATTTTTAAAATGCTTTTAACAACTGAATACCAAAGATCTAACAAAGTAAATCACACAATTAAGTTTGGGATCATAGAGTGGATAGTTTGGAGAATACATCTGTATCATATTTTTTTTGTTGTTTGGGGGAATTATTCCTTTTATTAGTAGTAGTATCCTTTCTTTAACTCTTTCAATGTTGTTCACTAAGCTATTTTTATGATTTGGACATTGCTATGTCAGTTTCTTGATGTTGATATTTGTCAAAACATTTTTTTTTCTTATCCAATTTATCTATTTCTAAGTAATTCTGGGAATAGCACACTGATGGATTTACTAATTCTGAGAGTCTCTATCTTTTAGAAGATTAAGTTTGATGTTCATTGTATGATTGCTAATATGTTTGTTCTTGTGTCTGCATACTATTTTGTGTTTTTAATCTATCATCCCTTTCCTTTGCTTGTTTTTTCTTATTTCTTTTTCCTGTCTCTTTAACCGATTAGTTCTCCCTTTCCTATCCACATATTTGCATATTATGTATTCCTTTCCTTCCTTCAGTTTTTCTTCCTTTCTTTTTCTTTTACTGTTGACCATTAAAATTTTTAACATTTGTACATATATTTATATTTTCTTAAAGTTCAAAGTTAATTGGCATCTCTCTCCCCTTCTGAAGACAATAATCTTAGCATATTTCACTTTTCTTCAAGCTTTTCTCCAACTGCTACATACTGTTTACTTAAAATTTTTATTAAAAATAAAAATATGATTTTTTTGTTTATAGACAGCAATCATTTTAATTTTTCATTATGGTTTTCTGATTCTTTGCCCATTTTTAATTCTTGTACACCCCTATATATTCAATTAGTTGAAAAATAGACCTTCAATGTTTTCCTAATGATGGTCATTGTCTTAGAGGTATAAGTTTGCTTTAAAATACATTCATATATTATAGGTTGGTTGTAGAACTATGGTACAGTTACTTTCATTTTTTTTTTCAGAAATCTATTTTCTTCGGCATCTTTTTCTTTTTTTTTTTTTATTTTGGCCACACCTCGAGGCATGCAGGATTTTAGTTCCCTGACCAGGGATGGAATCCATGCCCTTTTCAATGGAAACGCAGTCTTAACCTCTGGACCACCAGGGCAGTCTTTTGAGGCATCTATTTTTACTAAGAAAAAGCTATAGAATTAATCTGATTTTTATTTTTCTTTGGCAGGGTTTTCTCTTTATCTTAATATTCTGCAATCTTGCTATCATATGTCTAGAAGTTAATTTTTAAAGTATATTTACCAGTTTGACATGGTGGAATCTATCAGTCTGAGGACTCTAATCTTTTTTCTTCTTTCTCCTTCTATTTTTATTGAGATATAATTTACATACAGTACTGTGTAAGTTTAAGGTGCACTTCATAATAACTTGATAAACATACATCATGAAATGATTTAGTAAACACCAGTCGTCTCATATAGATATAACCCCTTGTCCTTAGTTCTGAGTTCTGGGCATCTTCTCTTGTCATGTTGCTTTGGGCCCATTTCTCTGTGCCTCCTTTTGTAGCTCCTGTCCCTCAGCTTCAACTGCCTGAACCAAACATATTTCTGTTGGATTTTGTTTTGTTTTGCCATTTTTTGATGGTAATATCTCTGTTTCTGGACCACATATTTCCCTTCCTTGTTTTTAGGTGTTTCCATGTGCTTTTCAATTTGTAAAATCTAGTTTAGCAAGCTGTCCTATTTTTAGCTGAAAATGGGAGTTTTAGCATTGGTTTCATTCACCATCCTGACCTGGAAGTCACCAGAACTTATTAAAAAGAGACAAAATAAATAACATACCGTGGGTACATGAAAATACAGTATGCTAAACATATGCATCTGCTTACTTAACCCCAATCAATATTGCTTTCTCTGCCATAAATTAAGAAGACTAAATTTTAGCTGAGTCACTCTAGCAATTATGATTGAGTTATAAGAGCATAATTTCATAGCCTCCATTATCTACTCTTAACTGAAGAAAAAGACAACTTCTTCCTTCTGTTGTAGCCACGCATTCTGGGAAACAAACTCACTCAGAAGGACAATGCAGATAGTGGAGTGCAGTTTGTTACATCGGCGGGCCCAAGGCAGAGTCTCCTCTTAGCCAAGGACCCCAACCAGCATTTGTGAAAATCTTTTATACCCCATGTGTACGTGTCCGAACCCACCACCCCAAATTCCTTGAGAGTTACATGAACTAAGGAAGGGTAAATACAATCCCAATAACCCCATCACTCATTTGCCATGTGCTCAGACAGTTAAACAATTAGCCAATTATCAATAAGCATGAGGTTACACTCCAATAGGTAAAGAAAAATTTATGGTCTATCTGGAGGAAGGGGTGATTAGTCTATGTGTTCTCTTAGGCGATGAGTAACCTGGATATGATCTTCAAGATTCCCCTGTCCGGGAGGAGACTTATCCTTCTGTTGTCGTTTCCATAGACACTAAACACAGAGTTCAGAGTTCACTGGAGAGGCGGCCGAGCATGATCAGTATGGACAGGCCTGAGATGGAGTCCAGGCCCTATGAATTCCTTCTTCATTTCTAATTCTCTAAGCAAATAGTTGCCATGACTCAAACCCTATTTCCCCTGCAATTCATATTCCTTCTAGATCTTCAAGGAAGAGGAGACCATCATCCCAGATAATTGGTCAATGAAGCCATGCAGTTCTGCAGAAAAGAAACACAGAGCAAGAAATGGCCTCTGATGCAGCAGAAAGTGAGAAATGGGAAAGGTATATAGAACAGAGGAAGAAAATATTTGCCATTTTATAAGTCATAGTCAGAAGAAAGACTTTTGAATTATTACATTTGGATCCTTCCAGGTAGGCTGGTAATAGCAGTAACTGTTCCCATGACAACCTACAGATGATGTTAAAGTTCTCCAAATCACGAGGCACTTATATTGTCAATAACAAAGCCTAAAGAGAGCAACTTTCAGTTTTTTGCTTACTTTTAAATATTTAGCATTATTCTGACATTATGCCATGAGCACATGCTCCCAAATGATTATGCTCCACAGTTTTCTAAAGTAGGCTTAAATAAATGAACTCCATAGAAACTAAGATGTTCAGATACAAAGATCAAAGATGACCAGCCTGAATTCCAGAGAAGGGTCAGTGACAGACCACATATGCATGAATATATTGACTCTATGGCTCATAGCACTTAAATCTTCCCCATCCCCAGACCCCAAGATAACAGTTCTCACACACACACACACACACACACACACACACACACACACATATGATCCTTGAAGTCAGTAAAGCCAAATCTCTAAATACCATCTTTCTTGGCAGAAGAAAATGCATCATTTGTTATCTGATTTTTTCTTCAGATTATCTTCCAAGTGATAATTAAATTAATGTCCCAGACTGCACTGAATGAGGTACACATATAAAATTCTAGAAAAATTTCAGAAAGATAATTCTCTTTTTTTTTTTCTCTTATTTTCTTTTTTTTTTTTCCATTTATTTTTATTAGTTGGAGGCTAATTACTTTACAACATTGCAGTGGTTTTTGTCATACATTGAAATGAATTATCCATGGATTTACATGTATTCCCCATCCCGGTCCACTCTCCCACCTCCCTCTCCACCCCATCCCTCTGGGTCTTCCCAGTGCACCAGGCCCGAGCACTTGTCTCATGCACCCAACCTGGGCTGGTGATCTGTTTCACCCTAGATAATATACATGTCTCAATGCTGTTCTCTTGAAACATCCCACCCTCGCCTTCTCCCAGAGTCCACAAGTCTGTTCTGTACATCTGAGTCTCTTTTTCTGTTTTGCATATAGGGTTATCGTTACCATCTTTCTAAATTCCATATATATGTTTTAGTATACTGTAATGGTCTTTATCAGAAAGATAATTCTTGTTAGGGTTGGGGAAGCCATGGAATGAAATATAAAATGGAAGAAGCTATTTTAGGCTAATGTCTACACAGATGAGACATTAAAGATCAGAGAGTTTAAACAACTTATTTAAGGTCACACATTTTGTGGGCAGAGTCAAGAAGAGAGAACTTGTTTTCTTAACTTCCAGAACAGGTCTTTTTCTATTGTATCACACTGAATATGATTATTTCCTCCCTTAACACAACTGACAGAGTCTGACAGATTGCTAGGCAGGTGGGAGTCAGTAATTTGCTGTGGTGGTCATCCCTTTCCTGTTATTTTCATAAGTGGAACAGAAAATCTAACTTTTGTTGTGCTAAAAACAGCATGCATGCATGCATGCTAAGTCATTTCAGTCGTGTCCGACTCTTTGTTACCCCATGGACTATAGACCGCCAGACTCCTATGTCCATGACATTCTCCAAGCAAGAATACTGGAGTGGGTTGCCATGCACTATAAATGAACTTTCAATTAACATTCTACACAAGTCTGATTTCTCTGTGGCAAGTAATTGTGTATCTTAAAATTCAGACTGTTAGGGAAATAGAGAATCAGATATTACAGTGAATTTGAACGCTGTTTCTGCTAGTGCAGAGAGAAAATCCATGATCACTGCTAAAATTACCACCTCCGTGTGACCTCCCACGGTAGCAGAGCCATCAGCCCCACTTGGGGGTGCTTGTTTGGCTGCAGCAGCTCAGCCTTGCCGTAGTCCAAGCCTTTGGTCTGGCTCAGTTCCTAGCGACGTTTCCTGAGAGCAAATATTCTATCTTTTGAAGACTATCAATGGTTAAAAGACACATAGCCCATCAGAGGCATTTACCCTCTCAGCCACAATTGTTTTTCCCACTGCTCATTTTCAATAAACATTTTAAAGAAACAGACTTAACTTTTACCTTCCACTGGGATCACCTGATGAGTCATAGCACGTTGAGAAAGGAAAGATGTCAAGAATGTTTAATCAGCAGTGATTTAAACAAGGGACATATTTGAGGAAATTAACAAAATCAGCATGCACATGGCTCCAGGGTGATTTTTCTTGCTGGTAAGACTAAATGAAAATCAGAACCCAAAGCAGTAGAAGGCTTTCAGGTCCAATTCATGCTGCCAGAGTTAAAAGACTGCCAGGATGGAAGACTGAATCACTCCCTATGCCAGTTACAGCTGTGTTTTTCATATTTATAATGAATTTCTTGATTCCAATGTTAAAAAAAATTCACTCATCTTCCAAAGTTTTATTCTTATCTCACACCCTCCATCCCTTCCTTTCCCCCATGCCCACTCCATTCCTGGGAATTGATTGCAGAGCAGTTAAAGGCATTTAGTATAACATCAGTTCAGAATGTCCTGATTTAGCTTGATGTAAACATCCCGAGGTAAAATATTCAGAAGGAGGGCTGAATCAATGACTGGTGATTCTTCTTTTTAGTGAAGCCATCAAAGACAAGTGGGCCAGAGAAAGTGCTTGAAACTAGTAAGATAGAACGTATTTGGGAAAAACTATAAACTGTAAGTTTAAAAAAAAAATCAATGGTAAAAGTGCAGGATGTGGAACTGATTTAACAACCATCCATGGAAGAAAAGCTGTGAGATTTTATTGACTGAAAGTTCAGTAGGAGCCAGAGACGTGGTGTGGCAAACGTTTGTTGCATTCTGAGAAGCATGGTGTCCAAGACTAGCCTGGGAAAGAGTTAATTTCACCTTGCAGTAGTTCTATGCTACCTGGATCATCATCTAGAGTTCTGGTAGCCAGATTTTCAAGGAATGTTTCTGGCTGGTCACTTCCAAAATGTTTTTGGTTACTTCCATGTGACGTTTAATTTTCAAAATGTGTGCCTCTGTTCTGAACCTATCTACTGAGAATTAGTAGCTCTTAAAACTTAGGGGGAAAAGGTCAAATAACATATGAAGAAGAATCAAGTGACAAAGAGTGGGCCTATGAATACCCAGTCGCAAATTAGAGATGGATTATTGCCTCACAGACAAATGCTTTCTTCAAGTAACATTAAGTAAGATTCCGATGAAGATGAAATTAATCTTTATTGTTCTGCTTAGGACTTCAGAGCTCATGGATGCAAAATAAGCAATATGTTTGCTTATTATAATGGAAACCAAATGGGAATATCAAAGCACTATTTCACAGATGCAGAACCTATTAACTAGAAACCTGATCTCTTTCAGTATGTGTGGGAATTACAACCATGTTTGTATTGTGCTAAATAAATTGTAATATCCAGATGTTTATACAAACCACTGTACTTGTCCTATTAAAAGGTGATAAGTTTGATTAATTATTGCTAGACCTGAATTTAGCTTGGGAGAGAGGGTAAGATATCCCATAGCAGTGGTTAAGAGTTATTTTCTTCAAGTATGTCTATTGCTTGCTTTGTATGATCCAGGTCCTTCAGAAAGAAAACAGAGGACAAGCTAAGTTGTCTTGGCAGCATCAGGAAAGTGATTCAGGTTTATAGCACCATCTTTTGAGCAGGTGTAGAAGGACAAGCTGACCTGGTCACTACCAGTGGCAGTACAGACAACTCACACAGACCATAGCAAACAAAGGGGCAGTTGTTAATGGTGCACGATTATCCCCCTAAGGCTCAGCACAAAGGGAGCAGGCAAATTCACCAGTCTCCCAGTCTCTCATAGAGAAGGGTCCATCTGCACACTTGGAAAGCTGCAGCCTGAGGCTCAGGCTTGTACTCTATCTTAACATCGAGAGGCTGCCTGCAGTCCTCCCTGGAGACCTGGGAAATGTGGAGGAACCAGGAGGGCATTATGCTAAGTGAAATGAATCAGATAGCAAAAGACAAATACTGAATGGTAGCATTTCTATGCAGTATCTAAAAAAATGGAACTGAAAGAAACAGCGACTAAAAAAGTGGTTGCCAAGAGCTGGGGGTAGGGTTGGATGAAATATCGAGAGATTGGTAAAAGGTACAAACTCAGTTATAAGGTGAATAAGGACTGAAGATCTAACATATAATATGGTGACGATAGTTGATACTACTGTTATTGTACAACTTAAATTTACTGAGAGTAGAATTTAAATGTTCTCACCTAAAAGAGGGGTAAATATATGATGTAGTGGGTGTGGTGATTAACTTGATGCAGGTAATACTTTCCCAGTGTATACATATATATAATTATCACATTACCACAATCAAGCTGAAAAAGAAAATAAATAGATTTTATCTGGATCCAGAACCAGCGATATAAATAAACTCAGTAAATAGCCTTCTACAGAGAAAACTTCTACCGTAGTTAACATGATTAAATCACAGGGAAACTTACTGACCCTCTTCTCTTAAAACTGACCTTTTCTGAGGTGAACTGCTCAATTTAGGAAGGGGAGAAGTTGCTTTGAAACTGCATATTTTTTCCTTCTTCCAGTTTTATTGAGATATAATTGACACTGCACTGTAAAAGTTTAAGGTATACTGTATTATGATATGATTTATATACATCATGAAGTATTATAGTAAGTTTCAGTTCAGTTCAGTTCAGTTGCTCAGTTGTGTCCGACTCTTTGTGACCCCTTGAATTGCAGCACACCAGGCCTCCCTGTCCATCACTAACTCCCGGAGTTTGCTCAAATTCATGTCCATCAAGTTGGTGATGCCATCCAGCCATCTCACCCTCTGTCGTCCCCTTCTCCTCTAGTGAACACCCATCATTTCATATAAATACCAAATTAAAGAAATAGAGGAAAACTTTCCTTGTGATAAGAACTCTGGATTTACTCTCTTAACAGCTTTCATATATAATATACAGCAGTGTCACATTTATCATGTTATATGTTACATCCCTTCCATCATTCTTTTTTAAAAGTTAATTTATTGTGCTGGGCTAGGTCGTAGCTGTGGCATTCAGGATCTTTGAGCATTAGTTGTGGTATGTAGACCCTTAGTTGTGGCCTTCCATCCTTCTTAAATGCCACTCTGTATAACTTAATTAAAGGTGGGGAGAGTGGACTCACAGGCTGAAGATATGAGTGAATGTCACATTTGGAAAATTTCAAATGGTTTGGAATGGTGGTGATGAGAAAGTAAGTGACAAGGGAAGAGGCCAAACTGGAAAGGGGCTGCCATAAAGAGCTTGCTGGCCTCACCGAGGAAAATGCATTTCTGAGGGTTAGGAAGATTAATTTGTGTGGTTCAGCAGCTGTGTCTTAAATCAGATATACAATTTAGAAAGACCATTTTCACTATGATATGGAGAATGGGGCACTTCTGGGCAAGCCAGCATCTTGTAAGGAGACCAGGAGAGAATAGGAAGTTATTTCAATAATTCAGCAAGAATTTGGTGGATGTTGACCAAGTTGGTGGTAGGGATGACACAAAGAAGTGAAGAGAATCAAGGAGATCTTTGAGAGGCAGAACTCGTAGGAGCTGGAGTCTAGTTTGGTTTTGGGACGAGAGAGATAGGGTTAAGGATGACTCCCTGTCTTGGACAGTGATGTAGATGGAGGAGTCTTCTTGGAGAGGAGACTACAGGAAGAGAGATCAAGTCTTCGGAGGGGAAGACAAAGATATTAGGTTCATTTTAGAGATGCTGGGTTGAAGTGCCTGTGGGACATGTAAGTGGAGATGTGTGATAGCACTTTAATGCATGTACCTGGAGGTCTGAAGGGAGAATGTGCTGGAGCTCTGGACATGGAGTTATTGGTATATATGAATGTTAGTTGGAGTCAGTGGAGCAGATGAAGTAATATTGGATGCATCTGTAGAATGAAGTGAGAAGCAAGTTGATCCCTGAAGAACATCAGCTTCAAAAATGTTGTCAGAAGAAAGGAACCCATGAAGGAATACGAGCAGGTGCAGCTTGAGGTAGGAGAACTAGCTGAGTACAGTTTCACAGAAACCAAGGACATTTCAGAAAGGACGATGTGGTAACTGCTGATAATCACATCTGAGAGGTCAGGTAAGATAAGGGCTCAAAGAAGCGCACTGTATTTAGCAATGATTAAAATAGCAATGAGCTGGTCCTCAAGTTTCTTACAACTTACATGGGATTGGCAGGGAACTGGCATAGCAGATACATGGGAAGGCACGATAAAAGCGTGAAAATATGCAAATTATGCTGTAAGCATATATAAACATAAGAGCTTAAAAGGTCTGAATCACGTTCCATATAATTAACATAGAAAGGCTTAAAAATAGAATTTAAGTGAAGTTTTACAAGAGAGAGAAATTTGGCTTGATAAGGAACTTCCCATAAGAGAAACAGAAAATTGATTGCATTTCTATGAACTTTTGTTGGAGTGCTGTGAATTCTCTTCTCCTGTTTCCTGTGTTCCAGGTAACTTTCCAAACTGTGGCTGTTTTACAGTAGCAATATATCATATTTGTGACACTTGGATTCATTGACACATAGTATGTAAAAGTTTTCTCCCTATGGTCACTGTTGGTTTCATTTCATATATTGTTTCCAAGCTTAAGTTTTTTCCTTTTTTTCCCCACAGGAAAGAGTAAAGAAAAAAGATTTACTGAGCTAGAGGGCTAAGTCTCAGGATGGCAAGTGAAAAAGTTGAGCCTTAGAGGGGTTCAGGAACTTGCTACAATGAAGCTGAATTCCTTCTAACAGATGTTATTCTGCTGCCTCTTCCTTTTGTCATTCTTCATATTTTGCAAAGCTGTCACTAAAATAATGGCAGGATTCCCTTTCTTTCCTCCTAATAGGTTTCTGATAATATTTCTTCATTCAAATGCTGTCTTATATGCCTAGATTAAAAATCTTTGCAGGTACATACTGCTCTGAAAGAAAATGAAATGCAGAGCTCTTTGCCTGATGACACTCCAAGCAATTAGGATAATTATAATTATTACCTCCACCATCATCACTGTTACTATCTCACTGGCAGTTTACTCAGACACCAATAAAACATTTAAAAAGACTTTACAAGGTGGTTCAAAAATCAAAAGTGATTTAAGGTACTTTCAGTTAATGTGCTATAATCTCAGTGGTCCAAGAAGGCATGTTTATTTCTCAGATATCATCCCCTCGCCCACATGTATATTTGCTGATGTTTACATTTCTATGAACTTTCATGTTTAAGATTTTATTAACAGGAAATAAAGACTTTCATTTCACAAGACAGATGAGACTTAAAGACATGTCTTTTGGAAAAGGGAAACTGGATGAATAGAATGGATTTTGAGATGTAAATTACTATTTTAATTAGATCTGAATGGTAGAGAATAGAGAACAGAAGTCACTTCATGGCTGAAGTGTCAGAAATTAGAGGATGCCCTGAAGGGGAAGCGGGGAACAGGCTGAGATGCCCAAAATTTGCAGCATCATGTTGTAGCTTACAAGCATCCTTTAGAAGGCTAACATGCCTTTAGCTCATTCTCTTTATATTTTGTTAAGAAAAAAAAATTGCAAAATGTTTCTTTTAAATTTTAAATAGATATTGCTTTCTTTAGAAGCGTGTCTCTGCCTTCTACCTCTAGATTTATTATGCAGCTCCGTGCTTGTTGACATGTGCTTTGGAATGTTTATCCTTATTGATGATTTTAAATTATAAATGCCTTGAGGCCAGGATCTAACTACGTTGCTTACCATAGCAGAATACTATTGGTACATATCTGCTAAACACATAGCAAATATCACTTGGTTTAGTATGCGAAAATTAGGAGTATTTGTCCTCTGATTACCTCCCATAGATGCTTCAAAGTTTGGGAATGTATTGCTACTGTTCTAGGTTCTTGCCAAAAAGGACATCATCTAAACTTAGGAAAAGAGATACAAGAGAGTGAAGAGGTCGAGGAAGAGCCCAGATAGTTGAAACAAGTGTTGTTGTGATCCAAATTGATTTTAAGTAGGTGGTATAAATTAAAAAAAAAAATTTTTTTTTAATCTCTTGAATTGACAAAGGTATGGACTTTGTCTATTTAAAAAATTTTAATTTCTTGAATCCTTGATGTTTGCACTTTTGTATATTGCCTTCTGAGTAGTGAACAGTGAACACTTTTATTTATCCTTTGGACATTCCCTTTCTCAGCAATTAATTCAAAATTTTCATTTGAAATGCCTCTTGAGTGGAAGTCACCCGAATGTTGCAAGGAATGATTTTTGATCAGAACACATCAGAAAGTGTTTTTATATTTTTTAAAACCTAGAAATACTTTAATAGAACATTTTTAGGTTTCTGACAAAGTACTTGGACTATCTCCATGTGTCTTTGTCAGATGAACTCAACTACCAGGGTTGATCAGCCATAGAAAATGAGAGATTTATTTGAAAGAGCAATAAAGCAAGATGCTGCCTTGTTAGGGACTTTTTTATGCTCTTAACTGGTCCAAGCACATTTTTTGGTAAAGATCCCAAAAAGGACTGCCAAAGAAATTTCACATAGAATACATAGAATATAATGAAGACCACACGGTGGCCCTGTTTCAAAACATACTGGCAGTCTCCCTTTCCTGCTTTTTGTTCCTCACCATCTTCTCATGCCTCCCATTTTCTTTTCCTGTGTCTTCACCCAAGTTGGTACAAGAGATTGGTATTGAATGTGGTCAGAAGGAACCACATTCTCATTCTCTTGATGGAGAATGAGATGAGTGAGCAGTTTAAGGCTGTGTGAGAGGTGAGAGAAGGTCTTCAAACCCTCAAGGATTTCAACTCAATCCAGTGTTTTTTGGTACATCCTAGAAGAGAAAGGAGTCTCTACCAATATTCCAGAGGTCAGTTCATTGTCAATAAGACCAGCTTAAGTCAGTAGAATATTGAATGATGGTTTGAAAATTTCTCCTTGGGGATTTAGATTAAATATAATGCCTGATTATTTTCTTTCTGTTTTTAGCCTTATTTTTAAATCAGAAATCACCTTATTGAACATTTCATGAACTCAAATTATAACTTAACCTATAAAACATCTAAGTTAAGAATCAGAGATCATATTTTAATAAAATCCCAATTAACCTCACAGAATTTAAAGTATCCTGCAGCTAGTACAATCTTTGGGACAGAGGAGGGTGAAATAAAATGGTGATTTGAACATGGGCACAGAGTTCACAGGAATACAAACTGACCTGATACCAGAAGTATAATGAACTGAGGCTAACAAGGTGTTTTCAATCAAGAATAAGGCCAAAACTAAGAGAGATGAGAGAGACGATAAAACGCAGAAGTTTCATTTGGGTCATCTAAAGAATAAAATTCTTTTTGAGGAAAACATTCTATTAAGACACTGCAAAATAAATTCATGAATTGAACAGCTGTGCTTTACTTCTAAAAGATTCCATGGAGAATTTATTAGTATGCATCACATCTAAAAGACTGAAGTTTAATTATACAAAATTATTAAAAAAAGAAAACTTGTGTTTCTCTTTCTTTCAATGATAGAGCAAAATAAGTGCTTAACTGGATACCTTCAGGGTTTTTCACAAATTGAGTTGGAAACATCTTTTCTTTTATAGTCTTGGGCTCTGCTCATATCAATCTCTACATTTGAGGAGAGAAAATGCATGCTGGCAAGAGACAATAGTGTATAAGGATAGTGTACTATCCATCACCACTGCATTCCATAGTTAATACAGTATGATTCCATGTTGGTAAAGCCTTAAGCCAGAAACCCACAGTGGATATGAAAGGTCGATGAAATTTATTTCCTATTCTCCCATCTCAAAAAAAGGAAAGAGTCTAAAATATTAAGACCATGACATTAAAGTTCCACAGTTCAGTCCAAGTCAAAGTCAGTGAATGAGATGGCTCCACGTTTCTGAAAGCTGACAAGAAGAGAAGTCTCCCAGTAAATCAAGATTAGTGGATCTGTCCAGGGTCCTGACCCCATTCAGCAACATGTCTGACCCCCTGTCTCCTCTGTCTCTATGTTTTCAACACTAATCATCCTGACCTTCAGCATTCTTTTCAGAAATGCTGACAACTCTTGCCTATTACTCCAGGTCACGTCACTACCTTCTTGTGCAACCCGACTGTAGAAAATCTTAGTCGATGTGGCTTTCTCGCCCCCTCAACCTGTGGACATCAAGGATAGGGAGCCTGGCTGTTGTTGTTCACTCAGCCGTGTCTGAGTCTTTGCGACCCCATGGACTGCAGCACATCAGGCTTCCCTGACCTTTGTCATCTCCCGGAGCTTGCTCAAACTCATGTCCATTGAGTTAGTGATACCATCCAACCATCTCATCCTCTTTTGTCCCCTTCTCTTCCTGTCCATCTAGTCAAGGCTATGGTTTTTCCAGTAGTCATGTATGGATGTGAGAGTTGGACAGTGAAGAAAGCTGATCACTGAAAAATTGATGCTTTTGGACTGTGGTGTTGAAGGAGACTCTTGAGAGTCCCTTGGACTGCAAGGAGATCCAACCAGTCCATCCTAAAGGAGATCAATCCTGGGTGTTCATTGGAAGGACTGATGTTGAAGCTGAAACTCCAATACTTTGGCCACCTCATGCGAAGAGTTGACTCATTGGAAAAGACCCTAATGCTGGGAAGGATTGGGGGCAGGAGGAGAAGGGGATGACAGAGGATGAGATGGCTGGATGGCATCACTGACTCGATGGACATGGGTTTGGGTAAACTCTGGGAGTTGGTGATGGACAGGGAGGCCTGGCGTGCTGTGATTCATGGGATTTCAAAGAGTCAGACACGACTGAGTGACTGAACTGAACTGAACTGAACTTCCTGCCTTTGATCTTTCCCAGCATCAGGGTCTTTTCTAATGAGTTGGCTCTTTGCATCAGGTGGGCAAAGTACTGGAGCTTCAGCTTTAGCATCAGTCCTTCTAAGGAATATTCACAATTGATTTCCTTTAGGATTGACTGGTTTGATCTCTTTGCAGTCCAAGGACTCTCAAGAGTCTTCTCCAAACCACAAAACATGGTCCGCTGGAGAAGGGAATGGCAAACCACTTCAGCATTCTTGCCTTGAGAACCCCATGAACAGTTTGAAAAGGGAGCCTAGAACTCTCTGGATTAAGTACATGCTTTGATGACCCTGGAAAGGCTAAGCCCACTCATTTTTTCCTAAGGACAAAGTAATTTATTTACATTTCAAATTTATTTCCTAAGTTGAACTTCTGGATTTTAAAAACATCCATGATTTGATATTCTTGTGCCTCAGTGCCTACCAGCATAATTAGTTTTTAAAAGATAAAGTATGACAATATACACATGGTCATGGAATAATCAAGGTTTAGATTAAACAGCCAATATAGCCATGGTCACCGTTCATCACACACATGTTCCTACACTAGAGCAAACACTGCTAACAGGGAAAAACAGCCAGATATTATTACATAACACAGTCTAGTTACCAGGAGGTATTACTGCCACATTTTCTGTCTAAAGAGAGAATAGGAGAGACAAAAGAAAGTGTTCTGAAAATTTATTAGGTAAGAATTTTCAACTGTCTACTGTGATTTAATATCTATCATTTATAAATTTATCTTAAGTCTTTCTCTTGAAGCCATAAATGTTTGAAACCCCTCATGTTTATGTAATTGATATGATGGTTTGTGGTTGGATGCTATTTTCCTCCACTCTAGAGATCTAGATCATTATTGAAAATAATATAAATCCACCTGGCTAATTTTCCAAAAGCTTCTTTTAAAATCCAGTAAATTTATTCTTAAATAATGCAACTTCTGACCTGCTTAGTATTCAAAACCCAAAACTGAAATTCTGCCACACTCTTTGCAGTCTATTGATTTGAGAACTACAGCTGCTGAAATTAAACTTTATTGTTAGCACAGAGCTTTCAGCTGAGGAAGCAATTTCAAATTGGTTTCTTTTCTAGCCCAGCCTAATATTAAGTAAATATGTGCCCATAAGTATCTCTAGCAGATTATTACCTAAAGTGGTACATGCAACTTTGCAGGTGCAGTTCTGAGAAACTAAAATCTACTTTGGTGGTGAGTCTTATTACCCAATGGATAAACATTAATATTGAAACTGAATACACAGTTACCCTCAGAGCTCTAAGAGTGATTGCAAGTTAGAGATTTCTTCATTTAACACACTTTTAAATTTAGTATCCTAAGATATGTGCATACAGCAAGGAAATGGCCACTGTCTTTGAGGAGTGCCCCATCTAGAAAGAAGACGGAAACAGAAATACATATAATGTAGCGTGTCAATAAAGAGAGGTTTGCACTTTATATGGTGGGAAAGGCTTCTCACTTATTTAGGGGGTAGTTTTAGGGAATGGGGAAGACTCCTGAGAGGAAATCAAGTAAAGATTGATGAGAAAGATGTCTTTGCTTTATTTCTCTAAAATAGCAAGATCAATTTCCTGTTTCAAGAAATAGCTCTTATTCTCTAAAAATAATAAAATAATGTTTCCCCTGCTGGCATAAACACTAACTGAAGTAGCAGAAATAATAACCCATCATTTTATAGACATTCTGAAAGACAACAAGGAAAATGATGAATAGAAGAATAAGATGAAGAGCTGTGAATTTTAAATAACAAGATCAGTAAAGATACCACCTATTTTGATCTCAAATCTATAGGCAGCAAAATTTTGGGAACTAGAGGAAAGCAACACAATGCTTTTTGTCAATACCCTATTTTTTTAAAGAATACCCTGCTTTTTCAAAGTTATGCTTTGAAATATGATGAACAAAAATATCTCAAAAACTTGTCTTGGAAATCAATAAAACTTGACTTAGTTTGATATTGTACCAATTTAAACTTACATCTGAATTCTATCAGACTTCTCTTCTTAGTAGAGAAAGTCATGGTTACTAGTCTAAGCAAAGATAAATCTCTACCTCAAAAATTCTCATGTCAATTTACCTGCTGTGATACATTTTTTATGTCTTAAAAAGATGAGGCTGAGAGTATTGAGTGAAACTATTTGTAAAACCCACTTTTATCAATTGACTGTAAAAAACAAGGAAAGATGGTACAAGCTATACCCTGTGTCTTTATAACACAAAGATGAGTGACAATTTGTCACCTTTCTACATGATGTGAACAAAAGAAAAAATTAATCTGGATAATTCAAGCCAAGTGTATTTGGGTACAGCACTCAGGAATGAAGAATAAGAATGGAAAACTAGTATATGTGGCCCACAAATCAAAGAGACAAAACTATAAAAGGCAATGAAGCCCAGGGACAACTTTATCTCCCAGTAAGAGTACATGGGCCAAGCCATACACACATTCTTATTTATATGCAGTGTAACCATCACTAGCACCACCATACCAACTAATGTTTACTCAGCATTTATGTATTTTGTGCCAGGCACTATTCTGAATGACACATCTTTATTAATGTATTACATCTCTGCAATAACAACATGAAAGTTGTATTTCCACATTCACAGAATCTAAGATATCACTGACAGTGAGATGCCACTGTTTTATATGCATACTGTTAAGAAAATGAAAACAAACTATGATTTGCTTTCCATTTAAGCCACATTTAGATTTTTAAATATGAAATAATGTGCACTTGGGAATCAATGAAATTCAATACTCTGCTCTTTATTTTACAAAAAAAAAGCAAACAAAAGCCAGGAAGATTAAGATAAGTTTCCCAAGTCATATTCAAGCAAAGAAAGAAAGTGGAGGAGCCAGAGTATTAGCCTGGAAATTAGGAGCCTTGACCAGGAGCATTGTCTATTTCTGTGATCCTGAATGATCAACACCTCTTTGTGCCTCAGCCTCTTTTGAAGCAGGATTTTTAGTCTTGAACTAGATTATTTCTAATATCCCATTCAACTCTCACATCTTGGATCTTTATCTTTACAAAACAATCAGTGGTTTGGGATTTAATGAGAGACAGAAAAAAAGGATCATGCACAGCATAATTTCACGACCATGGAAATGAGAATGGATCCTTGGAAAGAAATCAGACTTTGGGGCAATGAAGCATAGTAGAAGCCGCAGTGGCTTTTGATCCAGAAAAAAACTGACTTCCAGCCCAAAGACCAGTTGTCCTTTAGCTATGTGACAGAGAGATGCTTAATCTTTTGAGCTGAAGTTTCCTCATCTAAAATATAAGAATATGCCTACTTCAAAGGGCTATTGTAAAGATGAACTATTACAGCAAAAGTGAATCGCTTGACGAGGGACATTTGCTCCAAAAAGGTCAGCTCCCCATACTCTCAGGGAAGCAGTCTAAAATAACAGTATAGTCTAGGCACAGGATATTTTGTGGCTATGTGTATTCTCTTCTTATAAATGTCATATGACTATGGTTCCGGAAAGTTGAAAAGTGTGGGGGAAATCGTGTAGTATATTATTGGGACCTAGACATTTTGGAAAGTAACAGTTGTAGACATTTGTTATTCCCTGCTCCACCCGCAGTGTCCACTTCTCCTTTTTCTGGTGATAGTACCGTGGTCACCACGCTTTTCCATTCTCAATCCATGTGTTTGAATGTAATTGGTTGAAACTTCAGGGAGGGGCTGAAAATGACTCAGGCTTGGAAAATGAAATATCTCATCAGATCTGAAGAGATACGACATGGAAAGTTTTGCCACAACTCTAGAGAGGAAGTACGTGCTCTTTTCCCTGGACTTGGAACTTGAATTTGATGATGGCCATCTTACTAGCATGGGAGTGTAAGAAATAACACAGTGCAGTTGAGAACAGAGTTGAGAGATAGAGACACATAGTGTCTTGATGGCATCACTAGTGGCCACACTGACCCCATGTATGACTCCTGCCTTAGTTCAGGCTGTTATATAAAAAGTACAATAGACTGAGTTACTTTTAAACAACAGAAATTTGTTTCTTACAGTACAGGAGGCTGGAAGTTTGAGATCAGAGTAACAGTATGAGTAAGGTTCTGTTATCTTCTCTGTATAATAGACTTCTCATTGTACCCTTAAATAGCAGGAAGAGGGTGAAGGAACTCTCTGGGGTCTCTTTTTTGAGGCACTAATTCCATCATGGGGGCTCCACTTTCATGACATAATTACCTTCCAAAGGCCCTACCTCCTAATGCCATCACACTGGCGGTTAGATTTCAACATATGAATTTTGGGAGGGATTCATTCAGTCCATTGTAACCCCTGTGAACTAATAAGTTAATTTCTAGCTTAAGCCTTTTGGGGTTAGGTTGTCTGTTACTTATTGCTTGAAGGAATTTGTCTACTGGAAAGAGGAACTGCTACTACTAATTTCCTTACCTAATTCTCTTACTAGGACTGACAGAATCAGGACTACCAGTATCATTTTGCAAGATTCACTTGCAAGCATTCCCACAGGAAGTCGGGTGGGATTCTAAAGAAGAGCCATGGGATCTCCCTGGTTCCAGTGTGGGGACAACCTGTACTAGATGGCTTCTAGCATCATCACTCCTTTATCTTCTTAGATACAGTCATGTCATAGTCAAAGGCCATATTCTAGAGATTGCTTTCAGGTTTGTTTTTTTTTTCCTAAACCTTTTAGTTAAACAGGCAAAACTCAACTTCTGTAAAATGGATTGGAGTCAGTTCCATTTTCTCTTGGTACGAGCACTGAGAAGAGGCTGGTACAGATGACAAGCAGCCTGCCAGCCAAAGAGGAGAGGCCGTGGGGCCTGCACCAGCTCAGAACAGGTGAGAAAAAGGACACTCAGTGTGGGGGAAATGGGTCATATGAAACATTGTTCCCAGACTTGGAGTTACTCCTTTTATTTTTTTTAAATTGAAGTATAGTTGATTTACGGTGTTGTGTTAGTGGTAGGCATACAGTAAAGTAATTCAGTTCTAAATATAAATATATATATATATATATATGTATATTCAGGTTATTTTCCATTATAGTTCATTACAAGATACTGAATACGGCTCCCTGTGTTATATGGTAAATCCTGCTGCTTATCTGTTTTATGTAGAGTGGTGTGTATCTGTTAATCCCATACTCCTAATTTGTCCCTCCCTCCCCCTTTCCCCTTTTTGGTAAATTGGTTTTCTCTGCCTGCCACTCTGTTTCTGTTTTGTTTATAGATCCATTTGTATTATTTTTTAGATTCCACATATAAATGATCATATAATATTTTTCTTTCTCTCACTTACTTCACCGACTATGATAGCCTCTAAGTCTGTCCATGTTGCTGCAAATGGCAATATTTGACTCTTTTTTTTTTATGGCGAAGTAATATTAAGCTGTCTATATTTGCTATGTCTTCTTAACCTAATTGTCTGTCAATGGGCACTTGTGTTGCTTCCATATCTTGGCTGTTGTAAACAGTGGTGCTATGAACATTGCAATGCAAGTATCTTTTTGAATTAGAGTTTTCATTTTTTCTGGACATATGCCCACCCAGGAGTGGGATTGCTGGATCATATGCTAACTCTATTTTCAGTGTTTAAAGGAACCACCATACTGTTTTCCGTAGTAGCTGCACCAATGTACATTCCCTTCCCAGGGTTACTCCTTTTAAGTCAGAACTTTCATTAAGTGCTGCTCTAAACCCTATATGTAATTTAGATAAAATCCAAAGGTATATCTAATCCACATTCCTTGGCCAGCTTTTAAGACACTATGCTCTGACCCCAGACTAGTTGTTCAGTCTTGCTTCTCTCTCCATTTCCATACTAACCAACTATCTTAGCCAGACCCATCCACTCCCATCTCTTGAATCCATTCAGTGGTCTCCTATTGCTATGACTTTTATCTTTCTACCCAAAGAAACTTCTTGTTTCTTTTTAGCTCTCCTAACTTTCACAAGGATCAAATTGATTTTCTCTTGTCTCATGAAGCTTTCCCTGACTTCCTCAACCAAAAGAGATTTTTCTTTCCTCTCAACACTTAGAAGATTCTTCTTCTCTCATTTGACCTGAGCTTATATGCTGCCAGACACCATGGGTTGTCACGGAATATGTATCTATTTCATTTCGACTGCTTACTTTCTGAGTTCAATCAAGTCAATCGCGATTGTATTTTATGTTTCATAATAAGCTCAGTAGTGCCTGGCACAGTGATTTGTATACAGGAAATGTTCAAAAAATAAGTTACAGGGGTGTAATGTACAGGGACTACTTCATAATATTTTATAATAACTTTGTATGGAGTATTGTCTATTAAAAAAATCAAATTACTATATTGTATTCCTGAAACTAGTGCAATATTGTAAGTCAACTATATTTCAATTTTTAAAAAATATTAGAAATAAGCATTTTAGAAAATAAAAAAACAAGTGTAATAATAGGGCATAATCTGAGTTGCTGTGTCAAAGGAAGCCAAAAGAGTGACTCAAACTAGGTAGAAACTTACCTCTCTCTCATATAACGGACGAGAAACCATCCAAGGTATGTGGATAGTTATGATCCAGGAGGGTGTTCAAGGATTTGTCTCCTTTTGTTTGATTGTTCCACTATTTATCAGGGTGCTCCCCTTGTCCTTATGGACAATGCTATCTTATTAGCGCCGTATCTGTAGTTAAGTCTAAGGAGTGGGAAAGAAAGAAGTGGGAATTCCCAATAAGAATGTGATTTGGAAGTTGCAATTACAGCTGCTATCCGTTTTCCAATGGCCTAAACATAGTCATATAACAATACTTTGCTGCAAGTGAGGTTAGGAATACAGTCCTTTGCTAATTCAGGCCATTACTCCATCTGAAATTCATGAAGTTCTCTTTATTTAAAAAAAAGAGAGAGGGAGAGAATGATGCATACTAGGGAGCATCTAATAGTCTCTTCCAAAATACTCAGGCAAATTAATAACCCATGGACTAGAAATTTTGAAGAAGTAAGAAGATATAAAATCATCAGGAGGAAAGTAAGGAATCTTATGGATGGCGTGAAGCTTCAACTCAGCATTAGGACTGTAATACAAATTAGGACTATTGCTAGGCTATTTGTAAATCAGAGAAATGCCAAGTGGCAAAGTGAACAGGTAGTGTCTTGTTTTTCCAGCTTGTGGGAAAAAAAAAAACAACCAATACTGTTATTTAAGTAACTGTATAATCCCTGCCTGTGTATTTAGAGAAGATGCCTTAATGTTTAACATTAAAAATAATCATAATTAATGATAATAATAAATTGTAGAGGGAGGGCTGAGGTTGAGTAAGATGCTTCCCGGTACATGATTTTGCTCACAGTCTCTTTCGATAAGGGAGTTGGTGATTGAGTGTTGGATTTGAAAGAGGCAGAAATGTGGCTGTTTGGGAGGGAATGATGAAAGGATAAATGTTAGATGGGAGGGAATGAAGGGAAAGACAGGGTCAGCTGAAATGAAATACATATGACAGCAGACATGGTGTCTGTGTAGGCACTTCATACTCAAGACCCACAAACTGCACTTAACACAACCTCAAGTGCAGCAGAATTAACCGATATATACACAGGAAATTGTTCAGTCCAAGTTCCCCATCCTCTTAAGGATGCTGAAGCATCTCTTTTGCAGATAGCAAGTGATCAATCCTGAGAGAGAATAACAGTTCACTATGTACACGAGAAAGCTCGGCATTAGGGAAACCAAGCCTAGAATTGTAGGCACATGCACTACACAGGGTGGAAAGAGCTCAGGACCTGGTTATGTGACTGAGGTCACAATTGTACTTAGCACTTTGGAGATCCTCGGCTGTAAGATGCAAGATTACTCTGAAAGAGACCACTACCAGCTTAGCTAATATACATTCTCCTCCCTCTTCTTACTAGTAGGAACTCTGTATTATTGGGGAGCAGAATATGGTCAGCTAAAAGTATATTTCCCATCCTTCCTTGCAGACAGGGGTAAGATCATGGTTTAAAAATCACTGCATCGGACTTTTTGGAAATCTCTTTAAAGAAAACGGTGAACTTGACATCTTTAAAGAGAGTTAGGGGGTGTTCCTTCCTAGCTTTCTAGCTTCCTTTCTTCTTCCTCCCACAGGGAACATAAGATGTGATGGTCGGAGCTATAGTGGCCATCCTTGCAACCATGAAACAATCATGAGACTAGAAGCCATTCACTAAGTCTGATGAACAGGGAGATGAAAGAAGCTAAGCCTGGGCCTCTGGAGTTGGACTGGGACTGATTATCTTCAGAGGTTTTTAATGTGAGAGAAAAATAACTCCCTCTTTTATTTCAGTCACTGTTTCCTATCTCTTTTACCAGTGGTACTAGGTTTGTTGCTAAGTTGTGTCCAACTGTTGTGACCCCATGGACTGTAGCCCGCCAGGCTCCTCTGTCCATGGGATTCTCCAGGCGAGAGTATTGGAATGGTTTTTCCTTCTCCAGGGGATCTTCCCAACCCAGGAATCAAACCAAGGTCTCCTGCATTGCAGGCAGATTCTTTACCAACTGAGCTAGGAGGGAAGCCCCCTTTTACCAGTAACCAAATGCAATTCCTACTTCACAAAACTGATATATAAATTAAATGATACCATATATGTAAAGAATCCATATATGTGCTATTGTTTTTTTTTCTTTATATCATACATAGAAGACTTAGTTTTGGAATAAATAATGTTTGGTACATGAACTTTAATTAAAACAGTCATTTAAGGGTGGTTTTTTTGGTCTACATGTCAGGCTGATGAATATTTTAAAATATTATTACTTCACATACACATAATAATTGCAAACTCTCCACTTCTACTTATCAACTGGTCAACTGTCCTTCCGGGTTTTTTTTTTTTTTTTTTTTTTTTGGCATTTGTGGATAGGTTTGTAGGGTCACAGTGCTTAATTATAGTTATTGCCCTCTCTGTTCTAGTCAGGCTGTGGACTCACTCTTTCTCTACCCTGTTCATTTTCCCCTGTTGCCTCTCACACACAGAAAGTCCCTGCCCAACTGTCTACTCAATGCCCATTCATTCTTCAAGCTCATCTGGTTTCCAGCTTATGGTAACCACGCTCCATCAATGCTGCTCACAGATCCTTCCAAACCTGAACTCCTCTATCAGTTAACTACAGCAGACTATTCACACTGAATAAGGTCCTTCCTTGACTTTTAGTTGTTTAAAATGTGAAATCCTTATCTTCTGCAGTAAGCTGTTACTCCCTTGAGAGAGGAGACCACATTCTTTAAGGAATGTCCAAAGGAGATTAATGCACAGGAGACACACAAGTATATCATGTTTGTTGCTTCAGACCCCACACAACTTGGATTGTTCCTCCCATCCCCCAGTCTCACATAGTCTCCAGCACAGAACTTGGCACAGAGATGATGCTTGATAAATACATGCTTAATGAAATTGAAAACTCTTTGCTATGTTTAGGTCATGATACCAGAGTGAAAAACATTCAAATTATGTTTAATCAAGAACTTTCATCTAAAAATTCAAAGTGCCTGCCCAATGAACTGGATGTACTAGGGCAAGTAAGTGCAATTGAAAAGAACACTTAGTTAGCCAGAGACGGACGGAAAAATACCAGGCTGGTCAAGAACCATTTCCAAGTTCTCTGGAACTTGGAAAAAAATTATTTAATCCAATCCAAAAAGTACTTCAATTGAATGCCAGTGAGTTTCTTCCTACCTGGGAGAGGCGAAGGCTGAGTTTCTCATTTTAGGAGTAAGCTACATGGGCATATTTAAAATTTTCTCTTAGAATGGCTGGCACAGAACAATTATCATTTCCACCTATCTCTTGTTTGGAGGAGGTATTTTTATGCTAAGTCAGAGATTAAGCATAACATTTAATTTTCACTTTTTCATTTCATCTACAGCTTTGAAACAAAAATTACTTTTATTAAAAGTATGCATTGAAAAGTCAAAACAAAATGTGGTGGTAGAGTTTGAAATCCAAGTGTATAAAAAGAGTCAAAAGGTAAGGATTTCATTTCCATGTCTGAGAATTAAAGCAAGTTGCCTGTAAACTAAAATGTGATTAGTAGAAATTCAATGAATATTTTTAAGAGGCTCTAGCAACTGTTGGGCTTCCCTGGTAGCTCAGCTGGTAAAGAATCCACCTGCAATACAGAGACCCCAGTTTGATTCCTGGGTCAGGAAGATCCCCTGGAAAGGGATAGGCTCCCCACTCCAGTATTCTTGGGCTTTCCTGGTGGCTCAGACAGTAAAGAATCTGCCTGCAGTGTGGGAGACGTGGGCTCAGCCCCTGGGTTGGGAAGATCCCCTGGAGGTGGGCATGGCAGCCTACTCTTGCCTGGAGAATCCCCATGGACAGAGGAGCATGGTGGGCTACAGTCTATAGGGTTGCAAAGAGACAGACATGACTGATGACTGAGCACAGCACAGCAACTCTTAGCTAATACAGTAGAACATGCAGAGAAATTTATTAATTTATATTATACAGTGAATATGTAGTAATTAGGGGATGAGAAATGTGGATGGAGAAAAAGACCAAAAAAAAAGACAAAATATTTAAAAATCATCCAAGAGCCTACCAGCATAGAAGGGAAGAGCAACGGTAGAAATCTAGGGGCAGACCCACTAAGAATGTGTCCTGTTAACAAGGTGATGAGATAGATTCTTCCTGTTCTCACACAATTGAGAATAGTCATTTGAGGATGAGCAGCAATCAGTACTTTACACTCCAGCCTCTGGGGGCAGCCTTCCTCCTGCATCCTTGCTGGGAAGTACCAGTAGCCTACCTAATACCACCCACACATTTTACAGATGATGAAGAGGAAAGTCAGCAGGATCCTTCATCCTCTGCCTCCTGGAGATGAGGAGGCTGTTTTCGCCTCCTGAAGGCCAGTGAGGGGAACTCCGAAAGAATCACCCCTAAACATTAGAGGTGCTTGTAAGGTGAGCACCAGCACCTCACTCTTTGGCTGGACGCTAGCTCAGCGTCAGGCCCTTGTGTGTGCATCCTGTCTGGGAGCAGAAGATGGTGAGGGGGTTCTTGGGAAGGCATCTGGGGCTCAGAACCTTAGAATATGGTAGTGTGATTTTAGCAGATCTTTCCATCCATGAGGAAAGAGGTTTGCTTGCCATATGTCCCTTGAGGTTTGGAGATGCACTTGGTTTGGAGAACTCTGGAAGTAGGACAACCTCTTTGGAAGGCCCTATTAGTAGCGCTTGAGTGCAAAGTACTTAGAAAGAAGAGTGGTCCAACACCTTATTTTCCTAGGTGACTTAGAGGGCAGAGAGACCCTGGTAATGTTCCTGTGTGTGTGTGTGTGTGTGTGTGTGTGAGTCATTCAGTCGTGTCCAACTCTTTGCAACCCCATCGACTGTAGCCTGCCAGGTTCCTCTGTCCATGGAATTCTCCAGGCAAGAATACTGGGGTGGTTTGCCATTTCTTTCTCCAGGTAATGACCCTAACTGCACATAAAAAAGTATGGGAATTATAAGACAATAACCTTGAGGCTGCCCAGATGTGTATTTGGAAGGTCAAGTAGTGAGGTGTTCAATGTTGAGAAGGTATTAGGAATACATATAGCAGGTGGGCAAAGAGGAGACACTCCTGGTCTCTAGAGAAAGCTCTTGAGCAGTGGAAAGTGTCCAGGTGGAGCCAGTCTTCACCCCAAGAAAATCATGCTCCCAGCCTGTGAGGACCTCACCACAATGGCTGAGATTGCCAATATCAGATCAAACCAGACTGAGCCAGAGCAAAAATAGGGGCTGGTTAACACATATGTGTGGAGAAGGCAATGGCACCCCACTCCAGTACTCTTGTCTGGAAATTCCCATGGACGGAGGAGCCTGGTAGGCTGCAGTCCCTGGGGTCTCGAAGAGTCGGACACGACTGAGCGACTTCACTTTCACTTTTCACTCTCACACATTGGAGAAGGCAATGGCAACCCACTCCAGTGTTCTTGCCTGGAGAATCCCAGGGATGGGGGAGCCTGGTGGGCTGCCGTCTTTGGGGTCGCACAGAGTCGGACACAACTGAAGTGACTTAGCGGCAGCAGTAACACATATGTGAGGAGGGCTCCACACGCTCTTTCGTTCGGATAACCAACACTGGAAGAATTAGTGCCCGGAAAAGGAAGGGGAGGGAGATGTCTTAGACTCTAACCATGTTCCCAACGCTTCCACTCCCTACCGGAAGTGAGCAGGGAGAAGGGGAGAGACCACGCTTTGACTCAAGAATTAGGCACTACATCTTAAACTCAGAAAGAATATTTTTCTAGAAACTAAAGGTGACTGGCAAGGTATAGAATCTCTCCTAGACTTCACAAGCAACCACACACTCATTTATGTCCTATTGAATTGCAAATTCTCAATAAGCCTGGTGTGTGTGTGTATGCACAAGTGCTGTGATAATATGTAGCACTCGGCTGAACTCTCCTGTTGAAAACAACTGAAAATGATAGATAAGGTTTTAAAAAATAAACCTTTTAAAAATAAACCTCTTTAATAAACCTGAAGAGCATGAAAAAACATGAATTATTACTAAATTAAAACTTAAGTATAAGAAACAACTCAGAATGGTTAAGTCAAGGACAAAGTCCCTTTTTGTCTTGAGGACGTTTGCCTCAGTAGAAGAAAATGAGCTGTAGCTTGCACGGCCTGGGTGGCACAGGGAAGCAGGTGAGGGCCAAGAACTTATCCATAGCTTGTAAAACTTGGATCCCAGATAGCGACACACTCAGTGTTGAGATAAATCGTTAAGAGACTACCAAGCAACTGTGTCTACCCCATTTAAAGAAATGAAAAATAAATTTGAAAATATCTGTAAGAAATAGATAATTGTGAAAAGTGATCTAGTTTTTTTTAAAATTTATTTAATTAATGTACTTATTTTTGGCTGTGCTGGATCTCTGTTGCTGTGCACAGACTTTCTCCAGCTGAGGTGCATGGGTGTCTCAATTGTGGTGGCCTCTCTTGTTGTAGAGCACAGTTAAGAATCTGCTTACCAGTGCCGGGGACATGGGTTTGGTCCCTGATCCGGGGAGATTCCACATGCTGCGAGACAGCTAAGCCTGTTTGCCACAACTACTGAAGCCCGTGTAGTCGTGAAGTCCTGTGTTCTGCAACAAAAGTGGGTATTTTTAACAGCAAATCAGACACAGAGGAGAGAATTGGTGAACCGAAAGATAGGTCAGAAGGAGTTACCCAAAAGACTGAACAGACAGAGCAAAAGATGAAAAATATGGAAGAGAGATTAAGAGTCATGAAAAACAAATGGAGAAGTTTTCATGTATATTTAGTTGGAGTTCAAGAGGAGAGAGTGAGACAGGGACGTATCTGGATAGATTATGGGCAGAAATCTTTCTAGAGGTGGAAGTCACCATCAATCCCTTCTAGAAGTCCAGTGATTCCTGAGTAGGATAAATAAGAAGAAATTCACAACTGAATACACTAGAGTAAAATTGCAGAAAACCAAGCAAAGTAAATCTTAAAGCAGATCAAAAGAATTCTAAGTGGAATTACCCTCATACCAGCAAAACAGCATCAGTTATACTGACAGACTTCTCAAGAAATGCTGGAACCTGGAAAAGAGGAAAATTATCTACGGAATGTATTGGGGGAAAGAATGTCAAAAGATTTTATACACAGCAAAATGCTCTTTTCAGAATAAAGGAAAAAAAAGAAATTTTCAGTATCAAATTTCAACAAACACTAAAAGAGTGTGTGACCATTTGACCCTCTCCAAAGAAAATTCTCAAGGAATACTTCAGGCAGACAGGAAATAATTCCAGAGAAAAGTTTTGAGGAGCAAGAATTGAAGAATAAAGAACGTGTTAAATAGGATGTAAAACTAAGTGTCCCTTAAATGTTATAAGCAATAGTAATAATGTGCTTAATGATAGCATTAAAATACATTTAAAAAAAATTAGATGGGGTTAAATAGAGTTTAAGTATTTAAGTCAATAACAAGAGTAATTTATTGGCTTTACATATTTATAAGTTAAAGTATGCATGTTGCAAATCTAAAGTATCAACTAAATGAATAGAAATAAGGTAAGCAATATCACAACTTATGGGGGGGGGGGGGGGAAGCAAGTCCAAATAAGGCAATGTAGAAAGAAAAATAAATACACAGAATAAATTTTTTAAATAACAAAATATATAAAAAACTAAACTAGATAAAATTGTTAGTAAATGCTCAAAATAAAGGACCAAGATGGTCCTGAAAAAATACCTTGTATTTTGTCCATATATATAGAGATATGTTTGAAATACAATGACAAAGAAAGGTTAAAAATAAAATAATTTAAAATATATGCCATATATAAACTACATATATACATACAAACTATAGTATATACCATATAAAACGATAATTCCTTCCCTCCCACAAAATCTGGTATTACAATATTACAAAGAATGGATTTCAAAACAAGAAAGCATTACCAGAGAATCAGGTAACAATATACCAGAAATACTGTTTTTTCAAATTTGTATGAAATATATAATATTGTGGTAAAATTCATGAATCAAAAATGTATATACCTATAAGAGAAAATTAATGAAATTCATGATTATAGTAGGAGTTTTAAGACACACTTCTTTAAGTTAACTGTTCAACACAGAGGCAAGAGTTTATTATAAAAACAGAAAAGAGATCAGTATAATTAATGCATTTGACCTAGTGGGCATATATCGAAAGCAGCACCAACATCTGCTGAATATATATTCTTTTGAAGGGCACAGGAAAGTTTATGAAATTAATTACTGACTCATCCAAATTTAAATAATTGAAATCTTTTGACCACATTGCAATTTAGCTAGAAATGAAAGTGAAAAAGAGAACAAGAAAATCCCCATATGTTTGGACATTTTTAAAATAGGTTTCTAAAACAACCATATTATGTAAAGAAAATCATAATGGCAATTAGAAAATAGTTAACTAAATGATAATAAAAATACCATATATCAAAAATTGTGGGATATAGCTAAGCAAGAAGAGAATTTATATTCTAATATGCAAATACTGGGCTTCCCTGGTGGCTCAGATGGTAAAGAATCTGCCAGCAATGCAGGAGACTAGGGCTGGATCCCTGGGTCAGGAAGATCCTCTAGAGAAGGAAATGGCTACCCACTCCAGTATTCTTGCCTGGAGAATTTCATGGACAGAGGAGCCTGGTGGCCTACAGTCCTTGGGGTCACAAAGAGTCAGACACAACTGAGTGACTAACACTTTCAAATCACTTTTCAACTATGCAAATATTAGAAAACAGGCTAATAATGAGCTAAGCACACATCTATAGAGATTTTGCTGCTGCTGCTGCTAAGTCGCTTCAATCGTGTCCCACTCTGTGCGACCCCATAGACAGCAGCCCACCAGGCTCCCCCATCCCTGGGATTCTCCAGGCAAGAACACTGGAGTGGGTTGCCATTTCCTTCTCCAATGCATGAGAGTGAAAAGTAAAAGTGAAGTCGCTCAGTCATGTCCGACTCTTCGAGACCCCATGGACTGCAGCCCACCAGGCTCTTCCGTCCATGGGATTTTCCAGGCAAGAGTACTGGAGTGGGTTGCCATTGCCTTCTCCAAAAGAGGTTTTTAAAAAGACCAAAATAAACCCAAAGGAAAGAGAAAACAAAAGTAGAATGAAGAGCAGAAATTTATGACAATGAAAATAAACATATAGGAGAAAGAATCAACAGAGCCAAAATTGGTTTTCTGAAAAAATATTATTACATTACAAATTGTGGTAAAAATGAGCAAGAATTTAAGATAGTAGATCTTAAGTGAGTCACAGAGATGCTCACTATCACTGCTTTTATCTCACGTGGTAATGAAGCTCTTCACCATCAAGGCCCCAAACTTGAAGTATAAAACCTAAGGCCATATCATCTTACCAGAAATCAACTTAGAACTGGAATGGTACTGGCAATCATCTCATCTATTATTTAGGGAAATAATAAAGTGACTTGTTTATGGTCAGTTTATATTGGATATTAAATAACTTTAGTAAAGAACTCATTTATCTGTTAATTCATCCATTTGTTTATATGTCCACCCCATTCATTTATCCTCCCATCTCTTCTATTCATTATCTACCTGTTTCAAAATGCAATTTGAATCCATTTCCTGAAAGGACTCAATATTATTAAGATTTCAACCCTCCCTTAATTGATTTATAGATTCAGTGTAATTCTAGTAAAACCTCAGTAGATGTCTGAGGGGGGGGGCTTTAGTAATATAAGCTATTATTATATTTATATGAAAATACAAAGAGCTAAAAGTATCATGACCTCTTGAAAAGAAAAATTAAGTAGGAGGACTTACTCTAGCAGACCGCAATACTTCATGTAAAAGGGTGGGAAAGATACTTAGACCAATAGGACAAATAGAGTCCAAAAAAAGCTGTAAGTATAAAAATAGCTGCAAATATATAAAAGATGATAACGATTATATATAGGATGGATAAACAACAAGGTCTTGTTGTATAGCACCAGGAACTATAATATCCTATGATAAAATATAATAGAAAAGAAATATGAAAAATAATATATTATGTATAACTAAGTCACTTTGCTGTACAGTGGAAATTATCACATTGTAAATAAACTATAATGAGAATATTTAAAATAGCTGCAAGTATATATGTATGCTTGATATACAGTAAGAAGCACTGCCAATCACTGGGAATATTGCAATATTCACTCATGATGCTAAACCATTGCTAAGAAAATTAATCCTTTACTTCACATCATATGCAAAAGTAAAGACCGACAGTTGAAGGAGAAACCCAATAATGTTCTAAAATGTCAACATGTTGCTGCTGCTCAGTTGCCTCATTTGTGTCCAACTCTGCGACCCCGTGGACTGTAGCCCGCCAGGCTCCTCTGTCCGTGGGGTTCTTTAGGCAAGAATATTGGAGTGGGTTGCCATGCCCTGCTCCAGGGGATCTTCCCAACCCAGGGACTGAACCCATGTCTCCTGTGTCTCCTGCATTGCAGGAGGATTCTTTACCCACTGAGCCACCAGGAAAACCCCAAAACGTTAACATAGAATATCTTCATAGATTTGAAAGAGGGAAGGAATCATCTAACTATACATAATTATTAGTAATCCTAAAGGAAAATAATTAAATACAACTACTGTTGACCCCTCAACAGCTAAGGGTTTAGGGATACCAACTCCCCATGCAGTAAAAAATCCACATATAATCTTACAGTCAGCTCTCTATGCCTAGATTTCCTCCATCTAAGGAGGATGCTATCAAGCAAATAGAGATCACATAGTACTGCGGTACATTTTTTTCCTTTTTTGGCCATGCCACGTGGCATGTGGAATCTTACATGCAGGGATAGAAACTGCATCCCCTGCAGTGGGAGTACAGAGGCTTAACCACTGGACTGCCAAGGAAGTCCCATAATCCATATTTATTGAAAAACATCTCTGTGTAAGTGGACCCATGCAGTTCAAACCCATGTTGTCCAAGAGTTCACTGCATATTAAAATTAAGAACTTCTATTAACCAAAGCCACCATAGAAACAGTGAAAAGAGGAGCACACAGTAGGAAAAAAATTACAACACATATAACTGATAAAAGTATATATAAAATTGTAGCATTCATATAAATAATTTATTCAAAAGTTTAAGTATCTACCATATATGAGGCACTGGTCTAGGCAATGGTAATATATTCTAGTAGGACAGAGAAAATAAAGTAGATGAATAGATAAAATATATGTAGTATGTTAAACAGTGATTACTGCCAATGAGAAAAACAGCAAAAGGCATCATTTTTTTGTTGTCAGTAAATACACAAGTACATTGTCACTCATTCACAGGTGCCTGTTCTGAGTCTTGGGTAAGTTGGACCAACCCCATTTTCCCCCTCCACACACTTCCCCGTGCATAGACACACCTACTTCACTCTTCTGCTTGTGGGTATATGCAACTCCATAAAAAGAAACAAAGCTTTTACTTTTAAAATGCAAAGATGTAAATATTTAAGTTCATTTGTATTATTTCTTTTTAGATTCCACCTATAAAGGATGTCATATGATATTTCTTTCTCTGTCTGACTTACTTCACTCAGTATGACAATCTCTAGGCCCATCATGTTGCTGCCAATGGCACTGATTCTTCTTAATGGCTAGATGATATTCCATCGTAGAAAGAAGCAGACTCACAGGCTTAGAGAATGAACCTATGGTTACCAGCCAGGAGGGAAGGGTAGAGAAAAGGGCTAGTTAGGAAGTTTGTGCTTGACATGTATACACTGCTATATTTTATTTTTATTTTTTTTTTAATTTTATTTATTTATTTATTTTTTCCATTTGTTTTTATTAGTTGGAGGCTAATTACTTTACATCATTGCAGTGGTTGGAATACATGTAAATCCATGGCTAATTCATTTCAATGTATGACAAAAACCACTGCTATATTTTAAATGCATAACCAACAAGGGCCTACTGTATAACACAGGGAACTCTGCTTGATGTCATATGGCAGCGTGGATGGGAGGGGAGTTTTGGGAAGAACGAATACCTGCATGTGAATGGCTGGACCACTTTGCCGTGCACCTGAAACTATCACAAAATTGTTATTTGGCTATTCTCCAATATAAAATAGTTTTTTAAAAATGCAAAGATGTGTTAGAGAGGTAACTCTGTATTGAATTTACGTTTAATTTCAAACTGCCCATTATAGAGTATTTTCCATGAGAATACATGGAGAGAGACAAGGAAGAACTGACTTCTGGTGTTGGCATCAGCAGTGGAGGGGGATGAATAGGTGGGCTGTAGAAAACAATGATCATGCAATGTATCTTACAGTTCCTGGAGACTCAGCAAATAAGTGTTTATCCCATTGTTGGGAATGTGTGATGTACATGAAGGGACTGGGGTTGAACTGGATGCTGAAACAGGGCATCCAAGTATAATTTAAGATAATTTGAAATGAGGGTGTCAAAAGGAGCTGCAGGGAAAAAATGTCAGGGTGGAAGGAGTTATCTGCAGTAACTGAGCCTTTGTGCCCATTAATACATAATAAGTAGGACACTTGACTGTCACCATCTATTATGCATTCCCATATCCTAGGTGTGATTATCTGGGGGAAGATCCCCAGAGAAGGGAACAGCTACCCACTCCAGTATTCTGGTCTGGAGAATTCCATAGACTGTATAGTCTATGGGTCGCAAAGAGTCAGACATGACTTAGTGACTTTGACTTCACTTCACTTCAAGGTGATCATAATCTCAGTAATAAAGTAGCTGTAATCTGGAGCAGACTCAGCTGTGTTGGGACTGCTGAATCTCTGACATAAGTTGGGAATAACTCAATTTTCATCCCTCTTATTTAATGTTTTGAGTAAAATAAAACATCCATAAAACAAACATTTTTCATCCATAAAACAGACATTTGCATATGCGTGTCTTTCCAAGTTCCTAGCAGACCAGAACATAGAGTTTGACAAGAAAATGGAGGGGAGGTCCAAAGAATGAGCACAGATACTCATGAAGCCTGAAAGGAGGGATCAAATATTATCAAGGCAAGAAAATGTCCAGTAGAGAAATTATAGGGGCTTGAAATAAACCTTCGCTTATTACATCGTTTTCCTAGGTCCTGGCAATGTTCTCCATTTTTCTAGCCTAGTCACTCTTTCCCTTCCACAGTGTTCTCTAAACAGCTTCAACTGATGACTTCAAAATGAAGGTAAATGTGTGGGGTGAGCCACATGGAAAGCTGAAATAATCGGGAGCATCCTGTGTCTTCTCCTATTGCTGCCAAATGCCTGTGTCATTTGACTCCATTCAAGCACAGAATCGAGATCTTTGAAATACATGCTGGCATCATTTGGGCTGAATATCTTGGATTTGGATAATTTCTCATAATAACTCCATTATTCCCCTAAAGCAAGAAAAAGTGAGATTTTTCAGTCACGGCTATGATAACTTTGATTGCTGTTTAGTTCTGAAAAATCAAAAAGCTTTGAAAACCTGGTATCCCTCTTCCATTAATGTGAATACACCAAGGTCACTGAAAGCCAACCACAGCATGCCTACATCCATTCTTCGGTACCACTGAGCTGATTTTGATTTGTTTTCATCAGTCTGTGAGACCATTACTATCCTGCTGTATAATTGAATCGTTCTATATTAGCATCAAGTTTTCTCAAAATGCATTTACCAACAGGGAGTGGGACATTCAGTAGCAACAATTATCTGGGTGTATTTCTCCCTAGCAACTTTTCTTATGGAATGTTCGACTTATGTGGGAGAGTACAGTCTTTTATTGATAGCTTTTTACTAAATCCTCCTTTCCAATTCCCTCCCATCTCTCTATCATAGATACCAAAAATAAAAACCCAATTTTTGGAATGGGTGAGGCATATGGCAATTTTTCTGTGCATGATTGTCTCGAATCTTTGATCTCTGTAGTCCTTTCATTTGGGGTTTTTATAGAAAATTGTCATTGACCTTGCAAGTACCAGCTGTCCTCTTGAAATATGAGGCTGGTAATGATGATACACAGTACTGATAATAACAAATGGTAGTTCATATTTCAGCTGAGTCGGACTTTTATGCTCTGCTATTAAACCCAAAGTATTCAGTATGAATAGAAAATATTAAAATATAATTCAACTGGCTGATATCTTCTTTTTGCTACTGAGCAGGACATCTGGAATTGAAACCTACATTGAGTCTGCTCACGAATCAGGTCAGATCTGGCACTGGGGTTAGGTGATTCTCTTAAATAGAAGATTTGAAGTTCTTATTTGGGGAGATTGGATTTTTATCTAAGATGGAGACCATTTTAACATGACTCTCAGCTCTGTCGTAGATTACAGGACGAATTCACAAAACCCCGGACTCTTTCATAGTTTAGAATGAAAATTAAGCTAAAGCAGGACGTAGGAATATCAAACTAGCAAATAAACAAAATAAAAGAAAGTTGGACTCAAATTAAATTATTTTGACTAGAAAAGAGAATGTTTCTCTACCCTGTCTTGAAATACTGGTCTCTGGTAAAGTTTTGCCTTTTTAAGCACACCCTTATATGGATCTTTCTTCTGGTCATGAAGAGATGTTCATACTGCCTTGATAAAAAAAAATTTTATGGCATGATATAAAGAGAAAGGATTTACAAATGTTTAGTTTTTCTTTTTTTAACTAAAAAAAGACCTTTGATATGTGAAATTTAATTTAAATAAATTATACAATGAACTTATTTACAAAACAGAAACAGACTTACAGATATAGAAAACAAACTTATGCTTACCGAAAGGGAACTGTGGGAAGGAAGGATATGAGCTTGGAATTAACATACACACACTACTACATAGAAGATAGATAACCAACGGGAAAGATTTAGACTAGGAGGAGAAAGGGACCACAGAGGATGAGATGGTCGGATGGCATCACCAACTCGATGGACATGAGTGTGAACAGCTCCGGAAGTTGGTGATGGACAGGGAAGCCTGGTGTGCTGCAATCCATGGGATCGCAAAGAGTCAGACACGACTGAGTGACTGAACTGAACTGAACCAACAAGGACTTACTGCACAGCACAGAGAACTTTACTCAATATTCTGTAATAACCTATGTGAGAAAAGAGCCTGAAAAAGAATGAATATATGTATAACTCACTTTACTGTACATCTGAAATGAACACAATGTTAGAAATCAACTATACTAAAAAAAAAAAAAAAAAAAAAAAAAGACCTTTGAGAAAGGGAAGTTCCTAAGGACATAGCATTTAACTGTTAACCATTGTGATGGAACTGGGACATGCCTTGGATCCTCCTCCAAGGCAGGACTTATGGCTCCTGCAGCTGGAAGTGCTATGAGTTTAGAGCCGTTAGCTATCAGCTCCTTCAGGAATTGCCCAGCAACGGAGAACTACTTCACTCAAGGTCACAACCTTTATGAGACAAGTCTACCTCGAAGGGTGGATAAAGGCAGGAGTACAATGATCTGGTCCTTTTGTCTCAATGCAGGACCCCTTCGACCAGTCATTTTAGATCCAGAGTTTCCCCTGTGGCACAAGGCAAGGCTGTCAGGTTACAAAGAAGCTTGTCTTCACTTTTGAGTCAAATCCTACCTCTCTCCTTCCTTGTCACAAGTATGGAACCCAAAAGGACACACCAACATTCTGCACACAGTGTCAATTTCAGTACCCAACCTGCAACAACGATAAAACAGAAAATAGAGAGGCGTGAGAGGTAGATGATACTGTTTCTGAACATTTCTGATGAGAGTTTCTTGGACAGGGAAAGAGAGGAAAGCATGATGTGTGCTTGGGTGTGTTGGGGTGGGAAGAATAATGGTCTTAAAGAACCTTAGAGGAGGTAAAATTACAAAGACTCTGAACTAGATGACCAGATGGGAAAGAGAGATTAAATTCTCTCTTTAGGGCATGTGTAGGGTGGAAGTGGGGATCTCCCACGTGACACCAAGCAATTTTCACACACGGACTGTCTCAGAACTCATTTCAGTTCTAACGCCATCTACTGGGAGAGAACATCGGATTCCACAGGTCAAGTGATCAGTCGTTACGAGACTGGCCCTCACCCCCATATCACATGCCAGTTGTCACCTGTGCTTCTGACCTATCCTTCACAGCATTTGCTACTGAATAAATATTTAATAATTCTTCAGAGATGTCTAGTCACTTTATGAAATATACCTGCAGTCTTTTTCTTTTAGCAGCCTGCTGGTTGTTTCCATTCAACTCAACAAGCAATTATTTGTACCTGTGATGTAAAGGTGCTATGAACAGAAAAAAGACATGGGAGATTTGATCCTCTGCCAAGAGACCTGCAGTCAGCTGTAAAAAGAAAAGGCATAAACACATGGAATGGGCAGTGAATGATCCAAGAAGGGTATCATTAAATGGTACAGGGCTCTAGGACTTCTGATAAAGGAGAGCCCAATAAAAATTGGATCCAGGAAAAGGGAACCCTCTTACACTGTTGGTGGGAATGCAAACTAGTATAGCCGCTATGGAGAACAGTGTGGAGATTTCTTAAAAAGCTGGAAATAGAACTGCCGTATGACCCAGCAATCCCACTTCTGGGCATACACACCGAGGAAACCAGATCTGAAAGAGACATGTGCACCCCAATGTTCATCGCAGCACTGTTTATAATAGCCAGGACATGGAAGCAACCTAGATGCCCATCAGCAGATGAATGGATGAGGAAGCTGTGGTACACATACACCATGGAATATTACTCAGCCGTTAAAAAGAATTCATTTGAATCAGTTCTAATGAGATGGATGAAACTGGAGCCCATTATACAGAGTGAAGTAAGCCAGAAAGATAAAGAACATTACAGCATACTAACACATATATATGGAATTTAGAAAGATGGTAATGATAACCCTATATGCAAAACAGAAAAAGAGACACAGATGTATAGAACAGACTTTTGGACTCTGTGAGAGAAGGCGAGGGTGGGATGTTTTGAGAGAACAGCATTGAAACATGTATATTATCTAGGGTGAAACAGATCACCAGCCCAGGTTGGATGTATGAAACAAGTGCTTGGGCCTGGTGCACTGGGAAGACCCAGAGGGATCGGGTAGAGAGGGAGGTGGGAGTGGGGATCGGGATGGGGAATACATGTAAAACCATGGCTGATTCATGTCAATGTATGGCAAAAACCACTACAATATTGTAAAGTAATTAGCTTCCAACTAATAAAATAAATTAAATAAATAAATAAATTAATTAAATAAATCCAAAAAAAAATGGATCCAGGAGGGAAGACTGAGGTGAAGAGACTCGATCAGTGCCAGGGATAGATAAGGGAGAAGAGGTACCTGAATACTCCAGAAGATAAAACATTGATGAGACCTGTGTGGTGTGAGCACAGAATTTGCCCTTTCTGCCAAGATGAAAAATCTTTGTTGGGAATTCTAACTCTTCACTACATAGGACATCAGATAATTTAAAACAACAATTGATGTATTAATTATTGATCTTTCAAAACTATATAGTACACAGTGCCCCCCTGAATTTAAGAAAAAATATATAAATCCAGATTAACCTTTTGTGTTAGAATAATTCACTGATATTTGAATTAGTGAAGATATTGAAATAAAATTGTTAAAAGTAATTTTTTTATTTCTGGGATTTTATAAGGGGTTGAAAAGATCTAGAATCATAGGTACTTGGTAGCTCCCTTCTTTGGGCCTCCACAGCATTTTGTACTTAAATCTTTTTCACACTATATATTGTAAAATAGAAGCTTAAAAAAAAACCCAAAAAACTGACTTCCATTTAACCAGGTTAAATGGTACATGATGCTCTCTATTCTGTCTGTGAAACATGCTGACTGATGCTTATAACACCTACTGCTTAAAAGAGTCTACTCTTCAATTTGCCTTCACAATATTCACATCAGTTGAGCTATTTGCTTACCAAGAGTCAGTTGGGTTAATTCCCAAAGCCCCTTAATCTGTGAAAATTAATAAAAGGAAACTTCACTAAAATGGAGTTGGAGGCCAGAACGGGGATCACTCAACATTAATACAGATTCCAACAGGAGGAGACATACTTTGCATGTTCTGGAGGCCCAAGCTGGAGGAAGAAAAAAGATTTCTCCACCCCTGGCAACAGCTCAGCCAATGAGACACTATCGCAACTCAGCCAATGAAAAGTCACTATACTTCAAACTTCCAATTTCCTGCAATGGACGTTTTATTTATCATAGCCCCTCCCAACTTATTCTTCTCCTTTGTAAAAGATTTTCCTCTCTTTAGTAGTTTTACCTAGACTTGCTTGTGGTTCACCATAGTTGTGTGTCTCTAGTTGCAAATCTGAAACTACTATTTTTTAATAAAACTGTTTTGCTGGTAAAAAGAGCTTGCTGAGTTTTTTGCTTGTTTGTTTGTTTTAGGCTAGCAAGTCCAACTGTACTTGTTATCTCAATAATATATTTTAACTATCAGGTATGTTAATAAAATATAGGCACCAAAGGGTCATTTCTAAGGAGGGGGGGGGAAATGGATGATTTAGAAACTATTAGTAAAGCCAAGCCACTAAAAAGACCCTGTTGAAATAGATGTGACATCATTATTTTTAAAAACTGGGTAAGGGAATCAGACATTATTTTGCACTCAGCTTGATGGAAAATGCCTTTAAATTCCTGCTCCAATTTAAAGAATTTGAAACTGGATGTATTTATACACTAAGTGATGGGACCATACTTTTGGGGACTCCACATCAAAATATTGGTGATAATGGATGGACCTAGAGATTATCATACTAAATGAAGTCAGCAGAGAAAGACAAATATCATACCGCTTATATGTGGAGTCCAAAATATAATACACTATATATAAAATAGATAACCAACAATGAGCTACTGTACAATGTGCTGCTATATAGCACAGAGAGCCAGAGAACTATGCTCAATGTTTTGTAATAACTACAGGAGAAAAGAAAATGGAAAAGAATATATATATACACACACACATATATATACACACATACACATATATATGTTAAGATATATGTTATGTATATATATGTTAAGATATATGTTATATATGTATGTATGTTAACATCTATATACATATATATGTTATATATACTAAAATGCCATGATCTTGTTTTCTGGATGTTGAGCTTTAAGCCAACTTTTTCACTCTCCTCTTTCACTTTCATCAAGAGGCTCTTTAGTTCTTCTTCACTTTCTGCCATAAGGGTGGTGTCATCTGCATATCTGAGATTATTGATATTTCTTCCAGCAATCTTGATTCCAGCTGTGCTTCTTCCAGCCCAGCGTTTCTCATGATGTACTCTGCATATAAGTTAAATAAGCAGGGTGACAATATACAGCTTGATGTACTCCTTTTCATATTTGGAACCAGACTGTTGTTCCATGTCCAATTCTAACTGTTGCTTCCTGACCTGCATGTAGGTTTCTCAAGAGGCAGGTCAGGTGGTCTGGTATGCCCATCTCTTTCAGAATTTTCCACGGCTTGTGGTGATCCACACAGTCAAAGGCTTTGGCATAGTCAATAAAGCAGAAATCGATGTTTTTCTGGAACTCTCTTGCTTTTTCAATGATCCAGCGGATGTTGGCAGTTTGATCTCTGGTTCCTCTGCCTTTTCTAAAACCAGCTTGAACATCTGGAAGTTCACGGTTCACATATTGCTGAAGTGTGGCTTGGAGACTTTTGAGCATTACTTTACTAGCGTGTAAAGATTCAGTTACATATAACTGAATCTTTTTGCTATACACCAGAAACTAGCACAACACTGCAAACCAGCTATGCTTCAATTAAAAACAAGAAAAAAATCTCAAATACTGGTGAATCAACATACATTATTTGTATTAAGTGAGAAAAAAATCACTATGTGTGTATCATACTTTAAGTAACCTGTTTTAATTTATTTGTTTCTATTAACTGACTAACTACCTGTCTCAGTTACAAGTGAATCCACTATCTTGTAATCACTGGTTTACAAACTCCTGTGTGGTTGAGGCAGCCACCTAAGGTCAAAAGTTCTGAACTGAGTGAGCTGAGCTGAACTGAGCTGAACTGAGCTCCCAGTGTCAGAACACTGGAGACAGGATCAGAGATCAGAGTGGGCCGCAGAGGAAAGACAAGCCGGGGCTCATTACTTTGAAACATCCTGAACTGGTACAATTTTATAGTAACATTTTGTTAAGTAAAGCATTAAATAAGCCTACCATGTGTTACCACCAATATTTTATAAGAACAATGTAATCTTACAAAAAAAGTAATAACATCAGTTAATAGACATTCGTTTAAGTGGACTATTATTCTGTTGTCGTTCAATCACTCATTCATGTCTGACTCTTTGCAACCCCATGGGCTGCAGCATGCCAGGCTTCCCTGTCCTTCACTATCTCCTGGAGTTTGCTCAAACTCAGGTCCATTGAGTTGGTGATGCCATCCAACCATCTCATCTCCTGCCATCCCCTTCTCTGCCTGTCCTCATTCTTTCTCAGCATCAGGGTCTTTTCCAATAAGTCAGCTTCAGCATCAGTCCTTCCAAAGAATGAATACTCTCAATACTGTCCTTATTCTGCCCATTTTGCCTCAACTACATCAAAACCTTCATTCACAGTCTGTGCTGATTCAAAGACTGGAATTCCTGAGGTCCTAAGAGTGTTGGTTGTTTAATGCAGTGTTGCTAAACTTGAATAATATGTATTTTCAATTTAAATGGAAAGGCATGCCTGCAGATACACCCCTCCCCATGCCGCCTTACACTACTTTATTATAATGTAAAAAATATGCACATATTTTATGTGAATATAAAAGAAATACCTGCTCATACCTTTTATCCAACTGAAAACAAAAGCAAGTTTGCAAATTACATACTAACAAAACTGTAAAATCATTAAAATTCAAATTAACAGCACCAATTTAATATGATATATGAGGTTGTGTTTCTGCAACTACATTGCTAATGTAGGCTTTAATATACAAGGTTGCAGCCTCAGGTCAGGTTCTATATATAATTGACTTTCATATTTTGAATTCAACCATACTAATGCAAGATAAAATACGCTTTCCCCTAAGTATGATTTTGTTTCCTAATTCAGAATAAACAATCTTCCTGTAGAATCAAAACTCTTCCAATGAACAATGAACCTAGAACAATTGTCATGGAATGTCAGTTCTGTAAATTGTTCAAGATAATTTTAACATTGTAGCATTAATTGTGGATCTCTGCATGGGTACTTAATCCAGTTATTGAAATAATGAATACTTCATGACATATTTATTGTTAATGAATTTTTCCGGGTTAGTAATCAAATAATACATCTACTTATAAAATAAACATGATACCAGATGCTACAGTACAGGTTATTTTCTTCTTTTGGTTTTCTATATCCACACTTTCATATTTCACATGACCCAATGCTCTCACCACTTTCCTCTACTGTTTAACAGTGAAATCTTCAGTCAGGCAGCACTCCATGATGCCATTTGCTGCAAACACAATCATAAATACAAACACAAGCTCAGGCACTTGGTTTACAAGCAATTGGTCAGTTAGAATGTCATCATTTTGATGTCAGAATATGCTTTCATTAATTTTTAAATTTATCAGTGGAATAAAAACATAAACAACTTTTGCCAAAAACTGATATTCCACAGACCATATCCATGGCTCTCTCAGGGTTCCAAAGACTAGTTTTTAAAATTCTGGTCCAAGGCATATAAAGGGAAGAAGGCCAATGAAATAAAAAGGATTGGGGGTTTTCACAAACTTTCTAGAATAAAGCGTCAATTGTCAATCACTTTTAAATTTAAAAACAAAGGAATAAGGTGGGGTGATACAAGAATGGAAAATAAACTTAGAGTGAAAGATTCCTGGGACAAAGACTATAAGCAAAGAGGAAGTCAAGAACTAAAGACAAAGGGTATATTCCGAAGGAAAGACCCAACTGATGGGAGAATTTGACAGGTAAGCCCAGCAGGACCTAAGCGCAGCAGAGCCAGCAGGGCCTGGGTGCTTAGGAGTTCACCCTGAAAGCTGTCAGATGGGCAGGAGTCACCGTGGCTCCTAACTCTCTGTGGTTCTTTCCAGTTCGGTGTTCCTACCCCCAGGTATTAAGAAAAGGCACTGACACCATGTCAGTTTTCCTCTCAGGTTGTGAACGTCTGAAGAGCTGGAGCATTGTCATTAATCTCTATTCCTCCACCACCACACAGCCTCAGATACACAGTACAGCTCCAGTAAAACATGTGCAATGAAAGCATCCCTAAATTGGAAGGAAACTTAAAGGCCTCTAGACCAGGACAAATTCCAAGCTACTGATTAGGAGGTAAATTTTAACCTCTAACAAGAGCTACTGTTTCATGAAGGCAGGAATATTGTGATAGCATTTACTGTGCATTTACTCTCCAAAACCAGGTCCTTCTGATTCTAGAGACTGAATTGTTAAGCATTTTGTTATAAAATCTCCAAACACACTTGAAGTCATTAGTCAAGTTACTAATGTTTTTAAAAATTTATTTTTAATTGAAGGATAATTGCTTTACAATATTGTGTGGGCTTCTGCCATACATCAACATGAATCAGCCATAGGTATACATATGTCCTCTTTCTCTTGAACTCCTTCCCAAGTTACTAAAAGTTTAACTTTAGACTAATCCACAGGATGGGCATAATGGTGGGGCTGACCAGCTCTCCACCAACATTCTTACTCCCCTTTGTATAACATAGAGTTATTGGAAAGTGGCAAAGTGGCTGCCTAGCCACAGACTACATTTCTCTATTCCACGCATATCTAGATGAGGCCATGTGAGGATGGAATGTGAATGCAATTTCTGCATGGTGTTTCTAGAGCAGGGCTTTAGGAAGTACTGTACCTTCTCCACACTCACTTTCATCTTCTTCCAGCTGGATTCAGGTGACAATTGTTAGATCCTAGGGCAGTGGTCAGCAAACATTTTCTGTACAAGTTCAGAAAGCAAATAATTTAGGCTTTGCAGGGCATATCTCTGTTACAACCATTCAGCTCTACCATTATAATATAGCCACAGACAATACGTAAATGACTGGGCATGGCTATGTTTCCATAATATCTTATTTACAAAAGCAGGCAGTAGTTCCGATTTGGCCCACTGGCTATAGTTTGCTTATTTCTGCTCTAGAGAATGGTGGAACAGCAATACTGAAAGCTGTGTATTTTCCATTCTTTTTTTATCCAAATGAGAGCTTCGATGGCATATATCCTGTCTCTGCTCTGCCACTGCACATTTTCTTTTTCAGTTTATAGACTGCCTGACCTAAAGACCATGAGACCTGGTAAAGAGAAATATGCATCACCAAGAGATCGTGGAGTTGAGGTGACTGCAGAAAGTGGATGGTACTGAGGCTTAACTTTTCTGGGGAGCAGTAAGTGTGTCCTACGGGTACAAAGAAGGGTGAGCACAGATATTTGGCATTAGAGGAGCAGATTGTGCAGAGAGCTAGGTGAACATAAGTTTGAGTACCCTGTTCAGAGCATGGAGTTTTCCCCAGGAAGGGACAACTTTCTCTGCTGCTCTTACATCATAATGTGGGTAGGTGACTAATTCTCACCAAAGGAAGGTTTGTGAAAATGATATGCAGCATTTCTGGGCCAAGGCTTATAAGAAGTGGATTGTTTCCTTATTTCCCCATCCTTCTCCCTTCTGTTGGCTAGATGCAGATAACAACAATGAGGACTGACAGAATGATGGAACGACAAGATAGAAGAGCTGCCTGCTGATCAGGAATCCTGTGTTGTATTGATATATGAGCAAGAAATTAACTTCTATGGTATTTAAATCACTTTCAAGTTTTAAGTCTATTTCTTATGTACCTAGTGTTACTCCAACTAATATAGAAATTAGAATAATTACTGGATTTTTTTTGGCCTCACCACAAGACTTGTAGGATTTTATTTTGTTAAGCAGGGATTGAACCTGGGCCTCAGGAGTGAAAGCTCTGAGTCCTAACCATTGGACTACCAGGGAATTCCTGGATTCTTTATTGTTGGGAGCATTAAATGAGGTAAAGCACTTAATACAATCCTGGAATATTTTGATGATTAATTTTATGTGTCAACTTGTCTGGGTCACTGGGTCCCTAGATATTTGGTCAAATGTTTTTCTGGGTGTGTCTCTGAGGTTGTTTTTGGTGTGATTAACATTTGAATCAGTAGGCTGAGTAAAACAGATTATGGATGGGCCTCATCAAACAGTTGAAAAAGACTTGAGTAGGAAAACAAAGACGGACCCTCTCAGGAGCATGAGGGAACTCCCACTGCCTGACTGCAAAAGCTGGGGCATTGATCTCTTCCTGCCTTTGGACTTAAACATCAGCTCTTCTCAGATCAGCCTTTGGACTGGAATTTACACCATCAACTCTCCTGGTCCAGGCCCTCAGACTTGGGCTGCAGTTGTGCCAGTGACTGTCCTGGATGTCTAACTTGCTGACTGCAGATATTGGGACTTCCCAGCCTGCATAGTCATGTAAGCCAATTTCTTGTAGTAAATTTCTTTCTATACACATACATCCTGTTGGTTCTGTTTCTCTGGAGAACCTTGAGTAATACACATATATTAATTGTGCAATAAATATATTGATGCATTCATTCTATTTCTTAGTACAGCAATTAAATCCTATTTTCTCATCTCCTACTTCATATCTGCTTGCTTTTATTCCTCGTTTATGTGGCAGAGGATATTTGCTTCATTCTGGCCTCTTTAAAGGGATCTTTCTTGCCCAAGTAAGAGTGCACTAAAAGCTTATAAAACCTAGCCTTGGATATTAGCTTTGGTCTCTGGAAATCATCCAGAACATATCTCGGTGTATTTTATTCCCATGCATAAATCTTTGTCATCTTCCATCGTTTAACAACCTTCACTGGGCAGTCTACTGCCTTGATCCAGATTTTTACTTCAGAATCTGATCTTGTACACTGAAGAATACGCATCTCACCTCTTGTGCTCCTACACCTCACACCCACTCCTGGGCCCTCTCCACCATCCCAGCCCCACGTCCCATATCCATGTCCAGAATCTCTTGGGAAAAAAAGATTTTTGTGCTCAGTGGATTTAAAAGTGGCTCCCTACTGCATTTAGTAGAAGACTGATACGTCCAATAGAATCAAGGACATCGTGTAGCTTTCATGGATCATGCTCTTATCCAGGAAACTTTGAAACTTGACCAAATGACTTTACTGTGTAAATAAATAATTGTTACCTACCCCATGTTGGAAGCTGCATCTTGGAAAACCTATCAAGATGTCAAAAAACAAGTGGAGTCCCTTGTGTGCTGTGCACTCAGTCCCTTCACCCGTTTCCAACTCCGTGTGGCCCCATGGACTGTAGGCCCCAGGCTCCTCTGTCCATGGGGTTATCCAGGTAAGAAGACTGAAGTGGGTTGCCATGCCCTCCTCCAGGGGATCTTCCCCACCTGGGGATCAAACCTGTATCTCCTGTGTCTCCTACATTGCAGGTGGATTCTTTCCCTACTGAGCCACCGAGGAAGCCCCTTGGAGTCCTTTATCCATTACCAAAATTCCCCCTTTATCTCCACCCTCTCCAGTTTAAAGATGTTAGCAACTTGAAGGCAGGAATCTCGGCTTGTTTGCTGATGTTTTCTCAGCCTAAGAAAAGCTTTTAGCACATAAACATTTGTTAAATTAGTAACTACAGATCCTTGCACCTCATACCCTTTTCTTCACCTGGAAATTTGGCCACCGGCACTACTTGTACCTTCATTAAGTCTCCGTTTCACTTCTGCCCCATTCACTAAAAGTTATCTAAGTTGGCAACAAATGAAGAAGCAGGGGAACTACCCTTGTGTGAAACTGTTAGTCACTCAGTCATGTCTGACTCTTTACGACCTTGTGGACCATAGACCACCAGGCTCTTTATCCATGGGATTCTCCAGGCAAGAATACTGGAGTGGGTAGCCATTCCCTTCTCCAGGGGATCTTCCCAATCCAGCGATTGAACCCGGGTCTCTTGCGTTGCTGGCAGATCCTTTACTGTCTGAGCCAGTGGATCATATATACCTTTGTGTAGTTAGTTCCAATGTGTGACTAAACAATGGATCTAGAACCTGGTTCCAGCAAAGCAGACATATTTACTTTCATTGCTCAAAGCCAAGGATTTCTGCAAGTTCAAAGACACTAATATGTTGGTGGTCCCTCAGACCAACTCCCACTAGTGCAGTGGGGTCCTGTTAGGATTACTAATGCTTAGGATTACAATATCATCTGAGACAATTATTCTCATTAGTACTAATCTAGAGAGCTGGCTATAGACCAACTCTGTAACATTTTGATGAGCATGAAGAAGTAAGACTTTCATGCAATCTACAGCTTTGGGCAAAGCAGAAGGAATAAGTGATGACAGCCTTGCAGAAACACTTCAACTAACTCACATATTTGGTGACAATTATTCAGCTGGTCCAGCATCCCTGCCTTCCAGTGAGTCATAAAGGGGATACTCCATGACTTTCTGGAATGGAAGGTTTCTTTATGCACATGAATTTTAATGAATACTCGGTTCAGTGTTACAGCTGGGTCATCTTATTCTGTCTAAAATAGATGAGTCAATGATATCTGAAAAAGCGACTGCTATTTTAACATGTTCTACAGAATCAAGAATACCAGTTTATTCCAAGATTTTTGTGGCTGTGAGACTTCTAGGGTTTTCTGGTGATCTACCTCTCATGTCTCAAAGCCAATGGTTCTCCAGGTGTATTTTCCACACTAGCACCATCATTTTGGAACCTGTTACAAATTTGCAATTTCAGGCTCCATCTCAGACCTTCTTAATCAGAAACTGGTGGGCAAGCCCAGCAATGTGTGTTTAAGAAGCCCTTCAGATAAATCCGATACTTGCTTAAATTTGAGAACCACTAACTTGACTATATTTGGAATTCGTTACATTGAGCAAAGGGTTTTCTTGGCACCTAGACATGACTCACAGTCATTGAACATCTCATCCTTTCAGCTCTAAATCTTACCAACTCTGGTTATTCATTAGCTTTAATGATACATTATTGGAGGAAAGAACATTCTTTCAGAAGCAGATCTAAGCTCTGGTGGCCTCTGCCCTGTGATTCTTCTAAAGTTGATCTCAGCCTAGGCCAATTACTCTGTGGGAGAAAGTAGTATTAGGGGTTACAGCTGCCTTTCAAATGTGTGGGCACTCCCCTAAGGGCTCCTGAGTGCTGTCTGAGACAACCGGAAATGATGGAGGCAAATGTACACTGTTTATGCTGATTGCAACAGACCCATTCAAGCTGATACCTGCATCACATGCTCAGCAAACAGATCTGCCTGACTTTAGTATGAAAAACAAGGTCAGGGGACAGAAGACTCAACCCCAGGAAATCCTCTGACCCCTGAAGATAATGTGCCTAGGCAGCAGTGCTGGGCAGAAATCCAGTTCTACATTCTGATGGCCCTTCGGCAGGGAAGTATGGTAAACCTTTACATCCAGACCAAGTATGTCTAATGCCTAGAAACCCTTTCAAATTTATAATGCAATCTATCAGGATCTTTGATGGTATCTAACTTGATCTGAAACCCTCTTCTAATCCTTCCCTGTCATATCTATCACGAGTCAAGGGACCACTGGACATGCTCACAAACTCAGTCCCTGCAATATCATGACCTTCACTTCTCCAACCTCCCCCTTTTTCCCCTAGCCACAGCTTCATCCTGTAGATGGGGCACCTTCTCCATGAGAATGACACATTCCTTTTCTATATATATATCCCCCACCCCAATAGGACTGTCTCTGCACAATACTATTGCTATTTTGTTCATTTTCTATCTTTTGTGGCTTAGTTGTCTGGTTCATATTTGTCGTCCTTCATCTGTCTTCTCAGCGCTAATTTACTGCAAATATTGGTTGAACATATAGTATATTTTTGGGGCTTCCCCAGTGGCTCAGCGGGTAAAGAATCCGCCTGCAATGCAACAGACACAAGAGACACAGGTTCAGTCCCTGGGTTGAGAAGATCCCCTGGAGAAGGAAATGGCAACTCACTCCACTATTCTTGCCTGGAAAATCCCATGGACTGAGAAGTCTGGCAGGCTACAGTCATGGGGTCGCAAAGAGTCAGACGTGACAGAGTACGGTGCACAACAAGTATACATCCAACATTAAGAATATAGAAATAAATAAGGTTATTTCTTCCTGCCCCACTCTAGATTTGAACCTATTTACTGAGTACTTGCTATGCGCCAGGCCCTAGGATGATAGATTTATATACATGTACAACATTGAACATGTTGGCCTTTGAACATAAGTCTACTTACACCAGAATTTGTCTCAATTGTAAATACTACAGTACTCCACAATCCGTGGTTGGTTGAATCTGTGGATGCCAAATGATGGCGGCTGCTGCTGCTGCTGCTAAGTCTCTTCAGTCGTGTCCAACTCTGTGCGACCCCAAGACGGCAGCCCACCGGGCTCTGCAATCCCTGGGATTCTCCAGGCAGGAACACTGGAGTGGGTTGCCATTTCCTTCTCCAATGCATGAAAGTGAAAAGTGAAAGTGAAGTCGCTCAGTCAGGTCCAACTCTTCGAGACCCCATGGACTGCAGCCCTCCAGGCTTCTCTGTCCATGGGATTTTTCAGGCAAAAGTACTTGAGTGGAGTGCCATTGCCTTCCCCAAATGATGGCTAGGAGGAACGAAACAGGGTATAAAGATCTGATTCTAAGTTATACATGGATTTTCAAGTGTGCAGAGGATCGGTGCCCCAACACCTGCATTATTCAAGGGTCAATTGCATATGGTTTTTTCCTTTAACATATGAGGCATGTGAAATTAATGTTTTATTTTAGAGATAAGTCAATTAAGGCTCAGATAAGTAATTTTGCCAAGGTTATATAGCTGGTAATTGGAAGGCTTTGGATGACATCAAGGCTCATAAGTGTCATAAAATACATATTAGCTGCTCTAACATAGCCATTCCATTTCTTAGTGAAAATTTGTTCAGCTTCTCTCCAAAATAGTGACTCCATCCTATCACGAGCCCTTTAGATAAGTCCAAGTCAGCTGGGTAAACAAGTCTGAGAAGAGCAAGAAGAGCCCATTAGCTTACATGGATGGAACTAATGGGCTTGGTCTTATGTAATCTATTGGGATCAACAACTCAACTAATTTTGTGCTCCAGCTTCTGTTTCACTTCATATCATCTAAGAACACTTTTGAATAATCTAACTTGGATAGACTGGCATTTTCCCTCAGGTCTTGGCATTTGTCCTCAGGCACTGTACGTCTTGCCAGTTGATAAGTTACATTTCCAGGCTATTAGTACTATAGGAATGACTAGTTTTTGATCAACCTCCCCACCAGGAAAAGAACTGGTTAGATAGAAAATTATATAACTTTTAAAATATTCAAACTTTGAAAATATTTTTTTAAAAACCTAATTGTTCTGGAAAACTGTGGAGAAGTTCGACTTTGCTTGAATTTAACAAGATTACAATCCTGTTAAGTCCTTCCTCCAGGACAAACTTTTACACAGCCAGTGTGGAATTGTGGACCATTCCATCTCTGGGCAACTCTTAATTACATTGATTCTACTAAATCCAAACTTTGTTTTGCTTTGTGTTGTTTGATCCTTTGTGGTCATGTCGATCAAAACTATTCCTTTTTGCATAGTACTGTCAAATATTTTAATCATCTGTCATGTTCTGTGTTGTGCCAGGAAACCCTCTCACCCCCAAGTCTTCTCTACTTGGCTAAACTTCCCCCAGTTCATTCAATATTTTTTATACCAGTCTCACCCTTATAAATGTTCTCATCAGTCTAAATCTCTGCTAAATATAGCATCCAGATTACTACGTGATCTTTTGGAACCATTTTTCTTTTAAATGTGATTATGAAATATTCCAAACAACACACATAAAGAATGGTATAAATAATACCTATTTACTTATTAGCCAAGTTTAAAAAGAGTATTATCAAACGGTGAAGCCTCCTAAATATTCTCCCTTTCAGCCTCCCCTTCTTATCCTCTAGAGGTAATCACTGGAGGTTATCATAACAAACAGAACAATAATCCTTGTTTTCCATTCCAGTGTATTGTCTTATGCCACCAAAAACCATTTTATGTTGTCTATGCCATCTCAAGCTGATAACTATCAATCTTGTTTTTTAAAATTAATTAATTTTAATTGGAGACTAATTACTTTACAATATTGTGGTGATTTTTGCCATACATTTCAATCTTGTTTTTATAAACCTTCCAGAAGAGAGTTAGTGAAATAGCTCTTAATCTCTGTTTACAGTTTTTCATTATCATTCCTCTCAATGATTTTTTTTAAATGTTTAACTTAAATTCTTACTATATTGATTAAGACGATTAAATCTAGAATGGGCAACAATGAAAATGAGGACACTTCTTCTCCATCTTCTGATGTAATCCGTTCATATAAGTTGAAGGCATGTTTTAAATGTTTTACGTAAATATCTCTTCACCAGTCTAGGTAGGTACTAAATATGATCACTTTGTGTTTTCTTTTCAGGAAGTTTGAGCCTTGAAAACTGTAATCTTCCCATTATCAGAAGTGATATTAGTTTGGTAGTCTAAGCCTCTCTTGGGAAGATTAAATTTTCCCCCATATCTCTGTGGTCATGGAGTCTATTAATAGGTTAATCTTCAAGTTGGATCTAGCAGATATCCATGTATGCTTTCCTGAAGAGCCTTAAACTTATTGGACACACAACATATTGTCTGTTTCAAAGCAAGTGGGAATTGACTAAATTTTCCCATATTTAGGGACTGTTGATTCTGCTGAAATCTCGAATTCTTCAAAGGACTTGATTAATAAAACAGAATATGTAGGGAGATGATAGGCAGCTTAAGATCTATTTTTTAACACTGTAGCTTCAAGAATATTATGAATATAAATTTTATAATATTTTCAATTTTCTGTTATTTTAAATATAGACCCTTCAAGGAATTGATGTTTGATTTAGATGCTGTGGCAATTGAAATAAAACTAATTTTGAAAATGTTTTTTTTCCATATTAAAGAAGAATGGTTTTAATGTCTATTACTATATGGATTCTGTCTTCATTAGTCAGAAGGCAACAGACAAATCTCTTCCGGCAGATTATACAAAGAGAAAGGAGTTAAATATAGTTTATATCCTCTATAAAGATTATATTTGAACCTTTAATATTAAATAATCTGGAAAATGTACAGATCTCTGTAGTCATCAGAGCAGAATGCTAATCAAATGAATTATATAGCTTCAGTATTTGTAACAAAATTGTACCCTTAATTTGTCCAAAAGAGAAGCCTATGAAACAAAATAAACAATTACTGGAAAAATTGTTTTAAATTAGTCACAAATGCAAATAATATAATTAAATAACCATTATCTCTCCCCTTTTCAAAAATTATTAAAATATAGAAATTAATTAACCAATTCCTGTATATTATTAACGACCAAAAATTAACAAGTGCTGTTAGAAAAATAAATGACCCAATCAAAAACTGGGCCAAAGAACTAAACAGACATTTCTCCAAAGAAGACATACAGATGACTAGCAAACACGTGAAAAGATGCTTAACATCACTCATTAACAGAGAAATGCAAATCAAAACCACAATGAGGTACCATTACATGTCAGTCAGAATGGCTGCTATCCAAAAGTCTACAAGCAATAAATGCTGGAGAGGGTGTGGAGAAAAGGGAACCCTCTTACACTGTTGGTGGGAATGCAAACTAGTATAGCCGCTATGGAGAACAGTGTGGAGATTTCTTAAAAAGCTGGAAATAGAACTGCCGTATGACCCAGCAATCCCACTTCTGGGAATACACACAGAGGAAACCAGATCTGAAAGAGACACGTGCACCCCAATGTTCATTGCAGCACTGTTTATAATAGCCAGGACATGGAAGCAACCTAGATGCCCATCAGCAGACGAATGGATGAGGAAGCTGTGGTACATATACACCATGGAATATTACTCAGCCATTAAAAAGAATACATTTGAATCAGTTCTAATGAGGTGGATTAAACTGAGCCCATTATACAGAGTGAAGTAAGCCAGGAAGATAAAGACCAATACAGTATACTAACGCATATATATGGAATTTAAAAAGATAGTAACGATAACCCTATATGCAAAACAGAAAAAGAGACTCAGATGTATAGAACAGACTTTTGACTCTGTGGGAGAAGGCAAGGGTGGGATGATCTGAGAGAATAGCATCGAAACATGTATGTTATCAAGGGTGAAACAGATCACCAGCCCAGGTTGGATGCATGAGACAAGTGCTCAGGGCTGGTGCACTGGGAAGACCCAGAGGGATGGGATGGAGAGGGAGGTGGGAGGGGGGATCGGGATGGGGAACACATGTAAATCCATGGCTGATTCACGTCAATGTACAGCAAAAACCACTACAATATTGTTAAGTAATTAGCCTCCAACTAATAAAAATTAAAAAAAAACAAGTGCTGTTAAACATTTTAGCTTCAGTTTTTTAATTTAATAAAGGAAATAAAATATTTCAAATGAAGCTGAAATTACCTTTGTCTCCCCCACCTCAGTTCCAGTCTCCTCTTTTCCTTCTCAGAGGCAATTTCTACTTCACTGATTATGCATGTGATGTGTATCCTTTAGTTCTGAGGGACTGCTCTGGAGAGGTAAGGGGGGACCTGGGATATAAAGGAGTTTTGAAGCAAAAACTGGTCAAAAGATTACTGTCAATTAAAGAAAACCAGATATCTCAACTTAATAAATTTAACACTTTTCTATATATAGGAAGATGCAAGAGTCTGGGCTCACTGAAATCATCCCTTTGGTTTGTACCTCAGCTATCTAAGGCCAATACCCTGCTTGAGTTTTTTTGTTTGTTTGCTGTTTTTGATATTGTTGTTGTTGTTTATCCTAAGCCCCTCAGGATCCAGTGGGGGAGAATATGCCTCAGTGGCTGACGGCTCAAGAGCCACAACATACTTTGTTTACTGATATGGCAGGTGACATACTTTGTCGACAATACTCACTACATTCATATGCGCCTTTCATTTATTTTTAATTTACATAAATGTTTTCATATAGTATCTATTGTCTCTGAAGCTTTTTTTCACCATCCTGTTGTGTAGAACCATCAATGTTGATTAATATAGATCTAGGATATTCACTGCAATTGCTGTGTATATTTCACATCATAACACAATTTATTTTTTCATTAGTGGAAAGTTTGGTCAATTCTAATGGTTTGCTGTTTTAAACAAGCTGCTGTTGACATCTTTTACATTTTGTCTTGTGTCTTATGCTGGAGTTTCTCCAGAAACACATGCTGTTGCGTGGGTGCAAGTACCAAAACACTCTCCACATCAGTTGTACCGTCTACAGCTCCACCCAGCGTTCTAGTTTCTCTGCATCTTCTCCAGGATATGGAGTGTGAGTGTAGTGAACATCTGTCATTCGTTTTGGCTACCCAGCATCCAGAAGATCCTCTTACGTTTGGAGAATCTCCAATTATGAGTCTCTACCTCTCACTATAGACATCAAGAAGACTCTCCTTCCCACCCTCCCTAGATTGTTGGTCAGACTCATTCACACCAGATCATGAATGGAAAACCAGTGATTTCACAGGAAACACGTGCTCCTTGGAATTCACTCCCATGGGCAGCAGTGACATTGGTATTCTGTGTCCTGGTATTTGCGACATGAACAGTTGTTAATATTTAGGATTTCTGAATGGCTGTGGAGTTTTCAGTGACCTGGAGTGGTGTGTTTTCTAACAGATACATGAACGCACCTCTAACCAGGGTTGACCTAAGAAACATGCTGCTACGTTGAAACCATTGTTTCTTGACAGACTAGCTGTGCTCAGTTCAGTTCAGTTGCTCAGTTGTGTCCGACTCTTTGAGACCCCATGGACTGCAGCACGCCAGGCCTCCCCATCCATCGCCAACTCCTGGAGTTTACCCAAACTCATGTCCATTGAGTTGGTGATGCCATCCAACCACCTCATCCCCTGTCGTTCCCCTCCTCCTCCCACCATCAATCTTTCCCAGCATTAGGGTCTTTTCAAATGAGCCAGCTCTTCGTATCAGGTGGCCAAAGTACTGGAGTTTCAGCTTCAACATCAGTCCCTCCAATGAACACTCAGGACTGATTTCCTTTAGGATGGACTGGCTGGATCTCCTTGCTGTCCAGGGGACTCTCGAGAGTCTTCTCCAACACCACAGTTCAAAAGCATCAATTCTTTGGCTCTCAGCTTTCTTCACAGTCCAATTCTCACATCCATACATGACCACTGGAAAAACCATAGCCTTGACTAGACGGACTTTGTTGACAAAGTAATATCTCTGCTTTTTAATATGCTGTCTAGGTTGGTCATAACTTTTCTTCCAAGGAGCAAGCATCTTTTAATTTCATGGCTGCAGTCACCATCTGCAGTGATTTTGGAGCTCCCCAAATAAAGTCTGTCACTGTTTCTACTGTTTCCCCATCTATTTGCCATGAAGTGATGGGACCAGATGCCATGATCTTAGTTTTCTGAATGTTGAGTTTTAAGCCAACTTTTTCACTCTCCTCTTTCACTTTCATCAAGAGGCTCTTTAGTTCTTCTTCTCTTTCTGTGTAACCTCAGCAAACTAAGACATAAGTCTCTGCTCCCCATTCTACAATGTGTGGGAAATAAGGACACCTATTTTATAGGGTTGTTGTGAGGATTAAATGAGCAAATACATATAAAGCACTTAGAACTGTATCCACACACAGGGAACAGTGGGTAAATGTTAGCTATTATGATTTAATACATTCTTTTTCTGTTTAAACTGTGGTTGGTTTCTATAGTTTGCAACGACAGCACCATGTCTGATCTATTCAGATGCTTTTATTTTTTCTAACTTGATGGATGTGAAATCGTATCTTATGAATTTTATTGCATATTCCTTAATGCTAGTGAGTCTCTTTTTTTTTTTTTTTCATGTTTATTGGTCATTTGAATTTCATCTTCTGTGAATCTCTTGTCCGCAGCCTTTGTGCATTTTCTGCGGGGTTATCTTTCTTCTTCTTATTGAATCGCTGCTGTCTATATATTCTGGGTATTAAACCTTTGCTTTATGTGTTGCAAATAGCCACTCCCAGTTTGTCCCTTGCCTTTAACTTGTTTATAGTGTCTTTTATCATGCTGAAGTTTTAAATTTTGATGTGATCCAATTTATTACACGTTTTGTTTTATCAGTTAGGTTTTTTGTGCCTCATTGAAATTCTTTCCTATCCTGAGGTCATAAATATATTATCCCATTTTTTCTTCTAAGAGATTGAAAGCGTTCTTTTTTTTTTTTTTTAACTTTTCAGTGTTTACACTATATGGACCATGATTATTTTAAATAAATAATAGGTTATAGCAATAATAACTTTCCATTATTTCTCAGCTGCTAGCTTACTAGCAAGGAGTGCAGCAGAATTGTCTGTTCAGAAATTTTAGAGCCATTTTGCTAAGACACAGGAAGCAAAGAGGCTGACTCTCAGGAAAGACTGATAATACAAGCTGACGGGAGTCTAGTTTTTTAGGACCTTACTTAGTATCGAGTAAGTATACTATCTTGCCTGTTTAAAGCTCTTCCAATTGCAGACACTCCTCACACATGTTTTAAATATATCTCACAAAACATAGATCAGCACTTAGGAGGTAGTGCTTATGTCAGACTAAGATGAGTTTTCATTTTCCCTAAGGCAGGTGACCCCACCACCCGGAACCTAATGCCTGCTGATCTGGGGTGGAGATGATATAATAATAACAGAAATGGGATTTCCCAGGGGGTCCAGTGGTTAAGAATTCACCTGCCAATGCTGGGACATGGGTTTGATCCGTGGTCTGGGAGGATTGCGCGTGCTGTGGAGCGACTAAAGCTAACACACCGCAGCTACTGCGCTTGCGCTCTAGACCCCGCGAGTTGAAGCCTCTGAGCCTGCTACGCTAGAGCCGGCACCCCACAGCAAAGAGTAACCCCCGCTCATCACAACTAGAGGAAGTCCTCACAAAGCAACGAAGACCACGCCAGCCAAAAATAGCTTTTTTAAAAAACTGAAATACAGTGCACAGGAAATATCATGCACTTGAGTCTTCCTGAAACCATCCCCCTCCTCCAGACCGTGGAGAATCATCTTTCACAAAACCAGTCCCTGGCGCCAAAACGGTTGGCGACCACGGCCCCAAGGGAGTTCTGGGCTGAAAGGGTTACGAGCTGAATGAAAGGGCAGCGCAGGAAAAGCTTCAGGAGCTAGAGCTGCCGACAGCCTTGCTCTAGCCCTGCTCATGATCGGCAATGTCCTCGAGCCTCTGCATCAGTGCTCTCGGCTGAGGCTTGAAATGGATTGTGTCATTTTAAATTAATCATTTCCAAACTTCTTTCCATATCTATTTTGGCCCAGAATAGACGTCTGGTGTTTCAAATTCTATCCACCACTCGAATAAAAGTGACTGTCTTCATTTGCTGCCATATCTCTTACCCAGGAGTCCATATGAAGCTGAATTTTGGGCACATAAAATATAAATATTCATTTGCCTAAAACTAGGTTAGTTTTACTTGAAGTTGAAATCAGCTGGGGCACCATAGCGTAGTGGGAAGGGCCAAGCCGAGACCTCTGCAGTTACATAGTGCCAGTCTGACCTGGGCTTCAAGTCCTACAAGTAGATATGGAGTTGGCCAAAAAGTTTGTTTGGGTTTTTCTATAAGAAACCCAAGAGATTGAGAATTGAGTATTGTTATCCAGTACTTGAGACTTATACTAATGGTTTAAGGCATTTATTTTCAAAGGCTAGGATCCATTAGAAACAGCTGGAGAGTTTCTGAAAGTAAAGACTGTGGTTTGGTAGGTCCAGAATGAGGGCCAGGCATCTGCATTTTTACATGCATGCCTAATAAAGACAGTCCATAAATCTCTTTGTAGAAATAGAGGTTATGCTAGATCATCTCTTGGAATCTTCTGTTGAATTCTAAACACCCCAGAGCATATACATATGTATATGTATACATACATATAATTTACATAATACATTATATGTTAATGTGACCCAATGATCAGTTTTGTTAGTCATTTAAAATCATTGACAGAGGGGGATCTAGAAAGGAGGTTTTGGTCGGTCAGAAAGACGAAGGTACCAGGAAGGGCACAGGAAATTTGTGGACTCCGCACATGGAAGCAGAGATGGGTTAGTGGTCATGTCTCACTGGCTGATCCAGACTTTTCAGCTCTACCTATCAGTGAGGCTTAGTTCTGCACCCTCTTCTCAAGTTACATTCTCTCCCAAGCTGATCTCACATTAATGGGCCAATTTTATCATGTGTAAATTATTTCTCAGTAAATGCTTTGTTAAAAGCATATTGTATTCTGAAAAATACAAAGTTGGGGAACTCAAAAAGATGGGTCAACAGAACGTAACCAAAATGAAGCCCCTACACCCAAAAACATCCCCCCCAAAAAACACACACACAACCCCCACCCCAAAAAATGAAAATGCACAAAGAACTTTAAAAAAGAAAAAAAAGGGGGGGGGGATAACAAAGACTGTAAGACATGTGGACTAGGCCAGAAGATCTAACCACATGTGATTGAAGTCCCACAAGGAGAAAAGACAACATGGCAGTAGCAATATTTGAAGAAATAATTGTGCAGTTTCTGAAACTGGTAAAAAAAAAAAATCCACAGACTTAGGAATCTCAGTGAATCCAAAGCAATATAAATAACAAAGCAAACTGCATCTTGGTATATCATAATCAAACTGCTGAACACCAAAGATGTTTTTTAAAAACTTAAAAACACTGCAATCTCTCTTACCTGCATTTTGAACACTGGTTCTAGAAGGAATGGATGGGAGAGGAGAAAGTGTTGAGAGAATCTGGACCAAGTGATGACCTTCTCATGACTGGTGACAGATGTAGTATAAAAGAAAAACCTTCAGTTTTCCACCTCGTATGTAGGAAAAAAGGCAGTTCTTCCTACTGTTTCTTCATCCTTCATCCTACTGTTTCTTCATCTTGTGCATCTTTTACCGTCCACATAGGACACTTCACTTCTGACACTCTAGTCACCAAAAGTGAGAGGGTTTTCCCCATAGCAACAAGTCTCTGACACCAGTTGGGTGTCCTGCAATCTAACTCCATTCTGACACTGTCTACCCAGAGCTGCCATCACCCCCTGGGAAGGACTCAGCCCCACAAGACTCTTCCCTGCCCCCACTTCAGATGCCGGTCAAAAACTTAGCTTATCACCTGTGCTTCTGAGTGGCCACAGATCTAAAGTTTCAGTGACCCCTCCTCCCGTTCAATTAATTTGCTAGAGCGGCGTGCAGAACTCAGGGAAACATGTTTGCCAGGTTATTAAAGGATGTGATAAAGGATGAAGTGATATATAGGGTGAAGTCTAGGAAGGTCCTGAGCACAGAAGCTTCTTTCTATCCCCAGGGAGTTGGGGTGTGTGATCATCCCGGTGTGCATATGTTCACCCAATGGGAAGCAGTCTGAACTCTGTACTTCTGGGGGTTTTATGGAGGCTTCCCTGTGTAGGCATGATAGATCATTAACTGCATTTTCAGCCCTTCTCACGTCTCAAGAGAATGGGGGAGGGGTGAGGCTGTAGTAACCAGTGTTCATCTAAGAACCCCCCCAGAGTCATCTTATTAGGCAACAAAAGACACCCCTATCACTCCTATCAGTGTCAGGAGCTGGGATCCGAGACCAAATACTAGAGCAAAAGAGGCTCCTGGGGCTCTGATCACTTAGGGAATTAGAAGGTTTCAGGAGTTCTGTGCTAAGCAGTGGGGGCAGAGAACAGTCCATCTGTTTTCTATTATGTCACACCTGGTTGGTATCCACCATGGTTAAATAGGGGTCATAGAAATGGAGCTGAAAGGAAGAGAACCCTCAAAGCCATGTTGGCACGTGTCTTCTGGCTAGCCATGTCCAGCCTCAAGGATCTGGTGAATGTAAGCTTGCTTTGAGTGCACTTTGGTAACAATGTTGGAATTTATACTCATTGATTTAAGCCAATCACAGAGGCTACTAGTAATAAAATGATGGACCACACAGTAAGGTGGAGGGTGGGGGAGGATTAACTCCACAGGGACCTCACCTGATGCACATTAATAAAATAGCTTCCTGAACAGAGGAAAGCAAGATGCTTTAGAACAACATACAGCTGGGTTTGAATTCTAGCTCTAGCACTGACTGATCATGTGACTCTGAGACTTTGCAAGGTTTGATGTCTTCATCTAGCAAATGGAGATAGTATTTATCTTGGAAAGATCCTTGAGAAGGTTAGATGAGAATATCAATTTTGACATAAATGTAGGGGGCTTCCCAGGGCACAGGAGCAAAGGCTACGCCTGCCTATGCAGGAGATGCAGGTTCTATCCCTGAGTCGGGAAGATCCCTTGCAGAAGGAATGGGGATCCACTTTAGTATACTTTCCTGGAGAATCCCATGGACAGAGGAGCCTGGCAGGCTACAGTCCTGGGGGTCGCAAAGAGATGGACACCACTGAGCACACACACACATAAATATATAAAATAGATGAGAATTTACATAATCCTGGCATATTGGGTTGTCTACAACATTCATTCATCTTCAACTAGAAAATAAGAGGGTTCAAATTCCCAGAATCCATTTTCTGATACCACATCATGGTGGCATAGCTCTTGGTACACTCTGGCAGAGCTAATAAAAATGAACTTTGTCTTAAAAGAGAGATTTCTACCTGGTTACTTTATATTTATTTTATTTCCCAGAGATATGACTTTTTTTCAGTTAATTCAAAATTGTTTGGTCTATCACTATAGTGGTAAGGAAGCTTTTGGCATACCCAACAGAACAGAATGAATACATTTTTGAAAAATTATCTCCAAGGACCTTTTTGCATAAAAGAAAGTAAAATGCTAAAAAGATATCTAGAATGGATTGGCTACTTGAGTTTTAAAATAAATATAATAGAACTCAATCATCACTCATGCCAGCCCTACGATTCGTTACATGGATAAACAGCTAACCTGTGACTTTTGCTTATAAAATTAAATTTAAGAAATAAAAATTTCCCTATTCAACTTACATTCAAACTCAGCTCTGCGGAGTTGAAATTTACTCATTATAAATAATTTCAGGTGTTTCTTTCAGAGTTCTGAATATTTTGTCATATATTTCCTACTTCCTTGCAAGAGAATTCAAATCTGAATGCATTTTTCTTTAGCCTTATTATAAAGATGACTCAAAGACAGTCTCAGGTGGAATTATCCCTGTAACATTTTCTGTGTTAGACACAGTCACTGTCTTATGAATATATTGCTATATTGGGGGAATTTACTTCCAATGACATCATTTACTTCCAATGACGTCAATTTCACTGTATGCATTTCTGTTAATAAGGTTCCCAAAGATTAAAGTGCATTAGGAGTAAAAAAAAAATCTCCAAGTTAGAGGAGTTTTGTGCTTTCTCGCTTTAGGAAGGTATTGAGTCCTTCAGTTCACTCATAATTATCTTCTTAAATGTCCTTCGTATAATTTCATTTAAAAATTCTCACTCTATTGTGTATTATTATAGTTGATTGTATATATAATCTATGACAGTGTTCTCTACAGTGAATAAAACATTTTAAAATGCAGTTCTTACCTAGTTGGGTGATTTTATATGTTCTGTCTTTTGAAGGAATAATGATTACCTTTTTCTTTGCGGTCAAAGGTGACAATTTCATTATTATCTGTGATTCAGCAAACACGTTAACTATAATGTTGTTTGAGAGTTACTCCATACACCCCTCCTAGGAAAGTTTTCAACATGCTACAGAGTTAAGAGAAGTGATAAACAAATCCCAAAGGTCGCAGTGTTCACTCCTGAAATGCTATCTCCCCTAGGAAGAAATTGTCACTGCTTAATAGTGTAGAGTGATTTTCATGCTGTTTAGAGGAAGTAAGCAAGAAAGAAGAGGACAATAGGAATTGTCACATTTCTAGGCAATAGGAATTCCTCATATTTTAGCAAAGTGTACAAAAGTCTCTGGAGTACCATGAACTGTGACTCAGGTCTTGGTCCTCTGTGTCCAGTTGAAATGGCATGGATGCCTGAGCTGACAGAATGTCAGACCTACATATTAGCTAGTCTTTACCTAGGACGTGAAAGCTGAAGTCTGTACATTGAGCCCATACCCATATTGGCAAAGCAAGATGGAGAATTTAATTCACAAGAAGGAGAGAAAAAATAGTTAAGATATTTCAGGGAAAAATTTCCAATAAAGTGTTCGTATTAGTTCTGGAAGAACATAGTCTTCCAATGTAAAGTGAAATTACAGTGAAATACTATGATCCCTACCTCCTGGTGTTACCGCCTTTGTGAAGCCCCTTGACTGCATGCAAGATGTGTGATATGCTTCTAATTGATAAAATATGGCAAAGATGGTGGGGTTTCACTAGTGTTATTATTTCATGCTATGTAAGACTATTAACACACTGGAGATAATGTTGTGACTGTGGCTCAGTAAGTAGTCAAATAAAAGAAACCTGTGTAGCAAGAACTGAAGGTAACATCTAAGAACTATGGACAACTTTTAGGACCAGAAAACTTCCAGCCAACAGCCAGCAAAAACCCAAGGCTGTCAGTCACACAGTGGGGTGAAAACATATTTTGCCAACAATCTGTAGGAGTTTGGAAGCAGATTCTGGCCCAGTCAAGTCTACAGATGAGAATGCAACCCAGCTGACATCTTAACTGCAATCTAAAACTCTGAACAGGTGACTCAGTTAAACTGTACTCCTAATGCACAGAAACAGTGGTATCATAAATTTAAGCCACTAAAATTTGTGATAATTTGTTATATAGCTAGGAAACTAATACACTCATCACAATGGCAAAAATGTAACACAGAGAATACCAAGTGTTGGCAATAAGTGGAATTGTCATGTACTATTGGGGAGAGTGTGAATTAGTTTAGCTACTTCAGAAAACTGTTTGGCAGCATCTCTTAAAACTGACTATCTGTGCATCCTATGATTCAGCAATTTCATTTCTAGATACTTGACTGAATTAAATGTACATGTGTACCAAAAGACATGTCTGATAATATTCTTAATCACATTATTTATAATAGTCCCAAAGTGAAAACAACCCAAATACCCATCATTAGAGTACTTGAAAGAATAAATTGTGGTCTATTTATAAATGGAATGCTGTATAGCAGTTAAATGAGCTACAAATATACACAACATGGAACTTACAAACATAATGTGATAAAGAAGTTGGCAGTTCTGGAACAGGCAACACTAAACTGTGCTATTAGAAGTCAGAATGGTGATTACGCTGGTGGGTATCTTGAGAGGGGCTGCTAGGGGCTGGTAATGTTCCATTTCTTGACATGGATGCTGTGATATATGGATGTTTTCACTTTGTGATAATTCATTGAGTTATACACTTAGTATGCGTGTACTTTTCTGTAGGAATGTTATACTTTAACTAAAAGGTTGATCTAAAGATAATCGTATTTCCTCTATATAGCCTCTCTAAACCTTTTATGCCTCCAATTTACCTGTCCCTTTGTACTTTGAGTGCAAAAGGAAAAAGAGAAAGAGGAAAAATTAAAACAGTTAATAAGTGGTAAAACCAGGAAGCAAAAACATGTCCATATTTGTCTAATAAAAGACTTCAGGCTCTTCTATATAGCATGTGTGCACGCATCCCAAGCCATGTCTGACTCTTTGCAGTCCTTTGGACTGTAGCCCACCAGGCTCCTCGGTCCATGGAATTCTCCAGGTAAGAATACTGGAGTGGGTTACCTTGCGATCCTCCAGGGAATCTTCCCAACCCAGGGACAGAACCCACATCTCTTATGTCTCCTGCATTGGCAGGCCGATTCTTTGCCACTAGTGCCAGCGGGAAGCCCTTTACATAGTATACATTTCTGAATTATCAGAGTGTAGGTTGCATATACCATGCTCTTTTATCCTTGAATATTCCAGTGTGTTTCCTTCTAAGAAAATATATTCTTAGCCACAATTTAGTTATCAATTTTTGGAAATTTAGCATGAATATGATAATTTTCAATTATCCAATACTGAAGCTCCAATACTTTGGCCACCTGGTTTGAAGAGCAAACTCATCAGAAAAGGCCCTGATGCTGGGAAAGATTGAAGGCAGGAGGAGAAGGGGATGACAGAGGGTGAGATGGTTGGCTGGCATCACCGACTCAATGGACATGAGTTTAAGCAAGCTCCTGGACTTGGTGAAGGACAGGGAAGCCTGGCGCACCGCAGCACATGGGGTCGCAAAGAGGAGGACATGACTGAGTGGCTGAACAAGAGCAACAATGATAATTTGATTTAGTCACAGTCCACATTCTAATTTTATCAATTTTCTCCGTAATGAGATTTCTGGCATTTTTCCTTCCTTCTCCTCTATTTGTCTATTATCAGTATAAACTCATGGGTTTTCAATGGTTAATATAACTCATTATTACTCTTAATTATGTTGATGCTTAACTTCCCCAGAAACTGAGGTCCCTATGGAGGTCCCTTCAAACTGTCTCTGTACCCTATTGCTGCATTCCATAATTTTTGAGCATTTCCTTACCTTCTCATAGAAGATGTACTGGGTTCACATTTTATTTTTCCTACCCCAGCCCTGAAGTCAGCCTTTCTCCAATGTACTTGGTTTGCTTTTAGTGGAAAATAATATTATTGTATCAGTTTATATTTAATATTATAATAAAATGACCCAATATTTGGGCCAGGGTGGTCATTGTTACTGGGGTGACTTACTTCTAGCTCTCTTGAAAGACAGAGATGAAGATAGGTTGATACCTATAAACTCACAAACAGCTGGAGGTGAGATAGCATCGTTATTATGTTGCGATTTCTTTGGGGTTATGATTCCTACTTATCTTGTATGAAATGTATAGGATTTAAGCTATGTTAAGTAGTTCAAAATGGAATCACAGAAACCCATGTGAATTTCTATGTTAGTTGTTTTGATATGTCTGTGGTAGGACTGTGACTATCTTAGACTGAGAATCTGAGTTATTTTAGAAATTTGTTTGACAACTAGAATAGAAGAAACAACTGATGAAGACAAGGCTTCCAGGGCATAACTATTACACTCCACTGACAGACTCCTTAAAGTGATACCCAGCAACTTGAATGAAGGCTCTCTGCTGGGGCCCTGACTCTTCGCTGATGAGAGCTGATCCAGAGGATGTGGCCGGAGGCCCTGTCGGAGCAGAGGGTGACTCCCCACTCACCTTTTTTTTTTTAACTCAAAAAGATGTAATGTATATGTAATGGGAATACCAGAAAGAGAAGGGAAAAAGCAACAGAAGACATGCGTGAAACAGCTATGACTGAAAATTTCCCCTAATTTATTTTTTTTAATTTATTTTTATTAGTTGGAGGCTAATTACTTTACAGTATTGTAGTGGTTTTTGTCATACATTGACATGAATTAGCCATGGATTTACATGTATTCCCCAGCCCGATCCCCACTCACCTTTGTTGTGAAACCCTCTGCAGGACTGGAGACTCTGCTTGCGCTGAAATGCCCCCTTCCCAGACTTCTCCTTGGAGTAATTCCTCGCCACCTTTTTCCCTACTTAAATTAACCCGTGATGTGTGCAAATTGTGTTCAAGAAACCAAGAGATTCATGAATTGAATGTTGCTACATTTCATACAATATCATGAAACACATCTAATCCTCTGATTCTTACCTTGCCTTACCACTGGGCCCTGCCACCACCAGTATGAAACTGATAGGGCTTCCTGTCAATTCTATTGCCTCTTCTGAATTCCTAACCTTTCCTCTAGTATCACCCAGCCCTGTCTTCCCACCTCCATAAATGCAATAGCATAGTAATTTGTAGTTTGTGAGACATTTTTGTGGACGTTCTTTCCTTTGATCCTCAAAACAATCTTTTGATAGAGCCTGGGCAACATATTCTTATTGATTTCCGGATGAGGAAACTGAAACTCCTACAACCCAAGTGACAAGTTCAGAGTCGCATTATAAGTAAGGGCCTTATTCCCAAGTCTGGTGTTCCTACAGTTCACCTTCCACATGGGAAAGCCCATTGGCCTTCGAACATGGCTGGACACTCTCAGTCCAGGTAATGTAAAGGGAAGTCGGAAGTTCTCTCCCCATCTATGGGACTACTGTATCCCCAACTTAGCCCACATCTACACACGTGATGGGTGAGAGAACTGAGCTGCTTCATATCCAGCCTTACGTTGAACAATATAGTTTCTCCTCCTTAGTTTCTGTCCAAAACGTTGTGGCAAACAAGTAACACACTGAAGCTCATCATTTCGAAAACAGAGTCCTCGATGGCTAATGAAAATATGACATAAATGGAAATACAAACAGTCAGCATCTTTACAAAATCGTATCAAAAAGATTCCATGCTTTACCATTTATTAGCTTAAAGAGTCTCTGCCAATAATACAAGTCATGAGAACATTACTTTTGAGAAGAGCTCCAGTTGCTTGGACATAATTTTATAGCATTGTGTTATTATACATAGTATGTGTATCTATCTTATCTAATACCATTCTCTCCACAGAAGTCATGTTGAATGAATTCAGCTCTATATCCATGTTTATCTCTAGCTTTATAACCCTGACAGTTATACAAAAGATAGAATTTTATGTGACAGTTGTGAAAGATCATGACTTCTTACATTTGCATTACATTTCTCCTAAGAGGAGCTCTTTCTTGAGCATAGAAAATTGATTTGATTTATCTAGGTAATGGGGCAACCACAAAACCCCTCAGAGCTTCTTTTCTTTGCTTTGAGTCGCTTTGCTTATAAGAGGATTAATGCTCTCCTTTGGGGGGCAAAATATCCCATGCCCTTTATAGGTGAAATAGCTGTGCTGTTAGGGTTTCCTGCTTTATGGGCTTTATCCTTGTTTTGGTCCTGCTTTAAACAGGGTTTCCTGATTTTATGGGCTGTTGCTGTTCTCCTCATTTTAGACTACAGGTAGTGTATATCCCTGCTTCCTGATTCTGTGGGAGACACTGTTTCTCTGACTTTCTCCAACCATCCACCATCCTTTCCAAACACCTTCTCTCCTCCATTGTTCATTCATATTTACTCTTACAGTTTATAGAGGGATCATAGTTCAGTAGGAAAAGCATGGTAATGGTAATGGAAGTCAGTAAGCCTGGACTGTGTCTCTGCTTTACTCAGAAATATCTGTGTTGTTTCGAGCTATCACTTTACTTCTCTTGGTTTCAGTTATCCACCACCATGAACATCATCCTTGAAGTTCTTCAAGCTCTGACATTCTGGATTCTATTTCAAGTACAATGGTACATGCTAGTTTAATGGTAACTAGTTTAATAAGCGGAGAAGGCAATGGCACCCCACTCCAGTGCTCTTGCCTAGAAAATTCCATGGACGGAGGAGCCTGGTAGGCTGCAGTCCATGGGGTCGTGAAGAGTCAGATGTGGCTAAGCAACTTCACTTTCACTTTTCACTTTTATGCATTGAAGAAGGAAATGGCAAACCACTCCAGTGTTCTTGCCTGGAGAATTCCAGGGCTGGGGGTCTCACAGAGTCGGACATGATTGAAGTGACTTAGCAGTAACAGTAGCAGTTTAATAAGAGGAATTCCTCCACTCTGCTTGATTCTGATATGTGCCTGTATGCACATAAATATGAGGCCCAAATAAAATTGAGTATTGTGATTCTCAGTTAGGAATTGGACAGAGAGCCTAAGTGAGCGCTTTATTCATTCATCTCTCAAGTATTTTTTGATTTCCATGAGCCAGCTACTCTTTTAGATATCACATATTTAGCAGTAAATGATTGCTCAAGGACCCTGTTGTGATGAAGTTTCCATGTTAGGATGTGTGGAGGACAAAGAATAAATATATGAAGATATTTTTTAAAAACACAATTTCAAATAGTGACAAATATTATAAAAAATAAAACAGGAAAATGAGATTTAAAAAGCTAGAAAGGTGAGCAGATAATTAAGAATGAATCATCAGGGAAGGCTTCTCTGGGATGGTCACAGGGAAACTGAGTCCTCTGGCAAGTTATACAAAAATTTGGTCATAGAGCTTTGAGGCAAAGAGGGCAGCACATCCAAAGAAAGCTTTTCCAAGATGGCTTTGTGTGTTGGAGGAAGAGAATGAAAGCCAGTCACTGCAGTGTAATGAAAGATGGCAGAGTGATGGGACTGGAGGCCAGGGTGGTCAGCAGAGCAGATGAGGAGTCCATTCAGACAGGAGACCCCCTTCTCTGCACGCGCCAGGAATGATGCTTCCAGGGCAGGGTTCTTTCTCCTTGGGAAGAACCAAGTGTCTCATAGGTACAAGATCAAGCGACATCAACTGTCAGACCAACTGGGCTCATCATTGAATTACATCTCGTCTATAGAAAACTTAAATGCAATTGGAAATCTAAAGATGGAAATTCAAGTTTCAGTCTAAGACATTTACCATACTTTTCCTCTGGAAAGGCACAGTGTGTTAACAGAGGAAACTTCAGCCTTTCCCTGAACAGTGGATTATGAGAGATGGTAATTGAGAGAGAGAGAGAGAAAGACAGAGGGAGAGAGAAAGACAGAGAGAGAGAAACCAGTAACAGATGACGCAGCATTAAATCATGCAGCTAATTTGTTGGAAGCCTGGGAAAGACGCTTTGATTCTCTTGATGTCTGTTTTGACAACTATAAAATGAAGGCTTAGACAAGGTAATCTTGAAGCTCTTTTCCCATTCTATAGTGAAATTGCTTATTTGTAACTCTAAAATAGCTTGTTTAAAAAGGTTTTCTTGCTATTTAAACAATCTCTGCCACATTATACTTAAAATTGAATGAGAAACATACATTTTTCTAAGACAGATTGTAGTTTATACTTCTAGCCTCAATCCCATACATAATAATTTATATTATTCAGATTATTTCCATTAGCACATGTGTTCTCATTAAATTTCATTATGTTAGCTTGTTATCCATATTTTTAGCAGGATAAAATTGTTGTGTTACACTCCACCAGAGACCATGATTTAAGGTCACTCATCTAATCATATGGAAATCTCTATATTTCCTCTATCCCCATTATATGATGAAAACTTGGGGTTGCTCATTTAGTCAGGTGAGAATCTACATTATCTCCTTCATCACTAGTATATCATACAAATTCTACCTTTAAAAAAAAAAAAAAAAAACAACCTTTTGTAAAACTCAAGGCAACATTTCCCAGTTTCCAGATATCCAGAAACTCTCCTATTCTGCAAGCTTCCTTAAAGAGCAGTCTACTAATCCATAGAACTAGTACTTGACATTTATTCAATTCATTTAACCTCCTGGAAGGTTAAACTCACTAGAAAGTAAATTCTCTCTGATAACTCTAAATATAGGTAGGATTTCAATTCTTTTCCCCCAATGCCTGATCTACATTTCTGGTATGGCCATCAATCTCCATCACAGAGAATATAGAGTGAAATCAATGTATTCTTATTCTTCTCTTCAAGCTAGACCCAATAAGAATGCCCTTTGTTATTTTTTTTATAAGTTTTCATTCTTTCTGGCTGTTTATCTTTCTGATAATATTATAGTTTGGTCCATGTCATTCTTTAAAGAGTTTTAAATTGTGTGTTCTTTTCATATTTTTGGTTCATTTGCATTAAAATACCATTTTATGAGGCAAATATATTAAATAGGTAGTTCACAAAAGAGGAAACAAAAATGTGGACAAAACTTGGAGATACATGGTTTACCTCACTAGTAATCAAAGTAGCACAAATTAAAGCAATGAAAAGACACATTTACCTGTGATGCTGGAGAAGTTTAGTAGGTAGTATAGTAAGGGAGAGGGGAGATAGAACCTGCCCTAGTCTGATGGTTGGAAAATAAACTTGTATCATCTTGCTATAAGGCACTATTTGATATGCACTTTTGAGCTGGCTCTTCCCTTGCAAATAATTTTTCTTAAGAAAATAATCAGTTATGGGCACAAAGTGATGTCTAGAAAGATACTTAGCTTAGGCCTATTAGTAATTCAAAGCAATATAAATGTCTAACAGCAGGGATTATGATTTAGAGTAAGTGGATTATGGCATATCCTTTCTATGGAATTCTATAAATCTATTAAATTTATATATTTTTTTGTTTAAAAAATATTTGGCCACATCATGTGACATGAGGGATCTTATTTCCCTGATTAGGAATCAAACCCACACTCTGCATTAAAAGTGTAGACTGTTAGCCATTGGACTACCAAGGATGTCCCAAATCTACTAAATTTAAATTGTTGCTATAGAAAAGAACTTAATGACGTTTCTCCATAAATGTTCAAGCAGACAATGCAGGTTTCCTACCTAACAACCATTTTCCTCTTTTTATTATGATAGACTTCCAGTTTAGTTCAACTGTCCATTCCTCCATTCTTCTCCAACTTGATTCTGGAGTAAATCCTAAATTTAAGCCAATCATGGCAGTTCTCTTCTTGCACTTCCGGTCAGTGTGACTTTAAAGTCTGTGGGTATGTATGGAGGTTACTTCTGGGAAAAGTGCTCTGCCTTTAAAGAATCACATTGAAAAAGATGAAAAAAAAGTTGAGAACAGTTACTTTGGCTTGATTTTATCTTTTCCAAATATGATGCCAGGAACTGTTCCAGCCTTTCGTGTCCATGAGAATAATTAACTATTTCCAGCACTCTTCATTCTTTTGAGTAAATCCATGTTTCTGTCTATTTTATTTTCTGCCTAAAGTGTTTCTTTAACATTTTTTGTACTGTTAGTCTACTGGAGATGAAATCTTCCAGCTTTTGCATGATCGAAAAAGTCTTTATCTCATCTTCATTATTGAAACACATTCATTGGAGGTAGAATTCAGTGTTGAAAGTTTTCTGTCTACTTGAAGATTTTTCTCCACTGTGTTTTCATATACATTGTTGCAACAAGACATCTGTTGCCATCTTTATCTTTGTGTTCTTATATATGTGACACATATATAAATGTGTCTTTACTTTAGGTGGCTTTTAAGATTTTCTCTTTGCCAGAGATTTGGAGCACATTAATTATAATGCATCCAGGTGTGTGGTTATCTTCATGTTTCTTGTGCTTAGGGTTGATTTGGTTCCTTGTATTTGTGGGTTAATAGTTTTCATCAATGTGGAAAATTTTTGACCATTATTTTTTTCAAAATTTTTCCATTTCTGCATCTCTCTTCTCTCCTACGTAGACACTAATGACATGTATATTAGGCTGTTTGAAGTTATCTCACAACTCATTGATGCTATGTTCATTTAAAGATCTTTTTTGTCTCTGTGTTTCATTTTAGATACTTTCTATTGCTTTATGTCTTAAAAGTCACTAAAATTTTCTTCTACAGTGTTTGATATATCCAAATATCCATCCAGTATATTTTTCATCTCAGCCATTGCAGTTTTCACATCTAGAAATTTTATTTGGATATTTTTTATACCTATCTTGTCTCCATTTAATTCTCTGAACTCAAGGAATATAATTATAATAGCTTTTTGGTGGCTCAGAGGTTAAAGTGTCTACCTGCAATGCGGGAGACCTGGGTTTGACCCCTGGGTCAGGAAGATTCCCTGGAGAAGGAAATGGCAACCCACTCCAGTATCCTTGCCTGGAGAATCCCATGGATGGAGGAGCCTGGTGGGCTATATTAGTCCATGGAGTCGCAAAGAGTCGGACACGACTGTGTGACTTCACTTTCTTTCTTTCTTTCTTTAAATGTTTTGTCTGGTAATTATAGTATCTGCATCAGTACTGAGTTAGTTTCAATTTATTGATTTTTCTCCCCATCATTGTTCATAGTTTTTTGCTTTTTCATTCATGGTAATTATTTATTGGATGCCAGATATTGTGAATTTCACTTTATGGGTGCTGGATATTTTTGCATCCTTGTAAATATTCCTCAGTCTTGTTTTAGGATACAATTAAGTTACCGGAAAGAGTTTAGTCCTTTGGGTCTTGTTTTTAAGATTTGTTAGGCAGCATCAGAACAGCATTTAGACTAGAACAAATTATTTCTCACCATGGAAGCAAACTCTTCTGAGCAGTCTACCAGTGCTCTATAAAGGATGAAGCTTTCTGGTGTGGCTAATGGGAACAGGCACCATTCCCAGCTCTGCGTCAGTACTCGGCACAATTACCTCTCAGCCTTTTGAGTGGTTCTTTCCTCGGCTTCAGCTAGTTCCTTATTTATGTGCTCTGACCAGGACTCTGCTGAACGCTGTGGGGCAACTGTCTGCTTACCTCCAGAGTTCAACCTCTGTGAGATTTTTCTGCTCTGTTCCTCTGTCATATGAATTATAGCCTCCTGAAACCTCTAAGACTCTCACCTCTGTCTCCTCATTTCAGACTTGACCTGGGTCCCACTTTCCGGAACGAAAAGTGGAAATGATCTGGAAACGATCTGGAAATGAAAAACTGGAAATGATCTCAAGGCAGCAATGTGGGGCAATTGTAGGAGTTTGGCTTGTATCTTACTCATCTTTCAGGGATCACTGTTCTTAGTCACCTGATGTCCTATTCCTTGAAAACTACTCTTTCATGCGTTTGTCCATTTGTTTTGTTATTTCAGGTGAGATAATAATCCTAATCCTTGTTACTCCAGTATCTTTTCATATTTTTAAAATCTCTATAGTCACATTGGTCTTTTTAGATGCTTCCCATTTGTCTTCCTCATTTACAGTAAAATATTTCTTCAAATACTCATTCTAACAATCTAATATCATTATAATCTCAGTATACTACCCTGAGACTATCTTACATTTAGATTTATGGATATTTTGGTGCAGTAACTGTCCTCTGAATTTCCATTTTCTTTATCACAACCCCTTGGGGTTAGGCTGGGCCATGAGACTAATTCTAATGTATGCCTGTGAGTAGAAGTGACATGTTCTGTTTAAGGTCAAAGATTTAAAAAGAAAGAGTGAGTTCTCCATCACTCTTCACTGTTACAGGGAAGGCTGAAACCCCAATTTGAGATGGCAGCACCAGGAGATGGTGGACATTCCATCAGTTTGAGTCTTGGCTCCCTACTAACCTGCCATTCAACATGTAGTGTGACCAGAATAAACAACTGTGGTTTAAAACCACTAGGATCTGGAGTTAATTTCTTAATGTGGTAAACATGGTCTAATCTGATTGATATTCTAAAATATTATATATCTTTTCTACAAACAAACTTGTCTTCTTAATATTGAAATTGTAGTAATAGAATTTCAAACAAATCTCAACTTCTTGGAGATAGCAATAATAAATAAAATAATTTGGGGACAAAAATGTTATTATAAGCGATCTAAGAAATAATGACAGTGAAGACACTTTATAAAAATAAATGGAATGCTGCAAAAGCTATTTGCAAAGAATTATTAGTAGCTGATTGAATTTAATACTGGAAAATGCATATGACCAAATAAGCTTTTTCCAAGCATGATTTAATGTTAGGAAATTGACTAATATAAAGCATCCACACCAAAAAGTTAAAGAAGAAAAATAATCTCCAAAGATGTTGCACAGAAATCTTTCACTTTAATTAAAAAAAGGAAAGAAAAACCCTTAGCCAATGAGGATAAGGAAAGTGATTCTTTAAAATTATAATGAAAACTCTATCTCAAAACATCTATTAATACCAGTATCATGCTTAATGACTAAACATTGAGATTCCTTATTTAGAAGTAATAAAGAGACAAAGACTTCCTTTATCAGTACTCTTATTTATCATTTCCTCACAAACTTTGGCCAGTGTAAGACAATAAACTCACTACAGATGGTGATTGCAGCCATGAAATTAAAAGATGCTTACTCCTTGGAAGGAAAGTTATGACCAACCTAGATAGCATATGAAAAAGCAGAGACATTACTTTGCCAACAAAGGTCCGTCTGGTCAAGGCTATGGTTTTTCCAGTGGTCATGTATGGATGTGAGAGTTGGACTGTGAAGAAAGCTGAGTGCTGAAAAATTGATGCTTTTGAACTATGGTGTTGGAAAAGACTCTTGAGAGTCCCTTGGACTGCAAGGAGATCCAACCAGTCCATCCTAAAGGAGATCAGTCCTGGGTGTTCATTGGAAGGACTGATGCTGAAGCTGAAACTCCAATACTTCGGCCACCTGATGTGAAGAGCTGACTCATTGGAAAAGACCCTATGCTGGGAAAGATTGAGGGCAGGAGGAGAAGGGGATGACAGAGGATGAGATGACTGGATGGCATCACTGACTCTATGGGCATGAGTTTGAGTAAACTCCAGGAGTTGGTGATGGACAGGGAGACCTGGCGTGCTGCGATTCATGGGGTCACAGAGAGTTAGACACAACTGAGCGACTGAACTGAACTGAACTGAAGACAATAAAAAGCAAGAAAATTTAATTGTCATTATTGGAAGAATCAGTTACCTAGAAAATGCAAGAGAATCAACTGAAAAGAGTTTAGAAGCAGTAAAAAGTTTAGCAATGCAACTATAAATAAATAAAAATTAGATTTTTATATACCAGAAAAGAGGAGAGTGAAAAAGTTGGCTTAAAACTCAACATTCAGAAAACTAAGATTATGGCATCTGGACCCATCACTTCATGGCAAATAGGTGGGGAAAAAAATGGAAACAGTGATAGACTTTAATTTCTTGTGTTCCAAAATCACTATAGATGGTGACTACAGACATGAAATTAAAAGATGCTTGCTCCTTGGAAGAAAAGCTATGACCAACCTACACAGCATATTAAAAACCAGACATTACTTTGCCAACAAAGGTCCATCTAGTCAAAGCTATGGTTTTGCCAGTAGTCAGGTATGGATGTGAGAGTTAGACTATAAAGAAAGCTGAGTGTCAAAGAATTAATGCTTTTGAACTGTGGTATTGGAGAAGACTCTTGAGAGTCCGTTGGACTGCAAGGAGATCCAACCAGTCCATCCTAAAGAAAATCAGTCCCAAATATTCATTGGAAGGACTGATGCTGAGCTGAAGCTCCAATACTTTGGCCACTTGCTGTGAAGAACTGACTCATTGGAAAAGACCCTGATGCTGGGAAAGATTGAAGGTGGGAGGAGAAGGGGATGACAGAGGATGAGATGGTTGGATGGCATCACTGACTTGATGGGCATGAGTTTGAGTAAGCTCCCAGAGTTGGTGATGGACAGGGAAGCCTGGCATGCTGCAGTCCATGGAGTCTCAAACAGTCAGACACAACTGAGTGACTGAACTGAGCTGATACCAGCAAAATCCAATTTGGGGCAAAGGAAGGCAAATTGCCAGAGGGCACACAAGCAGGCCTCTGTAACATTTATTGAGGAAACATTATGGAGACTGAAGCAGTAGCATGGTCTGTGAATTTAATATTGCCCTTCACATTCCAAAAAGCACATAGAGGTCTAACAGGACCAGGTGTCAGATGCCAGGACAGGGCTCCTGGCTCAAGGATACAGGACCTATAAATGCTTAACTGGAGAAACACCAGTCTCTCACCAAGCATGATGAAGAGAACAACAGCTTATTCCTCATCATTGCATGGCCACCTCAGCATTCACAGTTTGGGAAGTACCAATCCTTTAGATATTATTTGGGGACAGTGGAAGATCTCTTACCCCAAAATGGCCACAGCAATATTTCTGATCCCACATACTCTAGTAGAACTTTGCCACAGTCCACCAAGAGTAGGGTGTATCTATCCTCTCCTTGGGTCTCAGACGGTAAAGCATTTGCCTGCAATGCGCGAGACCTGGGTTCAATCCCTGGGTTGGGAAGATCTCCTGGAGAAGGAAATGGCAACCCACTCCAGTATTCTTGCCTGGAAAATCCCATGGATGGAGAAGCCTGATAGGCTACAGTCCATGGGGTCGCAAAGAGTCGGACACGACTGAGCGAGGAGACACGCATCCTCTCCTTGAACCAGAGTGTGCATGTGGCCGCTCTGACCAATAGGATACAGAGGAAGGAACATCATATGACTTTCAAGGCTAGTGAGACAAAAGGACACAACTTCAACTGGTGCGTTCTGTTTGCGTGACTGGCATTGGGGAAATTAGCCACGATGCCATGAGGAAGCCCAAACTAGCCTACCTGGAGAGACCACATGGAGAGGCCCACATGGAGTCCCCCACCAACAGCAAACATCAGTGGGGGTGTGTAAGTTAACAAGGCTTCAGATGACTTCAGTCTCCAATCTAAAATCTTCCAGTGAGCCCCAGACATTCAGGGGACAGAGAGGAGCTATATACACTCTGTCCTACCCAGATTCTTAATCTGTAAGTGTAAGAAGTGGTTGTCTTATGCCACTAAATGTTGGATAAATTGATATGCAACCACAGTAACTAGAACAATGACAAGTGTTTAAGTTTTGCATTTGGAGCTTATATGATTTGTGATGGATCCCCCACCTCATACTATGCCAAAATTGATTACTTGTTCCACAAAGTTCTGCAGAAGGCCAGTTCTCTGAGAGCCAAATTTCAGGGGATCAATTAGGTTAATCATTACCTCTGAACCAAATAGAAAATATAAGGGGAAATGATCACATTCATAATAACAGTCAACAAAACATCTAGAAGTTAAGAAATCTGGAGGGCCTAAATAAAGAAAATAATTTCTTTTTCTCAAGAACAGAGGAGGACTGGTTTCTCTAGAAGAAAATCAATATTCAATATTAAAAATATGGTAACTTTTGGGAATTCCCTGGTGGTCCAGTGGTTAAAATTCCATGCTTTCATTGCCAAGAGCATAGGTTTGATCCCTGGTAGGGGTACTAAGATCCCACAAGCTGGGCAGTGCAGCCAATATATATTATGTATGTGTATATACATATATATACACATACATACATACATATATACACATACATACATATATACACACACACATATATACTTTCACAAATTAATGTATAAGATTAATGTAATTATAATGGAAAACCCAAGAGGATTTTTCTTGAATTTTACATATCCTAAAATTCATCTGGAAAAATAAAAAAAGGATTTATGAAGTTTTGGAAAAAGAATGATATTGTTCAGGGTCCAATCAGGAGACAGAAACAAAGCAATAATTCAAACAGGGAATATTTAATAATAAGAATTATTAACTTTAAGAAGGGGCTTAGTTGAAGTAATGAGGGCTTAGCCAGTGAGAAGTAAAGAGAGTTAAGAATATAAAATTAGCATCTATACTAAGCCATCGTGGATTTTAGGGCTATTAGAAGAAAGACTCTCTTAAGAGCTGAGATCTAGACCTTGCTGAAGGCACAGCTGGGCTCACAAAACAGCAAAGAAGTCACTGTGGTACTTCACCAGTGGGACTTGCTTGAAATTTGCATTCTAGATGTTGGGGAAAACTGTTCACTGTAAGATTGCTCATTAAAACCTTTATATCACAAAACTGCCCCAAAGGAGTGCTGGCAGAGTGGAGGCGGGTGGGGTGGGGTGGATCTACTGGCTGCTAGATGCCTCACACTGCTGTGCCCTGCAAGGGCTGGGCATTTGAGAAGCCGTGCCTGCTGCCCGCCAAGGAAGCAAGCCCTCCAGGACTGAGAGGGCAGGCACCTTCCTTGGCCATGTCTCATGTGCCCTCTCCTGACAAAGACTGCTATCATGCCAGCGGACCAAGACAAATATTTAAAAGAGCCAGCTCCATTTACCCAGAGCATTCGATGAAGGGTAAATCTGGAGCTGAGAGGCGATGCACTGATTACTGGCACAAAAGATGGTTTGGAGTGCTGCTCTCTGATGTTAAAATATGCTTTAACACTGTAATGATGAAAACAATATGAGAGTTACACAGGACTAAAGAAACTGACTAATGGAAAAGAATAAGGGAAGGAAAACCTCAGAAGCAGATACATGTGTGTATATGTATGTGTACATATATCTGCATATACATAAATATATAGATTTCATGTACAAAAGAGGTAGCATTTTGAATCATTGGGAAAATAAATCATTACTTGTTAAAAACTAGCCTAAGAGTAGATTTCCATTTCATTCTATACCCCAGAATAAATTTCAGATGTATTGAAAAGTTAAATTCCAGAAAGTTTGATCCTTTAATTATTACATCAGTTCAGCCTGGTCCCATCCAGGCAGCACAGCTTCCAACACCACCCCCACTTGCTGGCATCCATGACAAGCAGGACTCTGGTGGGGCCAATAGTCCTCTTTCAATTCACTTGAAGGAACTTAATCTGGAAATCAAGGGCTCTACTGGAAGAGTTTCCATAAGACACATCCAGAGTGATAGAAAGAAAATAAAGGTAAAAATAGAGGATGCTGTGGGATAATAGCGATGCTGAGCTATCACATACCACCTCAGAGAAATAGGTAACTTATCACTTACAATAATGCTAAGTATGTTACATATGCAAATGTAGAATGGTAGTTGAAAGGTTGAGAAGATTACACCAACAGAAACATCATAATGTGAGGAGCAGAAATTATTTACTTTCTCTTGAGGCAGTCCCAATAGATAAAGCACAAGATTTTACTAGAGAGAATGGTCTGTCATCTACTGAGACACCTACTCTGAACTGCACAAATTTAGAGTTGCTTTGTAGGCAATCCTTGTTTCTCAGAGACAAACGAACAATGTGAATATGATCTGTCTTCAAACAACAGTATAACCTAATTATGTTTCACCAGCCACTAACAAACAGTAAAAGGTACAAAGATGTCATAACATGTAAATCAATTCTCTTCTACCCTAGAGTGCTGTGTATAATTTAATTATAGGTTACACACTTAAAAACATGTAAGACTGACATAGCTAAAAACTGGATTCAATCTTTAAAAGAAAGTCTTTATATTTGCTCAAAAATAGGATTAAATATTTGTCTGAACTCAGAGAATGCAAAGCCTTTCTGATCACAATACAAATTGAAAACAACTGTGGAAAATACTGATGTATTACTAAAGTTTAAAATCTCAAACTTAAAAAGATACCATAAATAAAATTTTAAGACTGATCTTTAGAAGAAAAGCTTGAAAAATTTATGGAAAAATTGACTATTATTAATACGTAAAGAGTTCTTGTAAATCAATAATAAAAATGTAAAAATCAGTAGAAATTATGCCAAAAACATCAGGTATTTTTAAAGGAATCTAAAGCCAATCTAAAGCCTCACTAGTAACCTAAGAAATACAAATTTAAAGAAAAGTACATTTTTTATCAAATTGGCAAATATATTTTCAACTAAATCAAGCATCTTTAGATCATTCATATTCTTTCATCCAGCAATTTTATTTTTAATAGCTTTATCTTAAGGAAATAACAATGGAGGATATTTACAAAAGTGTATGACTAAAGTTGTTAAAGACAGTTTTATTTCTAATTGCCTAAAAATGGAAATCCTTTAGAAGTTAAACAATAAGAGACTGGATTAAGTCAATTTTGATAAATTTCTATAATAGGAGAAATACCATAATGTAGTTGTTAAAACATAGTGCTGTCATGTCTGACTCTGTGACCCAATGGACTGTAGCCCACCAGGATCTTCTGTCCATGGAATTTTCCAGGTAAGAATACTGGAGTGGGTTGCCTTTCCCTTCTGTAGGGCATCTTCCCAACCCAGGGGTCAAACTGAGGTCCCCTGCATTGCAGGCAGATTCTTTACCATTTGAGCTACCAGGGAAGCCCAGTTTTAAAGTAGCTAGATTCAAACTTGAATCTTAAAATTCTTACCTTCAGAGCCTTGGGCAAGTTATTTATTTCCACTAAATCTTAATATAAATAGAGATCCTCAAAGTGTTAACATGGTGACTGACATGAGCATTAACTGAGAGATTCCAGTAATGCCTTCATTATGTACTGTCTAGCACATAGGGCTGATGAAAATTAACTCAGCATTTTCTTTTAATAGTGTATCATGTAGACATTAACATAATGCCTCAGTAGAACATGTAATAAAATGGGACTGTTTATGATGTATTGTTAATAGATGAAAGCAGGGTATAGAATTTTATGTAAAGTATAACACAAATTGCATAACAAGAGAAACGTAGTGCAGGTATTAAAAAGTCAGGAGTGGACATCAAAATGTTAACAGTGTTTTCTCTAGATTACTATTCTATTTATTCCTTTGTAATTTTCTACATTTTTAAAATTTGTCTTCTCTGAACACTTATTTTGTAATAAAAATAATGATAATCATGAAATAAAATGTAATCCAATACATGTCTAGTTTTCTTCTTCCTATCACAAAATATTACACCATATCATTTTATTCTTCCAAGGTTCTAGCACTTAGTCAACAAATTCTTTCATGGAGGTTATGATTAGATCCAAAGTAGCAATTTTTTCCCCTTCACTGCTTTCCTTGCCTTTTGGCAGGTAGAATTATCAGGAAGGTATGTCAAGAATGTATTTTCCTGGTAATAGCTGATTTAATGCCAGTGTCACTTTGAAAGTGGTAGCTTAATTTTTTTCCTTTGGACCCTGATATGATTTAGGGTACAGATGGGACAGCCCACTGTTGATTTGCCAATATTCAGAAGAATTTTTTTTCCATTCTTAGAAATAAAGCCAACACAGTATCTATTTGCACCTTTTTTATATTATCTATTCTAAGTTGCCTAAACAAGTATGAAATAGCGCTAATAATATTAATGATGATGGTGATAAAATGATAGTATTTTAAGTGCCAAGCACATAATATATGATCAACAAATATTTGTTTAATAAAACAGGACTGAAACTGTTATCAGGCACTGTTAAAACATTTATATTAAACTTACTAAATTGTTAATAAATTTCAGAGATGTGTATTCATTACTTTTGGACAATAGACTTCTATAAATTTTTTGCCTAAGGGACACATATTTAGCTTTGGGGACCTGTTTAACATTTACCTTGGGGACTCATACTTTGTCAGTGGGCTGTATTACTCAGGGCATCTTTGACCATAACAATTAGTGACCTTTTTTTCCACCCTTTTAAAATAAATATCTTGGCAGTTCTGCCCATCCTACAGAAACCCCTGTCTCCACTTTTCTTCTCCTAGAGTCTCCTTTTGCTCAGCAGAGAATTCCATAGTTATTATTAGGTATTGTTATGCTTTCTGTTATTATTGTTTTGGTGCAAAACATCACCTTCTTAATTCACATTTATCAGCAAGTGACGAATGCTCAGGAATTAGCAGTTTCACTCGTTTTACTCCCTAAACCTCTCTTCAAGATTTAACCTAATATAAAAACAATAAGCTCTTTATTTTTAAAGTCTCTCAGAGACATTACTTTCTTTTCATTCTCAATATAATCATCTTTACACAACCCTCAATATGTCACATCTAGAGATAATCCCTTTCTTAATTATAATATCTCCTCCTTAAATTCATCCTAAATAACTATACAAGATAGATCTTTCTAAAGAGCTGCAGAAAGAGCAGGAAGGATAGGAATTTGGGAACTTGAGATCCAGTTTCAGCTTTGCTCCTTCAAACAGTGTAACCTCATGAAAACCATGAACTCCTTTAAGATTCAATTTCCTCCTCTGTGCGGGAGAGGGGTTGTCAAGGAGGGATGAATTGGGAGTTTGGGATTAGCAGATGCAAAAATATATATCCATCATATATAGGAAGAATAAACAACAAAGTTCTACTGTATTATACAGGGAACTATATTCAATATCCTGTGATAAACCATAATAGAAAAGAATATGAAAAAGATATATGTATATTCACATAACTGAATCACTTTGCAGTATAGCAGAAATTATCACAATGTTGTAAATCAATTATATATCAATAAAATTTTAAAAATTTCCTCCTCTACAGTTTTAAGACCAAAGTAGGAAAACAATAAACTTCTCCAATGATGGAAGGGATAGAAGGAGCATGCCCTTACAGCTTTCTCGACTTGAGATACCACAGTCTACAAAGTGACACCATAATAATGAGTGGTTTAAGTCCAAGTGAGATTATACCCCTAGCACAGCCCCTGATAAATGGGTAAGGAATGCCCCAGTCTCATTGCCCAGGTATCCTACAACTTCACTGCCCCATGCCTCTCCTAAATCACATGCCTCCCTAATGCAGAGGCCACTGATGGCTTCCCATTGCCCATTCGTTCATTAACTTAACAAATACGCATTGAGCACTCACATGTTCTAGTCTTTCCTGGGTGCTTAGTGAGAGGATGTTGTCCTCAGACCATTTGAGTTTAAGGGGAAAATCACAATTAAAGAAGCAGTAGCAATAAAATGTGATATATGTTTGGTAAAAAAAGATGTGTAGGCACATAATTGGAGTGTTTAACCTCATCTGGGAAGATCAGAGAAAGGAAATAAAGCTGAATCTGCTTTTCTTCCAAACTTTCCATCTTTTAATCCTAACTACACACACACACATATACGTAGAATTAGAAGATGGGAAACACATATTTAGCTTTGAGGAGATAGATATAGATATAGATATAGATATAGATATAGATATAGATATACCCTGGAGTGTGAAGTCAAGCGGGCCTTAGGAAGCATCACTATGAACAAAGCTAGTGGAGGTAATGGAATTCCAGCTGAGCTATTTCAAATCTTGAAAGATGATGCTGTAAAAGTGCTGTACTCAATATGCCAGCAAATTTGGAAAACTCAGCAGTGGCCACAGGACTGGAAAAGGTCAGTTTTCATTCCAGTCCCAAAGAAAGGCAATGTCAAAAAATGTTCAAACTACCATTCAATTGCACTCATCTCACACGCTAGCAAAGTAATGCTCAAAATTCTCCAAGCTAGGCTTCAACAGTGCATGAATGAAGATGTTCAAGCTGGATTTAGAAAAGGCAGAGGAACCAGAGATCAAATTGCCAACATTCTCTGGATCATTGAAAAAGCAAGAGAATTCCAGCAAAAAATCTACTTCTGCTTCATTGACTATGCTAAAGCCTTTGACTGTGTGGATCACAACAAACTGTGGAAAATTCTGAAAGAGATGGAAATACCAGACCACCTAACCTGCCTCCTGAGAAACCTGTATGCAGGTCAAGAAGCAACAGTGAGAACCAGATATGGAACAACAGACTGGTTCAAAATTGAAAAAGAGGTATGTCAATTGGGAAAAGAGTATATTGTCACCATGCTTATTTAACTTCTATGCAGGGTACATCATGCAAAATGCCAGGCTGGATGAAGCACAAGCTGGAATCAGGATTGTGGGGAGAAATATCAACAACCTCAGATATGAAGATGACACCACACTTATGGCAGAAAGCGAAGAGCCTCTTGATGGAAGGGAAAGAGGAGAATGAAAAAGTTGGTTTAAAACTCAACATTCAAAAAACTAAGATCATGGCTTAGTTCCATCACTTCATGGCAAATAGATGGGGAAACAATGGAAACAGTGAGAGACTTTTATTTTCTTGGGCTCCAAAATCACTGCAGATGGTAACTGCAGCCAAGAAATTAAAAGACACTTGCTCCTTGTAAGAAAAGCTATGACAAACATAGACAGCATATTAAAAGGCAGAGACATTCCCTTGCTGACAAAGTCTGTATAGTTTTCCAGTTGTCATATATGGATGTGAGAATTGGGCTGTAAAGAAGGCTGAGCATCAAAGAAATTATGCTTTTGAACTGTGGTGTTGGAGAAGACTCTTGAGAGTCCCTTGGACTGCAAGGAAGGAGATCAAACCAGTCAATCCTAAAGGAAATTAATCCTGAATATTCATTGGAAGGACTGATGCTGAAGCTGAAGCTCCAATACTTTGGCCACCTGATGCGAAGAGACAACTCATTAGAAAAGGCCCTGATGCTGGGAAGGATTGAAGTCAGGAGAAGAGGACGACAGAGAATGAGATGGTTGAATGGCATCATCGACTCAATGGACATGAGTGTGAGCAAGCTCCGGGAGATGATGAAGGATAGGGAAGTCTGGCATGCTGCAGTCCACAGGGTCACAAAGAATCGGACATGACTAAGTGACTGAACAACAACAAATCTTAAAGATTTAAGGTAATATCAAAACAATAGGCTCTTTCCTTTTAAAATCTCTCAGAGCCATTACTTCCTAATGGTAATGGTAAAATATAATACTGTATATGTATACATGTATATATATATATATTTAATGTGTGTTTGTTTCTTTTCCTTGCATATCCTGCTTTCCAATCAAATAAAGAATCTATTCTATGCTGAATATACTCTGCACTCTGTAAGACCACTTCTTATAGATTAGAAAGATATTAATACATACTCTGGCACCCCTCTCTCTTGCCTACTGCTGACGTAGTTATTTCCAAACAGTATTTTAGATATTGGAGAGCTTTTTATCCTAGCCTAGCAATGAAGTTTTGGGGCCATATTCTTCTGGGTTGATTTTACAACTTGTTTGTCTCCTTTACACTTATTTCAAACTCTGCTGTTTAGCCACCACTGCACAACAGTCTATAATCCACAAAGTAACTTATTGGACTTGTTCTAAGGTACAATGATTTGCTCTAAGAAGTTCATCAATGGCCCCCTCAAGGATTCTGGGGATGTTTGAAACCCATCAAGACAGAGGAGTATACAGAAGACTTTGAATTACCTTCTAAAATAGCAACTGAGTCCCTTGTTCTAACGTCAGGCATGGGTGCATAAAATAGATTGAATCCACCCATGCTCATTATGTACCTGTGCTTCACACCATTAATGATGGGAGAGAAATCCAGTTAAGCATTGCCAGCACTACCTCAACAAGCTAATTCCCCCAGGAAATCATCGCCTTTGGTCAGTCAGATGCTATGAAGTCATTTCAATTATTTCCATCACTCCCATTTTAGCCGAATGTTTGCTATACTTCCAACAGTACAATTCTTTCTGAAAAGAGTGTAAGATACAAATTGACACCAAAGGATTAGCCAGAACAGCGGCTGAACTCTTCTGAGCTTGGATTTCTGCTACTCATCACCTACATGCCTATCATCAAACATCAGTCCACCCACACACAGTTTCCATTTGGAACTGGAAATTGATGGTTCTGGGGAGGTATGTGCCTGAAAGAGTGTCTGTGAAACTTGTGGAATGCTTTGAAGAGACTGTCATGTAATTTCAGTTCATCATTATTTATAATAATCAGCCTTTTTTCTTGATGCATTATTCATGTCAATTAATATAATTATTAATACTCAGCTTTGTCTTTCACAATGAGCATAGCACCTCTTTTGCTTTTATTTTTTTCCTCTTATTTGCATTTAGCCTTTTACTTAGCAGTAATCAACCCTACATGCTCGACTCATGGAAAAAACAACACATTAATCAACATGAGTCATTAAATAAATTCCTTTATTTTTTAGAAAAAAATTCTCCCTCCCCCAAATAATCTCTACTCTCTGCCAAGATTTAATACAGTGGCTGTTAATAATTGCTCCTGCCATTTATACCCATAAAAAGCTGAGAGTCTGGAAGCCAGCAGCATTTGATCACCTTTTTCATGCCTTATGTAATAATTCATTCACCTTGAAAACATCAGGATTGGCCTCAGTGATGGACTGAAAATTCTCTTCGCTGCAAGACTGAGGCATAGACACAGCCTGAGGCACTTTCAAGTTTTGACTTGGAATTTACATCAAACTCTGGCACCATCACATAGCTGGGGGTTAAGGAAGTATTGAGCCAACATAAGGCAAAAATCATATAAAAGGTAAAACCTACTTTGAATGCCGTTCTTCTATCTTCTATTTTTATTCTACCCCAGTATTCTTGTGCTGTCTACAGTTCTCAATTTCTTCCCAGCTCTCTTCCCTACTTTTGTTTTTTTCTTCCCCTATGGAGGGTCTTCCAGTCCAATATTATCAAAATCCTAGAATCTCAGAGCCAAAGAAGAATGCAAGCTTGTCTAGTTCAAACATCTACCCACACGTCAATTGTGTCTACAGTATTTATCACCATATTTTGTAGCTTCTGCTTGAAATCTCCTGAGATGAGAAGTTCACATCCTCTGGAGGTAGCCCATCTTATTGTAAAGATGAAAAGAATCTTAATCTAATTGGTTAATGGAATTTTTTCCATTGAATCAAAATCCTCTGTTAGTTTCCACTTGTGTCATCTGATCCATTTTGTTCGTTTATTAAGGAGTGGGCCATTGGGCAGAATCATTCAGGATTTCCAGAAGAAGAGTGAAGTCCTCACCTCCAGCTGGACAGAGAAAGCAGAAAGAGCAGGATATGAGAAAGTACAGAAAATCTAGCTGCAAGTGGTTTGGGGTAGCTAGCTTTACCCTCCTTATCTGTTTCTTTCATGCCTTGGAGAATCTTTCAACCTTTACCAGCTATGTTCTTCTCCAGGACCTTGTGCTACCAGTGATCACCTGTGTTATCTTCTGCATTTCTGTCTCTCCTGCATCCTTCCAATAATGCTTGAGTCTTCCCCAACATAAATGCCTTCCATCAACCCTGCCTGTCCTCAAGTTAGCTACCCTCCTTCTTCCTTTCATAAACAATTCATAGCAAGAGTACCTCCATGATCCTTAAGGCCTTGTTTATGAACAACTCACACCAGACTCACCCAAGTCCTTGTTTAAAAGGCAGCCTCTTGAGACTCAGCCCCTGAACTTATAACAGGTGCATGGCAAACTGTCATTTATTTTTTCTTTTAAAACAAAGTTGCACACCACTGTATATAAAATAGATAATCAACAAGGACCTACTGTAACACACAGGGGACACTGCTGAATACTATGTAATAACTTATATGGGAAAATAATCTGAAAAAGAATGGATACATGTGTATATATAACTGAATCACTGTACTATGTATCTGAAACTAACACTGTAAGTCAACTATACTCCAATAAAAAAAAAAAGTTGCTCTAAGATTTGAGAACCACCAAAGTAACCAATACTCCCAGTGTCCTTTCCCAGTGTTAGAAGCCTCCATCTCATTTATTTACTACAGCAGTGCTCTTCAAGGACATCAGTGAACTCCACACTGCTAAACTCCACAGTCTCTTCTCTGTAGCAATTACCCTTCCTTCTTGGAGTAAAAAAATGCAATAACTTAAATATTTACTAAATGATCTTCTCTAAAATTTTTAATCATTTTTTATTGAAGTATAGTTAATATAATATAGAAATATACATATATATATTCTTTTTCATATTCTTTTCCCTTGTAGGTTTTTATAAGATATTGAGTATAGTTCCCTGTGTTACCTATATGTCTTTGTTATTTATCTGTTTTATATATATTAGTTTGTATCTGCCAGTTCCAAACTCCTAATTTATCCTTCCCCTCCTTCCCCTTTGGTAATCATGTTTGTTTTTGAAGTCTGTGAGACTGTGTCTGTTTTGTAAATAAGTTCATTTGTATCAGTTTTTAGATTCCACATATAAGTGATATCATATGATACTTATCTTGCTCTGTCTGACTTAACTGTACTTAGTATGATCATCTCTAGGTCCATTCATGTTGCTGCAAATGGCATCATTTCATTCTTTTTATGGCAGAGTAATATTCCATTGCATTTATACACCACATCACCTTTATCCATTCATCTGTCAATGGACATTTAGGTTGTGTCTATGTCTTGACTATTGTAAATAGTGCTACTGTGAACATAGGGGTGCATGTATCTTTTCAAATTAGAGTTTTCTCAGGATATATGTCCCAGAGTGGGAATGCTGGATCATATATAGTAGCTCTATTTTTAGTTTTAAAGGAAGCTCTATACTGCTTCCAGCAATTATCCCTTCTTAAAGTTCTATCCCCTTGGTTTCTGAAGTCACCACTTTTTGGTGATTTTTCTCCTTACTTTTGACTCTTTATTCTGACTTTTCATTTGCTCATGGTTTAAATGAAACTGCTTCCCAGGCATTCATCAACTCAAGTGTAGTTTAATTACACGAAGAAATACAAAAGCAGACAATCCAGGACAGTTGTATTAGCTCCATAAAGTGATGAGGGGTCTGAGCTCCCTCTAAACTTCCTGCTCTTCTGTCTGAGGCTTCCAGGCCACAGTCCAGCCACATCTTCACCCTAGGCAATAGGGTAGAAACGAAAGAGAAGGGTCCAATCTCTTTCTTCTAAAGAGACTGCCCAGAGGTCCAGGTAAGATTTCTTCTCACATTGCAGAGGCTGATAAATGTTATTTTTAGCTTGAGACATTGTCCAGGGCTTTGCTACTAAGAAAGAAGTTCTAATGGGAGGCAACCAGCAAACCTACTATGGAGTGAATGGTCATACAGGCAGTCAATCATGTCCACTACTCCCACCAACCATCACCCCAAGCCATCCCAGCTAGAGACGAAGCATCTTCTTTGTGTCTTATCACTTGACATATTATGATTTGTGTGTGAGAGAGAGAGAGAAAGAGAGAACATTTAAGATCTATTCTTTAGCAAATCTGAAGTAAACTTTTTTAAGGTAGACCTTGTGATGAATTGATACATGTATATACTGTGGAATGACAACTGCACTAAAATTAGTTGACACAATCCTTGACCTCACATAATTACCATTTTGTTTTTGTTGTTGTCATTACTGAGAGAGCTTTTAAGATCTATTCTGTTAGCAACTTTCTAGTATATAACATAGTATTGTTAAAAATAGTCACTGTGCTATAATTAGATTCCTAGAACTTATTCCACTTATAACTGGAAGTTCAAACCTTTTGACCAACATCTTCTCATTTCCCCCGCCCCTAGCAACCACTGATCTATTCTGAGTTTGGCTTTTATAATTTCCACATATAAGGGAGATCTTACATATAAAATGCAGATTCAAGACATCCTCAAGGAGATCAAGGGCAAAAAAGAGTAGCAATCATCAGATAATTAGGACTCAGTGAAAGTCCACTGACATTTGAGTAGCACTATAAATACTAGTGCAGACTGGGAGGATTAACTATGTATTATTTAAGCTGGAAGATGCTTAGGTTGGAGACACATCATGACTCCAGAGATCTGAAGACAAATAAAGACAAACAGCTGGGGGATGATACTGGGAAAATACTCCCCCAAGTTTATGCATAATAACCCATGTTTATTGATTTAGTTAGTGCTTTCATTTTAGGAATGCATCCCACCTTCACGTACTCACAGGCAGGTACAAATTTATCATGAAGCTAATTAAGCTTAAGCATAAAGACCCTACAGGTACAGGTGTTTCTTGAGTTCATGGCAGGGTCATAGCTCTGTGTTCATGCAGTTGGGGACATTTTTAATAATTTAAAAGTGATATCAAAATTTCAAAACTACACTTGGGCTATTGCCAAATTATGTGATTTTATAGAAAACGTAGGGTGATGTACTGCATTTACTTTCTTTGGGAATCTCTTTTTTAAAAAAATTTATTTATTTTTGGCTTTGCTGGGTCTTCATTGCTGTGCAGACTTTTCTCTAGTTGCGGTGAGTGGTGGCTTTTCTCTAATTGTGGTGTGTGGGCTTCTCATTGCGATGGCTTCTCTTATTGTAGAGAGAGGCTCTAGGTGTGTGGAGTTCAATAGCCGCAGCACACGGGCTCATTAGCTGCAGCTGCCGGGCTATAGAGCACAGGCTTAATAGTTCTGGTGTGTGGCCTTAGTTGCCTCACAGCATGTGGTACCTTCCCAGGTCAGGGATGAAACCTGTGTCTCCTGCATTGGCAGGTGGATTCTTGACCACTGAGCCACCAGGGGAGCCCTAGGGAATCTCTTTGTTTCAAACTGAAGTATAGTTGATTCACAACGTTGTGCTAGTTTTGGGTGGACAGCAAAGTGACCCAGTTCTACACATACAGATATATCTATTCTTTAACAGATTCTTTTCCATCATAGGTTATAAAAGATATTGAATATAGTTTCCTGTGCTACAGTAGGCCCTTGCTGTTTATCTACTTAATATATAGTAGTGTGTATCTGTTACTCCTAAACTCCCAATTTATCCTGTCTTACATGTTTCCCCTTTGGTAACTACAAGTTTGCACTCCATGCCTGTGAGTCTATTTCTGTTCTGCAAGTAAGTTCATTTGTATCATAGATTCCACACGAGTGACATCATATGAGACTTGTCTTTGATTTACTTCACTTAATATGATAATCTCTAGGTCCATCCATGTTGCTGCAGATGGCATCATTTCATTCCTTTTATGGATGAGTAATATTCTATATACACAAATGTATATATACATATATATACACACACATATATATACACACTCATATATATACACACACATACATATACACACACCACATCTTCTTTATCCATTCACCTGTTGGTGGATATTTAGATTGTTTCCATGTCTTGGCTATTGTAAAGAGTGCTGCTATGTATTGGGGTACATGTATCTTTTTGCATTAGAGTTTTTGTCTTTTCTGGATATGTGCAGAGGAAGGGGAATGCTGGATCATATGGTAATGCTATTCTTAGTTTTTGAAGGAACCTCCATACTGTTCTCCACAGTGGCTGTACCAGTTTACATTCCCACCAACGGTGTAGCAGGGTTCCCTTTTCTCTACACCCTCTCCAGTATTGACTATTTGTAGACTTTTTGAAGATGGCCATTCTAACTGGTGTGAGGTGATACCTCATTGTAGTTTTGGTTTGCAGTTCTTTAATAATCAGCAATACTAAGCATCTTTTCATGTGCTTGTTGGCCATCTGTATGTCTTCTTTGGAGAAATGTCTATCTATATCTTCTTCCCACTCTTTGATTTGGTTTTTATTTTTTATATTGAATTGTATGAGCTGTTTGTATATTTTGGAAGTTAATACCTTATTGTTTGCCTTGTATTGTGTTTACTTTTAAATCTTTTTAGACTCCTTCAGTTTGGAACTCTTCTTTAACTCTTTTCTTGACTTTTCTTGATGTTGATATTTTTGAAAATTACAGGCTAGTTATTTTGTAAAATTTCCCCCAGTTTGGGTTCATCTGGTATTTCCCCCACAACTAGAGTCAACTTTTGCATTTTTAGCAGGAACATCACAGAAGTAACACTGTATTCTCATTGCATCTTCTTGGATAGTACATGATTTCCATTTATCCTACTACTGCTGATATTAACTTTGATCATGATTGAGGTGGTGTTTATGGGGTTTCTCTAGTCTAAAGTTACTCTTTTCCCTTTTCAATCAATGTCTTATGGAGAATTATTTTAAGACTATGTGAATTTCCTGTTCTTTCAACCATTAGTTTTATTCATTTTATTTATTTATTTATTTATTTTGTCAATGCTTACAAATCTAGAGTTTATCTCAGGTAAAGAATACAAGATAGCAACATCATTAATGTAAGGAATGGTATCACAGCCAAAGGCTGTCACCCTATGGGCACAGAATACCTGGGAACAGGACCTGTTCATGTAGAGAATCTAGACATGCACACGTATTTCAACCATTAGTTTTAGCATTTATTAATGATTTGAACTATTACTATAATGGTTGCCCGAAGATGATTGTCTAATTTGCTCATTCTTTCTTCATGCATTAGTTGGTATTCTACCAACTAAGAGCTTTCTCTTCTCCCCATTTATCATTCATTAGTTAACATATATTGGTGTGAATTCATGATCGTTATTCAATAACCAATAATCTGCTATTATCATACTTTATTTTGATCTAAAGTTTTTCCAGATATGGCCAGTGGGCACCCCTTCAAGTTCATCTGTGTGAATTTTGACACGTCCTCAGAATCTCTTATTTTCTAAAATAACAATATTTTAGATTTCCAATCTTAATAATGGCCCTGCTCCAAACCTGCAAAGGTATTGACAAATCAAGATCTGGGCACTGGGGGTGCTCATTCCTTTGGTAATGTTGCTATTCCCAGGCCTTCTCAGTGGAGAAGTGTATGTGAGGTATGCGCAAATCAGTCTGGCTTATTCTTGGTTTAACTTAAACTTGGTGCTAGCTAGGACAGCTTGTCTTATGGCTGGTCAAATATGCATTGTACAGCTGCTTTAACCATTAAAAAAGAATTCATTTAAAAATAAGAATGGAATAACTGTGGTTCAAGCATCCAAAACAGAGACAGATGACCATAGTGATTGTGGTTTCAGACACATTCCTGCATCACTGAGAACTTAAATTTTCTAAACTATATCAGACTCAAGGATACTACCTGTCATTCTCAAAACAGTATCTATAAGCAGCTGCCAGCTGCAACATTATGGTCTCAAGTTCTCCCCCTGTAAATATGCAGGCAATTTACACCCCAACCAATCCTTCCTTTAACAAGCACCATTACTTCTTGCCAGCTTCATTCTTAATTCTTAGCAAATGACTTAATCATTTTGCAGTATTTGCCTTTTTAAGCCTCCTCTATTTTGTAGTCTGGCAGAACACAATTCAAACAGTTATTGTCTTCAGTGTGGCTCAAATAAAACTCCTGGTTTATTCTTATCATTGGTTGGTTTATCAGTTAATTCCATCAACAATCCCTTGTATTGACTGGCACTGGAATGGCCATCAGCATTTTGGGGATTCAGCTAAGGAAAAACTCACTTGGCATTATATTCAGTTGGGATACAGTAGAATGTATTTGTGTGGAATAAATATTACACATTTGTATTTAACTTTATTTAGCCACCTGAAAAGCATTTATGTGTGACTTAATTTAACAAAGTAAAACAAATCTGTTCAGCTGTAACCTGCCACTAGGCAAAGTCGCAAACATTGTGATGACATAGCTGTTATAAAATGTGAGATCTTATTATTGACCATTAATAAGTTTGCAGAATATGTGCCATGTGCAGCTTATTCCTTAGTCCTGCTGGAGAAAACACTGGCCCCACCATTCCTGAGGTATTGATTACCTTGGTCCTTTGTGAAAACTATATGCTTTCTTGTTCATCTCCTAAATAGAGTCCTAAACCCACAAAACCAATTTGGACTTTTTTTCAGTCTGGATATAACAGTGTGATTTATCCATTATGAAGCTGTTTGGAATTTGCAACAGGGACACAAGTAAGATGCAAAAAGTTTGCTTAAATTTAAAAGACTCAAAAAGACAATTTGGTTATAGTTTGGCAGTTGTTTTATAAACATTTCAATAAAACTATGGAGAAATTGCAGATTCCTGATTTGGATGTATATGAAGGGTACTTCCTTTTTTCACAATTCAATTTATTTATTAAAGAAATATAAAATATGCAGATAAAATTAATGAAATATGAAACATGATAAAACTGAGTGAGTGGCAAAATCTATAGATATTATTGTGAAACTGAAAACTGATTCACAGAAAGAGATAAATTTTGAGTCAAAGTAATAAAAAGTCTCATGGATATTGTTTGATAATCTAATTAATTAAAGTGGAGTGAAGCATGTGAATATAATGGAAAAAATATTAAATTTCTTGCTGATGACACAAAATAACTAGCACTGAGGAAGATGATATAAAACACATGATATGAGCTGCAGGAGTTGCTTGTATATTTTTGAGATTAATTCTTTGTCTGTTTCTTCATTTGCTATTATTTTCTCCCATTCTGAAGGCTATCTTTTCACCTTGCTTATAGTTTCCTTTGTTGTGCAGAAGATTTAATTTTAATTAGGTCCAATTTGTTTATTTTTGCTTTTATTTCCAATATTCTGGGAGGTGGGTCATACAGGATCCTGCTGTGGTTTATGTCAGAGAGTGTTTTGCTTATGTTTTCCTCTAGGAGTTTAATAATTTCTGGTCTTACATTTAGATCTTTAATGCGTTTTGAGTTTATTCTTGTACATGGGGTGAGAAAGTGTTCTAGTCTCATTCTTTCCAAGTAGCTGACCAGTTTTCCCAGTACCACTTGTTAAAGAGATTGTCTTTTCTCCATTGTATATTCTTGCCTCCTTTGTCAAAGATAAGGTGTCCATAGGTGCATGGATTTATCTCTGGGCTTTCTATTCTGTTCCATTGATCTATATTTCTGTCTTTGTGCCAGTACCATACTGTCTTGATGACTGTGGCTTTGTAGTAGAGAATGAAGTCAGGCAGGTTGATTCCTCCAGTTCCATTCTTCTTTCTCAAGATTGCTTTGGCTATTCGAATATTTTGGCTATTTTTTTATTTCCATACAAATTGTGAAATTATTTGTTCTAGTTCTGTGAAAAATACCGTTGGTAGCTTGATGGGGAGTGCATTGAATCTATAGATTGCTTTAGGTAGTATACTCATTTTCACTATGTTGATTCTTCCAAATCCATGAACCCCGTATATTTCTCCATCTGTTTGTGTCCTCTTTGATTTCTTTCACCAGTGTTTTATAGTTTTCTATATATAGGTCTTTTGTTTCTTTAGGTAGATATATTCCTAAGTATTTTATTCTTTTTGTTGCAATGGTGAATGGTATTGTTTCCTTAATTTCTCTTTGTTTTCTCATTGTTAATGTATAGGAATGCAAGGGATTTCTGTGTTCCAATCAAAAAGTGGGCCAAAGAACTAAACAGACATTTCTCCAAAGAAGACATACAGATGGCTAACAAACACATGAAAAGATGCTCAACATCACTCATTAACAGAGAAATGAAAATCAAAACCACAATGAGGTACCACTTCATGCCAGCCAGAATGGCTGCTATCCAAAAGTCTACAAGCAATAAATGCTGGAGAGGGTGTGGAGAAAAGGGAACCCTCTTACACTGTTGGTGGGAATGCAGACTAGTACAGCTGCTATGGAGAACAGTGTGGAGAGTCCTTAAAAAACTGGAAATAGAACTGCCATATGACCCAGCAATCCCACTGCTGGGCATACACACTGAGGAAACCAGAAATGAAAGAGACACATGTACCCCAATGTTCATTGAGGCACTGTTTATAATAGCCAGGACATGGAAGCAACCTAGATGTCCATCAGCAGATGAATGGATAAGGAAGCTGTGGTACATATACACAATGGAATATTTCTCAGCCATTAAAAAGAATACATTTGAATCAGTTCTAATGAGGTGGATGAAACTGGAGCCTATCATACAGAGTGAAGTAATCCAGAAAGAAAAACATCAATACAGTATATATGGAATTTAGAAAGATGGTAACAATAACCCTGTATGTGAGACAGCAAAAGAGACACAGATGTATTGAACAGTCTTTTGGACTCTGGGAAAGGGTGAGGGCAGGATGATATGGGAGAATGGCATTGAAACATGTAAATTATCATATGTGAAACAAATCGCCAGTCCAGGTTCGATGCATGATACAGGTTCTTGGAGCTGGTGCACTGGGATGACCCAGAGGGATGGGATGGGGAGGGAGTTGGGAGGGGGGTTCAGGATGGGTAACACATGTACACCCATGAAGGATTCAAGTCAATGTATGGCAAAACCAATACAATATTGTAAAGTAAAATAAACAAATAAATTTAAAAAAGAAAAAAAACACATGATATGTCAATGAAAATATTATTAATAACAAGAGGACAAATATCATTAATTCAAAGAGCACTGAAGATGAGCCAAAAAGCTGCAAAATCTTACAGCTTATGCATAAAAGTACCTTGATACCATTTCCTCAAATTTGAAAACACTCCTGAAAGTTTAACATGGCATTAGCAACAAAGAGTTGTAAACTTGAAACTTATTTTTTCTAAACTGATAATAAGAAAATCAAATTGTATCAACTAAGAGGAAAGTTTATGGATTATCTTTCTTTTTTCAATACATACCATATTGCAAAATTGTTGCCATATGAAGAAGCTATCAAAGAATGTAAGCTCCTCCAAAATGATAGGAAAAAACATTACAGAGTTATGTTAGACAGCTAGTTCATTCAACAATATTTCTTCAGTATTATTGAATATTATTCAATATTGTTTTCCTGGATTTTTTGAGCTTTGCAATATTTGTCAGCTTTTACAGACATAAGTTGTCATCTATTGTCTCTTTCTAAATACATCTTCACTTTAATAAATAATTTTATATTATAAATTTTTACCATTTTTATTAAAAAGGATTCCCCCAAGTATATAATCTCCATGCCTCATATCATCTGAATCTACCCTTACAGAATTTAAACTACTCAAGCAGACTGCCAAGTCTTCACAGAAGCTGTTCCCTGTGCTTAGAGATGACACCCACACTTTTGTTACTTATTAATCAAGATGTAACTCACAGGTAGACTCTTCTCCCTGTAAGGGGGAACCTTGTAGCCCCTACTCATCTCGCAGGCAGAGTGCTTTCAGAGCAGTTATATATATCTTATTGTAATAAGATATATTAATATAATTATATCCCCTAATAGGTATGAGCTCCTTGAAGCCAGGACAGTGCCGCATTGTCCTCAGCTTTATACTTGTTACTTAGTAAGATTTAGTAAATACTGAGTGACTGATGAATTTATGAATGAGTTGCAACACCACACAATAGGGTAAAATATTAAGACATACAGTTGCCAATAACCAGAGACGTATGGTGTTTTGTTTTTTAATTTAATATCATGTTATTGAGATTTCTGGATCTTTACCTGAGCTCTTTTGTGCCTGTAATCCAACTCTTATAGCAGGTTTTATGTTGGTAGAAAAACATTCTGTACTTTCTAAAGTTGTTGTTAAGGCATCTTTACAAACTAGTAATTCATTAGGGAGAAGAAAAAGGAAGAAAAAGAGAAAGCTGGATCCAAAATTTAAGTGCAAATATGTCCATTCTTTGTAGTGTAGACAGAGGAACAGGACCTTTTGGAAAGAATTTCATTTCCTGATTCATACAGCAATCTATTAACTTTTCCCCCCTTACACACACTGAGCTTTTTTTTCTGCTTTTCTTTCTCCTTCCTCCAAGGTATATTTCATTTCCTCCCTACAACTGAACACATTAGCTGATTCTCTGCGTCAGCTCTCATGCACTGCTTAACATCAATGTGTTTAACTGCAGAAGTCATTTGTCAGGCATGCCTGCTACTATTCCCGTTTGTTCTCGCCATTGGTTCCAGTCCAGGCTGACTTGCACAAAGCCATACTGATCTTCTCTCAGGTCTTTAATGTACATGGTGTCCTAGACTGAGTGGGCCACCATGCCCAACACTCAACTGTTCTGCTGTGCACTGCGAAGTTAACTGGAGCCTCCATCATTTATAAACAACATGTTCCCCATGTTCTGACCATTGTTTATCGAACTGGGGGCATAACACTGAACAATATTAATATGCCTGTTCCTCAGATTCCCCATTTCCAGGCACTTGGTGTGGTGAACATAACCTTGGCAGCAGCTCTTGGCTGCTGTATGCTGTTGTATGAGTAATACTGAAAGAACTAACTGCCTAACATAATTCTATAACTCCTATTTATCACTGAGTAGTTTGATTATTGCCTTGTGCTTACACTTACTCATAAGTAAAACTAGGTCAGTCATATCCTACTCTTTGCAACCCCATATTCTGTAGTCTACCAGCCTCCTCTGTCCATGGAATTCTCCAGGCAAGAATTCTGGAGTGGGTAGCCACTCCCTTCTCCAGGGGATCTTCCACCCAGGGATCAAGCCCAGGTCTCCTGCATTGCAGGCAGATTCTTTACTGTCTGAGCCACAGAGGAAGCCCACACTTATTCATATGCATTCATTTATTCAACAAACTATAATTGAGTACTTTGTATGGATTAGGACCTATTAAGACATTGGGGCTATATTTGTAGGATTAAGTCTTTGTCTACCAAGAGTTTTGTGTGTAATTATAAATTTAGGGGAAGGCAGAGGGTCTTTGGAGCCAAAACATTTGGGTTTGTATCCTGTCTCTGCCTCCAACCAGTTGTGAAAGGTTTTATCTATCAGCTTTGTTATACATAAGATGGAGAAAATAATATCCATGTTCTAGTGTTGCTTGGATTAAATGATATAGCTTCCAAAGCATTATTATCTGGTAGATTAGGGAAGGGAAGATTAGGGTATGCAAACATCTCAAAGTTTTCTCTGTTTTAATTATAAATGTCCTTTTTTTCCCCCGCATGCTGGATCATAATTTTCCGACCATGGATTGAACCTATGCCCCCTGCAGTGGGAGTGCAGAGTCTTAACCCCTGGATTGTCAGGGGAAACCCTCTGGTTTAATTACAAACACCTTTTCCTCCTCAAGAACAGAGAAGGGGCCTCAGTGCCAAACCCCAGCCCCAGAAGAGGCCAGCCCAACACAAGGCAGAGGAGATACCTCCTTGTTCCTTCCTGAGCCTGTTCAAAATCAGGCTCCAGGTGCAGAGCTGGCAGCAACCGTGGCTGGCACTTGATAGCAACACTGCCTGGACGAAGTATCAGAGAGAAAGCAGCTGTGACAGCTACCCCCAGCCCCAGGGCAGCAGCTGGTGTGACAGCACCCAAGACAGGAAGATTCCAAAAAGAGAGCCTGGTTCCTAAGAGTCCCAGCTTCCAGGCACTTAGCGCAGTGAACTGCTCTTGGCTGCTGTCGGAGGAGCGAATGACCTATCCCTTGTTGCAGAAGGAAATAAAATGGTCAAGGATTGGGGCACAGAATGGTGGCCTGAGTCCAGAATGATTCTTCTAGGGACAGTGGTGACTGTTGGTTTTGCGGAGTTCTTGTATTTCCTATAACCGCACACTGGCTTCGTGGTTGGGAGATACCCGCTTCCTGATCAGAACGGCAAGCCTAGTGTAATGAGTGCTTTCCATACACCAAACACCTTTCTAGATTTCTTTTTGTATCTATTCCATCTTCACAGCATCACAGGAGCATTATTCCCATTTCACAGACAAGGAAGAGAAGGTAAGTTTCTTCTCCAGGATCACACAGGGGAGACTCTGAATTTCAACCTGGGTGACTGACTCACAAAGCCAAGCTGCTTCCAGCTCCCACGTGGTAGGTGTTTGGCTTTTGTGGTTTGAATTGAGTGAATCATGGGCCTGCTTCCCTCTTCACAATGCCCAAGAGATTCAGATATGGGCACTTAGAGTTTTCATGGCTATTACTTACTTTGTCATCTCCCAAGGAGGGCAATGGAACTGTGGATTGTACCCTGGGGAACTGCTGAAAGTACTGCTCAGTGACCTTGCTCCACTTTAGATAACTCCCTGCGGAGGCTGTGTGTGTGTGTGTGTGTGTGTGTGTGTGCATGCCTGTGCGCATGCCCAATGACTGCCTGAGCTAACATTACACGGAGGAGACTGAAGGCTCACAGCCACCAGTAGGAACAGAGCAATATTCCTCTCGGTGTTTACATCATCTCTCTTCTCTGAGAAACCGTCCCTGCCTGAATCCTTCAGGTTGTTCATTCTCACACCATGGCTGCATAGAGTGATTAACCTTAATGGATGCTTCTTGCTTCATTCCGCTTCATTTTGTAAACACAGGATGACTCCCAAACTAGACTAAATAATGCAAAAGCCTTTTCTCGGTCTTATTGATATCCTTGGTGAAAGCTCAGGAAGTAGGGTCACTTTTAAAGCACTGTGATTCTGTTGGCGGCGGGGGTGGGGGATGGAGAGGAGAAAGCAGTGAGAAGAACTGGGCTTTTGAATAAAAGGCATTTGCATGTGTAACCTGTATTTCCCCAGCCGCAACAGCCTTGGAGTTGTCTTGTTCATTCACTCAGTCGTGTCTGACTATGAGCCCATGAACAGCAGCACACCAGGCTTCCCTGCCCTTCACTATCCCCTGAAGTTTGCTCAAACTCTCGTCCGTTGAGTCAATGAAGCCATCCAACCATCTCATCCTCTGTCGCCCCCTTCTCCTCCTGCCCTCAATATTATTATTATTATTTTTAAACCAAGGGACTTTTAGCAAATAGTAGCCTGGTCCTTACAGACGAATCATGGGAAGCTCAGCCCCCTCCCAGGCTTCCTGGGCTAGCTCAGGAATCCTCAGGGGTGTGTCACCTCAGGGACCCCAGGATTTAATCCTCCTGGCTGCACATGGGAGCCTCTGCTCCCTCTTCCCCAGAAGTACTTGCTCAGGTGTCAGATTGTGGTCCTACCCGGCATCCAGGTGGCCATGGTCCTTGCTCTTTACTCAGGTAACACGGCCCGAGGGATCCCAGGTGGCTGACCCAAATGGCATTTCTGGCGAATAACCACTGCAACCTGTGCCAACTGCCTTCAGGCTGAACTGAGGGATTTACCCCGCCCCCTCCCCCGCATTCAGGTTGTATCCTGTTACAGGCCATGGAGCCGCGCTGCCCAACCTGTATTTTACAAGATGCTGGAGATTAGCTTCTTATCAGACACTCTTCCTCCCTGGACTCTGATCTCCGGATACAGCAAGGACCACAGTGATCTGAGCAACATAAACCTTGCTAACCTCCTCTCTGACGATGACCCACCGTCCTTGGACCAAGGGTGCACACCTCAGTCTTCTCTGAGTGAATTCATCCACAAGGTTCCATGGTTCCTCTGGCAAATAACGCCCTGGCAGGCAGGACCGCTTGGCAGATTCTCCAAACCTGGTTGTGGCTTATCAGCTTTTGCCCTGGTTTCGGTGAGCCAGGTCTCACTCTAGAATTTACTAGACCTCTGCTCCCCTTAGTTATTTTCAACACTGGATTCTGAAGAATTTCTGTATGCCATGAGCGCTCTGTAAGATTATGCCCCACTCACTCCCTTTGCCCACATGAGAGTTACACCCAGCTTGGAGTTTTTTTCAGGTTTTATCATAAGACTCCTGTTTAAAAAGCTATTTCATTCCTAAATTTTCATTTAAAAAAATAGTCTTTAAATTATTTAGTAACTAATCCCTATATTAAATCCATTGGAATGGCTTAACTACTTTATGCTAAATCTATGTGAAATTAGTTATTAGTAAGGGTTATCCTATTTATGAAAAAAATTGTGGAAAATTAGGAACTTGGCAGTCAGCCAGGAGAGAGCAGTCTATTTTAAACCTTTTATTTTTTCATTTGGAATAAAGTCCATGCTACACATCTTTAGTCTTAACTCTTTTTTTTTTTTTTTTGGTCTTGTGACTTGCAGAATCTTAGTTCCCTCACCAGGGGTTGAACCGGGGTCCCTGCAGTGGAAGCATGGACTGTCAGGGAAGTCTCCACGCTATCCATATATAAACCACAGATTTCTCAAAAGTCTATTGAAGGAGGGTTAATGCACTCCCATGGAGGCCAGGATGAAAATCTGGGGCATGAAATTACTTTCGAAAATTTTGAAAAACTCTCCACTTTAGAGACTCTATGGAGAGAAAAGCCAAATTTCAGTCACTTTTCCTACAGCTGTTAATATCCTTCCCACCAAAAAAAAATTATTTAGAATGTAAGCAATTAAACACAATCACAACATACAAAACAATCATTAACACCAAAAAAGCCAAAAACCTTTTTTTAAGTTTGGGTATTTTGAGGAGTTAGCTTCAATTTTTGAAATATTTAAATTAAATAAGTGGAATCTTAATGTATTATCTTAGTTGTTCGGACTAATCTTGGTTAAGCTTGTAATGTGTTGCTTATAAAAAGACAACTTAATCTTCTTATTTCTTATCCCCCAAGAAGGTTATGCATTTGTAATCAGAATAATCCTAATAATTAAACTAAGGGTCTTTCAGCTTCATGATATTGTGAACTTATCATAAATTTTTTCACTCTCTCCAGCAGTTATTTTAATTTGGATGTTGTCTATATGAAGTTAGGTGTGTAGAAGTGAATTGTGATGTTTTGCATGAATTTTTTCTTTGACTCATTGAACTCATTTTTATCGAACTAAATGGAAGAGACCAAGAGAAAAATATACCAGGGATATACATGTTTGAATGGCATAGTAAGGACAGCTCTATTGCACAGTAAACAAAGATCAAATGCCATGTGGAAAAGAAGCAAGTGAAGGTCAGTCTCTGAGAGGCAGAGAGAGCTGGAAGCACACTGACAGCAACTGATAAACACAAGACCTGAGGCTGATAGGCAGAGGGTGTCAGCACATTAAATAATTTCAAATAATTTATGTAAATTCAACTATGCTTCCTTGGGAGAGAGATGTTAAAGTAGCACTTGCCTGCCATTCCCCTCCACCGTCATCCTCCCCAGAGTGAGTCAGACAAGACACATGAGTCTGCCATGACCTGAGTCTCTGTCCTTTGGGAACCTCTCACTAAACAGTCAGTGTGGCCCTGCAATGTAAATCAGTTCTGTTACCTGCTGCTCAACCAAAGAAACAGAAATCGACTCCAATGCCAAAAAACAATCTGGCAATGCTAAGTTCTTGAGAGATGGTCTGATCTCCATTGGGCAACTTCCACAGAAGTTTCAAGGTTAATTTTCAACACCCCCACTTTGTCTTGAACTGATTTGAATAATTTGCTCCTGTGACATACAACCATCTCATTACCATTTACCTCCGTCCCTGTTTCCACCCAGAAAAGGCAATGGCACCCCACTCCATTGCTCTTGCCTGGAAAATCCCATGGACAGAGTAACCTGGTGGGCTGCAGTCCATGGGGTCGCTAAGAGTCGGACACGACTGAGCAACTTCGCTTTCATGCATTGGAGAGGGAAATGGCAACCCATGCCGTCTATGAGGTTGCATAGAGTCGGACACGACCGAAGCAACTTAGCAGCAGCAGCTGTTTCCACCACCTCTGTGTGAAAGCCTGTGATTTCTATATACACTTGGCAAAATATGAGACTAAGTGATTTATCTCCAGATTGTTCCTCATCCAGGAGGAGCCCAGCAACGCCATCCAAAGCTGGACCACTGCTGAGGACATACATGCACCATATACCTTGTCAGTTTCTGCTCAATTTCAACTAGCAGAAGCCCTGATTGCAACTTTTCCAGCCTGAGATTCCACTGTCACCTTCACAGTGAGGCCTGCCCCCACCAAACTATTTAAAACAATATCACTTACCAGCCTTCCCAGGGCCTCTTGTCTTGGTGTCATTTTTTCGTTTTCTCATGGCACTATTACCACCCCACTTTTTCATTCTGGTTATTTCAGTCAGACTTTTATTCTGATACTTCTGACTTTCTTATTATTTTGTTGTTTGTTGCCCGTCCCTGCGGGGCTTCCCTGATGGTTCAGCAGTAAAGAATTCCCCTGCAATGCAGTAGCTGCAGATACGGTTTCCATCCCTGGGTGAGGAAGATACTCTGGAGGAGGGCATGGCAACCCACTCCAGTATTCTTGCCTGGAGAATCCGATGGACAGAGGAGCCTGGCTGGCTATAATCCATAGGCTCGCAAAGAGTCAGACGGGAGTGAATTGACTCAGCATGCATGCACATATCTGTCCCCGCCTCCTGCCCCATAGTGAAATAAACTCCACAGGGCAGGGGTCTGTATCAGTCTGTCCACTGATGAATCTTACTCACTTAGAACTGTGCCTGGCTTATGACAGGGATTTAACACACAAATGCTGAATGAATATGTGAGGTTTCTTCATCTGAACTTCCTGGGGAGAAATAAGTTCAGGGGTAGTACTGGCTTAAAGCTGATCTTACATCTACGCTAAATTCTTTCACTTTATCATCATAAAAACAGGCCATTTTTAAATAGCAAATACTTTCAAAAGTTGCTCATTGGTTACTACACGCACATGAAGGTACAATGTCCAAAACGATGGACCGTTTTTACAATAGATCCAAACCCATTACTGCAAGTAGATGTGGAGCAGAAATTTGTATGACAAAAATGTCTAAATCTAGCCAATGGCCCATTTATTTTAAATTAGGTTCTTAACCACAAAATCCTATTACTGCAAAGTGATTTAAAGAGATTCTTTGTCTTCTCTTTAATGTAACTTAACCTGGGTATTAAGAAGACTTCAATTAAATGGTTTGATGAGAAATCTACATTTTCTAGACCACAAGAGTAATTTAAAACAAATGGCACTTTCCTAAATTCTTTTGTTACTAAACTTTCAATAATGGCTGTCTCTTTCTGAAGTGTCTTAGTTGTGACTTAGGCAAGACTTGAGTTTTTGCCTCTTTAATTTTCACCGACAAGTGCCCTCAAAGGGTAAAAATAATATTTTTAAAATTTTGAAGAATTATTTAAAACACCAATCCACATTTTTTTTTAAATAATGTTAGAAATTGAACACTGCCTGCTCACTTCAGGTGTACCTGGGTGTATCTGATGGAACTGATATCAGTAAATCAATGAAGTGCCATTTCAGCACTGTGGGTCACATTTTTCTCTTTCTATTAAAAGCTAGTTTGTCCAGAGTCCCATTTTGTCATGTTAAGCCATTGTAATTTGTACAGTTGATCTGAGTCACAAATGTATGGAGATCATATTTCTGAAACCCAAAAAGGCATCATGTTGCAACAGTTTTGAAAATCAAATATAGGTTGATTAGTATTCTCTAGGCACCCCTCCCAGGCTGGGCCTGACCTTTAGGCATGTTGTCTAACTATCCTGAGACTGTTTCCTCATCCATAAAATGAGCCTATTAGCACCCAGATTACAGGATTACTGGACTTCCCTTGTGGCTCAGATGGTAAACAATCTGCCTGTAATTCAGAAGGCCAGGGTTTGATCCCTGGATTGGGAAGATTCCCTGGAGAAGGGAATGGCCCACTCCAATATCCATGCCTGGAAAATTCCATGGACAGAGGAGCCTGGCAGGCTACAATCCTATGGGGTCACAAAGAGCTGGACATGACTGAGTGACTAACAGACATGCGCATACAGACTTGTATTACTATGGTTAAAGTCTCAGTACAGCATCTGACACGTAGAGGCTATAAACCACAAGTCGTAACTGTAATCATAATCATTAATTTTCCTGACTTGGTCATTAATTTATCTGTGAAATTTCATATGGGCACAAAACATAAATCTCTTTTAATTATCTTTAATCAATAGCTTTTATAGAAAAACATTACATGGAGTCAATGTTATCCTAAAAACCCAGGTCATAGAATCATTCTTTATAGATCCTGACTCTTACACAGGATCTTGGAAGTAATTTTAACATTGTAGGAGACCCATTGTTTAAACAAAAGAACACATATATATACCAGTTTCTCACTGTTTTCGGTAGAACTGTGTCCCCCACAAAAAGATGTCAAATCCTAACCCCAAGTACTTGTGAAACTGATTTTATCTGAAAGTAGGGACTTTGCAGATGATCAAGTTAAGATGAGGTAATTAGGACAGGCCTCATTCACTATGACTGTGTCCTTATAAAACGGGAAAATTTGAACACAGAGACCAAGGCACACAGGGAGAACACCAAGTGAAGATGAAGGCAGAGATCGAGGTGATGCTTCTACAAGCCAACAAAGACAAAACAAGGAACATCAAATATTGTCAGCAAAATGCCAGAAACTAGGGGAGAAGCCTCGAACATGTCCCTTCCTGACAGCACTCAGAAGGGACCAAACTGCTGACATCTTTCTTGAACTTTTGACCTCCAGAACCATGAGATATTAATCTTTGTTGTTTAAGCACCAGCCTGTGGTACTTTGTTACGGCAGCTCTAGCAAAGTAATATATTCACCCAAGTCACACAGTGTCTGTTAATGGAAGAGGGAAGCAGCTATTGGCAATTCCCAGCATTGTTACAACATCAATGTGCTCAGCTTCTAGTTCTGAGAAGGTGAGCAGAGTCTAGAGTGTACATTTCACCTGGCAGTCTAAACATACCTTATTACCTGGTCCTCAGTTGGAAATCCCAGGGACAGGGGAGCCTGGTGGGCTGTGATATATGGGGTCGCACAGAGTCGGACACGACTGAAGCGACTCAGCAGCAGCAGCAGCAGCAGCTGGAAAGGTAGAGAAATAAGGTGAAGATGAGTAAGCTTGCTGAAGTGGCACCAAAAACATGGTGCTGATACAGAAGTCTTAATGTTCTTTTCCGGCCTCAGCTTCAGACAGAGAAGTCTTGCGACCATCAGGGCAGGGATTTTTTTCTTTTTAGCCAAAGAACGCTTTTAGTATCCGCCCTTTCACTGGTCGCGTAAAGTTAGCTTAAGCAGCAGCAGCTGAACATTTGCTACAGGGCTATCCCCCTTTGGCCAGCCTTAGCCTGCAAAGCATTATGGGGCTAGAAGGAGATTCATTGCTTCCCATTTACTCACCAAAGAGCAGACTTCTTCCAGCACTAGGTTTGATCCCTGGGTTGGGAAGATCCCCTGTAGAGGGGAACAGCTACCCACTCCAGTATTCTGGCCTGGAGAATTCCATGGACTGTATTCAGTTCAGTCACTCAGTCATGTCCGACTCTTTGCGATCCTGTGGACTGCAGCACATCAGGCCTCCCTGTCCATCACCAACTCCCAGAGCTTATTCAAACTCATGTCCACTGAGTCGGTGATGCCATCCAAACATCTCTTCTGTCAGTCCCTTCTCCTTTCACCTTCATTCTTTCCCAGCATCAGGGTCTTTTCAAATGAGTCAGTTCTTCCCATCAAGTGGCCAAAGTATTGGAGCTTCAACTTCAGCATTAGTGCTTCCAGTGAATATTCAGGACTGATTTCTTTTAGGATGGACTGGTTGGGTCTCCTTGCTGTCCAAGGGACTCTCAAGAGTCTTCTCCAATACCACAGTTCAAAAGCATCAGTTCTTCGGTGCTCAGCTTTCTTTATAGTCCAACTCTCACATTCATACATGACTACTGGAAAGACCATAGCTCTGACTAGACAGAACTTTGTTGGCAAAGTAACGTATAGTACATGGGATCACAGAGTTGGATATGACTGAGTGACTTAGACTTCACTTTACTCCTCAACCCAGAGCAGACCCCTTCCAGCCCCTGTGGCTAATGTGCCCAACAGAGCCATCAGCTGTTGGCACTTATCTTGAATTAATCAATGGAGTATTGAAAAACATCCATCTGGATGCACACATATATAAATTTTGGGTTACTAAACAATGTAGCTGGGGTTTCCCAGGTGGCTTAGTGGTAAAGAATCTGCCTGCCAGTCCTGGAGACACAGGAGACATGGGTTCATTCACTGGGATGGGAAGATCCCCAGGAGGAGGAAATGGCAACCCACTCCAGTATTCTTGCCTGGAGAATCCCATCGACAGAGGACACTGGCAGGCTTACAGTCCATGGGGTCGCAAAAAGTAGGACATGACTGAGCAACTGAGCGTGCACTCACGAACAATAAGCTACTAGTAATCATCGTTAATCAGCTATCTGGTTTACACTAAGCATGTAGCAAAGCATTTCACGCGCATTATTTTTGTTTTTATTTATTTATTTTTGGCTGCACTGGGTCTCCGTTGCCTGTGCTCAGGCTTTCTCTAGCTGTGGTGGGTGGGAGCTACTCTTCATTTCCTTGGGCGGGCTTCTCACTGTGGTTGCTTCTCTTGCTGCAGAACACAGGTTCTAGGGCACGCAGACTTCACTAGCGTGCGGGCTCAGAAATTATGGCGCACAGGCTTAGTTACTCCATGGCATGTGGAATCGTCCTGGACCAGGGATTAAACCCATGTCCCCTGCACTGGCAGGCATATTCCTATCCACTCCACCAGGGTATTCCTTGGATGCATTATTTAGAAAACATTCATCCACAGTAATTAAGAGCCTTCAGTGTAGAAACCACTGAACTGTGTGCAGAAGACAAAGTAAGACAGATGCAGTCCCTGCCTATACCAGAAAGTATTTTTGCTTCCGAAATATTCACTACAACTGTCTTCCTCAATGTGGACTCTGCAAAATCTCACTCTCCCAGGCTTCCTTGCAGCTTTGAGTTGTAAGCAACACAGTTATGGCCAAGCTCCAGAATGGAAAGTTTGCCTTCCCACTAAAATGAGTCAGATATGGCTAGCTTCATCCCTTTTCCTTTCTTCCAGCTTTGTTTGTATGTGATGGCTGGAGCTGCAGCCACCATCTTGAACCCATGAAGTAAAGCCCAAGAGAGCCAAAGGGACATCATGATAATGCTGAGCCTCTGAAATATTACCAGTAGGCACTTCTTTTTATTTTTTTATATTTTTTGGGGGGGTGCCACTTCTTTTTAGATGAGGAAAGTAGATCTCTATTTGTTTAAGCCACTATTAGTCAGATTTCCTGTTAGTTCTTGCTGAATGCACTCTAAAATAAATTCAGTTGCTTTGATGACATTTGTAATCTACCTAACCAACCTATTTCACAATAATTATTTAATTGGCAGTGTGACAAGTGCTATAAAGGAGAATTATAGGGCACGAGGAGCATGTAACGGGTCTGTCCAATTCCAAAGTCTATACTCTCTGAGCTGGGTATAAGCCAGTTTCTGCCACTTAACTAGTTGCATAACTTTGAGCAAATTACTTAACCTGTCTAAGCCTCAATTACTTCTGTAATCTGTGAAATGGGGAATATAATACTATCTCTCATAATACTATTGTGAGGATTAAGTGATAAAATACATGTGAAGTAGTTTGTAAGTTCCTGGCATATAGTAAGCATAATTATTGTTATAAGTAAGCAGTATTATATTATGGTTTTATATTATGTATCACATATATGTTAATACTACATACTAGCATTCCTATACTAGGTAGAATTCTAAAATTCCCATTCTCTGGTATAGAAACTCTGTATAACTCGCTCCCTTGAGGGTAGATAGAGCTTTTATATAATAGTATAGATTTTGGGCAGAAAACTATATTGACAAAGGTAAGGAATGAATAAGGAGTAAATTGAGTAAAATTTCTTATCATACGCAGGGGTGATATAAACTGTTGATTCCTTTTTGAGTTCAAAAATAAGATAAATATATTTTAAAGGGTATTAAAAATTTAAACATATCCTTGGGAGAATTAATAACAAGACATCTACATTCTAAATTACAAAAAAGTGGGCAAAAATTTATTTATATTTTCAAAAAAAACCCCAAAACATTATGAAAAGCTGGAAAACATTAAAAATGATCATATCAAACAAGGTGATACAATACCAAACTTAACAGTTATTACAACATATGTAAACATATTAAACACAGCTATTGAGAGGTTAAAAGTTCAAGATAGAGTTAAAATTTGAAATTCAAACTAAACCCTAGCACACAAAGTTAGCAGATCTGGAATTCTGTCTTTCTTCTCTTTGGCATTGATGCTTATGCATTTTCTACTACATAATGCTGTTTATCTAATGAAATTAAATTCTTTACATTTCAGATTTTAAGTTCATTTTACCTATATATGTAAACAATATGTTCTAATTAAATAGTGTAATATTTCTTTTATTGTTGAGGGAGTAAATGGGTTTCCTAAAAACAGATCCATTGTGTATACAATACACAAAAACACAAAATTTTTTAAAATACAAAGATTATTTTTAAGTACTTGAATTTGATGAGATATTGCTCCTGTTATTATATCACCTAGTATGGTGAAAGGAAGGTTATCAAGGTGAGACTGCCCTAATCAGGCAAGTTCTTTTTTCTAATTGGTTGGTTTTTTGTTTGTTTTTTTTTTTGGCCATGTGGCATGTAGGATCTTAGTTCCCTGACCGGACACTGAACCCACCCCACCCTTCATTGGAAGCATAGAGTCTTAACCACTCACTGGAGCACCAGGCAAGTCCCTGGCAAGTTCTTCAAAAGCAATTTTCTCCAGATCATAGGAATCTGAGAAAGAAGTTGGAGATGGGCTCCTGATGGCTTGAAAGGAACAATAACCGTGCTGTGAGCCACCTGTAGGGGCCATGTGGCAGGGACTGGCAGACAGGCTCCAGGAACTCTGAACGGACCTGCCCTAAACCCAGCAAGAAAACAGGAACCTCAGTCTGCAGCAGTGTGGAAATGCATTCTGTTAACAACTCGGGAGCTTGAAAGAGGGGACCGTGAGCCTTAGGTGAGATAAGAGCCCCAGCCACACACTGATTTCAGTCCAGAGAGACCCTGAGCAGAGAACTTACCTAAGCATGACCTACAGATCTGTGAGATCATAGATTTCTCTTGTTTTATGGCACTGTTTATGGTAATTTCTTATACCGCTATAAAAATGAATATTTTTATTATATTTTTGTGGAAAGATACATTGCACAATGTATTGCATCAGGGTAAAGTCCAAGATGCTTTATCAAAGAGATCCAAAAATACAGTAGGTTAGAAAATACCAGCATTTATTTCCCTCACACATGGAGGTCCTGAAGTGGGCAGTGCAGGTCCAGGCTGGCTTTCCTCTGCATATGCACTCAGGTGCTCATGTTTCTCCCATCTTATTACCCCTGCAACCACACTGCTCCCCAAAAGAGTCCTGATTTTAGCTGCATGGTCAAAGATGGGTCCTGGGTAGACTGGGAAGAGTAAGAGGGGTCAGGTCCAGAACACTAACTTCAATTTAAGTGAATGACATTATCAGAGAAATGCAAATCAAAACCACAATGAGGTACCATTACACACCAGTCAGGATGGCTGCTTTCCAAAAGTCTACAAGCAATAAATGCTGGAGAGGGTGTGGAGAAAAGGGAACCCTCTTACACTGTTGGTGGGAATGCAAACTAGTACAGCCACTATGGAGAAAGTGTGGAGATTTCTTAAAAAACTGGAAATAGAACTGCCATATGACCCAGCGATCCCACTTCTGGTCATACACACCGAGGAAACCAGATCTGAAAGAGACACGTGCACCCCAATGTTCATTGCAGTACTGTTTATAATAGCCAGGACATGGAAGCAACCTAGATGCCCATCAGCAGAGGAATGGATGAGGAAGCTGTGGTACATATACAGCATGGAATATTACTCAGCCATTAAAAAGAATTCATTTGAATCAGTTCTAATGAGATGGATGAAACTGGAGCCCATTATACAGAGTGAAGTAAGCCAGAAAGATAAAGACCATTACAGTATACTAACACATATATATGGAATTTAGAAAGATGGTAACGATAACCCTATATGCAAAAAAAGAAAAAGAGACTCAGATGTATAGAACAGACTTGTGGACTCTGGGAGGAGGCTAGGGTGGGATGTTTCAAGAGAACAGCATCGAAACATGTATATTATCTAGGGTGAAAGAGATCACCAGCCCAGGTTGGATGCATGAGACAAGTGCTTGGACTTGGTGCACTGGGAAGACCCAGAGGGATAGGGCGGAGAGAGAGGTGGGAGGGGGGACCGGGATGGGGAATACACGTAAATCCATGGCTGATTCATGTCAATGTATGACAAAAACCACTGCAAAAAAAAAAAAAAAAAAAATTTAAGTGAATGAGGCAAGAGTCGTACTCAGCACCTCCACTCACATTCCATTTTGGAGAACGGAGTCCTATGGCCACAAACGCATAATTGACAAATTCACAAATTTGGCCTCTGGTCTCAAAGGAGAGAGGGAAATGCAGTCTTGGGGTGGGATGGGGAAATGCCGAGGAGAGGAGTATGGATCTGTGTTAACAATGAGCAGTTTGTACCAGGAATCTTATAAAATAATAATAATCCCCGTACTATACCACCAGATTACTCCCCAGCCTTGCTTTCCTGTTGAGCTCTTTCTTTTGATCACTTCGGTGAGGGCCACATTGATTGCAGCAGCAACAACTCACAATTTTGCTTTGCTGAGTCACTCATTCATGAGGCAATGTTGACCTCTGCCTGGAAGAGCAGTTACATTAACATCAATTGAACTGCTCACTGCTAATTATTGCAATTCATAATCAAGTGTACTCTTCTTAGTGTTTTGTGAACAGATACAAATATGTTCTAGTCAATGGTTTTATCCACCTACCCATCCTCACCTGTGACCTGGCAGGAAGAAGGGGAATGAGGGAAAAGCAGCAGGCGGAGCCCTTCCTACACACAGCCCCACATTTCCCTACCCTTCATCTGGCTCCCACTTTGGAGGATTTTAGGAAAAGTCACTATACAGGATATGCGCCCTTTGCCAGTTACTTAGTGAGCTAAGAGAGCTGTGTATTGCTGGGCTGCATTGTATTTGTGGCAAGAAAAGCCGTAAAGGAAGCTTCAGGTTTTTGGTTTTTGTTTTCATTTTTTTGAGGATTTGGTTGATTAAACTACTGTACCCCCGACTTCCCTGGTGGTTCAGTCGTTAAGAATCCTCCTGCCAATGTAGGGGACATGGGTTTGACCCCTGGTCTGAGAAGATTCCACATGCCTTGGAGCAGCTAAGCCTGTGTGCCCCAGCAAGAGAAACCACTGCAATGAGAAGCCCGCGCGCTGCAATGAAGAGCAGCGCTGGCTCGCGGTGGCTAGAGAAAACCCGTGTGCGGCAACGAAGTCTCGGCGCAGCCAAACATAAAACTGAAAATAGGAGAAACGCTGTGCCCCTTTGCTGAGACTCCCCCAGGGACTTGCAGGTGGGTGTTTTACAAAGATATGGAGAGAATAAATCTCATTATTTATTAATGAGAGTAGAATGGAGAGCCATTCAATAAATGTGAGTGATGTCAATCATCGTATAAACCTGCAAAGTTACCCATTTTAAGGGGAAAAAGGAACATTTCTCGCAAATTTTCAGAGTTCCTGTCACAGAATCTTATTGATTGCTTATTTCCTTTCGTCTAAAGGTAGAGCCCAGTGTCAAGAATATTTTTCAAAATATCATGTATTTTGCCAACTGTATATAACTTCTGTTATTTCATCCCCAGGACTTGTTTCTAATGCTCTTTTCCCTGGGCTGTAAGTTGATAATACCACCAGGCCTCGAGAAAAAGTCAGTCTTCGACAGAATTGCTATCAAGCAGCAAAAGTTCTCAGATTCTAAAAGCATCTTTTATAAAGGAACTCAAAGCATCTTTGCAATTTATAAGCCCCTTTTCTTGTTCTGTTCCACACTCCCACAGCAAACAAGACACTTTGTTATTAGCAATATTTAGCTAATGTTTTTCTCCCAAGAATTTTTCTTGCTTTCTTTCCTTTTGTTGCACTACATGGCTTATGGCATCTTACTTCCCCAACCAGGGATAGAACCTGGGCTCTCGGGAGTGAGATTGCAAAGTCCCACCACTGGACTGCCAGGGAATTCCCCAAAGAGCATTTCTTAAGTAGCAGAATTCATTTTATTTCCAGTCAACCCATCTCAACCAATGGTTCAGTTCTCCATATGCTAAATTCAATCTCTGCAGAGGCAGAAAGCTGGTCTTTGTAACTCCTGGCTAGTCTTGTGTAAGAACGGAGATCATGAGCCTCTGGGAATGGCTTAAAGTACGGTTAATATGCTCACCAGACAACCTAGGAAGGATGGGATCTAAGGCAGGATAAGGAAGAACTAAGGAATGTGACTCTCCGATTGCTGTCTCTTTCCAAACATTTCTTAATTCCAAGGACAAGGGATGGAGCTGTGCTTTATTAAAATAATAGGCAATCATTCAGGTGTGGAGCATGACTGCCAGCTATGTTAGCTCTCTATTTAATCAGGTACACACAAAAAAGAAATAACTTTCTTCTCTAAATTTCTCAAAGCACAAGTTCTAGGTACTGATACAGAAGGAGTACTCATTCCCATTATGGTTTGAGATTTTTTTTTCCTAGACCTCGCATGAGCTGTTGAGGTAGGTCTAATTAAGCATTAAAAAAACTAGCAATATTTTGAATCTGCTTGGCCATCTGTAAATTTTACAGCATTTCAAATCTTTTATCTCAGATGTTCCTTGTGGGAATTTTATATCTTTTATCTCAAATATTCCTCACAGCAGTTCATGGGATTAATAAGAGTTCTATCATTGGGCATTTGCTGTGTGCTAAATGTAGACATGCTCACTCACTGATTAGGTTCTATTCTTAGCCCCATTTTACAGATGAGGCTTACAGAGGCTGAGACTCCCGGGTTTACATAGTGATACATGACAGAAGCAGCAATGAGAATCAAGGCCCACCACACTTCATTGGCTCCACGGCCTTTATATAAATGACCAGTTATAAGTAGCATTGAATCTAAGACCTGTTTCTCCATTTTCCTTTTTTATCTCGGCATTCGGCTGGTGTGGTGGCCTCTGGTACTCTAGGCTCCAGATAATATTCCCGCTTGGATTAGCTGTGGCTGTGGTTTCCTCCACAGTGGTTACCCAGGAATCAACCTTTCCTCTCAGGTCAAGCTCAGTATTTGAAAACTTTAATTTCCTTCAAGTTGACATTTTACCGTTTCATAGTCTCAAGCCTCCTGCAGCTTGTAAAGCAGCGATTTAAGACATCCACTCCCTACAGCTCAGAGAACAATTCATTTCAATCTTGGGACATTGCCCAGAATTCAAGAAAACTAGATGATCCTTTCAGGCTGGTTTTTCGTTTCCCTTCTTGTCAAAAGCTCTGTCTACAGACACAAACTACTAGGTAAGAGGTGGGGAAAAACAGTGTTCTAGATAAGAGACTTTCCTTGGTACTTTGTGTTGGGAAAACAAAAAGTCCAGATAATTGATGAGTTTATTTATTCATCTGGATATTGGGGATCATGTATACATTGGAAAATATGTTCTGTAAGGATTTATTACCATTTAAAGAATGGTAGTGTGAACCCACCCAATTTAATCACAATAAAATCTGTTCAAGGGATCTAAAATCAGTCCAGGGAGTCTATGAAAAAGAAAAGTTCTAATTGTTTGTTCCAGAGAATGACTTAAAAAAATAAATGTTAGGGAAGGATCTATAATGGTCTTTTGGTAGCCAAAAAATATCCATAAAGTAGAGAGAACAAATACAGTAGAAATGTTACCAGCGACTTAGCTTGAAATGAACAAAAACTCCTGAGGACTCATTCTTGATAGGATAGCTATTGATCAAAAACAGTCTTGAAAAACTGATAAAGAGACTCCGAGGTTGAACATTTATTTTCCCTGTTCCTTAAAGTCTCCATATTTACTATTGGTCACTTTTTAAAAACTCAGCCAGAATTTAGAGTTATCAGCAGCTAACCTCAGGAGACATTTAAAATTAAATTCATTTGTTTATTTTTGCTTTTATTTCTAAAATTCTGGGGTGTGGGTCATAGAGGATCCTGCTGTGATTTATGTCGGAGAGTGTTTTTTTTTTTTTTTTCAAGTTGGTTTTATTTTATTTTTTTTTTTTCCATTTATTTTTATTAGTTGGAGGCTAATTACTTTACAGCATTGCAGTGGTTTTTGTCATACAGTGAATTAGCCATGGATTTACATGTATTCCCCATCCCGGTCCACCCTCCCACCTCCCTCTCCACCACATCCCTCTGGGTCCTCCCAGTGCACCAGGCCTGAGCACTTGTCTCATGCATCCAACCTGGGCTGGTGATCTGTTTCACCCTAGATATACATGTTTCGATGCTGTTCTCTTGAAACATCCCACCCCCAGGTTCTCGGAGAGTGTTTTGCCTATGTTCTCCTCTAGGAGTTTGATAGTTTCTGGTCTTACATTTAGATCTTTAATCCATTTTGAGTTTATTTTTGTGTATGGTGTTAGAAAGTGTTCTAGTTTCATTCTTTTACAGGTGGTTGACCAGTTTTCCCAGCACCACTTGTTAAAGAGGTTATCTTTTTTCCATTGTATATCCTTGCCTCCTTTGTCGAAAATAAGGTGACCATAGGTTCGTGGATTTATCTCTGGGCTTTCTATTCTGTTCCATTGATCTATATTTCTGTCTTTGTGCCAGTACCATACTGTCTTGATGACTGTGGCTTTGTAGTAGAGTCTGAAGTCAGGCAGATTGATTCCTCCAGTTCCATTCTTCTTTCTCAGGATTACTTTGGCTATTCGAGGTTTTTTGTATTTCCATACAAATTGTGAAAAAAGCAAAAATAAACAAATGGGACCTAATGAAACTTAAAAGCTTTTGCACAACAAAGGAAACTATAAGCAAGGTGAAAAGACAGCCCTCAGATTGGGAGAAAATAATAGCAAACGAAGCAACAGACAAAGGATTAATCTCAAAAATATACAAGCAACACCTCCAGCTCAACTCCAGAAAAATAAATGACCCAATCAAAAAATGGGCCAAAGAACTCAACAGACATTTCTCCAAGGAAGACATACAGATGGCTAACAAACACATGAAAAGATGCTCAACATCACTCATTATCAGAGAAATGCAAATCAAAACCACAATGAGGTACCATTATACGCCAGTCAGGATGGCTGCTATCCAAAAGTATACAAGCAATAAATGCTGGAGAGGGTGTGGAGAAAAGGGAACCCTCTTACACTGTTGGTGGGAATGCAAATTAGTACAGCCACTATGGAAAACAGTGTGGAGATTTCTTAAAAAGCTGGAAATAGAACTGCCATATGACCCAGCAATCCCACTTCTGGGCATACACACCAAGGAAACCAGATCTGAAAGAGACACATGCACCCCAATGTTCATCACAGCACTGTTTATAATAGCCAGGACATGGAAGCAACCTAGATGCCCATCAGCAGACGAATGGATGAGGAAGCTGTGGTACATATACACCATGGAATATTACTCAGCCATTAAAAAGAATTCATTTGAATCAGTTCTAATGAGATGGATGAAACTGGAGCCCATTATACAGAGCGAAGTAAGCAAGAAAGATAAAGACCATTACAGTATACTAACACATATATATGGACTTTAGAAAGATGGTAACGATAACCCTATATGCAAAACAGAAAAAGAGACACAGATGTATAGAACAGACTTGTGGACTCTGGGAGAAGGCGAGGGTGGGATGTTTCAAGAGAACAGCATTGAAACATGTATATTATCTAGGGTGAAACAGATCACCAGCCCAGGTTGGGTGCATGAGACAAGTGCTCGGGCCTGGTGCACTGGGAAGACCCAGAGGGATCGGGTGGAGAGAAGGTGGGAGGGGGGACTGGGATGGGGAATACATGTAAATCCATGGCTAATTCATTTCAATGTATGACAAAAACTACCGTAATGATATAAAGTAATTAGCCTCCAACTAATAAAAATAAATGGAAAAAAAAATAAATAAATAAATTCAATGACAAAATTCCATTAATATATTAAACATCAGTCAGGTGATTCTTTTAAAAAATAAGTATAAAATCCCATTGCTCCAAGTCAATAACAACTCTAGAGATTGTTCTAATGAAAAGTAAGGCTATTTATAAGTGTCAGAGTTAAACATTATTTGCAAATTATAATTTTTTTAGCATGTCATAAATTTATTAGCATAGGTGCTGGCCATCTTCAACATACTTAGTAGAGATGTCATGGAAAGAAGAAAGGAGCTAGCATACAGTGACCCAGAGCTATATACTGAGGAATAATATTAAAAAGCATAAAAACCTTTATATAGATAAGCAAAAATTGTGCAGTATATGAACTGCACACCATAGCAGTCGATAGACATCCACACACCACAGCCCACCCAGAGCAGAGCCACCCCTCAACCTGGGCTTCTCACTGAAGAGTTACAGTGTGTGAGGGAAATAAACTCTTCACATGTTACAGCATTACATCATCCGTCAATCCTCCGTAATTCTGGATCTCCTTGAAAAAGCGTCTTGGACTTTACCTGACACAGTGCTCCAGCTAATTGCTTTAGAATGACACCTTTGCCCCAGCCCAAAGGAATTCATTTTTTAAAATATATGTATCACTTAGGCTACTTGCTTCTGGGAAGCCCAATCCATTGGCAATGTTGAGAATTAGAGACTAGCTAGAAAAACAAAAAGTCCTTTGGACAAGATCGCAATGAGCAAGAAACTCCCTTCCAGCTCTCTTACTTCTGTGATGATGGGATGGGCGACTACCGGGAAGAGTCTGGGCAAGGTACTGTAATATTTTGACTCATAAACTTTTCACAAAACCAACTCTTTCCCAGGCAAGTTTGGACAGGTCAAGTGCCTGACTTTCTTGGTGTGGGGAGGCCACGTGCTAATAAAGCCTCCCAAGATTCTGTTACCTCTCTGTGTATCTTGTTTCCATTTATCCCAGCACCCCCAGTGACCAAAAAAAAAAAAAGTTTTTATAAAACGAAGAGTGGGGCTCTTGGAGACTTTAATAGTATATTTTATGGCATATTTTAAATTTCATTTTCATAACAACCCTTCAAGTTAGGTAATACCCTGTTCATTTTACAGACAATAATGCACTGCCAAAGGATAGGAAACTTTCCAGAAGCCAGTGAGGTGGGAAAACATAAAGCAGGATTTAATGCAGGTGGGTCTGCCTCTAGAGTCCTAAGCTTTCCCATCGACCCTTCCCTCTGTGCCAGGCCAGCTCCTTCCACGGCCCCCTAAGTACGTGCATGGATGCTAAGTCGCTTCAGGCGACCTCTGTGAGGGCTTGGCTTTTAACAAGGGGTTGTGTGGGATACAGAGACAAGAACTGCACCAAGTGGCTAGAACAGAGATGCTTGTTGGAGGACTCTTTCATGTACCCAGTCAGTTCAATCAACTGGGAGGCAGAGAGTACAACAGAAAAAGGGGCGATCTCGAACTCAGATTGTAGAGTTCACAGCAGGGTTTGGATTCCATCGCCACGATCGCTGAATGGTATCTACTGCCTGGAATTAGTGTGGTTACGTGTGACGCCATATGCCTGAGAGATGCATAATCATTGCACCACAGCCTCTCTGCTATCCACTGCATCTCCTCTTCTCTCCTGGCCAAGTTTTGTATGTTCCTCACCCTGGAGCTCCCTCTGCACATCAGAGTATACGCCAGGGGACTCTGAGCCCTCTTCCCCAGTCCTGCCAGGCCTGAGAAGTCTTGTGGTGGCATCTTATTCCCAACCTACCTAGCTTTCATTCTCATCTTTAGCAGGATTAGAACTAAACTTGTCATGGTTTGAAACCTCTTGATGTGGACGGTGGACTCCCCAGAACCTCCAGCTCCTTTGTTCTCACTGTCCTCTGATCCTGGCTCCTTCAGCAGCAGCTTACTCACCCCTCCCAGTGCCAGCCCAGAACCGCCAGCACGCCCTGTGGCTGCGGTTCCTCAGGCCATTTCCAAAGTCCCGGGAACATTTGCTGAGCTGCACCTGGCATTGAAGGGGATTAGTGCTCACTTGGATCTGCACAGATTGTCTTCAGCCTGAAACTCCACACCCCTCTCCAGAGTGGTGAGGACAAAGCAGTTCAGTTCAGTTCAGTCGCTCAGTCGTGTCCTACTCTGTGCGACCTCATGAACCACAGCACGCCAGGCCTCGTTGTCCATCACTGACTCCCGGAGTTTACTCAAACTCATGTCCATTGAGTCGGTGATGCCATCCAACCGTCTCATCCTCTGTCGTTCCCTTCTCCTCCTGCTCTCAATCCTTCCCAGCATCAGGGTCTTTTCAAATGAGTCAGCTGTTCGCATCAGGTGGCCAAAGTATTGGAGTTTCAGTTTCAGCATCAGTCCTCCCAATGAATATTAGGGACTGATTTCCTTTAGGATTGACTGGTTGGATCTCCTTGCAGTCCAAGGGACTCTCAAGAGTTTTCTCCAACACCACAGTTCAAAAGCATCAATTCTTCAGTGCTCAGCTTTCTTTATAGTCCAACTCTCACATCCATACATGATCACTGGAAAAACCATAGCCTTGACTAGACGGACCTTTGTTGACAAAGTAATGTCTTTGCTTTTCAATATGCTATCTAGGTTGGTCATAACTTCCCTTCCAAGGAGTAAGTGTCTTTTAATTTCATGGATGCAGTCACCATCTGCAGTGATTTTGGACCCCAAAAACATAAAGTCTGCCATTGTTTCCACTGTTTCCCCATCTATTTGCCATGAAGTGATGGGACCGGATGTCATGATCTTAGTTTTCTGAATGTTGAGCTTTAAGCCAACTTTCTCACTCTCCTCTTTCACCTTCATCAAGAGGCCCTTTAGTTCCTCTTCACTTTCTGCCACCAGGGTGGTGTCATCTGCATGTCTGAGGTTATTGATATTTCTCCTGGCAATCTTGATTCCAGCTTGTGCTTCCTCCAGCCCAGCGTTTCTCAAGAATGTACTCTGCATATAAGTTAAATAAGCAGAGTGACAATATACAGCCTTGACGTACTCCTTTTCTTATCTGGAAACAGTCTGTTGTTCCATGTCCAGTTCTAACTGTTGCTTCCTGACCTGCATACAGGTTTCTCAAAAGGCAGGTCAGATGGTCTGGTATTCCCATCTCTTGAAGAATTTTCCACAGTTTATTGTGATCCACACAGTCAAAGGCTTTGGCATAGTCAATAAAGCAGAAATCGATGTTTTTCTGGAACACTCTTGCTTTTTCGATGATCCAGCAGATGTTGGCAATTTGATCTCTGGTTCCTCTGCCTTTTCTAAAATAAGCTTGAACATCTGGAAGTTCATGGTTCACATATTGCTGAAGCCTGGCTTGGAGAATTTTGAGCATTACTTTACTACCATGTGAGATGAGTGCAATCGTGCGGTAGTTTGAACATTCTTTGGCACTGCCTTTCTTTGGGACTGGAATGAAAACTGACCTTTTCCAGTCCTGTGGCCACTGCTGAGCTTCCCAAATTTGCTGGCACATTGAGTGCAGCACTTTCACAGCAGAGATTCTCCAAAACCAGGAGATAAACCTGCCCCTTTCCTGGTGAACAGCTTTCTTCCCACCTCCTGTCATTCAGTGTCTACATCTCAAAAGACAACATCATATTTTCTGATGCTTTCTGGGAAGAAAGAGAGAAGAAAGTGGGCTGAGAGTATCCCTCCACTCCTACAGAATAGATTCCATTTTGATAAGGTATAATTTCTAGAACAATCTTCTTTCTTGACAGTAGAGCTCTTTTTGCATCTGCAGAGAAATGTATTAGTTACTGAATCTTTCACCACTTTGTATTATGATACATTTTCAACATATTCAAAAGTGTATAGAATAGTATAATGAGCAACCATGTAGCCATCACCAGCTTCAATAATTGTCAATTCATGGCCAGTCTTCTTTCATTTATATCCCATTCCACATCTCCCATCCCTTAGATTGTTTTATACAAATTCAGTTCAAGTTAAATCACTTTATCCTTGAATATTTTATTTATTTATTTATTTTTAATCTCACATTCAGTTCTTTAATGTGCATTTAAGTTTGGTAAAATATATGCCTTTGTATTCCTAGTATTTGAAGTGAATTTTAAAAATTTTATTTATTTAATTGGAGGAAGATTACCAGTCATAATTATATATATAATACATATTTATTATATAATTACTATATTATATAATGTGGTAATGTTATATATAATGTTATATATAATAAAACATGTTTATTATATGATTATGTATATAATATTATATATTTATTACATAATATAATGTATATTTATTATGTAATATAATATATGTTTATTACATAATTATATACATAATTTTATATCCCATAATATATGTATCTCATAAATATATATCCCTTCCCTCCTGAGCTTCCCTCCTCTTCCCCCATCCCAACCCTCTAGGTCATCATTGTGTTATTTACCAACTTGTGTTATTTACCTCCTTGTGTTATTTACCAAATTCCTAAATAACTGTCTATTTTGCACATGACAGTGTATATTGTCAATGTTACTTTCTCAATTTGTCCCACCCTCACTTTGCTCTGCTGTGCCCACAAGTCCATTCTCTACTATTAATAGGTTCATCAGTACCATTTTTCTAGATTCCATATATATGTGCTAATATATAACATTTGTTTTTCTCTTTCTGACTTCCTTTGTATCAGAGGCTCTAATTTCATCCACCTCATTACAACTGACTCAAATTCTGAGTCAGCTGGCTGAGTAATATTCTGTTATATAAATGTACCACAATTACTTTGGCGATTCATCCGTTGATGGACATCTAGGTTGCTTCCATGTCCTGGCTATTGTAGATAGTGCTGCGATGAACACTGGGGCACATGGTCTTTTAGAACTGTGGTTTTCTCAGAGTATACGCCCAGTAGTGGGATTGTTGGGCCACATGGTAGATTTATTCCCAGTTTTTAAAGGAATCCCCATACTGTTTTCCATAACGGATCTATCATTTTTACATTCCCACCAACAGTGCAGGAGGGTTCCCTTTTCTACACATCCTCTGTGGCATTTATTGTTTGTAGATTTCTTGAAGATGGCCATTCTGACTGGTGTGAGGTTAGGGTTTGATTTGCATTTCTCTAATAATGAGCAACACTGGCTAACTTTTCATGTGTTTATTGGCTATCTGTATGTCTTCTTTAGAGAAATGTCTGTTTAGGCCCTCTGCCCATTTTTTCATGAATATTTTTGATCTTTTAAAGATATGGATTCTTTCTTTAAGAAGTAATTACATTTATTAAACCTAGAAATTAATCATAATTCCCTAATATTATCAAATTCCTAGACTTCAGATTTTTTTGATTATTCGGCCTAAGAGATCATTTGTTTACAATGCTTTGTTCAAACCAGGAGCCAATATTGCACATACATTATTGCATTAATGTATACAGGAGCACATATTACACATTAATATGTCTCTAAAGTTCCTTGGAATATACATATATCTTTTCCTTTTTTTCCTTGCAGTTTGTTGAAGAAAGATATTTTGCCCTGTAGAATTTCCCACATTCTGGATTTTGCTAACTGCCTTCCTGCAATATCCTCTGTCTCCTGTTTTCTCTATAAAATTGACAGATCTAGAAGCCTTGATAAGAATCTCATTCAATTTTTTATGAGTATTTTACAGTTAGTGTTGTATAATTTTTTGCATTACACGAGGAGGCACAGAGTGTATAATTGATTCCCTTTTGTATTGTTAAACTGGATCAATGAGTTCTGTTATAATCAGCTTAAGAAATTTTTTATGTAAACTTCTCCATTAGTTTTCCACCTGTGGGTTTAGATGTATACAGGAACAATTGATGATCATTGCCCAGATTCTTTATTTCATTAAGGATCACAAACTGGTGATATTTAAATTCTAGTGTCCCTTCTGCATTTATTAACTGCAATTCATTAAAACAAACAAATGAACTTGACTTCATCAACTCGTTGGTTTCTGAGAGCTAACCATGGTCCTTTTAGTAAAAGGATGCTAAAAGCATGATAAATGCTTGATTCTGTCTCTCCTCCTTTTAGTTACCAGTTTACAAAGATGACTAATGAGTATTTTTAAGTATCATTATAAACTTGGGCATCTTTAACACATTTAATACATTTATATATAGATAACATTCTTTAGACTATAAATATGGGTATGCAATTATAGACAATGGAAAGGCAAGGGCTATATGCTAATCTAAATTGGGAAATTATGAAGGTATTAATAGACAAAGGACAGAAATTTAATCAAGTTACAAAAGCAATCAACTGTTAAAAAAAAATCCTAAAAGATTTTTCTCCAGCAAGTAAGGAGACAGGGAGGATGGAAAGTCCAGGAGTGATGGGGAGACTAAGGAGCGGGCAGAGCCAGTGAGTTAGCGCTGGGGGTGGGGTTGTAGTGGGAACTGGACTTTGAATCTGCACAAAAGAAGTAGAGCTGGGAGGCTGTGAGGAAGGTTTGAGTAAACCTGGGATCACAGGGAGGAATGTGAGGAGGAAACCCAGCAGGGAAGCTTGAGCAGCAGCCTTGAATGAGAGTCAGTCGGGAGTTGGCCTAAACAGCCTGATATAAGCCGAAGCAACTGTGCATCTGCACATTGGCTATTCACATAGGGGCCGAGGTGTGCTCACTGACGCTGCTGTGAAGTCTTGCTGAGCACGTATTACACCTCAGAGGTTTTCTAACAGGGGGACGGGAGCACAAGCCGAGGAAAGGAAGAAAGGAAGAAGACTTAGGTTCAATAACAGAATTTTCACAGCAGAAATCTTTCCACTGTTCCCTTGTCTCACACAACAACCCAAAGACACTAGGAAAATTCTATACAGCAGTGGTCCCCAAACTTTTCGGCACTAGGGCCCGGTTTCGTGGAAGACAATTTTTGCATGGACTGGCCAGGGGGATGGTTTCGGGATGGTTCAAGCATGTTACGTTTATTAGGCCTTTTATTTCTATTATTTTTACATCAGCTCCACCTCAGATCATCAGCAATTAGATCCCAGAGTTTGGGGACCCCTGCAAGGTTGTTGCAGATCCGTGTTATGTCAACAGAAAGCTATGGTTGACATAAATATTTTCATATTCTGCTTTAAGCTAGTATAAAAATGAATGTCACAACAAATTTGATAAAGATTTTTGCCATTAATTTTAAGGAAAGGTAAAATAAAATCTTCAGAGATTACAGTGTAGGAAAGGCTCTTAAAGGTCATATAGTTGTAGTCCTAAATGAGAATAAGACAAAAGTCTCATTCCATTAGAAAATGTTGACCTTTAGATGAACTAATTCAACAGAGGACTAAACTCTTGCCTCCTGGGCATGGATGAAATAGCAGCTTTATGAATGTGTTTTAATAATAAAAAGTAACAAACAAAACAAATATAACTCACAATCAATGTACATTTTTATTACAAGAAATATTCTCACAGTTTTGAAATTGTAGACTGCCTGTTTGATTTCCCTTTTAGAATTAGTAGTTTCAAGCCACCTATAAAAGATCAACATTGAGACTAGAATTTAGAATAAATATGGAAGTATTTTGAACTGAAATATGAAATCAAACATGTGGATTTGGGGTAATTATATTTTACTGATAGTTTCCTTTTTATTGACCTACCTTCGTTGATCTACCCCCTAACAAAAAAAGAGAAATTTTATGTTTTTAAAAGATGGTTGTCTTTGGGCCTTATTTTATCCTTCCTTTTATTTAAATATAATATTAAGATCTCTGAAAAACAGAAAGATTACCAGGCAGTCTATTTTCACTTAAGCTGTTGTGAACATTTCTAACATGTCTTATGACAGTATGGTCACGGACTTAACTTTAGCCTGTTTTTCCTTATTTTTAGCTGCTAAAGGATGCACCCTTTCCAAAAATGCCTACAAAAAGTGACATTTAATAGTTAAAAGCATTACTTGACTTTTTAAAGTATTTTCACTTTCTTACAAAGTAAATCCTCCATGTGAACACAGTATTTTAGGGAAAGTTCAAACATGAAGTTGGAGCTCACTCTTCACCAACATTCCTCCCTAAATATGCAATCTATTTTTCTTTAAGGAAAGGTAAGATGAATAAACATCAATATATGCATGCATAAATCTGAAAATAAGTGTTTAAACATAACACATATTATTTAAAAGATCATATTTGAAAAACTGTTTTAATGGATATCTCGTAAGGCAATATTATGACTTCAAATTGTTTGTGTATGTATGTGTATGTGTGTGTATCTTATGTATGTGGCCAATCATTGCAGTATTATGGAGTATTATTTTGAGAATAGAAGTGAAGAATTCCACAACTATTCTCTAAAAAATTTGGTGTCACCCTCCTCTTCCCTACAATAGTTTTCAAATATAATTTTAATTATGCTGTGCAGACACTCATGAGCTTAAATGAACCAAATGCTGTCCTTACATTGACTGTCAGAAGACTAAGCCACAAATATCCAATATTCTATTCAAACAGTAGTAAGAAATTCTGAATGCCTCATTGTTCTTATTTTAACAGAAATCACAATATATTTCACAGGGATATTAAAACCTCAAGCACCAATAGTTTTAAAGTAGTTTTCCCATCTAAATCAGATATGATTTATTTAGATGTGAAATATCTTAAATCAGATTTGACATATCTATAGAAGGTATTACAACAAAATAGTTACATGAATTCCATCAGCCAGGATTGAAAACATGTCTTATTGTAGTCAGGCTTCTTCTGAAGTCCTAACTTACTCTGTACCCATTTCCCATCTCTCAACACTGTGTTTACCAAAGGAGGTAGTATTCTTAGAAATTCTTTACTCTTGGAAGTGACTGTTAACATTATTTGTCAAAATAAAAATGGTATGGAAAAATTGACCTGACTTAGATAAGAATTACTGATTCCTTCAAACTGCCCACCCCTCTTTACTTTTGTAAAGGAAATATGTTTCTGCTGCCTACCTGACTGGTTTGGTCCAGTTGCACATAGGAACCCCAATAGGCTAAGAGCATCACCTCCTCCCAACTTGTCTATCTATGCTAGTTAGGTCTCTGTTCAGTAAGAAGGACTTAGCAAAATATATAGACAAAAATAGAGTAAGTTGTGTGTGTGTGTGTGTGTGTGTGTGTTGTGTTGTGTTCCAGGAAGATTACTTTAAACCAGAGATAAGTTTAGCGATTTTACAGAAAATAGCTGTATATTTCTCCGTGGATCAGTGATAGTCTCATTTTTGACCTCTTACAGCACAACTCAAATAATAAAAAATTCAAGTTAGACTTGCCATTCATTCCAAAGTAAAACTGACTTTCAGATCCTTATCAGAACAAAAACTCAGTAAACAAACTTCTGAACCATGAAACAAATAACTCCCAGGCGGCACCTCCTAGAGTCAGGCAGTTCTAGCCTTCATTCTGGAATACAGAAAATGTTCCCATAGAAGCAAGCCTGTTTCAGCATCTCAGTTCTATAATCCCCTCTGCCTCTTCATTTTAGGAGTAGGGTGATGTTCCAGGTAAAGCCTGGAGAACCCCTCTCCCAATATTTGTCATTGTTTTAAGGTAGTCATAATCACTTTTAAATAGATACTGCATATCATCATGTAGCAGTGTTGAGTCTGAGGGATGTATAAGGAAGGCGTGCAAAGGAAATATGTTTCTGCTGCCTACCTGCCTGGTTTGGTCCAGTTGCACGCACGAACCCCAACAGACTAAGAGCATCACCTTCTCCCAACTTGTCTATCCATGCTGGTTAGGTCTCTGTCCAGTAAGAAGGACTTAGCTGATACACAAAACATGGAAATGAGTCCACCCCTTTCAGTTTGAATTCACTGCACCAGTGGGACAGATCTGCATATGACCCACTGCAAAATTTAAATGGTGCTCTATCAGTTTATGGGCTTCCCTTGTGGCTCAGCTGGTAAAGAATCCGCCTGCAATGTGGGAGACCTGGGTTCTATCCCTGGGTTGCGAAGATCCCCTGGGGAAGGGACAGGCTATCCACTCCAGTATTCTGGCCTGGAGAATTCCGTGGACTATATAGTCCCTGGGGTTGCGAGGAGTTGGACACAACTGAGTGACTTTCACTTTCACTATCAGCTTATACAATGAAAGAAATTAAAATTAAGAAATGCAAAACTGAATAGGCTACTATTTCACCGCAACTTCTGCCTTGATTTCATTAGTTACATTAGTTGATCCCTACATATAATTGTTTTGAGGCTTTGGAAAACTAAGGACTATGTTTCATGATTGTTTTACATGCAATTTCATAATCATCTGTACCAAAACTGAGCTTTTAAATAAATAGTACAGAAATTGACAAGTTAGTCTTGTCTCTCTAACAAAGAGGTATATCATATAAAGGAAAAAATAGGGATTATATTTCTTTTGTATTCATAAAACAACTGTTCCAGCACTGAATGCCCTATAGACATATGGTTCCTTGATTGTAACTTACTTGTTTAACTGTTCCATGGTAGCTCTCTCTATAACTGCAATGTTTAAAACCTTTAAATCATGGAAGTAAATTCTAGTAGAATAGCATCTAATTAAAAAATTAGTAACAGCTAACTTATGGGGTACTTATTTTATTCCCCAAAGTATAAGTACTATTACCAGCCCCATTTTACAGCAGAAAAACAGAGTCTCAATAAGATTGCTCAAGTTTACATAGATAGTATGTGATGGAACTGGAATTCCATTGCAGTTCGGTTGGGTTCTATCCTGTTGACCACTGTGTTACTCTTTCTACCATATTTACCCATTTAATGTGAACTCACTGCACTTAAATTTCTATTTTTCATCTTAAGTTTTTCCAATTAAAAAAAAAAAAGATGACCTGTTATAAGAAAGAATTTCAAATGGGACTGGTGCGAGGTAGCTATCGGTTGTCCTTGATTCCTTAAGTTTATCTGCCCACCCATGAGGGTTAATGTGTTTTCCATCTTTGTCACTGTCTGCACCTTGAAGGAGCCTGAGAGTATAAACGCTTCTTACTCATCAATGCCTTCAGAGTGGACCAAGGGAGAGCAGGTTGATGACTTTCCCCCTAATGTGGGTTCTGGCAAATACCAATGATTTTTAACCAATTAGAAGTCAAGTACTCGGGACTGTTGTACTGGGAAGACCCAGAGGGATGGGGTGGGGAGGGAGGTGGGAGGGGGGATCGGGATGGGGAATACATGGAAATCCATGGCTGATTCCTGTCAATGTATGGCAAAAACCACTACAATATTGTAAAGTAATTAGCCTCCAACTAATAAAAATAAATGGGAAAAAAAAGAAAAGAAAAAAAAAAAAGAAGTCAGGCAGTCTACTGATATTGCTATCAGAATTGAATTCAACTCCAAAGGTGCAAAAAAACCCCTCTAGAGCTGGGGGAAAAACACTTCTCAGGAAAGTTGTAATGTTGTAGTGGCTATATTTTGTCCTTTTTGCTGCAGACTGGATATTTTATTTCAAGAACTGCTTGGAAACAGTCTCAGAATTGCGATGGGTGGGGTTAGTCTCTAGAGTGGCCCTTCCGCATTAGCTGACTCCCCGTCTCCTAGTTGGGCCTGCTATCCAGGGACCCTTTCCTCCTTTTCACGGTAAGTCTGCCTTCCAAAGGCCAACTCCCCGTCTGGTTCCTTCTTTCTCCCTAATCTCCGGGCAATTTCTACTTGCCAAGCTGCTTGCTAGTGGGTCAAAACGCAAAAAAATCAATCTCTGATTATGTCCCGATGTTATTGAGTTAATGTTTTACACACCTCAGGTATGTTTTAATGTGAACCTCACAGAGATCATGCCGCCTTGACCCAAAGCGTCTCTTTCTAGGAGTGGGAAGTGCAATCTCAGTAAGAGAAGAAAGAAAAACATCACAGTGGTCTCAGAGTCTGTAGGGTTAAACTCAGAGGCAGAAAAAAAAATTACTGCTCAGAAAAGAGCACTGGTTGGTGCTTATGTCAAATGATTGGGATCACTGAACAGATCAGATGGGAAAACCATAATAACGCAAAGCTCTTGACCCCAATCTATACTTTGGTTAACAGTTTTCCCCTTTTAGAGAATATATGCTATAATGAGTCTTTTGAAAAGATTTTTTTTTCTTTTTGGTGTCTTAATAAATCTATCAGTTCAGTTCAGTTCAGTCGCTCAGTCGTGTCCGACTCTTTGCGACCCCGTGAATCGCAGCACGCCAGGCCTCCCTGTCCATCACCAACTCCCGGAGTTTACTCAAACTCATGCCCATCGAAATAAATCTATAACAGTAGTATAATCATGAATGAGAAATTCTTACTTTTGGTTTAGTAGATAAAGTTTAATGAATTATATTCTCATGAGCCACCACTGAAACAGTAAAAATTGCTAGCCTTCTACTACGACAGAGAGCCTTCCTCTGAGCAAGTTGTTCAAACATGTTCAGAGATGCTTATCATGGGAACAAACAAGAGGATAAATTGGCTGTGGAGAAGGCAGGGATTAGTCACTCACAAATTGACAGTGTAAAGACCAAGTAAGGGACTGTACACCAGACTGACAACCATGAGATGAATAGGTACCCTGGTTTCATTTGGATGGGCACTTATTTCTTAATGAATTAATGATTTTCCACAGACTTTATTAATAAAACTGCCAAAGAAAGAAGTTTAGAATACAGTTTAATAAAGGGTATTTAAAGACTTCTCTATTCATGCTATATTCCCTGGGGATTATTGATTTCCCAATAGTGAAAACAATGGTTAACCCAATCGGGTAAAGTATGAAACTATAAATGAGTGAATACTGAACATGAAGTGAACTGAAGTGAAAGTCTCTCAGTCATGCCCAACTCTTTGTGACCCCATGGACTATACATATACAGTCCATGGCATTCTCCAGGCCAGAATACTGGAGCGGGCAGCCTTTCCCTTCTCCAGGGAATACTGAACATGTCAAGTGTCAAATGCTAATGTAATGAGAACACATGTTATGCAATTACTTGATTACCTCAAAATACCTGGTCTAGTGTAAATTCTTACTAGACAGCCATTTGGTGTTCAAGTATCCAACATAACCAATATAACCAATATACTACATATGGGGCTACTTTATTTGCTAAGTGCTTCTGAGATAAGGCTGATGCTAGCAAGTATTTTATCACTAAACAGACTCTTCCGAGTTCCCTTCCGTGTCACACGCTGCCGTGGCCCACTGTGGATAGGACTGTGTAGAAGCATGGTGAATTGGAAGTGATTTTAGGAAGGAAAGGGTCAGTCTGAGGCTTAAGGCGTTTAGAAGCATCAGTGAATATTCCAAAAGGAAAGTATCATTTTCTTTCTGGACCAGAGATGGTGGAAGTAAATAAATATAGCCGTACCTATTCTTAAAATCCTCAACCCATTCAGTATTTGCAAAAACAAAGTAAGGCCGACGTTCCCCCTCTTGCCTTCAGGATTATTGGTATATGTATCAGAGAGAACATATTTCAAAGATGAAATAAACTAAAGACAAATTACATGGTGATATTCTTCTTACCAGTCTTTTTTTTTTTTTTTCTAAGTCTAGTTTAATCTTGCATCAAGAGCTCCTAAGTTCTTAATTGTAACATCAGCCAGTATCCAATTCATGGCTCATTATTTCTACAAACCATGATATTTTTCTCCATAATGCATATAAGCACAATACAGAATATTTGAAGTGTTTTCCATTGCCCCGATCATGTAAGCCCAATTAAAAATTTCTTGTTAAAATTCATTACAAAATGCAGAGACCTATATGAATATTTCTGGTGTTTTGTATTATGCCCGTAATACTTTTTTGGAACTAGCCAGAAAAGAATAGATTATAAAATGCAGTGATTCATTTCTCAGACCTCATTATTCTGTCTTCACAATGTGCAACACAATGAAATGACTGACTAAGGACTTTGAATACAAGTAAATATAGAAGCTCTATGTAAACACGTTTGTCGAATCAGGAGAAAGGAACAAAAAGCTCCAAGGAATTGCTTGTGTTTTCTTTCATCCAAAGTGTCACTTACTCTGTACATCAGATAACATATTGATTTCAGTGTGCATCAATTCTCAATTTTCCATAAACCATAAAAACCTTAACGACTTCTCCAAATCTCGTGAGAAACAATCAATTAATTTTCCCAGAAGTTCAACTCTGTCAAAACTAAAGTGCTATTTTAATGAATTTTTCAGACATTTAGGATCTACACAGCAGCAGCTTAATGCCTGAAGCTTTTTTTTTTACCATTGTAAGAAAAGTTTAAAAATAAACCAATTAAATAGAGAGTTCAAATGTTTTAACCTTTGTTATAGACATGAAAATGCAAGTCACTTTACATGGCTTTCTAGGATTTAACCTAATGCTGAATCCACAGCTCCGCAGCTCCAAACAGAACTGTTGCAGAATATCCATAGCATCATAGTCAAATACATCAGCTACATCCCTTGTGACACCATTCCTCTATGTTGTGAGTTGAAAAATAGCCAAAGGGCTTTCTGGTTTTTTCCCCCATACATCTCATATCTTATCTAAAATTCCCACTGCTAACACTACCTTTGAGATGAGGCAATCTTTTTTCTTTTTTTATGAAGTATAGTTGACTAACAATATTGTGTTAGTTTCAGCTATACAGAAAAATGATTTGATTATATATATATATACACACATATATATTTATACTTTTTTATTTTTTTCCACTACAGTAGTTTATTATTATATATTGAATACAGTCCCCTGTGCTATACAGTAAATCCTTGGTTTTTATATTTTATATATAGTAGTATGCATCTATTAATTTCATATTCCAATTTATCCCTTCCCCCTTTCTCTTTGGTAACCATAACTTTGTTTTCTATGTCTGTGAGTCTGTTTCTTTGTTGTAAATAAGTTCATTTGTATCATTTTGCTTGGATTCCACATATAAATGATATCATATAATATTTGTCTTTCTCTGTCTGGCTGACTTCCCTTAGTATGATATTCTCCAGGTCTGTCCCCATGTTACTGAAATAAGGCATTCTTTAAAAGGCCCCAGGAAAAATTCCTAGAAGGGAAAAGAGGATACCAGCATGCTTTCATTTGCACAGTAGTGACTGATAGCACGTTAGCACATTAGCTTGGACTTGTTTATCAGATTTGTCGATTGTGAGTTAGAAAGCAGAGGTCACAATTGAGACAGGTGTAGCCTGGAGATGGTAAAGAAGAGGTGAGAAGGTCTGTATTTTGAAGTGACAATATGGAGGTCTCCAGGGATAAAAAGAATAGTGATGGAAAAGAGGATGCTGAGGAAAGTCAGAATTTCAAAAGTTAGGGGCAGTCTCAGAGTAGAATTTCTTTTAGGCTGCTCTGAATATGACTAGGAAGAATAAAACACTAGAACAGTCATTGAAATTGTGAAATGAGTTTAAAATAGAACTAATAAAATGACAGCCTTGTCGAAGTTTCACTAGTAGCATGTTGACTGTACTTTGTTGAAGTACGAGTTCAGTGGTGCTGCTGGCTCGATAAAATTCACTTTGTTTGGGGGCTGAGAAGATCAGCTGTGATCCTGAGAGGCTGCCGTCATGGCGTTTCATGTTGGGGTGGTTCTGTTTTCATTCTGGTTTTGGTTTAGTTTACTGCTTGTTCTTTCTGGCTTCATTTGGATTATCATGTAATAATGCTCATTTAATAACGGTGAACTTAGAGGAGTTGTTTTGAAACATCTTTATCTTCTTTATACTTTTCTTTTTTCACAAGGATCACAAGGAGGAGACACTTCTCTCACACACAACAGTTCTACAGACTGATTTGCAATTTGCTACTTCTCATTAGATTTCAAGGTGGCTGTAGACAGGCCCATTTTTTGGTGCTCACTTAAACTGTTGCTCCTTCAGAATCTAAAACACTTCCTTTGTCTGCCATTTAATCATCTATAAGCATTTCCAGAGTAAAGGCCCTCTCTGAAGTCCCCTAGGGCTGACTGCAAATACAGGGCTTGGGTAGCTTCTAGGTCAGGCTCTGGGACTTCTTGCTCCTTCACTTCCAGAAAGCAGGCTGGTATTTCTTCTTGGAAGCTGAACTCCCTCATGGTTTCTAGGAGGAAGCTATTGTCATTCTGAGCTAAGTGCAGTTATGTCTACCCCAGCCTTCATTTCCAGTCACACTGTCTCTTAAAGCTTAGGCTACTTTGTAGGTGGGCGAAAGGAAGGGCTGATTATCATTCAGGGCATAAATAAAAATCAGGAGGCAACCCAGTCTCCAAGCACAAGAAGGAAAATCACGTCATAAATCTCGTAAGTTATTTTCCATTTACATAACCAGTAGCAAATATCACTTGCAGGGCTTAAATAATGTAAATATAAACTAGGAGCGACTCTATCCATGGATCTTAATGAAACATCGTATATAATAAGTATGGAATAAAAAGGCTCATTGAACAGATTTTTAAAAGTCAAAGAGAATATAAACAAATGCTCATACATGCATAATACATATGTGTCAGGCACTTTGCATTCGACGCTGAGACTAAAATTTTCAGGTTGTAAAAATAAATAAGCTTGCAAATCCCTATGGGGCATTTTTTTTTTTTTAAATGTCTTTTGGTACATCAGACAGAAACTGATCTGAGGTTGGTGTTCCTGGGGATTTCAGTAGATTGGATGGCCTGGCCCCCACAGCCATTGCGGAGAGGGGTGCTGCTTAGTGAGACCTTAAAGGAGAGCTAGACTTGCCTTCACAAAACGCTTTGTTCATGTTCTTTGCTAGGCTTCACTGCAATTATGATATAATCTATTTGTTTCATTCTGGATGTTCACTCCCTGTTACTTTGAAGTAGGTGAGTGAGCATTATTGCGTATTTCTTATACATGAGAATAGGAAGATTCTAGAAAACTCAAACTGTTTGTAAATGGCTAGGCTGGCAGAAGAGAAAATGAAACCCAAACTTCTCAAATTCAATTTTTTGGCTTATTTACTACAGAATTGCTAATAGATATTCCAATTCCAGAGTAACTGGAGAAACAATTTTGTCTTCAACAATTTGCTTTCATCATTGTTTTTTAAAATAGTATTTACTAAGATTTCCCTATTTAAAATGTAATATTGCCATTTAGAAAAAAATAAAAATGTATAAAAAGAGAATAAAATTCACAGAATAATGCTAATAGCCAGAGAGAACATATTTTGACACAGCTCGTCTCCTCTAAAAAAGCTAGGGTTACACTATATGTAAGTATTATTTTTCATTAATTTAGTAGGTCACCTATTATATTATAAGGACATCTATTTTACGTACTATTAAGAAACAAGAAAAATTGCTGATAATATGACACAATGCTTGATGACTTAGGATTATTATTTTATACTTGTTGAAAAAATCCTCTAGACATAGGTTTCTATCAAATATTTTGAGCTTACATGAATAAAAATAAGTGAAATTAAAAAAAAATAAGTGAAATTGATTGGCTAGGTATTTTAAAACTTTTTAATATTCAAACATCTACTCATGATTCACCCTGTGATTCAGACTTTTTAATATTTATATTTTTTTACAAAGTTATCATCTGTTTCTGCTAGGCTATTGGTGATGCAGCATTTTTTCAAACTGTTCTATTGTTTCTAGAACATGCCTTTAAGTTGGTATCCCCTAGCTGAAAGTTTTAATATACATGTACAAGCAATGAAACTTTCAGAAACACAATGATCTTAGATATGTAAAAATACAAAAAAACTATGCATCTTAGAGGGCTTCTTTGCTGGCTCAATGATAGAGTCTGCCTGCCAATGCAGGAGACGCAAGAGACATGGGTTCAATCCCTGGGTTAGGAAGATTCCCTGGAGTATGAAATGGCAACCCACTCCAGTATTCTTGCCGGGAAAATTCCATGGACAGAGGAGCCTCCCAGGCTATAGTCCATGAGGTTGCAAAGAGTCAGACATGAATGAGCAACTGAGCACACACACGCTTCTTAGAATCTATAAAATATTGTATATGCAACCTTCTTTTTTGCTGAACTTTATATCATTAGAACTTATTGCTACCTTTTAAATTAATGATCTTTTAAAAAAATTAATGATATTTAAGAGCTATACAGCACTCACTATAATTTATGTAAACAATTCCTTATTATTGCACATTCAGGATCTCTCCGATTTTTTTGCTATCATAAATTAAAATATGATAAACATCTTTGACTGTAAACCTTTGTCCACATCTTTGATAATTTCCTTAAGACAGAGTTCTAAATTTGCCTAACTAGGCACAATGATATGCAGTTTGCGCTTCCTATACATTGTCAAATTACTTTCTAAAACGACTGTATCAATCTGTACACTAACCACTAGACTATGCAGGGACACAGCGTTTGCTAACCACTGCTATTCTCTATTCACCAGCAGTATGTACAAGTTAAATCTTGCCTCTTGATCAACCTATCCTTTCCTTACATTTCTTTTATTTTTACTTATCACCTGCCAGCGTGATAATTTCTTTCCCATTTTGGTATTTACTCCTTTCCAGTTCAGTCGTTCAGTTATGTCCAACTCTTTGCGACCCCATGGACTGAAGTACACCAGGCTTCCCTGTCCATCATCAACTCCCGGAGTTTACTCACAGTCATGTCCATCGAGTCGGTGACGCCATCCAACCATCTCATCCTCTGTCATCCCCTTCTCCTCCTGCCTTCAATCTTTCCCAGCATCAGGGTCTTTTCCATTGAGTCAGTTCTTCACATCAGGTGGCCAAAGTATTGGAGCTTTAGCTTCAGCATCAGTCCTTCCAATGAATATTCAGGAATGATTTCCTTTAGGATGGACTGGTTGGATCTCCATGCAGTCCAAGGGACTCTCAGGAGTTTTCTCCAACACCACAGTTCAAAAGCATCAGTTCTTTGGCGTTCAGATTTCTTTATGGTCCAACTCTCACTCCTTTCCTAAGTCCAAGAATTTTAACCAAGAGAGCTCTTAGTTATCACTTAGCCAAATTATACTAGATGTAGCTAGCTACCTTTTTTTTTGCTAGCTACTTTAATTTTCCCTCTGCAGTTTCCTTAATCACCTCACTGCTCTAATTTTTTAGATACTCAGGGGGCTAAACCTGAATTTATTATTAGAAGATTTTTGTCATGAAGGTAGGACGAATCTATTTAATTTTCTTGATGAAATGCTTATTTATGTCTAGTCCTCCATTCGGTTACATATGTTGACTTTTTTTCATAATAATAGTAAAACTAATAAAAATTCATTATTCTCCATTCTGACCTAAAAGTTTTCTTCTAGAAATATTGTCAGGCCTTGTTGAAATAAGTAAAATTTCCATTACTGGCACATTTATGGTCCTTGTCCTCATGATCATTGGAGATTTATGTAGGAAATGAAAGCTACTTTTAACATTCATCCTTTCAGCAAGTATCCATTGGGTACATACTACGAGGTGCAATATTTGATGCTTGCAGTAATGCCAAGAAGAATAAGCCACATTTCTCACCCTATAATGATAATAATAACAATGGAAATTTATTAGATTCTTCCTTTATGCCAGGTACAGGTCTAAATGCTTCACATGTACAACTAACTCATTTAATCCATCCAACAACAATATGAAATTGGTTTTATTATTATCTTTATTTTATAGATAAGGAAAAAAAGGCAGGGAGAAGCAAGTAATTACTAAGAACCATATGAATGGATTTGAACCTGGACTAGTTTACTCCAGAATCAACTTGCCTAACATATACTTCCCTATAAAAACTTAGAGTACAATAAGATAGATTAGACTTACACAACATAACTTGCACATAAACACTATTACCAGGAAAACATGATAGTACAAGGGGGTTGGGAACTTAAGAGAAATCAAGATCCAAAGAAGAAGTAGAATATGAATGGACCTTGAAAGTTATAAACAATGTTGCTTTGAGTTGAAAGGAAGGTGCATAGTTACATGGTCGGTGGAAAGATCAGAAACTCAAGGGCCCAATACCCCTGGGTTCAAATTATGTCCACAGCACATACTAGTTGTAAGACAACTTCTCTTAGTCTCAGAAACTCAACCTGTTTTAGTTCTAATGAGCAAAGATATGAAAGTTTGGAAGCAGATGATATGTTTAGGGAACGGAAGTGATGCAAAGAAGAGAAGGCTACTGGGGGCAGTTCAAGAAAGGAAGGAGCGGAGGGAGCGAAGAGAGGGAAGGAGAAAGGAAGGAAGGAAGGACCAGCACATGTGGGGAGCAGTTGTGGCTGAAGACAAACTGAAATAGATATGAAGAATTGTTGGAAGACTTGAGACAGCAGAAAGAAAGTAGGTCATTTTACTCAAAGGGAAACCACAAAGTTGGTAGCAGTGTTATTTGGAGCAGGGAGAGGCTGAAGAAGTAAACGCGAGGGAGACTGTGGGGATTGTCCAGTTGAGAGATAATAATGGCAAGAATCAGGGCAATGTTTATGGAAAGGAAGGAGAGAGATCCAAGAATAATTTCAAAGGTAGATTTGAAAGAACTTGTTAACCAGCTAGGGATTTGGGACGGAGTCAAATGTTCCTCTGGTTTTCGCCCTACGGGCGAGAAATGATGATCATGCCTTTTTTCAGAGAGAAATTGGAATTAGTTTAGGAGTGAATCAGAACTGCAAACTTGGGTGTCAGCAGTATGGATGACTTTGTGAAAAGTTTGAATGCAAAGGGAAAGAGAAGGTGGGAGTTTGAGTGTCATAATCCTAAAGCAAATTTAGGAAGAAGAATCTCTTTTGGATCAGTGCTTTTCTTTAGCAAAACCAAAAGTTAATTCTATTATGGAGTCTTCTCATTCTTTTCAGGGACCTTTATTCTCTCTTCGGATTATACATTCCTGTGAGAACTTGATAGGAATTATAGACGTTATTGTATCCCCAAGTGTGTATGTGCATGTGTAGCAAGGAGGTGTGGGAGGGTGGAATCATAAACATACATACAAAAATTTACATACCATTTTAGAGAGTTCTTGTACTTTTTGAAGCTGAGCCCACAAATCTCAAGAGTTTGCTTTCCATAACTTCTTTTTTAACCAATGTATTCCTATTTTTCCAACTACAATTAACTACATTTTAGGTACTGTGCTAAGTGTCTAAGTACCAGCTCATTTAATCTTCACCATCACATTGCCATATAGGTATTACATTTCAAACATGCAGGAACACAGAGGTTAAATAAATTGCCCTGAGTTATAGAGCTATTATGTGGTAGAGGCAAGAGTTGAACCTAGATCTCTGTATTAGGTTTCTCCAGAGAAACAGAATCATAGGGTATATGTGTGTGTCTGTGTGTGTGTGTGTAAGTATGTGGGTATGTGTGTGTGTTTCTGTGTCTGTGTGTTTGTATGTGTGTCTCTGTGTATATATCTCTGTATGTGTGTGTTTATAAACAGATTTAGTCTAAGGAAGTGGCTTATGTACTTAGGGAAGGTGACAAGTCCCAAGACGTGCAGACAGCAAGTTGGTGACCAACGAGAGCTGATGCTATAGTTCCAGTCTGAGTCCAAAGGCCTGAGGACCAGAAGAACCAATGGTGCAATTCCTGTCCAGTGACTGGGAGGCTTGAGACCCAGAAAGAGGTGAAGTTTCAGTCTGAATCAAGGACAGGAAAAATCTGATGTCCTACTTCAAAGATTGTCAGGTGGGAGGGAATTCTCTCTTACTCTGGGGATGGTTAGCCTTTTTGTCTATTCAGGCCTTCAGCTGATTAGATGAGGGCCATCTGCTTTACTCAGTCCATGGATTTAAACATTAACCTCATCCAAAACACACTCACAGATATACCTGGAATAATGTTTGACCAAATATCTGGGCAGCCAATAGTCTAGTCAAGGAGACACATATGATTAACGACTAATAGTTCCAACCACTGAGCCCCATCCTGTCATTTAAAAATACACTCTAAAGTTTTTCATGAACGAACTTTGATTTGGCTTTCACATGTACCTTACTTAAATTACTCATGTTAGGGCTGTGGCTTCTTGCCCATTTCCCCTTTCCCCGTAACGTTCTCCTAATTGAAGATTTTATAGTAAAACCACTTGGATTCATTCTGTTTGCTTTCTGCCCTGTTTTTTTCCCTAGGAAGATAAACTAGCCAAGGAAGCTTCCTCTTTCATTTTAAATGTTCAAAGAGGGTTTTGCAGCTAAAAGTGAGTTAACAACATCTAAAAGAATCCTCGGTACCCACTAGGAGTGCACAGCAGGTGTTAAAAAGAGTTTTCAAATTCACTGCATGCAATAGAAAAGAATTGCTGCATTCTGGTAGCAGTATCGAAACTTTCAGGTGGCTGTTTAGCATGCAGCGTTTGTGTTCGCAAAAGTCAATGCGCGATTAAAAAAATATATTGTGGCTGTTTTTAGGCCCTGGAGCCAATCCAAAATAACAGCTGGGGTTTTACGTCTCCTGGGGGACTTCTCAAACTCATGAAATTCAGTCCCAAGAAGTCATAACACTCTGTTAGTGTGAAAGGCCCTGTGAGCAGGAGACTGGAAGCTCAATTGTCAGAGTACAAAGGAAACAGAAGGGCAGCTGTGTACTCTCTCCATCACGCACATTTCCAAATTTCTTTAATGAACTGAGTGCATCCACATAAGCTTGAAATGGTGATTAAACAGTCAAATTAAAGCCTTTGGCTTACAGGTTGTTTTTCTTTCCTACCAGGTGAGGGAGGCACTAGTAGGAGGACACGTCTCTTCTTCACTTTACTTTGAAAATTGTAAACAGAAAAACAGTAGATCAACTGAGGCCATGTTTAGGAGTGTGTCCTGTGGACTGTGCATTCAACTGGGTACCAGTCAAGGTAAAACAATTAATTTAAATTAAGCTTTGATTTTTCTAAACGCAGACTGCAAAGCTATTGAAAGTGCATAGATAACTTGGAAGAAATTATGTTCAGAAAAGGAGCATAAATTCTTAATTTAAATGAGCTGATGTCTAGAAACAGGCAACACAGCTGTACTGGGTTGGCCAAAAGGTTCGCTCATGTTTTTCCACAGTATCATACAGAAAAATCCAAATGAATTTTCTGGCCAACCCAAAGTTGTAGTTGAAATCTGATTTTCAAATTTAGAAAAGGAGAAAAAGAATATATCTTATGTCCTATTGGTTGGTAGGTATCTTTTCCATAAAGGTCCCAATAGCACTGCAACTTCCTTGGAGTAGGTTTTTAAATATAATGGTTTGAATATGACGTGGCTTTGGGCAATGGAACCAAATATATCAGCCTCAAGCCTTAAATGATTTAGGTTTTTTTTTTTTGGTTTGAAATTACCAAGTGATTTGATAGTGTCAAGGCCTATTTTCCTTAGATAACATGCTGAGGGTAGCCCAAGTGAGGTTAAACGCCATCATCTACCATCATTGACTGAGACATTACCATCACTGGCTCTGGAGATGCAAAGAGAAAAGCCCTATTTCCCTCTGCAGAATTTAGAGCCGAATTGATGACTTAGATGTACATACAAAGATGATACAAGGCACTGGATATTGTTGAGTATGAGTTGAGACAATAAGTACTTTGAGGTTGGGGAAGATATGAATCCATTCTTAAGAGCTTCTTTGCCAGTCTCAGTTGTATAATCTGTGAAGTAATATCTGACCCCTAAAACACAGAAAAATGTATGAATTTGATCTTCCATTACTAAACATCAATTTCCTCTTATATCTCTAGCTTTTAGGTCAGAGTCTAACACATAGTAGGAATTTTGTCTATCTCAATTAAAATACTATTATTTTAACAGTTGTGAGCTGGAACTCCCTAGCAACTGTAATCTATCACTCATCTTGGCGGGATAACTGCACCACTGATTGCAATATGAGTATGGTTTAGTCCCTACCTTATTGAGTATGTCTTCTGGAATTATGCTTGTTAGAGCAACCACATACATATAAAATGCTATATAACATGCAATTAAAACACAAAGCAAGCATGCCAATGCTGTAGTCATTTCTATGTCGTCAAAACCTAAGTCTTTGCCTGAGTACAGACTTGCAGTTCTGGTTAGGGCTTTCCCTTTTGTTGTTTACTTCCTGAGTCGTGTCCGACTCTTTGCAACCCCATAGGCTATCGCCCACCAGGCTCCTCTGTCCATGGGATTTTTCAGGCAAGCATAGTGGAGTGGGTTGCCATTTCCTTCTCCATTGTCTCTTTGGGAAAATCAATGACAAATGCTGTTCTTCACAGAAGACTGCTGAGACTCTTGAAACAAGAGTAGGACAAGAGGAAACTACCCAAGGAATCTTGTTAATTTCAGGATGGAAAGCCGGTCATTTAAGGGTGACAGGTGCGACATTCATATTGATTTTCCGGATTTTACTTCTCAAAGAGTCTGGAAGGAAGATTTGAGCAGCTCAGACAGGATTTCTACTGATAACCCCAGGGATGGTTTGACTCTGGTCGTCTTTAGCCCTTCAATTCCATTACTCATTGAGGTGCCTGGGCCTGGGCCTCTCCTCTGTTTAGGAATGACAGCCACTTGTCTTTGGCAGCTTGGCAGTTCTGTAATGACAGACAGTCACCCAGCCAAGGAGCAGCAGCAGGAGCAAACATCCCAGCTTGATAAGACTGCTTATGCAACGGCAGGGGAAAAAAGATTCTTTCTGTCTTTTGTGGTTATTACCTTCCTCTGGCTGTATTATTATGTCTCCGAGGAGAGAGAGAAGTCTGTCGAGAGCCAACGTCCTCAATTTGGGAGGACAAACTGCAGCTCCTTCAGAGGCCAAAATAAACTGCACGGCAGAAAGAGTCCTAGCAGTGCAGTGGTTGGTCTCTGACAACTACAAACCAGTAGTTACAGCTTCAGGGGCCCCGAATTCTTCAGTCCCCATCAGACACTCAGGAGGTGAAGGCTTAGGTGTTATCTAGCCAGAACCCCAGCCTCGGGGCAGATGGATGTCCTAACCCTGCAGGACAGACAATTGCCAAGTGGCATCAGAAAGACCGTCAGCAGCCCCTCCTAGCACTACCCTTTTGAAATCACAAGCCAGCGCCCCCAAGTCTGGGCGGAATCTTCCAGGTTCCATCGTAAAGCTGCCCCCTCTGCCGTAATTCATTCTGTGCACGGATATTCTATGAGCCTATGACGAGGGTAAGAAACTAATCATAAAACCTGTTCATAAAATCCTTCTGATACTTAAAGACTGCGATTACATCTCCCGGCTTCATTTAAAACAAAAGAGGTTCTCTATTCACACCCTTCCCACCCCAGCAGAAAATGTATTCCGGGCCGGGCGCTGACCATCCGAAAGTTGCGATTTCTCTTAGTCGAGGGCAAAGTTACCGAATCTGTAGCTGAAAAGTCTCAACTTGGGGGAGGGGGCGACAGCACGGGCGGGGGGAGAGCGGCGGGAGGAGGGACTAGAGGGAGAGACACTGCCCCCTACTTCAGCGAGGTCGTCGCCCGAGCCGGTGGAGCCGCCGGTCTGGGTTTTTGGGAGGAGGAGCGGCGCGGGCTCGGCAGCCGCGGCTGGGCGCCAGCTCGGTACCTGGCAGGCCGGCCGCCCGGGGCGCGGAGGGTGTGAGCGCGCGCGCCCCCTCCGTGCCCGCTCGCCTCGCGCGCGTCTCGGGGGAGGCTCCGCCGCCAGGCGCCCGGGGAGCCTGCAGCCTCAGTCCCTGCCGCCCGCGGAGCTTTGTGCAGCGGCGGCGGCGGCGTCGGCTCCGAATCCCACCTGCTGGCGGCGGAGAGACAAGGAAGGGGAAGAAGGAGGAGGAGGAGGGGACAGAGGCGGCAGCGCGAGCCCACTCCCGCCGCCCGCGCCCACCTCCCGGAGGCTCTGCAGTCCCCGCTCTCGGCCTGCACGCGCCCCCGCCCCCGGCCCGGCCCGGCCTCCCGGCCACACCGCGGCCACCGCGGCTGCAGCCCCTTCTGCCCGGCCCGGTCCCCGCCACCCGGAGCCGCCGGCGAGTTTGCGGCGAGCGCGGGGCGCGCGGCGCCGCCTCGATGCGCCCGGGAGCCGCCTCGGCGCCCCAGCCCCGCTGAACAGTCCCGAGAGCGCCGCGACCAGCCCGGGAGGGCGAGCGGGGAGGCGCGGGGTGACTCGGCCGGCCCCGGAGACGGAGAGCAAGCGGGCGAGGAGGAGCGAGGCGGAGAGCGAGCGCCGGGAGCAGACACCATGCCGGGGTGGAAGAAGAATATCCCCATCTGCTTGCAGGCGGAAGAGCAGGAGAGAGGTGAGCGGGGCGATCGGGCCAGGAGGGCCGGGGAGGGGGTCTGGGCCGGGGGCCGCCCCGGTGCCTCCCTCTCCCCGGGCTCCCTCCCTCCTGTCCGCGGAGGACGGGGGAGGGGCGCCGCGCCCTCGTGGGCCGCGGGCGAGTCCGGGCGGCTGCTTGCGAACTCGATAGATTTTTTTTATTGGGGGGAGGGGGTGTGGAGTGTCGGGGGTAGGGGGAAGAGGGAAGAAAGAGGCGCTGCAACAGGGAACTTTTCGTTTGTGCAAAGATTTTTTTTTCTGGAGAGGACTTGTGGGGACCTGGAGAGCTTCTCCTGGGCCCGCTCGCACGTGGAGCCCCGGGCGGGCGTCTGTGAGCTGGGTGCTGAGCAGGGAGGGGGGCGGTCCTGCGGTGCTTGAAGTGACTTCTCAAACTTTCCTCCTCGCGGCCGCGACCGCCTCGGCGGTGTCCCGGCCTATGGCTGGGCTTTGATGGTACTGCCAAGCCCAAAGTTGCTAGGGAATTCAGCAAGGAGAGGAAGAAGAGCTTGAGGGCGGAAAGTGGGCGCTGCCGCCTGTCTCCGCAGGGGAAGGGCGAGAGGGAGAAAGCTGCCCCCCGAGGCCGAGGGTCCGGGGCTGGGAGTGATGCCTCGGAGATGAGAGTTATGCCCCAGCGCAATCCCCGCTGTCAAGTTCATACCGCAGGACTGCGGGCTTTTCATAATTGCTGTCTATTTTCTTCGTAAAAAGCGGCTCTCCGTGCCAGGTGGCCTGGAGACCTTTTGTGCTTCAGCCTGGCAAGTGTACTGGGCACGTTGCTTTTAAGTGGCTTGCGGCGGAGGAAAGTTGAAGGCCTTTGCCCACGTTCAAGGCTCGGTTCTGTTGAGGTCATTTCACAGTGTTTGGATTTTGTGGAGGTCGGCTGGGGAGTTCAGCTCGGTAACCTGGATATGATGTACTGAGTGCACCAGAATTTCCTCTAGCCCCCGGGGGCTCGAGGGGTGTGCCCCGCGGCTGGGTTAGCATCCAGTGGGCGGATGGCTGGCATGGTCCACAGGCTTTATTCCTTGGCTTCTCTCACCCTGGCCTGCACTGCTTCGAGGAAAATGCTTTAGGATTGGAAGGGTTTCAGGATGCCGGGTCCGCAAGGGTTGTGCAGCCGTCCGTGCTGAGGTTAAATGAAGCTGCTTGGGTGGGTGGGCGGGGAGAGCAGGTGGGAGTTGCGATCTGGTGAGTGGAGAAGGCAGAGTGGTCAGTGGAGCTGAAGCCAGCTGAGTGATGAGTGGGTATGGAGGGTGCTTTGGTTATTGGTCATGCCAGAAGTTTCAAGCTTTGAAAAGAATGCCTACTGCTGAAGAATGAATGTACGCTTTTCAGTTTTTCTCTAGGTGGCACAACCTGTCAGGTTTATATCCTGTTTAATGACTCAGGGAATTCATCCCCTTTTAACCACTTCCTTATTCGAGATTAGAGATGCATTCATTTTCCAGCACACATTCTGGTGACTGAACTTACTGTTCATCCACTCAAAAAGACACCCCTGCTTTAGAAACACCTCTGCTTTTCCCCTTCCTGGATCGTATCTTAAAAGGTGCAAATAGTAGTACCAACAATTTATAACCCGCTAAAAGCACTAATGAAAGCCTTCTGTCAGGCATGGAGTGCCTGGGCTATGAACTAAAAGTCAGGGCACTTGGTGGTAAATGTATTCCCTTGCTAAAAAACCATCGCAGTGCTGCCAGCAAGGTTTATCAGAACGCTGAAACGGGTAGATTTTTGGATTGTGACAAAATGTACTTGTATGTCTTTTAGAAATAGGTGGTAACTTTGAAAGATGATCACCTCAGTCTGCTTGGTGGAGATAAGACTGAATTTCCTCCAGAACATAACAATGGAAGTCAAACTGGATATTCTGACTTATCTTCTCCAGTAGGAGAAAACAGGGACCTTTTGTTACCTGGTGTCTTTTTCACTTGAAATGTTTCTTGCTTCTTGCTTATATTATGTGATGCTTTTCTAATTAGTATTGTTTTTGTTTGGTTGTGGCATTTCTTTTTGAGGTCCTGCTTCATTGGAAATGTACAAATATGTGTGTTTTGTTTCTTTTAAAATCTCCCACCTGATGTTTGTGTTTCAGTTGTGTGTGTGCATGGTGTGTGTGTGTGTGTGTGTGTGTGTATTTGAATGAGCTGAGCTGCCTACACGATTTCTAATGCAAATGTCAGAGGACGTTGCTTGAGATGACATAGCCTTTTGAAATAATTTTATTGTAAAATAATGAGCAGTTTTCTATTTGAATTTTAAATCAGATTGTATTTAGCTTTTTTCTTTTTAAGTGATTCAAACAGTGTTGAATTAGGTTCTTGTCAAATATAAACAGAAATATTAAACTATCAGGTTGCTTAGGAAAATAATGAGCGTGGAGGAAACAAATACATTTTAAATTTTGTCTGAGAATAACATTGACTAAAAAGTCGATTTCTAGAATCTTTAAATTCTGAGGTTGGTTGTGCTCATAGAACCGTTGTTCTTTCCTCATTTCCCTGGCCCCCAACTCCAATTTACATTTAAACATTCTAAAATCCATTATGGAGACTACTCTAGCATAACATTTTTTCCTGTAGAGTTTAAATCCCTTTCTGAAACTTAATGCAAATTAATATAGACTGCTGGCTTCTTTAAGGACCACATACTTGAACCTGTATTTTTTAGCATTATTCTTGAAAAAAAATGCTAATCTCAATTCAGGATTTAGGGAAACTGCCTCTTGGTATTGCCACATCAAAGAGAGGTTTGGCCAATCTCTTTAATTTCAAGCCATCCCTATACACCATTCATAACTTGGGTTCATCTTGAATGCCTCTGTCAAAATGATACTGAGTGAACTATTGCTACTGCATGCAGTGCTGAACAGAGAAACTGTAACATATGGGTTGTTGCAGTAAATGCAGTCACTTCCAAAATGACATGTTAAGATTCACCCATGTACGGTAAAAATTCACCCACGTTACTATTAAAATTCAAGACACATTTCTCTGTCCTCCCCCCGATTTTCTGCCTGAGCTGATAAACCCAATCCTTTAAGAAATCGCCTAATACACTTTGGGTAAATGTTTTAGGAGAGGAGAAATGATTCTGAAACCTGTTCTATTGAATATTCCTTCCAATCAAGTTAAATTAATTTATTCTTTGTTTTAATCTACTTATTAGCTGATCATCTGTAATAGGAATATAGTTGTGAAGGAAAATCTCAGTGTGAAGGAGTAGGTGCCTCAGTAATTAATGATGCCTTTCTTTTGCCTCGTAGCTTCCCTTCTGATTTGTGTGGACTTGGTTAGTAAGTGTGTGTGTGTGTGTGTGTGTGTGTGTGCGTGTACAACATTCTCCAGGGAAAAATGCATGCATTTTGTATAGCTCCTTTCCCCCTTGCCTTTCTGTGCTTCTCTTAAAGTTTGAAGGTCTACAAGTGAACCTGAGAACTTCTCTTTGAACATTTGTAGGGATGATTGTGTCTGGGGTTTTGCTTCTGTCTTGTCAGATGAGAATATCTGGATCATTTTGGACCTAAAGAATTAGTTTTTATAAAATATCCACGTGAAAGCACATGGGGCTTATGTAGTGTGCCTTCGTTACATCTTTGGTTTGTTTCACTTTCCATATCACAAGGAGGTCTGGTGACCCTACCCCACATAACCCGCTTAGTAAAAAGTCCAATTTGAAATTTGATTTTTGATTGGGGAGTGGCATGGGGAAAAGAGAAGAAATCAAAATGTACAGAGAGTTCTGCCATGCCCTGAGCATTGTGTTTGACATTTCATGAGCGTTATTTGGTACAGTCCTTACTATATGCCAGTAAGGTAGGTATTATAACTTCCTCTGGAAGTGGGAGAAATTGATGCCCAGAGAATGAAAAAATTTGCCTAAAGTGACAAAGCCAAGACTTAGGACATCAGTTTCTAAAAAGAAGATAATTTGAAAAAGAAATTGTTACATTTCCTAAGATACAGTTGTTAGCATTATATTAACATTATAATGTCTTATGGGTTTTTTTGACTGAATTTTAATAAACTGCCACCAAATACTTCGTTAAGAATTCACAAGAAGAGTTTTATAGTTATATATACTGTGGAAAAGCTTCCAAAGTATATTTTGGACTTTTGACAAACTGACTTTGCTAGATAGGTTTGCTAACTGTAACTGTAAGGATTGGCATGCCAACATATTTCTAAGTGGAATTACTTGATTAAACTTAAAGTCATGTAAATGAATGGCTTTTCCCTGCAGGACTTGAAATATTACATAGTTTTCTTCTTTTTCAGAGTGTTTGCCATGAAGGCAAGAATGAACAGGAATTAGGTACTTTTCCTAACTGATGAACTAGGAAACTCTTAATACTATATTGTTAATAACTGCCGTGCATTTGCTAGTTTGCCAGCATTTTATTTAATTAAAGCCATCCATCTGAACTCTTAGTCTGGTATGTATCAGAAGGCCAAGTGGCCAAAGGGGCTTAGATAATGCTTTCTTCTGTTGCAGCCTGTTTGGTTTTTCATGAAGAAAAAAGTATCAAGTTAACTTGGCAGAGGATATTGAGAATTGAATATCATGGATTTTAAAAATGATTGTATTAAATGCTGTGTGATGACTGATGGTTTAAGGCATTTAGGAATTGATCAGTTTATTTTCAGTAAATTACAGTAGTAGTTTAGTAATACTAAATACAAGAAGAGTAGTCATACAAGTAACACGTCTAACAGAGAATGCTGTTCAAACACAAGATTAAAACCTGAGTTTAAACTTCATGTTTTACAGAAAAAGAGACTCAGATGTATAGAACAGACTTGTGGACTCTGGGAGAAGGCGAGGGTGGGATGTTTCAAGAGAACAGCATCGAAACATGTATATTATCTAGGGTGAAACAGATCACCAGCCCAGGTTGGGTGCATGAGACAAGTGCTCGGGCCTGGTGCACTGGGAAGACCCAGAGGGATCGGGTGGAGAGGGAGGTGGGAGGGGGGACCGGGATGGGAAATACATGTAAATCCATGGCTAATTCATTTAAATGTATGACAAAAACCACTGCAATGATGTAAAGTAATTAGCCTCCAACTAATAAAAATAAATGGAAAAAAAATAATAAAGATAAAACTTAGTTTAAAAAAAAATAAATAAACTTCATGTTTTATCTTTTAAGAAAGTTTATTTCTTCTTAAATTGAAAGCTGTCCTAAATGTAAATATAAAAAGCTATTGATACAAAATTCCGTATTCCTGACATCTACTTGTTTAGACAGGTTAGTTGCCAAAGGGTGTCTTGTCAGTTTCACGGGAAAGTTAATGTTCTTTAAGTACATATGCTGATTAAAATGTTCCTGATTGAATTTCTTACTGCCTTTCATTTCAATAGTGATTAAATGTTAAGCACCAAATCAGTTGTTGAGTAGAATGTGGAGACAAGGCTAGTGTCCTCAATAGATTCCTTCGCCTCACCCAGCAAAGTGGTGGGGAACAAGATATTTGAAGCCAAACAGCAGTAAGTTTAAAGCCATTTCAGTGCCTCCTAGCTCTGTGATCTTTTAACTTCTCAAAGTTCCTTGTGTTCTTTTCTTTAAAATGAAGACAGGTAACATATACCTCATGGGAGGAGTAATTGAAATTAACAAGAGTAGGTGAATTTCTGTTAGTTCCTTGTATATAATTCAAGGCTCAGTAATGGCATCTAGTATTACTCTTTTATGATATCTTGGTATAGATCTGTAAACTTGACATGTCAAGGTGTCCTGATGATGAAATAATATGTTTTTATTCTTTAAAAACTTCATAAAGCATTTATAAAGAAAGTCCATGGTTTTGTGAAAAGCTGTGCTAAAACCAGAGCTTTATGAGGCTAAGGTCTTTGATATATTCTAGTCTGACCCTCTCATGAAAAAGAAGAAACTCTGGTGTAGGGGCAGATGTGCCCACATATCATACATTTAGAAAACATTTATTGACATCTGACTTCCATGATGGGTGCTGAGGATGAGAAGAATCATTGATCCCAGTGTCAAGGGGTTATTAAGTATAGTTATAGAGTCATGGATAGGATAGACTATCTCCTTCTGTACAGATTAATGCTTAGGGGAGCAGAGAAGAGGGGTTGAATGTGCTGAGTGCAGGTGGGAAGAGTGAAGCTTCTTAGAATGCTCTCAAAGGGTGTGGCATAGATGAGGTGGTAAAGGACTTGAAGGAAGGGGAAAAGTTTAGAAGGTTAGGAGGGGATGTGAGGACAGATATTTCAGGCAGGGGGCATGGTGTGTTCCAAGGCACTATGAGATGAAATATTCTAAGAACCACTACTGGTTTCTTAAGGGGCTGAAGTATGGGACATGAACATGTGTATGGACTGTAGAATAAGAATATGTATTTCACGACAAGGTGGGGAAACTGAGTTGGAGAAGATGAGACCAGAGACAGCCAGATTTGGAAGGTCTTTGTATGCTGGGTGGCAGAGTTCAGATTGTATCCAGCCGGAGATGAAAAGTTAATTGAAGGCTTTCCAACAGAGAAGTGAAAGGATCAGATTTACATCTTAGAAAGGTCACCTAGGTAGCAAAGAGGAAAGATGAGGAAAAGGAGGGGCTTGAGAGGTGGGAATAAGGTAGGAGGCTACTGCCCTGTTGCAGGCCATGCAGAGATTCTCAGGAGGAGGACTTGGTGAGCAGGTGAACGCAGGGATATGTAGAGGTCATCGGTCTCTGGTGGGAGGTAGTGATTAGATTCACAGTTGTGGCTTGAGACCCAGCATCTTCATACAAAGCCTTGTATTCCTTCCACAACATGTTGCCTTCCTTAACTCCCTCCTTTCCCGTCTGTGTGAAAGGAGGGGGAAAATGTAACTCTAATCTGGTAGAATAATGTAAAAATAGAGGACCACCAAAGTGATTGGGTGCCACGCTGGGTCATGATGATAGTTTAATATGCACTAGTTTTTCTTCTAATCATGTAAAATTCATATGCTATATAATCCTAAAGGAAAAATAATTATTATTCTGCCCACTTATCTCCTAATACTAATCTGGAATTTAAAATGATTTTTTTAACCAAAAAAGAGAAAATTGATAGTTATTATCTTACAGAATTGGGTGAGGTTTTAAAAAACTTATTATTTTCTAAAAATAACAAAACTCTCTGTGAGTCAAGTTTAAAAATACTTCTAATACTGGACTCAAAATTAGGAAAGTGGATTAAAGTCCTCTCTTGGCCATGTTCTTGTTTATTTGGTCTAAGGACAGACTGCGCCTCTGAACCTCCATTTTCTTATCTGAAAGTAGTGACAGTTCTTGGCATACTGACCTCCTAAAAGTTGTTATGGGGTCAGAGCCATTATTGCTACATGGTTATATCACAAAGGGAAGAAGTTGTTGAAGGACTAACATTGTTAAATCACGTCTATTAGTTGACCATTTCTGGATGGAGGCATTCTTTGCCTAAGTTCTGTTTCATAAACGGGAAACTTTCATTAAAGAAATCTTAATTCTTAGTCTCTCAAAATGAAGTTCAACAGTGTTATGAAGTTCCCCCCTTAGGCTCCCGTTTATAACAAAATAACTCAAATGATGTAACTAAATTACAATACATGCTTACAGGCTGCACAGTTCTTCCAGACAGCCTCTGTCCCCACTGGGCTTGGAAATGTCTAGTACAGATGCTGACTGCACCTTGCTACCACTCCCTATTCAGTTTCTGCTGCTCTCCCGTCCAGGCTTCTGACCGTAACACAGTGCCCAAGACACCATTACTTCTCAAATTGAAATTGTGCATGGAATCTTTTTAAGGAAGGGGAAATTCTTGCAGACCTCCACTGCAGACTTTATTTCTGTTACCTTACTTAAATATGTATTAATGTAAAACTACGTGTAAACTCCTGACACTTATAACACTCATGCAACCACAAAACCCAAACAGATTTTTACAAATGAAATACAAACAAAACTACTGAAAAAATCAGTCTTTGAAATGAACATTTATTTCATGCCATTTGATATTATTTGCCTGGAACAAAATTCCTTCTGGTGGCATGAGTGTGGCACTTGCTGCTATGGAAAATAATATCATCACTTATTCTCTGGTTAAACTCCCATGGAACATTTGGTCTTAAGAGTCTGATGTCATCTGGTCTTTCTTGGGCATGAGCACATCATTTTCTTGTGAAGTCCTCCATTCTCATTGGTCTCCTTTGTGCTGTTGTGGTCCTAAATGCAAGCCCCAGTGTTGGCAGTGCAGCTGGTGATAGTATTAGGCTGACCTACAGTTACACTCATCTCACACGCTAGTAAAGTAGTGCTCAAAATTCTCCAAGCCAGGCTTCAGCAATATGTGAACTGTGAGCTTCCAGATGTTCAAACTGGTTTTAGAAAAGGCAGAGGAACCAGAGATCAAATTGCTAACATCTGATGGATCATCAAAAAAGCAAGAGAGCTCCAGAAAAACATCTATTTCTGCTTTATTGACTATGCCAAAGCCTTTGACTATGTGGATCACAATAAACTGTGGAAAATTCTGAAAGAGATGGGAATACCAGACCACCTGACCTGCCTCTTGAGAGACCTGTATCCAGGTCAGGAAGCACCAGTTAGAACTGGACATGGAACAACAGACTGGTTCCAGATAGGAAAAGGGGTACGTTAAGGCTGTATATTGTCACCCTGCTTATTTAACTCTTATGCAGTTATGAGAAACACTGGTCTGGAGGAAGCACAAGCTGGAATCAAGATTGCCGGGAGAAATATCAATAATCTCAGATATGCAGATGACACCACCCTTATGGCAGAAAGTGAAGAGGAACTAAAAAGCCTCTTGATGAAAGTGAAAGAGGAGAGTGAGAAAGCTGGCTTAAAGCTTAACATTCAGAAAACAAAGATCATGGCATCCGGTCCCATCACTTCATGGCAAATAGATGGGGAAACAGTGGAAACAGTGGCAGACTTTATGTTTTTGGGGTCCAAAGTCGCTGCAGATGGTGACTGCATCCATGAAATTAAAAGATGCTTACTTTTCGGAAGGAAAGTTATGACCAACCGAGACAGCATATTAAAAAGCAGAGACGTCACTTTGCCAGCAAAGGTCCGTTTACTCAAAGCTATGGTTTTTCCAGTAGTCATGTATGGATGTGAGAGTTGGTCTATAAAGAAAGCTGAGCACTGAAGAATTGAACTGTTGTGTTGGAGAAGACTCTTGAGAGTCCCTTGGACTGCAAGGATATCCAACCAGTCCATCTTAAAGGAGATAAATCCTGGGTGTTCATTGGAAGGACTGATGTTGAAGCTGGAACTCCAATACCTTGGCCACCTCGTGCGAAGAGCTGACTCATTGGAAAAGACCCTGATGCTGGGAAAGATTGAGGGCAGGAGGAGAAGGGGATGACAGAGGATGAGATGGTTGGATGGCATCACTGACTCAATGGACATGAGTTTGGGTGGACTCTGGGAGTTGGTGATGGACAGGGAGGCCTGGAGTGCTGCGGTTCATGGGGTTGCAAAGAGTCAGACACGACTGAGTGACTGAACTGAACTGAACAAATGAAACGTAATTTATTTTCTGTAGCTGCTTTCACTTTACCTTCAAGATCTCATTCCAACTGAAGATGGAAAACACCTGACTTTGTCCATTAAGAGCACATTAGTCTCAGTTTAAAGGCTTTTTCATTGTTTCATTTCTAAAGAGCTTCCCCTTTCTCATTCCAAGACGGTGTTTAAATGAACAGGAAAGCTTAGTATCCTCATGGCCGTGGGTGAAGGACATTTTATTCATTGTGTGACCTTCCCTGCGCCCACTGCCCTGGAGTTGGCATGCTTGGTGACTGGGCCTTGTGTCCTGGTATCCACTGATGTGAGATTGTTCCCATTTGGCCTTTGAATGTCATTCTGGTGGCTCATTTGGGCTTCCTGGACCTTGCCGTTGAGTCTGGTTGTAAGATCCTTATAACTTGTGACCTTTCTGTCAAAACCCAACCTAGGTTGCAGTCCTGCCAACATTTCTGTATCCCTTCTGGAAGCCAGAGAACAGAGAAGTTTCCTCTGACACTTCATGGAGTTTGAGGAATCTTAGGAGGTACCATCATCCTTACCTGTGTTATGGCACCTTCTGCATATATACTGTATTGTTCCAATGCCACCTTGAGTTCTGCCTGTGCCCAGGAAGGGACCTTCATGCTAGCGATGAGGATCATTGGTCAGAATATTCACTAATGTCCTCAAAGCTAAACAGAGATCAGATTTTCTCTCCTCTTGTGCCTGTCACGAGTCTCGAATCCTTGCAGGAGAGTGAGTATTTCCATCTGATCTTTTATCCTTCCCTTCTCTTTTCTTCTTCTTTCTCTGCTGTTCCAGATATCTGGAGTGACTTAAATGACTTGAAAGCTTAAAACTGGAAGGGATGGGAGTCAGAGAGGTGAATAATAGATAAGGGGGGAGAGTCCAGTAGGCCATAATTAGGTGGGCACCTGTCCCTAAGATCTGAATGTCAGGTATTCTTGACACCTTCTGATGTCAACATCTAAACATATAAAGAAGAACTGTCTAATAACCCAGAGGTAACTTAGCTTGAAGCTGGCAATAGTTTTGACCAATACCTTCTCTCAGCCTACCTTGTACACAAACTTTTCTCACCTAATAGTTTTATTAGAAATCTGCCCTTTGTATTTCATCAGCAAACATGTGAAAGTGAGAACTGACATATTTCTTCTCATGGCTGGCCGTGAAATTGCAATGTGCATTTTCTGTTAAATATTGATGTATTTTAAAGATTTACTTTGTATTTTGAATAAAGATCTTTAGAAAAGATCACTAGGTATAGTCAAGACTTTTTATATGAATTAATGTTAGAATTAATAAATACATATGTCTTACTGGTAAAGTGTTCATTTCACAGTTGTTAAATATAGCAGACAGTATGAAAATTTTGTAGTTTGACAGCATTAACTATTAGAATTTATATCTTTTTTTAGGTACACTTCATCATTTGAGAAAAGGTTAGTAAATGTAGCTTTCACCTTATCACATTAAAAATAACAGCAAAAGAATAGGAATTAATGTAGGTAAATATTCAGACAATGATGTGATAGATATTTATTTGTTTGTGTATCCTGAATGTAACTTGTGAATAATAGTTCTCCTTGATACCCTTCTGTTGGCTAGGATTTCTCTTGTTCCCAGTATTCAGAGGTTCCATTGAAAAAGACTGGGATGTATGCACTAATGTCCTGAACTTTGATCATCATAAGGATGTCTACCTTGCCCTCTTCTCAAGGGTCAGGTTTGTTGATTAAAAGACAGTGGCATTTAAAATTAGATTTTCAGATGAATTCAAGTGTTCCTTTTTAAATATATAATTTTCTGTATTGTGCAGGGCATCTTTTTATTAAATGAGAACCTTGAACAAGGGAATATAAATTTGGTCTCTTGGTAACTATTTTACTTTCCCCCCGCTATGATTTTAGTTGAGAGAATGAAAATTTGCCAGGTTGGAATCAGACACCTGTAGTGCCGCATCTTATAAGAAGTAAGAAAGCACCTCATCTGGCTTTTTAGTGAATTTGAATGCTGAGATATATCTCTGTCCCTGTCTATCTCTCTGTCTTTCAGTTCAGTTCAGTTCAGTCGCTCAGTCTTGTCTGACTCTTTGCGACCCCATGAATTGCAGCACGCCAGGCCTCCCTGTCCATCACCAACTCCCGGAGTTTACTCAAACTCATGCCCATCGAGTCGGTGATACCATCCAGCCATCTCATCCTCTGTCGTCCCCTTCTCCTCCTGCCCCCAATCCCTCCCAGCATCAGGGTCTTTTCCAATGAGTCAGCACTTCGCATGAGGTGGCCAAAGTATTGGAGTTTCAGCTTCAGCATCAGTCCTTCCAATGAACACCCAGGACTGATCTTTAGGATGGACTGGTTGGATCTCCTTGCAGTCCAAGGGACTCTCAAGAGTCTTCTCCAACACCACAGTTCAAAAGCATCAAAAATTTATTTTTACTGAAGGACAATTGCTTTACAGAATTTTGTTGTTTTCTGCCAAACCTCAACATGAATCAGCCATAGGTGTACATATGTCCCCTCGCTTTTGACCCTCCCTCCCATCTCCCTCCCCATCCCACCCCTCTAGGTTGATACAGAGCCCCTGTTTGAGTTTCCTGAGCCAGACAGCAAATTCCCATTGGCTGTCTGTTTTACATATGATAATGTAAGTTTCCATGTTACTCTTTCCATACATCTCACCCTCTTCTCCCCTCTCCCCATGTCCATAAATCTATTCTCTATGTCTGTTTCTCCATTGCTGACCTGTTCATAAATTCTTCAGAACCATTTTTCTAGATTCCATATATGTGTGTTAGAACATAATATTTATCTTTCTCTTTCTAACTCACTTCACTCTGTATAATAGGTTCTGGGTTCATCCACCTCATCAGAACTGACTCAAATGTGTTCCTTTTTATGGCTGAGTAATATTCCACTGTGTATGTGTACCACAACTTCTTTATCTGTTCATCTGTCGACAGACATCTAGGTTTCTTCCATGTCCTAGCTATTGGAAGTAGTGCTGCAATGACCAATGGGATACATGTGTCTTTTGAGGGCAGAGTTTTGTTTCTGCACCACCCCCAGCACACAGGAAGAGTACTTGGCTCCCAGTAGGTGCTTAGTAAATATATGTTGAATGAATAGAGGCACCAAGGCAGTGATACTGAGAAAGCAAGAGGAATGGTTTTCAGATGATGGAGTAGTTATGTTCCTATTTACATTTTACTTGCAGGGTTCGTGTTTGAGCTTCACACATTTTGATTCTAGGGGAAGAGAAACCAGGAAAAATTTTAGTACCATAAGGTATTTCCTGGTGGCTCAGTAGTAAAGAATCCACAGAAGACATGGGTTCAATCCATGGGTGGTTGGGAAGATCCCCTGGAGAAGGAAGTGACAATCCACTCCAGTATTCTTGCCTGGGAAATCCCGTGGACAGAGGAGCCTGGCAGGCTAAGTCCACAGGGTCACAAAAAAAGTCGGATGCGACTTGGCGACTGCAACAAGAGCCGTATCATTCCCAGTCTCCCCTTTGGGGTTGGAGAAGAAGGAGAATGGCAGATGAGGAGAGAGAGTTTCCCTTCCATTACTGGCAATCTGTAGACTGGCTCTTGAAAAGTGCTCTTTAATGTCTTAAAGCTATAAATACTTTTCTGCTAGAATATACCTCTGTTGATGGTACAGTTGGTGTTGTGAAGCAGAAAAATGACAGAGTAATGTCTTACAGTGAAAATCTTTTTCCTGATCTCCTAAAATATGGTTGTTGTGTCAGCAGCTCTGTCACGGTCTTATTTGTGTCCACCCCACCTACCATGGTGCAAGGCGCCATGTGAATATTTAACACTTGTAAAATGAATGAATAAGTCATTTGGCATTATGAGAAATCATGGTAGGAAAGGAATAAGTCTATCTGTTCTCTCTCTAGAGGCAAAAACTATATTCAAGTCAAGAGTAGAGTGTGTGTCACCACCTGATGTTAGGACTTAGCATTGGATTGTATCGTGCATTGCTTTAAGTAAAAAAATATTTTTTTGTTTTTGTTATATGTGGCATTTGAAGAAGTTATGCCAAGGACAAGATGTTTTTAAAAAACAAGTCCGAGTAGTTTACATATTTCCTTATTTATACTTTTATTTACATTCTTTATTCTTAAAAGAGAACTGAAGGCAATATCTTTCAAACAACTTCCTTTCACCCCTAGGTGAGTCTAGCTGGTTTTACCAAGTGTGTATTAACATGCCAGTAAAATGAAGCTTAGTGTTTTTGCCCTATTTTTTCTAAGCCAATTCATTGTACTCTAATGGAGTAAAATAAAAAACAGCCTTTAATTGAATAATTTATTATGTCATTTGTTTTTTTTTTCTTAATGTGAAATACAGGAAGTAGTACTTAATCAATTTCCTTGTTTATTACTGAAACCAAAGGGCTGCATAGTTATATAGCAAACCTATTAGGGAATATATATATAGTTGTTTTTTTTTTAAAAGGAAAATATAATGTTACTTTGGCTGCCTCATGCGAAGAGTTGACTCATTAGGAAAGACCCTGATGCTGGGAGGGATTTGGGGCAGGAGGAGAAGGGGATGACAGAGGATGAGATGGCTGGATGGCATCACCGACTTGATGGGCATGAGTTTGAGTAAACTCCGGGAGTTGGTGATGGACAGGGAGGCCTGGTGTGCTACAATTCATGGGGTCGCAAAGAGTCTGACACGACTGAGTGACTGAACTGAACTAAACTGAACTGATAGTGTTATTATATAGCCTCATTTTTTTTTTTCTGGTTGCATTGCACAGCATGCGGGATCTTACCCATGCCCCCTGCAGTGGAAGTATGGAATCTTAACCACTGGATTGCCAGGAACGTCCCTATATAGCATCATTCTAAGCTGTTTAGAACTATTAACTATTAATAATACAACATTATTTCTTTAGATATGATTGTTTGCATGGGAGATAATCTCAAATTTCATCATGACCATGAATCATACCTAGAGTAAGGAAACTGATTTAATGCAATTATTCCTGCCCACAAAGTACCTTTTTAGCAACTAATTTTCCTATGGAAACTGTCACTTGCTTGTGTATCAGTGATTCTTTATCCTCTCAAGATCCTACTTTCTCTTTCTAAATTCCCAAGGTATTTGCTTGGTTTCCCTCCTCATGCCCAAACATTAAAACATCAGAGTAATAATCAATTCTTTTTCTTCCCTATTTTTTTTTTTTTTTGGTAATGCCTGGCACAAAAAGTCTCAGGCATTCAGGAATCACTTGTTGATGGACTAATCTAAATTGCTATGCCTCCTGCAACTATTTAACTCAAGTGAAAGTAGCTCAGTCGTGTCCGACTCTTTGCAACCCCAGGGACTGTACAGTCCATGGAATTCTCCAGGCCAGAATACTGGAGTGGGTAGCCTTTCTCTTCTCCAGGGGATCTTCCCAACCCGGGGATCGGACCCAGGTCTCCTGCCTCGCAGGCGGATTCTTTACCAGCTGCGCCACAATGGAAGCCCATTTAACTCAAGGGAGACGCCCAGATGAATCAAAGGCACCTCATGGTTTCCTTATCATGTCAGTTAGAGTTGGGGTATATGCAGTGGATGAGGAGCTGTGATCAAAATTTTACTTTCCATAGTGGGAAAACAATTTAGGGAACATGATTATACTGCAGGATAATTAGAGATTTTGACTTTTAGAGTTAGAATTGAATTTGAATACTGACTCCTACACTAACTGGTTCTTTGGTCTTAGACAAATTATTTGACATCTCAGTTTCTTCCTTTGTAAAAAGACCATAACAATGTCTACTCTGCAAGGTTGTAGTAGATTTGAAAAGTAGGTATAAAAATGCATGCATGCTAAGTCACTTCAGTCATGTCTGACTCTGTGTGACCCTATAGACTGTAGCCCACCAGGCTCCTCTGTCCATGGGATTCTCCAGGCTAGAATACTGGAGTGGGTTGCCATGCCTCCTCGAGGGGATTTCCTGACCCAGGGATCAAACTGTGTCTCTTATGTTTAAAAGTATGTGTCAATAAAATCTAGAGTGTAGTAATTATAAGGTCACGTACAAGATAAGTCCAGGTTTTCTTGTAATTGTGGATGATTCATTTACCTGAGGATTGTTTTTCAAAGTGGGTTCCAGGATATTTGGAGATCCCTGTATCTGAGGAGGAGGATGGGGGTTATTCACAAATTTGTCCTGCTAAAATAAATATTTGGTAACAGCAACAATTGGTTAAAATATTTGAAAAAGTAATTATGAATATAACCTAGAAGCTCATCTAGACTAAGTTGTATCAGACTTAAGGACCTGCAACTTGTAGAATTATACATATCTGGATGAAAGGACTGATTTTAAAACCACATACCTCCATTTATTTTATTGCCGATATGTGGTTTGGTTTGACATCAAGCTCTTGAATCACAATTTCCAGTTCTCTTCCTGTCAGTGACTTCATTTGAAGAATAGCTTTGTTCAGTTCAAGGCTTTCAAGATATATTAAACCAAGATAATAAACTAAATGTTCTGAATAAACTCTTATCCTTCAGTGTAGAGAACCTGCAAAGATGTGATGATTTAGACTTTGTTTCAATGCTGCAGTTATATGGTTACAGAAAAACAAAGCAGAAACAGCAGAGTCACTCTCTGGCAAGGTTGTGGCCAGCCTAACCTGGGATCTCAGGGATTGCTTTCACCAGCTCAGACTCCTTCTGCCCCCGGGACCTGGCATTATTTGCAGCCAAAGGAGCTGCCTGGCTTGCCATTCCACTGATGCTTAGGTGTACCTCTTTGACCCCACACTGTTCATTGTCTAGCCTGGTTCCGAGTCTCCCAGGGGAACCCTGCCTGGTAGAACTTGATTTGCTGTCGAAGTCCTTGCTGATGGCTCCTTCTGCTTGGTACTCTCTGTCCCATCACAACAGGTTCAAGGAAACTGCTGCCAGGGTTCTAGTCTAAGCGGATGACACCCATCACTGAAATAAATCAGGAACATGGTGCTGGTGACAGCCAGGCTTTCACACGTAACTCCTTCTGCCATGTCGGACAGGTCATCAAGGGGAAAGTTTAAAAAAAAATTCCCTCTGCAGAGTGCATTGTCCTGCTCCTAGTAATGAATGTTGAATGATTAAGCTGTCCTGGAAGCAAATGATTGGCCTCCATAGGGATCCCACTTCTTGTAGTGCAGCCCAGCTCTTGGTTGGGATTGACAGGAGTGCCTTATCTTTCTGTTCCATCTTTAGGCTTTCACTGGGTCCCTGCTTCCTGTTTTTGGGTCCTGCTCCATGATTTTCCAGGGTCCTTCCATGTTTACTTTTTTTGTTGTTGACATTTTAAAAAACTTTTCCATGTTAACTTTTCCCTCATTCCATTACACTGCCCATGTCCTGACAACATCCTTCAGTGTCTCTTGCCTGATCTGGGTCTCTTCCAGTCATTGGTCTTTTTATGTGTCCCCAGTACGTGCTTTGTCCAGGATCCTCCTGAATTCCAGGATACTGACTAGGACCCAGCATTTCCCTGGTCCCCTCTTTTCTGTCTGTGTACCCTGGACAAACTCAACTCAGCTTCCTCTCTGTCTGCTTTGAGAATGCGTACCTGCAGAGTTTCTCTGAGTTTTTGTGCAGAAGTCCATTGTGTCCGTGGTGTGTGGGTGAGCTGAGGAGGAGGAGTATAGCAATGTGAAGTGGTTGCCAAATTTGTTTGCTCACAGGACTCGCTGTTGGAGGGTAATGTAGTTCAGTGCACACTTAGAGAAATGCCACCCCTAGACTAGTAGTGATATTTGGGGCTTGAAAAACTCTTAAGAGCAGGTGTTATCCTCTCAGCAACAGAAGAGCATCTGTGTTTGATTTTGAACTTTCTTGATGTTTTCTTTGTAGTACTGTAGGGTCACTGTAATTAAAATCTTTCAATTCTGACATTTGGTTCCTGATTGCTCTAGTTTATCTAATTGAGCAAACTCAGCATTTGTTTACAACCTACCACGTGTCATATGCTGTGCTCCATGCCAGAAACACAAATGTGAGTAAACTAGGCCTGCTTTTGAAAAACAAATTATAGGGTAAAAGTATTTTATAAAGGTGGTTCTATATCAGACCAATTATTATATGTATTTTTTTCATTTCAGAACTCAGACTTTTTTTAAAACAGGATTTTTCAATCCAAATAATAAAGGATTCCCTTAGAGTAGAGAAGGAATTTCTAAGCATGTTACAAAAAATAAGAAATAGAATAAGTGCATAAAAATTTAATTTTTCTATACATTGAAGCATACCATAAACAAAATTAAATGGCAAACTGTGAACTAGAAAGAACATCTTGCAACATAAAAGACAAAAGTTTACTATCCTTAATAAAATAAGCACATAGTAGATTTTAATAAGTCATTGTTGGAAGAATAAGTGAGTGAATAAATGAGCAAATGAATTTAAAGCAATAAGAAGAAAAACACTACAGTAGAAATATGAAAAAGATATGAAGAGTTGGCACAGGACAAATCACATGTGTGGATGTTCACACGTGCACACACACACACACACAGAAGTACAAATCCAAATATACAAGACGAGCAAAGAAATGGAAGATTAAAACAGAAGAAGGTTTTAATTGATCCTTCATTAATTTGATAGTGAAAAGTAAAAGAAAAGTGAAAGTGAAGTCGCTCAGTTGTGTCCGATTCTTTGCAACTCCATGGAATGTAGCTCACCAGGCTTCTCAGCCCATGGGGTTTTCCAGGCAAGAATACTGGAGTGGGTTGCCGTTTCCTTTTCCAGGGGATCCTCCCCACCCAGGGATCAAACCCAGGTCTCCTGCATTGCAGGTAGATGCTTTACCCTCTGAGCCACCAGGGAAACCCTATTAATTTGATAAGTGATTATTAAATACCTATTATTGCCATACTGTTAAGTTGCTTTATAAATTGTGTTATTTTATTTAATTTAAATAACAGTCCATAGAAAATAGTTATCCTCATTTACCAATGAACAAAGGGCTTAAAAAAACTGAGTCTCATAATTGGGGTTTTGGAGGCAAGATTTGAACTCATGCCTATATGCCCTTATAGTCCATGCTCTTACCTACAATGGGCTATGACAGGCATGAATTCAGATACTTAATACCTCCCATAGTGTTCTGTTAGCATTAAAAACACCATGAAGGGCATTTGATGGTATGGTAAGCTGTTTGTGCAATAGAGTTAAGTAAAAAAAAAAATCGCAAAACAGTGTGCACATATGTTCTTTTAAAAATAGTGTGAAAGTGAAGTTGCTCAGTCGTGTCCGACTCTTTGCGACCCCATGGACTAATGTAGCCCACCAGGCTCCTCCATCCATGGGATTCTCCAGGCAAGAATACTGGAGTGGGTTGCCATTTCCTTCTCCAAAAAATGGTGTAGCATAGAGCAAAATATGGGCAGATATATTTGTGACTTTCTTTTTGTTTATACTTTCTATATTTTCTACAATATGTATATATTGTGTTATAAGCAACAATATTTTTAAAATTTTGTCAAATAGGGTGTGTGTATGTCTGTGTGTGAACATGACGGATGTTTTGAAGTTTATATAAAAGAATTAACAGAACCAGCTTTGTCCAAATAAGACAAAGAGGAAGCATCAGGAAACAGAAGAAGACAGCTACTGGTGCAAGAAATAAAGAGTGACTGAGTCAATTGTTAAATAATATGGCTCGGCAGCTCAGAGAACAGGAAATACAAATGTTTAATACATATTTGGATAATAGTCAATACTGGTAATTAAAGACATACAAGTAAAACTACCACGAGATAACTTTTTACCTATTAGAGCAGGAAAGCCTTTTCAGAGTGCTGAAATAGAAACTCCAAAGGTACAACTTTGGAGAAAGCAATTTGATAATAGGTATCAGAAGACTTAAAATGATTTATATAAGATTTGACCCAGTAATTCAACTTCTGGAATTTGATACCAAGTAAATAAATCCTGAAAATCTTTATGCAAAAAGATACATGGCATTACCCATAATAGTGAAAAATTCAGAGCAATCTAAGTATGCAGAGCTGCAGTCATGTAGTTATAAATGGTAGGATAAATCATTTGATGATTGATTTATCTGATAAATAGCCAGCCAGTGCTTTGGAGCTGAGGGTACAACAGTAAACAAAATCTTTTTGTCAAATGATTTTTAAAAAGAGGATTTCCATAACATGGGAAATGCTTTTAAATGTTAGGCATAAAAAGTAAGATATTAAATTGTACATCTTTTGACCTCAATTGTGTAAAAAAAAAAATAGAAAAAAGCTTAAAAGAAAGTGCATGAAAATATTAACAGTTATCTTGCAATTGGATTGTGGATTTTTTCTTTATATTTTCACTGTGTTCTAGATTTTCTACAATGAAAATATATTGCTTTTTAAGTTAGAAAAATATACGTAAACTTAATTGCCATTACTTATATGTTTGCAATACTGTCTTTAAATAAGAAAATAGGAACTTATGTCCAAGCTATGTTATGAATTTAATAGATCTAAATAAAACTACCAGAACTTGTGCTTTTATTGAGCTCCTAAAACATCTTTGGTTTTACTGTTATGGTTAAAAGCCTGTAAGATGCTACTTTCATTAAAACACTTCTGTAGTAAATAGTAATTGTGTATCGAATAGATAAAAACTTACATTCAACAGATCAAGAAGTGCAACACAATGTCAATTTGATTAGGTAAATGCAAATTTAACAGGCTTGTAATTCTTTAGTCTTCTTATTTTGCATGCCATAGAGAGTGCAGTAATATAATTAAAATTCTGAAAATGGCTATTTAGGATAATGGTGTGTTTTTTTCTTTTTCCTCTTTTAAAGTAAGATGAGGGAATTTAAATTTCCACTCAGGCATTATTTCCTATAGTGAAGGATCCCACTACTGTGATTCTAAGTAAACTTTAATTATGTTCCATACTTACACATAGATTTATTTCATGTAATTCATTTGTGTTTTGAAATGTTTTGGAGTCCCTTAAGCTTAGGCATTGTTTTTATATTTTGTGTTTGAAAACTGGGTTTGAATTAAAAATAAAGATATTTTAAATTTAATTTAAAATTATGAATCAGTATTATCAATAACAGCTTAAAATGTTGAGAAAGGTCAGGACATTCTGTATTTTGGTTATATCAGATTTTATTATGACCTATGTAAATGCTCCATAAAATTTAAAACTCAGGGCCCAGAATGATTAAAATTAGCCTGAAATTCAGTCGTGTTAGTCGTAGAGCAAAAAGACAGATTGCTGTAGTTGTTTGGTCACTAAGTCATGTCCGGCTCTTTGCTACCCCATGGCCTGCAGCATGCCAGGGTTAGAGAGCTGAAGCCATGCCGAGAGCCTTGGGTCGACCAGAACCCCTGTGACTTGGATGCTTGCTCTTCCACATGAGATTCCATCATGGAGGGGAGCGCCAAGGATGGAGGCCCTCTGTCTATATAGCCTCTGCTCTCAGCACCGTCCTGCACGTGTTCCTGCCCCTTCCAGCGGGGCAGGAGGTGAAGACTTGTGGGCTTTGACTCGGAAGCTGAATTCAGGAAGCAGAGGTCCGTGAAGAGAGCTCGGGTTCTTTCCAGATCACTCCGATGATCAGGTGGCCGCGGCCCCTCTGCTTCTCTGCGGAGTGTTCTTCCCGGAGAGCTGAGTAAAGACAGTCTCACCGGTGGGGTGTGCTTGAGACATCAAAATGTGTATCCCAGAATTGGGGAAGTTAGCGGTGTGTGCTTCAGGCTCACGCTCCCTTTCTAAGGAGTCTCCAGGCTCGACCAGGGTGACCAGGCATCCCTCTCCTTGGCCCTAGCGCCACTGCCAGCCTCTGTCTGGTGTGGGTGATCCTGGGCAAAGCGCTCAGCTGGTGTGAAGTGTCACATGTGCAAGCGCTGCCTCCAAACAGAGTGGTCTGGACTGGCCCACAGCCAGCACGGCCATCTTCCTCTCTGTCATTTACTTAATGGAGCTGCAACTGTGAGCTGTAACGTGAGGCTAATTCCTTAATGGCCTGGGAATTCTGTGGAGTCTCCCACTGGCTTCTGCGGCTGTCTCCTCTCAGTGTAGAGTTTGGTCTCCCCAGACCCCCACACTGTGGGCAGGGGACTCCTTTTTACCTCGGGGAACTAAAACAAGGACATGGCCTTCATGATGGCCCTTACAGGAAGGCTTCGTCCTGTAACAGACAGGCTGTGGGGATGGAAGAGGAACACAACAGAAAGAACATTTTCTCAAGTAACACAGCCCTTCCTCTTAACTTATTTGGGTTCTAAGCAGTAGTGTGATCTGGATTTTCCTGCTTCCTCAAAACTCAGCAAAAATTGATGTAGGACCTCTGTCTGTCACTCTCTGTCTCCCCGCTCCCTTTTCTTATCCCCCTCTATCTTCCTGACACAGGATCAACGCGATTTTGCTTGCTAATTAAAGGAAAAAAGAAATCTAATAAAAGGACTCATTTTTCCCAGTGTAGACATGTCTTGATTGTTTTCCTAAACAACATATTTTATTTACTTGCATAGCTTTATAATGTTTTATTTTTCAGGTGCTAATTCTTTTTTAAAATTTGAAAAATTGCTTTTTATTGGCACATAGGTGATTTGCGTTGTTGTGTTAATTTCTGCGTACAGCAAAGTGAGTCAGGCCCCATCTCCTCTATGCTGTTTGATTTTTCCTATGGATAGAGCTAAGGTAGGGTTGACGGCACAGACCCTAGAGATGGCCTGAAAAGTGAAAGTGAAAGTCTCTCAGTCGTGTCCAACTCTTTGCCACCCCATGGACTATACAGTCCGTGGAATTCTACAGGCCAGAATACTGGAGTAGGTAGCTGTTCCCTTCTCCAGGGGACCTTCCCAACCCAGGGATCAAACCCAGGTCTCCTGCATTGCAGGTGGATTCTTTATGGCCTGCCGTTTATTGGCTTTGTGGTCCCAGGCAAGTCTTTCATGCCTTTGTGACTCAGTTTGCTAGTGGTTGAAGTGGAGATAACTACAATACCATCCTCTGGTGATGGTTAATAACCATCTGGTTATTGTGAGGATTAAATGAGCTAACATATGTAAAACTCTCTGTGCATAAGAAGGGCTCAGTAAAAATAATGATGTTGGCCAGTTCAGACTCTCTTTCTGGATTAGTACATGCAAAAAGCATTTTAAAATAATGTCTTTAGGGCATGGATTGTGTTGTAGAATTCTGTGAGGGCTTTTAAAGAATGTAGAGTGGTATAGTACATGACTCTGAATTAGAATCTGTTTAAATTCTCAAACAGAAACGTTGTGACAGCCACTGGAGGAGAATTAGAAGTAGCTGGTGTCAGCTTGAACACAGCAGAATGAGATAAAGAGCAATTGTGATACATCACACATCCTGGGAATCAATGGGAATTTTACAGTAATTATGATTATGACAACAGTTGTACTAGGTTTTCACAGGAGCTTTTTATTTCATAGATTTTGAAGGGAAATGTACAGTCACTTAGTAAAAGCTATATGAAGAAAAAAAAACAGTCATCACTTTAATTTTCTGCAGAAGGTGAGTGTGAGCAAGAAAATAGTTCAGAGGTTTAATAATACCAGATCAATAAGTGGCAAATCCAAGCCTCTTAATTTCTGATTTACTTCTTTGGTATCTGCAAATCCTCGTTCTCTCAAGATGGGAGCAATTTGCATGTGAAATTTAGGAGAAAAGTTCTTTAGGTTAAATCCCTTAGGAGCATGTGGCATGGCTTCCTTCTGCAAAGATATATAACTGGTTGAAGAAATGCTCTTACTTGTTTCTCCTCCCCTAGTAGGACCCCCGTCTCCCCAGGAACAAACTGATAGAAATAGCTCTGGGGAGAAATTGGAAGCATCATAAGCTTTTGTCTAAGCAGTTAGTGTGTTTTCCTAGTTCTTTTAGAGTTGAATATTCAGAATTAATGGGCAAATCTCTTAAGATTAAAACTCATTGCTCTATTATAAAAGGTTGCTCACAGGGTCAGTCTTATTTGTGGGTGGAGTGGGCTCTAACTAAGTTGCTTCAATTCAGTGGCTGAGAAAGGCCTTTGAATTCCTTCCAAATGGCTTTTTAAAAAAATCTGTTCAGTTTGAAATTTCATATTAGATTCTCCCCCTTTTTTAAACTTCAAACTTTATCTCTTCTGCATATGCAAATATCGCAGGCTTGACTAAATAATGTGTCCAACCTTACAGTAATGTTTTAGTGAATTTATAAACTCTTTTTCAGATTATGGGGTTTTCGTTTGGCCTCACACAGTCCTGAGTGAAGACGGCACACCATGATTCTCTCCATGGTTGTTGGGAAGAGGTAGGAGAGTAAGACAGTGACACTCTGATGGTGGTGGGAGCATAAGAGAAAATCAGGGTGGCCTGGGAGCCACGTGTCACCTTCTTCATCCTTTTGCTGTGGAGTACACCTTCTTTTTTGATCTTTGAGTAAACAAGCAAAAAAAAAAAAAAACCCTCTAACTTTATGCCTCCACACTTTCCACTGTATCTCTCTTAAGAGGGGCTGATTTATTTTGCTCTTGACTAAGAACTTAGTCAACACTCTCTCTTGTCCTTTGAGAAGAAAAAAGATATTTGGAGACTGGACACTTACGGTTATAGTGAAAGTGGGAGGATTTTCAGGTCTTCTAACATTCCCCTAGCAGACGTTAGGCTTTTTTCTAGTGTTTAGCCATCCCTCCATTCAGCAGGCTCCAGGAGATAATTCTGTGTCATAAAAATGAATATTTAATCTGTAGTCCTTAAAAGACTGAAAACCAAAAGAAGGATCTATGCTGCATCCGTTGTAGCGATGGCAGTAGACGGGCAAAGGCTCCCAGAGGACCACCCTCTTGGCGGCAGACCCACACCTGTAGAGCCAGCCTGGGCCTCTGTCGGTGAACAGCGTACCTGCTAGCCTTCATCTCCCCGCACTGGTGAGGCCATTTAAAGCCAAGACAGCGGGCAGATGGCCCTGCCCTGGGATCCTTTATCATTCCAAATTGTGCTGTCGTGTGGACAAGTCCATTTGTCCCTCGAAAGGCTCTTCTCTGCCGGTTTCCTTGCAACTTGCCTGAAAGATGTGTTCTCTTCCTGTCCAGACCATTCCTCTGAACACTGACTCTTTCCTTCTCACTCATATTTAAGAGTCTAACCCTTTGTCCTTCGCTTCGTCCCAGCTCCCGTTGCTTGGACTTCAGTCAGATGCTCACGAAACACAGTCATGATACACCCCCTGCCTGTTAGACTTCAGTGTTCCAACCTGATGCCCCCCCCCCCCCCAATAATTGTTCTCACCACTGAATTATTCTCAGCCCTGGCCCCCCAAATGCTTGCAACCTGGCCTTCTCATAGAGTTATGTTTCAGATAATTGAAGAAACAAAGACATTTAAATACCAAATACCAGGTAGGAGACTGGAAATTTAGGACACACAAACCATGAGAAACGAGCAAGGAAAGAAATAAACTGCCTGGCAGAGAAATAAAAGTATTATAGCCTGTGAATTGAAATCAAACAAAATTATAGGGTTTGGAGATATCCTTTGCTGCTGCTGCTAAGTTGCTTCAGTCGTGTCCGACTCTGTGTGACCCCACAGATGGCAGCCCACCAGGCTCCCCTGTCCCTGGGATTCTCCAGGCAAGAACAGTGGAGTGGGTTGCCATTTCCTTCTCCAGTGCATCAAAGTGAAAAGCAAAAGTGAAGTCGCTCAGTCGTGTCAGACTCTTCGCGACCCTGTGGACTGCAGCCCACCAGGCTCCTCCGTCCGTGGGATCTTCCAGGCAAGAGGACTGGAGTGGGGTGCCATTGCCTTCTCCGAATTCTTTGACCCTTTGCTAAAGAAAAAATATGGAAAGAGATTGTGAACAGTTCTGTACTTCAAAGACATGAAGCGAATTTATTTTATTACCTTTCATGAAGAAGGGGTTTCATCTTATGATAGTTTTATGAGTAAAGCCCAGATCACAGAAGCATATGCCTAGTAGGTAATAAATGGATAATCATGTTGTTAACATCACTGTCGTTTTTCTAGAAAGATGCAGACATTGGATATGCTCTGAAGGAGCTTACAGTGTAACATAAATTCAACAATAAAACATATAAAATGATTAATTTACTAATTACAGGTCATACTTTGCGGTCACTTCCTTAAAATTTCTTATAAAAATGAGACAGGCATATGAAAGTTGTTAGGATTTATCTGCAGTTCTTAGGAATGGGTCCATACTGACCCATTTGATACCAAATTATACTTGGATGCTAGGAGAACTACTTTGGGACATTTACTTGGATATCTGGTTTTGCTGAGGATTATACAACCCTTTTTTGATTTGAAGAAGTTCGAGGTAATTAAGCGTTTCTTCCTTCCTATCTCCTCTGTAGTTGAAATTATAGGACGACCAGAGTATTTGGTTTAATAGTGTAATAGTGATAATGATTATAAATAATTATGATAGTAATCATATTAGGGTTCTCCGTATATGTATGATCCTGGAGAAGGGAATGGCAACCCACTTGAATATTCTTGCCTGGAGAATTCCATGGACAGAAGAACCTGGTGGGCTACAGTCCATGGGGTCGCAAAGAGTCAGACATGACTGAGCGACCAATATACACACATATATGTGATGACAGAAGAGGGAGATGTTAGGGACTGCTGGGGAAGAGAGAGAAAGAGATATTGATATTTATTATGGAATTTTGCAAGTCCAGAATCTGGTGGTGAAGGCTGGTAGGCTGGAGGTTCAGTGAAGAGCTGCAGTTTGAACCAGAGGGAGTCTGTTGGCAGAATTCCCTCCTGCTGGGGAAGGTCAGTCTCTACTCTAGTAAGGCCTTCAACTGTGTGAATGACGCCCATGCACATTATGCAGGGGAAGGTGCTTTACTTAAGGTTCACCAATTTCAATGTTTTTTCAGCCAAAAACCATCATCATGGAAACATTCAGAATGTTTGACCAAATATCTGGGCACCGTGGCCAAGCCAAGTTGACACATAAAATTAACCATCACAGTAACCAACCTTCACTGAAGGTACTTTGAATGCTAGTTCTTTCTGAGTATTATTTCTTATTAACTCCATTAACTCTTATTAACCATCATTGGGCATCTCCATTCCACAGTGGAAGATACCTTAGGAATGAAGTAGATAAGTTTCCCTATCCAGGAGCACATAGATCGTGAGTGGTTGGACTGGGACTCATGTTTCTTTTTAAATTTTTTTATATTTTTTGATCTTTTTATTTTATATTGGAGTATAGTTGATTAATAGTGTTGTGTTAGTTTCAGGTATATAGCAAAGTGATTCAGTTATATGTATACATGTATCTGTATCTATTCTTCTTCAAGTTCTTTTCCTGTTTAGGTTGTTACATAATATTGAACAAAGTTCCCTGTTCTATACAATAGGTTCTTGTTGGATACCCATTTTAAATATGGCAGTGTGCAGTCAGGATGGCTGCTATCCGAAAGTCTACAAGCAATAAATGCTGGAGAGGGTGTGGAGAAAAGGGAACCCTCTTACACTGTTGGTGGGAATGCAAACTAGTACAGCCACTATGGAGAACAGTGTGGAGATTCCTTAAAAAACTGGAAATAGAACTGCCATGTGACCCAGCAATCCCACTCCTGGGCATACACACCGAGGAAACCAGATCTGAAAGAGACACGTGCACCCCAATGTTCATCGCAGCACTGTTTATAATAGCCAGGACATGGAAGCAACCTAGATGCCCATCGGCAGGCGAATGGATAAAAAAGCTGTGGTACATATACACAATAGAATATTACTCAGTCATTAAAAAGAATTCATTTGAATCAGTTCTAATGAGATGGATTAAACTGGAGCCCATTATACAGAGTGAAGTAAGCCAGAAAGATAAAGACCAATACAGTATAGTAATGCATATATATGGAATTTAGAAAGATGGTAATGATAACCCTATATGCAGGACAGAGAAAGAGACACAGATGTACAGAACAAACTTTTGGACTCTGTGGGAGAAGGTGAGGGTGGGATGATCTGAGAGAATAGCGTTGAAACATATCATCAAGTGTGAAACAGATCACGAGCCCAGGTTGGATGCATGAGACAAGTGCTCAGGGCTGGTGCACTGGGAAGACCCAGAGGGATGGGATGGAGAGGGAGGCGGGAGGGGGGATCAGGATGGGGAACACATGTAAATCCATGGCTGATTCATGTCAATGTATGGCAAAAACCACTACAATATTGTAAAGTAATTAGCCTACAACTAATAAAAATAAATGAAAAAACAGAAACAAATAAATAAATACGGCAGTGTGGACTTATGAATCCAAACCTCCCTAACCATCCCTCTGCCTCGTCCTTCCCCACTGGTAATCATAAATCTGTGAGTCTGTTTCTGTTTTGTAAATTCACTTGTATCTTTTTTTTTTTTAGATTCAAAATATAAGCAATATCATAGGATATTTCCTTCTCTATGTGACTTACTTCACTCAGTAGGGCAATCTCTAGGTCTGTCTATTTTTCTGCAAATGGCATTATTTCATTCTTTTTAATAGCTGAGTAATATAGTTCATTGAGTATTTGTACCACATCTTCTTTATCCATTCATCTGTTAATGGACATTTAGGCTGCTTCTGTGTCTTTACTATTGTAAACAGTGCTGCGATGAACATTGCGGTGCATGTATCCTTTCGGACCATGTGTTTCTCCAGATGTATGACCAAGAGTGGGATTGCAGGGTCATGTGGTAGCCCCATTTTTAGTATTTTTAAGGAACCTCCGTACTGTTCTCCACAGTGACTGCACCAATTTACATTCCCACCAAGGTGGAGTGTGCAATTCTTGTTTCTTATCTCTCTCTTTAAACCTGAAAAGGACAGATGGATAACAACTTCTGGGGTCCTGTGAAAGGGATCTCTAAATTGAGTTCCAAAACACTCTCTCTGAGAGCAAATAGTTTATCCATTTCCTGTGATTTTGATCAAAATAGAGATTTATATCTTCATGGGACAGATCCTAGGACAGGGCTCAGAAAGATTCCCTTGAAAGTGAACTAACAGACTAAGAAGCATAGTTTGTAAATTGTGTTTTGTGTTTGAGGTTGAGGTGGAGTCTTGATCTAGTTGTGTGCATGCTCATTTGCTTCAGCTGTGTCTGACTCTGCCACCTGATGGACTAGGCCACCAGGCTCCTCTGTCCATGGGGATTCTCCGGGCAAGAATCCTGGAGTGGGTTGCCATGCCCTCCTCCAGGGGATCTTCCCGCCCAGGGATACAAGCCATGTCTCCTGTGTTGCAGGTAGATTCTTTACCACTGAGAAAGAATTCTTTACCACTCTTTCCCCACCAGGGAAGCCTTTCTTTAGTTACATAGAGTCAAAGACTATTTCAGCTTGCTAGAGTGGGGGCTGGCCATGCACTATTGATGCTCACATAATACAGCTTGCTGGAGAAGAATGGGGTGTGGGATGGACTCTACGTGAGCTGCAATTACTCTGCAATTATCTGGAACTTGGCTAATAACCAGAGAGTATGTGAAAAAGGCCCACAGATGCCATAAACATCATGGATTGTAACCATGAGTCAAATCTGTTTGCTCTTACCAGAAACACTGGTTTCTAAGGTTAGGGCAGTGTAAGAGGCTGTCGGTTAGAAAGGAGGAGGGAGGAGAAACCCTCCTGTGGGCAGACAGCTGAAGAGTAGTAAGAAATAACAGCTAGTTGATTAAACTGGTGTTGTTTAGTCGCAAAATTGTGTCCAACTCTTTGCAACCCTATGGACTGCAGCCCGCCAGACTTCCCTGTCCTTCACTATCTCCTGGAGTTTGCTCAAATTCATGTCCATTGAGTCGGTGGTGCTATCTAACCATCTCTACTTCTGCCTCCCCCTTCTCCTTTTGCCTTCAATCTTTCCCAGCATCAGGGTCTTTTCCAATGAGTTGACTCTTCGCATCAGGTGGCCACAGTATTGGAGCTTCAGCTTCAGCATCAGTCCTTCCAATGAATATTCAGGGTTGATTTCCTTTAGGATTGACTAGTTTGATCTCCTTGCTGTCCAAGGGACTCTCAAGAGTCTTCTCCAGCACCACAATTTGAAGCATTCTTCAGCACTCAGCCTTCTTTATGGTCCAGCTTTCACATCCATATACGACTACTGGAAAAACCATAGCTTTGACTAGACGGACCTTTGTCATCTAGGTGATGTCTCTGCTTTTTAATATGCTGTCTAGGTTTGTCATAGCTTTTATTCCAAGGAGTAAGCATCTTTTAATTCCATGGCTGCAGTCACCATCTGCAGTGATTTTGGAGTCCATGAAAGTAAAATCTGTTATTGTTTTCCCTTCTATTTGCCATGAAGTGATGGGACTGGATGACATGATCTTAGTTTTTTTTTTTTTTAATATTGACTAAACTGGGTAGAAGAGGAAAGCTTAATGAAAGCAAATATACACCTAAAGCAACTAGGTGCTATGCATATATTGAAACATCCTTTCACATCAAAGACATTTGACACCCTATAGTAATTGTCATTCATAATAAGTTGCGAGGAGTTCAAATCAGGTTTTGAGCACTTAGTTAAGAAGCCCTGGAAGTCTAGAAGGATGCTCTGAAAAATTGGTAAGATTTTTTTTTCATGCTTAGCCTTCATTTATTTATAAAGAGATTTTTCCATAATGTTTCATACTCCTAGGGTTCTGAATATAGATATCTTTATGAAACAATTATTATTATGAGACTTGAATTCTTCCTATTGGTCCAGACCTAGTGTTGCAGTGCTTTTTTGGAAGTGGAGCTGTCAGCGTTGATTGACTTTTGACTAGCACCCATGTTGGCTGTAGTTTAAATAGAGTTAGAGAGCCCTGCTGTGCTGAATTCATTCCCAGTGTTAGAACTCAAATTCCTTTTGCCTGTGCAACTAGCCTGACTACCTTTTAACCTGTCTGAAACAAATTTATTTTCATTTTATACACTCATAATGGAAAAGTCACTATTTAGAATTAATTTTTTTATGTCCCTGTCTGGTAGAATGTGGCATATATAAAAAGACCCAGAGCCTGTTTCCTTTTATCTAAACATGTTTCTCAAATGTCTGAAATAAGCCCGGTATTTAAGCAGTAATTGAATTCGAATGGTGTATCTACTGGCTGTGCTTTGGGGAACTGTCACACAGGTAAAAATGGAAATTCCACCTGATTCAAGTATAAATCTTGTCTAACTCCTGATTTTCAGTAAGATTGTTTGTAACTTTAAGTTTTCAAGACCTCTGTTTTTCATTTAAAAAGTGTTTTGGGAATAAGTGCTAAGAGTGTACATGTGTCTCTGGCTTGTGGCTTTTTTGCTGTTATCTGTGTACAGAGATTTGAGGATGAGTTTGGTCATACTGCTGTGGAGCATAACAAGGCCTGAGGATCTGTGTGGAGTATGGATTTGTAGTGAGTACATAGTTATGTTACATTGAAGCACTGATTGATTATATTCTTAGTCAATATAAGTCAACATATAAGATAAAATGCTTATTTGTGGCAATCTAACTCTGCAGGGGAAAATGCCCTCTTGATTTGCATAGAATCAGCCTTTGCTAAGAAGGAATGGGCAGATGCTTGTGTGATGGATATTTTTGGGGTTTCTTCCTCCAACCTTCCCTTTCACCACCATATTTTCAAGTTAAATGTGAAATGCCATAGTCTTTGAGAAAACACATTGTATACATTTATACTAATGATTCCATCATTGTTTTTCGGAATAGGCTTGTGGAGCAGTAGCTCATGGGTTGTTAGGAGATACGAAAAAAGCTCAACTGGTGCCCTTCGGCAATACTGTGGGAGTTGTCTGATGCTTTTGTATTAATGTACATTGTGAAACTCTAAGGATAGAGTACATACTCTTTTAATAGTTAAAGGTGTTTTTTCCAAGCCACAGACACTGACTGGAATGAAACTAAAACATGAGAGAGAATTTATTAAGAGGTTCAGGGATGTCTCATGAAATATGACAGTGGGAATGGATCCTGGATCACCAGAATGGGCTGGAAAACTTTCAGCGTTCTCTCACATCCCTCTTTCTGTTTCTCTCAGTGCCTCGCCTCAATTTCTTCTCTTTCTCTGCTGTTAGCCTTCTGCAGTGAGTCTCCTCAGAAGTCCTTCTCTTGTAAGTAATAACAATATAGAAAGCTCTTAAAATGTCATTGGTTACTCCATCATTAGCTGGGTTACTATTGGGTGGTCAGATAGCACTTAACAGATGTCAGATGGCCAGTGCAGAATGTATTGATGAGTTTGTTTGTCATCAACTTGAATATTTGAACTTGATAAATAGCTTTTGTCAATTTCAGTTTATTTAGTTTAGTGTATAGCTTCAAGTAGCTTTAGTCATACTAAACCTCCGTCTGTTGAAAAGTTGCTTAAAGAAAAGTTTGTGTAGAGTTGTAGTTGACCTAATTTAGCAATCAGATCAAACTTGCTACAGTCTACTTAATGTACCACTGATAGACTGAATTATAAAATGAAATAAAATTCATAAGCTTAACCTTTGAGAATAAAAAGTTAAGTAAACTTTTCTGGTCATCACCCATGCTAAGTGCAATTATACTTCAGTAGTTTAGGACCTAGATTTTTAAGTCTTTTACATGTAAGGAAATGATAAATATTTAACTATTTTTGCTTGAAATGTGGCTCATTTTCTTTATGTCTGCTTTTGCTTTATATGAAGAACACCATAATTCCTCTTTGTCACAATGCTATAAAGTTCCATTTATTCAGAATCCAAGAGCTTAAATAATCATATTTTCTTTCTACTGCAGTGTATAGGGAGAATCAGTGTTCAAAATAATGCCCTTCAGGTGCTGTAAGAATTAGCTTCTAAATCTCCAAAGGAAGATTACATTATGTTGTTTATAGCATCAGTGTTAGAATATTTTATTCTCATTCATAGAACATTGATATGGTACTCAATTTTGTGCTCATAGCACCCAAACCATCCCAGTTTACATACTTGCTATAAACGCTGTGGGATTTTCATGCCTCTGGAAATAGATATAATGTTTATTGAGTGTGTTTATGTCTTTGGATTCATATTTTTGTGAAACTTAGAAGGAGAATAGGGGCAGGAGGTGGTCAGGAGACAACTTGGAAACCTTGTGGAGAGCAGTTAAAGCTTCAGGATTTGAAGTGCTATGTAGAAAGGGTCTTAGAAGCATTGGATTGGAACGTTTAGTAATTTGGAGTTACAAGAAGGGAAGCTTTTAGAGGCCAGTGATTTATGAAAGGGGGCTTCCCAGGTGGCGCTAGTGGTAAAGAACCCACCTTCCAATGCAGGTTAGACGTAAGAGACAAGGTTAAGAGACGAAGGTTTGATCCCTGGGACGAGAAGATCCCCTGGAGAAGGGGATGGCAATTCATTCCAGTATCCTTGCCTGGAGAATCCCAAGGACGAAGGAACCTGGCAGGCTACAGTCCATAGGGTTGCACAGAGTTGGTTACGGCTGAAGTGACTTAGCTTGGCACAGATTTATGAAAGAACTTTAATTACGATGCCCCAGATGAGAGTGTTGTGAAGGTACAAAAGTGCAGCCATCTTTAGCCTCTGTTATATGACTGCACTCCCTGAGTAGAACTTCAGGTAAATAGGAGGGGACCCAACCTGTTCTCATGATGGTGACTCTGATGGAAGCAAAACTGTATCATGAATTGCAAAGTTGTATTCTAAGTTTTTTGTCTGTGTCCAGGCTAATTAATTAGACTTTGGACAAAGTCATTTAATCAGCCTGAGCTTCCAGTTCCAGTGGTGAAAAGATGGGATTGAACCTGACATCATCCAGTTGTCAACATTGAATGATTTTTATGAAAATTTTAGATAAAGAAAACTTGTACTTATAGCAACTCTCTCCACTATGTATTATAATCCATATGTATTTTTTAACTTATTGTAGAATAACAGCTTTACACTTTTGTGTTAGCTCCTGCTGTGCAACTAAGTGACTCAGCTGTGTGTTTACAGACATCCACTCCCTCTTGAGTCTCCGTCCCACCCGCCTCCGTCCCACCCCGAGGTCATCACAGACCACCGGGCTGAGCTCCCTATGATGTACACGTTCCCACTAGCGCTGTTCTACACGTGGTAATTAATGCATTTATGTCAAGCCTAGTCTCCCAATTCATCCCACCCTCCCCTTTGCCCACTGTGTCCACATGTATTTATTTTTATCCATTTATCTCTTTAGCAAAAATTTTTTTTTTTTTTTGGAAAACCAAGTATGTGGAGAAACTGGGCAGTGTCCTCGTGTTGAGAATATAGCATGTCCCTGCTCTCTTAGAACTTACGTTCTATGGGCAGCGAGGCACATCACACAGGAGTTAAAAAATCTGTATATATAACACGTCAGAGAGGAGGGAGCTATTTTAGATAGGCTAGTTAAGGAAGAGAATTTTCAGTCTTCAAGCAGAATCTCATTTATTTCCTCTCTCCTGTTTTCCTGATATTTTGTGATGTCCCCTGGGCAGCCTCACGTCCCCTTGCTAACCTCTCCGCTCCACAGGATCACGTTTTCCAGCAGATATACCACGGACACTTATTTAGATGCCTCATCACTGGCAGCCATGCAGCTGTGTTCATCATTGTCAGTTCCGATCTGTACGATGTTCCCATCCAAACTTACCTCAGGGTACATTTGCACATCTAATTACAACATTAAAACTATTAATAGCCCGATAAAATACGACTCAGACAAATGTCTAAGCAAACAGCTGGCTGTCCTATTGTGTCCTGAAGGACAGGCAGCTTCAGACTTTGTTCCCTGACTCGAGGGCCTGAATTCCAAACTGCACGGTGAACACCCTGCTGAGGGGAAGCTTAGGCAGGAAGTATCTAATTCAAAGAGATGTCCAGAGATAAAAGAGCCTGCTTGAAACCGGAACTTGTGGAACTGCACGGAAGAAAAAATTGATCTTTCCTTTAATCCAGAGAAAGACTGTGAATAAATTTACATTAGACCAAAAGACAACAGAATATTGGTACAAGATGTTAATAAAGTGCCCAACCATTTTACAGAACCCAGAAAGTTAATATCTAAGATTTCTGAGGAAAGGCTGGTGGTGCTGGTTTAGTCGTTAAGTCATGTCCAGCTCTTTGCAGTCCCATGGACTGTGGTCCACGAGGCTCTTCTGTCCGTGGGATTTCCCAGGCAAGAATACTGGGCTGGGTTGCTGTTTCCCTCTCCAGGGGATCTTCACAAGCTGGGAATCGAATCCTCATCTTCTGCATTGGCAGGCACCTGGGAAGTTGGGGGGAGGGGGAAGGCTAGAAATAACTTAATCAGGCTTTTTACATATTTGAAGGAGTCATGCTGTTTCTCACTTGCAAGCAATGGCAGGCTCATTTTCCACAAGTGATTGAAGTTGTGCTTTTATTAAGAGAGAGAAAATTTGGTAAAATTGGTTTCATAATATCTTAGCCTTTCTACTAGCCAAACCAGTAAAGTGGAATATTTAGGAAATAGAAGGTAACCTTTCTTCCGTGGTAAATCTGAGTGCAAGAGGCAGTCTGTGATCCTAACCCAGTGAGGAAGTAAGGAATCCTTCCTCTGGGATTGACCCACGTCCTTTGGCAGATTGCGTTTGCCCAGGTGGATTGAAGCTAATAATTAAACTCTTTTTTGTTGTTGCTTCTGAAACATTGAAAAATATAGACCTATAGGAAAACTTCTGGGTTATAAGAGTTATCCCTTACTGGAATGTACTGTTGAGAGAGGTTTTATAATCTCTTCCTTAAAGCTTTTATTTTTAAAAAATTATATATTCATCAGCCTCGATAGATTAGATGGAATACTCTTGAGGGGGAAAGAATGGATTGATACAAGTCTCCAAGCTGCTTCCTGCCTTCTGGCTGTATTATGTGCTACCGTTTCAAACTCAGCGAGCATTTAGGATTGCTAGAGCACCGAGCCTGATATTTTCAAGTGTATTAATTTGTTTGAGGTAATTCTCACAAAGCAGAGGAGATATCATTGTTTCTGTTGCTGACATGAAGAAACCCAGGGTCAGGACGTGAGTAAAGCTGTTCATTGAACACAGCACAGAAGGGAAGGGGTTGGGTCAGAGAGCTTGAAACCGGGGCTCTGGACCTGGATGCTGGCTTCGATGGCGCGTAATGAGCTCTGAGGTCTCAGCCAGGTTCTGGTCCTTTCTAGACTCTAGTTTCTTCACTGGTGAAATGAAAGGGTTGGGATGAGGGGGTTTGGAGTAAGTCTCTCCTACCTCTGTAACACATGACCCCGGGGAACTTGAGAGAGGTCAGTGTTAATGACCAGAATTTCATAAATACTGTGAGAGCTCCTTCTTTAGGGCACAGAGATATATGTTAGATAGTAATAGAGCTATTACTAATAGAGGAGTTATTCCTGGGCTGGGGATTGTGGGTGTGGAATGCAGATAAAACCTGGCATGTCTGTATGACCTGCTGGGCAGATGCACAGAGCTAGTGGAGGAGTTGCATTGTCTTACAGACATCTCTTCATTTTCCTTATCTTCTTCCACGTATGTTTCCTATCCCAGATCCCTTACCATCCGTCTCCTTTAAAATTTTCTGATCCTGAAACTTGCTATATTCGATTATAGCTATGAGTAAATAGGAGACAAGGAAAGAAAAAAAAAACATTTATTCTTTAAAAAATGAGTTCTCAGCCTGGAGAAAACTGTCTAGGTCTGAGGTGTCCAACTTGGTGGCTGCTAATCGCAAACTCCTGTTAAGTAAACGAAATGTGACTAGTCAGCTAATACATACTAGATTTTGAGGACTAGTAAGGAAAAAGAACACCAAATACTTCATTCATAGTTAAAAATGTTGATTATGTGTTTAAATAATAATATTTTGAATATTTTGAGTTAAATAAAATATAAAACTAAAGCGAATTTAGTTTGTTTCTATTTTTTTTTTTAATGTAGCTTCAGGGATATTTAAAATCATACAGGTAGCTTGTGTTTGTACCTTTCATTATTTATCTGTATCGTAGTGCTGGTTGAGATGATGCTCAACCACAGGCAACTCCCTTCTCCTACTACCCATTGCATCCTCCAAGGTATATTTGGCAATGTCTGGGGTTCTGTGAGGTTATCACTGCATCTAGTGGATGGACGCTGGAGATGCTGCTGAATACCCTCCAGGGCATAGGACAGGCAGTGTCCCTCCCCGCAACAGGAATCATCTGGTCCAAAATGTCAAAGAGTGCTGAGGATGAGAATTCCTATATAGATGGTTCAGAAAGGAGAAGTGGGGGAGGTGGGGGAGATTGGGAGCTAAAACTGCTTATAGATTAATCTGATTTGAAATGTTAGATGGAATAAATATTTCACAGCACTGAAGAATGACTTATTGTAGGTAAGATGAAGGAATTGGAGAGGGTTAGTGTTAAAGCAATAGGTTTTGTTAGTTATTTCAACCAATATTTTTTGAGTGACTACAAATCTTTTTTTTTTGGAACAAGCTGAGGGAATAATAAACACACATATATAAACATATACAAATACTGAAATCTGAGTATATGCAAAGCTTCTGTAGAGAAAATAGAGATAGATAAAATACGACTCCTGTCTTCAAAAAGCCTGTAGGCTGGTAGGGGATGGCATGAGGAATGTACCATCTTGTGAGCAGCATGTGATGTCAGAAGAGAGATTTGGGAAAAACAACAACAAAAAGAAAGAGATTTCAAAGGAAAATATACCAGTGTTGGTTGCAGAGATCAGGTAAAGGCTTCATGAGACTGTTCTGTTTGAAATGTACCCACAGTGGACAGGATAACATCCCACGGAGTTGATGGCAAGGCACACACAGCAGGAAACACATGTGGCCCAAGGCAAAGGGGAGTGTATTTGGGGAACATTCAGTAGTCAGGTTGACTTAAAATCCTAGTGGAAAACAGTTAAAAAATGAAAACCTCAAACAAAAGCAGTAATTAGAAACATTCAGACTGAAGTCGTTTATAACAGATTGTTGTTGTTCAGTCATATCTGACTCTTTGCGACCCCATGGACTGCAGCACGCCAGGCTTCCCTGTCCTTCACCATCTCCCAGAGCTTGCTCAAACTCATGTCCATTGAGCCATCCAACCTTCTCATGTTCTGTTATCCACTTCTCCTGTGTTCAATCTTTCCCAGCATCAGGGTCTTTTCTAATGAGTTGACTTCCCATTAGGTGGCCAAAGTATTGGAGCTTCAGTTTCAGCATCAAGTGTCATTCCAATGAATATTCAGGGTTGATTTCCTTGAAAAGGTGAAAAGAGAGATAAAACACATAGAAACAAAGTGTCTAGGGTGAGATAATTGCCTGGAGGTTGGTAGGTAAAGGAAATGAAGGAATCAGAGATGATCCTGGGGTTTTAAGCTTGGGTGTCTGCGGACATTAATAGGGATAGGCCAGGAGGATGGGTTGGTTTGGCAAGAATGGAAAGATGATGAGTTTAAGGTAAGAGTAAGTATTCAGGTGGTAGAGAGCTTGAGAAAGCCCTTGGGAAGGAGATTTGAGGCCAAGTGAGTAATACGGACAAGAAATAGAGATTTGGGGGATCATCTCCAGTAAAGTCATCACTGAAGTTTTGAGAATGGAGAAGATGACTTGAAGAAGGTGGTACCCAGTGAGACGGCTAGGATACACCCTTAGGTGTGATGGTCTTTAGGTGATGAAATGCGAAGTCAGGGAAGGAAATAAAAGTTGAGGCAGAAGACACAAAGAGAATTCTGTGTAATTTAGCATCACAGAAGTTATCATAGAAGCTGAGAGGAGTTTGCCTTGGGAATGTTCCTCAGTGGTCAGCAGTACTCAGTGTTGAGAATGAAGCTTGAGCGATGTCAAGAAGAGTTGGATTTCACCATCCAAAGGTAGCCTTCTCGTCTCTGTGGAAAGCAGATGGTAAGGAATGGGCAAACCTCTTCTAGGGGGCCCAGGCTGTCCTGGAGCTTCTGTTGGGAGAACAAGCACGTGCTAATTTTGTGATATTTTTTCTCTAGGGTCATTCATTCCTTCAATAGATATTCGTTGAGCATGTACCTGCTTATTTTCTCTACACAGGGTGAGTGATTAGATGTGTCCAAAACAACTAAACCATAATCTCTACTGCTGCATCCAACTCAGGACTCAAGAAAACAGAGCTAACAGGGCCATTGCTTGAAAACAAATGACAAAAGGAAATTTTTAGTAATTAGGCTCCTAAGTCCTAGAAGTGTGTTATGGTCTTTATTTCTTCTCTGTCAAAGCTCCGACAGTCTTGAGCTGACGTCCTAAATAAGGGGGATGTGAAAGTGTTAGTTTATCAGTCGTGCCCGACTCTTGATGACCCCATGGACTGTAGCCCGCTAGGCTCCTCTGTCGGTGGAATTCTCCAAGCAAGAATACTGGAATGGGTAAGCCGTCAGGATCACCTCTAATGCTACTTGCCTGTATGCATTGGGCCTAAGGAGGGTGTTGCTGGTACAACGCATGAAATGGAAATGATGGGTGGGGGTTTAAAATATGTAAGTAAACTCTTCCTGGCACTGATCACCTTTTCAGAGTTAGAAGTAAAGTAATTTGAATTTTTTATTTTATCTACTGGTTTTAAAAGAGTTGGTGAAACTGGAGGTCTGACTGCTTCATTTTAATATTTCTTCCTTAGGGAGACTTGGGAAATAGCTGAACAGGTTTTTATGAATTAAAAAGAGAAAATAAGACTTTAAAGTACAGCTCCAAATTGGCAACTTTTGCCATTTGAATATTTTTTAAAAATGTTAAATGGTTATTCTTGTTCTTTTCTGCATGTTCCTCATTGCTAGAGTTATGGTACCACAAAGAGGTAGTGTTTTCCAATCTGGGCTGGGTGGGGGATGTATTTATATTAACATCTTACCTTAAGGTTTACATCCCTGTGCATATTATGATTGATAACTTTTACTTTCCTATAGCAATAATCTTTTGATGTTCTAAGAAAGGTTTATAGTATGACTCTGGATAAGATTTATTTTTTTGTATATTATTATTGGAAATACATAAATGAGGACATGTAACCAATTCACATTTGAAGAACATAAACACTTTAAAAGACAAAAGGTATGGAAAAATACAAAAATAGAACCATGGTTGCTAGAAATTGCCTGCAGTATAAATAGTCAAGTTTTAGTCCCCATGACTGACAGGTGTCAGTACTGATTTTGTGGAACTTTTATTTTGAAAATAGATGGAAAAGTTAAAACTGTGTTATGTGGTTGCCAGAATTTCACTTCATAATAAAAATATATCAACTTTACTTCTGAATTTGTTGGAGGTTCATTATTTGACCTTGGTTACATTTTATGTAAATCTATTTAATATTTAAGGCCAAGATTTCATGTTTATAAAATGAGAATACCAATGAATCTCATTATCAACTTCCCAGAGATTAAGTCTATCTTAGGTGCTGCAATAAATAACAATCACAAAACCTGGGAAAGTTCTATAGCCAATGTTCCTCACAAATGGTATTGACTAATTCTTTAAAAAATTGACTTGTGAAGTATTAGTTATATAAAATGTAAAAAGTACATTTACTAGGAATATAGTAAACAGTAAGGGTACTCCTGATCTTTGCTTTTGGGAAATATTATTATACTTCTTCAATTATTGACATTAAAAACATGATATGGAGAAAAAGGGAGAGAAAGTCACAGTGTTTAATCTTTTGAGTTAAAGATATTAGAGAGGTAGAAACTATTGAATGATGAGATCCCTTAGAAATTATTCGTACATATACACCGTGGAATATTACTCAGCCATTAAAAAGAATTCATTTGAATCAGTTCTAATGAGATGGATGAAACTGGAGCCCATTATACAGAGCGAAGTAAGCCAGAAAGATAAAGACCATTACAGTATACTAACACATATATATGGAATTTAGAAAGATGGTAACGATAACCCTATATGCAAAACAGAAAAAGAGACTCAGATATATAGAACAGACTTGTGGACTCCGTAGGAGAAGGCGAGGGGATGTTTCAAGAGAACAGCATCGAAACATGTATATTATCTAGGGTGAAACAGATCAGCCCAGGTTGGGTGCATGAGACAAGTGCTCGGGCCTGGTGCACTGGGAAGACCCAGAGGGATCAGGTGGAGAGGGAGGTGGGAGAGGGGACCGGGATGGGGAATACATGTAAATCCATGGCTAATTCATTTCAATATATGACAAAAACCACTGCAATGATGTAAAGTAATTAGAAAAAAAAAAAAAAAGAAATTATTCATAAATGCCTGTCCACCAAGCCAGCTATATTCTACGTAAGAGCAGATAATAGGGGTCTGGGTGATATTTCCTTTTCTAGCAGTCTTTTTCACAACACTTTCTACTTATATGAATACTGAAAATTGCTGACATAATTATGAGTATCCATTTGATCCCAAATATGCTGGTGAAAAGACTACTAAAAATATCTATTTAAAAGTGCTTCTGTTCAGATATGGTTCTTTAACTGAAATATTCAGTTTTTAGAAGGCAGCATTTGAAATCTCTGGGTGTGGTGCTTGGTGTAACCAGAGACTCCAGTTCTCGCCCAAATTCCTAGCAGAATGACTAGAAGGGCATAAAATGGGAAAATCTGCATTCACGAGAGGAAGCAGAAAGGAGGAAGGATATAGTCCCTGTGGCAGAAAGTGAGGGAGTTTGTGTTAGCAGTTCCTTGATGGGTCTGGCTTGAAGGATACCCCAGAGCCTTTTTTTCTCACTGGATCCAGAAAATAGGCAAGTGACTGAGGGCTGCAGCATTTGGCGGTGAGGGCAGGGTGAAGGCTGACTGGTGAGCATGTGAACACAGCATCTTGAGACTGAAGTTGCCTCTCTGTGACCCTTCTTCCAATTCCTTCTACTCACTGGACTCCAGGATCCTTTGAAGAGGGAGGTCTGTCAGGTGAGCCCTTTGCTTCATTGCCTCCAGGGATTTTGACTGTATTTTAGGATCAAGGCAGACATCCAGAGCATGGACCTCTCCTGCCTCAGGTCCACTATGCCTTCCATGCTGCAGCCACGCTGACCTCATGGGCACCCCTCACTCTGGCTTTTTGCACTGGCTTGGAACTAGTTCTACTGCCTGGACATCTTCTTGCCCCTCTTTCCTAGTTAATTCTTAATCATCCTTCAGACTGTGGCTCCATCCTTATTTCCTTAGGGACTGTCCGAGATCTGTGCTGTCATAGCATGCTGTGATTAGAACTGTACAGTCATTTTCATGATTATTTACTTAGTATTTATCTCCCCTGTTAGATTATGAGCTCCACTTAAGAGCAGTATCTGGCTGGGTGTACCACTGTATCCGTAGCAGTTAGGAGAGCACTTGGTATATATTAGATATTCAGTAAATATTTATGAAACAAATGGATCAATGGATGGACTGGTGGACAGTAGTGTTTGGATTTCAGCAGCCACCTGAGATACACTTTTGACTTCAGCTTTCGAAACAGGCAACTGCCACAAGCCAAGGACCAGACAGGGTGACAGGATGTGGTGGCTGCCACATCAGACAGCAAAACCTGGGTGTGCATGCTCAGTTGTGTCTGACTCTTTGCGACCCTATGAACCATAACTCCTCCATAACCAGACTCCTCTGTCCATGGGATTTTCCCAGCAAGAATACTGGAGTGGGTTTCCATTCCCTTCTCCAGGGGATCTTCCCAACCCAGGGATCGAACCCGCATCTCCCGTGGTTCTTGCATTGCGGGTGGATTTTTTTTTTTACTGCTGAGCCACTGGGGAAGCCCCTGCCACATCAGGCAGAGGTTTTAGAAAGTGGGGCATTTCCCAAAGAGTAGGATGCACACTGGAGACCCAGAGATGTACATTCTGGATCTTTTACTGTCCCCACGGGCTGCTGGCTATCCTTATCTGACAAAACAGTCTTCTTCCTCCTCCTCTTCTGCTCTAGATCATTTTCTCCTCAATCTAGATAAGGATATATGTCTCTAAGAAAGATTTGGATGAGTTCAGTTCAGTTGTTCAGTTGTGTCTGACACCTTGCAACCCATGGACTGCAGCACTCCAGGCTTCCCAGTCCATCACCAACTCCCAGAGCTTGCTCAAACTCATGTCCATTGAATCAGTGTTGGCATTCAACTATCTCATCCTCTGTCATCCCCTTCTCCTCCTGCCATCAATCTTTCCCAGCATCAGGGTCTTTTCCAGTGAGTCAGTTCTTCACATCAGGTGGCCAAAGTATTGGCGCTTCAACTTCAGCATCAGTCCTTCCAATGAATATTGAGGGCTGATTTCCTTTAGGATGGACTGGTTTGATCTCCTTTCAGTCCGAGGGACTCAAGAGTCTCCAACACCCCAGTTCAAAAGCATCAATTCTTTGGCACTCATCCTTTATGGTCCAGCTCTCACATCTGTACATGACTACTGGAAATCTACAACAAATTTTGCCAGAAAGCAGCTCAGTTCCTATTAGGAGATTATTTTATCATAAAAATAAAAATGGAAATAAAAATGGATTCTATAAGAGATTCTGCTATTCAAAAGAAAAGGATCACCATTTTCTCTAAGGCTTCAGAGGAATTGTTTCCCCTGTGATAGAGTGGCCATGAGACTTGAGACAATCTTAGCACACATGCTTTCCTGCTTTTGGCAACACTTGAGGGGATGTTGGCGGTATGAAATTATAGCAAGGTAAACAGGCCATTAGGTGAAGGAAGGATTACATAGAACCGAAAGATGTAGGAGCCAGCATCAAAGAAACAGTGACAAGAGCTAATGTTTATTGAGCACATACCAGGGGCTTGGCATTTTTCTAAGGGCAGATGTGTTTTAACTCATTTAATCTTCATAACAGCCCTATGAGGGATTTGCAGTTATTAACTCCATTTAGAAAACCTTTGTCGAGGAGTCAACAGACAGTGGCATACTGAGAAATAGTCACAAAAAAGTCAAATGGGAAACAAACTTGAAAAAAAATCAAACATAAAAGGGATGGAAATGTGGAGCATGTGAACTCTGGGGAAACTGTAGTAGCTTTTAAAGGTGTTATACTTGGGTGATGAGATTAGAGATGGTTTTTACTTTGTTCTTTATACTTTTCAATATTTTAAGCAGAAACTTTTAAAAAGACACTGTTTCTTGAACAAAGAGCATAGTTGGCAGAATGCATCAAAGGTTTTCAATAAATAATCTTAAGTAATTCAATGAAAATGAAATTGCACTAGCGAGAGTGTTTAGGGAGTTAGGCAAGAGTGAAGCAGCCCAGGTAGGAAGTAAACCTCCTAGTTGGGAAAGCAGACCAGAGATTCATGCTGTTGAAGAATGGTGATTCTGTACTTTCACTCTTCCAACTGGAAGGAAAAAAAAGGAAAAGAACAGCACTGGTTAGTTAAGAGTATTTTGAGAATTCAGATTAGAGTGCTGAGAAAGCACTGCTGTACACAATAATTAGAAGCTAGTTAATAATGTATGCTTGTAATTTCAATAATTAATTTATTTAAATAGAATATGCATAATTGCCTGAGTTATGTGTTCTTTCATTTATCCACACCTGGGATAAGGGTCAGAAAACTGACCCTTGCCCTCATGACCCTAGATACCACCTGGTGGCAGGAGTAGAAATTGCAAGTTAAAGCCCTAGGGAGAAATAAATCTGAGCTAGTCCCTAGTGGAAAATCCCATGGACGGAGGGGCCTGGTAGGCTGCAGTCCATGGGGTCACGAAGAGTCGGACACGACTGAGCGACTTCACTTTCACTTTTCACTTCCATGCATTGGAGAAGGAAATGGCAGCCCACTCCAGTGTTCTTGCCTGGAGAATCCCAGGGACGGGGGAGCCTGGTGGGCTGCCGTCTGTGGGGTAACACAGAGTCGGACACGACTGAAGCGACTTAGCAGCAGCAGCAGCAGTCCCTAGTGGAGAAGGAAATGGCAACTCACTCCAGTACTCTTGCCTGGAAAACCCATGGACGGAGGAGCCTGGGTGGGCAACAGTCCATGGGACTGCAGAGTCGGACACGACTGAGCAGCTTCACTTCACTTCAGTCCCTAGTGGCTGAAGACAGTCAAGAATCTGCCTGCAATACAGGAGACCAGGGTTCCATCCCTGAGTCAGGAAGATTCCCCTGGAGAGGGAATGGCTACCCAGTCCAGTATTCTTGCCTGGAGAATTCCATGGACAGAGGAACCTGTCAAGCTGAATTCCATGGACAGAGGAACCTGTCAAGCTGCAGTCCATGGAGTTGCAAAGAGTTGGACACACTTAAGCAGCTAACACTTTCACTTTTTTCTTTCAGTTTCTGCCTTAGAAATTCAAGTCCATGAACTGACTCTAAAGGTAATGAACATTGAAAACTGTGAGAACTATCTTTGTAATGCACATTCATTTCTTCTAGCTCTTATTTCCATAGAAATAGAAGGATAGATTGTAAGCTTGCCCAGAAGAAAAAAATAATTATAAATTAAATGAATATGGAATTTAGAATTCTTTATGTTCTTAGTTTCTTGTGGTAGTCTTCTGTTTTTTGAGTTGCAGAATTTCTTTTCACAGGCTGTATGATTGTTCTCTTTGCTTATTCTCATAGAAAGGGTTTTATGCTTTCTCATAGTCAAGTAGAGATGGACTCATTCAGAAACTGGCATAGGTTTTCAACCACATCTTCTTGGAGGAATCTCTTGGACTAAATTTAAGAAAAACAGCAGTGAGCAAAATGTTATAATTTCTTTAAATTGAAACAAATTTTTGAACACTGTTGGTGGGAGAACCACTGACGAGGAACACTTATGACAAACATCATTGTGATGATCCTCTGGTTAAAAATGCATGTGTGTCAATCATTTTCTTCCTCTAATTGTACCAGGAATTAAGTAAAATTAAAGATGGAAGAGTAGCCATTTGTATTTCTGATGTTTTGTGACTTACTAGGGTATACTAGAGATCTAAAAGATTTCATAAGTGAAGCCATGAGGGTCATAATACTTTTCCTGTCTACAATTTATAATTCAGACTGGGTGCTTGAGGCACAGTAAGGTGGTCATGGGGAGGGAGGCGGGAGGGGGGATCGGGATGGGCAACACATGTAAATCCATGGCTGATTCATGTCAGTGTATGGCAAAAACCACTGCAATATTGTAAAGTAATTAGCCTCCAACTAATAAAAATAAATGAAAAAAAAATAAAGTTAAAAAAAAAAAAAAAGATGGTCAGAGTGTCTCAAAGGGCTGTTTTATTACAGAGGGAGCCCCTGACTTACAAATAGGTCTGTGAATGGCAGAGGCCGTGAGGGACAGTGAGCTGGTCAGTTTTATTTCCGATATGCTGCCTGGTCAGTTTTATTTCTGATATGCTGCCTCTGCCAGAATGGCCCCTTACTCCTGCATGCTTCTTCCATTGCTCTGGCTTAAAGCACTCTCCCCTTTCTTTCCCAGTGGTTTTTCCTGTTTCCCCCCCAACTCACTGTAGCTGCAGGTCTATTCTTTCTACTCTTCCCCTTGCTCATCCCAGTGTAGCCCCAGTCAGACGTCTTTTGAGACACTTTCCTCCTTAGGAGGGATCTTCTCATGAATCTTAGTCTTTTGGGCCATCACAGTTATGATCCTTTGTTTTATCATTCTCTAGAATGGTGGAAAGTAAAGAAAGGCAATATGATGAGAGACGGGAGGAAAACATTATTACTTTTGATGACTCGTAACTGCTTGTTCAAGGAGGTTCCAGTGTTCTCCAAATGCGGATCTTCTCAAAAGGGCTTTTTGCTTACTTCAGGAATCTGAGAGTTGAGAAATGGCTGTGAAGCTTTGGTTTCCAACCATAGCTGAAAGGTGCTGAGGTTAACAGTGGAAAAGAAAGTCAGGGAGCTTGTCTGTAATATCCTCATGAAAGTAAAGAAAGAAGAAGGAAAAAGGAAAAATTAAAGGACGGAGAGCAAAGAAAAAGGAGAGAAAATGTGAAAGAGGGATCTAACCTTGGATGTCCATTGGGACATACTGGCCCACCTTACCCTCTGGTTTGATCTCAGACTCTCTCTTTCTATCCCCTAGTCCACTGCTGGCATGAGATTGATGGGAAGGGATGGGAGTGGAAGTTCTGGATTCCACTGCCTTAGATTTCTTCTCCCCAAACTGATACATAGACCCAGTGTAATCTCAATCAAAATTCCAGCAGACATTTTTGTGTGTTTGTGTGGAAATTGACAAACTGATTCTAAAATTCCTATGGACATGCAAAGGACTTAGAGTAGCTAAAAACAATTAGAATAATGAAAAAAAAGTTATATGACAAGGTAACTGATTTCAGCAGTTATTATAAAGCTACAGTAATCAAGGCAATGTGGTATTGGTATCAAGATAGATGAATAAGTGAGTGGAAGAGAATGGAAATTCAGAAATAGATCCACACGTACATGGACAACTTCTTTTGGATGAAGATGCAAAGGCAACTCAATGGAGAAAGGATTGTCTTCAACAAATGGTGCTGAAAAAAATTAGATATCCATATTTAAAATTGGTGCTTCAGTCTACATCTTTTTCTCCTCCTTGGCTGCACTTCAGGGCATCTGGGATCTTAGTTCCCTGACCAGGGTTCAAACCCATGCTCCCTGCAGTGGAAGCATGAATTCTTAAAAATTGGACCACTAAGGAAGTCCCTACATCTGATATCATAAAAAATTAACACAAAATGTGTCATAGGCCTAAATATAAAACTTCAGAAAACATAGAAGAAATCCTTTGTGACTTTGGGTTAGGTAAATATTTCCTAGATACATCACCAAAAGCATAATCTAAAGACAAATAAATTGGACTTCTTTAGAATAAAAATAAAATTTGCTCTTCAAAAGACACTGTTAGTAAATGAAAAGACAAGCCACAGACTAAGAGGAAGTATTTATAAGGCATAATATACCTGATTTTGTATACAGAATCTAAAGAACTTTCAAAACTCAATAAGTAAACAAACAATCCAGTTCTTAAAAAAGGGCAAAGGACTCAAACACTCAGGCAAAGAAGATATATGGATGGCAGTTAGGCACATAAAAACATGCTCAGCATAATTAGTCATTAGAGAAATGCAAATTAAAGCCACATTGAGATACCCATGCACGTCTAATAGGCGTAAAATGAAAAGACTAACCATACAAGTTGGCAAAGAAGTGGAGACACTGGGACTCTACTGCATTGCTGATGGGATTGTAAGATGGTACAACCACTGTGAAAAACAGTTTGGCAATTTCTTTAAAGGTAAAATTTTACCTGCCAAATCATCTAGCCATTCCACTCTTAGGTGTTTGTGCAAGAGAAATGAAAGCATGTATATATTTGAATACTTGAATATTCATATCAGCTTTATTTGTAATAGTAAAAAAAACCCCAAACAACACAATGTCTGTCAACAGTAAATGGGTAAATAAACTGTATCCATACAGCAAATACTAGTCAGCAATAACAAGAAATGAACTATGAATACATGCCACAATATGAATGAATCTCAAAAGAATTACCTCTGCTCTCAAAAAATAGTGTGTTCTCATTTATATTCAGTGTGAGAAATAGACAAGCAGATTGTTTTTCGTCTAGCAACAGGGAGATGGGGTACAGTGGGTGGAGGGAATTAACAGAAAAGTTGTGAGGAAATTTATAGGGGTGACATACTTATTATCATGATGGTGGTGATGATTCCTTGGATGTACACAGAAGTAAAAGCTCGTCAAATTATACATTTTAACTATATGCAGTTTATTGTATGTCCATTATACTTTGTTAGCTTCCTGATGGGTCAGTGGATAAAGAATCCACCTGTAGTGCGGGAGATACAGGAGACGTGGGTTTGATCCCTGGGTCGGGAAGATCCCCTGGAGAAGGAAATGGCAACCCACTTCAGTATTCTTGTCTGAAAAATCCCATGGACGGAGGAAACTGGCAGGGTATAGTTCAAAGGTTCGCAAAGAGTCGGACACAACTGTGCGACTAAGCGCACATGCATTATACTTTAGTTGATAAAAGGAAAGAAAAAAGCATATTAAGTTTAATCCCCTAATGTGGCTTTATTCTTCTTGATTTAAAAGTGCTTTTGAAAAGTTTCTGCTCCTAGGTTAATACTTTCTGATAGTTTAAGTTGATGATTCTTTTAGTGTCTGTGATATTTAAACATTTTTAGGCATTAAATGTTACACATAGGGCTTCCCTAGTGGCTCAGATATTAAAGAACGTGCCCCACAATGCAGGAGACCTGGCTTTGATCCCTTGGTTGTGAAGATCCCCTGGAGAATGGAATGGCAACCCACTCCGGTCCTCTTGCCTGGAGAATCCCCATGGACAGAGGAGCCTGGCGGGCTACAGTCCACCGGGTCACAAAGAGTTGGACACAACTGAGTGACTGACTTAACTTATAGGTTTAAAATGACACAAACATTGGAAAGCCAAAATTTCATCAGAAACATTGCAAAATAAACCAAGATTAATTATTAAATCAAAACTTTCTCCACATGACATTGTTGAAAGTACAGTGTCATGTTATGCTCTGTATTAGGGTTGAAAACTATCATCTAGGTTATTCATTCTTCCTTCAAGTACTTCTGTATAAAGAGCCTTTTGTTTACTTGATACATAAAGTGCAAAAACAGAAGTTACCAAAAAAAGAACTAACCGCCAGAGGGGTTCATATTTTAGTGGTAAGGTGAGATTAATGCACATAAGTAAATAGCAATTAAAGGAAGCCATGAATTGAGATCAAGAGTATGGTGGTTGACATTTGTTTCCTGTAATACTTACCTTTTCAGGCATCGATTGAGAGCTCCAAATTTCTGCAGAAAATAATGACATTTTCTCACGTTTTAAGTCTCTACATTAATCTTTCATGTGCACACATTTTATCACGAACCACCTGTCTCTAGTTTAGTAATTACATCTAAGGATTATAGGAGAATTTATTCTGCATGTATCCTCCTTTTTAACATATCTACCAGAGACCTGACTTGATAAATCACTAATGCTGCTGCTGGCCTCCTCACCCTCTCTTGAAATGATAGCAGCGGCATTCAGTACTATTAGCATTTTTTCTAGACGTTACCTCTCCAGCTGTGAAGATTTTCCTTATGATTCATGGGACACTTGGAAACTGAAGGGACTTTCTGGAGAAGCACTTACCTTTTCTCCTGCTCTTATTTGGAGTGGCTTTGCAATGACCGTTTATCATGGTGTGTGTCGTGAACATATTTCCCTTCCTTCTGTCGTATTTCATCCTCCAGCACTGCAGGTCTGCGGCGTCAGGGCCGGAGGAGCTGCTGAGTGCCCGTGGCTGGCTCCCAGGACAGCTGGCTGAGAAGGAAGTGTCTGCATTTACATCTTGTCATCACGCCGGGCCCTCGAGGTGCCCACTCTACCGGCTTGCGCTGTGTATCTGCTCAGCAGATTCTCAGACAGCTTCTCTTGTAGATTTTATACAAGTGTGAGTCTGTGTGGCAGGTGTAGGCAGAATTTTTAGTAGGCAGTTGGCCTGTTTTGCCTGAAGCCTCATTTTTGAAATGGTTTCTCTGTCCCCAATTCAGGATCTCTTTTTATCCCTTTTCACCCCTTTTCAGGTTCACCAATTGTGTGCTCTGTTCTCCTTATTAAGGGGCTTCCCAGGTGGCTGAGTGGTAAAGAATCCGCCTGCCAATGCAGGAGATGCAAGTGACGTTGGTTCGATTCCTGTGTTGGGAAGATCCCCTGAAGAGGGAAATGGCAACCCACTCCAGTATTCTTGCCTGGGAAATCCTATAGACAGAGGAGTCTGGTAGCCTGCCGTCCACTGGGTCACAAAGAGTTGGGTTCTACTGAGCATGCATGTACACTCCTTATTAAAACCTGTTCTTAGAAAAAAAAAAAAAAACAACCCTCTTATCAGCACCATTTAATGTGAGTGTAAGTCAACTTTCCTTGGATACATTTGCATTTTAAACTCTTATTTCTGACTGTGGTGTGCAAGCTTTTCTATCCTTAGAAAGGTTTCAGGCTGGGGGAACAAGTAGACGGGGGAGTTATGGGGAGGGTAGCCTGCCTGGTGCAGCTGAAGTCATGCTATAGACCAGTGGCTTTCTGTTTTCAGTCACATATCTCTTTCTGCAGAAGCTCAGTGTATAAAATTAGTTTTGAAAAGTGCAGCTGACTGAGACAGGAATAGAGGGTTCAGAGGCCCACGTACTCCCCATCCTTTTCCTCACTGCTCTGAGGCCCCACTGTGGACCTCCTAGAGTGCCCTGCATCATGGTTTAAAAAGGAGTTGCACAATTCTGGCTTCCACCTGGCATGTACAAACCTGACCCAAGAAGTAATATCCGAAATCACAACTTTGCTTGGACCCATCAGAAGGCTGAGATTGCAGGGCAACAGTCTGAAATTCAGGAGGGAAGCAGCTGTCTCCCCTACACCCCAGGAGAGGTTGAATGAAGGCCTCGGCTTCTCTGTTGCATCACCCAGGAGGGAGGGAGGCAGGACTGCCGTGGAACAGGTCAGCTGAGTTCAGCTAAAACTGCTCATTGATTGCTAACGGCCAGATGTGGAATAGTGTAGGGATATGCATCCATTCGAAGGCTCTCCTCCGCAGGTTCCACTGGAAGAGCAGGAAAATGCTGTTGGTGGTCTTCTACCCCTGGGGGAGGGACAGAATCCTCACTGAGAAGGTCCACCTCCGAGACACAGGGACACAGAGCTTTCCCAAGATCAAGGCTGGACAGGACAACACAGAATACGCACCTCGCTTAGCCAAGCTTAAATCCTCACGTTCTACTGACTTACTGTTCCGCGTGTCTAGATTATCCATTGTCCTAAGTTGGCCATGTTTTCGTTTCCTGCCCCTGTCTTTGACTTTCTTGCTATCCTCCTCTAATAATATTCTCTTCCAAATCTGCATCCATTAAAATATAACCCATCCTTTACGGTCTAACCTAAATGCCACCCCCACCTTCATGAAAAGGCCGATCATGTAATTTGTCATACAAATGAGGGCTTTTGAAGGTGGAAAAGGCAGCTAAAAGGACAAGTGTAAACTAGGATTGTACCTGACCAGCTGGGACACATTAGGTCTATTCACGAGCCTCTCCCTGGTTTTTCCATTTGTGAATAATCTTTCCCTTCTGCTGAATTTGTTCATATCTTTGATGGAACACATTCTTCCTGGTATTTTGGGTGCAAATAACTGTCAACACTCTCTTAAATTGTAAATTCCTAGAAAGCAGATTTCTTGTCTTACTTGCTTTTCTCAGATTTGCTTGTCTTATTTTGCATTTAGCACAGGGCTGTGCATATAGTAAGGACTCAATTGGGAACTGAAGAAGGGAGTGGAAAACAGAAAAAAACCAACACTAATATGCTTAGGTCCTCAACAATGTCTTATGGAATTGACCAGCTGCCATCTGATCTAGGTTCAAGTCATTCTGCCTCCTTTCCTAACGTTTCATGTGACCCTGAGCAAGTGATTTAATATCTGAGCATCTGGGTTTCTTTGTCTCAAAAATGGGGGAAATTATACCTCTGCTGCATATTTTATGGGGAAATTGTAGAGGCAAAGGACATGAGGTATACAAAAGCACTTTTAATATATGACACATGAAGGTGCCTCTACAGATACAAGGCAGTATCATTATTTCATTTTGTTTAGTTGTTTCCAACTGAGTAGGCCAGATAACCTCTTCATCAGTTGTTCAATTGTTCTTTTCAGTGGAAGTTTAGACATTAATTCTTTTTTTCCCAAATTCTCTCTCTGGTTAAAATAAGGTGAAGGGCATAGCAGGTCAGGAGTAACCAGATGCAAGTCTCAACTCAGCCATTTCTGTCTACTGCTGAGTGTGTGAGCAAGTCACTTAGTAGCTTTGGATCTCTTTCTGTACTTTTAAAATGAGATAATACCTATTCTGCCCAAGGGCAGTGTGAGGCTTCCATTAAGTGCTTGTGAAAATCCTCCTGATACAAGTATAAAGGGTCAGGCTTTAGTGATTTATTTCAGAAAACTCCTTTGTTCGATGGCTTCTTGGCTTCTGTTTGATTGTCTCTTGGTCTGTTTATCTATCTACCTGTCATCAATAGTTCTTTCTGTTTACCTGTCTATGCGTCTATGTATCTATCATTTTATCTGTCAGTTTTCTATCAGTCATTCCTTCTATTGTTTAGTCGGTATGTCTATGTGAGTGTATAAGTGAATTTCAAGTTATCCGCTGTTTAGAATTTTTGAGCATCTCAGTGCTTTTCAAGTGTTTCGCAAATGTTCATAATTTCTTCTGTCTTCTTTAGAGTAAGGAACCATTTCAACCTAATTTCCTACATTTACACAAACGCAAACTATGAAGTAAAGCTATGTTTCTCTTTCAAGGGATGGTATCATGTGCATCTTAAAGAAATATGTAGGCAATTGAAAGTACTGTGCTACAAATGGCACAAAGGACCTCTGCCTTCCTAGTAACCCATAGTTACATGGTTCTGGACTTGAGATGTTAATTGTGCCCTTAAATCCTGACTTCAGCCTCTGGAGAGGTCCATAGAAGCAGATCATAGCAACTGTGGTGCTGGTGGTGGGGCCAGCCATAAACTACAGCTGGGAGGGCGGGTAGCCAGAACTCATCGTAATTAACCATCAGGTCATTTCTACTTCATGCTCTGTGCTAATGCCACATTGTTTTTCCATCTCATGTGGGGATGATGTTGCTTCTGAGCCCAGCAGCATTTTCTGATTTTATGCCAACTGTTCTGCTGTCAGCTGCCAGGACTCCTTCTGAACCACGTATCATGCATTCCTCCTCCTGTAGAAATCGAAGGGAAATCACTCTCTCGCCATCACAACATGGTTGTGGCCCTGAAGCCAAATTGTTTGCACACGGCCTCCATCAAGGATTATTTGTTTCCTTCTTTGCAAGGCTTTGGGTATTTGATGTTCTAGTCAAGCCATGCATTCTCCCTCCCTCCTCGCTCTCTCAATTTCAGATACCCAATGTGGAATTCCTGTCAGAAGTCTTTTCAGAGCAATTCTCCAAAGCTCCGCGGCCTTGCTGAATTCTAAGAATTCGCCAGACCTGAGCTGTAGTGAAGATGCTGGTCTGTCTGCTGTGAGCAAGATGGATTTTAGGGCATCTCTGAAGCTTTTTGTTTTATTCTACTCAGAGTCAAGAGAATGTCTCTTGAGGACAGTGAAATATGCCCTGGCACATTTCTCCTGAGCACATGTTTATATTTCAGCATGAAAGAGCCCCCTAAGCGTGCTAAGAATTTATCTAGCGAAGGTTGCAATTTCTCAAGTCCCTTGTAAAGTCATTACAGTTGATTTGACCTCTGGGATAATACACATCTTAACAGTGCAGGAGAATATCATGTACACATTTTTTGATCAGAGTAGAACTCTACTTAAACATAATTACTGATGTGTATGAGTACATGTTTTTCTTCCTTTTTTCTCTCCCACATAAGTAGGACCTGTAGCCTTCAAAAAGTCGTAGCACCTTAGAAGGTGCTTGTTCAGTTACATAGTAGAGATTCTGTTATTCACCGCTCCTAATGAGTCACCAGAAGAGGTGAGGTTTTATTTACTCTGAAAAATGTTAACCATCTTGTAAGGAAATCTTTCTAGAATGTTAAATACTTTTCAGCTTTTTGGACAAAAAAACACAAAGTGTAATTTGACGACTTTCTTTTGGGTGATTCAGTCATTAATTACTGACTGCACCTTTTCCCAAATTGGTGTCAGCAGAATTACATATTAATAGGTGTCTTTGAAAAGCAGTGCTCTGTGATCAAATAAATTGGATATGTACTGGGTAAACAAAATTAATAAATTTCCTTTTTTTTTTTAAAGGATTACTCAGAACCTGTACCACGTTCATGTATATTTTAACTCTCCAAGGAGAGTTAGAGAATGGAGCTTTTCTCAGAGTGAGCCAACCAGAGGACCCCTTTGTGTGAGACTGCTATAGTTCTTGCAGAAGATCTTTAGAAAATTTGGGGAAAATGCTACTCTATTGTGATAAGCCTCTAGGACGATCGATACATGTGGCTTATTTGCCTCTATTGAATGACTCAAACTGCTGCTAAATTGTGATGTCTCTGTTTTCTGTGCATTCTTTGTTTTTATGGTTTTCAGTTGTCACTGTGAGTGTTTTGTCCTCCCCTAAATGCTGGATACTCTCCCCTCACCTCATATCAATTATGACTTGGGCATCCATATAATTGGTTATGGGGCTTCCTCGGTGGATCAGCAGTAAAAAATCTGCTTACAGTGCAGGAGATGTGGGAGACACAGGTTCGATCCCTGGATGGGGAAAATCCCTTAGAAGAGGAAATGACAACCTGCTCCAGTATTGTTGCCAGGAAGATCCCAAGGACAGAGGAGCCTAGTGGGCTGCAGTCTATAGGTCGCGAAGAGTTGGACGTGACTGAGCGACAGCACACAGCACATAACTGGTTATTCAAACCAGAATACATTCAGAAAGGAAAGGGAAGTCTGTAATCGTCATACAGGGACAAAAGCTGTGAACTCTGACTCCCCAGGGCGAACCAAGATTGTGATGACTAACACAGAATCAAAACAAACTAACTCAATTAAACAATAGAAGAGTTTTATTGGCTCCTGAAACCGAAAAATTGCAGAGGCTGAGTTGGTGTCTGGTGTGGTTTGATCAGAGATCTGGCTTCATTTTCCTGCCTCTGGGTATGTGATTTATCTTTGTACTCGCCTGCGTCATGGTGCAAAATAATTGCATTATTTTCAGGTTTTACATCTGGTCATTCGTGTTGCACAGTTGGCCATCAGAAAAGAAGAGCATCTTTGCTCAGAATTGTCAGTAGAAATCCCGAGCTTCGTGCTGATTGAACAAACTTGTAAACCAGTCCCCAAGGAATTCTAAGTGCTTATTGGTTTGGATTTGGTACAACCATTAGTGTGGAAGGGAGATGGGAAATTCTGATACTACCATGGTTATCAGAGAATATCCCTGGAGGAAGGACTCAAATTCAACTAGATAGAGGGGCTGGTACACATTGGACGTCAGATGGAATGGATGCTGGGCACATACATCTACTGTCTATCCTTCCTTATTTAATCCCCCAATTCTGTAAGAGATTTCATGATCAGATATTTAAGTTTATTATAATTTTTTGTAAAATAATAAGATGGACTCAACAGGCCCAGGAATATGTGTGGATTTGTCACGTCTTTGGGTTGTCCAGTGGCTTTTTTGCTTTCTTCTTAATTCTTAATTAATTCTTAATTTTTTTTTTAATTTCTTCTTAGTTTTCCAGGAAGTTGAGGCCAAATAACTGAGCAGTAGATAGATAGATGGAATAATTAAGAATTTGGTAAGTAAATTACTGAGAAGTTATTAGAATATATAAGGCTTCCCCAATGGCCTGGTGGTAAAGAATCTGCCTGCAAAGTAGGAGATGCAGGAGACGTGGGTTCCATCACTGGGTCAGGAAGATTTCCTGGAGGAGGAAGTGTCAGTTCACTCCAGTTTTCTTGCGGGGGAAATTGCATGGACAGAAGAGCCTGGACATCCACAGTCTATAGAATTGCAAAGAGTTGGACACAACTGAGCATGTATGCATGCTTATTGGACTACATCCCCTAATCATATTGTTTTTGATGTTTTATTACACACATAATATATTTTCATCTTTAAAAATATAGAAAAGATAGATAAGCTAGTTGAAGATAATAAAAAGCATTTGTAATCCCATAGGTCTGACTCAAAACCAAAAATAATTTTTGACATCCTTCTGAAACAAAAATGCCTGTTTTTATGTATGCTTTTGTGTTTAGAAATGTGAAATCTACTCTGTCTTTGAAAGTCAGAAAAAGCAATATTTATTCTGTGCCGCACCTGATATTTTCTTTGCCCAGCAAATGTTACCCCAAATTACATGATGTGGTAATTTATAATGTTACCTGACTAATGCTTTAGCTACCTGTTTTCCCTTCTGTGAAATGTAGATTGAAAAATAATAGGTTTTCTCACAAAGGTGAAAATGTTTCTCTTAGACATAAATTAGTTTCTATTTACAAAGCTGTTGTATTTATTCAGCATATCTCAAAGGAAAATTGTTTTCCAAAATGATTGTTATGAGACACACATTTCTTCATCATTCTGTCAGAGTCCTGTAATGGATTTGATGCAGATTTCTTTTTGAGAGGTTTATCTTTTGGTCCTAACATATAGGGACATGCTGGGAATTGCATGTCTGCAAATATCGGGGTCTTGGGGAAGGGACATGAGAAGAGACTGTAGTGTGTAGCCGGGTCAGGCAGTGCAGTGTGTGATAAGAATACTCTCACAGCCCCATCTGGCTCCTGGTTCTGCTTCTTCCCCTTTGCCTGACCATTTTTGGGTCTCAGCTTCCTCTCTGCAAAATGAGGATAATGCCGCTGCTGCTGCTGCTGCTAAGTCGCTTCAGTCGTGTCCGACTCTGTGCGACCCCATAGATGGCAGCCCACCAGGCTCCCCCGTCCCTGGGATTCTCCAGGCAAGAACACTGGAGTGGGTTGCCATTTCCTTCTCCAATGCATGAAAGTGAAAAGTGAAAGTGAGGTCACTCAGTCATATCCGACTCTTAGCGACCCCATGGACTACAGCCTACCAGGCTCCTCTGTCCATGGGATTTTCCAGGCAAGAGTACTGGAGCGGGGTGCCATTGCCTTCTCCGGAGGATAATGCCATTCATATGTAAATGGTTGTTCAGGATTTAAATAGATCATGTCATATAAAGTTTTTGTCCCAGAGTGGGACATAGTTTCAGTTCAGGTTTCAGTTCAGATAAGGAGGTGAAAGCCAGGAAATGAAAATGACTGTTCTGAAAAGAGGCTGAGGATATGCCTGTTAACAGAGAGTGCCTGTTGAAGCCGCTGGGGAGATGATAGCCACGGTGGTCCGCATCATCAGTGGCTCCAGTGAACCCTGCCTCCTCATGTCCTGTCCTTACGTATTCTCCTTCTCTTGGATTTCTTTTTAAAGAGTTTCGTTGTTGTTACTGTTGTTTGGCCACGCCGTGTGGCACGTGGGATCTTAGTTCCCTGAACAGGGATCAAACCCATGCCTCCTGCATTGGAAGCTTTGAACCTTAACCACTGGACCACCAAGCAGCCTCTTCCCTTGATTTTGATCTGAGTCTGTGACTTGCTTTAACCAACAAAATGAGGCAGTGCAAGTTCTGGGACTAAGCTTTTACTCTTGTGAAAGCCCTCAGATACCACTAAAGAATCCTGGCTTTCCGACTGGAGAGACTACATGGATAAGGCCAGGTGGAGAGAGAACCCTTTACCCTCCACGGGGAGAGAGAGGAGAGGGGAGAAAGATGGAAGGAGAGAAGCCCAGGTCATCTTAGCCGAGGCCAGTCCTCAGCCAGTCTGTCAGCTGAAGGCAGCCACCAATGTCCAGCTAAGCTTAGTCTAAACTGGACTATAATGAGAAAAAAGATGATTTCAGCCCCTAAGTTTCAGGGGAGTAGCAGGTAACTGAAGTGGTATTTGAGTGAGTTAAAGTGAAAGTGTTAGCCCCTCAGTCATGTCCAACTTTTTGCAAACCCATGGACTGTAGACCGCCAGGCTCCTCTCCATGGGTTCTCTGGGCAAGAATACTGGCATGGGTTGCCATGCTCTTCTCTGGGGGGATCTTCCCGGAGAAAGATGGAACTGGGGTCTCCCTCATGGCAGGCAGATTCGTTATTGTTTGAACCACCAGGGAAGCCCCATTATTTGAGTACGGAGGCCTAAGTTTGGGAGGTAACTGGGGAAAGGGAGAATGTAAGGCACTTTGGTAGATTTGGTTTTGATGTTCCCCTAGAAGTAGGTGAGCCCCGGACATAACAGTATTCGGCTGTGGCCAGGACAAGTTGTGGTATGGAGCCCACATTCCCGTTTCTGCAGGTGAGTTTTAATGAGGGGATGAACACACCACCACCACTAGCCTGTTCTTCCAGAGGTGTTTGGTCTGGCTAGTATCTTCATTCCTTCAGTCCTTATCCCTGCCTGGTTTTGAAACACCTTAACATTGTTAGCACCTTCCCCCCGTATATTCCAGCTTGTCAATGGCTTTCTCCAATATGGCACCCATAACTGAAGTCGTCAATTCCTAGTAAGGTTATAGCTTTCATAATAGAAAGGGATTGTCACCTTTTCTCGCTTTAGGCACTTCTCGTTTAAAATGTAATTTCAGATTGCTTTAACTTTGGGGGGAAGCTGTAATACTGTTGACTCATGTTTAGCTTGAAGGCAGCTGAAACACTTCTATCATTGGCTTTTTTCTTAACACGGATGGCTATTCGGTCAAATCCTATACTTGTGCAGTCAATTTTTTAACCTAGGAATGGAAAATTAAGTTTAATTTGCTGCCTTCTGGCTCATTCATGTAATCTATGGTCACCATTTTGGATCCTGTTTTTTTTTTCTTTATATTACCTGTACCCTTAGCTTCACATTATCCGCACGTTTTAGTGTCTGTGTGTATGCTTGTCTGCTTTTTGTTATGGAAAAGGGAGGTTTGGAGACAGTGCTGTGGCATGCCCATGGAAGCTTAGTCTAGGTTGACACCAGACGATTGAAAAACAATTTGAAGTGTTGGTTCAACATGCTTCCTTTCTTCACTTACTCCTCTCCTGTTAGTCAAAGCTCAATGGGGAGGTTATTTGAAAGTCAAAAGAGAAGTAGCTAGTGCCTGAGGGTATCAGGAGAACTTCTGAAATTCTCTTCCAAGTGGTAGATCTTGCTATTGGTCCCTCAACTAGAATTTCTTTAGAATGGACCCAAGGTTTAGACGAAACTTTTTTAAAAGGGTGGCATTCGGTTATCCCCAGTTCCAGATCCTGCTCTCTGGGTGCACTTCAGAATGTACAGCCATCTCGGAAGCCTTCATTGAGTCCTGTGTCTGTCTTGACTGAGGATCAACAGACTGTCGTCCATGTCAGTCATATGCTGAGAAGCTGTGAAGGACATTGACACCATTGATCAACCCATCTGTGGCCAGTTTTTAATTCACAGGCAGACCATTTTGGGGCCAACTATAATTAAGCATGAATTACAAGCTGTTCATGCTTCTAAAGAGTCTGTGTCATATAAAACCATTCTGAGAATGATGGTGGGTAAGAATATGCTCTTTCTGTGTTGAATTCCAATCCTCAATAACATAAAACAAAAGTAGTGTCTTCTAGCTACACTGAATTTTAACAGCACCAAATACATCCCACATAGCTTTTAGAAGAGTTGTGTACCTGCCCTCCTGTCCAAGTTAAGTGAAAGATATGCATCTTCGTCCATGTTTTTAGCAAGGCAGGTGAATCCAGGGGCTAATTACTCTCAAAAAGAAAGCTAAACAATCCCCTTGGTCAAATCCTCAGTAATTAGAGTTACAATACCAAATAAATTACTTTTTTTTTGCTTCTCAAGGCAAACAGTTTGTAACTAAGTCAGTCTAGGGACATAAGAGGATGCAGTTTTTAAAAACAGAAATCTTAATTAAAGTAGCCAGCTGCTAGGTAGTCCCTGCTCTTAAAATATTTCAGACCAAAATCACTGCTGTTTTATGTATAAAACTCTAGTGTTTCAACTGCTTAGACCATTGAAAAACAAATGAAATCTCAATGCAAAATGAATTCTTAAACCACATGTTATATCCTGTTTGCAAGTTTTCTTCTAGGCCATCTCTGTGTCAAGGTGAAATGACTTTTTTCTGGTAGATAGGAAGTGGACAGTTTCTTTAATTTTTATAACTATATGGCATTCACATATTTGTTAGTGAAAGATATAGGATTTTTCTTTTTTAGTTAATAAGGACAACCTGGTGGTTCAGAGAGTCTTCTAGAAGCTTTTATTATAATTAATTGCAAAATACAACATCTGTAGTTTCTTAATTACTTGCTACTTGAATCCTAGCTTGGCGCTAGCACTTTATGTATGTTATGGATGTTATTTCAAACGTAGCCCTGTGAAATCTGATGGTATCCTTTTTGTTTTACAGGGAAGAAAATTGAGGCTTAGGGATGTGAAGTAATTTGTTTAAGGAGTAAGTTGTAGTGCTGGAGTTCAGGTCCCATCATCTGTACCTCCAGAGTCTGGGCTCATAGCCACTGTGCTAAATTGCTATTTTATCTGCTTGGATTGGATGTGTCTTGTATTGTGCATGGGTGCTAAGTCGCTTTAGTTGTGTCCAACTCCCATGCAATCCTATGGACTGAAGTCCACCAGGCTCCTCTGTCCATGGGATTCTCCAGGCAAGAACACTGGAGTGGGTTGCCATGTCCTCCTCCAGGGGATCCAGGGATCGAACCCACATCTCTTGTCTCCTGCATTGGCAGGCAAATTCTTTGCAATCTGAGCCACCAAGGGAAGCCCATCTTTTATTGTACATTAAATCAAATTCATTTTCGAAAGTAAGCAGGATGTAAATAGTAAAGTATTGAGTGGCCTTCTGTTAAATGAATTCCAAGCCTTATTTTTGGAAGTCTTTAATATAAGTCTTTATATGCAATATGGTGAATAAATTTGCGACTTGCTTATCTAAACTCCACATTTTTTTCCCCCAGAGATTTGGCTATTTCTGCAGATGTTCTTTTACTTTTATACAGTTTTCTACATGTAAAGCTATATTCTGAGCCTTAACGTGAGCATTAACGAGGCAGTGTGCCTCATCCTCCGCTTTTTCTACCACATGCGAAGAGATAGTGGATGTTGTCAGCATTTAGCCTGGCAGTATCTTTTCAATGAATGTGGAAGAATTTGATGATATTCTGTCATTTGTCAAGAAGAAAAGTTTAAATACGTGCATATTATCCTACGTCACGGAAGCCTTTAATATAATTGATTCTTTCTGTATATGATGCAGATGTTTTATTCATGAATTGTTATTTCTGCAGAAACTCTGTGGGCTCCTATTTCATTTTCCATGGCTGAATATGCCATGATTTGACTTTTTCTTGTTTAACTTATCCTTATAGAGGCAGTGTTATTTCTGAGATGTTAATGCACATCATAAGCCTGGGACACAGCTGTTTGTAAAACTTAATGATTGTTGACTGCAGTTACATCCCCATGAGCTTATAGTATAGATTTCAAAGGCATTGATTGTACAAGAAAATCCTATCTTTGATTTACGTGGCAAAACTTCTTTTACACTATGACCTTAATTTTCCTGTGGTGCCAGGGATGTTGGTGGGGAAGGCATCAGAAAGGAAAGATGTGACTAATGATAGTAACAGGAGCAACAAGGGGTGTGAGTGAACACATCTGTCTAATAAGCTTTTAATCATTGTGTATTTATGAAAATAATCACATGCCTAAGTCAACAGTATTATCTTTGCTTGTTGCTCTTCTTTCATTTTGCCTCACTCTTTTTTGCGGGGGAGAGAATGGTTCCTCTTTGCATTGCTTTTCTACTCAAATAAGAAGGGTTCCCCGGTGGCTCAGAGATGAAGAATCTCCCAGCCAATGCAGGAGACGTGGGTTTGATTCCTGGGTTGGGGAGATTCCCTTAAGTAGGAAATGGCTACCCACTCCAGTATTCTTGCCTGGAAAATTCCATGGACAGAGGAGCTTGGCTGGCTGCATTCCATGGGGTCAAAAAGAGTTGGACATGACTGAGTGACTCAGCACCCACACATGCGTATAAGAAATGTAGTGGATTATTAAAAATTATGAAAGAGGAAGATAGATTGTTTCTTACTGGTCACACAAATTTTGGATATTACTTTTCTGAATAAATGCTGAATAGATTTCTTTTCTTCTCCCATATAAATCTGTTGTTCTGCATTTGGGAGGATACAGGCATTCCTTGGAGCTGTTACATGTTCAGTTCCAGACCCCCACAGTAAGATGGTTATTTCAGTAGAGCTAGTCACATGAATTTTTTTTTTGGTTTCTCAGTGCATATAAAAGTTACACTATACTGTACTCTGTTAAGTGTGCAATAGCATTATGTCTAAAATAACACTGTATATACCTTAGTTTAAAAGTACTTTATTGCTAAAAAGTGTTAACCATCATCTGAACCTTGGGAGATGGTATTATCTTTTTGCCTCCATGTTGATGACTGCTGACGGATGAGGGTGGTGGTTGCTGAAAATTTGGGTGGCTGTGGCAGTTTCTTAAAGAAGACAACAATGATATTGCTGTGTTGATTGACTTGTTCTTTCTCTGTAACATTCAATGCTGTTTGATTGTACTTTACGCATAGTAGAACTTTGAAAATTAGAGTCCCTCCTCTCAAGCCCTGCCTCTGCTTTATTAGCTAAGTTTGTGTATTATTCTAAATCTTTTGTTGTCATTTTAGCAATCTTCACAGCATCTTCACCAGGAGTAGATCCCATCCCAAGAAGCCACTGGCAACTCCTCAGATGTTCAGTTTTATAATGAGATTGCAGCATTGTTATCACATCTTCAGACTCCACTTCTAATTCTAGTTCTGTGTCCTCCATATGTGTAGTTGTTTCCTCCACTGAAGTCCTGAACCCCTCAGAGTCCACCATGAGGGCTGGAGTCAGCTTCACCCAAAGTCAAATGTTTATGCTGATATTCTTACCTCTTCCCATGAATCACAGATGTTCTTTGTGGCACCTAGAATGGTGAATCCTTTCCAGAAGGTTTTCAGTGGACTTTACCCAGATCCATCAGAAGGATCACTGTCTGTGGTAGCCATATAGCCTTGTGGAATGCATTTCTTAAGACTTGAGAATTGAAGTTATTCCTTGATCCAGGGGCTGCAGAATAGATGCTTTTTGTTAACAGACCTGAAAACAACATTAATCCCATTGTACATTCCCATCAGAGCTCTTGGGTGACCAGGTGCTTTGTCAATGTGCAGTTCTATTTTAAAAGAGATTTGTTCTGTCTGAGTAGTAGGTCTCAATAGTAGGCTTAAAATATTCATTAAATCACGTTGTAAACAGATGTGCCATCATCCAGACTTTGTTGTTTCATTTATAGAGCACAGCCAGAGTAGATTTGGCATAATTCTTAAGGACCCTAGGATTTTTCTCAATGGTAAATGAGCATTGGCTTCAAGTTAACATCCCCAGCTGCATTAGCCCCTAACTAGAGAGCTAGCCTGTCCTGTGAAGCTTTGAAGCCAAGCACTGACTTCTCTTCTTTAGCTATAAAAGTCCTAGATGGCGTCTTCTTCCAATATAAGGCTGTTTCGTCTACGTGGAAAATCTGTTGTTTAATGTAGCCACCTTTGTTACTTAACTTACATCTTCTGAAAAACCTGCTGCGGCCTTTTGTGTCTTGTTTTCTACTTATACATCAACACTTTCTGCTTCACCTTGTTCTTTGATGTTATGGAGACAGCTGTTTTTTTACCCCTTAAACCTGAGGAATCAGTCTCTGCCAGCTTCAAACTTTTCTTCTGCAGCTTCCTCACTTCTCTTAGCCTTAGTAGAACTGAAGAGAATTAGGGCTTTGCTCCTGAATAGGATTTGGCTTAAGGGAATGTTGGTGGCTGATTTGATCTTCTGTCCAGATCACTAAAACTTTCTCTGATCAGCACTGAGGCTGTTTTGCTTTCTTATCCTTTATGTGTTCACTGGAATAGCACTTTTAATTTCCTTCTCCAAGAGCTTTTCCTCTGCATTCACAAGCTGACACAAGAGGGTGGTTTTCTCAGCCCATGTCAGCGTTTGACATGCTTTCCTCACTGAGCTTAATTGTGTCTAGCTTTTGATTTAAAGTGAAAGGTATGTGACTTCTCCTTTTACTTGAACACTTAGAGGATGTTGCAGGGTTGTTAAATGGCCTTACCTCAGGATTGTTGTGTCTCAGGGACCAGGGAGGCCTGAGGAGAGGGGGAGAGAAGGGGGGCTGGCTCGTGGTGGAGCAGCCAGCACACACACATTTATCCATTGTTTGCCATCTTATGTGGGTGCGATTTATGGTGCCCCCAAATAATTACAGTGGTAGCATCTGAGATCACTGATCACATATCAGTGTAACAAATATCATCATGATGAAAAAGTGTGAAACGTTGCAAGCGTCACCAAAATGTAACACAGAGACATGAAGTGAACAAATGCTGTTGGGAAAATGGTGCCGGGAGACTGACACAACGTAGGGTTGCCTTAGACTTTCCGTTTGTAAGGAAAATGTGATAGAGTGAAATGTAATGAAAGGAGGCATGATTTTATTTGCAAAGCAGAAGTAGAGACACAGACACGGAGAAAAAAATGTATGGATACCAAGGGAGTACGAGCTGGGATGAGTAGGGAGATTAGGATTGACGTGCATCCACTGTTGACACTACGTATACAATAGATGGCTAATGAGAACTTCCTGTGTAGCACAGAGATGCTCAGTGCTGTTGGTGATCTAAATGGGAAGGGAATCCCAAAAAGAGGGCATATGTGTATAGGTAGCAAATACAGTCCAATAAAAATTAATTTTAAAAAACCCACAAAAAATAAAATGAGGCATGCTTGTAATTGTATTGACCACTTGTACAGAGTGTCCTTTTGTCCTTCGTGTGTGTGTGTGTGAGACAAGAAGAAAGTCATAATTGCTACCTAGTTAGTAATTTGAATTGTTTTTTGCCTCCCCCCGCCCCCCCTCCCATCCCCCAGCCTCTCACAACCATGCTATCCCTCCCATTGGGGACATTAAAGGGAAGTTGTAAAGGTGAGCACTGGTTGCTCATCCCTCATCCTAGCTCTGGATTCCCAGGAACTGGGGGAAACATTCCCCTCGCTTGTATTTGGATCTACAAACCAAGGCAATAGATTGTCTTCATGAAGTTTCTCATGGTAAATGGAACAACCACACACACACACACACACACACACACACACACACACACACACACAAAAGCCCCTTTTGGTTTACTTGTTGCTTAGCTCTGCTTTGGACCAAATGATCTCCTCTCTGCCTGCCTCTGTCTTCAGGTTTGTGCCAGCCAGCAGCCTCTTCCATGTACCTGAAAGACTCCTCAGATGAAGGCTGGCAGTGTAGCTTTTTAAAAAAGATGATGCCTACATGCCTGGACACAGGTAGTGGTGGGAAGTGATTTTTGACTTGCCTTTGGTGCATGCATTTTTTTCTGATTTGTTTATCGGTGCCTCTTTCTATTCTTTTTCTCATGTATACTTATGCTTAGCACATCAGGTCGTTAGAAAACCTGGCACCATTTTCCCTTCAAAGTGTATTAAAAGTGACGATGCTACTTAATCCTCACCTTTGGAAAGCCATGGAACTGGCATGTGGATGTGAGGCCAGCAGTGAGGGGAGGGAGAGGTTTAAAGTAATCATTCCTCACCAGGCAGATTAGCTGTTTGGTTCCTTTTCTGTACTTGGTCTGAGAAAGTTTTAGGAAATGTGACAAAAATCACTAAGTCTTTATTGTTGGTGCACTTGGCAAGGATGCCGCCTTTAGAATTTGCCTTCCTGTGTTTAAATGTTGATCTACCTGTGATAGATCAACACGTTTACTAACTGTGTGACCATGGGCAAGCTGCATAATCTTCTTGTGTGGAAGTTTCCTTAACTGGGTTTACTCTTAAGTACCTAACTCCCAGGGAGGTTGGAGGCATGTCTTCATCTGGGTGGTTGTCTTGGGCAGTGCCAGGTGCACAGTGAGCATTCAGAAAGAGAATTGTGCCATCAGACAGCAGCAGCAAAAGAGGGAGTTCCATCTGGAGTTAGACTCAGCGTTTGAATCTTCCCTCTGCTATTTCCAGTCTTGGGATCATGACTTTATGTTTGCTGGCTGCAAAGTTTCCACGCATGTGGTATTTCTCTCATGAGATTTTTGTGAGGACTTAGAGAAATCATCCAAGTTAGCACAGTGCCTGGATAATAGTAGTGTCAGTCGCTCAGTCGTGTCTGATTCTTTGTGAGCCCATGGACTGTAGCCCACCAGGCTCCTCTGTCCATGGGATTCTCCAGGCAAGAATACTGGAGTGGGCTGCCATTTCCTTCTCCAGGGGGTCTTTCCAACCCAGGGATCAAACCCAGGTCTCCTGCATTGCAGGCAGATTCTTTGACATCTGAGCCACCAGGAAAGCCCTGGCTAATAATAAGCACTCAATAAAGTCAAGTAATATTATCATTGTTGTGAATTTATGATAATTCCCTGTCTGTCTTTGTATTTCAGGACTTTTCAGCTCATACTGCTTGTGTTTTCAACATTATATTTATGAAGACCTGCTATCTGATGTTATCACCAAACTTCTCTCTAATCTGAAAATTCAGATTAGACATAGAAGAAGGAATGAAAACTTGGTATCTGAAATAGATATCTGAGTATTTCGCTGAGGTACCCACAGGGAAGAGAGAAGCAAGCTGTTAAGAATATTTCCCCCCATCCTACTTAGGAAAAGACTGCCTAGGTCAGACGTTCATAAGGAAATAAAACTTCTTACTTTCGTATTTCCTGCCCCCAGTGGTGAAAATAAGTTGGTATTTTATTTGTCTTCTTTTGAAGCTAATGCAGCAAGTCTAGCTTTAAAAATGCTTCCATGGTTTCACTTAAGATAGTTTTCCCCCATTGCTTTGAATCCTGTGATAATATATTAAATTCATCTCTCTTTCCAGTTACACACATTTCAAATGTTTGTCCATGACTGTGGCCTGTCTTAGATAAAGCTTGATCAAATTATTCATATATTCTATCTTCATTGTTTTCTCAACAGTGAATTTCCTTCCCAATTCTGTAATATTTTTATTCCTTTGCTTTAAACTTAGCAATTATTTATAGTAAGGTTTTTCTCTCATGCAATGCTCCACATTTAACTTGTGGGTTTTCATGTGGTGTCCTAGAAAGTATGTTTTGTTTTCTCCCCTGTTCGTTCATTTCCATCCAAACCAGAGCATCCTGGGTGGACCACATTTCAACATGTTATATTCTCTGTTTAGCCAGGCATATTGGTCTTGCAACAGTAGACCTTTATCCTGGTCATGAAGTGCCTTCCGAACAGGGTCCTATCAAGTTCTGAGAGGTATAGTTTTGCCCACTGAACAATTTCTTAATTTAGTTCAACTCACTTTGCTATTCAGGTGATTTTCCAGATTAAGACTCTTGACTGTTTCAGTGGCTAAGTGCTAAAGGATGACTTTTACAACTGGGGCTTGTTTAGTAAGAATCTAGTGTCTCCAGTACACTGTGTAATTGAAAGACAGCATGTAGCTGGCTAGTGCTTCTCAGCCAATTAAGACCTTTTCCATGTAGCGCTGTGCTCATCTTGTAGTAGGTTGAATAATGGCCACCCCCAAGACATCAAGTCCTACTTGTTGTAATTTGTAAATGCTACTCTGTTTCAACAGAGAGTTTGTAGATGTGATTAAATTAAGCATTTTTAGATAGGGAGATTACCCTGGTTTATCCAGGTGAACCCTATTTGCCATCGTGAGTGTCTTTATGGCAGAGAGAGGAGGGCAGTCAGACGGCGAGAAGGCGTCATGAAGGTGGAGGCAGAGATTAGAATGATGCAGCCAGAAGTCCAGAAAGGTGGTTTTCCACTTACATTTTGCTTTTCCATTGCATGTATGCGATTGTAGCCCATTTCCTTAGGGGGGAAAGAAGGCAGGTGCTGCCTTTCCAGACCTTCCAGACAACTGCCACGTCCTAGGACACAGTACGCAGAGGGGCCTGTCATCTGTTATTGCTCAGCCAGGGAGAGTAGAAAGCAAACGGTGTGGAGAAAGCAAGGTGCTGATGGGCAGGGGGAGGCGTGAGTGAGGACTGACGCCTCTTCCCCAAGCATCCTTTCCTGATAGCGAAAAGCCAACTGTGATTGATACAGCCCTGATCGGGGCAAAGGACTTTTTGCTTTAGAGATGGAGTTAAATAGTAAGGGAAAAGGAAAGAAAGCAAAGGCAAAAGAAACTGATTTTAAAAAAGGAAAGTAGAAAATCTGTTGCCCAGAAAAAAGGTTTGTCTGGGTTCTCTTAAAAAGGATTGTGTGACTGTCTAAAAATGAGATAAAACTACACATACTATGTCCTGAATCATGAACCTAGTTATTCATATAAGGCTGTGCTAGTAAAAGAAAACAGTTGTTTGTGTTGTTAAACCGATTGAGTGAGTGAATGTGTAAAAGTCGCTCAGTCGTATCCGGCTCTTTGCAACCTCATGGACTATACAGTCCATAGAATTCTCCAGGCCAGAGTACTGGAGAGTATAGACTTTCCCTTCTCCTGGGGATCTTCCCCACCCAGGGGCCAAACCGGCGTCTTCTGCATTGCAGATGGATTCTTTACCAACTGAGCTACCAGGGAAGCCTGTTAGAGAGTTTTAATTTATTTTGGTGTAGGAATTGACTTCTGAAAAATGTCAGTGTCATCTCCTATTGAGCACCTTGGATGACAGAACCCTTGTGCGGTTGCAAGCTTAGGAGATTTGCCAAATAAATGTGAAATAATGCACTATACCAGGCTTCTCTTTTCCAATCTGTTCTGTTACTGGTGTGCAGTGTTTATCAATTATTCTACTGGTGTAGTCTATGGCAGTTTTTAATTTACCTTCTTTGCAATATTTGGGTCAGTGAATTTCACCATGAAGACTTGTTGATATAAATGCTTTGCTTCAGGTTGTCTTCAAGTGTTGACAGATTGCACAGTTTACAAACATCATTTTCAGCAGAAAAAAAAAGAAAAAAAAACAGTTGTGCTACAACTGTTTTATAAGGAGGACTGGTTGCATTTATCATTGCTCTAATGATAACTGAAAGTACTACATATGGTTCAGTTGAATTTGAATCTGGTACTATTCATTTAATATGAAGGACTTAGGGATTCTAGATTCTAAACGTCACATTTCTCTGTGGATTTATAACTTGCTACATATTTTTTCCAGGGTATTTTCCCCCTATCTCTTGTGCAGAACTCTCTATCTTGGTTTGTCATCAGCTTTGTTTTACATTTGGGCAAACATACTCTTTTCTCTCTCTCTCTCTCTCTTTTTTAATCACATTACACAGCATATGGGATCTTAGTTCCCTGGCCAGGGGTCAAACCCATGCCCCTTGCAGTGGAAGCACGGAGTCTTAACCAATGGACCACCAGGGAAGTTCCTGGGCAAACATACTCTTTATCCAGCTAGGATGTCATACAAATGACTGGTGGGGACAGGGGAGCTCCTAGGTGTGAGACGTCCAGTTAGCTCATGGAATCTCTGCAGATGGCAAGTAGGGGCCAGGATGGTTGGTTGCATGTGTTTGTGAAAAATGAAGGGTTGGTTTGAAAGGGTCATACACCCCACAGCAGCTTGTATGTGCAGGAGGATGCAGGTAGGGTACTAGTGAGTGGAGTCTTTGGGGGTCTGGGGTGCTTCTTGGCTCTGGTCTCTGGTTATCATTTAGGAATACAAGACCAGAATTGCTAGGCCTTCTTTTTTCAAGAAAAAAACCACAGAGCGAGTTTCGGGGTAATATCCTCATGATTAAGTTTGAGTAATTAATTGATAATTCTTAAAAAAAAAAAAACCCAAATCCCATGGATTAAACTTTGTGGGTCAACAAACAAAGCCTGTCTGTGAGCCTGTGACCTCTGGTCAACACTGATTGAATGGACTGATTGGAGTTCTCCAACCCCAGTCTTACAGAAAATATTTATTGCCTCACATCTGCTGCCTCTCTCTCCTCCATGACTTCGGATGTATTGTGATTATTTTTTCTTCTCTCTTTCACTCGTGGAGCCTGCGGAAGAGAATTTCGATAGCTCATCAGCCTTCAGTATAATTCATGCTGGGAAATACTGGTGGTGACTTGGCCCTTTTAAAGCAAAGAGCTGAGCTAGAGCAAAATTTGAAGAGATAATCAGAACTCATTTGAAATATCTCCAGTAGGAACAGAGCAAGGATAAGCAAGAGGCAGAGAGATTGGATTAGCCGGAAAGCATCTCTACAGAGATATGTATGACATCAGAGCTAAGTGAAGATGGTTCCAGAAATACGGAAAGTCTGACTTTTTATCCTTTAGGGTAGAGTTGCCCCATAAAATACAGAACAACCAGTTAAATTGCAATTTCAGATAAATGAAAAATAATGTTTTAACATAAATATAGCCTCTGGAATATTTAAAAAGTATTAAAGTATACCCCAAGCATCATAATTGTACTGAAACTTTTTGTTGTTTATATAAAATTCAAATTAAATTTGACATCTTATTTTGTGTTGTTTTTATTTGCTTAATCTGGAAAGCCTATGTTACAAGCCTGGGTAAAATTCAGAGTCTAAGGCAGAATACCTGAAATTTATAAGCTGGAATATAGTGAAGAATTATAGCAAGTTCTTTCAGTTATACTTGGATTGATTGTCTGATGTTGAATTGTCCTTGTGAACTTGCTGACTTTTAAAATAACCTTTACTAAGAACTGCTGCAGGTATGGAGGCAGGCCAGTCTCTGTGTGTGCAGAACTATCATGGAAGTTCATAGGAAAATACAGTTCAAATTTTTGTTCATAGTTGATTAAAGGCTCTCCAAAGGGATAACAATTATAAGGAGGTGTTGGAGGTCGATAAAAATGATTAATTAGACATATTAGCAGATATACAATAACAGAAAGTGATCAGATATTAGTAATGGCCAATATCTAATTCCTGTTAACTTGACTAGCAAAGAAATAAAGATTTAGGGAAAATATTGCTAATTCCCATACATTTTCTTTTCCGTAGAAACATGGTATTCTTTTTTATATGAAACTGCCACTAAGTATTAGATAATTGAATACATATGGTATTCTTCTTGCCTTCTCCTGTTCACCTAGTTTATTTATGAAGTACTGTGGTATTTCTCTTTCCCTGGGGGGAAAAAGAGACATACAAGCTAGAGTTGCCTTGCCCAAAGGTCCCAGGTTAGTTTGAAGGGACGCTAAACTTGGAAAAAGGTAGGATAATACATGATGCAAATATATGTGCCGTCATATAGCTTTTTGCACTGTGTGTTGTATGTAGCAAAGATTTTGACATCAAAAAGGAGAGAACTCTTTGAGCCCCTCAATCTGAAAAATGTAATGGGAGGGAGGAAGAAAAGTTGGGGCTTTGAAATAAAAATGGCATGAGAAAAGTTATGGGTGCAGGAAAGTATAGGACAAACATTTAGGGGAGCAAGTGTCCGATGTGGTACATGTGATCAAACCTCTTATTATTAAGACATCTCTCATTGCAACTACCAATTAAGTATTGTGAGTAGATGGAGCCATCATTCATTTATAATTATATCTTGATTCTCTCAATATTTTTATTTTTGCTGTTTTTACTATGAATTCTTTTTTGCAGTTCTTCTTTTAGCCTTCTCTTTTTGCTCCCATATATGCATTTATTATATAGATAGCTCTGTGTTACACTTTTCCTTATTGGTGGTCAAGTCATCATTATCCTTGTAACCTTTATTCACTTCCTTAATCCTCTCATTCTTTTTTTTTTTAATCCTCTCATTCTTGAAAGACAGTTTTGTTTTGTTTCTTGATGACTTGACTAAAATACTCATTCAATGAAAAGACAAAAAAAGTATACTTAGAGTATCTGTTGTAAGGAGGAGCCAGTGAACTATACTGGTTGAGAGCAAGGGCTGTAGAGATAAGCCTGCTTAGGTTTGACCCTGGCTTTAGCACTTACTAGCTGTGTGGCCTTGGGCAACTTACACCAACTTCCTGGGTCTTAGTCTTCTGAGCTGTAAAATGAGACATTAATAGGATGTTCCTCAAGGCTGTGAAAATTGAATAAAATGACTCATACACAGTAATTACCATTGCTTTATTATTTTTTGCTCCATGGGAGATGAGCGGTATGAACAAGGCAGACACGGTCTGCCGTCTTAGAACTGTTTTTCCTACTGATATATGTGTTATGAAGAAAACATCCCAATGTGATAGAAACTGTGGATGTAGGTGTGGGCAGCTTTGGAAAGGGTGGTCAGTGAGAGGCACCTTGAGGAGAGGTCCTTTGAACTGAGACTGGAATGAGGGGAGCAGAAACAAATGGGGTTATAGCTGGAGGTTCTTAGGGTCCAGCCATCCTTTAATAAAAAGTTTCGAGCATGTTTTTATGCTGGTGGGCATGACCTAGTGGAGAGGGAGACTGATCACTTCTGAGAAGGGAGAAAGAGTGGCCAAAGTGCAGTCTCTGAAAGGTGCAAGAAACGGAGGTGCAATCGAAGGGGCTGGTCTTTGTTAGAAGCTGGGGCTCCTCTTCACTTACAAATGCACATGAACCTGATACCGGTGGGTTCATGTTCAGCTGCTTTATTTTCTCTTTGAGGAATGAGGTGAAGGTCTTTGGTTAGGAAGGACTGTGGGGATTGGATTGGAAAGGGAGAGATGGACAGGGAAGAGGATGTAGAAGTCAAGTTTGAAAGAAGAATGTGATTCATGTCGATGTGGTGGCAAAAACCACCACAATATTGTAAAGTAATTATCCTCCAATTAAAATAAGTTAATTAATTTAAAAAAAAGAATGTGTGAAATGCTACCATGTGTAAAATAGGTAGCTGGTGAGAAGTTGCAGTATAACACAGGAAGCCCAGACTGGCAACCTGTGCTGACCTAGAGGGTTGGGATGGAGGGGGGGGGAGGCTCAAGAGGGAGATGATATATGTATAATTATGACTGACTCGTATTGTTTAATGGCAGAAACCAACACAACATTATAATCTTCCTTCAATTAAAAAAATGATATTGGGGAGAAAAAAAGAAAGAATAATGTATGCAATGAAGTTACCAGGGATAGTAGTGGAAATTCAGGCTATTGAATTGAATCCCACAATTCAATTCCATGTGGGATTTGTGGTCTGGAATTGTAAATGAGACTTGTCTGCAGGGTTGCATATACAGGCATTTTTCTCAGAAAGGTACACGGGTAGTATATTTTCTGAGATTTGTATAGAACTAAAAAATATCTTCTCTACTCTTAAAACAGAAATTCCAACTTCCTTATTCCAATACTTGGTTAAGAACTTTTACTTAAAACTCTATGGTCTAGCCTGTCCGATATGACTTTCTGCGGCGATAGAAATGGTATGTATCTGTGATGTCCAGTATAATAGCCAGTAGCCATATATGGCTGTTGAACACTTGGAAAGTTACTAGTGCCACTGAGCAACTACCAGAAAAATTTTGTTATTTTTGCTTTCCATTGATTTGAATTACTATTCTGGACAGCACAGTTGTAGACATTACCCTACTGCCTTCTCCATTTATTATTGCAGAAGGGACTCCAAACTCTGTCTTGCTTTTAGAAATATAGAAATTTTATAAATGATGAATATGACTTCTAGATTCTTAAAAATAACTTGCTGAGCACATAGCAGTTGCAACTCCTTTCCCAGGTTTTGAAAATTTTCTTTTAGCATCTTTTGGATGCTGTGATTGACAAAACACATACATTTAGGGATCATATACATTTGGATTTGTATCCCAGCTGCACGGATTATATATGTGGCCTTTGGAAAATGCCTTAACCTTTCAGAATTATTTTCCTCCAAGAGAAAAATCAAATCGAAATACAGGATATGTTTCTTTTCTCTTCTCTGTTTAATTCCTTAATTCCTTTAAGAATATTTGTTATTCATAGGCAGGTTTTTCTGATCAGACCTTCAGAATGGTTACCTGCAGACTCACCCTTTTCAATTTCTTTTTTTCTTTTGAGTACTTTCTCAAGTCTATTCTTCATCCCATATCCTGTTGTGTAGAGTCTTTTTTATATTGCCTCCGGTGTGAATTAAATTTCTTCTGCTGTGCTTTTTCTTTTACTACCCACTTTTCTTATTCTGCCCATTCTTGTTTAACAGAGATGACATCTTGAATCTTAGTGTAAGCAATAAACACTTATGCTCTATGTACTGCATGACTTGTAAAAATACTCCAGAGGAGGATTTTGCATTAAATTCTTAGGCAATGCCACTCTTGTGCTGTGGATTTTTTTCAAAGGTTTCATTTAAAGCAAAACAATACAAAACGGTGAAACCCTTCTTGAGTAAAGGCAGAACTCCATTATTGGAGAACAGTCAAGATTTAAGGAGTACTTGTTTCTCTGTCAGTCTCTCTGTTCCAGGATTGCCAAGGTCTTCAGTTGGAAGCTGTGTGGTGAACTGTAACCACAGTTCATGGGATATGACATCAGTGCTGGTTCTTCCTTCTTCCTTCTAAGTGAAAAAGCTTTTAGCAGCACTTTCTGGAAATGAAGGTTTTTCTCAGGTTTGGAATGAGGTGTGAGAGGTAAATGAGGTGTAAGAACCTCTTTCAGTAGGTGGAATTTCATTTAAAGAAGGGAAAAGGTGAGAGAAATCCATACAATTCCAAAATACTCAGAGCAAAATGGAAACAATGGGATATGGTTTTAGGTAAAGCTCTAATTTCACTCTGCTGTGTCTTCCAGGATGGGCCAATCTCTATCAGCAACCAGTTCTTTTACCTCATGCCAGTTTTTTTTTTCCCTGTGGTCCTGGGCAGGGGTATCAGTGAGTTTGGTTTGGGCTCTGCTGTTCATTCAAGCGAGTTATTGGTGGAGTGAGGTCATGGTGGTGTGGAAGGGATGATTCAGTAGGTTCTTTGTAGAGACTCCAAGGCCGTTAGGTAACCTCAAGACAACCAGAGTATCTCAGTCCCACTGCTTTGGCTGAGGTGGTGGCTGGCCTCTAAAACCTCTGAATGCAGTCAGATATCTCTCTTTCTTTTTAAATTGTGAGTTTTAGACCATTACTTCACATTTTTAACAGACTTAATGAGGTCTAATTTACATACCCAATTCACTCATTTAAAGTGTACAATTCAATCTCTTTCAGTATATTCAGAGTTGTACAGTCATTACTGGAACAATTTTTGAGCATTTCATTGCCCCCAAAGAAAACCCACACTCATTAATAGTCACTTTCTATCCCTGATCCTTCAACTACAAGCACTTATACACAAATGTTTTCTTTTGGAGATATGTCTAGGAGTGAAATTGCTGTATCACGTAATATCTCTATTATGCTTATGTTGCATCTCATAAGTTTTGGTATGTTGTATTTTCAATTTAATTTTACTTCAAAGTATTTTCTAATTTCCTTTGTGATTTCTTCTTTGATCCATTGGTTATTTGGAAGTGGTTTTTGATTTCCACATATTTTTGAATTCTCCAGATTTCTTTCTTAGCGATTTTTAGTTTCATGCAATTGTGGCCAGAAAGCATCCTTTGCATAATTTCAGTCCTTTTAAATATGTTTGTAGGTTTGTTTTATGGCCTAGCATATGGTCCATCCTGGAGAATATTCTTTGTGCACCTGAGAAGGGTATGTATTCAGCTGTTGCTGGGTGGAGTGATCTATAGGTGTGCATTAGATCTAGTTCATTTATAGTACATGTCTTATCTTAAACATTCATTGAATAGACTCACCAAGCTGTTTAATTGGGCCTTGTTGGTAATGTCTCTGAAAGAGCCAACTGCCTGTTTGATCTCACTTTCTCCCTGAATTGACATATATCCAAACACACTGAAATTGAAATTGCATTAAAAAATCAAACCAAAACAAAGATTTTCTTCTTTAAAAAACTCCATTAAAGTCAGTATTCTAGTGGGCAGGTTTTATTTATTTATTTTCATTTATTTCTATTAGTTGGAGGCTAATTACTTTACAATATTGTAGTGGTTTTTGCCATACATTGACATGAATCAGCCATGGATTTACATGTGTTCCCCATCCCGATCCCCCCTCCCGCCTCCCTCTCCATCCCATCCCTCTGGGTCTTCCCAGTGCACCAGCCCTGAGTACTTGTCTTATGCATCCAACCTGGGTTGGTGATCTGTTTCACCCTTGATAGTATACTTGTTTCAATGCTGTTCTCTCCGAACATCCCACCCTCGCCTTCTCCCACAGAGTTCAAAAGTCTGTTCTGTACATCTGTGTCTCTTTTTCTGTTTTGCATATAGGGTTATCGTTACCATCTTTTTAAATTCCATATATATACGTTAGTATACTGTATTGGTCTTTATCTTTCTGGCTTACTTCACTCTATATAATGGGCTCCAGTTTCATCCATCTCATTAGAAATGATTCAAATGAATTCTTTTTAATGGCTGAGTGATATTCCATGGTGTATATGTACCATAGCTTCCTTATCCATTTGTCTGCTGATGGGCATCTAGGTTGCTTCCATGTCCTGGCTATTATAAACAGTGCTGTGATGAACATTGGGGTGCACGTGTCTCTTTCAGATCTGGTTTCCTCGGTGTGTATGCCCAGAAGTGAGATTGCTGAGTCATATGGCGGTTCTATTTCCAGTTTTTTTAAGGAATCTCCACACTGTTCTCCATAGTGGCTGTAATAGTTTGCATTTAGTGGGCAGGTTTTAAACTTTCAGTGAGGGATACAGTTTCCAAAAGCATCTTGCTTAGTCAGTTTCTGTTACTGAATTATCTTGAAATCAATAGAATTATTGCTTCTCTAAGAATTGTGCAGCACACTGACAAAATTCAGTTTTAGAAGAGATTTACAGGTTTTGCTGAACATGAACCCTGCCTTAGATCTCTGCCATTGGCCCTGGATATCTGCATTAGCAGACCATAGCCCTTCATGTGGATGGGATTCAAGATTCAGCTGAGTGCTGTCAACACTATTAAGAAAACATACCCACAATATTCTTGGGAATTTGAATATGGCTAAAAGCATCTCACTACTACCATGAAATTTCTGTCTATGCTTTAAATAAGCATATTTTGGATGGGATCTGAATGTGTCCTGTTTTGTGAAAGCATTTTTCTCTATCATGAAACTGCTGAAATTGAGACCAAGATCTCCCATTAGTGCTGTTAAACTGGAATCCAGATTAACATGGGCTCTGGCTGAATACACCCTAGAGAGTTTAAAAAAAAAATCAGTTTGACAAATTCCAGTGTTTTCACTGATGTAGTTAATATTGATTAAAGTATATTTATTATCATTAGGTATCATTTTAGGTAGAAGAAATTGTTCTGGCACAGCATTTATATCACCATTGAATATCTAACTGGCTGTATTTCAACATCGCTATTAATAAATCATTTGATCCCACAATATGAATTTGTGACTATGTTGCCCTTCATTGAAACAGTTGGTTGTGCCCAAGCTGACTTTCTTTTTTTTCTGTACTCTCTCCAGAAATAATAATTTGCAGGAAACACAGTATTTTGACTAACAATTTCATTTTTCACTTTGGCCCTTGATGTTATATGCAGCTTCTTGCTTTTCCATCATGCAAGTACATGGAAGAAATATTTGTTTCCTCCATTATTCTCTTTAATTTGGAATTGAAGCCACATCTCTAATCATGACTAAACATTTTCTATTGCATATTTTTTGGTAGAGTTCACATAACTGCAGAACTGATTATTCATGAGCCTTGTTTATCTTTTAAACAACCTTTGCCCCCTAGCCCATTCTCTATTTTATCAAACATAATTGTGTGTGTAGTGGAAGGACCTGGTATAAGGGATTCAAATCCCAGCTTGACCACCTTACTGTGTGATCCTGGGCAAGATACCCCCAATTTCTGAGCTTTTGGTGAGCCCTACGTGAAATGGGAATGATGCTGGGAAAATAATGTGACATGAGAATAATTGTACAGGGCGTTTTAAGTGTTACATGGGTTCATGGCTGCAAAGCGCCTAGTATAGTTCTTGGTGCGCAGAATAGTCTACAACTGTTAGCTTCCTTTTCTTTCCTGATTCTCCTTTCCAGTGGTTAATGAGCTTCTTCATGTTGATAGGCTTCTGTTACTCTATATTTTTCAAACCTGGCCTAGAGCTGGAACCTAAGTGTATATAAGTGTTATATACATTACTTTACAGCTTGTAACCACAGTCTCCTCAGAACTTCAAAAACGACTCCCATCTTCCTAGGTTTCTAACTTTTCAGAATCTGAGGCAGTATTTCCCTCAATCTTGCTATGGATCATGCCTTTACTAGTCAGGAATAGGCATAATATAATGATTTTAGAACTAGAAGTAATACTTTCATTTATTTTAATTTTATGAAATCTTACCAAACATGTGTACTTGCAAGTTTTATCATTTTCCCTTGAAATTAGCAATTCCTTTAACATCATTTATCCTTTTCTTCCCCGCCTCCCACATTGCCACAATCAATAGAGCTGATTGTATTTATTTCTCCACTTGTAACTAAAATTCCATTAAAAAGGTTTTGGTGCTGTCAGCCAGATCATGCTGGAGCCAAGGATTCCATTTCCCACTAACAAACTAATACCTTCCATTATTTTTCTTCCTTGTGTAGTGACAGAGTTTATTGTTGTTCCAAAACCAATTTAAAGCTTAACTTTAGAAATGCTATATTTTAATCTGACCATAATAAACTTAAAATATAAAAGTCTCTGAGTGTGAGATACAGGTTTTCTGTATAATGATGATTAATTACCTATTTAGATGTATTCATCTGAGGAAGTGAGGATAATTTTGCTATCAGGCCATTATTTGTATTAGGGCACAAACAGATGGATCTTATTCTGAACCCTGATGGCGAACAGATCAGACACCCTTTAATTGCTTGGGAAAGATTTTTCATGGCTCTTTCCCAAGGACGCAGTGATCCTCAGTGTGACAGATCTCAAGTCTGATACTTTTCAACACGGCAAAAAACCTGACTGCATTCATTTGGTAAAAACTTCTCCTACTGTGCCGCAATTTGTCACTCAGAGTAACAACAAAGAAGAAGCTCTCCCTGGCGGCTCAGATGGTAAAGAATCTGCCTGCAATGCAGGAGACCTAGGTTCCACCCCTGGGTCAGGAAGATCCCCTGGAGAAGGGCGTGGCTATCCACTCCAGGATTCTTAGCTGGAAAATTCCATGGACAGACGAGCCTGATGGGCTACAATCCAGGAGTCATGAAGAGTCCAGACATGAATGAGTGACTGACACCAATGAATAAGCTTGTATTTTAATTGTGAAACTGGCAAGTTTACATGCAAGAGTATCACATTAACACAGAAATTTAGAAATGTTAGAACACTGGTTGAAAATTGCTATGACCCTTGGAAATGATGGCTTGAGAGTCCGGAATTTGTGATTCACATGACAGTCTTCTCCAGCCTCTTGTCTCTTTTGCTGTCTGTTCTATGGGACTAGTTATACCTTTTTTAGAAAACTGTTTTAAAGGTAGAATATAAAGCACTGGTTCATCGTAACTGTTCAACAGGTGATAGTTATGATGGCTTTTAGTTTCTGGAAATATTTTTAAATGAATGTTGTGATCACCAGATACCTTGCCCATCCATTGTTCGAGTTCATAAAATTAAGAAAATCTCAAAAAGTCAGCTCTTCCCTTATAAAATTGTCAAATCAATCCTTTATTGAGAGTTAACCAATAAGCACTTAGCTTCTTGACTAACTGTCTCCCAAATAACTGGATCAATGAACAAACCATACAGTATATCAGAATTTGGGACAGGAACCTAAAGTTCCCAGAGTAAAAGTGAAAGTATTAGTCAGTTGTGTCCTATTCTTTGCCACCTGATGGACTATCGCCCACCAGCCTCCTCTGTCCATGGAATTCTCCAGGCAAGAATACTGGAGTGGGTTCATTTCCTCCTCCAGGGGATCTTCCCAACCCAGGGGTTGAACCCAGGTCTCCTGCGTTGCAGGCAGATTCTTTACCGTCTGAGTCACCAGGGGAGCCCCCAAAACATGGATCGGAACTCAAGTAGTTGTCATTCAAACATACGCGTTCTGGAACCTCAGAGAGGTAGCCCCACGCTGTGCCTCTGGTGCGTGCCTGGTAAACTTTGGTTGTATATTGGACAGAGAACTAAGTGGCACCATTAGATTACAAGAAAGAGTTAATTAGCACCACTATTCTACACCAGCAGAAAGATTATTGTGTGGACTCCTCTCTTAATTACTTATTGATTTGAAGAATTTGTGACTAGAGGAGACTTAAGTTTATCTGTTTCCAATCTCTGCTTTTATAAATGAAGAAACAGAGGCCCTGGGGGTTAAATGACTTGGCCGCAGGTCGCAACTTAGTGACTGAGGTCGGCTTGGAAATCGGGGTAGATTTACTGAAAGCATGAAAGAAGAGAAAAAGCCCATCTTGTGGCCTTATACACTGTAGTGCCCTTGACTGGCAATTCTGAAAGCAGAGGTGGCATCATAAGTGGCAGAGAAAGGGGCAGTCTTCTAAAAAGAAGACTTGAAATGAAGGGAAAACCTCTTCCTTGCTCATTTTTGGTGGGGCCAGCAAGAACGTGAGTACCAAGCTTTGGCATCTACTCTGTGGCCTCTCAAGTGGAAAGTCAGCTTAACGAGCTCCAGATAGAGCCCCTTTCCAGAAGGGGTGGGGGTTCTTGCAGCTGGACCTCAAGGACAGCATGTTGAGTTCACCTGGGTAGATTTTCTATGTTGGCAGATATCGGTAATGAGGAGACACAGCCCTGCACTCCAGCTGTCTTCTCCAGACAGGAGAAGGTTAGCATCCACAATGGTTGGGACCTGTGACCCGGGAGAATGAGTAGGCTGGTCAGTGGGCAGAGGTCTAAAGGGCAGTCAGCCATCGAGAGGAAAAACTTGGATTCCCATCTCTAAGTGAAATGAATCTCCAGGATTACTACCATCTATCAATACCATTCATTCGTTCGGCAAATAACTGGTTGAGTTGTTTTAGGTGCTGGAGCTATCACTGTGAACAAACCAACAACTTCCCGTGTCTTCACAGAACTTATATTCTGGCAAGAGGAGACAATAAATCCTATGTCTCTCCTCTCCTACCTGCTTACCTTGAGATGCTACTTTCCGGGTTCTTATTCCTCACTCTTTCATAGCAAACAGCCAGGAGTTCAGCTCTATTCCAGTTTATTTCACCTTCTTCTGACCCTGGTAAGCTTTATCCTGTTAAGCCAGAAAGCTCAAATACTCTTGCTGAACCCTTTATTTGCCTGGCAGACCCTAAATAGGAAAGTTCTTGTATGTCTCTTTACATGTATAGGATGTCTCTGAGCGTCTTGGAATTTCCTTATGTCTCCACATCATTTTCAGATCCAGATTTTGTTAACACAAGTGTATCTCTGGATGTGGATTCAGAAGGAGTGCAGAAATCAAGATTTCCAATTGAGTTAAGTAACATATAGGATTTAGGTCAGACGGGGGAAGGGCATCTCAGGCTGAAGAACAGTGTGTCTCAAGGGCAAAGTGATGATGAAGAGAAAAAGTAAGCAGCACATTTAAAAAGATGACCCTGAATTTTAGACATGAAAATGACTGAGCACTTGTAATCAGAATGAAATCAGTAACTGCTGCTGATCATTGACCAGAGGCACAGAAATTAGTGTTGGAGTTGTTTTCTAGGGTCCTCAGTGAAGGATCTCTAAATGGCATGCCATTTTGGTAAAGTGAACTGAGATTTTGATTTATGGTGTTTTTTAGGGCAGGATGAAATGTTTCAGAGGTAGTAGGTGTTACCTGAAAATGACGTTTTATCTTTGAAACCTGAGTGGCAGTATACGTTTGTCCAGTTTAACGTGATAGAGAAATTTTAATCTTTCATGATACCAGTCCTGTTTCCTTTTTACCATTAAAAGAGTGATATAACCTCTGATTAGGTTCCCAGAAGGTTGAAATTGGATCACATACCCTTACGTTTTAAATGGAAATGTCTTGGAGCTTTATAATAGGAAATTTAAGCAGTGAAAAATTTTATTTTAAAAATAAGTTGTGAGGTATTTAATTAGGATGTTGTTGACATCACTTATTTAATTCTTTTATTTATTGTGTAGGTCTATTTAGCTTTGGGAAAGCTGTAGTTGCCTTGTTGTGACAGATGATATTTTCCAGAGATGGCTGCCACATATATCTCCGACCACCAGCTGGTCATGCAGTATGACTTCGGCACCTTTTGCATCGAGTGGTAGGGTCTGTGTCTTCTCGCTTTGAACTTGAGCTGAATTTATGATTGCCTTGACCGGTAGTTGGAGGTGATACCACGTGACTTCTGAAGCTGAGTCATAAACATGCCATGGCCTTCCACTTTATTCTTCTGGTGTGCTTACTCTTGGAATTCAGCCATCCTGAAGTAAGGAGGTGTGTAGGTATGTTGGTTGACTGCCCACGGTAAGGAGTTCTCTGATGACAGTGGTCTGCTGAATGAGCAAGTGGCTTTTCAGATGATTCCAGCATGCAGCCTGCTGCCCCATCAGCCGTTCAGCTACCCCTGGTTGATATTGATATGTGCAACAGAGACACTTGCTGCCCAGACTGTGGATTCATGAACAAAAATGGTTGTTGTAGTTTTAAGCTAAGTTTGGGGTGGTTTGAGATATTTTATTTCCCAGCAGTAGATAAGTAGAATACATGGTCAGCATACCTAGACTTAAGTCTTATTAGTCATACTACTACAAGATGGGTTGCTCACTTTACTTGCCCACACTAGAGAATAGTCTCTTGACCCCAGTAGCCAGATTAAGTCTGATCTAGTCGATAGATGATGAAATTTGAATGTTATTTTTTTAGTGTAATTTAGAGTGAGATTGGAGAAGGCAATGGCACCCCACTGCAGTACTCTTGCCTGGAAAATCCCATGGATGGAGGAGCCTGGTAGGCTGCAGTTCACCGGGTCGCTATGAGTCGGACATGACTGAGCGACTTCACTTTGACTTTTCACTTTCATGCATTGGAGAAGGAAAGGCAACCCACTCCAGTGTTCTTGCCTGGAGAATCCCAGGGATGGGGGAGCCTGGTGGGCTGCCGTCTGTGGGGTCGCACAGGGTTGGACACGACTGAAGTGACTTAACAGCAGCAGCAGCAGAGTGAGAGTTTCTACACAGCTCTATCACCTCCTTGTCATTGTTGTTCAGTTGCTAAATTGTGTCTGACTCTCTGTGACCCCGTGGACTGCAGTATACCAGGCTTCCCTGTCCTTCACCATCTCCTGGAGTGTGCTCATACTCATGTCCATTGTATTGGTGATACCGTCCAGCCATCTTATTCTCTGTCACCCCCTTCTCCCACCTTCAGTCTTTACGCACCAGCATCAGGGTCTTTTCCAATGAGTCAGTTCTTCCTATCAGATGGCCACAGTATTGGAGCTTCACCTTCAGCATTAGTCCTGCCAATGAATATTCAGGGTTAATTTCCTTTAGGATTGACTGGTTGGATCTCCTTGCTGTCCAAGGGACTCTGAAGAGTCTTCTCCAGCACCACATGTGGTTCAAAAGCATCAATACTTCGGTACTTAGTGTTCTTCAAAGTCCAGCTCTCAAATTTGTACATGGCTATTGGAAAAACAATAGTACCTCCTAGTTTATGGAAAAGTAACTTAGTTTCTTCATCCATAAATTGGGGATGATACTAAAACACTTAGCTCATAGAGATGTGAGGATTAAATGAATTGGTCCATGTAAAAGCACTTAGAACAAAACTTGGCGCATAGTAAGCACTCAATAAATGTTAGGTATTATTAGCATCATTTTAATTTGATGCTTTATGAACACAATTTGAGGATTTATTGAGAACAGTTGTACTCACTACATATTATGACTGTTTTATAGCTGTCTGCATGTTCTTAAGTGTGATATATTTTATATGCTACATAGTGGTTTTTTATATTGGTCTTAGGTAAGGAGCCCTGATAAGAGTGGGGACATAGAAATAATTTAAGTCCAGACTAAATTTTTCCTATGCTTTTGCATCTGCTGAGATGTCTGCTTTTTGCTGTAGGCTCATTATAACTGTGTTTTCTTCCTCTTTGCTTGTGCTCTTGAAATACAGTCCTTAAGTGCAGTCTTGATTTATCTGTGAATTTCTAAGTGTGGCTTTGCTTCTCGTGAGTTTGTTCTGCAAATTGCTGGCTGTGGTCATGTAATGCTGTAACTCTAGCCAGAACATCCCCATCTGTGTTTTCTTTGCTGTAATCGATGTCTTCTGTATGCTGCAAAGATAGGAGGTGGGTTTTAAATCTCCCTTGGTGGGAAGAAGTGCTTCCTGTTTGGAGTCTGATTTGGAAATAGACACCCCATTGTGCAGAAACAAAGACTCCAGGATGCTTCCAGGGTGGCATCCTTAAGTATACCCTGGACAGCAGTAGCCCAGGGCAATACTGTTTCATCTTTTTGTGTGCAATATGCTGTCAGTTACATTGATGATACTGGCTGGTGATGTATTAAGTATCGAATTTAATTGGCTACTTATTGGGCTTATATTTCTGATTTTCTTGTGAACTGTTTTGGAAATGTAGAAACAACTTCATCAAATTTGTATATCACATAAGGGGAGAGCTTTAACACTTTACATTGGTTTTATTGTTGAGTTACATTAAATAACTTTTTATGATCCAATTATTAAAATAATTACCTGCAAATTTATTTTCAAAACTTAATAGTAAACTAAAAATACTGCTAAGAGTTAATTATTTAAACATATCTATTTATTGTCAGTAATTTTATTCGTGGTCTTGACATTAAATGTTAATAATATTTTAGAGTTAAAAAAATAACAATAACAATATGCTTTGTTTTTATTTTATGTTTTTTGAGAACAAAGCAGCTCAACACACCTGTCTGGGTGGAAAGGGAGGCTGTCATTAGCCTCCAATTTTATAGAGAAAATTGAACAGCCAGCCAAAGCTGAAAATGATTAAATTAGTTAGAATTTCATTTCATTCTAAAGAACAGCACTCAAGAATGTTTCTTTTTCTTTTGCCACAAAATGTCAAGAGGAAAGCATTCCAGAGTTGGTATGACAGCTCCATGATGCATTAAGGGCCTGGATTTCCCCTCTCTTCCTTCTCTACCTTTCTTAGGTTTTGTAGGTTTTGTATTCGTGGTTACAAGATAATGGCTCCAATTTCAGGTATCATCTACATTCCAGGAAGAATGAAGGGACAAAGTCAAGTGTCAGAAACTCATGACTGCTGAGTTCATCCCTTTTTATCAGGAAAATAGTGGCTTTACCTGTAGTCCCATTCCCTGGACTTCTTCTTACATGTCATAGGTCATATAGCCCATACCAACTTCAAAGAAATGGTGTTAGTTATCTGTCATTGCACAGAAAATTATCCTGTTTTAAAAGCTGAAATCACAAACATTTGTTATTGTTTCTGTGGGTCAGGATGGAGCTGGAACTAGAATCCAGTTTTCCCAAAGGTAAAAGGAGTGCCTCCCCCCAAAATAACACAGTGCAGCCCAGACATGTGAATTCTAAGATTGAGAGTTAGGAAAACTGAAATCTGGGCCCTTTGCTTCCTTATTTGGAAGTTATCCTCTTTATGAATAGGCTATCTCACCATCTAGACAAATGGAAAGGACTTGCATATGGCAGAACAGAGTCCTTTCTGCAAATATGCTGTTAGAATATCTTTACCAACTGAAGTATGTGCTTCCTTTATCTTTGAAAAGTTATAGTTTTTTTTTTTGTTTGTTTGTTTATCCTTTTAAATAGAGTCTTTATCATCTTACCTCTAACCAAAGACAAATTATCTTAGGACCTTGCAGCAAAGCTACATTTTTCTTTTCTGCTTTTTAACCTTAAATCTAAGTTATAGGTTTTGTAATAGATAGTAACTGATTCTTGAGGGGAAATTCCTTTATGTCATTTTCAGTGAATTGAATAATCAATCTGTGTCTAGAATTCAGCATATTATTATTGTCAAATCACTAGCCTACAACTATGGCCATTATCTATTTATCCAGATATTCACTCAGCAAATGTATTTTGAGGGCCTGCTTTATGCAAAACACCAAGAAGGTTGTAGTGGGAAAGACAAACCTAAAACGTGGCTTTGGCATCAAGGAATTTATACTGCAAAAAAGGAAGTAACACATGAACACAAACAATTGTAATGGAGGGTGGTTTCTGATAAACATCATGCCGCTGCTGCTGCTGCTAAGTCACTTCAGTCGTGTCCGACTCTGTGCGACCCCATAAAGGGAAGCTCACTAGGCTCCGCCGTCCCTGGGATTCTCCAGGCAAGAACTCTGGAGTGGGTTGCCATTTCCTTCTCCAGTGCATGAGAGTGAAAAGTGAAAGTGAAGTCGCTCAGGCGTGTCCGACTCTTCTCGACCCCATGGACCACAGCTTACCAGGCTCCTCTGTCCATGGGATTTTCCAGGCAAGAGTACTGGAGTGGCGTGCCATTGGCTTCTCCGGATAGACATCTTAAGAAGTGCTAAATGTTAAGGGGATTTAGAGAGAGGACAGAACCACTTGCAGCTTGTGGATCTTTGGGAAAGCCACTCTAGTCATGGCCAACTTCTGATTAAGTATTATGCACATTAAGCACGTGAAAGGAAGACTTGATGACATTGTCACCTTCTCTGCGGAAGCACTTGGTTGACATAAATAGGAGCTTTGTTTACTATAATTCAATTGGAATAGAAGGCCTTTTAAATCAAAATACTTAACCTCTCTGCCCTAGAAAACTGTCAGAAACAGCACATTTGAGGGAGAATTGAGCTCTGCTGTGTATGGGTCCTTTACATTGCCTAGTGGGGATTTGGCCAATGCCCAAAACAGGGTAATGGAGAGCGAGGCAGGAAGAATGGAAGAAGATGAAAGGTACCAAGCAGAAACAGTGGCTTGGATAAGCTGAATAGTCAAAACTGCATCCGTGCCAGAGACGCTATTGCATGCCGGCAAGGAAATGTGCTGGAGTGGACTGCCATGCTTTTCAAACTGCGGTTCTCCTGCTTTTAATTATGTGACCTTGGACAAGTGAACTCCTTCTTGTCTGAGTTCCCTCATTTATATAATGAGGATAATAATGCTTTTGTTTCCTAGGGGAGGTAACGCGTATGATGAGAAGAGGGCCTGCTCCACGGTCACTACCCAGGATATGTTAGTTGTGATTGAAGTGTGGTGAATTTCCAGAATGCTCATCACTCCAGTTCAAATAGAAGTACAAGATAATTTTTCAAAAGCAAATAGATGAACTATTTTTAGTGTTCCCTCTCATCAGAGAGAACTGAGAATTGAGCAAATCTAGTGGATGATACAAGATGGTGACTGTCACTCAGCCTGATCAGTTTCCTTGGGTTGCCCCAACAATGCACCATAAACTGGGGGGCTTAAAACAACGTAAATTTATCCTCAGAGTTCAGGGCGGACTGAAAGTCCAAAATCAAGGGACAGGAGGGCCCTTGTCCCTCTGAGACGCTGGGTGGCATCCTTTTTTGCCTAGTCCTAACTTCCATGTTGGGCTTCGATCCTTGTCTTTCTTGGCTTACTACTCCTTGCCTCTGTATCCCGTGGAGCTATCTCCTGTGTCTCTGTTTTCACAGGGCTCTTTTCTCTTATAAGGACACCTCTCATATTGGGTTAAGTGAAGTGAAGTGAAAGTCGCTCAGTCATGTCCAGCTCTTTGAGACCCCATGGACTTTACAGTCCATGGAATTCTCCAGGCCAGAATACTGGAGTGGGTAGCCTTTCCCTTCTCCAGGGAATCTTCCCTGCCCAGGGATTGAACCCAGGTCTCCTGCATTGCAGGCGGATTCTTTACCAACTGAGCCGCAAGGGGAGCCCAAGAATACTGGAGTGGGTAGCCTATCTCTTTTCCAGCGGATCTTCCCAACCCAGAAATCGAACCCGAGTCTCCTGCATTGCAGGCGATTCTTTCCCAACTGAGCTATCAGGGCTTGCCCTAATGACTTCCCCTTAATTTGATTACATCTGCAAAGACCCCATTTCCAAATAGGTCATATTCGCAGGTCACATTTTAAATAAGGTCACATTCACATTCATAGGGACAGGACCATATCCTCCGGGGAGTTACAGTTCGGCTGATAGCGGTATCTCTCAAGACTGAGATTTGAAACCTTGGGAGGCGTTGCGAGATGTTTGGATGCGCTGGTGAAGACGGAAGCTGGAGAGTTCTGGCTGACCTTTCCTGCTGGTTGGTGTGGGCTGTTGCCGTGTAAACCACGTTACACTCCTGAGTCCACTCATGGGGTTTCTTTCCGCCTTCCCCAAATGTATGAGTTCACACACACACAAAGCAAAAGTAACTCCAGAATTACCCAGTGGTAATCCTGGTACCCAGTGCCAGATGACAAGTCATTATTTTGTTTTGCTCTTTTTCTTTTTAATAGAAGAGAGGCTTTATGGTTTGGGGGATGTTGTGTGAATCCTCAGATGGGATCATGGGAATCAAAATGTTTGAGATTTATTGCTGTTTAGGGAGAGCAGTGCATTTTCTCTTTTATTCTTGGGAAGAGTCACACATGGGATCCCAGCAGGTTTAGCAAATCGTATATCCCGGGGCGGCCACCCAGATGGCGTAAAGCTCCTGACCCAGCACAGAGGGCGGAGGCGTGCTGCCCAAGGCCCCGAGCCTGGCTGGCCTCCGCAGCTCAAGCTGTGGCCATGTCACGGTCCACCACTTTGCCATTTGTCCCCGTGGATCCTGAAAGCTGCAGATAAAATTTTCAAAGGCTTAGCTGCCTGTAATTTAAAAATGAACTTGGTTAGAAGTTGGATCTAGTAAGAGAAAATGAAAATGTCATTGCACAAGAGAAAAATGAACGAGCCAGTGGAAATGCGGCAGTTTTTACAAGCATTTTTTTTTCTTTAGTTGTTTTCGTTTACGTTTTATCTTCGCTTTTGAGGCAGAGAGTTCTCTTTTTGGCTTTAATCTAGTAGTCTTTAAAGTTTTGGGGGGAAAATAGAAAACAGCTGGTCTGAGACAGATGAAGGAAATGCTGAAGTTTGCACAAGGACATGGTATCTCATACGGTAGCATTGCCTCCTTGGGAAAATTAGGACCAGTTTGGAGCTGTTGACATAATTGCCCAAAGACAGAGGCTTATGGGGAAGAGAAGAATCAGTTTCAGGTTATACAGTCTAGAATAGGCAAATCAAAATTACCTAATTTTGATATACCTGCACTGACTTGATCTACAATCAAAATAGTTTATTTCTGTAGAAGTGCTTTTAAGTCAAACTTTAAAATATTTTAGAGTATAGTACTTTATTATTGCCTTTTTCAGTATAATAAAAAGAAGATGCTTTCTTGTTTGTGTGAATATGTACTCTACCAGATGAGAAAATGCTCCTAACACCACCTGCTTCTTGGGTTGAATCTGTATATTAACTCCTGCTGAGATAATTTCTGGATTTGGAATTAAAGTCTAAAATGGAACTCTTTATTAAAAGAAGAGTGCCAACTCGAACTAACTATAGTGACTGAGGAAGGCATTCATTAATGACTTATTTTAAAACTGAGTGTTTGGGCTATTATTGTTATGTACAGCAACATAATTATGAGAAAAAAGAAGCCAGATACAAAGATGTGTTTATTGGGTAATTCCCACTATGTTCAGATATAGGCAAAACTCATCTCTGGTGTTAAAGGTCAGAATAGAGGTGAACTCTGGGGAGTATAGTGACCTGTAATGAGCTCAGCAGGGCTTCTTAGCTGCCAGCACTACTCTGCTTCATAACCTGGGAATTGATGAGCTGAAGGATGCATTTTGTGAAAATTCATCAAGCTATATACTTAATCACGTGTGTTCTTTTCTGCCGTATTCCTTTTATATTTTATTTATTTAAAAAATTTTTATTTTTTGGTCACACCACGCAGCATGTGGGATCTTAGTTCCCAGACTATGGATTGGACCCCATGCTCTGCATTGGAAGCGTGGAGTCTTAACAACTGGACTGCCGGAGAAGTCCCTATTTTACATTTTTAAAAATCGGAAAGATATGTTAGAGAGCTTAATGGACATTGAGAACTCTTACAATAATTTTACCCTGAAAAATTTAAATTTTGTAGGCTTGCTGATATATCTTGATGAAAATCTGACCCAATCTTGAACATGACAGACTCTAATGTCTATATTTTGTTTTTTCATAATTGCACCAAAATTGAGGAATCTTTCTCTGGGAGCTGCCTATTGATATACCTTGTAATTAGCAACCTACTTCTGTTTCTGAAAAAGAAAGCAGTGTCAATTGGTACTTTCAATCATATAAGTGTGTTAAAATTAGCTACAATTTATATTCAGTGGGGTCACAATTAGCTACAATTTATATTCAGTTCAGTACATAGAATTTATTTTTCAAATTTCTCACTAGCTTCCAGGGTTCATAAACTTGAATGTATGTATGTGAGTTTTAAAAATCTAAGGACTGGACAAAAGAGAAAAACTAAGAATATGGAGGTGGTATAGAAGAGTTCAATAAAAGCAAGGCTAAGTGAAAATAATGAAGACACAGATCTTCAGATGTTCATTTAAAAGCAAGAAAATGAAACTTTTTTTTTTCTTGGCCAGATGTATGACACATTTAGTGAGGCATTTGTATTTGACTCCTATTTATTTTGAATGGACTTAGGTGTTTAAACTGCAGAAAGAAGTGGTGATGGTGGTGTAAGGAGTTTAGATTTTGTTTAAATGTTGCTCATTTAAAATATTTTGGTGAGTGCTAGGTTAGGGATATGAAATAGAAAATATAACTTGTAATGTAGTATAATTATAAGTCTTCCCATTAAGAACTTCTCCTACTTATTAATAATGAATTACCTAGTTGGAGAAATAAGGCATTTAGAGGTAAAGTGTTTAAATGATATGTATTGGATAGGCCAACAAGTTCTTTCAGGTTTCTCCATATGATGTTACGGAAAGTCTGAATGAACTTTTTGGCCAACTCAATATATGTGAGATAAATGGTGTAAATACATAGAGTAACAGTAGTTGACACTTAATGATTAATTGTGTGCCAGTCAAGTGACAAAGACAAACCTTCTAACAGAAAAATGGCAAAGGACTAGACCCTAAGGTAACCTGTAAGGAAAGATTTACAAATGGGGAATATGCATATATTAATAGAAATAAATAAGTTCAACATCCCTCATAACTAAAGAGTCTTAAATATTCATCTCTCAGATTGGCCGCATTTAGAAAGAATGATAATAGCTGATATTAACACAATTTTAAGGAAACCTGGAGTGTCAGCTGGTATAATCTTTCCAGTGGGAAATTGATCAGTCTGTATCAAAATTTACAATGTACATACTCTGTGACCCGGGACAGATAGAGGCTTTGTAGAGCCTGAGGCTTGTACATTGGGTCAAGGGGAGAGGGGGCCCTTTAAAAAGAAGGGTTCTAAAGTTATGAATACAGCATTGGGTATGAAAGTAAACAGTTTTAACGAGAAAGAAATCACAACTAATTTTTGTAAAGTTGCTGAATACCAAAACATCACAAAATTCATCACTAAGTGGCAAACTTGAGTCAGTCTGATTCTTAGACTTGGCTTATGACAGCTTTGCTTGGACTGCCTCAGAATTCATCACCATATAATGACTGTTGACTATTAAAAACCAAAAGGTATTTGCAACTTCTCTTCTCCTCTCCTGCTAGCGCCCTGATCTAAACGTCCATCTTGTCTCTCCTAGACCACTGAAATAGCTTTCTAACTGGTCTCTGCATTTCACCCTTGAATGGAATTTATGTGTTATGTTTATTAACATTTTTAGTAATGAGCTTCCTGACATTCTTCTATAATAATTTATTTCTCTATTATGTTGTTTACTCTTTGATTGTCTTTTCAGATGACAATGGTTTTGTATTTTCTACAAAGGCATAGGAAAGATAATTAAGTCTTCTAGAATGGTAGATGAAAATTTCTCGTTATTAATAGTTAGGATGCATAGAATGTGAAAGTTCACATGCACACATGCATGCTGTTTGTAATACTGCTCTGGGTTTTTTGTACTTATGATTGAATATACTCCATTATTGAGTATATTCTCAACAGGAAATTGCTTCTATTTAGCCTAGGCACTGAAAATGGAATCGAATACTTTGCTGATTTTAGATGCCTGATGATTGAAATAATTTTCTACAGACTAGCTCCTGGCACTGTAACTTTCAAGTCTTGTTCCTTCTCTGTTATCCACATACTTCTAGGCTTGACTAGAGGCATTCTCATCATGATACGTGACCTTCGGACCTAGAGGATGAGTTGGAATGATGGGCAGGAGGAATATTCCTCGCCATTTCTTGTTTGGAATAGCTGTCACTAATTGTCTTTGGAGGTGACCTCAAAGTCCACATGTAAACACCACTGAACAAAACTGAAATATAATTCCCAACTCAGTTTGCCCTTATTGGATTCTGAAAATGCCAGTGGCTACGAGATAGCCACTCAGTATGAGGGGCGACTTGGTGAAAGGGAAAATGGGAAAGTTGAAGGCAACAGCAGTCATAACAGATGCAGTTCAAGTATCTTATATTTACAAATTTTACAAAACCATATGGCCATGTGAACATGTTTTGATGACCCTTCTCATGTCTTGGAAGAAGCTATAGCGAATGAGAACCCCCGATGATTAAGTTTTATTAGGCACTTAATATATATGCCTTTCTTTATGACTAGCAATTGTACTTCCAAGAATTTATCCTAAGACAAGTGTGTAATAAAAATCAATAAGAGCAAACATTTGTTGAGTGCTTACCATGTGCCAGACACCCTGCTAAGGCTTCATTTTGATTTTTTTATAATGAGTATTTTGATTATTTTATAACAAAAGCTGTATTTCTATTTTTTTAAAAAATTCCAGAGAATAATGCTAGTTTAAATGAGGGTGTGAATTTAGACAATGTTGAAATTATGGTCATTTTTACATACCTTTTCACTCCATCCTGTGTATGAACCTGTTCAGTAAATTTAAAAACTAATTTCTTATTGAATGCTCGTGAAGGTTCTATATATTCAAATCCCTGCCTTCATGAAGCTTACATTTTAGATGAAGGTCTAGATAAATAAGTCAACAAATTCAAATGAATTAAGTAAAATGTGGTGTACATTAGATACTTGTTAAGTTTTAGGGAAAAATAATACAGCAGACAAGGAGATACAAATGCAGGTGTGTTAGGAGAAGGGGTTGAGATTTAAACGGGTCACGTGTAGAAAAGGTGTCATTTGAGTAAAGATCTGAGGGACTTAGGTAACTTTGTGGGGCACAGTCAGGATCTTAGCTTTTTTTTCTTTTTCTGAGTATGAAGTATTTGTGGCATGTTGGAGAGTAACCTGACTTAAGTTTTAAAAGTATCTTTCTGGAGGGAATTCGACTCCATGCTCTGTGGTTACCTAAATGGGAAGGAAATCCAAAAGCAGAGGGGATATATGTACACGCATAGCTGATTCACCTTGCTCTACAGTGGAAACTATTAGGGGCTTCCCAGATGGCGCTTGGAGAAGGAAATGGCAACCTACTCTCATATTCTTGCCTGGAGAATTCCATGGACAGAGAAGTCTGATGGACTATAGTCCATGGAGTCACAGAGAGTTGGCCATGACTGAGTGGCGTTCACTTCAGTGGTGCTAGTGGTAAAGCATCTGCCTGCCCAAGCTGGAGACATAAGGGACACAGGGTCCATCCCTGGGTGGGGAAGATTTCCCGGAGGAGGGCACCGCAACCCACTCCAGTATTCTTGCCTGGAGAATTCCCATGGACAGAAGAACCTGGGGAGCTATGGTCTACAGGGTCGCAAAGAATCGGACATGACTAAAGTGACTTAGCAGGCAGTCAGGCAAGCAGAAACTGTTAGGAACACAACACTGTAAAGCAACTATACCCCAGTAAAAATTATAAAAATAAAAATACCCCGTAAACAAACAAACAAAAAAAGTGCTCTCCTTTCCTCGCCGTGTGGGGACTTGCATGTGACTCTTCATGGTTGCAAACCCCTAATTGCAATTCTCCACTGATTTTGAGTGATCCCATCTTTACTGGAGAAATTTTTTTTAAAAAGGAATAACAGTATCTTTCTAGCTTTCGGGTTGAGAATAAAGAGAGGTCAAGAGTGGTATAGAGTGATGGGCTAGTGAACATTCTAGTGATATGATTGGGGAGTCCTGGGCCTGTGATCCAGGGAGGCAGTGTTGTAGGGGGTGAGAGGGTTCTGCGTTTGCTCTTCACTAGTTTAACAGACATCTGAGTGGAGGATTCAAAGACAGTCACAGCAGAGTTCTTAAGAGCCAACTCCAGACTCCAGTGGTCAGACTGACTCCAGCTTCTGCCACTCAAGATGATCTGGGGGGACTTTTGTGCATACATCATGGTGATTTCTTTCTTTAGAACTGAAAAGACAAAAATAAATGTTCTAAAGTTTGTGCAGCAAGATCTAATTTCAAGGAGATAAATTGACATCTTTCTTGCTCTGTCTTCTAGTCAGCTGTTACTAAAAAGTAACCTTTAAATATATAATGTTCCTAGAAATGGTGGCACATAGTATATGCTCAGTTATTTATTGAATGAATCAGGAACTAGGTCTCACCATAGATGTACATTATATATGTGGTAAGATTGTATTTCAATTTATTTGGCAAGATTAGATTATTGAATAAAATCTGGGAAAATGGAAAAATAATAAAACAAGAAGTAACCTTATAGATAATGTCAGGATGGGGTTTTCTTTTTCGCTTGTTCATTTAGAATTTTTATATTGTAATCACTGCAATTGCTTATTTAATATTTTAAAAAGAGAGAAAAGGAAATGAAGAGAAGGGAGAAAGAAAGTATTCCTCCAAAGCCTGGAATCTAGGGAAACTGTGGACTTTAATATTCAATATGCCAAAGGGTCTCCTTATATAATTTTAAAGCCTGGATTAAATTCAGATGCTAGTAAAGAGAATTGCAGCTGTTCAGGTAGATGATGTACTTTTACTTGATATATCCTTATGGTAAGAAGCAATATCTACCTACAAAGTTATTTTAGTGTTACATTACATTTCATCTTTTATGAATGGCATTGGAATGGAATTGCTATTTAAGGTAACAGGATAGCTTTCCTGGAGTTCTTCAAAAATAGGATAAACACTGGCATAGCTGTGATGTTTTGATATAGGCCAATAGAGGTCAGATTACTTTGACAGACTAGAGGTCCTTTGATTTAGTAAGGTGAATTCATTCAGAATTCAGAAATCTTTTCAAAATACAGCTTTCTATATGGAGGCAGCAGGATCTGAACCAAGGGAATTACAGATGACTTTAACAGGCTGGAAGAAGGTTTTTGAAGTGTGTTTTCCTTTTTAAAAAAGTTGTCTTGTCAGTCAAAATTTAGAAAGTATCCTAAGACTCTGAACAAGCTAGATGGTGTCTGTGTGGGTTTTTTTTCGGCGGGTGGTGGGGAAGGGAGTGTTAAAGAATGCTTTTTTTAAAAAAGTACTTTTAACCATAGTTCTCCTGAAAATAACATAGTTTTACATGACACATAGATTTATAAAAGTAACATGTTACCATGTTTATAGAAGAAGAATGATGGGCTGTGTTTTAGAAAAAAATTGAAGCAACTTTTGTGTGAAAACTCCTAGGTGGTATTAAAATAGAAATAGGACTGGGCACCAGAGGGGTCCTGAGGTCTGCTTTCATCTCAAGCTTTAAGAGTTTTGTGATATGTTTGAGCTACCTTTAATAGTATCATTGTGTCCCATTTTCTTTTATCTTCCTTTCCTACCCCAGCCCCTGTTGAGGGGGTCAGGGATTTCTTTAAGAATCTGAAGGCAGCTAGGAAACTGTCCTATCAAAAAAGCACATGTATACATAAGACATTTATATGTAAATTCAGGTGGTGTTTCATGGTTTCTGGAAACCATCTGTAGACCTTAGCTGACTGTGAGTGAATTAGAATGTGTCAGTAAGAACATGGGATGATACTCAGCAGAAACTAGCACAGCATTGTAAAGCAATTATACTCCAATTTTAAAAAAAGAAAAGAGCATGGAAGCTATAAGATATGCCATGTGAACAATGGTTAGAGCACCTCAGGGTGATTAGAGAATGAAAACTCAGGAAACAGGTCCATGATGAACTATCACACATATGTGTGGAGCTGTCAAATGGAAGAAATAAGCTTATCCTGGAATGCTTTAAGGTAGGTGATCCAATACTGTAGCTGCTGGCCACATGTGGCTCTTTCAAATAAAATAAAATAACATTCAGTTCTCCCGTCGTAGTGGCCACATTCCAGTTGCCAGTGAATTGAGCAGATACAGAATATTTTATTATTGCAGAAAGTTCTGTTGGACAGAACGGCTCCAGAGTTTTAAACTTTGAACAGAGCAGATTATGGAAAGGCAGATTTCACCTTGTTATGAGCAAAAGCCTTTGGTCGATGTAACTGTCCAATGCCTGTTCTGTTGAGTTGGCTGCCACAGAGAGGAGTGAGCTTCCTGCAGTGATGGACTCATCCAGAGACTGGACTCCTCCCTATTTGGATTGACATAGAAGACATTCCCACACAGAACTGTAGGGTACTTAAATGGGAAGAGGACTCAGTGAATCGACATTTTTTTGAAAACTAAGGATGAAGACGTACTCAGAGCCAAGCGATGTTGCCCAAGGATATGTGACTGTTCAGTGGCAGAACCTCGGTGTCTATATGAATGCTAGACAGTATTTTTTTTCTGTTCCACTCACTGTCTAATGTTTTAATACAAGATTCTCGTGGTTGTTGTTGAACAACACATTTCTGAGTCTGGTGTCAGCCAGTTTTTCTGCTGTTCTTTCGTGCTACTCCGCAGCCAAGCTGCAGTGGAACATGTTACTGTATTATATTGTGTTAGCTGCATTGGAACATGATATTCTCATTACTGCTCCAACTCTTTCCTATAGCTGTGCCCTTTATCAAAGTGACACTTCTTCAAAACCTTAATGCTACATATTTTCTATCTTCTGCTCAAGCCCCAGAATGCTTCAACTCACAGAGTTCCTTTTCTTTGCTGAACTACCTTATTACAGTGGCCTCCAACATATAATCTGTATGCCTATTACCTTTTATTTTGTCAGGGTGATTAGCTTCTTAAAGGCTGAGGTTACAGTGTTCGTGTGTATATCCTTTTTCTGTCTTTCTTGCTAGAATATAAGTTTTGTGAAGGCAGGGACCATAGCTGTCATCTTCATCACTCTATGCCTGCTGTCCAGCCCATAACCTAGCATCATAATAAATGCTTAATAAATGTCATGGAATGAATGAATTTTTATCTTTCAAAGTCTCTGGTCCTATGTTTTGAGTTCTCAGATGCTTTCTGTTCTCTATGAAAATAAATTTTAAAATATGAGCATGAAAAGACAACATAAGGAGTTTGGAAGTCTTTGCTTCTATCCTTACAATAAACAAAACATGAACAAACTGAAAGTCAGTGATTTTTTCCTTTGCCCCATCAGCAGTTGCAAGGCAAATACCACCCCAAAATTGGGAGCAGCACGTTCATCTGACAGTCACAGCTAAGATTTGGTTGCCTGCAGCTGAAGCAGGCAACTGGAGGAATTGCTTAAATAGTAGTTTTGCTGAGTTATAGGAGCTAAATGTAGTTCAGCTTTACACTGAGAAACTCCTCAGCACAACAGTTTTAGAGGGGGTCTCATACTTGGATTTCGCCTCTAAAACCCCATCAGGGTCTCATGGTGAAGAGTCAAGAAAGATACTTTGAAAGATACTTTGCTTTTTCTGGCAAGAGGAGGAGAAAAGTAACTGCTATGAAATACTCTCAGAACATTCTCTGTAATAAAGGTCTACTCTCCAGGGGAAGTGACTTTAGCAGAGTCTTACACCACCTAGGGAAAGGACATTTTCTGACTCAGGCCCTCCCTAGCTGTTCTGTATCACCTAAGGCAGGAGGGAAAAATCTAAGAAACACTGGTAAAGGTCACAGCACGGCAACCCATGCCTACCAGATGACTGGGGTTTAATCATACAATTCTAGACTGCTTCCCCTTTCCCAGTCTATACTGCAGCCCCAGGGTTCCCCTGTAATAACAATACATGACAGCTGAAAGAGCTGTGGGATGCAGGCTCGACCCAAGGCGTGCTTCTTAGGAAAGCCTGAAGATAACAGGAAAGACTAAATAAGGATACAGGAGAAAATTGAAGCTTCTGGCACCTATATCTACAACGAGCAGTAAACAAAGCCCAACTCCTAGCCAGCTTCATATAATACCTCACCCTGAGTTCTGTTTACCTTAATTCCTGTTATCCCATATATGATGCCTGGCTTTCAGCAGAATATTACAAGATATGCTAAAAGGCAAGGAAACACACAGTCCAAAGAAACCAAGCAAAGCATCAGAACCAGACTCAGGTATGATGCAGGGTTTGGAATGATGAGACAAGAAATTTAAAATGACCATGATTCATACATTAAGGACTCTAACAGAAAAGGTAGATAACATACAGGACAAGTGGGAAATGTTTGTTAACAAATGAAAATGTAAGGAAGAATCAAGAGGAAATGCCTGAAATCAGAAATGCAGTCACAGAAATCAGGAATACTTGTGATGAGCTCATCAGTAGACTGGACATGGCTGGAGAAAGTCTCAGTGAGTTTGGAGATAAGTCAGAAGAAGCTTCTCAAACTGAAAGGCAAAGGGAAAATATAATGAAAAAAGAGCATCCAATGACAATTTCTGAAAGTAAAACCTTTGTGTAATTGGAATTTTACAAGGAGACCAAAAAAATGGAACAATGGCAATATTTGAAGTAATAATGACTAATAACTTTCTAAAATTAAGGACAGGCACCTCACCTCAAAAAGGGCCCAACAATCATCAAGCAGTATAAATACCAAAAATCTATGGGACTTCCCTGGTAGTTCAGTGGTCAAGACTTTGCATTTCCACAGCAGGGGGCATGCGTTCAATCCCTGGTAGGAAACTAAGATCCTGCTTGCTGTTCATTGTGGCCAAAAAACTAAAAAAGAAAACAAAACCAAAAATCTGTATACTTAGATATATGATATTCAAACTGTAGGAAACTAAAGCAAAGAGAAAATCTTGAAAGAAATCATAGGGGTGAGTTGAGTCAGGGGGAACCTTACCTATTAGAAGAATAAGAATTACAGAAGACTTCTTATCAGAAACCATGCCAGTGGAGTGAAATATTTAAAGTATTGAAAGAAAAAAAAGTCAGTTTTAAATTCTGTATCCAGAGAAATTGACCTTCAAAAGTAGAGGATAAATAAAGGCTTTCTCAGGCAGCAAAACTGAGGGAATTTATTACCAGAAGCCCAGCTCTTTATGAAAATAAGTTCTTCAGAAGAAAAGAAAATAAAGTTTAGAAACTTGGATTTGCTTAAGGAAAATGTGTCAGAGGAGAAGTAAATAAAGGTAAAAATAAAATATTTGGTTTTCTAATTGTTCTAAAGGAAAATTATTTGTTTAAATGCATACTGGTAATAATGTATTTGATGATTGCAGCATGTGGATAAGTGAAATGAATGACCACAATGTCCTCTAAGAGATAGAAAGGATTAAATGGCAATCTGGCTGACTCTCAGTATCTGTGGACGCAGCCCCCAAAGTCACGGAGGGCCAACTGCACTACACCGTTTTATATAAGGGACTTGAGCATCCGTGGATTTTGCACAGAGGTCCTGGAACTGATCCCTTGTGGACACTGAGGGATAACTGTACTCTGTTATAAAGTATTAAGCACTACACATGAAGTGGTGTAATGTTGCTTGAAGGGGGTTTGGATTAGCTTGAAATGCATATTGCAAGTTCTAGGCAACCACTAAAAAGATTTTAAGAAGCAGAATTGATACACTCAGTGAGAAGATAAAATATCATATAAGATGCTCAATTAAAATAACAGAAGGCAGAATAAGGGAAAAAAGAGGAAAGCAAACAGTAAACAATTATAAACATAGTAGATATTGATCCAGCCATATTAAAAATAAATTTAAATATGAGTGGTTTAAATATATCTAGTAACCAATTAAGAGATTATCAGTGGTGGCAGTTTAGTCACTAAATCGTGTCTGACTCTTCCAACACCATGGACTGTAGCCTGCCAGGTTTCTCTGTCCGTGGGATTCTCCAGGCAGGAGTACTGGAGTGGGTTGCCATTTCCTTCTCCAGGGGATCTTCCTGACCCAGGGATCGAACCAGGGTCTCCTGCATTGCTGACGGATTCTTTACCAACTGAGCCACCATGGAAGGCGGAGTAGATTTTAAAAAATAGACGTTACTCTCTGTGGTCTACAAGGAACCCACTTTTAATATAAAGCCTCAAGTTAAAGTTAAAGGATGGAGAAAGATATACTGTGTTAACACTAATCAAAAGAAAGAACTACTGTCTTAATTTCAGACAGAGAAGACTTCAGTACAAAGAGAATTATCTGGGATAAAGAAAGACATTCAAGAATGATAAAAGTGTTAATCCTCCAGGGAGACATAACAATCTTAAACATCTGTGCACCTAATAACAGAGCATCAAATACCTGAGACAAAAACTGATGGGACTGCAAAGAGAAATATAATAGATAATTCACTATTGTAGCTGTAGACTTCAGCAACCTGTTTTAGTAGTTGGTAGATCAGAGAGTCAAAAGTTAGTAAGGCAATAGTTGACTTGAGCAGCACTGTCAATCAACTTAATCTAACTGTCATATGGCGTACTACATCCAACAAGAACAGAATCCATGTTCTTCTCAAGCTTGCATGGAGCATTCACCAAAATGGATCACATTCTGAGCCATAAAGTACATCTTAACACATGAGATAAGTAGAAGCCTTATGAAGTGTGTAATGAGAATTAAACTAGGAATCAGTAATAGAAAGATATTTGAAAATCCCAACATATTTGGAGATTAAACAATACTCATAAATAGCACCTGGATTGAATAATTCACTACATAAATTTTAAAATATTTTCAACAAACTGAAAGTGAACATACAACTTGCCAAAAATTATAGGATGCAGCCAAAGCAGTACTTAAAGGAAAATTCAAAGTCTTAAGTGTATATATTAGAAAAGAAACAACAAAACAGCAAAGACATCTTTCAGTCAGTAGATGCATAAGCAAATGGTGGCATAGCCATATAAAAAATAAGTAAATGGGAGAGAAGAAGACTCTCTCATCTGCACAATTCTAAATATTGATGTTGCTACTTTGCCCTTGAGGAGGTGGGGCATAACTCTCCACTTCTTAAGTGAGGGCTGTGTGAAGTGACTTTGTTCTAAAAAGTACAATATGGAAAGGATGAAAAGGTTAACTTTATGGTTGGTTTGGTTGGTTTAATCACTAAGTGGTGTTCGACTCTTGTGACCCCATGGACTGTAGCCTGCCAGGCTGTTCTATCCATGGGATTCTCCAGGCAAGAACACTGGAGGGGGTTGCCATTTCCTTTGTTTATATTACAAATATACTTCAGCCAGGTGATCAAGATTGATAGCATCAGGAATAAGTGGTGTTGATATTAAATATATACTCTTTATAGGATGTCGTGAAAGTGGCATTTTACTTCTGTGGTCTTCATTCCCCCACCCCACAAACCTAGTCTAATCATCAGACCAATCTGAATTGAAGGACAGCATACAAAAGTGAGTACTCTTCAAAACAAGAGAGTTCGGGACTTGCCTGGGGTCCAGTGGTTAAGAATCCATCTTCCGATGCAGGGAATGCAAGTTCAATCCCTGATCAGGGAACTAAGATCCCACAAGCCCCAGGACAACTGAGCCCACTTTCCAAAACTAGGAAGACGCTTACGTGCTGCAACGGAAAGATCTCATCTGCCGCAACTAAGACCCGATGCAGCCAAAAATAAATAAATAAATATATATTTTTAAAAAATAAACAAGGAAAGTTTAAGAAATTGTTAGAGCTGAGGGGAACCTAGGGAAACATGACAACTACATGAAACGTGTTCTCTTGCCTGGAACCCTGAAATAGAAAAGGATGCTAGTTAAAAACAAAGGGAATTTAAGTAAAGTAGGGACTTCAGCTACTGGCTGCAGTCACCATCTGCACTGATTTTGGAGCCCCCGAAAATAAAGTCAGCCACTGTTTCCACTGTTTTCCCATTTATTTGCCATGAAGCGATGGGACCAGATGCCTTGATCTTAGTTTTCTAAATGTTGAGCTTTAAGCCAACTTTTTCACTCTCCTCTTTCACTTTAATCGAGAGGCTTTTTAGTTCCTCTTCACTTTCTTCCAGAAGGGTGGTGTCATCTGCATATCTGAGATTATTGATATTTCTCCCGGCAACCTTGATTCCAGCTTGTGCTCCTTCCAGCCCAGCGTTTCTCATGATGCACTCTGCATCTAAGTTAAATAAGCAGGGTGACAGTATACAGCCTTGACATACTCCTTTTCCTATTTGGAACCAGCCTGTTGGTCCATGTCCAGTTCTAACTGTTGTTTCCTGACCTGCATACAGGTTTCTCAAGAGGCAGGTCGGGTGGTCTGGTATTCCCATCTCTTTCAGAATTTTCCACAGTTTATTGTGATCCACACAGTCAAAGGCTTTGGTATAGTCAATAAAGCAGAAATAGATGTTTTTCTGGAACTCTCTTGCTTTTTTGATGACCCAGCAGATGTTGGCAATTTGATCTCTGATTCCTCTGCCTTTTCTAAAACCAGCTTGAACATCAGTTACTAATAATGTATCAATATTGAAAGACTGAGGGTAGGAGGAGAAGAGGGTGACAGTGAGTGGGATGGTTGGGTGGCATCAGCAACTCAATGGACATGAGTTTGAACAAACTCTGGGAGATAGTGAAGGACAGGGAAGCCTTGATGCTGCAGTACATTGGGTTGCAAAGAGTTGGACAGGACTTAGTGAGTGAACAGCAACAATTGTCATTAGTTGTAGCAAATGCATGTCGAGGTTGTTAATAATATCAGAAACAGGTTATAGGAACTCACTGTACTATCTGCACAATTTTTCTGTAAGTCTAAAACTGTTCTAAAGCTACATTTTATTTTAAAAAATCACTTTTAGTATACTTACACTTTTCATTTGCAGAACTCTTACCCAAGGCCATTTGCTCCAGTTTCAAGAATTTCTGCTGAATAGAACTTTTGGTGTTGTATATATATAGTTTACATTTGGAATATAGTGATTCCTTTATTCCCTCTACTGCCCACAAACATTTGCAAGGATAAAATTGTCTTTCAGTTGTGTAAACCCTGTGTCTTCCATGTATTTTTTCATTGCTCATGTTATTCATTGTCATTTTACAACTTGCTACTCAAGAACAAAACATGTCAAGTTACAAATGAAGGATAAAGTCCATCTCTTTCATCTACCCTTTATTTTATCATCACACTATGAAGTGCCAATATGGAGAAGGCGTCACTTTGAAAGCAGACGGCCTGGCAGAAGCTGTATTTTGCAAGGGTGTCATCCAGACTCGGGGGAGATCTGTTATTCAGAAGTCTTCCCCGGTTCATTCATGCATTAAGAGGATGAGCCTTTCCGCTTTCTCATCCTGACAGAGGAGAATGTTGCCGTGACAGCTGTTAGGAGAGTGGAGCTGCTCTAAAGAGCATCCATAATGAGAAGAGAAAATAGCCTAGCTTCTTGGATCGCACTGATGATACATGGAAGAGCTTCCTTGGATTCTCAAAAGGTACCTTAGAAATCTGTTAGCTTCATTTAAGGCATCGTACTTTAAAGACACACACAAATACATACACACACAGTTCATTTTTCAACAGCTTAAGCAGCAAGTAGAAGAATTAAACCTGAACCAAAACCATTTGTAGAGTCTTCCTCTTCCATCTTTAGGATATAGACCAGTCAGTGCTAAAGGAAATCAACCCTGAATGTTCACTGGAAGGACTGATGCTGAAGTTGAAGTTTCAACACATTGGCCACCCGATACAAACAGCGGACTCATGGAAAAGACCCTGATGCTGGGAAAGATTGAGGGCAGGAGGAGAAGGGGGTGACAGAGGATGAGATGGTTGGGTAGCATCACTGACTCAATGGACATGAGTTTGAGCAAACTCGGGAGATGGTTGAAGGGCAGGGAACCATGGTGTGCTGCAGTCCATGGGGTTGCAAAGAATTGGGCATGACTGAGTGAATGAACAGTAACCAATCTAATCTAGTGAAGATTTTAAAAAGTTGTTTTGTAAATGATTATTATAAAGGGAAAAGTTTTTCAAAAGGAGGATAATCTTTGATTAAAAGATCATTGCTCCTCAAAACCTGAGAAGAGGTTAAGGAATTATCTGGGAGCCAGATAGGACTTAATCTCATTTGTCCCAGAGAGAAAAATATGTTATCTTCATCCACAGACATTGAAAGAATATTTACTGATGAAAGGATATGGTGTCTGGGCATTTGCTTCACAGTAATGTGGGAGTTTGAATGGTGGTTAGGACTACAGGTGAAACAAGATTGGCTGTGAGTTGATGATGGAACAATGTTAGGGACTGAATTGTATCCCCACCTCATTCATATGTTGAAGCACTAAAGCTCTGTACCTCAGCATATCATTGTATTTAGAGATAGGACCCTTGAAGAAGTGATTAAGTTAAAATGAAGCCCTGCCAGTGGGTCCTACCCCAGTTTGACTGGTATTCTTATCAGATGAGGTTATTTGGACACACAGCAACATCTAGGAAGCACATCATAGAGAAAAGACCCCATGAGGACACAGGGAGAAGGCACCCAGGTCCAAGCCAAAGAAAGAGTTTCAGAAAAAACAAACAAACAAACCAAAAAACACAGCCGCCAGCTTGATCTTGAACTTCTGGCTTCCAGGACTGTGAGAAAATACCTTTCTGTTGTTTATACCACCCCATGTGTGGTATTCTGTTATGGCAGCCCTAGTGAACAGATACACCTGCCGATCACATTATAGAGCACACAGCCTCTGCTTTCTGGGCATTTACAGATTAGATCGATGAGTACAAGAGGGTTTCCCAGGTGGTGCTAGTGGTAAAGAATCTACTTGCTAATGCAGAAGACACAAGATGTGGGTTTGATCCCTGGGTCGGGAAGATCCCCTGGAGGAGGGCATGGCAACCCACCCCAGTCTTCATGCCTGGAGAATCCCTTGGACAGAGGAGCCTGGCGGGCTACAGTCCATCGGGTCACAAAGAGCTGGACATGACTGAGCGACTACCATGTACGTATACATAGGGTATGAGGCAGAAGAGGGGAATCCATGGTCACTTCCTGGGTTCCAGTCTCAGGCACTGCAAGAAGGCTGAGGCAAGAAGCAGCGTATTAAGAAAGGTGGACTTGGGGGTGAGCTGGAGGAATTGACTCCAGTGTTTGTTGTGTTTAGCTTTAGTTAGCAGAATGATATCTATGGGGAGATAATCTGCTTGGCTATATCTGTATAGGGGGGCTGTCTGGGCTGGATCTACAGTTAGGAACCTTCGAATCCAAGGTCAAACAAAAGCCAGGGAAGTGATGAAGTTATTCTAGAAATGTATGTAGACCCAGAAGGTAAGAACAAGTTCTGAGAGTGAAATGGAAATAGAGAATCAAAAGGCGCAGTGGGAAGTGTGCTCCCCCAAAGTTCTGTGAATTCCTATTGCTGTTTGTTATTCCTTTTAGAATTTTAAGAAGAATGTGTATTTTAGATTGCAGCTCTGAAGCTTACAGTCTTGGTAAGTTTCTTAACCACTTAATACCTTGTTCTTCATCTGTAAAATCGGTCCGATGGTAATATCTGTCTCTATCATAGGTTTATTGTGAGGATGAGATGAGGTAGATATAAAGCTTGTAATACATAGTGTGCACCCAATAACTGTTAACTCTTACGTTATTATTTTTAATTATTGTTGTGTTTCCAGTTTGGGACACTAGTGCTTATGGCTTCCAAGATCAACCACAGGCGATGTCTGTAGATGTGGATTGTGGAGTGGGATGGAACACTTCTTTATGTTATGCTTGTGCCTGTGTATGTGTGTGAGTAATTATTAAAATATACAGTATACCTACTAATTACTGTTTACAAGTTATAAACCAAATGGCATTAAATTCAAAGCAACACTTAATAAAATGCAAACTCCAGAATAAATTAAGTGCACCATTGACTAAACCTTATTCATTACTGTTTAATCACAGTTTTACTGTTTTCTCAGTTTTGTTTTCATATGGACTTTTGTGTTAGTCCTTTAAATATTCCAAAGTCTCAGACTCATACACAGTTATTGGCTCATTAAAGTGTGTATTTGCAATTTTTTTTTTAATCTGTTGTCTCCTTTAACTGAGCTTTCCTGGTAGCTCAGCGGTAAAGAATTTGCCTGCTAGTGCAGGAGATGTGGGTTTGATCCCTGGGTCAGGAAGATCCCCTGGAGAAGGGAATGGCAACCCACTCCAGTATTCTTGCCTGGGAAATCCCATGGTCAGAGGAGCCTGGTGGGCTATAGTCCAAGGGGTCAGACATGCAAAGAGTCAGACATGACTGAGTAACTAAAAGATTCCCCCCAAATTCCTTTAACTGACATCTTGATGGCAAACCTTCCTATGGGGTGGCCAGTTCTTCCTGCTTTCTGCCTATTTCCTGCAGAGAAGCTGCTTTCATTCTCTAATATCATGCTTTGGTCTAAATGGCATCATTTAGCTATAAGAAAAGCTCATTGCAAAGGCCTTATGCTTGAGTTCACTGCAAAACGCTCCCCTCTGACTATCTTTTCCTCATCAGAAAAGTCCTCCCCACCTGACCCACTTTTCCCATCTCAATTCCTTTCCCCTTTGAAGTCCAATGTAGAAGTTTCTTTGCATAAAATTGTTTACAATAATACATTAATCCTGTTAGTAGGTTTCCATACATTTCAAAAAGTCACCACTCCTGAAGATTTCCTTTTATTATTAAAAATAGACTTTTTCCTCCTATGCTTGCATCACTATTATCATGGCTATGGAAAAAATACATGTTTTAATATCCAGGAGGGAGGAAGAAAACTATGACTATAAATATATATACCATTTGAATGAGGCTGACCCCAAGGGTAGGCTCTCAGGCAGGACTGGCCTACTTAGGGGTGACCTTTCTGCCTTGAAACATCATTCTTCATGCTGTCAGGCTATTTTCTAAAAAGTTTGTACAGTAATTCTGCATAAAAGTCATTCTTTTGAAATACATTAGGATAAATGTCAGTTTAAGAAATAGAAATATATTCATTCATTTTTTCATCACTCACTCCATAATCAATTATTATCCTTAGGATGCCAGGCAGTAATGATGATTTCTTAGTACTTAGCAGTGACTAGAGTGGATGTGGGGTAGACTCTCATGAAGTTTATAATTCAGTGAGGGACATGGACAGAGACAAGTCCTGCACAAGTATTTAAGAAATCTCTGATGAACAAATGAGCTGAAAAATATTGGGATTAAAGGTGATCCCAAGAAAGGGGAAGTCAGCTGACTTTTCCCCCCAAACCTCGGAAACCCCCCAAGCTCAGCTCTTCTACAGCTTGGACTGTCAGCAGCATCAAAAGATATCACAGGCAAAACAGGCTTTTGTGTTTTTTCCTCCAGCTTAACTACGTCTCATAACATTGTGGGAAGATGCATACAGAATTCCAAGTAATAGACTCTTAAACTTGGAATGCTTCATCTCTGTAGGCCAGGCTTCCTTTTTTTCCCCATACAAAGTTATTCATCCTTTCTCCTACCCAAATTCCCTGCCTCCTTCACCCCTCCACCCCTGAAATAGTGATTATCCTGAGAAATAGAGACATTTAGGAAGTTGACCAAGGCTGGGATTAATGAGAAGTGAGGCAAAATTCCATCTCTTTCTCTCTCTGTGTGTGCCTGTGTTGTGACTTGTTGAATTGTGGCAGAGGTGTGAAAATAATTTAGGGGAGATTATAAAAAATATTCTCTGTATGAATAAGACTCTGAACCACTGTATGTAATAGTTTGTTTTTCAGTATCGGTGTTTAGCACTGGTGGTGTTCAGGGCACTTGATACCCCTGGAGGTCCTTCTGGTTCTGTGGCTGCCTTCCTCAATCTCTATTCCTGATCCATCACGGTCTTCAGGGGGAGTTCCTAAAGCCCTCATGCCATCACACTTTATGTCAGGGTTTCTCAACCTGGACACTGTTGAGATTTTGATTTGGCAGTCATTGTTGCGAAGGCTTGCCTTGTGCATTCGTTGTAGGATGTTTAGCAGCATCCTAGGCCTCTCTGCACTAGGTACCCCCATTCGTGACAACCAAACATATCTTCAGACATTTTCAAATATTTCCTGAGGGTCAAAATAATGCCCTTATCCCTGGTTTGTACTCTTCCTAAGCAACTCTGTCCACAGTCTTGGATTCTGTGATGGTCTACATGTTCATCTTGCTCATTGTACCGTCTCAGTTCAGACCTTGTTTCTGATCTCTGGTGACAACACATCTTCTTGGGTATCTCAGAGAGACTGCAAAGCTAAAAGTCAAAATGCTGATCTTCTTACCATACTTCCTCTCTTGCTATTTTCTGTCTGATAAGGCTCTACCATCCACCCAGCTCCTGCATTCTGTTTCTAGTCAGTCACTAAGTCCTGGGTGATTGTGTATTCCAGCTCCGCCCCAATTCCAGTTCCTTCTCTTCATATTGATCCTCCTTCCCACCCCACCGCCTAGCCACTGCAAGTCATGCCACCATCATGTATTCCCTGGACCACTGAAAGGCCTCAACCCTGGGCTTCAGGGATTTCTACTGCCCTTCAATCCACGCTCTATATCATTCAGAGGATCTTGCAAAACAATAAATTTGAACAAGTCACTTACACGTGCTTCCGTTTGCTTTTAGGTTAAGGATGCAAATCTTTAACAAGACCAGCTGGCCTGTGTGACCTGACCATGCCTACCTTTCCTTCATTTGCTGAACATACCACAGATCTTCCCACATGCCATGCACGTGATCAGGACAGTTTTAGCCAGTTCCTCCTCACCCTACCATTGTAGCTGATCCCTAGTATTAGGGATGTATATTTATATTTTGTCTCTTCTCATTTGAAATTTCACTAATGCTACTATAAAGAAGATGGTTCATCAGATCCATTTTTTTGTGTGTGCATATTTCTTATATCCAGAAAATTACAGAAGTAATTTTATATTCTGTATGACATCAAAAATATCTGTTATATCATTTTCTTAAAATGAGGAAAATATATTTATAAAAATATGAAACTACCATGAGAAATGAAGAGGAGATGGAATAATGTACTATACATATATACACATATACATATACGTTGAAAATTATCTTTAAAAATTGTACTTTCTACATATCAATGTTTGGTGTATGTTTTCCAATTTTTGTTGTTGTTGTTGTTGTTAGACTGTATCAAGATATTTGAAAAATGCTCTGGCAAAAAGTGTACTATATCATAAAGATCCAAGAAGAGATAATTTGTGGCTACTGAGCCAGAAATGTGCATGAGTCATAAATTAAACCTGACAAACTTGTCATAAAATATAAGTTTTAATAGAAGCATAATATTTGCTTTCATGACTATGTCAGAATCAATAATACATCATCAGCTCTTTTTCACATTGGCTCATATAATGCAAAGATGTGAAAGCAAACACATTTTTAGTCCATGAGCAAAATTGTAAGGTAAAATGTATTTTATAAAACAAAATTACAAAAATGTAAATGTAGCTTAGGCCCCTCAAAAATCTATAAATTTGCTTAAATTATAGAATACAGAATATGGAAATTTATTGTTTAAAAAGAAATAGGCCATAAGCCAAATTAGAAGACAAAAGACAAACTGGTAAAAGATAGTTAAATATATATATATATATATTTTTTTTAAGTTGCTCAGTCATGTCTGACTCTGCAACCCTGTGGACTGTAGCCTACCAGGCTCCTCCTTTCATGGGATTCTCCAGGCAAGAATACTGGAGTGGGTTACCATTTCCTTCTCCAGGGGATCTTCCCGACCCAGGGATCGAACCTAGGTCTCTCACATTGGAGGCAGATGCTTTAACCTCTGAGCCACTAGGGAATATATATAAAACAGGTAAAGAGTTAATTTCTTTAATATACAAGCACTGTTACCTAACAATTTAAAAAATCTATCCAACAGAAAAGTGGGCAAAGTACTTGAACAGAAAAAAAGTTTAAAAGGAAATTCAAATGGCGAATGTTTAAAACATTGCTCATCCTGTATAGGAATCATTTATAACTATAAAGAAAGTTTTGTCCATTAAATAGAAAGTGACAAAAAATGATGACAGATGTTAATACCTGGTATTGGAGAGTATGGACAATGAGCAGTCATCCTCTGCAGATCAGACTCTGGAAGCCTCCTTCACAATATGCCTCAAAAGCTTAAACCCATAATTTCTAATTCTAGGAATTTATCCTAAAGAAATAATTAGTCCTGAGCATGATGATTTTTATACCAGAAAGTTTATCCCAACATTGTTTACAATATCAAAATGTATAGAAATAGTGCAAATATGGATGATTAGATGATAGGTAATACATTATGATTTATTCATAAAGTAGAATATGATGCTTTTCAGGAAAAGATCATTTGAAGTGTGTATTTACATGGGAAAATTACTCATGATGAATTTTTAGATCAAAATGTAGTGCACACCTAACACCCAAATCTTGGTTCCCTTTAAAAAAAATAGTTTTATTTATTTATTTATTTTTGGCCGTGCTGGGTTTTTGTTACTCTGCGGGCTTTTCTCTAGGTGTGGTGAGCAGGGGCTACTGTCCAGTTGTGGTCTGTGGGCTTCTGATTGCAGTGACTTGTCTTGTTGCAGAGCGTGGGGTCTAAGGCACCCAGGCTTCAGTAGTTGCCGCTTCTGGACTCTAGAGCACAGGGCTCAATAGTTGTGGAGCATGGGTGTAGTTGCTCCAAGGTGTGTGGGATCTTCCTAAATCAGGAATTGAAGCCACGTCTCCTGCATTGGCAGGCAGATTTCTTTTTTTTAAACCATTGAGATATCAGGGAAGCCCCAGATCTTGGTTCTTAATACCATTTTCTAATGAAAGATATCAGGAGTCATTGGAGAAATAACTGATTCTAGGACTATTTCAGAAAATACACATAATGACCCTCTTGTTGTTTTTTAGTTGTTCAGTCATGTCCAACTCTTTGTGACCCCATGGACTGCAGCACTCCAGGCTTCCCTGTCTTTCACTATCTCCTAGAGTTTGCTCAAACTCATGTCCATTGAATCGGTAATGCCATCCAACCATCTCATCCTCTGTCATCCCCTTCTCGCCCTGCTTTCAATCTTTCTGAGTGTCAGGGTCTTTTCCAATGAGTCAGCTCTTTGCATCAGATGGTTAAAATATTGGAGCTTCAGCTTCAGCATCAGTGCTTCCAATGAATGTTCAGAATTGATTTCCTTTAGGATTGACTGGTTTAATCTCCTTTCAGTTAATGAAACTCTCAAAAGTCTTCAACACCATGATTTGAAAGCATCAATTCTTCAGTGCTCAGCCTTTTTTATGGTTCAACTTTCACATTTGTACATGACTACTGGAAAAACCATAGCTTTGACTCTATGGACCTTTATCAGCAAAGTGATGTCTCTGCTTTTTAATATGCTGTCTAGGTTTGTCATAGCTTTTCTTCCAAGGAGCAAGTGACTTAATTTCATGGCGGCAGTCACTATCCATGGTGATTTTGGAGCCCAAGAAAATAGACAAGAAGAAAATAGAGTCTGTCACTGTTTCCATTTTTTCCCCTTCTGACTTGGAGCATCTTATAGTGCCTGAAAGTAAGGAAGTGTTAAACTAACAAACTCACAGTGATGGACTATTTCAGAGGAACATGGGGACCAACTGAAAGAGCAACTAGTGCCCAAGTTCAGTTCAGATCAGTTGCTCAGTCGTGTCCGACTCTTTGCGACCCCATGAATCGCAGCACACCAGGCCTCCCTGTCCATCACCAACTCCCGGAGTGTACCCAAACCTATGTCCATCAAGTCGGTGATGCCATCCAGCCATCTCATCCTCTCTCATCCCCTTTTCCTCTTGCCCCCAATCCTTCTCAGCATCAGGGTCTTTTCCAATGAGTCAACTCTTCACATCTGGTGGCCAAAGTATTGGAGTTTCAGCTTCAACATCAGTGCTTCCAATGAACACCCAGGACTGATCTCCTTTAGGATGGACTGGTTGGATCTCCTTGCAGTCCAAGGGACTCTCAAGAGTCTTCTCCAACACCACAGTTCAAAAGCATCAATTCTTCAGTGCTCAGCTCTCTTCACAGTCCAACTGTCACAGCCATACATGACCACTGGAAAAACCATAGGCCGACCTTTGTTGGCAAAGTGACATCTCTGCTTTTAAATATGCTATCTAGGTTGGTCATAACTTTCCTTCCAAGGAGTAAGCGTCTTTTTTCTTTCATGGCTGCAATCACCATCTGCAGTGATTTTGGAGCACCCCCCCCCCCAAAGGCTGACACTGTTTCCACTGTTTCCCCATCTATTTGCCATGAAGTGATGGGACCAGAAGCCATGATCTTAGTTTTCTGAATGTTGAGCTTTAAGCCAACTTTTTCACTCTCCTCTTTCACTTTCATCAAGAGGCTTTTTAGTTCCTCTTCACTTTCTGCCATAAGGGTGGTGTCATCTGCATAGCTGAGGTTATTGATATTTCTCCTAGCAATCTTGATTCCAGCCTGTGCTTCCTCCAGCCCAGCATTTCTCATGATGTATTCTGCATATAAGTTAAATAAACAGGGTGACAATATACAGCCTTGACGTACTCCTTTTCCTATTTGGAACCAGTCTGTTGTTCCATGTCCAGTTCTAACTGTTGCTTCCTGACCTGCATACAGGTTTCTCAAGAGGCAGGTCGGGTGGTCTGGTATTCCCATCTCTTTCAGAATTTTCCACAGTTTATTATGATCCACACAGTCAAAAGCTTTGGTATAGTCAATAAAGCAGAAATGGATGTTTTTCTGGAATTCTCTTGCTTTTCCGATGATCCAGTGGATGTTGGCAATTTGATCTCTGGTTCCTCTGTCTTTTCTTGAACATCTTGAACATCTGGAAGTTCATGGTTCACATATTGCTGAAGCCTGGCTTGGAGAATTTTGAGCACTACTTTACTAGCGTGTGAGATGAGTGCAATTGTGCGGTAGTTTGAGCATTCTTTGGGATTGCCTTTCTTTGGGATTGGAATGAAAGCTGACCTTTTCCAGTCCTGTGGCCACTGCTGAGTTTCCCATATTTGCTGGCATATTGAGTGCAGCACTTTCACAGCATCATCTTTCAGGATTTGAAATAGCTCAACTTGAATTCCATCACCTCCACTAACTTTGTTCGTAGTGATGCTTTCTAAGGCCCACTTGACTTCACATTCCAGGGATGTCTGGCTCTAGGTGAGTGATCACACCATTGTGCCCAAAGCTGGTATGATTTCAGCAACAGAATGAAGTGTTGGATTATAATCCAAAGTATGAAATAAATATTCATGAATGTACACTCATATAAATAAACGAGTAAATAAATAAATGGAGAACAAGAGATAAATGGTCCCTTCAGAGAAATTCAAAGTAATTTACAAAGATACTCCACCCTCAGGGAGGTGGAATGAAGCACTCTGCTCGTGAATGTAGCCTGCTAAAAGGGACCTCTTCCAAAGAACACATTATGGAAGAGGGCAGCAAGCAAAAGGGTAACTGTACAGTGAAGAATTATGAGTACATTACCTCAGCCATGTGATCAAAGTAAATATCAATAGTGGTTAGTTAGGTTGATTGTATGCACCTTTGATATAATGTGGTGAAATGACATTTTGTATCCTCTGATCTTCCTTCTCCACATTCCAAAGTGTTAGTCCCTCAGTTGTATCTGACTCTTTGCGACCCCATGGACTATAGCCCATCAAGCTTGTCTGTCCATGGGGATTCTCTAGACCAGAATACTGGAGTGGGGTGTCATTCCCTTCTCCAGAGGATCTTTCCAACCCAGGGACCAAACCTGGGTCTCTTCATTGTAGACAGATTCTTTACCACCTGAGCCAGCAGGGAAGCCCTCTCCAAATCCCAAACCCCATCATCATGAGAAGAAAACACCGGACAAATCCCAATTTAGGGAAATTATACAACAGATCTGACCAGGAGCCCTTAAAACTGTCAAGGTCATCAAAAATAAAGAACATCAAGGAAACTGTCACAGCCACGGGTGGCTCAAGGAGAAATGATGACTCAGTGCAGTGTGTTAAACTGGATAGAGTTCTGGAACAGAAAAAGGACATTAGGTTAAAACTAAGGAAATCTTAATAGTATGGACTCTGCTTAATAGTACATCAACATTGCTGATTTAATTGTAATTACTAGAAGACTGAGATGAAGATGTTGGCAGAGTCAGTTCCTTCCAGGGGCCATGAGGAAAGGCTATGTATTAGGTCTCACCATTGGCTTGTAGATGGCTGTCTTTGTATATTCACATTGTCTTCCTTCTGTGCATATCTGTGTTTATATTTTCTCTTCTTAGAAGGACACAGGTTGTATTGGATCAGGGCCAACCCTAACGTCCTTGTTCTAGTTTTGTTACCTCTTTAAAGATCCCATCTCCAAACATGGTTATTATAGTCTGAGATGCTGGGGACTAGGAACTCAGCATGAGAATTTGGGGGCCTGTTGCAATTCGTCTCATGATACAGGTTTCTCACTGTCAGAGAGAGACCAGAGCGACAACAGAGGAAGGCTAGAACAACCCTGTGGTGATAGATTGGGGTTGGAGATGTTAGTGGGGACTCATGTTCACTTTAATGCATATGCATATGGATGCGTAAATAGTTACGTGTGTACTCATGGTTAGTGTATCTGAACATTTTACATGGCTCATTTGCCGAGAGTTCCTAGAAGCTGTGGCATTCCAGTAGCAAGAAGCATACTTACTACCAGTTAATTTCTAAATACCATTGTTTAAGCCAAGGAGAAATGGCTAATTCTAGGACTGAGACAAGAAAAATATGATTTGTTTGGGAGAAAATTAAAGAAGAAAAAGGATATGTACATAGTCTCAAACTATCTCAACCACCCCAGTATTTATTACTTACTGTGGTGGTTTTTACACATGTCCACAAACACCTTCGTATGCCTCCCTCCAAGAGGTGGAGCTCAGTTCTCTTTCCTTTGAGTGTGGACTTAGTGACTCACCTCCTAAAATTATAGAAAGAAAAAATAGGAACTTTTCAGTGGAGAAATTGGCTGGACACCACCTTAACCAAGTGATCAAGTTCAACGTCGCCAGCGGTAAGGCCTGTTGATATTGATGCCCTGTATCACTGGTAGGATAAAATGGGAAGAGCATTTTACTTCTGTCATGTTCTTCCTCCAAATCCATAACCCCAGTCTATTCATGGGGGAAAAAGAAGAAGATTCTCAGATTAAGGGACATTCTACAATGTGTTTGACTAATTTGTTTCAGAAGTGTCAAGGTCATGAAAAATAAGGAAAGACTGAAAAACTGTCACAGACCAAACATAATGACTAGATGGCACATGTTATCCTGGAATGGAAAAGAACCTTAGAGGGAAAACTGTTAAAATCTGAAACTGGAGCTTAGTTAGTAGTAGTATATCAGTGTTAATTTCTTAGTTTGAGAAATGTTAAGATGTTATCATTAGGAGAAGCTGCTTGAAGGGTATATGGGAATTCTTTATACTATCTTCAAAACTACTGTAAACCTAACATTACTGTAAAAAAGTTTAAAAATGTAGCATACATAATAGCATTGATTCACTCAAAAGCTGTTTATTAAGTACTTGATATGTGCCAGATATTCTTCTATGTGCTGAGAATGTTACAATGAATCTTATTATTCTTGCTCTTATAGAGTTTTTTTATTTTACCTATTGATCCTTTAAAAAAAAAAAAACAACATCTGTACTTATAAATATATACTATGGCCTTCCCTCGTAGCTAAGACAGTAAAGAATCTGCCTGCAATGCAGGAGACCTGGGTTCAATCCCTGCGTCAGGAAGGTTCCCTGGAGCAGGAAGTGGCAACCCACTCCAGTATTCTTGCCTGGAGAATCCCATGGACAGAGGAGCCTGGTGGGCTGCAGTCCATGGGGTCACAAAGAGTCGGACATGCCTGAGCGACTAACACACAAACACATAGGGATTTGGAGACAGGTTTTGCAGAGATTACCTCATTCCTTTAAATCAGTGGTTTTTGAAGTATGCTGCAGGAACCAGCAGCATTAACGAGAGATTGTTAGAAGGGCAAATTCTCAGGCTGAACCCCAGTTTTGTTATGGAAACTCTGGAGATCAGGTTCAGCAATCTGTGTTTTTAACAAGTCCTCCAGGTAATTCTGCTTCTCCAAATCACAGAATCCATGCAGATAGTAATACTACCAGCACCTGATGGTCTTATATATAATATGAGTGTGCAGTGTAAACCAATTGCGATTGCCTGGCATATTGTAAGTGGTTCCGTAAAAGGTAGCAATAAATGCCAGTTATTGCCACCCCTTCCCCCAGGTATCTTCCCAGCTAACTCCCTTCCCTCCTCAGGGGCGTTGCTTGAATGGCACTTTATCAAGGAGGCCCTCTTTATAACTGCAATGTCCCTGTCTCTCTTGCCCTGCTGTCTGGAACTCCCAATCTCCTTTTCTCCCTGGTGTGCCCCTCCCCCACCCCTCATAGCACTTAGCACTGTCTCATCAGTAATACAGTTTGCACATTAATTATGTGTTCCTAAATGTATGTTTCCCCTGGCTAGACTGTAACTCCTCAAGGGCAGGGGATCTTTGTTTTCACGTATGGAGCCCAAGTGATAAAATCAACGCCTGGCACATGGTAGGCATTTTAATATTTGTTTCCACAATGAATGGTTGATGTGGCTGCTTTATGAAAGCAGGCTTCTAAGTGCTCTTCAAGCACTTTGGGGATTCTGAATGTTTGATTTGACTTGTGAAATGCTTCCAATAATTAGATTGTGCTTTTGGCACTAGTTGATGATCTCTGCACCCCAAAACCATCTGGAGAGCTGCTGAGGTTGAGGCAAGAATGGGGTTCCAGTCCCCTTGGCTGCCCCAGTCGTCCACCCTTCCCGTAGTGCTCTAGTCCCAAATGGCTAGATTCTGGGGCGGTGGAGCCGGGGCGGATTTCACTGACCAAAGAATTGTGTAGCTGAAAGGTTTTGACGCTTGCTTCTCTGAGCCATTAGGTTGGGATGAGTTTGTTTTCCCAAATACTGCTTAAGTCTGTAGCCATTTTTCCTTGGTGAGAGTGGCAGTTAAGAGCTGAGGATTGGTTCTTGGCAAAAAGAAGTGAGTAGAGATGTCAGGAGGAGAGAATTAGGACATGGAAGAGATGAGATTGGGGGGATTTAGATGCACCAGGCAGAAGCACAGATCGTGGTGAGTGAAGTAGGAGAGGTGATAGAGGCAAAGCCCATGCGAGGAAAAGATGTGGAAACCCCGTTGAGAGAAATGTGAACCCCATGCGTCAAATCAGCAGAGGATTCTGAGCGAGAAGTGTTGTGACAGCTGCAGACGAGATGGGTTTTGACAATATTTTTTAACAGATTGGGCATGGGAAGAATCTACTGAGCGAGAGACCGGATCTTAAGTGTGAAGTTTTATTAGAGCATCCTTGCTTCCTAGGTGGGAAGCAGCATGTGCTTGTGTATATATGGGTGTGTTTGTATGTATCTATGTATTTGTATGTATATGTTTGAATGTTTATGTGTATGTTTTTACAAATGTGTATTGGTGTGTATGTTTCTGTGTATATGTGTGTGTTTGTGTGTGTATGTTTATATGTGTATGTACGTGTGTATTTGTGTGTATGTTTGTATATATGTATGTATTGTGTGTGGATGTGTGTATGTGTGTGTGTGAGACTTTCTCTTTCTGGTCTGTCGTTTAGGAGTTGGTACAGGATCTCCCAGTGTTATTCAGTTTTGTTTATTCTTATTCTTGCCTTTCTATTTCCTTCTTACTTTTCCCCTAATCTTTTATAGTTCTGCCTTTTTAATCTGTTATCCTTGGGGAGAAAGGAGAGTCTTCCTAAGAAACCACTGATGCCTGCGAGCACCAAGGTAGTGACAAAATCGTGACCCTGCTTTAGTGATAGCACTTCTAAAACCCTGCTTCCTCTCTTGTCCTACTGAGCAGAATTTGTTTTCTTGATGTCTCAGGCTAACTGTTGTGCGCATTATGATTTATGCCCCCAAACGATCAGACTCAAACTACCTCTCTGTTACTTTTCTTATCTAAAAATGGGATTAAGGACATTATTACCCCATTCGGAGAGTGACTTTGAGGTTCGAATGAGATCATCTTTATGGAGCTTCCTCAGGGCCTGGTGCAGTTCTAGGTCCTGAGTGTATGACATGCAGCAACGCCACCACCATGTTCCAACCCCTGACTAGTTCTTTCCCCCAGAGCCTTGGCTCACATGGAACATATCTGTGTGTTCACGCTGTGGTTTAGTGCTCAACACGTGGTAGACACTTGATAAATATTGACAAAACAAATCAATGAATACATGACTATGTTGGATTTTTTTAGATTAAAAGACATTCTCAAAAAATGCCATTTTCCATTCGTTGCTGGCTGGATGATTTCTTTGGAGATGTGGTGCACTTTCTATGCTGTGTGAGCATCCCCCAGGATAATCTTTCCTCTTCTGATTTGGGTTGCAGCTATGCTCAACCAGCTTTGGAATTTAAATTTCTATGTGCGGCAGCGTGGAGCTATACAGAATATTTATAAAAGTCCTCATGTAACTCTGCTCATAAACTTGAATCACTTTGCAAGGGTGCACAATAAAAATGAACTAAAAAAGGCAGATGTTTACTCATCAGAATCATGTTCCTTTCAGTCTTCTAGGGTCTGGATCATGTATGCAATTTATGAAATCACTCATCCAGCAGCAAATAAAGAATGTCTTTAATGAGATGTCAAATCAGATTGAATTGTGGTCCTGAAAGATGTTGACTATATTGAGTCAGAGAAATTTGAACTCCACTGAGATGAAATATTATGCTTCGTATTAAAATGAAAAAGCAAATTGTTTTTTCCTATTGTTTTTAAGTCCTGTTTCACCATAGTGAAGGGCAAGAGGATGTGATTAATCACAGAAAAAAATGAACAGATTCTGAGGATGTTATTTATGCTTGTGTTATAAAAGGAGATCATTGTTCACGCATTTATTGGGTCCTATTAATAGGCCATTGATAAATAATACTATATGTGATTTTCATTCATAATCTCAAGCTTTGAAACTCTCTACATTTATATAAGAGAAAAATCAGCACTTTCTTGATCACTGAGATCTCTGATGCCCTCAGTGTCTGAGATCTAAAGGACTATTTCAGTTCTCATCTTATTGACTCTCTCAACAGCTTTCCACCCAATGGCCACTCCCTCTTTGAACTGCTCCTTCCTTGGACTTTGCCACATGGCTTTCCTTCCCACTTTCTGTCTGCTCCTTTTCTGTCTGCTCTGCCCGGCTGCTCATGCTCAAGGTTCAGTCAGCCGCAGTGCTTCTTTCCTCTTCTCTTTCCCTCTCTGTCCTTCCCTTTCCCTCTCATCTCTTCTCACTTTATACTTTTTTCCCCTAAATCATCTCATTTGTGTCCCTATCTATCGTCAATGCCTGCACTGTGCTATTGATTCCAAAGTCAAAACCCTCAGCCCATGCCTTTTCTCTGAAGACCAGACCTCCCACCCAAACATCTCCACTTTGCCTCTAGGGCATGTCCGTGTCTCAGTGTAAAATTCTCTTCCACGTCACCACTGTCCACCCAGGTCTCTAAACAAGAGATTCCTTCTGGGTATCCTGACTGCACTTCCCTTTGACTTACCCTTTCAAGTCTACTCCGTCACCTGCTTATTTCATCCTCTAATAGCTTTACTTCATCATGAGTGGACCTGTCTCAGCACTCTAGGCTGAGGCAGCAAAATCTTTCATGTGGACTATGATAGGGATTGCTGCTGTAGACTAATCTCCAGACTGGTTTTCTCACATTCGTTCTTGTTCGTCACATTTACTATCCATGCAACATCCATGTTAAAGCCAGAGTAATTATGTCAAGAGAGAAAGTTGACATCCCCTTGTTAAGATAAAAATCTTTAACATGACCACAACGTCCTGCGTGGACCCCTACAACCTGTGTGTGTCACAGATACTCCTCTCTGTGGTTTCTGCCAGAGCCACGTTGTCATCTGTTCAGTTCCTGAAAATGTACCCTACTGTCTCCTGCCACAGGACCTTTGTACCTGCTGTCTTCCTCTGCCTGGAATGTTCTTCTCCCTCCCCCAGCTCTCACTTCACAGGGCTGCATGTAGTTTACTGCTCACTCTCAAAATCTCAATTTAAATACCATTTCCTCAATGAAGTTAATACCACTTAAATATTGTTAATATAAAAATCATTTTATTACTTTTAAATTATTTACTGAAGTATAGTTGACTTATAATGTTGTGTTAATTTCTGCTGTACAGCCAAGTGACTCACTTTTGCACATATATACATTCTTTTTTATATTTTTTTCCATTATGGTTTATTCCAGGATATTGGATATAATAGTTTCTCATGCTCTACAGTAAGGCATTGTTGTTTATCCATTCCATATATAACATCTTACACCTGCTAACCCCAGACTCTCAGTTCATCCATCCCCCAGCTCTGTTCCCCTTTGGCAGATATGTTCTCTATGTCTGAGTCTGTTTGCAGGCAGAGTCTTTACCCACTGAGCCTTCGGGGAAGCCTTCTGCTTTGTAGATAGGTTCATTTGTGCCATATTTTAAATTCCACATATGAGTGATATCACATGGTATTTGTCTTTCTCTTTCTGACTTAATATGATAATCTCTCGTTGCCTCTGTGTTGCTACAAATGGCATTATATTGTTTTTCTTTTTTATGGCTGAGTAGTATTCCACTGTGGAGAAGGCAATGGCACCCCACTCCAGTGCTCTAGCCTGGAAAATCCCATGGACGGAGGAGCCTGGTAGGCTGCAGTCCATGGGGTTGCTAAGAGTTGGACTCGACTGAGCGGCTTCACTTTCACTTTTCACTTTCATGCGCTGGAGAAGGAAATAGCAACCCACTCCAGTGTTCTTGCCTGGAGAATCCCAGGGACGGGGGAGCCTGGTGGGCTGCCATCTATGGGGTCGCACAGAGTCAGACGCGACTGAAGTGACTTAGCAGCAGCAGCAGCAGTATTTCACTGTATATAAGTAACATATCTGTTTTATCCATGCATCTCTAGATGCACATTTAGCTTACTTCCATGTCTTGGCTGTTGTGAATAGTGCTGCTATAGACATAGGGGTGCATGTGTCTTTTTGAATTCTAGTTTTGTCTGGGTATGTGTCCAAGAGTGGGATTATTGGATCATATGGCAACTCTATTTTTAGTTTCTTGAGGAATTCCCATACTGTTTTTCATAGTGGCTGCACCAATTTGCATTCCCATCAACAGTGTAGGAGGGTTCCCTTTTCTCCACATCCTCTCTAGCATTTATTTGTAGATATTTTAATGCTGACCATTCTGAACAGGGGCTTCCCAGGTGGCTCAGTGGTAAAGAATCCACCTGCAAAAGCAGGAGATATGGGTTTGATCCCTGGGTTGGGAAGATCTCCTAGAGGAGAAAATGGTGACATATTCCAGTATTCTTGCCTGGAAAATCCCATGGACAGAGGAGCCTGGCAGGCTGCAGTCCATGGGATTGCAGAGTCAGACATGAATGAGCACATACACATTCTGACCGGTGTGAGGTGACACCTCATTGTAGATTTGATTTACATTTCTGTAATAATTAGTGATACTGAGCGTCTTTTCTTGTGCTTATTGGCCATCTGTAAAAACAGTATTAAATTATCATGTTATACTATTATTTATATCATGACGTTAGTAATTGATATTGTGTCCACCCAGGTGAGGCTTCTGCATTACCTTTTCATCACACATCATAGCATTTAACGGCTTTTGTTATTGTTCAGTCACTCAGTTGTGTCTGACTCTGTGATTCCATGGCCTGTACACCATCAGGCTCCTCTGTCCATGAGATTTCCTAGGCAAAAGTACTGAGTGGGTTGCCATTTCCTTCTTCAGGGGATCTTTCCCACCCAGGATTTGAACTCATGTCTCCTGCATTGGCTGGCAGATTTTTTTTTTTTACCACTGAACCTCCAGGGACATCCTTAAAGTTGTGCTTTTACCTTATTTGTGTGTTTATTTGCTTAATATTTGCTTATTATAAGCTCCATGACAGCAGTGACCATGGCTTTTTTGTTCATAGTTTCCTTCCCTGGGTCTGTCATGGGGCTTGTATGAATTTTTCTTCATAAATGCAGGTTACATGATTGAATGAAAGCCAGAGATACTCAGATATTTGCAACTTATTTTTTTAGGAGCCAGTGTTATTAGTCTTCAGTTTAACTTATGATCAACGATTTCTTTAGTAGCATCTTTCGTCTTTCAGGATGAGCTCAGTGGCCAAGCTACACACTACTTACTGTTTCTGAGACATAGAATAAATGACCATATGCTCATCTGTATTAACTACTTAAAAATTTTTTTTTTATGGAGTATAGTTGCTTTACAATATTGTTTCTACTGTAAAGTGAATCAGATATATGTATACATATATCCCTTCCCCTTTTGATTTCCTTTCTATTTAGGTCACCACAAATTACTGAGTATGGTTCCCTGTGCTATACAGTAGTTCTTCCTAATAAATGTAATACAATTAGATATCAGCATGTCTTGGAACATTGTTTTTTCAATGTTTTGGGCCATGAGCCAGTTTACTTCATGACTGATATAGACATACGCACACACACATGACTGAAAACTCCAGAAGCCAGTATTTTCCCTGGCTACATGCAGCATATTAATTTCTATTTTGTTCTTTTCTATTTTATGCTATTCTGTATTATTTATTGATTAATGTGCGTTAGACCTAAATTTATTTCACAGTTAGAAAAGGTTTTTTTTTCTAGAAAATATTTTATTTTTAAAGCTATGACTTTTCATAGATATAAATGTTAAAATCAAGTAATAAAGATTGGATAGACATTTTATTTCTGAATCAAAATTATTTTGGCTAAAGAAAGGAAAATGTGTTTGAGGGTCTAAGATACAATCTCACTGAAAGTATAAGAAAGTTAATATATCAAAATTGTTTTCCAGCTGGTACTGGGAAATATTAGTTTTGAGAACTATTGGCTGTTTTGAAAGTCCCTTTTCTTCGTATCTAAAACTATGTCGTGCAGTAGGGATATTAAATTTGGTTTTGCGTCCCTGCATCAGCGGGGTCAGAAAGGTTTTGATAATGTTTTGATGAAACTTTGAATGGAGAAAGACGAACAGGAGAGAAGAAAAATTTAAAGGAAAGAGAAACTCTTGATGTCTATTTGATGACCTTGGATTTGTATAGCCAGTTTTTGAGGAATAAAGCGTAAAACACCAGGTCTGTGGGGCCCACCGCTCCTCGAAGTGAGGATGGTTAGTGTTAATGCACTTTCCTGTCTACTTTTTAGAATAAGATGTACGGTTTGTCATTAAGACAGCTAAGCTTTCATAAGACAAACATTCTTTTAGAAAAGGTTTTGAAAGAAAAAGATACATTTTCCATTCATCTTTAACTTTTATCAGTTCACCTGTGATCATTAGCTATTGGACTTGCTAAGTTGTGTCTTAGCCATAGGTTTGCATTCACATCACTTTCTGAGCTGATTATACGTAGACCTCTCATTTGACATCTCAGCCTAGTAGTTCAGAGTAAAACTAGAGGAAAATGGCTTTATGAGTCTTGCCCCCAGTAAGAAGGATAATTCTACTAATCTTTCTGGTTTCGTTTTTTTTTTTGCCGAAAGTCATAAGATTTTTTTCTCCTGTAACTAGTGCAGCTAGTTTAATATACATACTTTTTTTCTAACAGCTTTTTATAATTAATAATTTAAAATATGATAGAGTAGTTGAAATTATGTCTTCATATAATGTTCTTAAAGAGCCAAAACCCTCATATGAAACATTTTCAACAAAATTTAAGCAATGCTGTTTGATGTTTAAGCTACTTTAATCAGATTAATTTGGTTTAAAAAAAAAAGAACAAATAATGCTGAGTTGTAGGGGCAGTGTAAATTTTCTTCTTACTCTTCTCTCCATTTTAGGTCAGATATATGCTTCTAGTTTGTGCTTTTACCTGTAACACATCTTTAGTAATTGATAAAAGAGATTCCATATCATTGGCTAAAAATGGAAGTGAAAGTAAATGTAAAGTGAAATTCTACAGTTCTGACTTTCTGTCATAGGAAGTTAGGAGTTTGTCCTTTATGCAAATTGAAGGAAGGATAGAACCTGTATGAGTGTCTTTCCTTTCTCTCCCTTTTTCTTCTTCCATTTGCTAATACATCCTTGGAAACTCAGCTCAGCCAAAGCCTCCATTTGAAGTCACCTTCATATCCCTAGGAGGTGAATCTCTCTTTACCTAGCATTCCCAGTATAGGTGTTTGTTCATTAGTTTTACAGTAGTTCATCTAGTCATATGTCTGTCTCTCCCTCTGAACTATATTCCTCTTTAAGGCAGGTACCATCACATGTCCATCTTGGGCATCCTTCTGTATGACACGGTTTATAAGACAGTCTCTACCCAATAAGATTTGATGATTGAATAATAAGTTTCCATGTCACAAGTCCTTAAGTTAGTCATGCCCCAGATCATTGAGCTAAACAAAGGAGAGAAGAACAAAGAGAAGAAAGAACAAATGGGTATCCAACAAACCCAGTGTCAGAGGAACAGACTAAATATTATTTAAGGACAGATTTAGAAGTTCACTCTCCCCCAGAAGGATATATAATGGCCATTTAAAGTGTTAAAATATTTCTAATATCTGAGAAACATACATTCTATCAGTCAAGTCTTTTAGCATGTGCCAAGTAATCAACATTAATCTACTCTACATGTTCATCAGCTGAGCCACACAGGTTTTCTGTTTTCATGAAAAAGTCACCTCATGATGCTACCTTAACCCCCTCCTCCTCTTTTCCCAGTAAATCAGACAGAAATCTCAAGCTATCACCCATGCAAAATTTATCTGTGACTAAAAAGACACATCTGTTATTTTAAAATTAAATAAAAAAAAAATAAAACGCTCTATTTAATTCTCATGCCAGCTGAATTTCTAGCATCTCTAAGAACAGGTTGGTAAGAGTAAAAAAATGGGACTTCTCCATACCAAAAAAAAAAAAAAAAATCACATTTAATGTAAACCTTTAAACCCTGGCCTTGGGAATAAGGGCCTTCCCAGGTGGTGCTAGTGGTAAAGACCCCGCTTGCCAGTGCAGGAGATGTAAGAGACGCGGATGCGATCCCTGGACTGGGACGATCCCCTGGAGGAGAGCGTGGCAACCCATTCCAGTATTCTTGCCTGAAGAAACCCGATGGGGAGAGGAGCCTGGGAGGCTATAGTCTATGGAGTTGCGGAGTCAGACCCAACTGAAGCAACTTAGCACGCACCCATTTGGAAATAAGCACAGCATCTGATTTTTAGTTTTAAGGGTTTCTTTTTCTTTTTTTTTTTTTTTTTGCTGTGATGGGAGGGGCTTGTATATCTTGATGTGATCTGATACTCTGGGGTGAACCCACTTTAAAGAAGAGTTTTACTGGCCATTCTCATATAAACAATGAGGTCCTGCATGACAGAGGAGGCAGGAAAGAGATAATATAGGAGAAACTTCGCTTTCTACACTGAACCATTAAGGTGATTCTTTAATTTCAGCCACAAATGTTTCTTACAGAGCCTGTCACTGTGTTGTGTGAGTTTATGTAATATACATGGTTATTGATTAGGTTGGTAAAGTTAAGGAATCCTGTAGAAACATCTGATTTCAGGAGAAATATCACTTGTAAGAAGATGCTGAGTAGTTGATATTGAACAGTGGCTAAAATTTTGATTGTGATTCTTGTTCACAAAGCCTTGTCAGAGATGTCGTGGGAGCACCCATCAAATCAGAGCATCAATCCTTTCTATGCCAGAAGTCACCCATCTGTCACCTGCTCAAAAGAATACAAAAATTATTGTCATGTTTACACGCTAAACACATGAAGCATCGTGTACCATATCAACTGTTTTCGTCTCCTTCAAAATTTTCATTCTTTACGTATTCTCTCCCACCAGCATTCAGGAGTAATCAGCAACAATCACCCTGATTAAGGGAAAACTATGGGGATGGAAATAAACATCATCTTCTACTGTTTCACATTTATAATGTAAGCCTTGAGCATATCCTTACTGTAATGACAGGGGTCTGGGTGGGATGATTAATGTGAGACTGCACCAGCCCTCGCTCAGATCTTACAGGAAATAGACTAGAATCTGTGGGAATAGCATGATTCATCACTCCATGTGGGCTGAAAGGGGACAGGTGAAAGAATTTGCTGCCTACACCTTTGGCAGAAAGCTCTAGCCATTATGTTCCTAAAAGCACTCTGATGCGCTTCTGGCCCTCTCAGGTGGGGGGGATGAGAACTTGTGTTAAAGCAGGTATGTTTAAAGCGACAGTATCAGCAATGCACAGAACAAGTATGAAATGCAAATTTCCAAACGGTCCAAAACCAAGACTCTGGAGATGAGGCCCAGAAATCTATGTTTTGCCAAGCTTTCTAGTTGATTTGGATACGTGCTCAAGTTTGAGAATAACTGTATTAATGGATAAGATTATAATGAGTAATACACTTGTAATGTCCCTTTTGGAAGTCATGATATTATAATACACCTTAGGTTAACTTTTGTTCAGAGTTGATGTCCATCATTTAGGGCACATATTTGAAGATGTCTGTAATGGTAAAATGTCATTATTTAAAACCATGACACTACGGAAGACTTTGTGATTATTTTTAAGGAAAGGCTCTCCACTGGGTTTGCATTTTTTAAAACCGGGCCTGGAATTGAGTTTATAAGAGGAGCCTGGAGAGAACTGAATTGCTCTAAATAATAAAGAGGGATTATGTAGAATTTTCTTGGGCAGGGTGGGAAATAGAGGGAGAGAGATGGGGCGAGGCAAGAGTGAGAAATCTAAATAGAATGGCTTCATGAGAATTCTTGGCGGGAAGGAAGTAGAAGATCTTTTTTCCCCCTCCCGCCACACACAGGACTTGCTCACATAGATCAGAGTGCTCTGTGCATGCTAACCCTCAGAGTTGGACCCCACCTTTATCCTCATTGCTTCCAATGGGTAGACTGGCCTCTCTTTAACAAAATGGCCCATTAAAAATGTAAAGTCTTGTGACAAAATGAATCACTTGATCAGTGTGAATTTCTAGCCTGTATGTCACATCTGCCTAGAAGGACATAGCCTTTTACATGGCTAAGATAGACTTTTTATGGTAGCCTTGAGGTCAGCCTCTCTGTCACACTCCACGTCTGTCAAGGAGGAATCCAAGTTGGCCACAGTTCACACAATCATTGCACCTGAGAGCAGAGAGCACCTTAGAGATGGCATTGTCTCACCTCTTGGTGTAACAGATCGAAAGCCTGAAGGGTGAATGAGTTGCCTCCGCTAAAGAGTGTGCGTGGTTTCGCCGCACAGAAGCCTCTCAAGGTCCCTTCTATCAACAACATAGACAAAGGCATCAGGTGGCCCTGCCACTGGCAGTCTGCACGAAGAATCTGTAGTAAGGTAACATTAGCTCCTGAAGAGCCTAGGAGCTGGAATTACTGATCATCTCAGGGTGTCAGGGAAATATTAGGGATGATAGATTTTTAACAGTATCAGCTTACATGAGTCAGTGAACTTTTATTTTTTTTTAATTTTTTTTTCCTATGTACAGTAGATAAAAGTTTTATTAGACTGCAGAATGTTGTTTCATGGAAATTAAGATAAACATGTTTCACACAAGACATTTTGTCATGAAGGGAAGTGAAGTTGCTCAGTCGTGTCCGACTCTTTGCGACCCCATGGACTGTAGCCTACCAGGCTCCTCGGTCCATGAGATTCTCCAGGCAAGAGTACTGGAGTGGGTTGCCATTTCCTTCTCCACAAAGTGAACTTTTAAAAAATGATTAACCTATGAGGATATTGGAGAAGGAAATGGCAACCCACTCCAGTATTCTTGCCTGGAGAATCTCATAGACAGAGGAGCCTGGTGGGCTGTAGTCCATGGAGTCGCAAAGAGTTGCACGTGACTGGGCAACTAACGCACTTGAGGACATTAGTCAGGATCCAGATCTCTTCTTCAAATGTTACAAAGGGAACTTGAAGGCTAATATTGCAGCTATATGATTATATGTGTGTGTGTATGTGTATATATGTAATGAAATTCTTCCACTGATTATGTAGATTTTTAGTTACACTACATTTTTAAGGGACCGCCGAAGATCTTTAATTCAAAACCCAAAACACACAAACCAAAAGACCTTTTAAACGTTTCACGGTCCAAAGATTAAGAAGATGGTGATATCTATCAAATGAAATTTCACAAGTGGGATAATCTGTAAATGCATTTTATAATGCTGCTTCCCTTTTACTTTTATTTTATTTTTGCTTCCTTTTTAAAAACTTAATCAGGGACATGCTTGCTGCCTTTCTTTCCTTTTGCGTTTATTATGAACTGAAGCAATTTCACAGAAAAGAAGACTATAGATAATATTAAATTCTAAATATTTGTAATGCTACCTTTTAAATAAAGATGTCTTTAATGCTTATAATACTTAAGTAGAGGGAATCAATTAGCAAATATTAGTTATGCTGCTAAATATATTGTGGTTCCTCATGTCACTCAAAGACCCTCCCATCAGAAGGTTCTGTCTTGGCAGTAGTCCGCTCCCTCCCCTCCCCCTCTGCCTGTTACTTGTTCCTGGAAACCACCAGCCTGCCCAGCTTGGCATCTTTGTACATGCTGGGCCTCTTGCTGTGAAAACCCTAACTCTCTGTTCTCTGCCCCATTTCTTTCCTTGTGGGCTTTCCTTGTGGCTCAGTTGGTAAAGAATCCGCCTGTAATGCGGGAGACCTGGGTTCGATCCCTGGGTTGGGAAGATCCCCTAGAGAAGGGAAAGGCTACCCACTCCGGTACTCTGGCCTGGAGAGTTCCATGGGTAGAATAGCCCATAGGGTCACAAAGAGTCGGACATGACTGAGTGACTTTCGCTTCTTCCTTAGTCCCTGGTGGTGCAGATGGTAAAGCGTCTGTCTGCAATGCAGGAGACCCGGGTTCAATCCCTGGGTTGGGAAGATCCCCTGGAGAAGGAAATGGCAGCCCACTCCAGGACTCTCGCCTGGAGAATCCCTTGGACAGAGGAGCCTGACAGGCTTCAGTCCACGGGGTCGCAGAGTCAGACGTGACTGAGCGACTTCACTTTTAGGCAGCTGAGAAACAACAGAAAACCTGAAAGAAAGATAAAAGGAAAAAAAAGACTGGGAAAAGAAAGAGAAACTACTTACTTTGAAATTCTTTCCCCAGGCCCTGGTGGCAGCCACTGCTTGCTTGGAGGTCTTGGGTAAATTCTCCTGTGTCTTTGGGACTCAGTTTCCTTATCAAAAATTGATGATCACCATAGCACTGACTTCTGGTCATTGTGAGGATTAACTGAGTTAATGCATGTAAATCACTTGGAACTGTGCTTAGTACACAGTAAATGCTCAGTGAAAGTTATAATAATAATACTACTAGCCTTTTTTAGGTTAGTGCCAATTTTTCTATGGGTGGTGCTTGTCATAGATCAGGGCATAGGACATGACATGTAGTTGATAGTCAATAAATGCTTATTGTGTACGTGATTGGATGATTCTGTCTTTGAATGTGAAAGATGAAGAGATTTGATAACTGTTGATCCTGACATAGAGAAATTATAAATAATCTTCCATGCGAGAGCGCCACATATTTGAGGAATATCAATAATTCAGTATAAGCCTAGTTATTGATACTGGTTGCCTTTTAATTGTACATTGCTTTATTTGTCAGTCTATGCATGATTCCATTTTAAACACCTCAAGGGTGTCATGAAATGAAAATCGAAAGGTGCCAGGAAATGGGAAGGTAGAAATGAGCGAGGATTTTCTGACATCATACCTTGATGACACCCATAGCAGCATCTCATGGTAAAACCAGATGGGAGGAAGGAATGTTTAGCTTTTTTTTTTTTGTTTTTTGGCTGCTTAGCATATGGGATCTTAGTTTGCCGACCAGGGATTGAACCTGTGCCTCCTGCATCAGAAACGGAGTCTTACCACTGGACCACTAGGGAAGTCCCAGCGGTGTTTAGTTTTGACCTGCAGAGAGTTCTGGAGGACACCCCCTTTGTGGAGGGGGGATTAGGTTTATGCTGTGTGGCTCAGGACCAAAGGCTAAAAATAACTGGGGAGACGATTTAGATCACTGGTAGAGAGAGATTTCAGAAATGGCAGCAGTGACCTTATAAGAAGAGTGAGTCACTGAACTATTAAATAGAGAGCAAATAACCACATGTCAAGAATGTTACTGAGAGGATTCCTGTGTGGCCCAGGAAACTGAATAACTTCCGTGGGGTTCCAACACCACGTGTTTAAAGAGGGGCAGATAAATCCGTTGATGTGAGTTCTGGTCCATGTAGGCAACGTGACCTTGGGCAAGTCACTCACCCTCTCTGAACCTTCTCGCCCACATAGTTGGTTTAAAAATATCTACCTGTTCTAAATGACTTTTTAAAAAAAAATTACATGAATTGATGTATGGCCTTGTAACATGTTGTTAAGGCATACTTGCCTTTTCTGCTTATTTGTCATTTCCTGCACATTCATTAAGTGTTCTAATCACTGGAGACTGCTCAGCATTGTGATTTATTTTAATCAAATGGATTATTATTTTCCCTAGGAACATTTTTGTGGAAATTATACTTACTCAAATTTTAAAAAAAGACTTTGCTATCAAAAAGTGAGAAGCTTTGCTCAATAAAAAATCAGTTTATATCTTATTTCTTTTTACAGACGACTTAAGGTAGGTTATTTTTCTGGTAAAACACACCCTCTTAGGGTTATTTTAAGACATAGTTCTTCTATTGAATTTTAGACTGTTAGAATTCAGTGAGTGAAGTTTATGAGCCTTTATTCATGCTGATAAGGAGATTCTCATCACAACTTTTATAATTTGCTTTTCAACTTTGTAGAAACTGAATCAATAGTCTGTGATGGCCCTTATGATTTTCCTGCTCTTCAAGGACTATTCAATTAGCTTGGATTAATTTTGCTAGAAAATCCTTAAGCAGTTAATTTTTGTAGAAACTAATGACTGTTTTATTTTGGAACCGTGTTCTTTCATTTTAATACACAGGATGTGGCTGACTGCTTTCACTGAAGCATGATACCTTTAGGAGAAGAATAGCTACCCTGCTGACTGATACAGTTTTGTCATTCTTTTGGAGGTAGATGGCCATGACCAGGTGGAGTGGAGTTTGTAGGAAAGAAGCACTGGAGAACTGACCCTGAGCACCTTCCTATTTAGCAGATTATTCATTTAATTTTCACACTGCTGTGGGTGTGGCGCATATGAGCTCCATTATCTTGGTGATAAAACTGAAATTCTGAGAAGTTGTTCACATTCCCAAGGTTCTAAATTTAGTAAGCCATAGAGATAAGATTTGGATCCAGTTTATTCAGATTCTAAGGCCCATTGCCTCTGCTCCATCATGGACTTGTTCTAACCACAATGATTAGAGCCCCAGAGATGGTCAGTTCTTGCCCCAAACACACATGTATGTGCACCACCCCCACCCCACCCAATAAACACATGCACACCAGTTGTTACCAAAAGTTATCTTCACCTTGACTGTGGTACCTTTGAACAATGAGAAGAACCAGAAAGGTCAACACAGGCTGATTTGTTTATGCTAAGGAGATTATGCTGTTTCACATTACACCTTTTAGAAACTAACTGTACCAAACACACTGTATTTTATTTTTTAAAATAGGAAAATGAAAGAAACATCCTCTTTTGTAACCATCTGGCGTCTTAAGATAGTGAAAGCAGGTAGCAGTTGTGTGCACATTTTGTTTTATAGAAAGACTTCTAAAAATAATATTGCAGGATATAAGCTGGTGGTTTTAAATTTTTTTGAATGAAGGATAAATATAGTTTAAATGGGAGACAGTGGAGTCCGTTTGTAAACTATCAAGTTATTTTCCTTTATGTTTGTAAAAGTAGTTTGGGAAAAACATTTTCTTCCCCAATCAAAAAGCTTAATGTTTTTAAGTAAAAGAAGGCATGGCTCTTTTGTCACTAGAATTGAAACTGTGCTGAATGGACGCTTTCTACCACACATGACCCAATGGAAACAGCATACAGGCCTTAAGCTGTGTATATCTCACTGTCAGCTCTGACCTCAGGGCTTAGTTTACACACAGTTATTGTATTTACCAGGATCTGTATTGGAATTGGATTTCCCTGGTGCCTCAGATGGTAAAGAATCTGTCTGCAATGCAGGAGACCTGGGTTCGATCCCTGGGTTGGGAAGACCCCCTGGAGGAGGGCCTGGCAACCCACTCCAGTATTCTTGCCTGGAGAATCCCCATGGATAGAGGAGCCTGGTGGGCTACAGTTCACGGGGTCGCAAAGAGTCAGACATGACTGGGCGACTAAGCACAGCACATATTGGAGTTTATCTAATTTTATATATTCGTCTATCCTACTAACCTGAGAACAATTTGTGGGCAGGAACTTACTCATTTTTAGATCTCTAGAGCCTAGGATGTGTTAAATCCTCAATAAATTTTTGCTAATTGACTGTATTATAGTTGGATGACTTATTCATCCACCTTGCTTTCCAAAAAGAAGTTGGCCTTAGCTAAAGGAAATGCTGTTAGCTTTGGAATCAGCCTGGGGGTAGGTGAATGTCAAAGTCCCTACCTCTCTTGTGATTTAATTTACCAACCTGCCCCTGACACTTGAACTGTACCTATTTTTCTTTTCTCTCTCTCTCTCTCTTTTTTAAACTGAAATAGAATTGACATAGCACTGTGTAAGGCTGGGGCTTCCCTGGTGGCCCAGACTGTAAAGAATCTCCCTGCAATGCAGGAAACTCAGGATCGATCCCTGGGTCGGGAAGATCCCCTGGAGAGTGGGATGGAAACCCACTCCAGTATTCTTACCTGGAGAATTCCACGGGCAGAGGAGCCTGGTGGGCTACAGTCCATGGGATCGCAGAGTCGGGCATGACTGAGCGGCTCAGCACACAGGCACACACGTGTAAGGGTAAAGTGTGAAGGGTGTTGATGTGATACATTTATATGTTGCAATATGATCTTTACCTTGGCACCAGGTAACACCTCTGTCACACTCTATCACATCCTTTTTTTCAAATAATCCTTTACTTCCTTCCTGATATTGAAAATTGGCTTTCCCGTGAAGACATTGCTTCTCTAATGATGGCCATGCTTTCTTTTATTTCTCCAGATTCATCAGAACTGATACTAAGCACTCAGAATTCTTCATATACCCCTCAGACACGTCTAAACATGTCTGTAAGTGCTTCCAATAGAAATACAATGGTAGTCCTCAGATGTCATTGAAGAAGTTCCTTTAGCCACATTAAAAAAATTAAAAGTTAAGAAAAAAAATTAAAAGTATTAATTTTATTTATTTTAGTCTAATATATCCCCAAATTATCATTTTAACATGTATTAATAGCCAATATGAAATTTTTAAATGGTATGTATTGCATTTTAAAATTCCTACTAAATTTATGAAATCTGGTCTTCATTTCACACATTCCAGCACATCTAAGTCCAGAGTAGTCACATTTCAAGGGCTTAATACCCTCTTGTGTCTAACAACTACTGTATCCGACATCTGGTTTCAACTATTGTTCCCCTGCAATTTCTCACCACTTCAAAGCTTTTCTCTTATACCACCTGATCTTCATTATCTTCGCTGTGACCAATAAGCACTTTTTGGAATTATAGTAGCATCAGCTGCTCTCCTATTCCTATCAGTTTCCTTTTCCTGTCTTCCATCGTGTGGTCCTACCATCTCTCAGTGGCTTAGCTCATCCCCACCTCACTCATCACCATCTTCACTCCTAATATCTCTTAACCTGCACAGTTCCTTTCTCTGAGCATTCTGTTGTAACCTGTCATTGTACTTTGCCTCCTTTTTGAACTGTGGGGAAATCATTTTTACAGTTACTTCAGAAATGAGCCTGTGAATTGCCAGCAAATACAATGGCCTCAAACCTATTTGTGAACTGTTGCTAAATAGGAGACTGTAGAGAAAATCATCCGGATGAAAAAGCAGTCCTTGTCTTCTCCTCCAAACTGAGGCCTGATGGCAACAGTGAGAGACAGGAAATAGCAGGAGCCACTGCTGAGTCCAGCCCTTTCATTCTCCTGAGGGGAAATTGACTCTCAGAGCAGCTGTGTGACTTGTCCAAGATCACAGAGCTATTAAATGGCAGGTCTGATCCTGGACCCGGCTCCCCTGACTCTCGGCCTGACATGTTTTTTTCATTCATGCTGAATCAGTATGGTACTTGTGTAGTTACCATAGTGGAACAGTATCATACCATGACCACCTCCTGGAGATTCCACAGGTCAAGGGCAGAGTTCCCAGCAAGGCTGCCTTCACTTCAGATGCCAGTTGCAAGTTCTGGGTCTCTCCAGGCCACCTTCACTTACGATCAGCTGACTACAAATTCAGGGTTCCTATAACCCCTTCAGGTTTGATGATTCACTAGAATGACCCACAGAACTGAGGAAAGCACTATTGTTTATAGTTACAGTTGTATTATAAAGGATACAAATCAGAGAGTCCCCTGGACTGCAAGGAGATCAAAGCGGTCAATCCTAAAGGAAATCAATCCTGAATATTCATTGGAAGAACTGATGCTGAAGCTGAAGCTCCAGTAGTTTGGCCACCTGATGCGAAGAGCTGACTCATTGCAAAAGACCCTGATGCTGGGAAAGATTGAAGGAAAGAGGAGAAGGGGACAACAGACCATGAAATGGTTGGATGGTATCACCGACTCGATGGATATGAGTTTGAGTAAGCTCAGGGAGTGGTGATGGACAGGGAAGCCTAGCGTGCTGCAGTCCATGGGGTCGCAGTCAGACATGACTGAACAACTGAACTGAACAAATAAGAACCAGCCAAATGAAGAGACTTATAGAGCAGGGTCCAGAGGAGCTTTCACCTGTTCTCTTCTTAGGATCAGGATAATGCCTTCCAGACACATCAGTTTGTTCATCTACCAGGAATCTCACCAGAGCCTTAGGTCCAGAGATTATATTGGAGTTTTTATTGCATCCGCATGGCTTACTGAATCATTGGCCATATGACTGAATTCAATCCTTAGCCCCACTTCCCTCCCCAGAGGTCAAGTTTTTTATCCCAGGGCTTTAAGTCCCATCCTTGTAATCTCATGGATGGTCTTTCTAGCACTGCTGGCCTCCAACCCAAAACTAGGAGCCCACCAAGAGTTGCTTCATTAGCATAAATCCAGGCGTGGTCTGAGAATCTACCATGAATAACGCAGATACTCCTGTCACTTGGGCAGTTCTGAGTTTGGAAGCTCGCTTCCAGGAAATCGGGACAAAAGCATTCTTCATTATATATTGGAAAAGACTCTGATGCTGTAAAAGATTGAAGGCAGGAAGAGAAGGGGGCGACAGAGGATGAGATGGTTGGATGGCATCATCAACTCAATGGACATGAGTTTCAGCAAACACCAGGAGATGATGAAGGACAGGGAAGCCTGGTATGCTGCAGTCCATGGAGTTGCAAAAAGTCAGACACAACTGAGCGACTGAACAACAACAATTATATAACATTCTTTATTATACATTATTATACAACAGACAGAAATTCAAATATTTGACTTAGGAATTTTACTAAAAAGATAGCTGGCCCAAAGATAAGAAAGTAGCAACTGAAAGAGGCAAAAAGAAAAAAAATAAAGCCTGCCTGTGCAGGGGATCTCCGTAACCAAAGTGCAAGTTCTTTTTGTTAGAAGGGCAGCTGCTCAGGGTGGGAAAAAACCATGAATGAAAACATGGCTAACTCCCATTTCTCATCCGGGCCCCTTCTGGAGGACATGGCATTGCAGATAGATTCAGATTGCTCAGGATAAGGTTGATGTCACCAGTTCCTTGCCTTGAGGGCTTTGTCAATTCCCTTTTCATTACCTCATAGGTGAAGGAAGATCTTTGCTAATGAAGTTCTTTCTGGTGTCTCTTGGGCAGAGGGTAAATCTCATAACAGATATTTGTTCAGTTGCTTACTGTGCTTCCTCTATCAACTTCCACGATCCCTGTAGGATTTTTCAAGTTTAAACAAGCGTTTACTTGTGTTTAATATCTAGTTAAAACCCAGAGCTTAATAAATAGACAGCTGTGTTGAAAAGAAGGAAGACATTGGGACCAAGTTACGAAGCATTCTTTGGTTTAGGGATCTTGATAATTGTATAAGTTTTTGTCACTTGCTGTTTTTCCTGTTAAAAAATTTTATTGAAGCACGTTTTTAAATTCACTGGAGTGTTTATTGGGCAAATATGTCTTTTAGTATCTGGCATGTGGAGGGCACTGTGCAAGACACTAGTTCACAAACATGACCAGGACTTCATCTCCGCTTTTAGATCTGCTGCCAAATGAGTATAATACAGTGTGGCAAGTTCAGTTAATACAGTTCTTTCTTGTGTACTGTGCCAGCACAGAGAACTTAAAGGACTCCTGGGGAGCCCAGATATAAGGGTCAGAGAAAGTTTCTTGGAGGAGGTAGTGTCTGAACTAAGTATTCAAGGATGAAAAAGTGTTTTGCCCCAGAAAGAATGTGGCTAAAGCCTATTCCAGGTGGCACATAAAGCATGAACAAGGGCTCTGGGGATAAGATGGAGCATGCATATTTGAGAAACAAAAGCCACATGGTGGACTGTAAAGTGAGTTGTAAGAAGTGACCTGAAAAGATAAGAAGTGATTACACTTTATGCCACATTAAGGAGACTTCGGAGATCTTATAAAAGATGAGATCAAGGACAAGAAAGTACCATTCAAAACAAGGTCCTCTCACATGAGCATACAATCTGCAAGAGAATATTTAGTACACTTTGGGAGAATGAGTAATGCTGCTGGGGGAGGGTTGGTGAGGTTAAGACTGGGAAAAAATAACCTCCGTTAAAGGTAACTTATGCAAGGGAGAACTACGTGCTGTAGGGGGAAAAAAGCCCACTGAATATCATGCAAATCTGCTAAAATTTAGATCTGGGCTGTGGTTTGATACTGTGCACAATAAAAGTTGCTGAGCGACTTCACTTCAGTATTCAGATGTTTCCAAATCTAAGGAAGAAAGCAGATTTCACTGTGATGGAAAGCATCGCTGCACTGTGTTTAGTAGATGGTGCATCTGTGTATCCATCCACTAAAATGTAAGCTCTGTCTAAGTTCCATGAAGGCAGAGAACTTCTTCCTTGTGTTTCCTTATGATGTCCTCAGAGCCTGTTATAGCAGCTAGCTATAGTAGGCCTATTAACTTTTCAATTAATTTTTGTTAAAAGGACTGAATATGCAGAAACTAAGATGAATACCCTGGTTAAAATATGTAGAAGAAGGAGTTAAATAATTGATGTTATGCATTTAGTAGGAAAATGAATTTCAAAATCAACAAAATGCTAGGCTGATTTTATCCTCAGACTAGAGTTATGTGTGGGGAAAATGTCAGCAGTCATTTCCATATAATATGACAGAATTTATTTTTAGTTTAATTACGCACAAGTGAGCTCATCTTATACTGTCGATTTCTCTGGAGAATTAACATGTTGATGATCCCAAACTCCCCTACAGCTCCTCTGGGAAGAGGTACACTCTTGGTCGTGCTTTTATATTGACATAAGACTTGGAAACGTGGTGCCAGCCTCCATTTATGTTGGCTGTACTTAAGACAAAGGTTAGGTCAGATCATCAAAAGGTACTTTGCTATGGAAAGTTAGGCTCAGCTAACAAGCCCAGTATCCGGGAGAAAAATTAGATCAGAGGCTGAAAGATGTTATAGGAAAGATTTTTAATAAAAATAGCGGTTGCCACCTATGAGAATAATGTCATCCCTAGCTGGGTTTACTGTTGCTTAAGCATATTGATAATCTATGAGTCTTTTCTCTCCCTCTGATTTTAGCCCCTTGAGCCTAATGCATTGGATATTGTTTCTTAGTATATATGATCTCTTTCCTTACGCTCACATGACGAAGAGACTCGATTCAGTGTTGGCGCCCAAATACATGACCTGTTTGCTCCAGTCTTAGAGCTGAAACAGAGGAGTCCTCTAAAATTACTTGTATGAGCGAATCTCATTTTATTTTACTGTTTTGTTTTGTTTTTTTAGTATTGACGTATATATTTGATTTACAATGTTGTGTTGGTTTCAGATATACAGCAAAGTGATTCAGTTATACATATATATGTTTTTTCAGATTCTTTTCCCTTATTGGTTATTACAAAATATCAAGTATAGTTCCCTGTGCTATATAGTAGGTCTTTGTTGGTTATCTGTTTTATCTAGTAGTGTGTATATGTTAATCCCAAACTCCTAATTTATACCCCACTTTGCACTTCGGTACGCACAACTTTGTTTTCTACATCTGTGGGTCTATTTCTGTTTTGTATATGCTTTCATTTGCATTTTTTTTTTTTTTTTAGATTCCACATATAAGCATCATATGATATTGGTCTTTCTCTGTCTGGCTCACTTGAATGAATCCCTTTTTAGAAGTTAAAATAGTTACGCAGTTGATGGATTGAGGATCCTTTTCCAGGGCAGGCATTAGTTCTTAAAGCAGCAGAGTTTCCAGTTCGCTACCTTTCTCCAATGGCTGATAGATGGTCAGACTAATGGAGTGGTTGTCTGCTAGTTAGTGCTTTTGTTGCTCCTGGATGGGTGGGGTCTTCTGGGGCTGTCTTTGGGGTTGTAGATCGTAGCTGAGATGCACAGAACTCCTGGTGCTTGGGTTCCCCTGCCTTTACCAAGTTTGCTGGTGGCCAGGATCCTTTGTGACGTCACTTGGTCTTGCTGGATGGTGGTCGAAAAGCATAGCTCTTTGATGCGCTCAGCATGTGAGAGATGAAAGGTAGTATTTAATGACTTTTCCTTACCTATAAAAATGCATGTATTTTAAACACTGTTCAAAGTAATTTCATTTTTTCTTCTGTTAAAATCTTTGTTCTCAGTGAGTATGGTAACGTCTAGCCATCAAGTCATACAAGTTCAGTGTTCTATTTAGGTATAAGAAGCCTTCAGAATTTGGCAAGAAGCCTACAGAATAACCTGTAGTTGGTGTTGGAGCCATATAACAGTTTTACAAAATTCTAAAAAGAGAGGTCCCCAAATTCCATGGTATTTAGCAGAATTAAGGGAGAAATTATTGGATGCAGTGTTCAAAAAGTCATGGAACTTTCCCTTGTAGATGTTTTACCTACTTTTCTCAGATTTCTAATTTCTGGAATTGCATTCTTTCCCCTCATCCCACTTGTGACCCTTTATTTTAAAAAAGAGTGTACTCGTCGCTCCTCTTTATGTTTTCTAAACCTGAGATAGTCTTCCCCAATGCAAAAAGGGCAATCACACCAATTATTTTTATAGAGATTTAAATAGTGCTCACAGATTTTAACATCTCTCCTACAACATTGAAATAGACACCCACTCCCTATTTCTCTCCTGTCAATCTTTTTCAGCAAGCAAGCTCTGGTTTTCCTTTCTTCATCGTTCTATTCATTGCTTAATTACCTGCCAGAGTGATCCTTTTCATTATCCCTCTGAATAGTCCAAGGACGTTAGGACCTCCCAGTCATGCAGTATTCATTTTTTTCCCTGATGCAATCACTGACGCTGCTGGTCACCTCTTCGCAGTATCTCAGCTTTCCCTCTGCCTCAGGTCATCTCTGTGACATTACATGGGCTGTCATTTAGCTCTTGGACCGCTGCTTCTCTCTCTTCCTCCAGTCCTTAATTTTAGCAGATGGTAAGGTTCAGTTCTTGGCCTCTTGCTTTTATTCTTTTACTCCATTTCCTGTGAAGAGGCTTAAATTCTGTTCCCGTTGCTTTCAGTATCCATGTGAAGACAATCCATTTAGAAAGCAACAGCGTGAAACACAGCATAGAGGCTGGAGGAAGAGTACATTGCGTCTTAGGAAATATTTCACTGCATGCACATTGGTGGTTGTGGCTTTTCCAGTTCTTCTGAAATCCATCATTTGATAAGAACTGGGAGTATATCCCATGTAGGTCCATTGGAGCTGCTCTAAATTAGGCTAGATTCTTGGAGCCAGGAGAGATCCAACACACCAATCCTCCCTTTGCTTTACATCCAGGATTAGACCTCTTCCCTGACAGACAGTGATAGGGATAAGAGCTCTCTGAATAACCTGTTTGGTCAATAAAGGAATCTGGCTAGAACTCCTTCTAAGTATGAAAACAGGGGAACTTCTAAGTCTGGGGCCCACAAAATAACAGTGCAGGCTAAGTGGAAGAGGCATCAAGCTGAAGGATCAGAAGAGAGTACTTCTGAGTATAATTTATAACAGGAAATAGCATGCTATTTTAAATAACTTAGGCATCCTCATCAACTACAAAGAAACAAGCTCGCTAACAGCACAGAAAGCCCAAAGGAAAGAATACTTTGAGGTAGAAAAGAGAACCTGGATGACAGGAGGAAAAGAACACATGGGGGAAAAAACCAAATGAAATGACAGAATTAAAGTTTGCATTGAAGTGTATAAAGAACAGACTTGGCATAATGGAAAATACAGTTAGTCATGTGTAGGATAACCTTGACATGGTCTTCTAGAACCAGAAAAGAAATGCACTGAGATGAGAAAGGCAAATGAGCAGGCAATGGGAGGGAAGGGTAGAATCAAAGATCCTCATATGTTAGGATCTGGGTATATAAACATGAATAAGACAAGCTTCCTATTCTCCGTGTCCTCACTAGCTAGTTGGGTAAATAGATCTAAGGGAGGCTTCCTGAAAGAAGTAAGATTTGGGTTGTCCTTAGTATGGGCAATACTAGAAAAGCCAAAGATGAAGGAGGAAAGTTGTTGTAGGAAAATCGCAGCTTGGAAAAAGAGATAGGACAGCACAGGGTACTCATTTACAATTAAAAAGTATTTCTCAAACATCTTCTATGTGCAAACTCCCAATTCTGGTGTTAGCAATACAGAAAAGGTCTGTTCTTTGAGGAGCTTGTGTTCAAGAGGGGGGGAGCCAGAAAGGGAACAAATACATACGTAATTTCATATTGTGGTATGTCTATGCAGGAACCAAATCAGACTGATACGGTAGAGCGTAGCTGGAGGCGGGAGGGCCACTTTAGATAGGTGGTCAGGGAAGGCTTCTTTTGTAGAATAGCAATATCTCAGCTGGGGCTCCCCAGGTGGCTCAGTGGTAAAGAATCCACCTGCCAATGCAGAAGACACAGGTTAGATCCCTGGGTAGGGAACATCCCCCTGGAGAAGGAAATGATAATCCACTCCAGTGTGCTTGCCTGGAAAATCCCATGGACAGAGGAGCCTGGTGGACTACAGTCCACGGGGTCACAAAAGAGTCAGACATGACTTAGCAACTAAACAATAACAGCAGGTATGAGCTGGGATAGAAATGCTGGGATGCACCCAGCCGTGGAGGGAGTTAGAAGAGTCTTCCAGAGAAAAAGCAGAGCAAATACAAAGGCACTGGGGTGGGCATTTCAGCATATGACCCACCGTCTCATGAATTTGGGGAGACCTGTTGCTAAATTCCTAATTTGTATTTGTTCTTATTTTCTTACAAAGATCAAAAGAAGCATTTGGTCTTGGAAGTTACAGTGAGCTTGAGTCCGTTTTCAGCTCTGCTAGTAGTATCTTAAGACCTTTGGTCAAGTTATTTAACCTCTCTTGGCCTCAGTTCTCTGATCTGTGACATGAGAGTGATGGTTGGGTAAACATACCATCTGCCCGTGGGGATACACAGTGGTATGTCAGTGAGGACAACCTACAGACAGAGCAGAGACAGAGCTCATCTTCCTGGGCTATTAATTTCACTAAGGGTTTGGGGGAAGATTATATGTGAATAACATTCTGCCCTAGAATACAAAATTCCCTTGCTTTTTAAAGATTAAAGAGTCAAATGTCGAAGATATTTCACACTTTTGACAGGCCATTTTAGGCATGATTTCCATTCTCATAAACATTTCCCTTGTGGATTTCAGTGGAAAAGTTTGAAAGGCATTCATCTAGACACTCTTGTGAGGTTTCCTTCCACCTGCGAGTCTATGACCATGATTCTTTTAGAAGTTTATCATCTTTGAGTTTTTTATTGTTAATTTTTTGTCTCTATGGATGGATGAATTACCCAATGAATATTGCTTTATGTTGCTTTTAACTTAAAGGAAGTCTTTTTCAATTCACAAAAGAAACTTTAAAAGCAAACATCAAGGGTATTAAATATCAAATTTTGAGAGAGGGAGAAGAACCTTATAAATTATTAATAGTAAATGTTGTTTGGACTTTACAACAATAATCGTGGATGCTTCACTCTCTAGCTGGGTCTTGGAGCAGATATTCTGCCCTTCTGGTCAGAATTTAAATTTAAACGGATTCTTGTATTCTAAAAGCACATTTTGTTTCCCATAATGTGGAGTTCAACAAATAGCTTCCAGAGGATTTTATCAAGATACTTTTAACTGTAGGCAACGAAGAACCCCACTTAAAATGCTGGAAATAATAAACAGATATATCGTCACACTGGAAGCCAGAAGTTGGACAGTTCTGGCTTCATTTTTCTAGTATCTCAGATTTACTCTGGTCTCCATGTCACCCTTTTTCTAAAGCTAGCTCCCACCGTGGTTACAAGATAATTGCCACCACTGGCAGCAGTTGTCCCTAATTATAGTGGAAGAAAGGACTACTTCTCTGGCCATAGATTAAAAATCATTTCCTTTGGTCTGTCTGGTTGACTTAGGTATGTGCTTACTTCTGAACCATCAACACCAAGGTCACTGAGATGATCACGGGAAGAGTAGGCTGTCTAGACTCAGCCTTGGATCTGGGATAGGATCGGCTTCCTCTGAGAACTATGAGCCACACTGAGAGGGGGAGACTTGAGCTAAGTCATGGCTCCGTTAGGAAAGGGGAAGGGGAGGATGGGTACTAGGAGGCAGCCTCGCCTAGGAGGTAGGTGTCCACAGAAAGGTCTAAAGATGCTTTAATAATGAGTGCTCATTTGCTCTTTACTGGTGGCAGCCAACTTCTATGGAGTTAGCAATATCCTTGTGATCAGAAACAGAAATTCTGAAATTTCTAAATGAACTTTTTCATTTAGAAAGTATTTATGAGTTCCTACTGTTTTTCAAGAACTGAAAGCCACAGGACAGTCACAGAAATAAATAATAAGAATAGTGATAAGAATGGCCAAGAACATAGGGACACATCTTACTGATCTTATACACCTTTCATCAATATCTGCCCAATGATAAGGCTATAGCATGGTTATCCTGCTGCTGTGCTCACTGTGTATGTCCAACACCTAACATGCTGCCAGACACATACTAACCTTACCACATGTATTTGTTGAAAAAATGTTTATTGGAACCAGAATCATTAATAATTTCTGAAAGGATCATGGCATAATAGAGACATGTATAACAGAAGTCCAGTTATGGGTTTGAATAGTTGAGGTTCTGTAAGGTAAGAAGTCTGAGGGGATAAACCAATCTTTCTCCCCTGGAGGATATTAGCATATAGTGAGGGTCTTCTGATGTCAAGAAAGCTCAGAGACTTTAACATAATGTAATGAGTTGGGTGATATCTATGCCTTAGAAGGCTTTAAAAAATTTTATTGAATGTGTACCATATGTCTAAGTGCTGTGCTAAATATAAAACTATTATAAATATAAAATTTAGCACAGCACCTAACACATGGTATACATTCAATAAAGAATGAATGAACGAATGAGCAAATAAATGGCGAACCATCTAAACAGATTTACAAAAACATCATGATTGGATTAAACAGTTCATATCCAACTGTGCCTTCATTAATTTATTGTTTCCTTTGCTTTAGTGGTATGATTTGTGATAATATTAGTGCTGTATGATTTTAATGGCGAGCGTATTTCTAATGGAAAAATGTAACCGAGTGAAATGTGCTTTGACTCAGTATTCCATGTTAAAAAAAAAAGTTGGTTATTCAGAGAACACAGGAATAGACTTCACACCTAAAAGAATTGCCTTCTTAATGTCTGAAAGCAGGTAACCTCAAGGTCTACCAATCAAATATGCAAATGGATATCTAAAATCACGTAGAATAGCTTGACAGTGTGTTTCGGAAGAACTTGAAAGACCATTTAATCAAACCTCCCATCTTGCGGATGGAAAACATGGGACCAGACACGCAGGGGTAGGGCACGCTACTTCAGTGCTGGTGAGTGGGAGAGGCGGAGCCCAAACTCAGGATTCCCAGCTGAACTTCAGCCCTGCGAGGAAATTAAGGAGAACTGAGAGCAGCAGGCTCATTTGAAAGGTTTGGTTTTAGGCAATAGCTTAGCTTGGAGCCATGGGGCTTCTTGCAAGTGTTGAATAGGCCTTTATTTCACTAATGGGCCATTTGGAATAAGGAAAAAAAAAATTAAAGTAGCAATCTCCTTAGGTGGTGAAGAACATTGTTATATGTAAAAGACGGAAGTTATTGTCAGAGGACTTGGTAACACTGAGTGTATAACACTGAGAATTTTAAACAAAACCCCTTCAGTAACTCCTCCTCAAGTGCGTGGTGGGCTAACGACTTTGCTGACATTGAGGAAGCGTGCCTTTGAAATGCTGCTTTCGTCGCCTGTGCTAAGGAGTCTGTCAGTTTACTTCTTAGAATAGCTGTTCATTGTTCCACTATTGAAATGTCTAATACTTTTTAGTCAGTTTATTCATTCATAATTCCTACCTTCATGCTGTTTATTCGTGTAGTTCAGAAAACTTCTCAGACAGATTTAACTACAATCCGTATGGTTTTAGGACATCCAGGACATCCTCTCATTCCTTACTCTCTCTAATGACCCAGACAGATGAAAACTCAACGTATATTCATTCACTGTACTTTGTGATATAAGAAGGATACAGCGTTATACTTCCCATAGGCCATGCATGCTTCCTTTTTCAAAATAATCATTTCCTGGAGTGTCATTCCTGACCAAACTGATGGTAAGTTTGGGTACTTTGCATCGGCTTTGGTGATCGGTCCCAAACCCATCTCATTTGTACTGTTAAATTTTGTGTCACTTGAGGCATCACTGTGTTTGTATAGATCTTTACTTAGCTTTTTTTTTCTTTTTTTTACATCTCTGCTTTTGTGTATGGGATGGTGATTTAAAAATTCTTCTGGTGTGGTTTCTTAACTCATAGCATTCTGTGGATTTATTTACTTACCTTCCCAAGTGCCCCAAACCTGTTAGAAAAGTAAGGGTCTCATCATGTCTTTTAAAATAATGTCAGTTGTAGTATAATTTACTTATATTTTGAAGGAGAAAATTCTTATGTTGTGGTATTAACTTTTATGCAGCTTCTCTTCTGAGCTGGCATCGTTTGCTTTGTGATAGGTCTCAGCGTTCTCTCAGTTCAATACAAGATACTGTTCAATACGAGATAACTGTTTTCTCTTTTTAAATTGCTTTGCTTGACAAGAGGAGAACCTTGTTCGCATAAATGCCCTATCATTTTGTTTTTGACCACACCACTAGGCACATGGGATGTTAGTTCCCTGACCAGTGATCGGACATATGCCCTGCAGGGGGAACAGTGGGAACTCAGAGTCTTAACCACTGGATCTCCAGGAAGGTCCCAAGATCACTGTTTAAATCATCCATGCACATCTTCATAGTGTTAGGCAAGTGTTTTCTCCTCGGTTCTGTTTCATCCCAACAAAAATTTGAAGTGACGGACGTTAGAGCCCTCAGCATGTCATAGCTCTTCGACAGACCGTGTTATAGCTCTTGGGTCTTAGGCAGATCGTGTTATAGCTCTTTAGACATATTAGTGTTTCAGCTCCATGTTACAGCTCTATTTTAGTTAGAATATAGCAAGAAAATCCGTTCTCAAGGCGTGAGGGCCTGTCGACCCAAAGACGCGAAGAGAACTGAGTGGGGGAGCACACAGCCAGCACGTGGGAGAGAGAGACCCCCGGTCCTTCGGCTCCTCTTTTTACATGTTTTTTCCTCCCCCCGGGCCTGCCCTGTGTAAATTGTGCTAGCCAGGAACATTGTTTGTTCTACCTGAGGTCCTCAGTCCGGTCCTCGGACCTTCCTTTGTTCTATTTTCGCGGGCTTTTCCCTTCCTCATCTTTTAGCCACTGCCATTCTGGACTCCTGTTTCCTATTTTAACTACCTAACAATACCAAGTCTGTCACCTAGAAAAAGGCAGAAGAAATCAGAGAATGTGATCGTCTCTATTGGCTTATCGTGCCCCTCTGGGTAAGTTACACAGACGTATGTATATCACTTTACCTGTAATATGGGCTCAATTTATTTTCCAGGGATTTTCCCTAGATTTTAAATGGAATTTGTTTTAACGACTAGACTAGTTCATTCAGCAAATGTCTGTTATGTGCCTCCAGTTTATCAGGCTCTTTACCTTGCGGTGATGGTGACAGATAGACTTAATTACAGTAGGAACTAACATTGTGTCAGTGCTTTCTAGGTTCCAGGCATCAGCATGCAAAGCATTTATCTTCTTTAATCCTTTCAAAAGCTCATGAAGTACAGATACAATTGTTTCCATTTTATAGATGAGTTGAAGCTTAGGCAGGGTAAGGAATCTCCCCAAGATTTCTCAGAGAGTGGACAGGGTTCCAACCCGGTCTTTCTGTATCCAGATTCTGGCCTCTTAACCCATACTGACTCAGAAGTAAGAGGGGGTTTATGAATTTTGTGGAGGGAGCTGTGTTGGCCCTTATCTGATGATTTCTACATTTCTTTTTTCCTAAAATAGAAGATGAGATTGTCTGTTGAGAATTGAGTGGGATTAAAAAGAAGATGGACATTTGTGGAAAGTTGAAGAGATTTGGAAGAACTCTGGTTCAGATGGAAGGTCAGATGATGGTGGGAAGTGAGTAGTGTGCCAGGCATTTCTGAAGAATGTCAATATTTCGGAGCATGAGCTAGTGGTGGTCTCAATCAGCCCAATAATGTACAGTGTTGCAAGACAAATTTCTTTAAAAAGGAGTCAAATAACTTCTAATAACTGTATTGAGATAGTTTCACCTGCCAGCCGTAGAGACCTGAGATACTAGTAACTTTAAAGGTCCATTTTTCTCTTATGCAAAAGAAATCTTAAGGTCAGTAGTCAAGGACTTCTATGGTATAAACACACACACACACACACACACACACACAATCATCAAGGACTCAACTGTTTCTATTATTTTTTTCTGTTCTTCTTAGGCCAGGCTTTCCATTTTCAAGGTCACCTCCATTCACAAGATAGCTGCTGGAGTTCTGGCCATGATGTCCACTTTCCAGAGAGCAGGAGGGAGAAAGGTGAAGGCTGTCAACTCTTTGAATAGCATGTTCCAGAAGCCTGTCAATAACATTTGTTCAGATCTTTATATTCTCCTTCATACAAGGGAGTTTGGGAATTATAGATTTTTAGAAACTCGGTTACATTGCCACCCATAACAATATGGCAATCTGCTTTTAAAGAAAAACAAAGAAAAGAGGGATGTTGAGAACAACTGGAGTCTCTGCGACACTTTTCTATTCCCAAACCTTTTGTTGTACACCCAACATTTGGAAACTTGAGATGAAAATTAGACATCAGATAGGTACATTGTGAAATTCTCTCACAAGTTTAGAATGTAAATAGCTGCTATTCTTTTTTATTTTAATATGACACAAGACCATGGAGTCATGATTTCATAGAGGAGAAAAAAGGGCAAAAGAAATTGATGTTTCCTCCCCCTGCCCCCCCAGTACAAGCTTAGCACTATGTAAATTGTTCTAGGGTTACTGATGTATTCCAGAGGCAGGGAAACTGGGTATATTAAAAAAGTGGTTACTGCTGATTGTTCTGTGTATTTATTATTTGGTCTTTTTCATTCTTTCCCAAAGAGAATTTCACAGTCCTTGGTTCTTCTTATAAACAGTTGGTTTCCAAATGAAATATAAACTAGCTACATCCTTTCTAAAAAGATAGGGGAAAGTAAACACTTTTGAAATGAACACAGTTTATTTCAGATTAATAATTTTCTGTACTTCTGTTCTTGGAAGCAGTGGTCCTTTTTCGAATTCTCTTTTCTTTCAGATGGCAGACAAGTGGAAAAATTAGCAGGAGCCTCTGTAGCGACTTGATAGTGATAAGGGGAAGAAACTAAAGATAACCTGAAATCATAAGGACCTGTTGAAGAGAGCTGAGGGGAAAATAATACCTTTAGGTCTCTAGAACTGATCCTTTGAATGTTGAAGTGCCTCCAGATTGAGCTTCTGGTCTCTCTGTCTAGTTTTAAGCAGGTTCAGATTGATGATTTGCATTTTCAGTCCTGGTTATGTCCTGCCCCGAAGGGGACAAGCAAGTGATGGGGTGTGATTAGAGGTGGGAGGCACCCAGGGGGTCTGCAGTGTGTGCGCAGAGGGCAGGTCAGTAGCACTGGGAAACAGAAGTGCACGGGCCTGGGGTGAGCAAGTAGGTTTCGGTAGGAACTAGAAATGAAAATGGGAAGGAATTACTCAGAAGCCTGGCTGGAAGGCAGCTCAGGTTCCTTCAGATGGTCTTCTTGGGATTGTTTAGTTCTTATGTATTAATGTGTCAATAACCAGGGGCCCAGAGCCAGGAGCTAGGAGCAGTTCCCTTTGTCAGTCTTGTGTGTGAAATCTTGCATGGGGCTTTAGGCAGCTGACACATCCTGGATTTATGGAAAACGGTTTTCCTGGATATTTTGTCTGTCTTTCAGGATGACATATCAGGTGGGAGGCTCTGGTAGCGTTTTCTTGGCTGTTATAAATGGTTGTATGAGCTGAAAGACTTCCGAACTCATCTCTCATTTCCTTCAGGGTGGCAAGGGATGTCTCCTGATTGGGAGCGAAGGCTCGCGTGTCACCTCCCTTTCATGGTAACATCAGAGCATCTCACTTCCCTGTAGGATGACCTTAATTTCCTGTCAGTCTGGGTGCTGTCTTCAGAGGCTGGGTGAAATGAAAGGGGATGATGATGGCATCCTCCCCTCAAGTAACAGTATGCCACGACGCATTCTGAGGAGTCCTTTTGTGCCTTATGCCACGTGAATGGAGCCCACTGTTGAATTCCCATTGTTTGATGATGGGACAGGGGCGTTGGAGAGGTAGAGACTGTTAAACCCAGAATAAGTGGGGGTCTCAGCAGGGTAGCGGATAACCCTCATGGACACTGATAAGCTGTGAAGAGGCTATTCATGCCCACCAGTGAGTGAAATATTTATGAATTAACACAACTTTTTTGCCCTGAAACCATGAAAATACTGAGTGATCAATGATAGGGAGATGATTCTGAACTAGACACCAACAGGTTTTCTTAGTCTTTGAGTTTCTTCCATCGCTTCCCTAGAGGGACTTTTCACTCAGGACAAATTTTCTTGGTGTCTCTGAGAGTCACCAGATGGTGCTGAGTGCCTCTGGAGCTTTTGGGACACAGATATAACATGTGCCTTGTTACCGTGGTTGTGGGCTTTTCTTTAGCTAACTCAGCTACTTGAGGTGTAATCAAGCGATCCTCCTGTTGAGGGAGAAGGGCCGGGGTGAATATGAAGAGGTGATGACAGTCCTGGGCTGGAAGACAAGAAGCTGGGTAAACAGGAGAGTGACCACACTAGAGAGGTGAAGAGCAAGTTACTGACATCCTGCATTCATGTAGATGGAAGAGAACATGCGTTGACTGTCCAGGACAACTGAAACATTACTATTTAATCTAGGTCAATTAAAATTTGGCATTTTGGGGGCTTCCTTGGTAGTCCAGTTGTTAAGACTCTGAGCTCCCAATGCAGAGGGCCTGGGTTTGATCCCTGGTAAGGGAACTAGATCCCATATGCTGCAGCCAAGATCCTGAGTGCTGCAACTGAGACCCGCTGCAACCAAATATATAAAAAGTGAACAAATTTTGAAAAATTTTGGCATTTTGGGATAACTTAATTTTTTTCTTGCTTCATCCTAATTTTTGGTAATCTTTATGGGCTTTATGATTCAAATTGATTTATAATTGCCAAAATTAAATGCACCAGCAAATAACCTATTTATATAAAATTTCTTTATATATCTATAAAATATCATCTTCATTGGATTTATATTACTGATAATTGTTTGCTCATCTAATATTTCTGGTTAATTGGCATTATTTGAGTAAGTTTATGTAGTATATCCGGAGAAGGAATTGGCAACCCACTCCAGTATTCTTGCCTGGAGAATCCCAGGGATGGAGGAGCCTGGTGGGCTGCTGTCTATGGGGTCGCACAGAGTCGGACACGACTGAAGCGACTTAGCAGCAGCAGCATGTAGTATCTCCAAGGTACAAATAAATATTTTCACCCAGAAATATTTTAGCTTTACCAAGGTAGATTTTACTTAAGGTGTTTTGTGTATATAAGACTTAAAAAAATCTGTTAACACATCCAGTCTTTTTCCTTATTTTAATGCCTACTGCCTCCTCCATCCTGGTCTGGTGGAGAGGTATATCAATGTTATACACGGTGACACATTTTTCTGGTTTACTTCCTGTCCTTATCCTCTCGCTGGAATGAATACTGGAGGTAATTCTCTGAGGGTCAAATCAAGCCCCAGACCGAATTCTTGCTTCGTTTCGCTGGTGTCATTGAGGTGCCTCCCTTTATATTATTAGGAAACAGACGACAGTCTATTACGTAAGCCAGAATAAAGGAGGATGAGGTAAGAAGTGTAGACAGGTTCTACACTTGTGCAGTCTAGAGAAGACAAGGGAGTTGCAGGGAAAAAATCTGGAATTTTTCTCCAGCGCTATGCAGAGGGGAGGTGTTCTGATTATTAATGAGTTATCCTGCTCTTTCCACAAAAATAGATCCCCAAGGTAGAGAGGAGTAGTTCATCAGGCTCCACCGCTCAGCTCAGCTTCCCTAAGGAATATCTTAATCTGTGCAGTCTTTTGTTCTTACCAGGCCAACTGCCAGTTGCTAACTTGGCTTTCAAGTGAATACCCACCCCATTCTCCAGCCCCCAGCCAAGACCTGTTCCATAGAGAGATGTCTCTAGTTCTTGGGTCAAACAATATCTTACACTTAAATAGTTGATGATTTGGGATTTAAATGGGCTTCTTTCTCATTAGATTCATGTGAATCCATTCCTTTATACACATTACAGCATGGAGGAACCAAACAAAGCTGCTTTTCTGGAACTGTAAAAAGTCAGATCATGAATCATGGTGATGACAAAGGTTCAACCCCTAGTGAGCCTGAAGCTCAAATGACCATCTGGCTTCACCCATTTATGAACTATTCATGATGGATGTTCAATATTTGTGGTCTGTTTTTTCATATACATTGTAAGGTTGTTATAAGGCTCTAAATGCTTAAGTGATAAGATTCTGTTACATTTGTATTAATTTATTCATATATTCTTAGTCTTCATTTTACATTTTTATAAAATGTCTTTACCTTATATCTTTAAGGATATCCTGGAAGCTTGGAGACAAGTTTCCAAATGAAGATTGGTATTTAAATCTAGGCTTAACATTTTCTTTTAGTTTATCTTGAGGATATCACTACTTTATTGTGAGAGATAGCTAACATAAATAATACGGAACTTTATACATATGAGAAAGGAGAGATCATTTTTCTGCTTGAGAAGAAAACTTATTGGTGCTGATAAGGTTTTTCTGAATAATTTAGGATAACTGTTGTTTGGAAACATTTCAACCCTCCAAAACTCCGAAATTTGGGAGAATTGGGGGAAAATACAGAATAAAAGGTAGCATACATGGGACATCATTGTTTGGTCTGATGGTTAATTTTATGTGTCAATTTGTATGGGTGACCATACAATTTGTATGGCCACCAGGGTGCCCAGATATCTGGTCAAGCATGAATCTGGATGGTTCTGTGATGGTGTTTTGGCTGAGGTTAGCATTTAAATCCATAGACTTGAGTAAAACAGACTGCCTTCCCTACTCTGGGTGGTCTGCATCAAATCACTTGAGGGCCTGAATAGAAAGAATGGCCAATCCTCCCATGAGTAGGAGTAAGAGAGAATTCATCCTGCTTGACTGCTCTTGACATGGAACATGGGTTTTTTCCTCTTTCTTCAGTCTCAGACTGAGGGTGGAAACTTCGGATGTTCTTCCTGCATCTTGAGCCTCCTGGCCTTTTGGACCGGAGCTGTACACTTGATTCTCCTGGTTTTCAGGCCTTTGGGCTCAGACTAGAACTACACCATCAGCTCTCCAAGATCTGCAGCTTGATGACTCACCTCGGGTCTTGTGACTAGTCAGCCTGTATAACTGTGTTAGCCGGTTACTTGTCATAGGTTTTTTTTCTGTCTATAGAGGGGTCTGTCTGTCTATCCACATCCTTTTTGTTTTGTTTCTCTGGAGAACCCTGACTAATACAGTTAAACTGAGTAGTTTTGATTCAGAGATAAAAAGAGAGAGATGAGTAATTATTTTGAAAATTACAAACACCAGAGGGAACATTATATAAAATGACTTAATTTGTCCAGTTTAATGTTTCCTAGAATATCTGATTTAAGAAGAATTATTCTGAGAAAACAGGGGAAATGGAAATGATGTATTAAATGTGGCTCAGAACATTCTTTAAAATGTCTTGTGATTGAAATTAATGCAGTAAATTTCCCCTCTGGCAGATTTTAGGTGTTGGATAAATAATGATTAAAGCAGTGCACTTGGCATGTGATAAAGGAAATCATGTCTTTACCTTGCGTTTATCAATTAATGTCATACTTTAATTATCGTGAAAATATACAATTATAAACCCTGATTTATGCTCAATAGCCATCATAGCATAGTTTTACCATAAGCAATTAAGAGTAGATCCTATTTGATGAGATTTTTTTTACTCTGCTGTCACTCAACAGTTCTTTTCTGGAATAAGCAAAGTGCCTTCACAATATTGGGAAACTCTTTGCTTTGCAGGAGGTACTGTATTTGAAACCATGTGTTAGGAAAGCATAGAGATTATTGATTACTGAGCTTTGTTGTTTTTTTATTGATCAGAATGGCAACATGTGACTGTGTCCTGAATTAGGGCTATGGTAATAAAGTATAGAAGGGTTACAAATAAGCATAAATAAAACACGAGATGAACTCAAAAGTATTCTTTAAATATATGGGATGCAATTTGAAGATTATTGTAGACTCCCAGAAATCCCTCTCTGCATTACATTTTGTAAATCCTCTAGACATGTTTCATATCTCTTGAAAATATATCTTGAAACTTGAAACTTTTGTAAGGAAAATATACTTTCTAGCTTTTACCAAACATACAAACCAAAGTCTGTGCTGATGTATTTTATAAAGATATATCCCTAGTGCTCTGTGCTATCTTCCTATCTTGTGCTGAACAGAGTTAATTTTAACACAGCAAAGGTGATATAAATTATCTCTTCAGAATATCAGGCCTCCAGGTAAAGTAAATGCCATTTGATTCTAGGCCAAAGAGCATGTAGAAGAAACTCTATTTAATGTTAAGATTTTTTTCTTTACCCAAATCTTCATTTCCTAGATTTTCTTGACTGTTTTTTTCTGATGGTGGCTCCCTTAACATTTTTGTAAAATAAAAGAAATAAAGATTTTAAGCACTCTGTTTTTTTTTTAATCACCTAAGAAACTTGGAATGTGAGATTTTGAAGTATGTGCATTTTTGCCTGTTGAAAAACATAGCACTTCTCATACTTTTTGTTTGAAGGTGGGATATTTTGAACATGAAAGGCACTTTATAGTACACGGGCAGCTTCCAAGGGGGGTTGCTGGAAGGTGCTGAGACTGTTGTCTGTACGAAATCAGGACCTCCCCGGGGGGACGTGAGCTCTACATGCCTCGACCTGATTAGGTCTAAACTGTGTGTGGGTGGAGGGAGCGTGAACACACAGATGCTGGCTCTCAAATTCTCCAAATAGGGACATCCCAGACCCTGAGAGGGCAGCCATACAAATATCCCTTTGTCATTTGTGGGGGTCATGACCTAAAATATCACATAGGACACTTTGTCTTTCAGGTGTGAATTTAAAAGATCATGGCATTTACCGTTTTCCTTTTTTATGAGGCTTTCTTATAACGTGGTTTAATAGGTAGAGCGGGGCTGGGCATCCTTAGTGCTCCGAGGGGCCACGCCATGCACTCTTCTGAGCGCGTGTGTGCACACACATGCTGTGTGCACGTGTCTGGGGTGCCATGGTGTTCAGCCAAAGCTCAGTGGGTCCCCAACCACCGACCCTTCCTGCCCCCCCCCCCAAGTATTTGCCAGGCGCCTCTGGCAGAGTTGGTTCTTCGCAAAGGGCTCTGTGGCAAGAGTGTTCTGTATCCTTCATCTCGCTTGGCTTCCAGTTTTTGTTGTTGTTTTGTTTTGGGCCGTACCAGGAGACTTGTAGGATCTCAGTTCCCCTGACCAGGGGTCAAACCGGCATCCTTTGCATTGGAAGCGCTGAATCTTAACCACTGGGTGGCCAGGGAACCCCTGCTCCCAGTTTTGATTGAGTGTTAATAGGTGCGGGACCTCCTGAAGGGGACGGGCTTAGACTTGGTCTCACCCTCCGTGCCAAGCCCAGTGTCTGGCCCACACTGTTAACTCATTAGCTTTGTTTATGGAGCAGCAGGAAACAATCCTGAGGATTGTCAGGCTTGCAGCTTGGCTGGCTTTTCATCCAGCATACAAGACGTCAGCTCCACCCTGATTCACCCCATTTAATATCTTCCTCATTCACGGAAAACCCCATACGAAGAAGCTTCCCAGTTGGGAGATGTCGGGCACCTGCCTGCTTGGCACGCGGCGACAGGATGAGAGCTATATCCAGTACGCCCACCCACGTCCCGGGCCTGCAGAGAACATGGGCTCTGCATGATCTCACCCTTCTTCTGTCTCACTCCCCTTTGCCACAACAGACTTTTTGTTTTTCTTTCCAAAAGCTAGCTGTCTTCTTGTCTAGACAACCCCCTCTTCCATCTCCAGATGGCTTTGTCTGGAAAATCCATACACTTTCTCACTAGAGCTCCTTCCTCGGGATGCACAGGCAATTAAGCTAGTCTGATTCTCAGGGTGTTACTCCAGTTAGTAAGCTTTTGCCAAATAAGTAAGACTTTGCCAAAAAGAAAATGACAGTACTTTTTCTCAGTCACTGAATTTCTTTAGGATGTTTATTCCTTTCAGTGGTTAAGACGGTTTACTTGGAACATGTCAGGATGGGCATCTCAAAGGCAAGGTGCTGGTCTTGTTCCTATGGGACTTCATGTGGAGGGCCTGGAGTTTAGGAAATGAATTTCCCGAAGATCGGGTAAATTGGGAGATACAAACTGGGCCATCCAGAGGCGTGCTTTATGTCTCTCATGAAATAGGAAGGCTTGTTTTCTTTCTCAGCTTTAATCTGATTTTGATTTAGCTTTCTGATTAGATCCACCTTCAGTGCCTCCGTATTTGTTTTTCTCAAGCCAAGGTGCGTGGAGCTTCCTTGGCTTTCAGGTCGTGGGGTCATTATGCAGTCTGTGATCTACCAAACTTCTCATCGTGGAGTCGTCTGGCTGGGCAGCCCTCTCCAAGCCAGTTTTTAATATAGACATTTCTTACACACTGTGACATAATATACCAACTGATCAATGATGCCTTAACAGATCCCAGGATTTTCTAATGATTTTCTTTTTTATTTAGATTCTGATTTATGCCTATGATACTGCTAATTACTTTATGATGTTCTTTTTTAGGCAGAAGAAAAAGGGTTAGAACAGAAACAAGTATAACATGAGTTGTCAGTCCTCTGTGGTTATTATTGTTGTACCAGTAAAACTTTTGATAATTGCCTGGTATATTAATGTCTACATCACAATTATTAGCAGAACAGCAGGAAAGATGACGACGCAAGTGATATTTGCAAAAACATGATTTCTACTCATTACAGTTTAAAAATCTCTAAGTTCTATGTGATTTGAAAAAAGACAATGTATCTTTTATGTTTATTCTTCAATAATGTATGCCTTTTGTTAAATCAACTTACCTGTAGAATAGTTTGGGAAAATAACCTCACATTGAATCAATATATATTTTGAAATAGTAATAACTATATTTATTCATTTTCTCCTGCATAAAATGACAAAATTTTGAGGTCTTGAAAATTGCAGTTTCTTGACCCATATGCCTATAAAATACTTTTATAAATACCATAACAAAAATTCTCTCATACTCTTAGTTTATTTCATCAGATTTGGTTTTGTCAAAAATAGGTTGAGTTTTGGGAATATGTCATATGTGAACCTCATCTGTTGAATGTGGTGTGAAGAAAATAAAGGTCAAGAATTGTTTCTAGACATAATAAATTGAATCAATCAAAAGGAAAATACCCGTTCAAGAGTATTTATAACCTTTACCAGTATTGTTAAAAACAAACAAAGAAATCCCAAAAGAACTAAGTAGTGAAGAAGGATTTAGCTTATCATGCCTGAAGCCAGCTTTATTGATTATTTGCCTCACACAGTCTTTGAGATAGATATCATAGATCAAATTAAAAGCACTTATGATCCCAGAATTTGCTATTTGCACAATAAGAAAAATGGTTAAAATTTAGAGATAAAGAAAAGATCTCCTTATTTCTAATAGTGTCCTTCTGTAGTCAATAAACCATTCCTCACTGGTTAAACAGAGATGGCAGTAATAATACCAGTCTCTTAGGATTGTTATGAGAATTTAATGACTTAACGTGAGTGTACCATGACATACAGCACATAAGTATTGGCTATTTATCATTATCACGCCCAGCCTGATGATGATTCTTCAAAACCAATATTTATCTGTTTTAAAATTGAAGTATAGTTGATTTACAATGTTATATTAATTTCTGCGGTACAGCAAAGTGACTCAGTTATACATTCTTTCTAATATTATTTTCTATTATGGTCTATCTCGGGGTGTTGAATATAGTTCCTGTGCTATACAGTAGGACCTGTTGTTTATCCATTCTATGTGTAATAGTTTGTGTCTGCTCGTCCCAAACTCCCAATCCATCCCTCCTCTACCTTTCCAACCCTTGGCAACCGTAACTCTATTTCTGTTAATCTGTTTCTGCTTCAAAACCAGTATTTAAATGCTTTTTTGATGACAAGAATGAAAAGAAATTATCTGCTTAGTAGACTAGATTTCAATATCAAATTGATATGTTATCAATTATGTTATATGATATCAAATGATATGTTGTTATTTAGTTGCTAAGTCATGTCTGGCTAGCCTGCCTGGCTCCTAGGTCTGTGGGATTTCCCAAGCAAGATTACTAGAGTGGGTTGCCATTTCCTTCTTCAGGGGATCTTCCCGACCCAGGGATTGAACAGACATCTCCTGTATTGTTGAGTGGGTTCTTCACCTCTGAGCCACCAGGGGAGTTCATTCTCCGTTAAAACACCCTCACTAAATGGCATTAATACTATACCGTCAAATTTTACACATCTATGTCATACATGAAATTATTGGGATTGTTTTCCGGCCTTTTACTGTGTGTTTTTGTTGAAGACGTGGTATTACTAAGTGTTCCTTGTTTAAATTTCCTTGATTAGTACATCTTGGTAAACTCCGGAATTTAGTAGTAAAAATGTTTGTTTTTTCCTTAAAAAAAAAAAACCCTTGAATATTTGATCTTATCAGAAGCATCAAGTATAATTAAGTATTCTTTCATGTTTTCCTTTTTGCCCAGACTGCCAGAAAGATCAAAGTCAAATTTAATACACACCATAGTAATATCTACATGTGCTTTTTAAAATTTAAACAGGCCTATATATTACTTCAATTCCCTTGGAAGCAGGTGGTACTTAAATTTTATGTTAACAGTGAAAGATGCTTCTTATGCAGCCTGTGTTCACAGAAAATTTATCTTCAAAACATTTTAACTGATAAATTTTTTCATGGAAATAAAGTTATGTGTGTGTTAGATTTTACATTGGCCTTCAAAGCTTAATTCATGAGATAGCAAAATTACCATGCGCAGAGATTGAAGTTAAAAAGAAAAAGAAATACTGAAATGCTTTATAAAATTACATAGGTAAAACAGTTTGGAATTTTTTTTTAAGCATGATGATTTTCTAAAGGTTTTGATAATTAAAAAGTAATTAAAAATAAAAGTAAAATTTTAATGAAAATAGATGCTGGCTATGAAATCTGCCTTTTGTAGATTTCTTTCTTTTTTTGTAAATTTTTTTCTTTCTTGTTTGTTGCAGATTGATCTTCCTAGATTACTTCTTGGTATAGGTTTATTTGGTGAAACAAGACATAGTTATCTCAAGCAGCGGAACTCAGATGCTCATCAAGGCATTGATGGGAACTGTTGGTACTCTGTGTTCATTCTGCTTTTAAACAGCATATTGAGTTGTGCACTTTAATGATGGCCAATACCTTAAACGTGTCATGTGTTGTAACTTAACATCAGTAAACCATTTTTATATATGTTCTTATATGTTTTTTGTAACGCTGTAGATTTCCATTAATTTTGAATGTTAATTATCAAGAAAAATGCTTTCATAGTCTGCAGTCACATTTTACTATATCTAATTTCAGTTTACATATTTTTTCTTGTTCCATGATAGTACCAGGACCGCTGTTAAAACTATCCCCCCAAAAAACAAAGTTTTCACATTGAAAAAATAATTTCATCAAGTCCTCATTCTCCCCAAATTCTCTCCCTTTTTTTCACATGAAGCTATAATACAATTGGTATAAATGGAGGCTGTATACCTAGAGAGCGGAGAGTCCAGAAAAGGGAACGATGACTGAACTCAAACTTTTAAAAGGCAGTTTTGTGGAAAAGGTTAACAGACCCCGTCTGTGTAGACTTAGAGATAGAACTAGAGTCGATGGATTGAAGCCACAGGAACATAGATTTCAACTCTGAAGAGGAAAATTGCTAATAATTACAAGTGTTAAAAATAGAATTGGCTACCTTGTAGAATTACCCACCACTGGATATATCTAAGCAGAGTTTCAAAGTCAATTTCCAAGCCAGTTTCCAGATGTTACGGCATCTGTTTAGTATAATCTTAGTGTCCCCTGTTTTTCCCCCTCGTAGCACCCAGTCACATTCTGCCCCGAGTTTTGCATCATTTGTCTGTCTTCCCATCTCCAAGAAGCAACTTCTGGAGGACAGCAACCATGTGTAACTTATTTTTGTGTCTTCAGGCCTTAGCACAGTGCCTGTCACAGAGATGCTCAGTATTTGTTGAATGGATGCATGCATGAATAGATGCAGTTTGAAATAAGATTTTTAAACTTTTTTTTCAAGCTGCAGAACCGGTCCTTCAGGTTGAAGTCTGACATGTGAAAGAGATAAAAATGTTGCTCCTCTGGTTAAGTGGAGTTGGAGACCTAACAACCACTTAGTTCTTGAAGCATCTCTGAAGAATGCAGTGTAAGAATCACCGATCTTGAAAATTAAACTTAGAAGCTTTCTCTGGTTTACTTTTTGATCTCTAGGTCTTTGATTCTCAATCTCTTTATTTCAAGTTTAATGTCTTTCATTTTCACACTTTTGCTTGCCCTCAGAATGTTTTCTGAGGTTAAAAGCCAGATGCTAAATAGGAGAGGCCTATGCTAGTGTTTACCTGAGACCCAATTTCATAGATTCTTTAGGTGGAAAGAATGTATGATGCATTCCACAGTTCTTGCTGGGACATTTTTTGCAATGGGCTTTTGGTTTTCATGTCTTGGGTTCTCAGTGCTCTGGCTTCTGGCTCTGACTGTGGTTGAACTGGAAGTTTTATAAGCCCATGGTCATTACCAAAACATGAAATTACACTTGATAAAAGCCAGGAGAAGAAAGGAAAGGGAACATCCAACCCTGAAGATGGAAACAGGTGTCTGGATGGCCCGCAGCCCTGCTTCCTCTTCAGGCAGAGAGAAAGTGAGAACTGGGGATTAGGGCTGGTGATGAATCTGTCAGCAAACTGGCGAAGAAGACAGAGGAAACAAGACTAATGAATGGCAAGAAGAGGTGGGCGAGCAGGATCCTTGGCCTGAGTATTGCTTTCGAGCAAGAGAGATTCATAATTCAAGTGTTTCTTTGTTTGGAACTCCATGTATTACCTGAATTAGTCATACCTAGTAATAATGCTCTTCAACCTTGACAGCACATTGAAAGAGCACTTTGGGGACTTCCCTGGTGGTCCAGTGGTTAAGACTTCACTTTCCAGAGAGGAGGTACGGGTTTGATCCCTAGTCAGAGAATTAAGATCCCATGTGCCTCACAGCCAGAAAAGCAAAATATAAAGCAGAAGCAATATTATGACAAATTCAATAAAGACTTTAAAAGTGGTCCACATTAAAGTAATCTTTTTTGAAAAAAGAAGTCTTGTTAAATTGCTGATGAGAGATTATGATTTGCTTGGGTGATATGAGAAGTTGAAGTGGTGGAGATGAGGTATTTTGGATGCTAGCTGTTTATGGAAAGTCTTTGATCCCGTTTTCAGGAGATTTGACACTTACTATGGAAATAGCTTAGAACCATTTTATTGTTTTTGGCCAGGTAACTAGAGATGGTAGTTTAAATTAGAACAGACAGTCTGGAGTAAAGAGAAAAAGAAGGCAGGGGAAGGGATAAAAAGAAACAAAGGGAGCCAAAAAATGTTTGGAGGAACACTTTAACCTTGTTCCCACACTCTCTGTTGCCGCCTCCACGATAGTAGTTCTCTCATATGTTACTGGCATGATCCAGAGAATGTATTCAGTAGGCACTCAACACATCCTAGGTGGGTTTAAGAAAGAATGAAGCATCAGAGTGTGGAGACAGAACTGACTGAGGGCCATGTGAACCCTCAACCTTAAATTGCCCACGTGAGCTGATGCTGAAACATCCCTGTTAAGCTGTTCTGTAAACACATTTGAGGTTGAAACCAGTTTTGCATATGGAACAGTTTTCAAAATCCTTCTCAGTCCTGAGCAGGTGAATGCCCGATTTGTTGAACCAACCTGGATTTAGCATTCACAGCAGGCTACGTGCACCCCGTCATCTCAGGAGGTCAGGTGACCTCCTCTCCAGCCTCACAGAGGACACCAGAAGGGTGTGGAAGCTGGTGTGAGGTGTGCTGGCTCATTTGAGGTGGAGGTGAGGGGAGTAGCAGGACCTAAGGCATCAGCATGTACCGACAGGCAAAGGAGTAAAATAGAGAAAGGAATATGAGCATGGACTGAGAGAAGGAATGAAGGAAGGCAGATTAAAAACATTAAGTTAGCAAAAAAAAAAAAAATTTAATAGAAACCCATGGACAGTATTAGCAAACAATGAAAAGAAAGGGAAATAGCAAAAATATCAACGAATGTGCTAGAAAGGAAGACGGATGTTTGGTGCTGAGCTCTAAGTTAGCTAAATGAATGACGTTTAAAGTTATCAACTCCATTGAGGGGCAGAGGCAGTCTTGCAGATGCTGCAGGCTTCCCTTGGGTCCACCTAAATCTGGGGTTTGTTTTCAGGGCAGATTTTGGAGGGGGCTAGTGTCCAGGCAGATATCTTGCATCTACTTCTCTTATTTATTATTTTTTTCTTTTTCTATTTTTTGGTTTTGCAGTGCAACTCATGGGGTCTATTTCCCTGGCCAGGGATTGACCCCAGCCCCCTGCATTGGGAGCATGGAGTCTTAGCCCCTGGACCACCAGGGAAGTCCCTGTCTGCCTCTCTTAGACATGCAATAAAGGTATCTTCATGGCTGAAAGTTACTGTCTTCACCATTCACCCGAGGACCCCCGCAGATGTGCAGACCTCTTTCAGGCAGACCCCTCTTTGGCTCACTCCTTCCCTTTGGTCTAGGAACATGGTGTCCTCCAGAAAAAATGCCTCTTTCGCTGTTTATTCAGTGCCCTCCTATCTCATGCCTTTGCCTCTTAGGAAAACGCTCTGGGAGAGAGTTTTTAAGACAGAGCACTGTTTCTTCAGATCATGTTCCTCCTCAGCTTGTTTTAATACAGTGTCTTGTGCCTGTCTATGACTACGCTGAAACCATTCCAACAAAGGTCACCCGAGACAGACAGTTAACCTGCTAAGGACCACTTGATATGAACCCTTTCAGGGATCCTCCTGCCTCAAAACTCTGGGAAAGTATGCCTCCTTGATGTCTGCTCCCTCAGTGACTGAGATTTTCCTGGACTTTTCCTTCTTTTTTGGTTAGCTTTGCTTCTGATCATCAATGCCTTTTTGTCCGCCCACTGCACCCTGCATATCAGTCTCTGGCTGCCTCCTGCCAAGCTGTGTTTTGAACTCTTTTATCTGTCTCATGTTCTTGTGGGTTTTGAGACTGGGTATCATCAGAATCTATATTTTTAGTGAAGATCAGGACATTTAGAAGCCATAAACCCTGACGTTTTCTATGTGATGCAATTCAAAATAATAACATTGCTGAGCTGTTAGGATAAATTGAAGGAAGTTTAACAGAGCGCTTACAGTGGCCATGATGTTGAAACCTTTTGGGGAAAATAATAAATCTCTTTATTTTTCCAAAAATTTTCTTCTTACTTTTGTTACTGTACTTTTGCTGATGCCCTAGTCTCTGCCGTCTTGAAGGGTAATCCAACATTGCTCTTGACCCTCAGTGTCTCTTGATCCTTTGTATCTGCTAGTCTTACATTGACTTGGCCTTTCTCCCTTCTCTTTGCACCAGCCATCCTCTTCCCAGATAGCTCAGAAAACAAAAAATTAATGGAGCTTATTGTTTTGTGTTTGATGTAGGAGTCTCATTCTCCTTTAGTTTTCTACCTATGTCTTCTCTCATTGCCTTGTTGTTATTTGAAATTTCTCATCTCATATGTAACCAGCAGTTACTCTTCCCAATCTCCATGAGCCCCTCTTCACACCACTGCCTTCCAATGTGTGTGTCAGTGATGCCACATTTGAAGTTACTGTACTTCCTCAACTTGTTTTAATTTTATTTATTTATTTATTTTAATTACAATTACAAGTACTCCTGATTCCAGGCATTTGCAGAGGCTGTTGCCCCTTTTTGGAACACTCTTGTCTCCTAACTGACTGTGGTCTGCATAGATCTCAGCTTAGTGCCTGCCATTTCATCTAGGGAATCTCCCCTTGCCCTTAGATGAGGTGAAGTCCATTTGCTGAATGTCTCCCATCCCCCTTCCCTCCACTTTGTAATTTCAGTGCGCTTGTCATGATTCATTTAATACTTCATAAAATGCAGAATAGCAGAGACCATTTCTGTCTTGTTCAAGGCCATGCCTAAGAGTCTTCCCATTACTATAAGTATATGTTGAGTTGAACAGATGAAATATAAATAATAAATCGGCAAAGTCCTACTTTATTTTTCCATACTAGGTCAAATGTCATCTTTCTATGAAGTCTCCCTACCCCCAGGCGAAAACATAGTTCCATCAAATAATTTGTGCTTTCCATTATGACCATTCAAAAGTCAACTAACAGAACTGTCAAGATCGTGAAAGGCAAGGAAAAAACGAGAAATTGTCATAGATTGGAGGAGACCAAAGAGACGTGATGATGAGTAAATGTAACACGGGATCCTTGCACAGAAGAACGTCAGTGGAAACACTGGTAAATTACAAATAAAGTGTGCAGGTTAATTCATAGTATTGTACCAAGGTCAATTTTATTTTTTATTTTTCATAATTGGTATAAAGATTATATGGGATATTAATATTAGGGCAAGCTGGGTGAAAGGGATATTGGAATCATTAGTACAATTTGTAAGACTTTTCCCAAAGTCCAAAATTATTTCAAGATCATAAGTTAAAGTCAACTAGGAGCTTTCCTTAAACAGAAAGTATGCCTAATAGTTCGATCTTAGCCACTAACAGCCAGCCTAGTAGGTGCTCAGTAAACATCAGATGAATTTACCCTTGCTTGCTCCCATGTTGGTTATTTGCAGGCTGTGTTTTCTCCTTGCCCTTCCTGCCTTACCTGGCAACAGCTTGGCGCCTTTAGAGAAGATCTGGTCCCAGAGTGCATGTGCTTGAGAGGCCAGCATCCTCCCTTTTGGTGGCAGAGATACTCTGCTACATATACCCTGTGTTCTGGCAGTTTGCTTCTGCAGGTAATAAAGAAAATAATAATAACAAGAGATAATAAAATAAACCTTTATTATTGAAGGTAATAAAGAAGAGTTGTATCACAAAAACAAACTAGAAATGGGAAATCTGGTCTCCTTATAGCTTGATTTTTAAATTGTTTGTATTTTACCTTTGAAAATTTTTGTTTCTATTTGTTCTTTTAAAGTCTTTATTGAATTTGTTGCAATATTGCTTCTGTTTTATGTTTTGGTTTTTTTGGTGGCAAGGCATATGGGGTCTTAGCTCCCAGACAAGGGATCCAACACCCACCCTCTACTCAGGATAGGCATATGGGGTCTTAGCTCCCAGACAAAGGATCCAACACCCACCCTCTACTCAGGATGTAAGGTTTTAAACACTGGACCGCCAGGGAAGTCCTTTTTGTTTCTATGTGAATGCCAAGATATTCCAGCCAGATTCTCAATTGAGAATCTTTTTCTTTTTCAATGATTTAATACAGTCTTATTTTACATGTTGAAGGCTGACCACCTTTTTTACTAATCGCTAATCTCAAATTTTGTGTAGAAAATGTCCTTCTAAAATGTCTTAAACATATAAAAAAAATCTTCATCCTAATACATTGTTATAGAAATCCAGAACCCTATAGCTTTTAGGATAACTTGTAAAAGTTGAAAAAATAAGTTCTAAACCTCAGAAATTCTCTTAAGAAGTTCCCTGAGCATTTCTGAGTATTCTAAACTTAGTCCATCACTTTAGAATGGCTATACGGTAGCATAGTTAGTAAGAGCTATAGTAAGACCTTCTAATCAGCTGGCAATTTAAGAAAAAGACTTCTAAAGTTTGAATCCTTGATAGACCTTTAGGGTCAGTGTGTGGTTGTTTTCCTCTTGCTCATGAAACCTTTAACTTGCAGTTATTTGCTATTGAAAACACATTTCAACCTTAACTTCACTGTCATTTGCTTGCCTAAACCATACGCTACTAACAACAGGGTTCAGGTTGTCTTAGCAAAGAAAAGTCTCTCTTGACTAGCATCCTCCCCTAGGGCTTCTTGCTTTGCTCAGCCACCTACCTGGCTATTTCTGTGGCATCTATCATCTCTGTATCTAAGCGTTCACATCTCACAAACACAAATATCCATAGACCTAAAGTGTGGAGCTTGGAGCAGCAGCTTCCTACAGAGAACATTTTCACAATTTAACAAGGCAGCTTTCTACACTTTTGTTCCTTTAGCATAAAACTGAATGGGGGCCATTTCATCTATAATTTGAAAGAAAAGAAGAAAAAGAGAGATCCCAGTTTTCCTGGATAAGGCCATTTTGAAAGCATTTACTGAATACCTCAGTGCTACCCACTTTGTGAAGTACCACACATGTTTCTGCAGGGTCAACATTTATGAAGACTCGGTAACATTTGCTGCATCTGAGGGCCTTAAGGGCGAGTTGACATTCCTCTGAGTGCACTGCAGGATTGACCTAGCTCCTAAACTCTCTTTTGCTTTTCCATTAAAAGATGAAAAATACCAATACTATATTTTAACAAGTTTTCTCAATTTAAGGATATGGGGCTCCATACACAGAGAACTAAATATATGGTGATGTCTCTAGTTAGGTATATTTTTAGGCACTATCTTGTAGAAATTTCCAGCATTTCATTACAGGTTCCTTACTTTTATTGTTTAATTAATAACATCAACCAGCTCTCACATCAACTAGTTTTCCACCTGAGAGCCTTACTTCTTATCATTAAAACTAACGCTGTCATGATTTCCATTTTTCCCCATGCTATTTTATATAACAAAATAAGAAGATATACTGAAATACCCAATTAAGCACTGCTGCTCACTTCAGGAAAGCATCACTGTTCAACTTAAGGGTTGGCCAGTAGGCAGGACCACCATGCAGTCGTTTGAAGTATTTGTTCAGTAACTGGTGTGCAAAAGTCTGGGTTAGACAAAGGTTGAAGACATATCTACAAAGATTATACCACAGTGCCCTCTAGCCTATATAGCAGGAAGGAAAGTGTTTCCCCTCCCTGCTGTTCATTTCTGGAGCTACAATATTTAGCAACAGCTTTTTAGCTGTGGCCAGGCTCAATATACATATATGTCATATGAAGAGTACGAACCTTTCATTGAATACTCCCTACGATGCTTTTTCTTAGAGTAGACATCATCAAGTCACTTTCTTGCTGGTACCTCCCAGCAGAAGAAATATCCGGTTTCCTAACCTGTTAAGGGGTGCAGAAACAGCACCACTGTGTCAGTCTTTGTTTCCTTGATTGGGTCAAGGGCGAGAAGAGCTCCCCTTCCCACCTCCCCTCCCCTCCCTCACTGAGCGGCAGCAATCCCTAAACCATCCTTGAACACGGCGAAGGCAGGTGTCCTTGGTGTTATCTGATTATCCTTGATCCCAAACGCATTATTGTCTGTTACCCACATTCTCTCCCTTCATATTATTTTGGGAAAGAAAAACAAAAACGAACTATAGATGTAAGCCTTTCTGTCTGTGTTGATTTAAATTCAATTTTAAGGGAAAGATTTAGCATTTCCTTGAAGCTTTTTTGATTATTAGTTCTCTGTGGTTTTCTTCCCTACCTTCCCTTTAAGGTGCTCAAATGCTCAGTCGTGTCTGACTCTCTGTGACCCCATGGACTGTAGCCCACCAGGCTCCTCTGTCCATGAAATTCTCCTGGCAAGAACACTGGAGTGGTTTGCCATTTCCTCCTCCAGGGGATCTTCCCAACCCATGGATGGAGCTGCATCTCTTAAGCTTCCTGCCTTGGCAGCTGGATTCTTCACTAGCGCCACCTGGGAAGCCTCCCCTTCAATCTTGAAAAGCTAATTAAGTGAGGTCCACAATACATATTTTCTTCAGAGATTAAAAAAAGATTTTTATCTTTAAAAATCTCCAAATTGCAGAAGTAGGTAAATAATAGAACATAATTTATTCTACTCTGTCACTAAGTAACCTTGGAAGTTTGCTAAAAAGGCAGTCTCTTCTCTGACTATAGAAAACATTTAATGGGGAAAAGTACTCCCGAGGTTTGCAGTACATAGACTTTTTAACTTAAAAAAATATACTGCTACACATTTACACTCTGCCATAAAGTACTATAATGAATAATTAAAATAGAGCTAGAGTTGTCAAAATAAATGATAACTATGGATTGTGGTACGGGGCTCTTAATTTTTTTTTCATGCTTTTTTGACTTGTTGATTTGCATAGCATAGTAATAGGCAAAGGGTTTCCCAGTCATTAAATGTGAATTAACAAGAAGAGATTTTAATGGGCATTTTGGTCTCATTTCAGGCTTTATAGTAACTTAATTCTGTACTCTCCTTCTGCATCAGCTCTAAAAACTAACTTTTTTATTCATACAAATAGTGTTTGAAGGTAAACAGATCAGAACTTCATGGTTGGAAGAATAACATGCAGCAATTAATTTTTCTCATAGACATGAAGCTTTCCCTAGTGCTTGATTCTGAGTGTTGAAGAAATGAGCAAGTTAGACAGAACATGTATCTTTACTGTTAAATAATTCAAAAGGCAGTAAAAACAGTATATTTTTAGGATCTTTATATTTCATCATGATGTATACGCTCTTAAAACAACAACAAAAATATTTCTGTGTCTGTATCCAAAGATACTAAATGATTTCTAAGTGAATTTTCCCAGTGACTGTTCCTATTTCCTATGTTAGGTGATTGGTACTGGAAAATCCAGTCCCCTCTCCCTCTTTCCCGTATCTCTTTTGCAATATTCCAAAACGGCCTTCTCTGGTGATTTTGGCCTTGAGCTCTGAGAAGTAGCAGTTTTCATAAGCCCTGCCTAGTCCTGGAGTGAAGAACTTGGCATAGAGCAAAGACCACTGCGTGACTGTTGGGAGCCTACTTGGGTGATCTGAGCTTTTTAAGAAACTTTCATTCATTCATTTGGCTGCACTGGGACACAGTTGTGGCCTGCGCTGTTGCAGCCCATGAACTCTTAGTTGTGGTATGTGGGATCTAGTTCCCTGGCCAGGGATAGAACCCAGGCCCCCTGCATTGAGAGCATGAAGTCTTAGCCACTGGACCACCAGGGAGCTCCCTGACCTGATCTTTGAAGCTGATGCTCCTCCCGATTCCCTGTACTTCCCTAGAACTCTTGCCTTACGCATCCCTCAGGTCAACTGTTTCTTCTGGGTCAGCACCCAGAAGCACTTCGCATTGTGAAGGAGCAGACGTTTGTTATCCATGGCTCTACTAATACCGGTATCCTCACTTAACCTCACAGTGTATTACTGTGATCAAATTGTGCTAAACATGTGAGCCTAATTATTTTTTGTGAGTGAAGTTAGAATGCATACTGGAGAAGGGTATGGCACTCCAGTATTCTTGGCTGGAGAATCCAATGGACATACAGTAGGGCTACATACAGTCCATGGAGTCGCAAAGAGTTGGACACGACTGAGCAGCTACCCTAGCAAAAGAATCTCAGTGGCTGATTGTAAAGATCAGTATAGCTTTATTAAGTTTAGAGTAAGCCCCGACTTTCTTGAAATAGCCATGAATTCAGGTGCTCTTCGTCTTTGCCATAAAAGCAATCTCTTAAATGTGTACCGTCTTATATATGTGAGACTATTCCATAAGTTGCCATGAAAGAAAAAAGTCCCCTGTCAAACCACATAATCTGATCTTCTATTCAGAGAGCATGTTGACTATAGCCACAGGGTATCAGGAACCATAAGGACAACCTAGTGAAATATTTAGGGTTTCTCTCTCCACCAGATGTGTCCCACACATGGTTGAGTGAAGCCATCCCTTTTGTGAGCAAGAGTGACAAGTCTTAGGCTCCATTCTGCTTTCATGTCGTCTTTTGTCTATCGCTTAAAATAACTAAGCTTTTTATTCTCTTTCCTCATCACGCAAAATTGCAGATGTTTACTGGTTTCATTCTTTTGTTGAATTAACTCCCCCTCTAATAGATGGTTTTTGTTTTCAAAACAAAGCTCTATATTCCAGTCTGAATAGCTCCCTCTGACATGATCAAGTTCTGTTATTTTACTTATATAATCAAGATTTCCTTTCATTTCCAAGTTAAAAATACTCTGAAGAGATGTGAGTGATGAATTTCCATGCAGCTGAGTTAAATATCCTGATCTGTTTTCATCCCTGGGTTTCCACTGTTCTGGGAGAAATGTGAAATTAGGGGAAACGCTTTTAAATAATATGTATCGCTTAAGTCAAGACCAGATGTGTTTTGTCTAGTTATCTTGTTAGAAACTGATAGTTATCTACCCAGTATCCATTCTAACTTCACTCACAAAAAAACCTAGTTTTTTTTCCTCTAACTGGCAATGTGCCTGGATTAAACACCTTTGTTTCCCAGAACCCCTTAGGTGGTCAGTAAGATTCAGCTGCAATGGTTGGATCAGCTTTTAGGAAGGCTCTATTAGGCAGACTGACTCAGCTGAGACATATGACTATAAAGAAAGCTGAGCACCAAAGAATTGATGCTTTTAAACTGTGGTGTTGGAAAAGACTGGAGAGTCTCTTGGACTGCAAGGAGATACAACCAGTCAATCCTAAAGAAAATCAGTCCTGAATATTCATTGAAAGCACTGGTGCTGAAGCTGAAGTTCTAATACTTTGGCTACCTGATGCGAAGAACTGACTCATTTGCAAAGACCTTGATGCTGGGAAAGATTGAAGGTGGGAGGAGAAGGGGATGACAGAGGATGAGATGGCTGGATGGCATCACCGACTCAATGGACATGAGTTTGAGTAAGCTCCGAGAGTTGGTGACAGACAGGGAAGCCTAGTGTGCTGCAGTCCATGGGGTCGCAAAGAGTTGGACATGACTGAGCGACTGAACTGACTGACTTCTTGCTCCTCTTTCTGCTTGGAATGTAGTATCTGGAATTTCACAGCCACCTTGGACTTCCAAGATGAATGCTGTGTATAAATATAAGATTCAGGGTTTCTGTTGATTTTGTAGCTGACATGGCAGTATATATCACCTACATATTTAGGATCTTCCATCAGTATCCATGGGGCGCTGGTGCCAGCACCTCACAGATACAAAAATCTGTGGCTGCTCAAGTCCCATATATAGAATGACATCCATGGATATGGAGGGCTGGATACAACGATGTTCAGTTGGTTGAATACAAGGATGCAAAACCTGTGGATACGAAGGACTGACTTTATTTCCCTTGTCTATATCGGAAGTAAATTTCTGACTTGTTTAAGCTACATACTTGAGGTTCCTGTTATATGCAGAGAAACCTGATCATACCCAGTAGGTGTGATTTAACTTTCCCATGACTCTAATGCAGAACTATCGATTCCTACTTCACTTGTCTCTTCTCTTCTCCCAACTCTAATTCCCTCCTCTACTTATTACCAGCGTTTAAGAGGACATTCTCAGATGGGAAGTGCCTGCCCTAAGATCACATACAGATTGATCTGGCTGGAAAATGTAATTGCAGCTATTTCTGCCTTCTTCCTTTGTTTTCCTTGGAACACAGGAGTTTTCAGAGGCCCAGGGACTTTTCACAGCAGTGCTCACAGTAGGTGTGGGATGGGCTGGACAGTACAGGGCAACTGTTTTGCACACATGAGCCACTAACTTTTAAAATCTAGCCTGCAGCACAGAATGCATTGCACAGAGTTAGAGCAGTGGGCCCCAACCATTTTGGCACCAGGGACTGGTTTCATGGAAGACAGTTTTTCCACAAGACTTGGGGATGATTTCAAGATGATTCTCATCGAGAGCCTGCAGTCAGGATCCCTCGCGTGTGCAGTTCACAGTAGGGTTCCCTCTCCTATGAGAATCTAATGCTGCTGCTGACCTAACAGGGGGCAGAGCTCGGCAGCAATGCCAGCGATGGGGAGTGACTGTCAATACAGATGAAGCCTTGCTCGCCTCCTGCTGTGGGGCCCAGTTCCTAGTTGGCCATGGACCACTCCCTGGTCTGTGAACTGGCAGGTGGGGGCTCGTGGGTTAGAGTTCCCTGCGACAGGAACATAGCTTCTTTTCCATGATGTCTACAGGAGTAGATTCTTTCCTGCCAGCAACGCTTCACTGGGCGTGTCATGGACCAGTGAGAAGAGATCTGCCTTTAATTCTTCACTAAGGGCAGGGGCCTCTTGGGTCCTTCCTGCCACTTTCTGTGGGTTTGCTAATGGCAAGGAAAACAGAGGTCACATTCAGGCAAAGGCAAATTAAAGGAGTGATCCACTGAGAAGAAAATCAAACCTTGAAGGAACATTATGGACATAAATTGGGAAGCTGGAGTGAGTTACTCCAAAGAGAGGTGCAGGAATACAACAACAGAGAAACAAGATAACCTGATACTTTTCTCTGCCACATGCTCTGCTAAAAGGACGCTGCTGTTACATGCATACTATGTCCTGCTGCTATCACCCTAAGCCACGGTCAGGATGCTGGGTGTTGAGGCCTTACATAAACTTCCCTGCTCAGCAACCCAACACCTACCAGCATGCTCTGTTTCCCCTCTAGGCACCAGAGCATTTGGCATGCTTGTAGAGAGTAATTTCAAGGTAGATTGTAATTGCTGATAATAAACACACTACATTGAGTACAAGCTGGATTAGGAAAGAGGGTTGTAACAAGAGATCTGTGATGATCATGGTTTGTAAGTTGATATTGAATATCCTAACAAGATAAAGCTTTTATTAAAATTATGAATCAAATCTCATTCTTTCTCATATAAAAAAAAACTGGGAAGGATTATTTCAGGTTTACTTGGCATAGGTTCTTCACTTTAGGAGGAGTGTGTGTGTATATAAATACACATACATATATGTATATGTGTGTACATGTATATATGCATGTGTCATATACATTATATATGATATTATACAACATGTCATTATATATCACTACATATATTGATAATGATATTATATAACATAATGTCATTATATATTCTCTATTATATATATAGAATATATATACTTTCCTTGGTGGCTCAGTTTTTAAAGAATCCGCCTGAAATTCAGGAGACACAGATTTGATCCCTGGGTCAGGAAGATCCCCTGGAGAAGGAAATGTTAACCCAGTCCAGTTTTCTTGCCTGGGAAATACCAGGGACAGAGGAGCCTGGTGGGCTATAGTCCATAGGGTCGCAGAAGAGTCAGATATGACTGTAAACAGCAGCAATTGTGTGTGTGTGTGTGTGTGTGTGTGTGTGTGTGTGTGTGTGTGTATAATAGGCATTTTGAGGCAACTTCAAGAGCTTGGAATGGGTCCAGAGAAGAGCACATGCGTTTATCAATAGGTAGGAAAATCGGGCCTTTAACAAAAGCTTAGAGGAGTTGGATGCATTTAATCTGGAGTAGAGGTGATGTAATCGTGATTAAAGAGTTGTTATCAAGGAGGACATTGACCAACGTTCTCTCTCCCCATAGAAGACATAAATAATAGGAATTGTGTAAACTTGAGGAGAAGAAAGGGGTTTAGATTAAATATTGGGAAGCATTTCTTTAAAGTGAGTATCATTAAAGAAAAAAAGTCACAAACTGACTAGTTATTGAGGAAGGCTGGGGAATCTGTGTCTCATGTTAGTGTCGTGGGCGCAGCACAGGCTCTGAATTCGGAGCTGATTTTGAACCTTAGTTCTTGCCTTAGTTTAACATGAGTAAAATTGTCTTTAAAATTCCTTCATTTTGTAGGGTTTTCAGGGATTATGGAACAGTTAGCATTTGGACAAGCAGTTAGGTGATAAAGGTGATAAATAAACATGATCCCCCCCCCTTAGCTTCCAAACTATTGTTTGTTTGAGATTTTATAGCACAAGAGCTCGGCAGTATATTCTTGTCGGTATTGATGGTTTTCCTTTGTTTTGCAAAGGATTTGGCTTTTATAGAAAAATGAATCCTAGCATTTTGTGGCAGGTGATTATTATTACTGGGATTTACAAAGCCCTGACTGATGTGTGTGCATGTGTTTGGATTCATACTGATGCCACCAACAGAACAATATAAAAAAGTATTTCAGGATCAAAGTCAAGAAAATTAGGTACTATAAGTCACAGAAAGAAATCACTGGTCTAACACTATCCTGAGGCAGAGTATTAATTTCCCCTGTCTTGTTATAACTGGATCTGTTCACATTACTAGGTTTATTGTCACTTTGCCACCTCTTTGTGAAAACATCTGTATGGAGGGGACACTGCACTGTTTGATCCCAAATGCCATCTCCCATTGGTGAGTATGCTAGTCTTTGAGGCAAGTGTTCTGAAGCAGCTGCTTGCCCACCTTGGCTGTTTCATGGTCTTAATCAAATAGAACGGAATGCATTTTTCTTACCTACATGGTATTTAAGCATGTGCAGCTGTTAAACCAGGGTCAGTTTTCTGTATTGCCAGAGCTGATCAAGAAGAGGCAGAAGTGCTACAAGTTGTTGTGCTCTGACCTTCACTTTTATAGACGGCTTCAAGAGTCTTAGGCTTTGATCCTAAGTTTTCTTGCTAATGGAGGGACATGATTCCTAGCTTTCAGGGCTGGACTTTCCAGTGCTTTCAAGGAGCTCTTTCCTTCTTAAGGGAAAAAACACATATTGAGTGCCTTCTGGGTACCTGCTTCCAATCTAAATGCTTTACATGTGTTAATTCTTGACATCCTCCCAACAACGCCATGAATTTAGTACTGTTTGTTATCATTCACATGTTATAGGGAAAAAATGGACACAGATTTATGAGGAGTGGACTCATCGTAGACTAGGAGGGTCTTGCAGCTGGCAAATGACTGAGCGAGTTATTTGGATTCAGGCAAGCCAGCATGAGCTTGTTCAGTAACCATCATGCTACACTGCCTGTCAGTCTGAGCAGCTTCCTCTTGCTGTGGAAGCAGGATTTAGGAACGGTCTGGAAATTTCCTTGACACATCCTAATTATTGTTCCCTTATTGTGGACATAGTTTTTGAAATTGTGGAACCAGAAAACTGCCAAGCCATCTTCCTAATCCTTGTTTCATGACACTTCACTTAGAATGAAGAATTTGTTACAGCTGGTTAACTTGGAACTCTCTGGATTCTAAAAACAGCTTCCTGACTTTCTCTCCAGTCTGCCAAGGCAGTTCTTTGTGGCAGAATTTTAACCCCTTCATGTCTTCCTTCCTGTCACCTGGACCCGATCTTATACCATGTGCTTGTGGGTGCTCACTTGTACTTGACTCTTTGCAATCCATGGACTGTACGTGGCCCACCACGCTCCTCTGTCCATGGAATTTTCCTGACAAGAATACCGGAGTGTGGAGTGGGTTGCCATTTCTAGGGAATCTTCCTGACCCAGGGATCAAATCCACATCTCCTGCATTGGCAGGTGAATTCTTTACCGCTCTGCCACCTGGAAAGCCTGATCTTACACCACAGCCACCCCTAGAAGTGGGGAGGTGTCTCTTCACATGCAGAAGCACATTGCAGGTGACAGCTAAGCTTCTTTGTTAGGATTCAAGAACACGGAGTTAAATCCTCTCTTCACCATCCCAGGGGGAACCCAGACCCAAGAAAGACTTTTTTTTTTTTTTTTGATAAATTCTCATAGGCATTCTAACTTTGAGCTTTGGTTCTCATGGAAGGCTTGGTTGCCTTTGCTCTTTCCTTCCCTCTGCTTCATATTGACCTATACGTGACTTTTTCACCTCTAGATTTCCCTGCCAGTTACTCAGACAAGACATTTTTAGGTTTAATAGTCTACTGAACGTTTGAGGCAGCCGGGGAGAGTTAGCAGTTACACCATCACAATGCACATTAACTGGAGTTGAATTTATTTTTATATATTTACTTTTGTTTTCATATTGGAGTGTACGTGATGTACAATGTTAATTTCAAGTATACAGCAAAATGATTCAGTGATACATACACATATATTCATTCTTTTTCAGATTCTTATCCCATATAGGTTATGACAGAATATTGAGTAGATTTCCCTGTGCTACACAGTAAACCCTTGATGTTTATCATATATATGATAATGTGTGTATGCTAATCCCAATCTCCTAATTTTTCCCTTCCCCCCACCACTTCGGTAACCATAAATTTGTTTTCTATATCTGTGACTCTATTTCTGTTTCATAAGTAAGTTTGTTTGTATTATTTTATTTAAGATTCCACATGTAAGTGGTGCCATGTGATATTTGTCTCTGTCTGACTGACTTCACCTAGCGAGATCATCTCTAGGCCCATCCATGTTGCTGCAGGTAGCTTTACTTCCTTCTTTTGTTTGGCTGAGTCACCTAGCGTTGAATTTAGACTTTCCTTTTCCTAACTGTCCCTCATCCACTCCGTAAGAGAGACTTTTCTCACAAGTCACTCTTGCCCATCCACACGCCACTCCAGTTCTCTCTACACTTCAAATTCAGTTTCTCTCACTTTCTATGCAGTGCAGCGTAGCATGACCCACACTTTGGCTCCATGCCTGCCTCTATCTGTCTAAGGATTCCTTACTATCTCGCCAAGCGAAATGGCCATCCGCCTTTACCAGGACAGCAGAACTGGCAGTGGCTTTGGAATTGCAGCCTTGCCTCTCCCTTCTCTTGTCACCTCTGTCTGTCTGTCCCATCCCTCACTTCTCTGTAAGTCCTGAAACTGCAGAAGATCAGAGGATAGCACATGCTTTTTCTCTCAATGATATGAATTTTGGCTTTCCTGTTAGATGCCAGAAGTAGCTACAGTCAGTTTGAATTTCAATGCATTTAATCTTTGGGCAGAACTAGTAACAAAGATGTATTAACATTAGAATTAAGACACTAGGAACAGCAGGGTACTACAAGATGTGTATAACCTCCTTTCCTTCTGACAAATGAACATTAAGATGAAATTAAACCAGAAGCACACCGATGTGAACCGTGGGAGGTAGTGGCAGGTCTAAGCTACTTTAGCCTTTGAGGACAAATCCTTGAATATAGCAGTGATTGGTCAGCAACTCTCATTTTTGCTTATCAGTGGTGCTCAGGGGAGCCTGCAGTGAGCTTAAGGCATATAGGGCTCAGGCAGAAACAGAGAATTCAGACAAAATAAGGCTGTGACCATGCTGTCGGGGCATCTGAGTAACCCAAAGATGTGTCTGAAGAATATGGGTGTGTTGAGTGTGGCTGGGCCTGGTGGGCATAAGCTTAGTGAAATAAGTCAGAGAAGATGTATGCTCCACATACAGTGGAATATGTGGAATCTAAAAAAAATAAAATAGTGACTACAGCAAAACTGAGACTCACAGATAAACAGAATAAATTAGTGGTTTCCAGTGGTGCAAGGGAAGGAGGAAGGAGCAAGACTAGTAGTAGGAGATTGAGGTACAGATAGTTTATATTGTACAGCACAGGAAATATAGCTAGTATTTTATCCTAACTGTAAATGAAGTATAACCTTTAAAAATTGTGAATCACTGTGTTGTACACCTGAAACTTACTTATTTTTGTACATCAAGTATTATCTCAATAAAAGATTTTTTAAGTCATCTAAGGTCATTCAGAAAAAGAATGGGTGTGCTTAGCAGTCTGTGGGCCCGCAGGCAGATGGGGTGTATTGTGGCTGCTGTGCCCTCTTAGCAGGCAGAGTCAGCACAGCTGAGCCACATCAGAAAACCCTGCTTCTTCCCAGCAGAATCACAGCCGCTGGCTGGGGGATGACAGCAAGACCCCAAGGGAAGGGTTGTGCTGTGCTAAGCTGCTTCAGTCGTGTCTGACTCTGTGTGACCCTGTGGACTATAGCCCGCCAGGCTCCTCTGTCCAGAAGTTTCTCCAGGCAAGAATACTAGAGCGGTTTGCCGTGCCCTCCTCCAGAGGTTCTTTCTGACCCAGGGATTGAACCCGCGTCTCTTACGTCTCCTGTATTGGCAGGTGGGTTCTTTACCACTAACTCCACCTGGGAAGCCCACGCGAGGGGGTAGAGGGGTGCAATGCCAGTGACTAGGGTTCCAAGTCCCAGAGGGAACCTAGGTTAATGACCTGTATATCCAGGAAGATTATAGAAATAAAAAGGCGTCTCAGCACCATGCCTTGAAAATAGCCACTGGGAGGCCTTGTGGATGCTTCCTGCTTGTGCCCTGTGGAGGTGGATTGAGAGCACAGTTTCATTCTCAGCTCTGGGTCTGGACGGCAGTCTCTGTCTTCTTATCAAACTCTTGCCATTTTCAGAATTAGCCCAGGAACCAGGGCAGCGCTGGGCCCGTGAGGACCTGGGAAGGCAAAGGCGGGGGAATGTGGCCAAGACCAGTGATCCCAGAGGCCTGTTCTGCACACCGTGGGTACAGAAGCACGTGGCCTTTGTCCTGGGCTGGTGGACCGCTGGAAATAGCATCTTCCTATCTTCACAGTGAAAAAAAATTTAAACAGCACGTCAAACCCCAAGTTCATGTATTTTCTAACTCGTTGGAGAGTTGGTTGCAGCTGACCCCACATGTCAGGAGACAGGTTGCTGCCAAAGAAACAAGATGCAAACAGTGGCTTACCTGCAGTGGACCCAGCACAATGCTGGGAGGTAATTTGACTGTGGAAGAGTGAGAGGATGTGGAGGCCTGAGGGCCGGCAGTGGCGGGAGTGCACACTCTCTTAAGGGTGTTTCTCCATGAGCCTCAGTAGACATGCATAGAAAAGGGTGGAGAAAGACTTTCAAGTGTTCTCTCTGAATAGACCTTCTGAAAAGAGCTGGTCATGCTAAGTGAAGTCAGTCAGGCAGAGAAAGACACTTTCTGTGTGGACTCTAAACAAATGATATAAATGAACTAATCTATAAAACAGAAGGCCTCAGAGACAGAGAAACAAGCTCAGGTTCCCAAAGAAAGGGGAGGGATAGATCAGGGGTTTGGGATTGGCAGATACAAAATATTGTAAATAGATCAGCAATAAGGACCTAGTGTCTAGCACGGGGACCTGTATTCTGTGCCTTGTAATAGTCTATAATGGAAAAGAATCTGAAAAAAAAAAATCGCTTTGCCATACACCAGAAACTGATACAATACTGTAAATCAACTGTGCCTTAATTTTTTTTAAAAAAGAAAGCAACATGTCCTTTCTGGATAAAATAAAGGCTGGGCCTTGAGGATGAGTGAGGAAGGCACATGGACTTCTGAAGGACAAATGGTCCAGGCTGGGGAAACAGCAGGCAGAAGGCCCAAGTTGGAAGGAGCTTGGCTGATGCGATGAATAGAAAGGAGGCTCATGTGGCCTGAGCAGAATGAGCAGAGTCAAGTCACAAGAAATGAGGTGAGAGAGGTAATAGGGGCCAGATTCTGTAAGGTGTTTGAGAGGACTGAATGGACTTCGGCTTTTAACTGGGAAAGCCCCTGGAGGGTTTTGAACAAGAAATGATCTAGCATGATGTTTGATTTAAAATGATCGTGAAAATAGCTTAGTGGTTCCCAATAAAGGTTGACATGCACTTACCATTTAACCCTGTGATCACACTTCTGGGTATTTATCCAAGAGAAATGGGAACTTGGGTTCGCACAAAAATCTGTACAGCTGCATAGCAGCTGAATTTTCACAGCAGAAAATGCTCATAGCAGCAAACTGGAAACAATCGCAGTGTCCCTCAGTGCTCAATGAGTGAACAGAAAAACAAACTTTGGTACGTACAGATAATGAAATGCTACTCAAGAGTAAGAAGAAAGAACTGTTAAATACACACAACTTGGATGAAGCCTAAGGTTGTTATGCTAAGTCACTTCAGTCATGTCTGACTCTTTATGACCCCATGGACTGTAGCCCACCAGGCTCCTCTGTCCATGGGATTCTCCAGGCAAGAATACTGGAGTGGGTTGCCATTTCCTCCTCCAGGGGATCGTCCCTACCCAGGGATCGAACCCATGTCTCTTACATCTACCTGCATTGGCAGGTGGGTTCTTTACTACTAGCTCTGTCTTATGCTGACTGATAAAAAGCTGATCTCAAAAGGTGTGATAGCCTATGATTCCATTGATATGACGTGTTCTAAATGGCAAAATTATAGTGACAGAGAATGGGTCGGTGGTTGGGAGGCTGAGGATTGGGGAGGGTGTGATTGTGAAGGGAGGATGTTGTTCTGTATCCTGATTATAATGTAGTTGCACAAACTCATTTGTGTTATAATATTTCACAGAACCAAACAGTAAAAAAAAAAAAAAAGATAGTGAATGCATGAAAAAATGTGAAGAGCTTCATAAGGTCTGTAGTTGAGTTAATGATATTGCACCCATGTCAGTGTTCTTTGCTTAATAATATACTATGGGAAGATTGGGGGAAGGGGACACAGAATCTCTTTGTATTATTTTTGAAACTTTGTTGTTGAGTCTAAAATTATTTCCTAATAGAGATATAAGTACATATTTTTAAATAATTTAAATCTTAGAAATTAAAGCAGATACCTTTTGGAGCTGTGAGGATTTAGTGAGAAAACTGTGGCCATGTTAAATGCACAATAGATCTCTTTTTCTTCAGCTGTAAATGTAGTCAGTTTATACCTTTGAACGAGTTTAGTTTCTTGATCTTTATCTGTACATGTAAAGGCTTCCTACATGGAACATACATGAAAACAACACATGTGTATACAAAAGTTTGACTTATAAACAAAAGTATCTGTTACATATTATGAAGTATAAATGGAGAAGGAAATGGCAACCCACTCCAGTATTCTTGCCTGGAGAATCCCATGGACAGAGGAGCCTGGTGGGCTATCGTCCATGGGGACGCAAAGAGTTGGACATGACTGAACTACTAACATACACACACACAGTTTAAAAAGGATCTCCCCGGCAGTTACATTGAGGCAACAATGAAGGGGGAAGGGATGAGATAGGAGACTGCTGTGTCATCCAGGTGAGAGATGGTGGCTGGGGCCAGGGTGGGGCCAGGCAAGGGAGCCTCTACCTGTCCCTTCCGGGCTGTACCATACAGTGACTTTCAGATGTGCCAGATGTCTAGCCTGTCACTACCCTGTCACCATCTCTCCTGTCTCTCCTGTCATCTCTGGATCCAGTCTCTTGCCCATCACTTACCCTGATGCTGCTTTCTGCCATCACAGCTGCCGTTTGAGCTTCACAGTGGGTGTGCTGCCCCCGAGTCACTGCGGCTGCTTCCTTGTGCCAGAATTGCCCGAGCCTTCACAGGTCCTTGCCATCTACTCTCTGAGCTGCATGTCCTCTGCCCTTCCAGTGAGGAAGGCAACCACCCCCTGCCCCGTGTGGTTTCAACTGGACTTCCCCGCAGTCTCCCACTGGAGGTGTATCACGTTCTGCTCCTCCCACCAGCATCTTCTCAGGGAATGTGGCAGAATCCTCTTGGGAAGCTTCCAGTTCCTTTTCCACATCAATGGGGAAGAGTTTGCTTTGGCATCTTTTCCAAAGGGGTCTCCTCACTTCTTAGCTCTGTCTCAAAGCCTTGCCTGCGTGCTGATCCAGTTGTCTGTTGGTTAGTTTCTCAGTCATGTCCATCTCTGCGACCCCATGGACTGTAGCCCTCCAGGCTCCTCTATTCATGGGATCTCCCGGGCGAGAATACCGGAGTGGGCTGCCAAGCCCTTCTCCAGGGAATCTTCCCAACCCAGGGATCGAACCCGCATCTCCTGCATCGCAGGTAGATTCTCTTGCGCTGAGCCATGGGGGAATGGTATGTATTCTCACCCTCTCTTAGGAGCATGGCTAGCTTTGTGACCTCTGGGGAAGTACCAAAGTCACATCATTCCAAGTTCCAGGCCCTGGAATGTGGAGGATGCAGCTGCCGCACTTCTGTTTTCGGCAGCCAACCCTTCAGGCAGCATCCTAATCTCAGCACACTGGACCGCACCCTTCTAGTGTATCCTTCTGGTGGAAGATGAAACTCCCCTCATTGATTCCAGGCCACTGCCAGGCCCTCCACCATCCCATCCTCCTAGAAGCATATGTGACTTTGTGATCACTCAGATAGGAACAGCCCTGCCAGGTCCTTAATATATAACGTTTACATTAAGTCCTTGAGCGGTTCTGGACCATTGAGTCATAACTGCATCCTATTTCTTAGTAAGGTTGTGAGAATCCCTGTATGAATTTTGAATCAATATGGCATTATCTCAAAAAAAAATAGTTGGAACTTTTGCCAGTTGCTTCCAAATGTAGAACTCAACCTTTATGGAGAAATATAAAAGCTTTACCATGCTTTGAGGTCCTTCTACTTTCATTGCATTAAAACAGACTTCTAGGCAGCTTATAATGATCATAAAACTGCTACTAGAAAACCAACTATATAATTTTTAGATCAACATGAAAATATAGCAACACTTTACTTGTTTACACTCTTCCCTTGAAATCCGTATGTTCTCTGTGATGTTATTTAAGTCTTGGGGAAACACATCATAAAGTCGTTGAACAACCACTGGTAATCCTGTAGGAGGCAAGATCCACAGCTTTAGTTTCAATTCCTGCATTGATGCAATTCTTCCTAGACATAGCACAGCTGTTACCCTGTTACATTCCCTGCCCTCCTGCTAAGATTTATCTTTAGTCAGATCATTTATTTTTTTGGATCTTAAGATGGTTAACCCATTAACATGTATAATAAACTCATTTGTATTCCAGTTATAATCATCTGAATTATTTGCATTTAAAAATGTTTTCTCTCTGCCGGTTTTTCTGATTTTACATTCCCTGGTACTCACTCTCAGGTATGGAGCAGAGGGTGATATTTCATTACAGGTGTGTCATTTCTGAACCCTGTGTCATTTTTCTGTCACTTAGACTAACAAGGGCTTCTTCAACTGTTTTACATTCAGGATTCATCAGTGTTCATCTTCATCTACATCATCAGTGTTTTCTCAGGCAGTTGGGGTTTTCTCAACCTAAAGTATACTTAAATTCAATTTCGTCAAAAATTTTTAGTCTAATTTTATATTCAACAACATTTAACTTTGAATGTTTTCAAATCAGTTATTACAACAGTATAAATTTGTTGTTAAAATATTACCTTTGAGATAAACTGGTCTGGATTGGAATCCTTAGTTTGCAACCAAATGGCTATGCTTATGAGCACTTTAAATTTTCTGAGCCTTGGTTTATCCATTTATGAAATTTATATAATAAATTTAAAGGCTGCATATGTAAAATCCTTAGTACCATGCATGGCATGTAATAGGCACCTGATAAATGACAGTTATTGTCATTGCTATGGTCACCGCAGGTGGCGCTAGTGGTAAAGAATCTGCCTTTAATGCAGGAGATCTAAGAGACATGGATTTGATCCCTGGATGGCAGTGATCTTCTGGAGAAGGGCATGGCAACCCACTCTGGTATTCTTGCCCAGGGAGTGCCATGGACAGAAGATCCTGGTGGGCTGCAGTCCATAGGATCATTCCTATATAGTATTGTTATATTATTACAAATGCAGTCCCAAACTCAGTGATGTGAAATAGAACAGGTTAGCACATTATGACACATGCTGATACATTATGACACTACTCTACTCAGGAATATAGCCAAGGTGTCACAGATTAATGCTTTAAATATTATACAAGTAGTATAAAATTACACTTAAGAAAACTAGCATTATCTCTCTCTTATTAAAATTTGGAAGTCAACCAAATATATCTATTCTGATCAGAAGCTAAGGATATACTTTAGCTTCTGTCACTGACCATTTAGCACAGTTTATAAGCATGTTTTTTTTGCCTTTGTATTTTATTCAGAGTATAGCCATTTAACAATGTTGTGATAGTTTCAGATGCACATATAAGCATATTAAAAATTTAACATATACAGCAGATAATGTTCAGTATTGGATCACAGTTTTTCAAAAATCTGTTAAACAAAACAAAACAAAAAAAGAATGCTTTGTGCATACAAACAGCTAGACATAATACAATGGAAGAACTATGGCAGGGTAGGAAGCATGGTGTGATACCAGAGTCTGCTGCTGGCTTTGTTCCCTTGGACAAATCGCGCACTTTCTTAGAGTTTCACTTCTCCAGATTGTGTTTTCTAGCATTACTTCTTCATTAACATCCCATTGTGGCTATGCATGCATGCTAAATTGCTTCAGTCATGTCCGACTCTGTGCGACCCCATAGATGGCAGCCCACCAGGCTCCTCTGTCCGCAGGATTCTCTAGGCAAGAACACTGAGTGGGTTGCCATTTCCTTCTCCATGTGGTTATAGAGGAGCACATTATTTTTTCAAAGGTCTTTAAACTTTGTAGGACATTGCATTCTTCAGGTCAAAATGTGGCTTTCGTTTATTTTAATGTGTCTTTTGAAATCTGAAGAAAACAAATCTGTTTTTCAGTAATAAAACATCAGAGACTCACAAAATTTTTGTTCCTATTAGCAAAATAGGACCTTGGATATTGAATTTTGGTCCATGATTCTCAACCCTGGCTGCACATTCTTGTAACTTGAATAGGTTTAAAATGTTTCAGTTCTTGAGCCCCACCTCTGACCAGTTGGATTAGAATCATCTGGAGCAGGACTTTGTTAAAAGCGGTCCAGAATCTAGATGATTCAAATGCACACAGAGGACAGAGAACTGCTGATGTAGGCCTATCCTTATCTAAATTAAATTTCCTTTTAATTAAAGTAGCATTTTGTTTCTTCTGATAGGGGGCCATCTGGGACTAAATATTAACATCGTCACATACTCTTGATTGGTAAAAAAATCTTCGGTTAAAGAGAGGTGTTTTAACATGGGATGCACTGTTCTGTTGCTTTTAGTAAAATGAACTTTGAGATTCATTTTTAAAAGTGTATAAAATGTTTATAAAATTCATTTATAAAAAGTTGATAAAGAAACTTTAAAAATCTTCATAATCATATCTTACCGGTAAATTCCTTAAGAGATTTTTGTCTTAGAATAACAATATGTAAAACATGATAATCCAAACACACTTTCAGAACATACATCTTAGTCTGTTTGGGTTGCTGTAACAGAAATACCATAGTCTGAATGGCTTATATAGAATACACATTCTCTTGCGGCTCGGGAGGCTGGGAAGTCCAAGACCAAGATGCCAGCAGATTTAGTGTCTCATGACAACCATTTCTCATAGGTGACTGTCTTCTTTCTATCATGAAAGGGTCAAGGGAGCTGCCTGGACTCTCTTATAAAAGCACTAGAACCATTTATGAGGGTTTCATCCTCATGACCTAATCACCTTCCACAGGCCCACCTTCTAATACCTTCACCTTTAGAATTAGGATTTCAGCATATGGATTTGGGGAAGGATATAGACATTCAGTCTGTAACAACATATATAGATGTTTCTAACTAAGTAAAAGGCAACTAAATATTAGAAGTAAATCTCCTTGACCTCTAGAAAAAAAAACAAAGACCTGGATGAAGATATCTGTAGTTTATTTTTCTATCTTTAGAAATAATAATGCCACTAGCTAGTATTAATGGGCTCCTAGTATTCCAGATAATATTCTGAGTGTTTTAGGTCAGGATTTCATTCAGTCCTCACAGCAATCCAGGAGACAGATACCGTCTCATTTTACCCATGAGAATATTGAGATAGAGTGAGCAACTTTACATTTATAATTACTTAAATATTGGCATTAGTAATTACAATTTAAATTCTAAGCCTTCTCAAAAATTTCTGTACCTTAGTAGTCCTTATTATGTCTAAGTACTGCTAGCATTTGAAATGCCAACCTTTATTAAAGTATGTTTTGCTCCTAAGGCAAAGCCAGAAGGCAAAGTCTTCAAAGCAGTTGAATCTCCGAGGCCGACATGGTTAACAAAGCCTGAGAAACAAAGGGTAGGATCAAGTGGTTCATACATCACAATTTTAATTGCTTTGCTTCTCAATTCCCCAACTTTCAAGATGTGAAATTCATTTAACATCTAAGGAGTGATACTTGGAGATCCTGAGCACTGGGGAGAAAGAACCCAGGGAGACAGAAACTTCTCATTCCAGCTCTCACTTAGGGGTATGATCTTGCAAAGGAACTCTTTGAACCTGTTGAAACCTCCTGTTGGTCTATCGGGTGGAGGAAGTGGAGTCATAAGAGCAGTAATTAACAGCAGCAGCAACATTAGCCAGAGCCTCTTCATAGTATGTTGGCAAAATCAAATGAGATGTCTGGTGGAGAGCACTTTTGGCTATATGATGGCGTATAGATACTAATTTTTCCTATTACTATTACCTTGTCATTATTGTTGCTATTATTGTCTTTTTATTTGTGCTTATGTTTACCACCAACCAAAAATGGTCCCACCTTTCCAGAGTAGATGCAGGGTAGGATGAATGAGTGCTCAAGATAGGAGCCACGATTAGGAGCCTAACCTTTTAAGATCATATGGAGAGCTTAAACTTCGGAACATGAAAGTAATTTTAACTGGGAAATCTCTTAGATTTATTTTCAAGAAAGATATTTTTGACTGAAGAGGGAGAAGATATGGAGGGGGGTGGGTAGATTGTAAATAGGCTTGGAGAGGAAACAGAAATTGAAGAGTAGAAGCCACCCAGGATATATAGATCATTGTTAATTTATCCATCCAAATGCACAGTTTTTCATTTTTAAAACTAGTCATTTTGTTTATTTGTTACGGGCATTTTTAGCTTGAAAGCCTCTGTTACATATGACTTAAAGATAATCCTTTCTTTAAAAGCTATATTATATTAAGGCTTTTATCTAGTTATGGAGTTAATTCTCAGCTCATTTACCTACTTTTAATTGAGTCTTTTCATTTGAGTTTGAAAGAATTCATGCTAAAGTATTAACAATATCTTGTGGTGCACTTAGGTTCTCTGATTAGAGGAGGCAGCAGACAAACTCTAACCCCTGCAAAAAATGTAACTGCATTTCCAATATCAGCTTCATTATGATTCAGGAAGTTCAGTTTTTAGGTATTAGGCGATCTAAATTGGTGGTAGGCATGTTCACAGCACATATTGTGAAATACACACTGGAATTCTATTCCTCAGCCTTTTCCCCCCTCTAGATTTCAGTTGCTTACATCATTAAGTTTGATTCTGCTTTCAAGGAAAAGAAAGTCTGGACTTCGGGGAGTTAGGAACAGCTGGGTTTGAATCCCAGTTTTGCCACTTACCGGCTGGGTGACCTTGTACAAGTTCACTGACTCCTGTGAACCTTGGACTTTTCCATAAAACAGGGATGCTGTTGCCCATGTCATGTTATGTGGTTGATGTGAGGATTGAATACAGAGTATATTATGATCCTAGGTTGTAGAAGGTCTTCAGTACATTTTAACTGCACTGCTCCTCATCCCCGACCCAAAGGTGATTTTCTACAATTTTTCCTACCATTTCTTACTTTAAAATGGAGAGTTTTTTCTAGGGTGGCAGGAGGAACTAACTTTTGCTCTGCGTTGGATCTTTTCAGCATTAACTTTGAACACAAAGATGCGGTCAATTTAATTTTCCGTAAGTTGGACATACATGGGGATTTTCTATCAAGAGTCACATACCATAACTTCAGTTTCCTCTAAGTGTAGCGCTGGTCTCCATTTCCTTATAATTTTGCCCATTCAAGGTAAGAAGGTCACTTTTAGGTGAACACCTTCTTCTTTCACGGAAATTCTTAGTCTTTCCGATTTCTTCTCCTTTTCTATCAGGCATCTGGCTATCAGAGTGCAGTGTGGACTCGGCAGCCTCCAGACCTTGGTGGAGGGGCAGCAGCTGGCTCCCCAGCTGACCCCCGTTCTCATCCTGCCTGATCTTTGGGCACCAGCCCCTGCCATTGCATCTGTTCCCGATGTGTCTCTGATCTGATCTTAGCACAATCAGTACCTGAAGCTCCTTCTCCTCTGACTCTGCCATCACGTTGGCTTTCTCCTCATGCTGCTTTCTTGCTGAGATTCCACCATACTTGCATGAAAGTCTGGCTTTGGCCTACTCACCACCGTTGCTGCAAATTCTATCTCTGGCCACCCGGATACGACAGCACATTGGCCCACTGCTTAACCCCGTCCCCTCCTGCCCCTCCATGAACCTTCCCAGGGCCCATGGGAATTCTCGGCTGTCCTCCGTGCCTTGCTGGCGCCCACAGGGACTGGTGTGGAGGGACGTGGGCGTGGCTAGTTCTCTCTGCCTGAATCTGGCACATCTGCCCTGTTGCAGCCTTCTTGATTTGGCTCTGCAACCACTGGGAGTTTCAGTTGTCCAGGGACCACAAGTGTCCTCTGCTTTGGATGCTGAGTTCCTGTCCATTCTCCTGGGGCGTTGATCTCAGTGGGCAAAATCTACCAGAGTCATTGTGCATTTTTATTCCAAGTCCTTCAAGCTAGCTTTGATATTTAAAGCACATCTTTGGAGTCCAGGGAAAACACCTCCTTTAGGTACTAAAGGCAAAATCAGTGTTTTCATGACCTGTTTTAAAACAAGGCTACTTAAAATCTAAGATGGCAATGGCTTCTTACTGCCTGGGCCTGCTGTCTTCTTTAAGCAGTGAATGCCTCAGCCGAGTAAAGGACTTTGAAGTACTAAGGATTGCCAGGGATGATGCATATTTAGGATTATATTTCAAAATATTATTCTGTTACCTGCAAAAGTAATATTCTTTTATTTTCTGTTTTGCATTTAGTTTCTTTATGCCTTGCTTTCAGCCCAAGAAATTGTACATCAGATATTCATTGTACAGCCCTTGTATTCAAGACTAAGTTTTATCTTCATAAAACCTGAGACTTCTCTTTTTATAATCCATTTACAATTTTTGTCTCTTAAAGCTTTCGTTTCTTATAACTTCTACATTTCATGATTATTTGTTTCCAATTGATGTCAACTCTGCTGAATAGTAATGCTTTAAACTGCATTAACTTTCCTTCCTATTCCTATGTGTTTTGATTCTTATTTCTCTAAAATAAATGTATCATTTATCATAAGATGATTCCAGAGGGTAATAGTCTCATTTTCTAGTTGTAGCTGTCTCTACCAATTATAGATCCTCAATGATATGCTTTATATAATTATTAGAGGCTGGAGAGATGCAGTTTTTCAAAAAGCTCTCTGTTCCCTTGTGGCTGACAAGAGTTCTAATACAACACTGGGAGTGCAGGTCCCCGCTCTTTGTAGTACGCAAAAGTGCTAAGTGGTCTCACTTAAATTATTAACAAAATACGCAGGTCAAGCATGCAGACTTTTGCCCTACTTTCCCCCATTTCTCTGCTCTTAAAAGCACTATCATGATGTTGCACAAAAGGCAATCATACGTGCTCTAAGAACCTGACTCAGTTTGTTGGAATGTGTTGGAGAGCTAACATTTGGTAACTGCATTTTTTCTGCTCATACATGCAGGCACAGTGCAGTGATCTGCTTCTCTAATCATGTGATAATAATAGATGGCTTTAACATCTTGAGCCAGGTACCGGGCATTATGTTACTTACTCATTTCTTTGCAGGCATCATCTTGTTTAATCTTCACAGTCCCATAAAATAAATACCCATTTTGCAGATGGAAATTTAGAGAAATTTAGAGAAGTTGACCGAAGTCATGCATCTGGAAGGCGAAAGGGAAAGTTTTAGTCACTCAGTCATGCCTGACTCTTTGTGAGCCCGTGGACTATAGCTTGCTAGGCTCCTCTGTCCATGGAATTCTCCAGGCAAGACTACTGAAGTGGGTTGCCATTCTTTTCTCCAGGGGATCTTCCTGACCCAAGGATTGAACCCGGGTCTGCCGCATTGCAGGCAGATTCTTTAGTGTCTGAGCCACCAAGCCCAAACCAGGTCTGCCCTTTTCCCCATTCTGTAATACAGTATTTGTGTGGGGACATCTTTGAGAGTGACATGGGATACAGTTGCTATTTTTAGTTGGATGACAGTTACAAATCAGAGCTTTTGCGTGCAGACTAGGACATAGGTTTACCCTGACTATAAGCCCTTTTGGTGGGGAGCATTCAGTCATTGAGACAGTAAAGGCAGACTCTGGGGTCCTTTCCCCAAGATTGGAAACCCTGGGTTTAATCAGATTCAGTTTTTACTCAAAGGAGGCAGTTTCCCTTGAATGTGTCCACTGATGCCATACTGTGTAAATACGGTCAGGGCCATACCCCCATTTCCCTTTATTTATGTTTATTTGAGTTTCAGTTTGTTCAACAGATGTTTGCTGAGCATTTACCATGGGTGGGTATCTTGATGGGTCGTGGGAGAATGAAGATGAAAAGACATGGTCCATGCCCTCAAGGAATGTATAATCTAGTGTGGAAACAAAAGCCAGCAATGAACAGAGATCTGAAGGTGGAGGAGGAAAGATGCATGGATTCACTGGGACCATGACTGGAGGAATCTGTCTGGGCAGATAAGGGGAGCCCCTGAAGGAGAGGGACATGATGGGGTTTTCTGTGAAGAAAGATTGGGAGGGGCAAAGACCAGAGGGGCAGGATGAACATCAAGTTATAGTTTCAGTCATCCCAGTGAGAGATGATAGAGGCTGAAGCCGTGAGGATGGAGTGGAGAGAACAGAAATGAATAAAGCAGAGAGGGTAGAATACACATAAGGTGCGTGGGGGAGAGGGAAAGACCCTTCCTCCCAGTTTCAGTCTCTTACCTTGATTATGTGTTTGTCTTCCTCATTTCTGGAGCCAGAATCCAGGAGTTCTTTAGGTCTGAACTTCGCAGAGAACGGCAGAGGAGGGCAATTATGTAAAGCAGCTCAGATTCCTTGTCAGTGAAGCAGAGATGATAACCCTCCCACTGCACAGGGCTGTCGGGGAGCCAGAATGGGAGCGTAAAGAAGGTGCTTCTGAAACTCAAAAGCAAAATATAAACAGAATCCTATTATTATAAGTACTATTAATGATCACAATTCCAGATTTATCTTAAAATAAAATGATGATGATGGTGGTCATAGTAGTGAATACTTTAAAGTAAAGTGAAGTCGCTCAGTTGTGTCTGACTCTTTGCGACCCCATGGACTATAGCCTACCAGGCTCCTCCGTCCATGGGATTTTCCAGGCAAGAATACTGGAGTGGGTTGCCATTTCCTTCTCCAGGAGATCTTCCTGACCCAGGGATTGAACCCTGGTCTCCCACATTGTAGGCAGATGCTTTACTGTCTGGGCCACAAGGGAAATCAGTTGATACTTTGACACTTAATACATTCCATGGACAGAGGCGCCCAGCATTCTTGTCTGGAGAATCCCATGGACAGAGGAGCCTGGCAGGCTACAGTCCATGGGGTTGCAAAGAGTCGGACACGACTGAAGCAACTGAGCACACACACATTCCTGACACTGCTCTCCAAATTTGAGATGTATTGACTCATTTCATTCTCACAATGACTTCACTTTACAAAGACAGAAGCACAGAGAAGTTGGGCAGTGATTCAAGGAATCAAGTGAATCATCACCCGTTTAATGGCCTAAAATGGGTTTGCGTTCAGGTCTACTAGATCCGCTTACTTCTTTTTCTCCTGTACCATCCTCATCGGATCCCAAGTACAATTGCATCCAATTGCCCTCTGGCGATCTTGAAGATGTCCTGCCCACGTGCCCTGCCCTGGCTGCCAGCATTCCAGATCCAGTTTCCGTTCTCACTTAATATTAGTCTTGTGTTGACTCAGGTGCTTGAATATCTATGTTGATAAAGGTGTGGTCCTTGAAGCGAAGGCAGACTGTTTACCCAGGGGGTGCGGGGAATGGGGTCCAAGGCTTAGGTGTCTGGTGGGTGTTTCACGATGAGGTTCAATACCTATTCTTCTCACGTGGCCCCAGAGGAGCAAAATGGTGCCTCTGCATGTGATGGAGGGTGTAAGATGCGGAGGAAGGGATGAGGAGGGTAAGAAAAGGAACAAGTGCAAAGAAAAGAGAAAACTACAGAGAGGAAGACAAGGAAAAAGTGAAATAGCATTTCACTAGCATTAGGAATTAGATGCTGTCTCTCAGACTCAGTGGATGAATGAATGAAAGGACAAAATTTTAAGTGCCTGCTGTGTACCAGGCATGCTCAGGCCTTGCCTATCAATAATATCCATTCATCCTGGCAATGACTCTACCCTTTATTGAAGAAAATACAGCCTGACTATCTTATTTCTAACAGCCCACAGCCACACACCGCTGTTTTCTTCTGGCTGGGTCCCAGGGTTCTTGAGTAGACAACTGGGCTGGGAATTTTCAAGCTGCTCAGCCTTCCACAGCTGTGTGCTTGACTGTTTCTCCTTCCTTTGTAAAATTGTCTGTGGGTTTCATGCCTGCAGTCCTTAGATCCTTTTAATAAGACCTTGAGACGCTGTAAAGCTCAGCAGTGCATGTGATGAGGAAAGGCAGGAAAGGCAGTAAACTGAACATTCTCCATCCCTATCAGGTCCCATGAAGGAAAGAGTGTGAATAATGGGTTAAATAGAGCTCTTAAGTTATAAAAGTCACAGTTATAGATGCGTGTAATTTTTAGCACAGAGATTTATTAATTTGCATTCAGATCATTAGAGCCAATTAGCAGCTTCAGCTTCTTCAGCAGTGCCTTAATCTTTTACCCTTTGCTTCCCTGTGAACCCCAGATCACCTCTTCACAGACTAAGGCTTAAAACTCCCCTCTGGTGTTAGTGTCCAGAAAAAAGGAATTTCTATACGGCTGCCCCCTGATTACCGAGGGTAACTGTACCCAGAAGCTGCTGCTTCTCTTTCTCTCTTGTTCAATCCACAGGGCCTTTCTCTTTAACTCTATTTACTGCTCATCAAAGAGTCCATTTGTAGCAATACCTGCAGGAATTAATAAGTGAAGGGAAAAGAAGTGAAAACTCCCTTCTTTTCCCACTCAGTCGAACACGTGTTATTTTCAGGAAAGGAAAAGAACAGAAGAATAACAGAAATTCTGCTTGAAAACCTGTCTTCTAGTGTGGAGCCACAGGTAAGATCTAGAGATTTCTTCATTCATCTCACCACTTAACTTGGATACCGTATCTGTAGGGAACACATATAAGTGAACCTTGAGGAGCATTAACAAAAGTCTGCTTAATTTTTAAAAGTCTACCTATGGGATGGTACAGGTCAATTAAAAGTCTGCCTGTGGAATGATAGAGTGCAACACTCTTTTGGGATTTGTTTCGCTTATCTTTGGCTACTATAAATTGGTTGCTTTTGCTCTATTCCAATTACGTTATAAACTCGGAAGCCAGAGAGTCTGCATTCCTTACTGCTACGACTCATTGAATCCTTGTAAATAATTTAAAAATTTGTCCAGGAATCCACCATGCCTCACCCTGATTGTCTTTATCCGTGGTTATTGCTGCAGCCTGTCTGGTTCCCATTCCCAAGTGGTTGAGAATGGATCAGGATCTCCCAGTGGTGGTGTTGATCCATGTGTGCACTGCACGTCAAGGCACTTTACCTTCACTGCATCCTCGGCTTTGTCATGGTGCATTAATTTCGGATCACCTGTTAATTTCCTGTCAGGTTAATTAACATGGCTGTTTCTGACCTTCTCTATGCCAAAGCTTTTACCTGCCCCCCACCTCCCTTCCTCTTAGCAGATGATCTCATCAGCCCCAACTCTAGAAAATGTGAGATTCTCAGGGTTCATCTGCTCCCTCCCTTGCACCCTCATTTGCTCTTAATTACCCCCATCTTTCACTCCTTCCTAATTTGGCATGGCTAACCATCCCCTGGCCCCTGCTTACAGCTCCAGCTGCATCTTTTGCAAATACACTCCCTTTTGTCTCCCCTGCAGTGTGACCCATCTGCATTTCTTCAAGTAAACCTTGGGGGATGCACCTCCACCTACTGTGAGCAGACATCTCAACCTTTGCTGTATGGGTTTCACTTCCTCATCTGAATACAGCTTTGAGATCTGGGTTTTAGATATGCCTCCCACCGGCTCCCAAACCTCTGTGCATGTCTTTATCATAGCCCTGATCACACCATATTCCAATAGCCTGTAAACGATCTCACCTTGTCTTCTATTGCTGCATCTAGAGTAGTACCTGATACATAAACATCAAGAAATGTGCAATGAAAGTTGAACAATGAAAAGAAGGAATTAATGAGTGAATGTTGTAACAAGTTGCCATTCAGTCCATTGTGTCTTGAGAGTGACTCAACTTTATTGCTGTCTTTGTCAACCCTCCTTCATTGTTCAGTTTTCTTCAGCTCAGGGTTTTATTTATTTTCAGGAGGTGGTTTGGTTCAGTGGTTTCACATATTGTCTTTCCTCAGCCTTGATTTGGAGCCCACGTGGCTTAGTTTGCTGGTTGTGTGTCCAGATTTCCTAGTCTCTGTGCCTCCTTCCCGGGTGGCGCTGGTAGTAAAGAACCCGCCTGCCAATGCAGGAGAAGTAAGAGACTCGGGTTCAATCCCCGGGTTGGCAAGAACCCCTGGAGCAGGGCATGGCAACCCTCTCCAGTGTTCTTGCCTGGAGAATCCCATGGACAAAGGAGTCTGGCTGGCTACAGTATATAGGGTCACAAAGAATTGGACATGACTGAAGTGACTTAGCACAGCACAGCACAGCACTCCTATAAATGAAAGATAGTAGTACCATTCCTTCCTTAAGGCTGGTCTGTGAGTTAATTGAGATATTTCCTGTGTAGCCCTTACTGCTTCAGTTCAGTTCAGTTCAGTTCAGTTCAGTCGCTCAGTCGTGTCTGACTCTTTGTGACCCCATGAATCGCAGCACGCCAGGCCTCCCTGTCCATCACCAACTCCCAGAGTCCACCCAAACCCATGTCCATCAAGTCGGTGATGCCATCGAGCCATCTCATCCTCTGTGGTCCCCTTCTCCTCCTGCCCCCAATCCTTCCCAGCATCAGGGTCTTTTCCAGTGAGTCAGCTCTTCCCATCAGGTGGCCTAAGTATTGGAGTTTCAGCTTCAGCATCAGTCCTTCCAATGAACACCCAGGACTGATCTCCTTTAGGATGGACTGGTTGGATCTCCTTGCAGTCCAAGGGACTCTCAAGAGTCTTCTCCAACACCACAGTTCAAAAGCATCCATTTTTCAGTGCTCAGCTTTCTTCACAGTCCAACTCTCACATCCATACATGACCACTGGAAAAACCATAGCCTTGACTAGACGGACCTTTGTTGGCAAAGTAATGTCTCTGCTTTTTAATATGCTTTCTAGGTTGGTCATCACTTTCCTTCCAAGGAGTAAGCTTCTTTTAATTTCATGGCTGCAGTCACCATCTGCAGTGATTTTGGAGCCCCCAAAAATAAAGTCTGACACTGTTTCCACTGTCTCCCCATCTATTTTGCATGAGGTGATGGGACCAGATGCCATGATCTTAGTTTTCTGAATGTTGAGCTTTAAGCCAACTTTTTCACTCTACTCTTTCACTTTCATCAAGAGGCTCTTTAGTTCCTCTTCACTCTCTGCACTTAGGACATAGTAAATGGTAATTATATATGAGTTGTTTAAATTATTTCTAGCTTCTACTTTTATATTTTTTAAATTTTTGTGAACTATTTCAAATATGCAAGTAGAAATAGAGATTGATATAGGAAACACCCACGCACCCACTACCAGCTTGAGCAAGAAATCAACAAAGTCTGTAAAAACCACCTCAGAACCCTTTCTTATTTCAACTTTTCCTCTCTCCTTTCCTTTTCCTCTCTCTTCCTCCATCCCAAAGATAACTGCTGACCAAATCTGATGTTTATCATTTGTACACTTATTTTCACACATCGACTGTGTCGCTAGGAATTATAAGCACAGCATGGATCCAGTGCATCGTCCAGCCTCTCTCTCTACCTTTAGTTACCTGCCTCTCCCAATGCATCCCTCAAATCAGTAAGTCTTATTATTTCTAGAGTTATCATCCCCAGATACAAATCTGTTTCTATAAATCATTCACCTTTCTCTCTTTTTCTCTTTCTTTCCTCCCTCTCTCCCTTCCTTCCTTCCCTTCTTTCTAAGGCTTTGCGTTTTCAGGACAGTTTGAATTTACAACAAAACTTTGAATTTACAACAAAGATTTCCCATATATCCCTATTCCCAAGTATGCACAGCTTCCCCCACTATTAGCATTAGTCACCAAATTGGTCCTTTTATTTTTTAAACCAAGAATGAACCTACACTGAATATCACAATCACTCAAAGTCCGTAGGGTTCACTTGTGCGGTCATGCATTCTGTAGGTTTAGGCAAATGTATAATGGCATGTATTCATCACTATGATATCACACAGAGTATTTTCACTGCCCTGAAAATCCTTTGGACTCTGCCCACTCATCTCTCATACCCTGTCCCTATCAGAAACCACTAATCTTTTTATTGTCTCCATTGTTTTACCTTTTCCAAAATGTCATATGGGTGGAATCAGAGGCTATAATATGTAGCCTTTTCCAGCTGGCTTCTTTCAGTTAGTTATATCCATTTGAGGTCTCCCCATGTCTTTTCCTAGATTAATAGCTCATGTCTTTTTAGTGCTGAATAATATGCCATTCTCTAATGTATCACGGTTTATTTATCCAACCATCTACCGAAGGACATCTTGGTCACTTCCAAGTTTGGGCAATTATGTGTAACACTGCTATGTGCAGGTTTTTGTGTGGATACCCAATACTATTTTCTTTGGATAAATACCAAGCAGTGCAATTGCTGGTTTAGATGGTTAAGAGTATGTTTAGTTTTGTAAGAAGCTACCAAACTGTTTTCCAAAGTGACTGTATTATTTTGTATTCCCTTCAGCAATGTGAGAGGCTTCCCAGGTGGTTCAGTGGTAAAGAATCTGCCTGCCAATGCAGGAGACACAGGAGACATGGGTTCTATCCCTGGGTTGGAAAGATTCCCTGGAGAAGGAAGTGGCCACCCACTCCAGTATTCTTGTCTGGAAAATTCCGTGGACAGAGGAGCCTGGTGGACTACAGTCCATGGAATCACAAAGAGTTGGACACGACTGAGCATGCACGCATGCATGCGGCATCCTATCACTCCACATCCTCGTGATGCCAGTGTTCTGGAATTTTGCCATTCTGATTGGTGTGTAGTGGTCACAATCTATTTTTCAATCCCTAGTACATATATTCTCATCTCCTACAAGCTGTTATTCAAATGCCACCTTCTCAGTGACGCCTTCCCAGAACATTCTAAAATGGCAACATCCCATTCCTCTTCCCTTCTTCATTTTTTCTCCATAATACTTTTCTGTTTTTATTTAAAATTTTTTTTTATTGGAATATAATTGATTTACAATGTTGTGTTAATTTCAGGCGTACAGCAAAGTGAGTGAGTTATCCATACACATATATCCACTTAAGACTCGTTTCCCATGTACATCATTGTTTAGTCGCTCAGTCACGTCTGACTCTGTGACCCCACGAAGTGTGTTCTGCAAGGCTCCTCTGTCCGTGGGATTCTCCCGGCAAGAATACTGGAGTGGGTTTCCATTTCCTCCTCCAGTACACGTTATTTCAGAGTAGAATCCCCCGTGCCATGCAGTAGATCCTTACTAGTTATCTGCTTTACGTAGTAGTGTGTATAAAGGGCTTCCTGGTGGCTCAGTGGTAAAGAATCTGCCTGCTAATGCGGGAGATGCAGATGCCATCCCAGGGTTGGGAAGATCCCCTGGAGAAGGAAAACAACAGCCCACTCCAGAATTCTTGCCTGGGAAACCCCGTGGGCAGCGGAGCCTGGTGGGCTACAGTCCATGGGGTGGCACAGAGTCAGACACGACTTAGCAACTGAACAACAGATGTGTATGTGTCAACCCTGATCTCCTAGTGTATTCCTCCCCACCCCTCTTTCCCTCATGGGACCCATACGTTTGTTTTCTGCCTCGGTGACTATGTTTTTGTTTTGTGAATAGGTTCATTTATTTGCATCATTTTTTTTTAGATTCTATAAATAAGTTATATCATATGATATTTGTCTTTGTCTGATTTACTTCTCTCAGTATGCCAATCTCTGAGCCCATTTATGTCACTGTAAATGGCATTATTTTGTTCCTTTTTTATGGCTGAGTAATATTCCACTGTATATATGTATCACATCTTCTTTATCCGTTCTTCTGTCATTGGACCTTTAGGGTTGCTTCCATGTCCCTGATATTGTAAATAGCACTGCAGTAAGAACTGGCATGCACTTATGCTTTTAAATTCTGGTTTTCTCCAGTTATATGCCCAGGAGTAGGATTGCTGGATCATATGATAGCTCTACTTTTAGTTTTTTAAGGAACTTCCATACTGTTCTTTATAATGACTGTGCCAATCCACAGACTTTGTACCCAGTGACATACTATGCACTTGTTCTTATTTCTCTCTCTAATTAATTTGTGTATTTCTCTAATTTATTATGTAAGCTCTGTGAGGTCAGGAATTTTTTTCTGCCTGCTTTCTGCTGTTTCCCTACTGCCTAAAACAGAGTCTGATACATAGGTGGTGCTCTCTAGTGTTTGTTTAATGAGTGTTGAATGTATAGAATACAGTCCCAACTCTTCAACTTGGATTTCAAGTTTATGTTATTTCCATCCTCTCCAGGGTCGCTCCCCACCCTCACACCATCAGTCCAATTTGCTCCACACCCTCTCCTGTCCAGACCTTGATTCAAGCTGTTCCCTGTGTCTAGGCGACCCCTTTCTCCTACTCATTTCTGCTTAACAAAGCTTCTCTTCCCCTCAAGCTCAGTTCAAATCCTGCCTCCTCCAAGAAGCACCTTCAGATCCCCCGGTTGAAACGAATCTCTCCTTCTCCCAGGCCGCGTCAGGGCCTTGCTCCTCTCTTGACTTGTTTCGTGGTCTTCCTGTGTCAGGTTTATTTGGCTGTGTGTGTCCTGCAGGCGGGTGCAGGGCGGGAATCCCTGCCCTCCCCTCACGCTTCGTGGTACTCAGCCCATCTGCTGAGTGCGGCTCAGTTCACCTCCTCTAGTCAGTGACCCTGAGCGAGAGGAGAGACGTTAGAAAGGCTGTCATACCCCTCCGAAAAAAGTTCTGACTCTCATTTAATAGCTGTTTGACAAAGTGACATTCTAGATGGCAAAGCATCTGCGAAACTTTAGGCTCTTCTTTAGTTAATTCAGATGGTGTTACTTTGCAGTAGTTCTCTGAATATTTTCATCATGTTGGCCCACAGTGCGGAGTGATCAAATGACTTTAATTCCACATCATTTCTCTCATTTGTCAGCCATTGTTCCTGTGGCTATCCTTTCACTTAATTTATTGTATTTTTTTCATTTAAAATTAATTTGTAAGCATAGTCTCTCTTCATTTTCTAATCCAGATGACTTTCTGTCAGGTATGTTTCATGTGTGGGTTCAAAGGGAAGAATGAATCTGGGGGGGTGTATGTGGAATGTCATTTTCTGCTTCACAGACTAGGAAAGGCACTTCCATCATAAAAAATGTGCAAATTAGAGAACTTCCAGAAACATAAGTCTGTATTCTGTGAACAGTAATGCAAAATACGAGGGAATGTGTAATTTACTTTTGATTTTGGCTATAGCCACTTTTGTAGAGAAAATCACTGGCTATGGCTTTATTTAATAGGATAGAATAGAATCTTAAAGCTGAGTGAGACCTTAGAAATCCCTAGTCCAGAATTTCTTCATCTTCTCAGAACTAGTGCACCCTTTATTGACAAATATTTAGTAACAGTGCCTTAATAGCTTAGGCTTAATAAACGTCACCAACAATATAACCAACACACAAAAATTTTAAAAAATCAGTATAACAGCCTGATTGAAATATCAAGGAAAACAAAAATATGTATAATAAAATAAAATATTTATATATGTATGTAAAATATATATGTATAAAATTTATATATAAATACAATTTATATTTATATATTAAAATATGTTTATAATAAAAATTCTACAAGTACATATACGTGCATCAGTATCAATATATAATTCCTTAAGCATAGCTCTTCTAGAAACATATGAAGTCGTCAGATGCTTGTACCTGTACATAGAGTGTATCATGAGTGCAACAGCCAGAAATGCCTTTGGATACAGGTGTGTTGAATTGGCAACCCAAATACCATAGTGTATGATTTTCCCAGATGGTGAACTATAATTTTAAAGATATTCAAAGTGAAGCACCTTCACTCATCCATACACAGTCACCCACACAGACTGTCGTTGCATTCCTAGAGAAATCAGTGTATGTTAAAATAGCACAAAACAAAAAAATACCTTGTGTTTGCATATGGAGAAGGAATTACTGTGTAGGCTCAGATCGTCATGCAAAGAATTTACCGAATGTCTGGTGGAACATTTGGAAAATCATGAAGAACATAGAACGGTTTTCCTCCAGTGGAATTATTCCACTCTTCACAGCTTGTGACTGACCCTGCACCACCACCGCCCCCCCACAAGCCCATAAGAGTGGTCCATGGTCATTGTGACCCCACCCCACTGTAAATATGCAGTCACTCCCCTAGCAGCTCATGCCACCCAGTTGCAAATCTCTAGTCTAGTTCTACCACCTTCTACAGGACTTTGAAAACCAGAAAGTTTCAGTGACCTGAGACTAGTCACATATCTAGTAAAGTTTTATGAGGTTCATGAGCTGCTTGACAGCTTTGCTGTGTCTGACACTACTGTGTCCATCAGAGTTATTGTCAGAAATATCTAAACAGATTTTAATTATGAGAAAATGTGAAATCAGACTTACAGTGTTTCGGCAAGTAATCTGTGCTAATTAAATTGTTTGAGCCTCAGTCTCTTCCATAGTAAACCATAGGTAATAATAGAACCTGACTCATAGAGTTGTTCTGAGGATTAGCAGAAAGTGTGTATAAAGTGCTTGCTATCAAGTAAACATTTGGTAAAGGATGGCCATGATGATGGTGATGACAGTGAAAATGAAAAAGAATTATACTTCTGATAAAAATTCCTTATTCTTGACTTTTTCCCTAACTTAACTAAATGTTTTTGTCTTTAAGCAGCAAGATCGCCTAGCCCAGTTTTTATTTCAATTTAATCCTTATTATCACTCTTACAGATTTCTTTAAATGCTCATCCTTTTCCTTTTAGCTAATACTATAGTTTAAATTACCTAGCCCTTGAAATCTTTTCTTCACTGACACACTAGAGATTTGCATATGTGACTTTAAATGAAATTGTAGTAATAAAATCCTATTTACATTGGTAGAAAATAAATATCTAAATTTTATCTCACCACTGTCTCCCTTCACTTTTGCAGAGGCTGTATTCCCAGAATTTAGCTGCTATAATGGTTTCTTTAGTAGCATACAAATTTTATATATTAATCTCTCAGCAGTTTTCTCAGTTAAGTTCATTTTTATGCTTGGCAGGATTAGGGTAGTCTAGGAAAATTAAGTTTTCTTTTCTTGTTACTTTTCCTGTTTAATTTGTAACCGGTTAACAGACCACCATGTGATGGATGATTGATCCTAGTAAACTGCAAAGTTACGGGATAATTGGCAGACTTTGGTAAAGCAATGAAGTCTTCCACTCCCCCTCAACAGCCCTTAAGACAACTTCATTATTAAAATGTACATACTAGCAAAATTCTGAATGTGTGTGGAATTTGATTACTTAGTAGCACCGATGCCAGGGTTTTATTTTTACTGTGGATGTGGAATGTTTGTAAAGCAGCCTGTGGAGTGGGTGAATCCTGGCACTCACAGAGGAGTGTACATGGAAATGGGATTTTGCAGCCAGCTTACTGCATCCCTATCACTTCCTGTTCACTTAACAGGAGCACATACCTGCACACTTCCCATTGTCCGGTCCAATCCAGAATCATTCCTAGAAATTGAGCTCAATTTACATACTTTGCTTGTGAAAATTCAGTCCTTCCTGGTAATGACAATCCAGGATATGAGCTAGTTAAATTCTTAAGAAGCTAAGGCTCCATTTTATAACTATGTGGATATTACTAACTTTATTTTGAGGATGAGATGGGTTCGTGAGATGATGAATGAATAAAACAAGGTGATCGCGGACCCAAGGATGCCTTGTTTTTTCATTTATTCAATCAATCATTGCATCATTTTGCAAATGTTTTGTTGAATACCTGCTCTGAGTGAGGCGCTGCTCTGCTCAGTATATAAGGTATACATGGTCCTGACCTTATGTGTCTTTAGTACCAATTCTGTGTCTTAGTATCAATTTTGACTTTGATGTTAGCGGACAGACAAAGTATGCATGCAAGAAGTGTAACTGTTTTTAGAATGTAAGTATAATGACCAGTTCATGGAATGTCAGTCATCTTAAGTTTAAAAATTTAAATTCCTAGCCAAATATAAAAGTGCCAGCATTGTGGTGCATGAACTGTATACCCATGGAAGCAATGTATAATCATAAAATTCTTGTCAACAGACATTAGGTAAAAAAAAAAACACTATGTAAATGAACTGGGTATCTGTGGATACATTCCATTAAAAAAGACACTGGGTATATTTTCTTCCAGAGAGGCTTGGTACCTTAAGAGTAATAGCTCTCAGCTTTTACCTTTGCCATCAGATAGTCAAAGCTTTAAAATTTGCTAATAGAATAACTGATGAACATGTGTCTTGAAATAGCATATATCTCCCCTGGATCACATACTGATGAGAAGAAATGTCCTTCAAGAATCTTAAGTGACTTTTCCTTGCAGAATCTGTTTTTGCCTAGAAAGGAGTCAGGAAAGATTTCACTGCATCTTTTGACAGTGGTGTTAGAATGTAGAGAAATGTAATTGAATATTTCAATGGAAAACCTAGCTTCAATGATCTGTGCAGTGAGTATGATATAAATTATCATGCCATTATCAACACCATCTTCCATTTATAAAACTAGAGGAAATACATGAGCACCATAAAAATCCTTTTACCATCAAAAGGATTTTATATTCATGACATTGCTCTGAAAGCAAACACAAGATTTTTTAAGAGATCTTTATTTTGCAGAGGAATCATAGCACCGGGGACTTATGATAAGCTGGAAGAAATACAAACTATATATTAATTTGGACTATTAGGGAGAGATTTTAATGTTCAGGATGTAAGTAGTCACCAGATTTCTTCTAGATGGTTATTCCATAGTCAAATTATATACTGATGGATGAAAGATAGAAAGTAAAATTGAGAAAGTCAGCTTATGAGACCTATACCAGATACAGAGTATTATGATACAATCAAGCCTCAAAGTACTTCAGCAGTCTAAATGTCTGACTCTGACTCCTATACATCTTTGGAATTAACATTTGGGTTTTAAATCCATTTTGCCAGCATCTCTGTGTCACATTTTCTTTTCCAAAGATGATACAATAGCACCTTTCATTGCCACTTCCTTATTAGGAGGTGAATTTTATTCCCCTCCTCTTAATCTGGGCAGGCTTGTGAGTGCTTTAGCTAGTAGGGTATGCTGGAAATAACACTATGTGGTTTCCAAGATGGGTCATAAAAATTAGTACAACTTCCTCCTCATTTATTGGATACTTGAGCTGAAAACTAACAAGTCTTATTACCCTGAGACAACCACATTGTGAGGAAGCCAAGACATCTCTAGGTGCTCCAGTGGTCCTAGTGTTTAGTCATATCAGCTCAGACAGCAGAGATGATCAAGGAAGAAGGGGTCTTCTGGGAAAAAAAAAATCAATAATAAGATAAACTCAATATTATAATGACAAAGCATTATTAACTAACTGCAAAGGCCAGGGCAAAGGCTTTTTTCTCTCTGTAGAAGCAGAATTTTTTGGAAACATTGGAGGAGAAATTTGCATATTTATGGTAGACATAATTATATCAACCACCATTTAAAAACACCAGGTGTTTTATATATATTCCTGATACAGATTGGTGCCTATGTTCCCTTTCATAGTAGATGTAGCTCTTCAGTCAAGATTTTTAGGGAAAAGCAATACAAACCAACTTGGGCTGGTTAACCAGAAGATTTTATGGCAAGGATATTAGAGAGCTCACAGAATTGTGATGGAGGCTGGAGCCTAACAATAGGAAGAATTTGAGCTTACAGGAACTGTACTAAAACCACGCCTGATGAGTAAACTGCAGCTGCTTCTGCTGCCTGCTGAGAACCAGGGGGAACCCCTGGGCCGGCTACCCCAACTGTGGATGCCTCTGTTGCCATCAAAGCTCGCACAATGGCCTCCTCCCAGAGCTCATCCCCTCAAGTTGCTTGGTTCCAAACCAAAGAGTCAGGTGCAAAGACTGGCTGGCAAAACCTTGTCCAAGCACCTGTTCCCTAGCTGCAAGGAAGGTCTGGGAACTCGACTTTACTGGATTCTGCCCTGATAAAATCAATCCGTAAGGCTGCAGATTTCCCAAACATAATGAGAGTGTTTGGAAGGTGCTGGTCAGCTTGAAATCATGGTAGTTATGTATGAAATGGAATACAGTAGAAGAAGACAAATAGAAGTCTTGCTGCCCACAGGTCAGAAGATTGCGTTATTCTAATGGTGCCAAAAAGCAAAACTAGAAACAGCTGATGAGTGTTCAGGTCTACCCGAAGGCTAGGGTGTCAAATTTTATAGCAATGTACTTAGGTCAAGAAAAAAATCCCTTGCTCTAACACAACATTGTTCAATCTTACTTTAATTTCAAGTCTCTCTTAGCAAAACGCCTACCTGGCATAATGTGGAGATAGGGAGAAATATTATGTGAAGAAATGAAATAGATGAGCTTAACTCTAGTCTTTACACTTTAGGATGGGGATCGGGGTCCCTTGCCCATCAGTATCTGTCTCTTGACGAAGTGTGATCCTGAGAACAAATGATGATGATGGTGCCAATGCTTACTGAGTACTTACCACTTGCCAGGAACTCTTTTAAGTACCTTATAGTTGTTAATTCATTTAATACTTTATAACAACCCTGTGAGGCAGGTAACTTTATTATCTGATTTTACAGATTGAAGAACAGCATGGCACAGAGGGGCCATGTAGTTAATAAGTGGTGGTGCTGGCGTGTGGACCCAGGCAGTCTGACTCTAGATCTGCTTTCTCAAGCCTTGATCGATAGGGATTTTACAAGGTATCTTGGTGATTGTGCTCTTGCCCCTTGTCAGAGTAGATGCCAAGAGTATGTAATGTTTATATATTAGCTGCAGGGAAAAATAGAACGTGTTCTAAAAGAGTTCTCACAGGTTTTCACAAGGAGGTCATTTTTGAAAAAAGAGAAAAAAGCATGGAATTATGACATTGGCTCATCCTTCAACAGTCTGCCTTCCAGACCCTACTGCCCAGCAAACCATCCTTCCACCACCTATGACGATTCCAGCTGTGGCTTTCCAACCTTCCACCTTGTTTAATCATCACACCAGTGCTGAGAGAATGGTCATTATACTTGCATTTTGTACTTAAAAATGAATCTCAGAAGGTTAAGTGTTGTGGTTAAGATCACACAAACCATAAATGGTAAAAACCAGATTTTGAATACAAACCCTACATTCTCCACTGCTGGGTAAGCTCTATCTATTGTTGAGGATCTCAATGAAATACAGTAGTTCTGCACAGCTAAATAAGGTCAAAAAGCAATAAGGGCAAGGACACCAGATTGAAGGGTAGTCTTTGGAAATGGAGTAACTCTTCATGAAATGGCAAGATATGAAGCCATGACTGTAAGTCCTGACATTTATGAAGAGTTTGCATCTGTTGATCAAGTACCCATCTTTCCAGTCTGACAGCACTTGTCAGTGATACTATGAGAAGCATGAACCCAATCACTGTCTCTTTCATCTGCATATGTATGCCCGAGCTTGGCTAGCCTTACATGAGAAATAATTTCTGTGGTTTCATCAAATGCATTTGGTGAGGCCAAGAATGAACAGAACACTTCAATATCAAAACTGAAGAAATCAGCTAATATCAGAGTAACAGTTATATTAGCTACGCTGGTATTCTGTCTGTCTTTGCATCAAGAAATTATTTGTGAAGGAACAGCATTGCCCTCTAAAAGATTAAGATTAAAAATAAAACTTTGGGATCTGCTATACTTGACTTTGCCAAACATTTCTCCAACCTATTTTTGCCAGACCTGGTCCATTTCCTGAGGTAAAATTAAATTTACAAGTTTGCACCCTATATAGTACTACTTCTATGATTTAAAAGGTACGTAAAAGTGCCTTCCTTCAGCTACACCTGGAGTCCTGGAATTTAGCAAACATGTGCCTATTTGCATTCTCTCATCAAATGTTTATTTCTGTCATATACTTATCAGATTTCTTCTCCAGCTGGGGACTCCCAGGATCACTTTAGAGCAGTGGTTCTTATATTAAGCTTTGGTGCCCAGGGAACATTTGTCAATGTCTGGAGATATTTTTGGTGGTCACGAGCTGGGAATGTGCTGCTGGCATCCAGCGGGTAGAGGTCAGTGGAAAGTGAAGTGTTAGTGGCTCAGTTATGTCCAACCCCATGAACTGTAGCCTGCCAGGCTCCTTTGTCCATGGAATTCTCCAGGCAAAAGGGGTTGCCATTCCTTTCTCCAGGGGATCTTTCTGACCCAGAGTGCAAGCCTGAGTTTCCTGCATTGCAGACAGATTCTTGTCTGAGCCCCCAGGGAAGCCCAGGGTGGAGGTCAGGGGTTGTGCTAGACATTCTGCAGTACCATGGACAGCACCCACGCCCTAGCAACAGAGAATTATTTACCTACAGCGTCAGCAGTGCGGAGGTTGAGTGTCCTGCCGAGGTGTCTATCTTTGGACCCTTTCTGACTTGTTATGTCTGTCTCTCTTTAGGCACAGTCCCAGAATCTGGATTTAGTGCAAAAGCAAAATAATACCCTTTGCTTTCCCAAACACTGTTTGATAATACGTGGAAGGTTTTGGTCTGTATGTTTAGAAAATGCCTGAGCCTTCCTTGTTTTCCAGAATTGTTACCGACGGCTCTGAGTCTCCCAAGTTGGTCATCCTGTATGTTATTTCTGTATTTATCCTTAGTTGGCACCTGTCTTCAGCGTGTGTCTGTCACTGTTCATTCCACTCATCTCTGCCATTTTCTTTGCCGTTTATGTTCATCAACTTGACTTCTTATCTGTAATCTGAAACATGTTATGGTTTCATCAGCCAGATAATTTACATCTTAAAAAGATTAAATAAGGTCATCTACAGCAGACTATTTGTGGTTAACTCCTTTTCGTTTAGGGAAATGATACACTTTCTCTTCCTTCTTGTTTGTAGTTTTGAAACAGTTTTCTTCTCTTGACAAAACGTTTTCTCAGTTACCATGCAATTCAGTTGGAAAAGTATGTCCAGCAGTTCTCCTTGGCCACAAACTAATGTCAATCTTTTAAAGAATTCTCCATCAGTGAAATGGTATTTCCCCTGACAGAAACCACAGCTGCCTTTCCACGCAGCAGTTGTGCTTTCTGATATGGTAAGGAGTTGATTCAATTAGATATTGAGTATCTGTTATGTACAGGTCAATATGCCAGGCTGTCAGGGCATACATGAATAAGACATAGCCTTTGCTAAACAATGTAAAACCTAGTTAGGATGATAAGATATGTACATAAATAACTATAATATGCTATAGAAAAAGATGTACATGTACAAGAGATATAGTAGAGTCTCCAAGATATGTCTGAAGCATCAGACTTGTGCAACTTGCCTGCCATACATGAAAGTTCAAGTTACTGATCTAGGTCTCAGGATCCCATATTCTATGTTAGAATCACACTGGAAACCTTCCAGACTCCTCACTTCAGGATAATTTTGTAAATCACAAGTGGTACCTTTTGGCCCAGTGTTTCATCCTGAAATTCCTTAGCCCTTTAAAGTATATTACAACCACTCCTGGTAATTTATTTATGTCCAGTATGTCAGATAGACTCATAGCATCATACATTCTGAACACTAATTGGACCTCTCTGCTTGAAAAGGTGACTTTAGCTTTCTGATCTCCATAGTAACTGCTGAAGAAAGGACTCAAATGAAAGTTTTGTTTAATTTCTGTGTTTGTTAGTTTCACCATTTCGGGGGTAGATGATTGCCCTCTCTTCCTTCCCTCCACCTCAGCTACATTCTCTTGACTTTTCTCTACTTGAGGTGGCATGGTTTAAACCTGTAAGGTTTGGTGTCAAATATATTTGGATTGAAATCCCTGCTATAACTTTGTGTCTCTGGGGATGACTTTTCTAAATCCACAGAAGAATGATTTATTCATCTGTATGGGCAGAATGATAACATCTACTTTTCATGGTTTTGAGAAGATTCATTAAGATGACATACGAAATACTTGCCAAAAAGTGCTTCAGTGAGTCTTTTAACCCCAACTGTTCATCTTCCTCTCTTGGATAATGTATCTAAAAGGAACTCTCTTCTGTCTCTCAGCTTCTGTGGTTTTTGTTCCTTCACAATTTACCAGCACAGATTTTCCCCCCATCCCTACTTCGTCATTCTGATCAATAACGTACATTTCCCACATGTCTTTAGAAAAGTTATGTTTAATGTAAAGTGTTAACTAATTCTATACTTTACCGTGGCTCTCTTCTGAATGCTTGTGATTCCTCAAATTCACCTGTTGAAATTTTGCATGTATTCCTACAGTAGGATTTTGTTTCCTGTTTATCAATCTTTTTTGACATCAGGGTGGTTCACTGAGTAACTGCTCTATGCAAAGCAATGTGCTGGGTGCCTTGAATTAATTATCTAACAACTCTATAAAAAGTTGTGAAGTATCTCTGTCATGAATAAAGTTCTTTAGCGTTTTCTAAAGAGATAACACTATATATATCAATTATTTTCAAATAATGGGCTTTAATAATTTTGTTTATAATGTATATTGAACATGGTGATGGTGGTTTAGTCACTAAGTCATGTCTGACTTTTACGACTCCATGGACTATAGCCTGCCAGGCTCCTCTGTCTATGGGATTTCTGAGGCCAGAACACTGGAGTGGGTTGCCATTTCCTTCTCCAGGGAATCTTCTCAATCCAGGGATCGAACTCACATCACCTGCATTGGCAGGTGGATTGTTTACTGCTGATCCACCACAGAAGCCCCATATACTAAACATAGACAAGATAATTATATATATATATGGTATAAAAAACAGAATACCTTATTTGTAAGGTATAAATAACAAAAGGCACCAAACAGTTTAAGAAAACAAACAAATGTATTAAGAAAAACTATTGAGACATGGTTGATTAAATGTGATGGTTTCACATGTATAACAAAATGATTCATATTCATATATATACATATATTCTTTTCTATATTCTGTTCCATTATAGGTTATTAGAAGATACTGGATATGATTCCCTGTGCTATACATTAGGTCTTTGTTGGTTGTCTATATTATATATAGTAGTGCGTACATTTTATTTCCAAACTCCTTATTTATCTCACCCACTACCCTTTCCCTTTTGGTAACCATGTTTGTTTTCTATATCTTGAGTCTGTTTTCTTCTGTAAATAAATTCATTTGTATCATTTTTTAATAGATTTCACATGTAAGTGATATCATTTGATATTTGTCTTTCTGTGTCTAACACTTAGTGTGATCCTCTCTAGGTCCATCCATGTAGCTGCAGATGGCATTATTTCATTCTCTTTATGGCTGAGCAGTGCTCCATGGTGTATATGTACCACATCTTCCTTATCCATTCATCTGCTGACGGACATGTAGGTTACTTCCATGTCTTGGCTATTGTAAACAGTGCTGCTATGAATGTTGGGGTACATTCATCTTTTCAGATTATGGCTTTCTCTAGTGTGTGCCCAGGAGTGGGGTTGCTGAGTCATATGGTAACTCTATTTTTAGTTTTTAAGATGACTCTCCATGTTGTCCATAATGGCTGCACCATTTTACATTCCCACCAAAAGGGTAAAAGGTTCCCTGTATTGCATACTTTCTCCAGCATCTATTATTTGTAGCCTTTCTGACGATGGACATTCTGACTGGTGTGAGGTGATACCTCATGGTAGTTTTGATTTGCATTTCTCTAATAATGAGCGATGTTGAACACCTTTTCATGTAACAACTGTATTTAAAAGCTCCTGCGTGCCCTTTGCCTACTCCAGCCTTGCCCAAAGAGAACCTCTAAATGCTTAGACTTTATATGGTTAAATTTATAATGAAAGCAATGATGCCAATTCAGTGTTTGAAGCTTTTCTGGTATTCGGTCATTTCAGCTAAGGGGCAGCAGTATCTGTCTGGGAAGGTCAAATTCTGGTCATGGGTTTTTAATTCATAATATGAAGTAACTGCCTTTTCTTTTTCAAATGATTTAGGAGGAGCAGTTTTTTCTCTTATTTCTTATAGATAATTTTTCATATGGCTTTAGGTTATTTCATATATTTTTTTCTGAGTGAAATGCTGGCAGAAAAGCCGCCAAGTTAGAAGTCTACTTGGGGCAGCAAATAAAGTCACCACCCCAGGGGAGAGGGGCCTCCAATAGAAGACCCAGCAAAGGAAGTCCGTGAGTCCTTATTCTGTTCTTGCTTTATGAAGCTCCCTAAGCAAAAGCTATGGTGTTCATTTAAATTTGCTTCTGCAAGCTGACAGAAAGAAATGGGGAGTTATACAGTGAAGAAAAAGATTTGATTTAGGTTAAAGAGAAAAGTGAGATAGGGAAAGGCAGAAATAGGAAAATTGCTGAAGAAAAATGATCATCCAGGAATATATAGAAAGAAAGGCATAAAGATATGCCTAGTATTTTGTTTTGAACCTTAGAATCTGGGGAAGAAAACTATTTTTTTTCACTCTGAAGAATACAAAAAGAGAGCGAAATCAAGTGATCAATTAATAAAGAGATGTGGGTGAGTGGATGGATGGGCAAATGGATAGATGGGTAGGTGGATGTATGGACCTATAGATGGATGGGTGGATGAAAGATCCAGTATAGACTGTGTTGCTGACTACTGTAGATGGAATGTTCGTATCTTCCCAAAATTCATGTGTTGAAATCCTTAACCCCCAAGGTGGCAGGATTGAGAAATGGGGCCATTGGGAGGTTATTTAGGTAATGAAGGTGGAACCCTTATGAGTGGGATTGGGGCTCTTATAAATAAGGCCTGAGAGACCCTCCGTCCCTTCTGCCTTGTGAAGACAGCATGCACGTGCCATCCGTGAACCAGGAAGTGGGCTCTCACTAGACACCAGAGCTGCCTGGGCCGGACCTCGGACTTGGCAGCATCCACAACAGTGAGGAAGACATTTATATTGTTTATAAGGCATCCAGCCTGTGGTACTTTGTCATAGCAGCCTGAAAAGACTAAGACCTTTTAAAACTCTATGTACCGAAGAAACAGGATCCCTTTACAGCTAGGAATGAAGACAGCTCTGCCATGCAGAAAAGCTACAGCAGAGATCTGCTGCTCTAGCCTGGGTGGGAGGGGGTTTTGGGGAAGAATGGAAGCGTGGTTATGGACGGCTGAGTCCTTTTGCTGTTCACTTGAGCTATCACAACACTGTTTATTAGTTGGCTATACCTCAATACAAAATAAAAGTGTGGTTTTTTTTTTTAATGTGTTCCTGAAAAAAAAAAACACAAAGATCTGCTGCTCTATTTAGATAGTCCTTACTGTCCTCCTACTCTTTAAAAGATTGTCTTCTTTTGTAAGGGAGAAAGTTATAAATTTGAGAAAAATAATAACATTCTCTGATTGGGAATGGTGTTTTCTTTTTTGAATCAGGAATTTCATTGCAAATGGTGATTCAGTCCAAAGACTCAAATGCTCAAGAATGTACAAATGACTCTGTTTCTGTATAGCAAAAATAAAGTTATACACTTTTTCATATTGGGTTTTAGAGAAATAATCCTGCTATGCTTCTTTGAGCTAAAATAGTGAAAGCTGAATTTTCAACTTGCTGCTGGGTGTTTAATCTCATAGTTCCCCAATCCAGATGTTTAATTATTTCCCTACATTTAACATAGCAGATCATTACTTCTAATTAGGAAAGTAGATTCAGGTCTGTGACATATAAAAACAATGCTCTTTCCTGGTTGCTGATTTTTTAAGGGAGTATTTAAATTCTTAGCCCTGCAGGTCAAACTACATTATACCAGTTTCATTAGAAAAGATGTCTACATAACACTAAGATGATAACAAGTTCCAACCAACGTATTTCATATATTTCAAGAAATATGCTATAAACAAGAGATTAGAACTATTGAACACAAAAGTTTTGAACCAGTATTGATTTTCTGGATTTGATCTGCAGAGTTACAGGGAGTTTGAAAAATGTCAGCACTCTCTAAAATGCTGTAAACAGGTCTTTAAAAGATTGTTTCATATAGTCCTATCATATTGATGACTGATCTTTATAGATCTAGTTTAGAGTTCAATTTGAGCGCATGTATTAAGTGTCAGGTTAATATAATAAGTATGAGATTTATGAAGCAGTCTCTGATATTTAAGAGCTTGCAGACTATATGGAGAGATATGGCATGTACTCAAAAAATCCTAATATTGTGCAGATGAGTGCCATGAAGAGTAGACAAGAAAAAGAGAAGAATTTCCACTGAAGGTGATTACTTTGGGTGGGGTTGGAGGAGAAGACACAAGATGAGGTTAATGCATGACTGTCGCATGCTCACGGGGCTCCTGGTTGAAGGTATTCTCTGTAAGTGGTGAATATGGTTCTTGTTACTGAGTGAGCTCCTACGCCATGGCGCTGCAGATGCAGAAGGGAGCAGAGGGCTCTCTGATTGAAAGCTTCCGGGGATTTTTCGATGATGACCGTTCACACAGACATAGGGAAGAGATTTGCGGACCCCTGTGGGGGAAGGGGAGGAGGGGGACGAATTGGGAGACTCGAATTGGCGTAAACACACTGCCGTATATAAAACAGAGCGCTAGTGTGGAGCTGCTATGTGGCAGAGAGCTCAGCTCGTTCTCTGTGCTGACCTGGTAGATGAGTGTGCTGGAGGCTGTGGGAAGAAGATTCAGGAAGGAGGGATACATGTACAGATGTGGCGGAGTGACTTTGTTATAGCCCAGAAGCTAACACAACATTGCAAAGCAATAGTATTCCCAGTGAAAACCAGCCTTCTAGTGGTGGTACAGCTGCTCAGAATATAATTCACAGCACTGACCCCGACCTCCCAATACTGTGAAGTGTGCCCCCCACCCTTCAATCACTGCTGATCTGAGAAGTGCGGTGGAGCTGTGAGGAGACAGACTCAGAAGCTTATGCAGCTGTAGATGTGTTGTGACATTTTAATTGTGCTTGATAAAATACTTGCTCTGCCATGGATTACGAGCACAGAATGTGTCCTTTTACAGAATGTGCAAGGAGCACTTACCTGTGCTCCCTACCTGCTGCATCTTTTGCCTTTCCCCCTCACTCTCCATCCTCTATCAGGGGGCACCAGCAGCTGCTTGAACTTGCTGAGCAAACAGTTCTCAGTTTCGATTTCCCCCTACTTGGGATGCACCTCCTCCAGGTAACTATACCTTTCTCTCCTTCGCTTCCTCCAGAGCTCTATTTAGATGTCACTTTACCAGAAAGGCTTTCCATGATGCCTTAGACATACCTGTCTCATCATTCTGTCTGCTTTCTTTGCTTTATCTTCCTTCCCTAAGTAATTCACCCCTGGTAGATTTATTGGTTTATTACTGACTGTCTGTCCCACCTTCCTAGATGTCAACTCCGTGAGTCCAGGGACACATTTATCTTGGACACTGTTCTAGTCTTACCCCCTGGAATCGTGCCTGACTCAAAGGTGGCCTTAATATTAAATATTAATATTTGTTCAGTGCGTGTGTACTGGAATGAGTGAGTGAGAGAATGAATGGCAAGAACAGTTACAGTGGGACTTGAAACTACAGAGATGCATTTGGGAACAGGAAGTGATTTAATTTGGCTAATTAAAGGAGAAGGGAAAGTTTTAGTCAGCTCTTGTTTCAGTGCTAGTGGGTAGAGTTCTAGATTTAAGCACTGAAAAAAATGTTCTCCTAAATTTTCTAAGCTTTCCCAGAGGCCCTGTTTCCATCAGGAATACTTTTCCTAACAAGCTTGGAATGTGTTTGCTTTGGAATTTCAGTCTTGAGGGCCCTCGCGCTCCATATCCTAAGTTCCATCATCTGACCCTGTGAGAGTGTGCTCACCAAACTCTGGCTCAGCATTCTTGAAACTGCCACATGTTGGAAATTCGTTCGGATGCGAAGAGGGAAGAGTTTGCTGTCTTAACCATTTAAAGAGATGGAAGGTAGGTGCTGTTTCCCTTGCACTGCAGCTGGGCCTTCCGGCAGTGTTTAGTTTATGAAAAGCTACAGTTGGGAATCCACCGCTGAGGGTGGTGGAGGCCCAGGCGGGGCGGCGGGGCGGCCTGGACAGTTGGCAGGAAAGGTCAGTTTTCCCGACTACTGAGGCCATCCCACAAGATGAGACAAGACGACTGGATGAAAAACCTGCGCCCCACGTGAGCTCCCAGCCCTCCTGGGCTCGCTGCTGTTTCCTTCCAAGAGCCCTTCGGAGCGCATTCGTCTCGCTAAGAGGAAAGCAGTCCATTTATGAGTAGCAAGGAAGCCATTTCTTCCTTCTGCGTGGCCTGGCGTACAAATAGCATACATAATTAATGTACCCCAGAAAGCTGTTTAAATTAGTTATGGGATTGTCCCCCAAGAAGTATTCTACGGGATAAAGTGCTTTAGGTGTTTTCAGCTAGAATCTGAGTTCCAGGGTTTGTTTTTTTTTTTTTTTTTTTTCTTTTCCCCTAACTGTTAGGACTTTGTGACCTCAGGCAATTCACTTAATGTTCCTCTAAAGGATTTGTAAGATACTTTATTGATCCATATTTTATTCATAGTTGCCACTTCTGAATCTTTGGAAAACCTCAGTAGAGCCATTCTGAGGGTCATTGAATGAAAGCCAGTAATACCCTTTGAGATCCTCTATAGAAATTTGCTTAAAAGGACCTGGTTACATTTATTTTCTCTAACATTCCAAAGTAGATATTTCACAGCACTAATCATTATTCTTTAATATGTCCAGTTAAACTCATCTGCTTAATTCTTTAAAATGGAAAACTGCCTAAGTCCTGTGTGATAAGCTCTCACAGCTAGACTGAGTGTGTATCAGACAGGAAGTTGTTAAATCCTTTCAAAATTATATTACTGCTCTGATTCTGCAAGTTGCATTTTCCTTGAAATACGTAAATAAGAAAGTCTTGCCTAAGCCTCCCATCTTTCCTTTCTTGTCATTTGTGCTGAAGAATTTGACCAGTGTTAAGGCTCAAGAGGAACTTGTGTGCACAGTGAACTTGAATAGGATTTATATTTTCTATTGGTGTATCTGTTTCTTGCTGGGGGTGCTGTAAAATACTGTGCACTAGTATTTTGTGGATTAAGAGTCATTTGAACCCCAGTGGTTCCAAGAAAACCAGATTTTCTTTGAAATAAGAAAGCAGTTCTTTCTTCTCCATGACCACATGAGGATTTCTGAATTCAGTCTTTAGTCCTGTATCAATATGCATATCTTTATAAAACTGTTCTACTTTTCTAAGAAACAGGACATAGATGATGTACAATATTCTCTCCAAATAAAATAGTGCAAAACAATAGGAAGTTGCTTTGATTTGCATAAATCTCATTGAAAAGCTGCAGAAATCTTTACTATTCCCAGCGGGTTATCCTGCCATTTTTTTCCCCTGCAGGTCAGGATGTGTCCAGCAGATGGCGCCATGTGGTAACTGGATGACAGCTTCCTTTTGCAAATGTGGCTGCGTGCATTTCTGGCCTATATTATTTATAAATACTCATTCTGTTAACGTCACTGTTGTGGAGGGAATGACACTTGTTTGAAGTCCAAGGTATTAATTGTCAGAGATTTGTAACTTTGTGCCTTATATTAGCACATTATTATATAATGCAGCCCTGTAGAAGTATAGTGAAACTGTTCTTCCTTAAGAAGCTTTTTATTTTCTGATGGTTAACACCAGAGTTCACTTAATAGCTTGTCCTAATAGGGCAGCGATATATCAGCATATAATCCCCACACAGTATAATCCTGGGTGTCCCCATCCTCTGTGTTGCATCTGGCAAAGGATGCTGTCGGGCTAAGGGTGCCTGCCAAGTCGCTTCAGTCATGTCCGACTCTGTGCAACCCTATGGACCATAGCCTGCCGGTCTCCTCTGTCCTGGGGATTCTCCAGACAAGAATACTGGAGTGATTGGCCTCCAACTAATGAAAGTAAATGAAAAAAAAAAAAAGAATACTGGAGGGCATTGCCATGCCCTCCTCCAGGGGATCTTCTTGACCCAGGGGTTGAACCTGCGTCTCCCGAGTCTCCTGCATTGGCAGGCAGGCTCTTTACCACCGGCGCCACCTGGGAAGCCCTCGGCCAAGGGTACCAGCCATCAGAGAGCTGCTCACAAATAACTCCCTGTTGCCACTTCACGGAATACTGTGGGGTCCAAAAAGAAAGGACAGGAGAGGAAGCTAGCATTTAGTTACTCAGTGCGATCCTGGCAGCATGCATCTCCCTGGACGCTTGTCAGAAAGGCAGTGTTTGGAGGCTTACCTTCCCTGGTGGCTCAGATAGTAAATAATCTGCCTACAGGGCAGGAGACCTGGGTTCAGTCCCTGGGTTGGGAAGATCCCCGGGAGAAGGGAACAGCTAACCACTCCAGTATTCTTGCCTGGGAAGTCCCATGGACAGAGGAGCCTGGTGGGCTACAGTCCATGCAGTTGCAAAGAGTCAGGCATGACTGAGCGACTGACACTTTCACACTTTCCAGTTGGTAATGCACGAGAATATGCTTTTTAACAGGAGTCCCAGGTAACTCATATGCATATTATAGTTGGAGAAGCACTGATAATTAATTGCCTCTTCCTTTCATGTAAAGCATCTGTTGAGCCTGCTATAAATCAAGCAATGCACCTGGGCTAAGGGGCAGCTAGTGGCCCAGATAGGACACCAGCAAGCAGGGAGCTTTGAATCAGGGGATGGACAGCATATTTAAACAAAGAAGCAACTCAGCCATGGAGGTGCTAAGAGAGGTATGTACTAAGGCAAGCGTGTGTTTGCTAGTTGGGCTGAGAGTCACGTTTAATCGTTGTGACAGCTCTGAGAGAGAGGTATGACTGTCCCAGAAGAGGAGACCGTGCTGAGTCGCTCACACAGCCCGTCAGTGACGAACAAAAGCATAAACCCAGCTCTGGCAGGCTCCAAAGCCCAGGGTTTTGAACACGTTGCACCCTAGAAGCCCTGACTCTTCCAATAAGTTATCTATCCTTATAACCTCTGTTATAGATTTCCAGGCTAAGGATATGAGGACCTTACATTCAAATACAGTTTTTTGGAAAGTTTGTGAGTTAAACATTGAAGAGTGACTTTCCAAAGAAGGGTGGCGATCCCAGCCCGCGCACCTGGGTCATCTAAGTTCCCATGTCTAACACAGCCTTGTTATCTTGAGGAAGTCAAGACTGGCAGCAGATGGGTGGTGATTGGGGACTTTTAGATGGACAGTTTGTGATTGAGTGGGATTATATTAATGTGGAGCTCGGGAGATCTAAGACCCAAGTATTCTCTCCCAAATCCAACCAGATACCACTTGCAAATCAGCGTTTTCAGGCCGTTGACTGAGCCCTGCATCACCCACAGAGCACTGGTTTTAGGAGTTGCCCACATTGGCACTGATCTTGTCAAAACCATTTTCAGGGGTTAATATAGTTGTAATTACCAATACTTAGAGGATTCTGATTGTTTTTGCTAAATGCGTGAATGGGTCTCCCACAGAGAACAGAATTAGCTCAGTAAGATAAGGATTTTTTTGTTGTTACTATTTTTTGTTACTATATGTAGAAGGATTGTTGCTAAGTCTGAGAAAATGGTTTCATTCAGAACCTTTTTTCTTCTTGTATTATCTTTTTATTAATTCACTCACTGAATATATCTGTAAGCAGAAATGAATATTAAACTTGAATAATGGTTTAGAACAGACATACATGTATTTGGCAACAATAAAACTTGCCTCCTGAGAGGAAACCATGGATCCTACAAGGAGACGAAAGGAACTAACTGGCCTGTAGCAATCTGTGATAGCTAACACTGGCATTTTTCAGAAAATGCCGGGAATATTTATTCTAGTCTTTACAGCCTCATTTTGTTATTTCCAGGTAATTTGTCGCATTTCATATCCTGGAGTCAAAAGTTGTTCTGCTTCTGGCTTATTTATCTGATAACAGTGGTGAATGCATATTCCAAATAAGCCTCATATTCCCAAACAAAGTGGTGTAGGCTATAATAGAAATTGTTAGGGAAAATTATATATCTGCACAAGTCACAGGAATTGGGTAATAGAAAAATGATGTAGAAATGGTCGCTCATGATGGGTATGCTGATAATTTGTCAGTAGGCTCTGTTATCTCATTCTTTCAAGGAATACCTCTGGTATACTGAATCTCTCTGAGAACAACAGCAACAGAAATGATAACTGAATTAACATTAACGTCCTAGATCTTTGGTCCAGGGACAAGCTTTTCCTCCATTTCAATCAGTACTTCCCTGTATACCCCTAAATGCCACGAGTTCATTTTTCATGTTTAAGTTTGCTTCAACTCCATGTCTACTTAGAGTCAAGGACTTTGTTTTAAATGTAAAGAGATGACCGCCCTTAGCTACAACGCTGAAAGAAACTTACCGCGATCTGTGGCAGATGATTGTCTCAAGACCCTTTCCAAAGTGGGCTCTTGACCATTTTTTAGAAATTAATTTATTTTAATTGGAGGCTAATTACTTTACAATATTGTAGTGGCTTTGCCATACATTGACATGAATCAGCCATGGGTGTACATGTGTTCCCCATCCCGATCCCCCCTCCCACCTCCCTGCCCATCCCATCCCTCTGGGTCATCCCAGTGCACCGGCCCTGAGCACTTGTCTCATGCATCATCCTGGACTGGTGATCTGTTTCACATGTGATAATGTACATGATTCAGTGCTGTTCTCTCAGATCGTCCCATCCGTGCCTTCTCCTGCAGAGTCCAAAAGACTGTTCTTTACACCTGTGCCTCTTTTCTGTCTCACTCTCTTTTGTTTTACATTCACCTTTCTCTATAAGAAAATGAAATGTTTCCAAGTAGAAAAGTAGATATTGTTATCTAGTATTCCATCCATGGGAAGCCTGCTAACAGTTACAGTCTGCAGAAGAGACAAAAATGCCATGGGAAAAAAGTCAATTTGAGCGATTTATATTTTTAATAGAGGTTCTGAGACATGACATAAAGTCAATTCATATTCATCCTAACTTCTTAAACATACAAAGATCAGAGTCATAAAACTTACCATGGTGATGCAAGTAAATTATCACAAAGAAGCACTAAGGGTGCATATGTATTCTGAAATATGTGGAACTTTGTTGTAGTTAAGAGTATACAGATAGTTTTGAAAATTAGAATTAAAAATATCTCTTGTATATATAGTAATCCTCTCCTAACCATGTTGGTTCATGAAACAGAACATTCTTTCCTTTACCAGGCTGAATAGCTTCACAGTACTGATAGTGAAAAAAATATATTTAAAAAAAAACAACAAATAGAGACCAGGTGATGAAAATTGTTTCGAGGGTTACCCTAGAAAATATGATCAAAGGAAAGCTGGAAAGTGTACCCTCCATAATCTCTGTGCTTCAGCTCCGATGAGTGACCAAGAGCCCTGTGAGCGTGCTGTGTGATTGAACACTCCCGTTCTCCACGTTAATATTGCCTCACACTGTAGTGTCAACTTGGATACTCCATCCGGTCTGCACACTTGATGAACTTGCCCTTATCTCTCAAGATTTAGATCAGGTAGCCCTTAATCTTTGAAGCCAGCTGATCACTTCTCTCCTTTTTCTGTTATAGTCTTCTGGTCTTATTCCTGGAGCCGCCTCGGTGGCTTAGCGGTAAAGGATCTGCCTTCAGCTCAGGAGACACTGGAGATGTTGATTCGATCCTTGGGTTGGGAAAACCCCCTGGAGAAAGAAATGGCAACCCACTCTGGTATTCTTGCAGGGAAAATCCCATGGACAGAGGGGGCAGAGGATCCTTGTGGGCTTCAGTCCCTAGGGTTGCAAAGAGTTGGACAGGACTAAGCATGCCCTCACTCATTCTTATTCTTATCTGTGTTGAAATTTGATGATGATGTACTTCTCCTTCCCTACCCCACATGAGCTTCTTGAAGTCAGGAGCCACAGTTCATTCATTCATTTGGCTGTGTCGGTCTTAGTTGCAGCATGCAGGATCTTTAGGTGCATCCTGGGGGATCTAGTTCCCTGGCCAGGGATTGAACCCAGGCTTTCTGCACTGGGAGCACGGAGTCTTAGCCACTGGACCACCAGGCAAGTCCCAGTTTGTTCATTTATGAATATTCACTCCCTAGTTTGTGGTTGAAAGATATATGGCCACATGCCTCCATTCTTCAATTCTGTGTCTGTGGCAGACACTACAAGTCAATCGTGGCACTTTTTCTCTTGGGAACTCGACCACAGCCATGTGGTGTTTTTGAACCTCCTGCTTTAGTCAGCCACTTACTACAGATTCATTGTGATTGACACCCTGGTTTCAGCTGCCTTGCTACCCCTGGCCTTGGAGAACACCTGCTCAGAGTAGGCACTGTTTTTATGTAAAAAGTTATAGTAAATGGAAATCTCATACAATGCATGTTTGGTTTGACTTTTGATTTAACTAAGTGTTTGGAGTTGAATCTAGAATGTTATAAAACTTTCTGGGCTTTCAGTCACTGAGATTCAACCACTCCTGTTGTTTTGCTTTCATTATTTGAAGCACTCTGAATTAAATAACGTCAAACAGGTTCTTTTACATTATAATCAAACTTTTATATACCAGAGTGCACTAGGACTCTGCATGACGAGAATAAGATATTTCACGTTTCACGAACATATTGGAACAATATGGGGATTGTTTTATGGAACCCATTTTGGGGAACACTGCTGTAGCAGATTCCAGCTAGTTCTGTTCATGTCATCAGCACACTGTGTTATTCTGTGTTGATATTTAGTAATCAGTACTGGAGATAATAAGAACCTCAGGTTTTTCTTTTGCTACCTTAAAATAACATAATCTATGATATTCTTGTAGAAACATGGTGAAATACTGGCTTCTTCTCATTGATTTGTAAATGCTTTAGCCTTCAAAAATATACTAGTAAATAAAAAAAGAACTTTCTAAAGCAGGAAGATAAAGCATTAAGTAATATGTGTCAACAGGCTTGGATTCAAGAACCAAATCTGACATTCCCAAACTCTGTGAAAGCATACTTGTCATTTCTCTTCATGCCCTTAGTTTTCTTACCTATAAAGTAGGAATACTGAATCTTTTACTTGAGAATACAGATTCAGGACAAATGATGCCAAGATGTATTTTTGCTCTGTTTGGTTTCAGATTTAACAGTCATAAAGTTGTCTTTTTTTAAAAGCAACTTGCTTAGAGAGTAGTTCCATTTCCACAAGATAGGGATGTCCATGAAAGTGACTAACAGCATCTGACCAGTTATATAATGTGCCTTGTATATAGTAGCAGCTGGTAAAGCTTGATATTTCCAACTCAGTCTTAATAACTTAGTAACATAGTTTGAGACATTTCATAACCTCTGTGGTTTCTCCCCAGCCTTCTTCTCTGCTGCCAACCTCACAGCATACCCGCCCCCCCCAAAAAAAAGCGGATAGAAAAGGAAGAATAGCCTGAAAGCATCGCTTCAGAGAGTGGCGATGTTGAAAAAGACAGCCACTGTCATTTAAGAACAAGTAATTTCTTTTCACAAAGTGCCGTGGGAATGAAGTCCGTAGGAGAACATGTTGAAGTTTCTCCATGTCACCTGCCCCCCCGCCCCCGGGTAGTGGGGATAGTCATGTTTCTGTCTTTGGCCCCATCTCACAGATTCCTTCTTGCATCAGCCCTATGACTTTTAATTTGTAGTAGCATCCATGTATTGGTCATGAACCTTACTTAGGCTGCACATAGGTTGTTCATATTTCATTTTGCATTTTGCACAGCACGTTCATGCCATTGGAAAGACTGGAGACTGGAAAAGGTCAGTCTTCATTCCAATCACAAAGAAGGGCAATGCCAAATAATGTTCAAACTACCACACAAATGCACTCATCTCACACACCAGCAACGTAATGCTCAAAAGTCTCCAAGCCAGGCTTCAATAATACATGAACTGTGAACTTTCAGATGTTCAAGCTGGATTTAGAAAAGGCAGAGGAACCAGAGATCAAATTGCCAACATCTCCTGGAACATCAAAAAAACAAGAGAGTTCCAGGAAAACATCTACTTCTGCTTTATTGATTATGCCAAAGCCTTTGACTGTGTAGATCACAACAAACTGTGGAAAATTCTTAAATAGAATTCTTAAAGAGAATGGGAATACCTGACCACCCTACCTGCCTCCTGAGAAGTCTGTATGCAGGTCAAGAAGCAGCAGTTAGAACTGGACATGGAACAGCAGACTAGTTCCAAATTGGGAAAGGAGTACGTCAAGGCTGTATATTGTCACCTTGCTTATTAACTTTTAGGCAGAGTACATCATGCAAATGCTGGGCTGGATGAAGCACAAGCTGGAATCAAGATTGCCAGGAGAAATATCAATAATCTCAGATACGCAGATGACACCACCCTTATGGCAGAAAGTGAAGAAGAACTAAAGAGCCTCCTGATGAAAGTGAAAGAGGAGGATGAAAAAGCTGGTTTAAAACTCACCATTCAGAAAACTAAGATCATGGCATCCGGTCCCATCACTCCATGGCAAATAGACAGGAAAACAATGGAAACAATGACAGACTTTATTTTCTGGGCTCCAAAATCACTGCAGATGGTGACTACAGCCATGAAATTAAAAGACAGTTGCTCCTTGGAAGAAAAGCTACAATAAACCTAGAAAGCATATTAAAAATCAGAGACATTACTTTACCAACAAAGGTCTGTCTAGTTAAAGCTATGGTTTTTCCAGTAGTCATGTATGGATGTGAGAGTTGAACTGTAAAGAAAGCTGAGTGCCAAGGAATTGATGTTTTTGAACTGTGGTGTTGGAGAATACTCTTGAGAGTCCTGTGGACCACAAGGAGATCAAACCAGTCAGTCCTGAGTATTCATTGGAAGGACTGATGCTGAAGCTGAACTCCAATACTTTGGCCACCTGATGTGAAGAGCTGACTCATTTGAAAAGACCCTGATGCTGGGAAAGATTGAAGGTGGGAGGAAAAAGGGATGACAGAGGATGAGATGGTTGGATGGCATCACTGACTTAATGGACATGAGTTTGAGTAAACTCTGGGAGTTGGTGATGGACAGGGAGGCCTGGTGTGCTGCAGTCCATGGGGTCGTAAAGAGTCGGACACGACTGAGCGACTGAACTGAACTGAACCCAGGCAGGATTTAAATTCCAACCTTACCACTTATTAATGATGTGAGTTTGCCAAATCATTTAATTTTTCTTTTTCTCCTTTCCTTAGCCATGAAATGGAGACAGTGATGTATAGGATCGTTGTGTGGATTCCATGAGACAGTGGTAGTTAAGAACCTGGTGTCTAATCACTGCTTAGTAAAAGGCTAGTTCTCACAGAGCCCTCCTTCATACTGCTTCTGGAGTAACTAATATAAAATATTCATCCGTGCTTTCTATCTCATTGGACATTTTCATTTTATTACAGTCTGTTCTCACTACATTGCACATCAAGGGTCCAAGTATACCTTATTTGTATTTATATCCCCAGTGTATAATATCTAGCATCCAGCAAACACTCAATAAGCCTTTGCTTTATGGATTTTCTCACTTTATTTTCTTTCTTATCCCTGTCAATCCAAAGAGTTTGAAATGATTTATCATTATTTATTAATCCTAATAGAGTCAGACATGTTTTAGTAATTACATGAGTCAAAAAATAGCCTACTATTTTTAATATCTATTTAGAATGATAGATTTGAATGTATATTTTAAAATCTCCAATGAGAGGAGCTAATCATATTCATAAATTCTCAAATTATATTCTTATAGAATAAGTGCAGTCGAACTTCAGATGTTGAAGTCTTTCTGCATGCTCAGCATCGTATTTATTTTCAATTATTGGGGAAGAATTCTGATGTTAGAATGCATGCCAGTAATTGTTAGCTCAAGAATTTATGAAAGGTACACACTTGGTTGGGGTTTTAACTTTGGCTCATGATTTATAAGTGTGTAGATGGTGAGAAGACATTTCAAAATTTTATATATCCATGAATGTGGTGCCGAGAAGCTGGGATTCATTAGAATTGAGCTGACATTTATAAAGACATAAAACTCCTGTGTAGCAGCAGCTTTAATTATTACTTAAGAGCAGAGTTGTTAAAATGGCTCGCTCAGATACTTGAGCTTCTGATTATGTAAGGAGAAAAAGAAAGATAAATTTCAAAAATGAAGTTCAGTCATCCGGTTTGCACTGCCAGTTACTCTATAATTCATTGTGGAGACGACTTTCACATTTAGTTTAGGAAAGAAGCCAAGTATCAAATGTGTCACTGGCAGCTGACAGGTAATGATAAAGTCTTAAGGAAAAAGACACCTTGCCCCATGTAAGAAAGATTTGCAGATATTTACAGAAATATTTGAGCATCTTCAAAGAACATGAGCTCCCCAGCAACTGAAAGATTGAGAAATTTCCTTTTCCTGTTATTCATTGAAAGAGTTCTCTCATGGTTACTTGAGAATGCTCCCAATCAAAAGAAAAAGCCCCCTCCCCCTATATTTAACCCATGAGATCCAAACTGTGAGCCAATAGCATCTTAATCATCTCTTACTTTTCCTGTTTATCAAGGGGAACTTTAACAAGAAGCGTGGATGCATAGGAGGGGTATGATGTATTCTGCCAGCGTGGCATGTTTTACTTACTCATGTTTGCAATAAATGGAGGTTGGTTTGTGTTAGGATGTGAAGCTATTCTCTGAAGACATATATGCTGATAGCACTAATGATTTGCAATATTTAACAGCAAATTGTTTTACTTGCAGTGACTTCAGGCTTTGAATTATAAATGGAGTCATTTTATATCTTTTGTCATTAGTTGAAATACTAATGGGAATTGGTCCAGATTTCCCATTAATAATGTATCAAGTAAATATTTCAAATCATTAGAGTTGATATCTCTATTTAATTGGTATTTGGAAAATACATTTAAGCAAACTAAACAGTTATAAAATTTATGTACATTTACACTGATTGGAAAAATATCCAAATTTACTTCAACGTATACAATACTGTGTTATGTTTGTGTACATAAGCATTTTTAATTTAATTATTATTTGGGGTGATTAAAAATTCTGCCTAACCTTAGCAGGTATTAAGAGGTGGTTTCAGACTGTGGTCTCATTCTAAATGACATTTTTCTTTTTCTTTGACCTCAAATTTAACTTCTTGGGAAGACTGCTAACTTAGCTTGGTAAGTCAGTCTTGGCCTCTTTCCTGATTTAAAGCTAATCATAATGCAATTTTGGAAAGGCATCAAATTTACTTTTGAGAATCCCTGGCACAGCTAATGTGAAATTTAATTTTCATGACTAAAGTAGGTACGAAAAGGTGTCCAAAAATGGAAGAACGAATTTGTGTTTCCGCAGACAAACCTTTTCAGCGTCTTGACCTAGTCCTTCTCAACTGAAGTTACTGGGTCTGTTTGTGGAAGACTTTAAATACCCCTAAACTGCAATTGAATTTTTTTTATTTGAAATTGTATCCCATCTGTTTAGAGAGATGACTCTAATGCATGATGATGTGGTGAGGAAAAGGGATGTTAGTTGTAAAGAAGTCAGAATTGTGAATGGTGTGACCTGTCATGATAGGTTTTTTTTTTAATGAAGTATATTTGATTTACAGTGTTTTGTTAGTTTCTAGCATACAGCGGAATGATTCAATTATATATATAAGTATATATATATATTCACTTCCATTAAGGTTTATTGTAGGATTTGAATACAGCTCCTTGTCTATGCAGTAGGTCCTTATTGTTCACTTATTTTGTATATAGTAATGTGTATTTGTTAAACCCCAAATCCTCATTTATGCCCCCCCCCACCTTACCCATTGGTAACCATAAACTTGTTTCCTATCTCTGTGAGTCTGTTTCTGATTTATAAATAAGTTCACTTTATCGTATTTTAAGTTCCATAGAAGTGATAGCATATGGCATTTGTCTTCCTGTGTCTGACTGACTTCACTTAGTATGATAATCTCTGGGTCCTTCCATGTTGCTGCAAATGGCATTATTTCAGTCTTTTTTATGGCTGAGCAGTACTCCACGGTATATATGTACCACATCGTCTTAATTCATTCGTCTGTTGATGGACATTTCTGTTGTTTCCATGTCTTGGCTATTATAAATAGTGCTGCTCTAAACATTGGGGTTCATGTATCTTTTCTAATTAGGGTTTTCATCTTTTCCAGATATAGGCCCAGGAGTGAGATTGCAAGAATCATATGGTAGCCCTATTTTTAATATTTAAAGCAACATCCATACCGTTTTTCCAGAGTGACTGCACATAGTTTAGTTTTCTGTATAGTTGACAAATATGACTCTGTGAAGACACACTTTCAGCCTAAAAAATGCAAATAGTTTGGGATTAAAGGAAGACTGCTTAGTCTTTTCACAGTTTGCTTGTTTAACAGGAGGAAGGGAAATTGTATAAAAACACAACAATTCAGAACAAAGAAAAAGGATCCAAGATCCTGCTCAGCCGAGTACTAGTGAGTACTTGGTGATGTCACCCCATGTCCATGGCAGGGATTCTGGAGCTGAAAGGGAACTTAAATTAGCCCACGTTATATATAGAGAAACAGTGCAGAGCGTTGAAGTTGGTGTGCCCGAGCACACTTCATCTGCAGCTTCTGATTTCCGTGCATCATAGTCACTTCCAGAATGGCCCAGCTGGTCAAATCTGCAGGACGACTGGGAGGCTCTTCATGATGATGATTTGGTTAGCTGTTTGCAGTATTAAAAGGCTGTATAATTTCAAATGTAATTATAATAAAACTCTATATTTTGGCTTTCGGCAACTGAGCTCTTGGATGGGCAGCTGTTCTAGCCTTGAAAACGTCCTTCTGCCCAAAACTTCCTCTTTTCTCAGAGACAGAGGCACTTGCCAGCGTTCCTACTTTGATGCGTAGCCTCCCATTTCCACTGCAGATGTGCTGTGTCTTGTGAAAGGGTGTCATTCTCTCAGATGGGGAAAGGCTGTATCACTTACTCATAGTTTATCTCCATACCCTTTATTCCCAAATTCTTCTTGCTTCTCAGTTTATCCTTCCCTCTCAACAAAACTAGGAGTAATTTAAGTAGAGGCAGTTCAGTGCAGTCACTCAGTCGTGTCTGACTCTTTGTGACCCCGTGAACTGCAGCACACCAGGCCTCCCTGTCCATCACCAACTCCTGGAGTCCACCCAAACCCATGTCCATTGAGTCTGTGATGCCATCCAACCATCTCATCCTCTGTTGTCCCCTTCTCCTCCTGCCCTCAATCTTTCCCAGCATCAGGGGCTTTTCAAATGAGTCAGCTCTTGGCATCAGGTGGCCAAATTATTGGAGTTTCAGCTTCAACATCAGTCCTTCCAATGAACACCCAGGACTGATCTCCTTTAGGATAGACTGCTTGGATCTCCAGGGAGGAGGGGAAGGAAATTAACATTTCTTTAGCACTTACTATTGGCCAAGTAGTCCCTCAAATTGCTTTTGGCATGAGATCAGTATGAATAAATAAGTCAATATAAGATCCCAGGTATCATGCTAGATACTTTACCTACATTGTTAGTTGCTGAATAAATCAAGGTTCAGAGATATTAAAGAAGTCAGGAAGAGACATTATAAAGCTAGGAAGTCCAGAAGGAGAGACATTGCTCGGAGAGAGGTCAGATTTTCCTTTTCTCATTAATTAAAAAGAGAAGAAAAGAAGGGAGGGAAGAGGAGAGGAAGGAAGGGAAGGAATATGATTTACTGATTGCTCCTATCTGAAAATAGTAAGTAAATATATTTACATATTTTTCTATCAGAAAGGTGTGCTTTTAAGAAAACATGTTCTGAATTTCTTTGTCGGCTAACTCTATTCAGTAACACTTGAAGGAATATTCCTGATGTCCTAAGCATCCAAGAGGCACCTCTAAGTGTTCCTGAGAATGCCCTTTGGTTTCACTGAAAATATTTTATTTCTGTTATATCCCTTTCCCATCTCAGGCTAAGACTGCATCAAGATCTGTGATTTCAAGGTACAAAGTTGAAATCCATTCTTATGAAGTGTTAAAAACTACATGTAGGGTGATGGATGTTAGCTTAATTTATTATGGTGCTCATTTCACAACATATGCAAATAGCGATCATTACATTGTACACCTAAAATTAGTATAATGTTACATCCACTGTTGTTTTTAGTCCCTAAGTTGTATCTGAGTCTTTTGCGACCATTATACCTCAATAAAAAAGAAAACAAACAACAAAACCACATAAAAACCTTGCTACCTGCAAATCCAATAGGGTGATGTTTTACTAAGTCTTATAGTACAGTTTCATCATCTGACAAAGGGCTATCCTGACTCTGAATCCACGACTGTTCGGAGATCTTGAAAATTGTACAGTCAACTCTCAAGAACCCAGATCTGTATTCACAAGGAGGGCTGAATAATTGAACTACAAACTGCTTGAGTTATCAGCTAACTTTCTAGAGAGAAAATGTGTTCCCAGAATGAGCTGTTAAGCTCCCCTCACAATAGTTTTCCAAACTCAAGTTCATCCGTGGGGCTTGTAATATAATTCATCTCCTCTTTTGTCTCCCCTTACGTTGTCTGGTGCCTCCCTCTTTAATCAGTTGCTACTCTGCTTATCTATAAATGCCCTGGGGGATAGAATGCATCTCAATAAAGTAGAGACTGAAAAAGGACTTTAAATATTATGTGGACCCCATCTCCTTCATCTTGTAGATAAGAAAATTGTGACACAGAGATGTTAGAAAACTAGACCAGAATTATTAAGCTGGAGACTAGCAGAGTCAGAATTAAACTTGGAAAGCTGGGCTTCTAGTTCATTTCTTTCTCTGCTAGACCACATCTGCTAGCCAAAAGGTAGCTGATCCTTGAAAATAAAGAAGAGAGAGCAGTTGTGTTTGTTTGCGGTCAGAATGGCAAAAGCTTTAATGGACATTTAGAACTTCTTAGCTGAAGACCATTTTTCATCTTTTTCCCAAGGGTCTCAAGCTATCAGCATTGACCCCCTCCCTGAATACTGAGGGACTGAGGCGAACAGGATGAGGAAGGGGTGAGTGCCTGGACTCCTGGGCGCCTGAGCAGGGAAGGACTCAGACGCTGGTGAGTGATGATAGTGGCCCATTCGTGCTGGGGCAGGGCTGATACTGCTAAGTCCAGGGCCCTATCCACCATTGGAAGGCAAAGGCCACCTGGTAGATGTTGGCACTGGGACTGTAAATAGGGATATTTTGTTTCTTGTAGGTCTGTTTGTTCTAGGGGCAAGCCCACACACATGCCTTTTGGGAACTGGATAAAAATATGTCTTCATTTGCATTCACTTCAGGAGATGTTCTGAGCTTAACACGATTACAGAGAAGGTGGTGAGGAGGAGACGTTAATAAAAGGATTTTTAAGATCTAAAAGCATTTGTAATATCATTAGGGACACGAAAAAACACAAACTGTGGTGTTGGGTTAAAAAAGGAGGTTTCAAAATAAGGGGCACAATAGATGTTTAGAGAAAGGGGAGTCAGCGCAGGCTGGAATGATCCATAAAGGCTTCGCTGAGAAGGTGAAGATGAGCGATAAGCTTTCTGCTCATATAAAAAGTGACCAGATAGAAGAAGCGGTTCAGAGCTTCTTAGCAGGAAGGAGCGGCTATCAGTGTTCCCAGCACTGAGTGTTCTCTGACGTCTGTAAAAGGTGGGAGGCTTATCCCAGGAGATGAGGTGGGACTGGTGACACAGGGTGGGTGAGATGCTGTCTTGAGCGCCACAAATATCCTGGAGGTGAGATGTGACATCAAGAGGTGCCTTAGGAAGATGGATTTGGCAACTGTTTGCAGGTTGGATGGGAGTTGGGGGAAACTAGGCAGGCCAAAGACAAGAGCCAATGGACTCCAGAGTGCTTGCCATTAGACTCTATGTCAGCATCCTTTCTATTTAAATGGAAATTTACTTGGAATGGCCCTCTGGCTGATTCTTTGATGTAGTCTAGATGTCACTTCTTTGAGAAAGCCCTCTGTGACCCCTGGGCTCAGGTTATTTTCCTTCCTAGATGCTTTCATAGTGCCCTACACTTTTCTGCCACAGCATCTCCCATGCTAGATTGTAATTGTCCCAGTGGTGGGTCACTTGTTTGGACTGTGAGCTTCCTAACCACAGGACTCTTTTCTGTCTTATTCACTGTTTTATCCCCAGGGCCTGGTGTTGTGTCCACATAGAGAAAATGATCATTAAATTCTTAATGGATAACTGAGTGACAGACCAGCTAAAAGAACAGGAGAAACGAGAGCAGGAGGTGAGGGAGTCAGGAGAGAGACAGAGAGAGACAAGGGAAAGAAAGAAAGGAGAAACAAAGATTCAGAGATAAAGAAAACTCATTTAGGGTTATTACAAAATAACTTTTTTTTTTTTTTTTATAAAAGAACTTGATTTTCAACTAGGCTTCCTGTGTCTTTCCACAAAGCCCATTCATTCATACCGATTGAATATGATGTTTTTGGCATCATGGACTTCGGAAGTCATATATAAAGTAAATCTTACCACTTATTGACTGGTTCTGTCTGCTGGTAAAATGAATCAAAATGTTCAAGTTAGTGAGAGAAATTATGACAAATCAAAGGATCAAATAAACTCATTTGCAGCCTCTTCAATAAATGTTTTATTTAAAATGAAGATAATGCATCAATAAAAAAGAAATTAAAGCACATTCTCATATCCTCATTCCACACTTTAAATGCTGTAGGAAAAATTTCATCTCGCAATGAGTTTTTAACATGCTACAATCGGATCCTGAGGATGTTCATCAGTCTGGTGGGATCATCAGATACATCCTCAAGCAAGACTTGTGCCTCTATTAGCTTGGAAGTTCCTGGAAACAAGGATTTTCTGAGCAAAGTATTTTCATTGCAAGATTCAGTAATTGGATTTCAGATGTATACCTGAAACCTACTCTTTCTCTGGAAATAAATCCAGCGATTTCACCTTCAGGGTTCATAGAGTGATGCAGCTAAGTATGTGTAAAGGATAGCAGCATGTGATTAATTAATGTTAAATAACATAATTTAATTTGCCAAGTAAAAATAAGTCATAGAACTGGAATTGATTTAGGATGTTCATTAAATTTCCTGCAACTGATGTCTTCTCAGCAGGAAAGTACTTTTTGTGGAGCAAAGGACAAGGTAGATAATAGGTAGATAAGAACCTAGTATACAGTGAGAGGAAGCAGGGTGAAACTGTGCCTGGGAAGGTGAGAATCCCAGGGTATTCAGGGGTTCATAAACCATGTTAGAGAATTCTGTGTTTATTCTGAGAAAATAGGAACCTCTGAAGGATTTTAGGGGAGGGTGGGGAAGTTATAGAGATGGAAGAGAATGATGGATGGGAGACCTTTAGGAGGCTGTTACAGTAAATGGTCCAGGGTGATACACTGTAATAAAGTTTAAATGCTGTCTTGACCCTGTTCAAGGCTTTGGCTTAGAAGCTGGTCAGTTCCCCTTTGGGAGCAGCTGTTTAAGTCCACACCACCAACCACCTTCTTTCTTGGGCCCTCACTCCCTGGCCCACTATCCATCTGCCCTAATCAATACCCAAGGCCACGCATCAGACACAGCCCTGATACCCCCAGAGCTTGCTGAGCTTAATCGAATGAGCTGATGATAAGCTGGCTGATCCTGCCTTACCCTTTCCTTCCCATGGAAACCAGAGTAAAGGCTCTTGCCCACAGTTCCTGCCTCTCCTTCTGCCTCAAAACTGACTCCTGTGATTCCCTGGGTGTCCCACCCCCACCCCTGGTGTGACACTTACTTCCTCTCTTAGGATTTGTTGAGTAGAAGAAACAATCTTTCAGTGGCAGTTGTCTCGAGATCTGTTGGCTTTACCATACCTAAATAATAATAAAACCTATTAAAACCATGCTGGACTAGGTTGGTGCAGCAAGAAGCTGGTAAATGCAGAAATAAGTAGGAGATAACTTAGTTCCGGGAGAGGCCCATCTTGAGAATGAGAGAAAAGTAGGAGATGAAGATGACTTGAAGATTTCTGGCTTGTATCATGGGGCCATTCATCAAGACCAAGAAAACCTGAAGAGGCCCTAGTTGTGGGATAAAATCTTGAATTTAATTTGTGGGCATATCAATATGGAGGTGACTTTGAGATACTCAAGTGGAATTGTCGAAAAGACACTCAGATAGACTGTTCAGAACTGGTGACTAGGTCTTATTGAGACAAGAGAATTATATAAATAATAGACTTTTAGAAATCCTCAAAAGTGAGAATTATAGATGGTAGCAATCACTGAAGATAGCAGACTCCAAACTGTTTATCACAAGAAATACTTCCTGCAGGGAATGAGACGTGAGCGTTGCTGGGTTGAGGATTCTAAGCAGGAGAAATAAACAGCGTGAACCAAGGTTCAGAAGCAAAATGTTCTGCAAATTCATTGCAGATTTGGACAGCAGTGAATAGTCCAGCTTATGAAAGCAGACAGTTCCTATAGCGGAGGCATGCTGCTGCTGCTAAGTCGCTTCAATCGTGTCCGACTCTGTGCAAACCCATAGACGGCAGCCCACCAGGCTGCCCCGTCCCTGGGGTTCTCAAGGCAAGAACACTGGAGTGGGTTGCCATTTCCTTCTCCAATAGGGTAGGCATAGCGTATCTCAATACCAAACCATTCCCTTCTTGAAGACTTAGAAGGAAAGGACTTTATTAAGTGCCAGCAGTCCTCTGGACACTTCATTAAGAGAGTTAAATGAAGTTTCTCTTGTCCAGAATGTTCTGTCTTTTGAAATAGATGTTCCTGCAGAATGGAAATTCTCCTTTGCCCGCTGATTACTCTCAACAAGTGTAGAGGGTATTAATGTTTGAGGCTCAACAGAAGATTAACCAAACATTATTATGTTAATTTTATTAGTGCCAACTACCAAAGACTTATTATAAATCTACTGTGGGCCCAAATCAAGGGACCCAGTCCATGATCCTACGGAAATTACGGTTTTGTTGGGAAAACAGAACTTATACTTGCACAATGATTTAAGAGAGAAGTGAAGCCTAAAATTTAAAGCCAGAAAGAATATATCATGAAATATTTCTATATTTATTCTTAAAATTTTTTTATCATGTATTTCTTTTTAACTATGGTAAAATATACCATAATATAAAGTTTGTCATCTGAACTTAAAAAAAAAAAACAACTTTTTGTTTTGTATTGGGGTATTGGACTGCAAGGAGATCCAGACAGTCCATCCTAAAGGAGATCAATCCTGGGTGTTCATTGGAAGGACTGATGCTGAAGCTGAAACTCCAATACTTTGGCCACCTCATGCGAAGAATTGACTCATTGGAAAAGACCCTGATGCTGGGAGGCATTGGGGGCAGGAGGAGAAGGGGACGACAGAGGATGAGATGGCTGGATGGCATCACTGACTCAATGGACATGAGTTTGAGTAAACTCCAGGAGTTGGTGATGGACAGGGAGGCCTGGCGTGCTACGATTCATGGGGTCGCAGAGAATCGGACATGACTGAGTGACTGAACTGACTGATAACCAGATTAACAATGTTGTGATAGTTTCGGGATGCAGCCATGCACATACATATATTCATTCTCCTCCAGACTTCCCTCTCATCCAGGCTGCCACCTAACTTTGAGCAGAGTTTCCTGTGCTATCCAGCCTCTGTTTAGTCACTGAATCATGTCTGACGCTTTTTGCGACCCCATGGACTGTACCCACCAGGCTCCTCTGTCCATGGGATTTCCCAGGCAAGAACACTGGAGTGGGTTGCCATTTCTTTCTCCAGGGGATCTTCCCAACCCAGGGATTGAACCTGTGTCTCCTGCATTGCAGGCAGATTCTTTACCACTGAGCCACCAGGAACCATGCTATGCAGCAGGGCCTTGTTGGTTATCCATTTTAAATACAGCAGTGTGTACATGTCCATCCCAAACTCCATGTCATCTGAACCTTTTTTAGTGTAGGGTTCAGTAGTGTTAAGTACATGCACATTGTTTTGCAACCAGTCTCCATAACTGTTTTCATCTTGAAGAACTAAAACAATTAAACAATAACTCCCCATTCCCTTCTCCCTTTCCAGCCCTCAGCAACCATCATTCTATTTTCTGTCTCTGAATTTGACTATTCTAGGTAGTTCATATAATTGAAATCATATGTTTGGTATATGTCTTTTGTGACTGGCTTCTTTCTTTCTTTTATTTATTTATTTTTGATCATGCTGCATGGCTTGCAAGCCCCTAGGAGTAGAAGCATAGATTTCTAACCACGAGACCACCAGGGAATTCATGACTGGCTTATTTCATTTAACATAATTTCCTCAGAGTTCATCCATGTTTTAGTTTGTGTCAGAATTTCCATCCTTTTTTAAGACTCGGCAATATTCCATTCTAAGTATTTACCACATTTTGTTTATCCATTCATCTATTGATAGGTACTTAGGTTACTTCCATGTTTTGGGTATTGTAAATACAACTGGTATGAACATGAGTGTACAGGTATCTCTTCAAGATCTAACTTTCAATTCTTTTGGACATATACCCAGAAGTGGAATTACTGAATCATGTGATAATTCTATTTTTAATTTTTTGAGGAATCACCATACTGTTTTCCATAGAGGCTATACCATTTTTTATTTCCAACAGTGCATAAAGGTTCCAGTTTCTTTTTTAACATTTGGTATTTTAAGGAATGTTTGATAGTAGCCATCCTGATGGACATGAGGTGGCATTTCATTGTGGTTTTAATTCACAGTTCATTAATAGTGATATTGAATATCATTTCATTTGCTTATTGGCCATTCGTATACCTTCTTTGTAGAAATATCTATTCAAGCCCTTTGCCCATTTTAAAAGCAGGTTGTTTTTTGTTGTTGAGTTGTAGGAATTCTTTATATATTCTGGATACTCATCCTTTATCAAATACATGCTTTACAAATATTATCTCCTGTTTTATAATTTGCCTCTCACTCTGTTGATTATATCCTTTCTGCACAGAAGTTTAAAATTTTGAATTAGTCATTTATTTATTTTGTCATTTATTGCCTGTGCTTTTGGTAGCATAGCCAAGAAACCACTTCCAAATCCAATGTCATGAAGATTTTCCTCTATGTTTTCTAAAGACTTTATAGTTTTAGCGCATATGTTTAGGTCTTTGATCCAATATGAGTTAATTTTATAAGGTAAGAGTTCAGCATCATTCTTTTGCATGTGAATATCCAGTTTTTCCAATACCATTTGTTGATAAGTCTGTTCTTTCCCCCATTGAATGAGCATGACACTCTTGTTGAAAATCATGTGACAATATATGCAAGAGTTTTTTCCCGGGCTGTTTCTATTCCATTATTGTTCTTGTTTGCTATTATTATATCACACTATTTTGGTTACTACAGTTTTGCAATACATTTTGAAATTAGAAAATATGAGACCTATCATTTTATTCTTTTTCAAGATTGTTTTCACTATTTGGGGGTCACTTGAAATTCCATACAAATTTTTAGATAGATTGTTCTATTTCTGAAAGAAACACTGCTGGGATATTGAGAGGGATTGCATTAAATCTGAAGATTACTTCAGGTAGTAGTATTATCTTAATACTATTAAATCTTCTTATGCATTAAGTGGGATGTTTTTCTACTTGTTTGTGTCTTTAATTTGTTTCAGCAATGTTTGTACAAGTCTTTTGCCTCCTTTATTATGTTTGTCTTAAGTATTTTATTCTTTATGATACTACTATAATAGAATCTTTTTCATATTTAAACATTTTGTTATCAATTCAGAAATAGTAGCTCATATTTCAGAAATTGGCTTAGGAGTTTTTCCCCCTCTCTCCACTATTACTTGGTATTTTGTAAGAGTTTTATAAGGAATTTTTTTTTACAATTTCAGTTAAAATCATTTTCAACCTGATGAATGAATCTCTTCCCAAATACAAATTTATGTAATATTTCAACCACTTTAACAATCTTTGTTTTATTATATCAAGTAGTTCTACAGACTGATTCTTTGATTTCAAAGACATAAGAAGTTGGTGACTTTATATATATATATATATATATATATATATATATATATATATATATATTTAGTTTCCAGAGAAACATCTTACACATGGAAACAAATGAAAATATGATCTGTGTCCCTAAGCCAAAAACCACTGGTCTATGATTCATTGATTAATTCATTGAGGAGCATAAATTGGGTATCTATTATGTGCCAAATGTTGGAAATCTATACAAAATTTCATTTTTGAAAGAAATGATATCAGAGAAATTGGTATCAGTCCTACTGGAATTTTTCTATTTTATTTACACTCTTTTGTTCTATCATAATTACAAAAATATTCATAGCTAACATCATTCAGAATTCATAATGTTGCAGGTAGTGTGTAAGTGATATACTTAGTATTCATACATTTATGACTCATCACAATAACCAGAGGAAACCAAGGCAGGGAATGCTGATGGCCACACAAGGTTAATTGGAGATACTGGGGTCCAACTTAGGAAGTCTTGATCAGAAACACTTACTAAAATATAGACAAGTGATGAATCATGGAATAGTCTTTTAATATAAAATCGTATGTGTAACACATATTCAGTAGTGCATGTTCAAAATTTTATATAGGATAAGATTATAAATAATTATATATTTTATAAGTTATACAGAGCGAAGTAAGCCAGAAAGATAAAGACCATTATAGTATACTAACACATATATATGGAATTTAGAAAGATGGTAACGATAACCCTATATGCAAAACAGAAAAAGAGACTCAGATGTATAGAACAGACTTGTGGACTCTGGGAGAAGGCGAGGGTGGGATGTTTCAAGAGAACAGCATTGAAACATGTATATTATCTAGGGTGAAACAGATCACCAGCCTAGGTTGGGTGCATCAGACAAGTGCTCGGGCCTGGTGCACTGGGAAGACCCAGAGGGATCGGGTGGAGAGGGAGGTGGGAGGGGGGACCGGGATGGGGAATACATGTAAATCCATGGCTAATTCATGTCAATGTATGACAAAAACCACTGCAATGATGTAAAGTAATTAACCTCCAACTAATAAAAATAAATGGAAAAAAAATAAATTAAATAAATTAAAAAAATAAAAAATTAAAAAAATGTTAAATTGGGGAAGAAAAAAATAAAATTAAATTCTCTAAAAAAAAAATAAATAAATAAACTAATAAGAAATATGTTATCAGCAAGCATTCTAGATGTTTCTTTTTCCAGATAATTCCTTTAAACACTTTTCTATTGTGGGCATGTATTTTTATTTTTAGAAAAAAAGTTTTAAAATATCCCTCTTTTCAGTGAGGGGACTAATAAACAAATCACTTGAAATTAATCTCTATGTTGGGAGTGGTGTAGGGGCAAAAGTAGAAAAATCACTGATGATCTTATTTTGACAAAGATAATTAAGCTTATGTGTCTCAGGCGGTAGAGAATTTGCCTGCAGTGTGGGAGACCCAGGTTCGGTCCATGGATCCGGAAGATCCCCTGGAGAAGGGAGTGGCAACCCACTCCAGTATTCTTGCCTGGGAAATCCCATGGACGGAGGAACCTGGCGGGCTATGGTCCACAAGGTTGCAAAGAGTCAAACACGACTGAGCGACTAACACCTTCACTTTCATGAAGATTATAGAAAACTTTTACACCTATTTAAAAAATAAAATCTGTGTTTTGAATATGTGTGTTTAATAATTTTGCCTACTTAGCCTTTGCAAATGTGATTTGCAGAATAGGGGAATATAAGCCTTATGCTTGGCGTCTTTGAAAAGAGAATGTTCACCCCAAGATGTTCCGCAGAAGTAGTGAAGGTGTCCTTCGGCTGCTGGGATGGCGCCCCAGTTTCTGTGGCCTGGTTAACTATGGGCACCTTTATGGACTTTATGAAATCCTAGTTGAGATTTGATATGTGATCCCAGCTTAACTGAGTCCAAATATAAGAGGCTGAGCTGATACCTGTAGAAATAATTTAGGGAATAGAGGGTAAACCTCAAAATATATATTGAGGGATGTGAAGGATACTGACAGTGCTCCAGGTGGATCCCTGCTTTATCTCACGTCTTTGTGCGTTGGAAGTATTTTAAGGAATGTTTGCTTACTAGATAAGGTTGCATGTTTAACCAGAGTTGATCTCTTTTTTTCTAATTTAATTTTATTAGAGTATAATTGCTTTACAATATTGTGTTAGTTTCTGCAAAGTGCATCAACTATATGTATACGTGTAATCCCCTTCCTTTTAAATCTCCCCCTCACCCCCCTCATCCCACCCGTCTAGGGCATCACAGAGCGTCAAGCTGAGCTCGCTGTGTTATTCAGCAGCTTCCCACTAGGCATGTTTTACACACAATAGTGTATGTGGGTCAGTGTTCCTCTCTCTCGACTCATCTCACTCTCTCCTTCCCCCGCTCTGTATCCACATGTAGAATGTAGAATGGTCTATGTCTGCGTTTCTATTCCTGCCCTGAAAATACGTTGATCTGTACCCTTTTTCTAGATTCCATATATGTGCTTTAATATGCAATTATTAGTTTTTCTTCTTCTGACTTACTTCATTCTGTATGGCAGACTCTAGGTCCATCCATGTCACTGCAAATGACCCAATTTTGTTCCTTTTTATGGCCGAGTAGTGTTCCATTGTAAATATTTATGCCACATCTTCTTTATGCATTGCTCTATTGATGAACTTTTAGGTTGCTTGCATGTCCTGGCTATTGTAAATAGTGCTGCAATGAACATTGGGGTGCAGTATCTTTTTGAATGATGGTTTTTATCCTCCTCTTTGGCCCCAGCATATGTCATATTTCATTATATGGCTGTACTTGTTTTAGCAGTAGTATGCTCACAGAGGACAGGGACATAAACTTCTTGGTATTTCTTCAAGGCCCAGCAGAAGGGCTAGGAAAGAAGAGAAACAAGGAGGAACAAACACATGGGAAGCCTCTACAATATGCAGTCATTCAGAAAAGTCTTCAGTTTGGGTTCCTTTTTGCCTCCCACCCCCACTCTGAACATTCCTCTCATATCCTGAAGAGCTCAGCTCTACCAGATTTTGCAGATAAAATACAGGATGCTCAGTTAAACTTGAATTTCAGAAAGGCAGAAAATGCTTTTTCAAATGGAAGTATAGCCCATGCAATGCTTGGTATATACTTACATTAAAAAATTATTCATTGCTTTCTAAAATAGGTGGCACTAGTGGTAAAGAACCCTCCTGCAAATGCAGGAAACGTAAGAAAGTTCGATCCTTGAGTCCTGCAGGTTTGATCCCTGAGTCGGGAAGATCCTCTGGAGGAGGGCACTGCAGCCCACTCCAGTATTCTTGCCTGGAGAATCCCATGGATAGAGAAGCCTGGCAGGCGATGTTCCATAGGGTCCCAAAGAGTTGGACACTACTGAAGTGACTTAGCACACCTGTATTTTACCCAACAATTCTTTTAAATTTTAAAAGAATGGTTGTATGTATATATGATAGTTATATAGTTACAAAAGTGGACAAATGACCAGAAAATTAAAATAAAAACGATTCATTGAGCTTGTCTGTACACGCTTCTGTGTAGTGTTGTCAGTCAGGCACTGGAAGACCGTAGGTTGACATGGTCTTGAACACTCCTCAGGCAGTCCAAATGACCAGTCAGAGGGCTTGGAAACTGCTGTTATGTCTGACACATAGTAGGAGCTCAATAGGTTTCAATATAAACAGACTTCTCAGTGACATGAAAAACCTTAAGATTCTTTTAGAGTTAATACTATACCCTGATATTGTAAGATGACTTCACTTCAGAAGATGAATGATAACATTACTGGCAAGAAAAATGTCGGCTAATCAGTGAGGAAAAATTTTACCTCCACCTCATCTACAGAGCAGCTTGTGCTCAGCTTTCTTTATGGTCCAATTCTCACATCCATATGTGACTACTGGATAAAGCATAGCTTTGACTAGATGGACATTTGTTGGCAAAGTAATGACTCTGCTTTTTAATATGCTGTCTAGGTTGGTCATAGCTTTTCTTCCAAGGAGCAAGTGTCTTTTAATTTCATGGCTGCAGTAACCATCTGCAGTGATTTTGGAACCAAAAATAAAAGGTCTCTCACTGTTTCCATTGTTTCCCTATCTATTTGCCATGAAGTGATGGGACTGGATTCCTTGATGTGAGTATTCTGAATGGTGAATTTTAAGCCAGCTTTTTCACTCTCTTCTTTCACTTTCATCAAGAGCTCTTTAGTTCTTCTTCACTTTCTGCCATAAGGGTGATGTCATCTGCATATCTGAGGTTATTGATATTTCTCCTGGCAATCTTGATTCCAGCTTGTGTTTCATCCAGCCTGGCATTTCACATGATATACTCTGCATAGAAGTTAAATAAGCAGGGTGACAATATACAGCTTTGATGTACTCCTTTTCCTATTTGGAACCAGTCTGTTGTTTCATGTCCAGTTCTAACTGTTGTTTCTTGACCTGCATACAGATTTCTCAGGAGGCAGGTCAGGTGATCTGGTATTCCCATCTCTTCAAGAATTTTCCACAGTTTGTTGTGATCCACACAGTCAAAGGCTTTGGCATAGTCAATAAAACAAAAGTAGATTTGGAACTCTCTTGCTTTTTTGATGATCCAGAGGATGTTGGCAATTTGATCTCTGGTTCCTCTGCCTTTTCTAAAACCAACTTGAACATCTGGAAGTCCACGATTCACATACTGTTGAAATCTGACTTGGAGACTTTTGAGCATTACTTTGCTGGAATGTGAGATGAGTGCAATTGTGCAGTAGTTTGAACATATTTTGGCATTTCCTTTCTTTGGGATTGGAATGAAAACTGACATTTTCCAGTCATGTGGCCACTGGTGAGTTTTCCAAATTTGCTGGCATATTGAGTGCAGCACTTTCACAGCATCATCTTTCAGGATTTGAAATAGCTCAACTGGAATTCCATCACCTCCACTAGATTTGTTCATAGTGATGCTTCCTAAGGCCCACTTGACTTCACATTCCAGGATGTCTGGCTCTAAGTGAGTGATCATACCATCATGATTATCTGGGTTGTGAAGATCTTTTTTGTACAGTTCTTCTGTGTATTCTTGCCATCTCTTCTTAATATCTGCTCTTCTGTTAGGTCCATACCATTTCTGTCCTTTATTGTGCCCATCTTTGCATGAAATGTTCCCTTAGTATCTCTAATTTTCTTGAAGAGATCTCTAGCCTTTCCCATTCTATTGTTTCCTCTATTTCTTTGTATTGATCACTAAGGAAGGCTTTCTTAACTCTCCTTGCTATTCTTTGGAACTCTGCATTCAAATGGATATATCTTTCCTTTTCTCCTTTTCCTTTCCTCTCTTCTTTTCTCAGCTATTTGTAAGGTCTCCTCAGACAGCCATTTTGCTTTTTTGCATTTCTTTTTCTTGGGGTTGGTCTTGATCCCTGTCTCCTGTACAATGTCATGAACCTCCATCCATCATTCTTCAGGCACTCTTATCAGATCTAATCCCTTGAATCTGTTTGTCACTTCTGCTGTATAATCATAAGGAATTTGATTTGGGTCATACCTGAATGGTTTAGTTGTTTTCCCTACTTTCTTCAATTTAAGTCTGAATTTGGCAATGAGTTCATGATCTGAGCCACAGTCAGCTCCCGGTCTTGTTTTTGCTGACTGTATAGAGCTTCTCCATCTTTGGCTGCAAAGAATATAATCAGTCTGATTTCAGTGTTGACCATCTGGTGATGTCCATGTGTAGAGACTTCTCCTGTGTTGTTGGAAGAGGCTGTTTGCTATGACCAGTGTGTTTTCTTGGCAAAACTCTGTTAGCCTTCGACCTGCTTCGTTTTTTACTCCAAGGCCAATTTGCCTGTTACTCCAGTTTTCTCCGTACTTTTGCATGTCAGTCCCCTATAATGAAAAGGACATCTTTTTTGGGTGTTAGTTCTAGAAGGTCTTGTAGGTCTTCATAGAACCATTCAACTTCAGCTTCTTCAGCATTACTGGTTGGGGCATAGAGTTGGATTACCATAATATTGAATGGTTTGCCTTGGAAACGAACAGAGATCATTCTGTCATTTTTGAGATTGCATCCAAGTGCTGCATTTTGGACTCTTTTGTTGACTATGATGGTTGCTTCATTTCTTCTAAAGGATTTTTGCCCACAGTAGTAGATATAATGGTCATCTGAGTTAAACTCACCCATACCAGTCCATTTTAGTTCTAAAAATGTCAGTACCTAAATTAAATGAGGGTGTCCCTGGTGACTCAGTGGTATGAATCCACCTGCCAATGCAGGAAAAGCAAGTTCAATCCCTGGGTTGGAAATAGCCTCTGCAAGAGGAAATGGCAGCATCCCACTCCAGTATTCTTGCTTGGAGAACCCCATGGACAGAGGAGTCTGGCATGCTACAGTCCAAGGGGTCACAAAGAATTAGAGATGACTTTGTGACTGAATAACAATAACAGCAAATTAAATGAATTTTCTGTTTGGTCATGGATTAAATTGTATTGAATTTGCAACCTTATGGGTTATATTTGCTAGCTAGAATATCTGTTGAACACACTGTCAGCTGTAAGTGGTAATACTGTAGAGATAAGAGATGAGATTGGTACAGAGCGCCAATGAATGGTAATTCATTTTACCCTCTGTGGATCTGAAGTACTTGGTATTGAGTCTCATACAGAGCAAGTGTGAAATTAACATGTGTTGAGGTGACCTTTATGTCCCCCTCCCAGTCTGAAAGTAGGATAGCCATTCACTTAAGTAAGCTGTCACTTAGCTGACTACCATCTATGCTGTTTCAGAAATCCACTGTCCTGTGAATTCTTACTTTCTTTTTTGACTTTTGAAGCCCAAGCTTGTCCCTTTGGGGATATATCTCTTCATTGTTTCTCATACTGCACAGCTGCTGAAACCGAATTGACAAGAGTTGAATTTTTCAGGCGTTTCTTCTGTGACTGAGTCTTCATATAGTCTCATACATATATGCATGGACTGAGGCATTAGTGTGTGTATGCAAAGACATACTTAAATCCATTGGTGAGTATTATATATAATTAACTTGCAGGATTAAATCCTTTGGAAAAATTTTATCCCATAGAATTGGGGCTTCCTATAGAATTGTATCTGTTAAGAGTTTGGCCTCATATACTGGTAACGTAGGAGAGACAACTGGGCCTGTATCCTTAAATTACCTGCCCACGGTGTTCTCTATGATAGGTACTTGGAGATTCTAGAATCACCGATTTGGCCATTTCCCTACTAGATTATTCCACTTGTCTTGTTAATTACCGGCAGTGAAGGGGAGGAGTCTTTCTGTTCAGTAAATGCAAGTTTTTCCATTTTTCTCTGTTTCCTTTTGTATTTTTACCTTATATATGAGCCTCTTGGGAGTTAAATCCAAATTAGTCTAATGTTCTTTCAGAGCAGTGGTCATATTACAAGTAATGCTTATTACTGCAGTGGCCAGCTCTTAGTGTCTTGATTTCATTCCTGGGCTAGAAAATGCTCAAGTCTGTGCCAGAATTCTAGTTGTATCTGTGACCCAGGCAGCTCATCGTTTCTGCCTGTACTCTTACTTGCCCTTTAAAATGTCTTTTTCACTGCTAAGTTTAAAATTGACCTTTATACATAGGAGGCTGCCCTTATCCACAACCCCAATATTTTACTCTGACAGTTCCGTTATCCTTATGCCTCCTCGGCCATCCTTTCTTATTCATTTGGCTTCTCTTTTTTTAACCTCTTCTATTTTCTCATTTGCCCGATCACGGCTATTACCAAACCTGGAAGAATCACCTGACTCTCTCACCTATTTTTATCAACCCAAACCAAAGTGTACCCTGACCGGCCCACCCCCACCCCCCACTTATCAAGCAATGTTCTGTCCTTGTGCTTTCCTTTCCTGTTATTTTAACCCAGTCACTGATCCCAAACATTCCTAATCAAATCCTTTGGCTTTATTATGTCTAAGTTGATTTGTCTCCATGCATGAGTGAGCGTGTCACACCTTTGCTCCTGGCAGGAGTCTTGTCTGATCGGAGTGTGCATCTCCTGCCTTTGCTCTGGGCAGGCAGTCCTGTCTCGTTAGTGTAATCCTGATGTTCTAACCTCATCTCTCTTATCTGCTAACAATTTTACCCATCACCCACCAAGCTTTCTCACTTTGAAACACTTGAAGTATTTTTAAAGGTTTTAAAATTAGTACTCTAAGATATATAGAAACATAAATAGTACCTGGGGATAGATGAATGAATGAAGAGTATTTCTTCTACCTCACCCATTGCTGTTCTGGAAATACTATTCTCCTGTGGGATTTGTAACAGGGAAGAGCCAATTCTGACTCCATGTTGGATCTGTCTCTGACTTTAACCTTTGTTTTCGGTTGCTTTTGTAATTATGTGCATGCATGCTAAGTTGCTCCAGTTGTGTCCGACTCTTTGCGACCCCATGGACTGTAGCCCACCAGGCTCTTCTGTCCGTGGGATTCTCCAGGCACGAATGCTGGAGTGGGTTGCCATGTCCTCCTCCAGGGGGTCTTCTCAACCCTGAGATGGAACCTGAACCCATGTCTCTTATGTCTCCTGCGTTGACAGTCAGATTCTTTACCACTAGAAAGCGAAAGCGAAGTCGCTCAGTCGTGTCTGACTCTTTGCGACCCCAGGGACTGTCGCATCCATGGGATTCTCCTGGCAAGAGTACTGGAGTGGGTTGCCATTTCCTTCTCCATCTTTACCACTTGAGCCACCTGGAAAGCCTTTTGTATTATAATCATACCTAATGGCCTGCCCACCTGTGAATGGCTACAGAAAAGAAGAAATTAACATCCCTTCCTATTTTGCAAGACAAAAGGCCTTTTTCCATCCTCACCTCCTCTCCCTCTCTGTTCTATAAAAGAAGCTGGCATCCAGACACTGATAAGATGGTTTTTTTCTCCTTTGGAGACACTAGTCTGTCATATTCTCTGTCTGAATAAACTCATATTCCTTGCCTCAACACCTCATCTCTCGGTTTACTGACCTATCTTGCAGCAAGCAGAGTGAGCTTGGACTTGGTAGCAGATTCTAGAATCCTTTTCTCAAAGAACTCAAGTGTATCAATGGATGCTCACCTCTTTATTCTTCCTTCAGAAAACACTTGACCTTTCTTCTCCAACCTGCCACTCCTGCCCTAGTTCCTACCCTCTGCCTGCCTGGACTACCGCCTGCCTGGACCACTACCATAGGTTTCTCATTGGCTCCCTACCACTCGTTTCCAGTTCACTCTCCACGCTGCTCACCAGTGATTTTTCTAAAACATCAGTTTGTGACTATTCACTGCTGCAAGATCAGACATTAGCTCTGATATATGTCCTTCTATTACTTTACCTTTCCAAACTTTCCTTCCTATTTATACTTTTCTTGGGCACATAACATACTGGACTAATTATACTGGGCCTCTGGACCTTGGTGCCTGTTGTAGGAATGCCCTTCTTTTTGGACAGTACCGAGTACCCATCAGTGATTGGCTCAGTCGTCTTCTTTGCTCTGAAACCTTCCTTGACTCATCCAAGTAGCATCAATCAGTTGCTTCTTTGTCCTTTATCTGTATGGTTTTAGCTACCTTTGTTGGTACAACTCGTCTCTAAATCTCCCTCTTATTTTAGGGTGAGATTTTGAAGATTGGAACAATGCCTTATTTACCTTTGTATCCTGCTGGTGTGGTATATGGCTCATGGTAGGTACTAGGTAAATATGTATTAATTTAATTTGATGAGAGAATAAAGGCATTGCTAACTTTTTCTTGGAAAAGGAAAAGCCATGAATAATGAGTCTAGGGAAATAAATGAAAGTGTCAGATTCTGATGATTTGGTACAAATGGAATTGATTCTATATTGGGTTGTTTGACATCAGTTATCATTTGGATAAAAGCATGCATTTCCTCCTCTATAACCCTCATTTAAAGGATGGGCTTTGAAGAGAAGGACAACATGAATGTACCCTTCCTTTCTTTGAAAGAGCAGTGGACTGCTTTAATGGTCTAGCTTCCCAACTGTGAGCAATAAACATTCTCCTCTTCAGATGAACTAATCATCATTCATTCTTTTAGTGGAGCAACCCACTGCCAGCCTGCAAGTGAGGCCTATTAATGATATTTCTCATTTCAAATCTGGAAGGGTGAGCACAAAGGAAGGACTCCTGCTGGCCATTAATCCATGATATTAATGAAGGCGTTTTTATCAATGCCTGTGTCTCATCTTCCTAATGAAGGAGTTCTCATTATTTCATTGTTTACAGTTAAAAGTAAAAAGTACATGTGTTTAAAAACAGTGTACTTGTTGGGACTTCCCTGGTGGTCCAGTGGCCAAGACAAAAAGCTCCCAGTGCAGGGGGCCTGGGTTCAATCCCTGATCGGGGAACTAGATCCTGCATGCCACAACAAAGACTCAGCACAGTCAAATAAATAAATAAAAATAAATATTTAGAAAAAGTATACTTGTTGTAATTTATCTCCAAATTTAGTGAAATCAATTTCAGAGAAGATGGTTGTGGGACTTCTTCTGAAGACATTTTTACTCCAAGAGCTATGGCTTGTTTTAAAAGATATATTGAAGAGCACGCTAATGTAATTGCCACTATGTCTCTGCCTGAAAGCTCCTATTATCTAGGGACAGGCTTGTGTAATAGGGCTGCACATATGAAGACCCAGATCTGGAAGCCAGAGAAGGCATGGGGGAGGCAGGCATTTTCTGGAGGATGTGAGGTCTTCTTGCTCCTAGGCCTGGGCTCTCTCAAGCATTTAGAAGTGTGTGATGTTAGCCATGAGGAATACTTACTCATTGTATCTTAGATGGGCATGGAGATCCTAGACACATCGGGATGGTGAAACCATCATGTTATGTTTGCTATTTTCCTGGAGGCTTAACTCTTTACTAACAGCAGTAGCAGGCTTAGATAAAAGAGCTCGTTTATTACCTGTGTGTACCAGGTGACTCAATGGTAAAGAATCCACCTGCCAACGCAGGAAACACAGGAGACGCAGGTTCGATCACTGGGTCAGAAAGATCCCCTGGAGGAGGAAATGGCAACCCACTCCAATATTCTTGCATGAAAACTCCCATGGACAGAGGAGCCTGGTGGTCTACAGTCCGTGGAGTCGCAAAGAGTAGGACACGACTGAAGAGACTGAACACGTGGCCTAGCCAATTGTGTGCTCCTCCTAAAAAGATATGAATCATCAGCAAACCTCAAATATTTTAAAGCTTATTTGAAGCAAATGCAATGGAGAACAAGATAGAAAAATGCTAACATCCTGGTTGCTAATTTGACTAGTATTAATTGCTGTTTAATGAAACCTTGATTTTCCTTGATCCCAAGGAAGATCTTTAATTTCATTTTCCCCTTAGGATTATTATCCGTTTATCTTGCTTTATCCTACATCTGTATTAATTCAGAGTCACTGTTTTCTCATGCATATACTGTCAGTTAGCAGTAGAAAGCCATTGCTTAATTATTTCACAGAGGCAGTGCAATATATGATTTAAATTCTGATTCTAACACTTATTAAGTGTGTAAAGTAGACTGATAGAATGTCCCTACAGACTCAGTGTAATCATTTGTTAAGTGGAGCTAATAAGAGTAATGCCTAACCCATTGGTCTGTATGGAGGATTAAAGGATATAATCCTTTTAAACTGTTATCTGATGCTGGGCACATTGTAAGCTTTTGATACACTTTGTCTATCATTATCTATTAAGGCTTTTCTCTCCACTCTCAATTCTTGAACTCTTTTTCTTTTAAAGGAAAGTAATAATGTGACTTGTTTTACATAGCTGTACAGTATCCAACTTCAGGGTGATTTTCAAATGCCAGCAATCATGATGACAGGAATCCTAAGTCTAAGGTTGATGGTGAGGGTTCCCACTAGGGTTTGGGAGGGTGCAGGTTCCTGGTGAAGGCAGGGAGGATGTGAAAGGAGGAGGGGAGATGAGGTGGAAGCTTGGACCCAGTGCCCCAGGAGAGAGACCTGCTTCATCAGGAGAAAGGGAGGCTGCATGGCAGAGCCAGTGAGTGATGTGAGGACGCCCTGGATCCCTCTGGGGTAGGGGTGGGGTGGGGAGATGGGGGTTTTAGGGGTCTCACATCTAGCCCAGCAAAGAGTGGTTGACCATAGTTGTGATGCTTCTGAAGAGAAGGAAAGCAGCGCTGCTCTCGGTCCAGAATAAAGAGGCGGGTGGCAAGGGTCAAATATTTCAGAAGGACCACTATGGGGTGTACACCCTGCCTCAGAGCCCTGACCAGGGGCACCTGTAAAATAGACAGCCTTGTCCTAGCCTAGACCCACTCAAACACCGTCCTTGATACCAGGACTTGCAGTAGCAGCCAGGAAAGCTGGCTGTTCTGTGCAGCGATGACCCCAGGTTTAAGGAGCGTTGGGCATTCCTGGGTCAAGTTCTGCCCTTAGTTGGCTAGGTTCCGTTTCCCTGTCGCTGTAAGCCAGGTCCTTACTTTGAGAGCCAGCTGGGAAGACCACCTCTCGACGCAAACCCTCTTCTGCAAAGGAGGAAGGAGCTCAGAAAGCTGAGGCACCTGTGGTCATGCTGCTGGGATCGTGGGTCAGAGAATTTGCCTGGTGATGTCCACATCCTCCCCCCGCCACCGGCTCCAGGAACCACGTGTTACATAGCATCTTCCAGTCACTGACATGGTTCGCTTAACATGATCTCAGTTGATTGTCATACACGCCTTTAAAATAAGCAGCATAGTTATCTTCATCCCCTTTTTATGGGTCTGCCTAGGGCCAGATAAAAAGTCAGTATGTAAAGTCAGTGTTGCAGAATCTGTTTCTTCTTATTCCCAGGCTAGAGGTTTTCTTAACACCTCACTGTGACCAGCTCAGTACTCACCGCCCCCCCGCCCCCCGCACACCCCCAGTTTGCTCTCTTGCCAGAGTTCAGCTGGCAGTAAATCACTTCCTCACTGAGCTCTGCAGTTCTGAAAGGAACATAACTTTTTCTTCCTGTAAACAGATGATACAGTTTTTAAATAGAGATATTCATTAATCCCAAGGACCGACGAAAGGAAGAATGGAGTGGGCATTGATTTAGAAGGAAGGATACCAGCTGAAATTCCAGAAGCCCCTTTGTAAAGTGGCCCAGGCCTCTAGAGGAAGGTTTTAGGCATTCCCGACCTCCTGACCCGGTGAAGCACAGAGCACGGTACCGGCTCATGGCTTTGGGTCTGTCCGTGTCTGACATTTGAATCGGTTACCAGGGGAAGCCATGAAACCTCTTTCTCTGGAGATATTTCTAACTGAGGTAGGTAATTTCAGAAGAGACCAGGCCACAGCGTGAAGATGGGCTAAGTGACCTCGGTATTTTCTAAGCATGAAACTAATTCGGTAGGAGTGTACAGGTCGTACATGTACACAAAGCGATCTCAGAGGTTACTCGTCTCAGTTCCCAGCTTGTCCTCATCTTTTGCAGAAGCCAGGATTTCTTCAAATTCAACTCTAGATAAAATACAGAGAAGCACAGAACTACTGTAGAAGGCCTGGCTCATAACTCAAAAGTCACTAGTCCTGCCTGACTTCTTTGCGACCCCATGGACTTATAGAAGTCCATGGAATTCTCCAGGCCAGAATACTGGAGTGGGTAGCCTATCCCTTCTCCAGCTGATCTTCCTGACCCAGGAATCAAACTAGGGTCTCCTGCATTGCAGGCAGATTCTTTACCAGCTGAGCTACCAGGGAAGCCCTTCGTAACTTAAATTTATTAATAAATGACAACCCTGGTTAAGAATATGTACTGTACAATTATTCCAGGGACTTTTGTGATCACCATTTAAGTGTTAACTCATTTAGTTTTCACTGTGGTCTATGTGATAGGTTTTTTGGTTTCCTGGTTTTACAGGCAAGTATACAGGCATCCAGAGATTAGTCCATTTCAGTCGCTTAGTCGTATCCAACTCTTTGCAACCCCATGAACTGCAGCACACCAGGCCTCCCTGTGCATCACCAACTCCCGGAGTCTACCCAAACTCATGTCCATTGAGTCGGCGATGCCATCCAACCATCTCATCCTCTGTCATCCCCTTCTCCTGCGTCAATCTTTCCCAGCATCAGGGTCTTTTCAAATGAGTTAGCTGTTCGCATCAGACGGCCAAAGTATTGGAAGTTTCAGCTTCAACATCAGTCCCACCAATGAACACCCAGGACTGATCTCCTTTAGGATGGACTGGTTGGATCTCCTTGCAGCCCAAGGAACTCTCAAGAGTCTTCTCCAACACCACAGTTCAAAAGCATCAATTCTTGGGCTCTCAGCTTTCTTTATAGTCTAACTCTCACATCCATACATGAGTACTGGAAAAACCATAGCCTTGACTAGACGGACCTTTGTTGGCAAAGTAATGTCTCTGCTTTTTAATATGCTGTCTAGATTGGTCATAACTTTTCTTCCAAGGAGTTAGCATCTTTTAATTTCATGGCTGCAGTCACCATCTGCAGTGATTTTGGAGCTCCCCAAAATAAAGGCAGCCACTGTTTCCCCATCTGTTTGCCATTCCAGAGGTTAAGTAACTTGGCAATTAAGGGGTAAATCTGGGTTTTACAACTTGTGCCTCCAAAGGGGCCTTGCATACCTCCTTGGAGAAATCTAGAAAGAACATATGCCTTGGAGCGAGACTGACCTGGGTTCAGATTCCAGCGGTGCCATTTTCAGGCTGTGTGACCTCAGCGAAGTTGTCTAACTTCTCTGAATCTCAGTTTTAAAAACTGTAAATGAATGATGAAGTATTTGCTTTGAAACATTGTTTGTGAGCATTGTTGGTTGTTATGCCCTTGAAATATGTCCATTGAAGTTGGTTGGGTCAACAGATGACACTTTGAAAAAAATTTGATTAGTTCTGTCTTTAAACTTGGGGTGACCCAGCCAGCTCATTCTTTCTCTTGTCATTCTTGAGGGAAATTGCTAATGTAAGATATCTCAAAGTCCTTGACAATATCAATAACATTAACATAATGCTAATGTGAATATATCAACATGAACTAATCAGCATTCCTGGAAAATTAGAGCCAAGTGTCACCTTGTACAGGTGAAATAGCAACTTGCTGTGGACATCCGAACCTGGCTACATGGCCAGCTCCCAAGTGGTTGGTGGGAATGAAACTCAAGTTATTATTGCCTTGAAAGTGAAAAGTGTGAAAGTGTTAGTTGCTCAGTCATGTCTGACTCTTTGTGACCCCATGGACTGTAGCCTGCCAGACTCCTTTGTCCATAGAGTTCTCCAGGCAAGAATACTGGAGTGGGTAGCCATTCTCTTCTCCAGAGGCTCTTCCCGCCCCAGGGATCGAACCTGGGTCTTCGGCATTGCAGGAAGATTCTTTACCTTCTGAGCCACCAGAGAAGCCCCAATTACTACCTTGGAGAGAGAGTTTCAAATACTTCCTGGGGCCTCTGAGAAGGTCCTGGGGTGGGGGAGTGGCAGGCAAGCTAGACCTGTTCCCATCCACCACCATCCCTTCATTAGAGCAAAATGGCTTTGATCTCTTTTATATATTGAGATTTCCATATAAAATTTTGGAAAAAAATTCTGTTATTTTTTTAAAAGTTTAAAAATCACCTTTTATTAATAGAAAATATGCTGGACTATATAGTGCTTTAAAATATTAATAAAGTACTGCAAATAGTTTGTAAAATGAGTATCCGTACCCAAGGTGGGAAAAAGGTGGTCACTTTTTTCAGCCTACCACAGAGACAGAAGGACAAGTAGGGGAAATGTCTTTTGAAGATCCTTTTGTCAGCGACCAAGTGTGAGATCACGGGTCCCTTTGCTGAATGCTTCTATAAGCAGGAGTACATTTATAAGGCATTACAGCATAACCCCAACCAAAATTAAAAACAAGTGAAATCTCTTCCCTTTGTGAAGCCTCCCATCCAGCAAATGAAATATAAAATACCCTTAAAAACAACTGAATGTTAAGAGTAAGGGAGTAACGCAGAGCTCTTCTGTTCAAAGGCACAAAGGCACAAGGATACACTAGCAGAGGCCAGCAGACTCTCAGAAGGCTTCTTCAGGCAAAGAATAGTTGGAGCCGATATTTAAAGAAAAGATGGTAATTTAATTTCCATTGCAAAAGAGAGATAAAACTCACTACATATAATAAAAGCCAGACTGAAAAGCAATAGAGGTAAATAAATCATCCTTGATTCCATTTTTACTTAACTAAAGTGAAATAATAGTTATAAATATGTTCTGAAAATGTGAAAACTATGGGGATGTGAGGTATTGGTTACTAATAATGCCAGTAATCTCCACATCATATTATATGAGTACCGCATATCAGTAGATTAGAAAACGGATGGCAGGGCCTCACATTTTAAAAGGTGAACTCAATGTCAAGAATTGCAGGTATCATGCCTACTTATAAGTTCTTTTCCATATAGCCTTTGGCAATCTCTTTAACCCTTTACTATCACACACAGCATCATCCATAATCATGATCGTATCATCTACAATTCACAAGGACTACCTTGAATTTGTTTAAGCCTGTAGAAAGAGTGGTGTTGCATGAATGTTGAACTAAGATGAAGTCACCATCTCACCATATTGCTGGTAAATTATGTCATCTTAGGACAAATATCTGGTCCATCTTGAATTCAGAGGCATAGGAATGCACAGCAAGCCCAGTGTTTGATAGTGATGTCTCTTCTTCCTGGCACAGGGTGAAAGATTTCCCAGTGAAAGATTCTTGAAAAGACTGTGTCTTACTCTCTTTTCAGCAGCCAGCCTCCAGCCACTGAGTAAGTGCTGAAAAAACTAGAAGTCTAAGCACCAACATTTCTAGAACCGGATGCACTTATTCTGTGCTAGGCCAAGAAAGATATGTTTTTATAAAAAGAAATCTGTTTTTAAATGTGAATTATAGGCAAATGTATAGCTAGTGTTCACCGTCATTTCAAAATAATACATCAAAAAGGCCACTACTCAATTATTGAGAGGACAAAAGAGAAAATGTGGAATGTAGACATTTTAGGCTTAAGAAAATTAATATTGTCATCCTTCTCTTCCACTGAAAATGAATCTACTAAGTATTAAAATACATGAGTGCAGATTTTTTTTTAATAGAATGCATTAAATTTATGTATTTATTTATGGCTGTGCTGGGTCTTTGTTGCTGTGTGAGGACTTTTTCTAGTTGCAGTGAGGAGGGGGTGCTCTTCATGGCAGCGTGTGGACTTCTCACTGCAGTGTCTTCCCTTTTGATGGAACACGGACTCTAGAGCACTGGCTCAGTAGCTGTGACACGCAATCTTTATTGCTGCCTGGCGTGTGGGATCTTCCCGGACCAGGGTCAAACCCGTGTCCCCTGCACTAGCAGGCGGTTTCTCGACCACTGGGTGGCTCACCAGGGACGTCCTGCAGACAGATTCTTCTGGTTCTCCCTGCCCTTGCCTGCGGGTGCTCATGCAGTCTGTGATCGAACCTTGCCTGTGGATGGTGATTTGCTTCCAATCAGTAGAGCATTACTTGTATGTGGTTATGTGTTGTAAAACTGCAGTGTCTGTCATGCTGAGGCCCCTCTCTCTCCTTTCCTGGTTTTGAGGGGGCAGGCAGGCACGTTGGGGAACCTGGGGTAGCTGGGATCTACAAGGAGCTTCTGTGGGCGAGGACACCCACCAGCTGACTTCCAGCAGGAGACTGAAACTCAATCTCACAGCTGCAAGGAGCTTCCTTCCGCCAACAACCTGAGTAGATTGGAAGTATACCTTTCCCCAGTTGAGTTTCAGATGAAAGCTCAGCCAAGTTGACATGCTGATTGCAGCCTGTGAGACCCAGAAGAGAGGACCAAGCTAGGCCTCACTCAAACTCAGACCCACAGTGTGTGTTGTTTTAAATCACTATGTTTGGGTAGTTGTTTTGATATGCAGCAGATATTAATACAATGACAGCAGATTTTTCTCTTTATAGCCAAATCTTACCTCAAAGAGAGAAATGCAACCGTATGTATTAAATAAGATGCCAATCAGTTTGAAAATGCTAACATATCTTTAGGATGTATGTTGTTAATATGTTGATTTCCCTCTACCTAGACTCTCTTGGCGTCCCCGTGGCTCAAATGGTAAAGAATGAGCCTGCAGTGCAGCAGACCCAGGTTCATCCCTGGGTTGGGAAGACTCCCTGGAGAAGGGAATGGCTACCCACTCCAGCAGCCTTCCCTGGAGAATTCCACAGATAGAGACTCTCCTTTATGCATTTTCAAAGCCAAACACAGACTAACCAGGTGAATATTTTGAAAAGAGGAATTGAGCTTATGATATATTCAAACTCTGAGAATTATTCTCCCCTTTATCCCAATTTGTATTTAGTTCAGTGGAGTTAAAAAATTTTGAGCTTTAGAGGAAAATCATTGCTTCTTCACTTTTAAGGTATTTTGTCCTTGGAGAGAATGTAATACATTGTTGTTTTTTCATTTCTGTGGCTTCATTTTCATCTAATATATGTAGTACAAAGATTTCTCTAGATGACACTTTACCTAACTCCAATAGCATTTGAAGTAGGATTAGAACTGAGGACTGAGACTCAATTAACATAAAATAACATTTTGCTAACTTCTCAATTTGCCTTATTCTTTATAAGTACTTTGGAATTATAGAAACTGAATATTAGTTGAAGATATATGCAGGGATTAATAGCCACCTGTTGCTCTGGCTAAGCCATGAGAAAATAACCATGGCAAAATATAGCAATACAGCATTACCCAAATAAAAGTACATTTGGTTGATCAATTGGGGTTGTCCTGCCCTGCTAAGCTAAGGAGAAACCTAGTATGGACCTTGGAACACCGGGTCAGCGCAAGCTCAGAACGCTGCTTGTGCACACACTGAGATGTTTTCCAAAGGCAGATACGGGTCCATGACCTCCAGCTAAGCGATAGCCCTTGTACAAGAAAATAGTAAAGATAGTTTAAAGTAATCAATAAAATGGGAGACGTGACCGTGGACACAGGAGACTGACTTCATCGTAGCACAGCAGATGCTTTCTGCTTGCCAAGACCCTAAATAAAAGTGATGTGGTTCCGAGGAGCAAGGCTCTTGACCCAAGAGGTCTTGAGTTCTCCGGTCCCATCTTTAAAACTTTAATTCTGTCTCTAGTTTCTTTTCCCCAAATTGTGCATCGACTCCTTTCGATCCCTACCTGCTGTGCTGGCTGCAGCAGATATAATTCTTTTTTTTTGGCTACACTGACTCTTCATTGCAGCACACGGGGTTGTCTAGTTGTGGGACACGGACCCGAGATCATGAGGGCTCAATAGTTGCAGTACCCAGGCTTAATTGCTACATGTGGTATCATCATTTCCCCACCAGGGATCAAACATGGGCCCCCTGCATTGGGAGCACAGAGTCCTAGCCACTGGACCACCAGGGAAGTCCTTAATTTAGATTATTTAGGAAGTCCTTAACTAAGATTTAGTTCCTTAATTCTTAATCCAAATTTTAATTTCAGAGACAAAGGATACTTTTTAATATTTTAAAATATAGTTTTATTCCTTAAAAAGGTAAAAAAGAAATTTGCTTTTAGTCATCCTAAGGGCATCCACATCATTTTATTACAACAGCAGCAGGGTAACAGCTGACATTTATAGGTGCTGATTACTTATAAGAATTCTTGCAAACAGATGATGAGTATCATTATGCCCATTTTACAGATGAAGAAACTGTGGGATAAGGGCAAAGGCCTGACCTAAAGTCTCAGATGGCTGAGGAGGTGGCAAACAAGTTGACTCTAGAACTAATCCCTGAAAATAAGAATGAAGGCATTTTTATATTAAACTATCTTCCCATGGAAAAAAAGGCAGTTAATTCCATTCGTACTAAATAATATGATCATGCCTAATAAGCAAACTCTGTATTTAACTTCTTATGCTATGTGTATAAAATCATACGGAGAAAAGTAATAATAATAATGCTGTTTAAAATTCCTGTTAAATGAATTGCAAAGCAAAAATGGTTATAGCATGAAAAAAAATTTACTTAGGAACTACTATAAAATTTGTACTTATGAAACCGCCTCTCCTATATTCACTGCCTACGTTTGCTTTGCCAGTTTTTTCATTTCCCCCTTTTTAAGAGATCTGTAAATGCTGTTGCTGATTACTCTTTATGACAATGAAGAATTGTGTAAATTGAAAATCTCATCAAAGTTTCAGAGTTTTATGAGATGGATAAGGAAATGTGGACAAACTGCTCAAACCTAAAAATAGAATTGAACTAGTTAAAAACTGATGATGAAAAATAGACAAAAATAGTGGTAATATAAGCACTTCAAAGAAGATGATTTGTGTATCAAGGGATTAGGAGAGGCCTTTAGAAAAATTAATAAAGCCCTTGAAAACTTACAACAGTGCCCTTTTTTAAGCTGAACTGTGAAAGACACTTGCAATGTCAATGTCCTACGAAATCCCCTGAGTTAGGTCAAATCAAAAAGCCCCAGTCAGAGTCTTTAAGTGAGCAGTAACTGCCCGGTGCCATTCAAAGGGGAACTGATCCTGTGAGGCAGCCCTGGGGCAGAGGTCTTATCTGGGCCTGGGGCCTCAGCAGCACATGCAGGGTCTTTCTTCACCTTTCTTTTCTCTCTGGAGCAGCCTCTTTCTGAGATTACCAGTTCAACCAGTGGCTCTTGCTTCTCTGCTTCCCACCTCTCTGTGTGTATGTGTGAGATTTTTCTGGTTGACAATCAAAATGCCTTATCCTTGAAACTCTTTGTGTTTCGGGATGTGCCTCACCCACCTTTTTAAAATCCTGGCAAACTCAGGGCACCTCTGCTAATGTTACATTATGGAAATCATAGCTAATGCTATTGACATTTGAAAACTTGTCAAGCTTGTACAAAGAATGAAACATTAGGTCCTCAGGACAGCTGGAGCCGTTTCCATGCACTCTCCTAGAAAGGACAGAGCTATTAGCACAATTAGAACTGGTTACACTTGTGAATTACCAGGCTGGCTGTTTCAGAGCTGAGGATGGCATTACATTTTCTTTCCTACATGTTAAGAAATTTAGTCCACGCATGGCAATAAGAAGCATGTGGATACGTGTTGGTGTTTGGGGCCCAGAAGGGAGGGAGGCTTGTGCTCTTACCCCAGTTCTGTTCTTTCAGAACTCTTTACCCATGAGTCCTGGGTAAAGACTCGTGAGTCCCAGCTTGCCTAGTTGCTCTGTTAGTGTCAAGGTCCTCAAGTCTAGCAAGCATTGTATAGCGAAATGATCGAACCCAGGTCTCCCGCCTTGCAGGCGGATTGTTTACCATCTGAGTCACAAGGGAAGCCCAGAAATACTGGAGTGGGCAGCCTATGCCTTCTCCAGCGGATCTTCCTGACCCAGAAATAAAACTGGGGTCTCCTACATTGCAGGCAGATTCTTTACCAACTGAGCTCTAAGGGAAGCCCCAAGTTTTTTAAAGTGAAAGTCATTCAGTTGTATCCAACTCTACAGTCCATGAAATTCTCCAGGCAAAAATACTGGAGTGAGTAGCCTTTCCCTTCTCCAGGGGATCTTCCAGACCCAGGGATTGAACCCATGTCTCCCACATTGCAGGCAGATTCTTTACCAGCTGAGCCACAAGGGAAGCCCCCAAGTATCACAGGTGGTTTTTACTGAGTAAATACTTGATTTCCAGTGTTGCTTCTATTAAATGTCTCAACTTTTTCGGTCAAAGAAGTGAATTCTAATTTGTCTGCCATAGAGATTGATAACGTGTGGTTGTTAGATGCCAGAGCATGTACTAAATACTGATGAAGAAGAAAGATGAATCTTAAATGAAGGTATAATTTTCTTATAAACTGATACTTTAGCAAGAGAAACTTTAAGTGATCATCATTTTGTATCCTGAAAATGTTAACATGCAAAACACTTTACTAGACATTATTGGGCAATTAACCACACAGAAATCTGGAGATCACCATCCTCAAGGAATTTTAATCTCCCCAAACAAATATAAAGATAGCAACTTGAGAACCATTACCAACATGTAGCAAGTAGCACATAATTGTAAAAAACAGTTCTTTGCAACACTCCCTTAATTTCCTAGGGAGTTTTAATATTTAAGGTGTAAATTTATACACCTTAGGATATATAATCAAATTTAGAACTGTCACATAAGCTATCATATTGTTCGATCCTCTTATTTCACAGATGAGAAAACAAGTCTAGTGAGGTTAAGTCATTTGCCCAAGGTCGTGCAGTTAGTCATCAGGTTCTGCTGGAAATAGTAACCTGTTCTATTTTCAGTAAGAGACCTATTTCTGCATCACTAGCTTTGGCTTTGTAAATGGGATGGCATACTGACCTTTGGAACCTTTCATAGGTATGCTGAGAAACTGTAAGATTTTGTTAGCTGTAAAGCATTATAGGTGAAAATAAGAAAACAAAATGATGAAGCCACCCTCTGCCACATACTCTGCTTCTCCATATGTTGCTTTATGGCTTCTAGGCTTTTAAGTTACTGACGGTCAGTCTAACTCATTTCTTCCTAGTCCATCTGTATATTCCAACTGCAAGATGCTTTCTGAATAACAACTCTTTGAAAGGAAAAAAGGCATTTTTAAAATATTCTTTTTAAAAATTTGAACCACTTTTAAAGTCTTTATGAATTTGTTACAATGCTGCTTCTGTTTTATGTTTTGGTTTTTTGTCTGAGGCACGTGGGATCTTAGCTCCTCAACCAGGGAGCAAACCTGCATCCCCTGCTTTGGAAGCCAGGGAAGTCCCAAGAAGGCGTATTTTTTTGGATACTTTGCATGCGCACACGCACAACACACATGATAGACATGAAACCATCACTTAACCCCTATTCTACCTCTGGTCCAAGGTAAGAAATGCTCATCATCTGGGTGTTCATCCTGGGATGAATGTGGTTGTCCAGGGATCTGATGCTCACCACCCCCTACCCCCAGATCATGAACTGACTGAGGCAGAATCTCCATCTTTCGTTACTTACTTGATGAGCTTGATGAGATGTATACAGATGCCCCCCTCATTCGAGTGGGGGTCTGTATTCCATATTCAGTCCGACATTCTATGAAAGATCACATACTTCACAAGACTTTTTCAGGAGAGTGGAGTTACTCATGGTCTCAATGGTTTATTTGTTTCTAAAACGAAAAGAATGAGTGTGTATTAGAGAGATGTTTAAATTACTATCGGCTTGATTTCACTAGGAGACTAGTTAGCAGTATCAAAAATTAAAATATAACACTGGCTAAATTATATTGACAAGAATACTGTTTTTATTTCTGTAGGCTGATACTTGTTTAAACTTTTCCCAATCCAAGTTATAAAATTATAAAAAACACAATATTTGTATTTGTTTATTCCTATGGCAAAAAGCAAAAAGTTAGGGGACAGTCACAGTTATTCATATCATAGTGCTTCTGAATTGAATACTTATGGCATTTGCAAAGAAAAAAAGCCAATAATCATTGACCTTTAATCACCTATAACTCTATATTTTGGCTGAAATGCAGAGCCTTTAGCACCATTTTTATAGTACTTATTATCTGATGATAAATTTTTAACACAATGTCAAGTAAAAGTTCTTATGTATTTCACTCTTCTCTACCAAGTTCATGATTTTCCTGTAAATGCTCAAATAGTATTAGGTTGAATTTTGACAGTGACTACTAAAAATTATCAGTGATATTTTTAACCTATATATCTCAGAAATTAACTTATAATGGTATTATAAGAAATATAATAGTTTCAGGGGCTTCCCTGGTGGCTCAGCAGTAAAGAATCTGCCTGCCAATGAAGGAAATGTGGGTTCGATCCCTAGGTCGGGAAGATCCCCTGTAGAAGGAAATGGTAACCCATTCCAGTGTTCTTGCCTGGGAAATCCCACGGACAGAGGAGCCAGACAGCCTGCAGTCCATGGTGTTGCAAAGAGTCCGACAAGACTTAGTGACTAAAACAGCAACAAACATAATAGTTTCAATATAGAAGGTGTGTTATTTTAAAATGTCTTTATTCAATATTTTGTCATGCCCAGCCCAGTTCCTAGTACATAATAACTATTCGGTAAATATTTATTGAGTGAATGGTTTAATTCATGTGTTTTTGCTGTTACTGCCCTGTGAGATAAGTAACCTAAAAATGGATGTGTGTGTGTGTGTTAGTTGCTTAGTCATGTCCAACTCTTTGTGACTGCATGGACTGTAGCCCACCAGGCTCCTTGGTCCATAGGATTCTCCAGGAAGAAATACTGGAGTGGGGTAGCCCTTCCCTTCTCCAGGGGATCTTCCTGACCCAGGAATTGGGTCTGCAGCTTTTGCACTGGCAGGCAGATTCTTCACCTTTCTGAGCCACCAGGGAAGCCCAACCTAATAGTAATATAGTGTAATTCCTTACAGAATACATTTGAAAGGTTGATTACTTAACATCTTAAAACACTGATGTTTCTATCACACTCCACCGTGTGTGTTGGCTGGAGGTGGGAGTGCTTAGTCGTGTCCAACTCTTTGTGACCCCATGGATAGCACTGCTAGTTTACGGTATACGTTGCTCTATTTGATTTTTAAATGTTGTAAAACTGTTCACCAGCCGAGCTCATGAACTGAAAAAAACTGAATTAGGATCCATAGCCTTAAAAATCACCTGAAGAACAAGGTTTTGACACATACACAACAGTTTGGGTATTACCTACCAAAAAAATTGAATAGAGGCATATCTGTTAACTGAGGTGGCCAAACATAGGGCCTCTTCCACCAATGCATGTGGAAACAGTTACAGACATATTAAATTAAAAGTTGATTCTTTCACATGTACTACATCAAGTATATGTAAAAGACAAGTTGTTGGCATTTATACTTCTGAAATGATTAAAGCTTTAAATTGCACTAAAATTTGGGAGAAACCTTTTGTTAGAACTTGGAGGAAATAACAAAATCAAGGCTTTTTTCTCTTTTACTTGACAGTGATTCTCTAGCGTTCTCAAGGTATAGTCCATAGACCCCTGGGGGGTCTACATTATTTGCTGTTACTTGATGGTGGATAATACCTCTGGAGCTTTAGTACCAAGTCAATGGCATCAAAATACATCTGAGCCACCAGGGAATCCCTTCAAAATGTGCTAGCAGTCATTAATTCTTCACTGCCATATACTTGCAGTTAAAAAGTGGGTTTCACAAATGAGTGCTTTTGGTAAAACAATAAGCATGTTTTTATACTCTGAATCACAAAATGGAAGGTTCTTTTAGAACACTTCCTTTGCATACAAAAGTATCAATACTATGGCTGTCTCGAGAAATAGCAGTGGCCAGACTGAGTTGTGAATTGAACTAGCCACTTTACCATGAAATAACATTTTATTGAAAGAACTGACAAGCAAACTATGGTTATATAGACTTGGGTATTTGGCAGGTATTTTCTTGAAAATAAACAAAATGAACCTGTCACTTCAAATATAACAACAGATAATATTTGTTGCCAAGGATAAAATTCTAGCTTTCAAGTGAAAATTGGAAGTTTGGGACATATGTATCTACCATCATGAGCTAGTCATTTCCCAGTAATGACTTTTCTAGGAAGAGTGGTGACAATTATTGTGACGTTTTGATATGTTATAATGAAATACATCAACATTTGCAAGACCTACATAATTCATTGAACCATTATTTTCTAAATGACCAAAACATGGTGCTATAGAATCACATGTAAGTGAAAGTCCATTCAAATGTCACCTAGATTGATAACTTTTAATGTTACAGAGTACAAAAAGTTCATTGACAAAGTTTCAGATTCCACATGGCAGCTAATTTTTAAGAAACTACCTTCTTGATTTCTGGTACAGTATCAAAAATATTCACAATTATCTGAAAAGGTTCTTAAAATACTAATTCCCTTTCCAACTGAATGTCCATATGAGGTTGGATTTTCTTTGTATGCTTTGATCAGACAACATATTGCAACAGATTAAATGCCAAACCTGACATTAAAATGCAGCCATTAAAAAAAAATAAAATGCAGCCATTTCTTATTAAGCTGCATATTTGATTTATAAAAGTATAAAACAGTGCCAATAGTCTCACTGATTTTTTTGTTTTGAGAAATGTAGATATTTTTATAAAATACATTACTTATATTAAAAGTAATTTTAAAATAAATTACTAATAAATATGCTTTCAAATTCTCAATTTTATTTTATTATGGTAAATATCAATAGATTTAACTCATATGCCCTTTGGTATCCTCAATAATAGTTAAGAGAGTAAAGGATTCTTGAGACTAGATAGTTTAAGAACCACATAAAGTAAGGTAGTCCATGAGAAAAAAATATATAGTGTGATGAAATGTTTATTCCATATCTGAGAGTCACCATGCACAGTAGCATAGGAGCTTGAAGAAGTCCTTCAGTTGAAAAACATGTTTAATTTTGTTTAACTTGGCAGTTCTCAAACTCCTTGAATAAAATCCTATTTGTTTTCTCAAGAAGTGTTTGTGAAGAACAGTATTTGCAAATATTGCTTTGTTTACATCTCGCTTCAAAGATCTAGGACCTAGCTTAAGTTAAGAGGTTATTATTGTAGGATTTCATTTCTTTTAAAGGCTGAATAATATTCCACTGTAGGTATATAGTAAATTTTCTTTCTCACCCATCAATTTGGGTTATTTCCACAACTTGGCTATTGTGAATAGTGTTGCAGAGAATATGGGACAGCAATTATCTCTTTGAGATCCCGATTTCAGTTTTTTGAGTAAAGATCCAAAAGTCAGATTGCTGGATCATATGGCAGTTTTATCTTTAATTTTCTGGAGGTCCTGCATTTTGTCCGTCGCAGCAGCACTGTTTTGCATTCCCGCCAACAAGTTTGGTTATGCAAGATGAATAAGTTGTAGAGATCTGCTATATAGCATTGTGCTCATAGTTACTAACACTACATTGTGCATTTAAAAATCTGTTAAGTGGGTACTTCCTTGGCAGTCAGTAGTTAAGACTGTCTGCATCCAGTGCAGGGGACTCTAGTTCAATCCCTGGTCGAGGAACTTAAGATCCTGCTTGCTGTGTGGCGTGGCCAATAAATAGATAATAAAATAAAAATCTGTTAAGAGGATAGACCACATGTTAAATGTTTTTACCACAGTAAAAGTAAAAATTTTTTAAATTATTATAAACCCCATAGTTCTCTAGAACAGAATTAAAGGATGGCAAACTTAATCATGAGATAAGTAAGGGCAATATGTAATGACCTTAAGTGACTAAGGATCTAGTTTTGTAAAATTTAAAATGTTTTCAAGATTATATAATAAACTCAAAACTCTTTAACCATCAGAATTCTTGTTACTTGTCCTTCAGAAAATTTGCATTGGTGTGGGATAAAAATAAGACTGTTGATATTAGAATAATCACTTGAAAATTCTGACATTGCTAACGAAAGATTTTGAGGCTAGATTTTAAAATAATGGCCTAAAGTTCTGGTGTTGACTTAAACCATGCCAGCATGCTTTATTGTAGCAACTAGGGATTTGAAGAGTCATACAAGCTTGGTTTCAAATGCTGAATCCACTATATATTGAATCTTTAAATGGGCATGTTTATAAATATCAGCACATATAAAACGGGCTTATTTTACCTTGCTGACTAGGTTATTGTAAGAAGAAAATGAAATTTCAATAGAGCCTTTAGTACAGTTAATGCACAGCAGTTGAGTGCCCCTTAGAGGCCAGGCCCCATGCTTGGTGCCAGGGTAACAAAGATGAGTAGAATACAGGTTCTTTGCTGGACAGACTTTTTGCAATCAGCTCCCGCAAAGACCAAACAAGTTCTCAATTACAGCAGAGAATAATAATGATATACTAAAGCAAGGGTTGATGATCAGATATCCTCCAATGCCAATTTATCCATTCTTTGGTGAACTCCCATTCGCCCTGTTCTTGAGCTAAGAACAGGGGTACTCAGCTGGAGAAACCACCTTTCTGTTACGTGAGTTCAGTAAGCCATGGCCATATACTGGTGGCAGCAGGCAGAAGTAGTATGTGCAGTTTACTGGTTCTGTTCTTCAAAGGAAACTTTACCATTTTTCTCCTCCTTTGGGCTGAGACTTGGCCATGGCAATGGGTGAGCCAAACTCTTGGCCATAAAGAGAGCACGCCAAGCTGTAACATTTCAGATAGAAAGAACCCAGGTCTCTGGGTGACTGTATATAGCAATGCTACCTGCCACCTACAATCTCCTAACCCCCAGCCACCACCATCCACCAGCTCAAACCCTAATATGAAAAAAAGAAAAATCATCCATTGTGTTTAAGCACTTTTACCAATTTGTTAGGGTCCCAGGAGAAGGAAATGGCACCCCACTCCGGTATTCTTGCCTGGAGAATCCCAGGGACGGGGGAGCCTGGTGGGCTGCTGTCTATGGGGTCACACAGAGTCAGGCACGACTGAAGCGACTTAGCGACAGCAGCAACTAGTAGAGTAAAAGGTCTTCAGGACAGTGTAACTCCTAGACCTAGATCCCTTGGAAGAGATGGGGATAGGTGAGCCTAGGATAAGCCTTCCTGGAGGAAGGCTGACCTGGGTTTTGATGGGTCTTTGGGAGTTGGAAAAAACTCCTTTCTAGGTGACTATAAGTTCCCCTTCTTATGAAACCCACACTCATGAGAATTAGTGATATGCATGGTGTTCAGTAGCTCAGTCCTCTCTGATTCTTTGTGATTTTGTGGACTGTAGCCCGCCAGGCCCCTCTCTCCATGGCATTTCCTAGGCAAGAATACTGGAGTGGGTCACCGTCTCCTTCTCCAGGGGATCTTCCCAACTCAGGGATCAAACCCATGTCTCCTGTGTCTCCCGCATTGCAGGTGGGTTCTTTACCTGCTGAGCTAAGGGGGAATCATGGATATGATACCTTATAATGAAATTTGACTTTTCTTTAGTATGATACCATGGAATCATAGAGTTCATGGAAGATCAAATTAAATAGTAATTGCTTCATTCTTTAAACAGTTGTATATGGAGCACTTACCGTATACATATAAATAAAGAATATAAATAAGCAGGGTAGGGCCTTCTTACCAATTTTCTTCATTTACTTTTTATACAAACTTGTCACCCCTCCCTTCATTGTTTCAACAGATGTACACATTGTCTATTTTTACTTTTTATGATATTAGTAGTACTCAACACCACTGTCACACCGTTAATATTCAGTAAATTCTTTGTTGAAGGAACCAATGAATAAAGATGGCTCAGATGGTAAAGAATCTACCTGTGATGTGGGAGACCCAGGTTTGATCTCTGGGCCAGGAAGATCCCCTGGAGAACAGAATGGCAACACACTCCAGTATTCTTTTGCCTGGACAATCAGGCAAGAGAATGCCATGGACAGAGGATCCTCAAAGGATCCCCATTCTACAATCCGTGGGGTCACAAAGAGTCAGACACGACTGAGTGACTAATACTTTCACTTTCAAGGAGAATAATATATGCTTAGACATTCAGCCCACAGCAATGAAAAGGACAGTTTTGCCCTTGAGCTCACAGTTAAGTAAGCAGATGATTACAAGTTTGTGTAAAGGGCATATGGTAGCATCGATGAAGATATTTTGTCATTTAAACAACTTGACAGTTTCTACTGTACAAATTATTTGAATTTTATTTCCTGGGTGGCTCAGATGGTAAAGACTCTGCCTCCAATGTGGGAGACCCAAGTTTGATCCCTAGGTCGGGAAGATCCCCTGGAGAAGAGAATGGCAACCCACTCCAGTATTCTTGCCTGGAGAATCCCCATGAACAGAGAAGCCTGGCGGGCTACAGCCCATGGTCTTACCAAGAGTCGGCCAACGACTGAGTGACTAACACTTTTCACTTCTTTTCGTTTCTTAATAATGCATTACCAAAAGAGCACTTATATATGTTCGTCTGTAGGCGGGCTTTGAACAGTTCAATTGTAGCTGTATCACCAAAGTAGCTATGTCACTTCTTGAGAGTTTGAATAGGATATCACTCAATGATGTACCAGTGATAGGAAAGAAAAGTCAAGATGGGTATGAATAACTGACTTGTAGTGTCCACAAGGATCAGATGCAAATCCTGACTAAAACTAACCACTTGGACCCTACAGGATAAAACTTCCATACTGGGGAACAGTGTCTATTGCAACTGAAGAGAAAATTTCCTTAGTTCGTATCTGTCAAATTTAATGTTTGATTAGTCAAAGGAAAATTTTTTCCAGGATATAGAATCTGCATGAATAATTTGCCTTTTGCTAATTTGTCATTGAAAATTGCTACACAGTAACAATTTTAAAATTTAATAAATAAAAATTCAACACAAGGTTTTCACATACTAAGTGGAATTTTGGCATTGAGATTAGAAAGTATGTTATGAGTGGGTTTTTAATGTATTTTCATGTTGTATCTTTGTTACATTAACTTAGTAGCTGATAAATGCAGATGAAAAATGAAATGACAGTATTATGAAACCAAATATGTTTAAGTAAAGCTTCATTTTTACATATAATCTAAAAATGAAGGAAAGCACTAATAAATTCAGTAGTTACCCAGCACTCTGTATTACTCAGCCCTCATTTGATATCTCTGACTCCTGTATAATCTCATGATTTCTTCAATGAAGGTATTTTCTTGCTTTCATTGAAATCAATGCAAACTGTTTAAAGAAATTTGCCATTAATAGTAGAAAGCAGAATCAAGTTTCTAAAAAACTTGGAATACACACACACGAAAAATATTCTTTATCTTTAGAAGGATTTTCTTGAATAATTCCTAACTAGGTCTCTAATTTGATTCTGTCTAATCACTAATTATTTGTGTTGTTTATTGAATAAAGCATAGAGCCACCTGCCTGAACAGTAATACATATAGCGTCAGTTTGCTAGTCTGCAAATTGATGAATAAACTAAGCCAATTCATCCATCTGTGAAATATTTCAAGGTCGACCATCCATTGGCTACAAGATTTTGAGTTAAAAAGACAGTGGAGGACAGTGCTTACAGTTTGATAATGTTTGCTTACTGAGCGTGAAATGAAATTTAACTGTGGCATGTCTGCATTTGTAAATTTATTGTGGTTGTTTAGACTTCTTGCAAAATGAAATGTCAGGCAGTCATTCCGAGGTTCCAAGTATATTAGGATTCAAAAGGCTTGGAAAATTGAGTTTATTCTTTAAGGTTTTAAAGATTTTTTTTTTCTGTTTTTTCCACCGCATAAAATTAGTTAATATATTCAGTCAATAACTATGTGTGGAATAAGTGTTAGAGAGTTAAAAATTTAAAATGATTGACAAATTCAAAATCCTTAATGTGCCATCCGAATATTATCGGGGTTTCAAAAATCTGCAGAGTATCAGAATTCATATTTTCTCTGAAGATGTATTGTTGTTGGATTTAGACTAGGAATCTCTTCTAGCTGGAAAATGTTATAATTTTTATATAATTAGGTACTTCCAAGTGATCAAGAAAAAATAGTGCTGATTATAAAATCCTCTTAGGTAATGTGAGAATTTGTGTGATCTGTTTATGCTTTATATTGACGGTTCTGAATGATACATTACCCATGGCTTCTATTGGCTGGGAATTCTTTTATACTTCCTTCTGCCCTCTCATCTCCTCCTATTTCTCCTTCCATTCCTTGTCCTCCTTCTCTCCTCTCTCTCTCTCTCTCTCTCTCTCTCTCTCTCTCTGTCTTCCTTCCAGGCTACAGGCCACTAGAAAGCAAGGAAAGTCTATTTTTAAATGGCACACATTTATTTGTTTAGTTATGTTTCATGGTTGGTTGATTCATTCTACCAGAGAACTGCATTTCAAAAAGCTTAGGGTTGTTGCTTTTTTTTTTCTTCATCGATTCATTTGGCTACAACAACATTTTCTTGGCATTTAAAATAGTTTCCTATAGTCTCACTTCTCTTTTGAGTGGTGATGACTAATCTGATTTAAATTTCTCTTCTTTTCCTTCCTGTAAGTGCTTAGCCATATGATTCATCTTAGCTTCTTGACCTTCTCCTCTTAAAGCCATTTCCTAGACCCCTAATTCAAGCTGTCATTTACAAGCGTGCTTGCCTGGTTTGCTATCAAAATACTTCAGTTCAGTTCAGTCGCTCAGTTGTCTGCTTATTTGCAGCATGCCAGGCCTCCCTGTCCATCACCAACTCTCAGAGTTTACTCAAACTCATGTCCATTGAGTCGGTGATGCCATCCAACCATCTCATCCTCTGTCATCCTCTTATCCCACCTTCAATCTTTGCCAGGATCAGGGTTTTTTCCAATGAGTCAGTTCTTCCATTAGGTGGCCAAAGTATTGGAGTTTCAGCTTCAACATCAGTCTTTCCAATGAATATTCATGACTGATTTCCTTTAGGATAGGCTGATTGGATCTCCTTGCAGTCCAAAAGACTCTCAAGAGTTTTCTCCAATACCACAGATCAAAAGCATCAGTTCTTTGGCGCTCAGCTTTCTTTATAGTCCAGATCTCACATCCATACATGACTACTGGAAAAACTATAGCTTTGACTAGATGGACCTTTGTTGGCAAAGTAATGTCTCTGATTTTTAATATGCTGTGTAGGTTGATCATAACTTTTCTTCCAAGGAGCAATTATCTTTTAATTTCATGGTTGCAGTCACCATCTGTAGTGATTTTGGAGTCCCCCAAAATAAAGTCTGACACTGTTTCCACTGTTTCCCCATCTGTTTGCCATGGAGTGATGGAACCAGATGCCATGATCTTAGTTTTCTGAATGTTGAGTTTTAAGCCAACTTTTTCACTCTCCTCTTTCACTTTCATCAAGAGGCTCTTTAATTCTTCTTCACTTTCTCCCATAAAGGTGGTGTCATCTGCATATCTGAGGTTGCAGATATTTCTCCTGGCAATCTTGATTCCAGTTTGTGCTTCATCCAGCCCTGCGTTTCTCATGATGTACTCTATATATAAGTTAAATAAGCAGGTCCTTTCCCTATTCGGAACCAGTCTGTTGTTCCATGTCCAATTCTAACTGTTGCTTCTTGACCCGCATACAGATTTCTCAGGAGGCAGGTAAGGTGGTCTGGTATTCCCATCTCTTTAAGAATTTTTCACAGTTTGTTGTGATCCACAGTCAAAGGCTTTGGCATAGTCAATAAAGCAGAAGTATATGTTTTTTTGGAACTCTCTTGCTTTTTCAGTGATTCAGATCACAGCAGATGTTGGCAATTTGATCTCTGGTTCCTCTGCCAAAAATCCAGCTTGAACATCTGGAAATTCACGGTTCACGTACTGTTGAAGCCTGTCTTGGAGAATTTTGAGCATTACTTTGCTAGCATGTGAGATGAATGCAATTGTGTGGTAGTTTGAGCATTCTCTGGCATTGCCTTTCTTTGGGATTGGAATGAAAACTGACCTTTTCCAGTCCTGTGGCCACAGCTGAGTTTTCCAAATTTGCTGGCATATTGAGTGCAGCACTTGCACAGCATCATCTTTTAGGATTTGAAAGAGCTCAACTGGAATTCCATCACCTCCACTGGCTTTATTCATAGTGATGCTTTGTAAGGCCCACTTGACTTTGCATTCCAGTATGTTTGGCTCTAGGTGAGTGATCATACCATCACTTATTGTGATTATCTGGGTCATGAAGATCTTTTTTGTACAGTTCTTCTGTGTATTCTTGCACCTCTTCTTAATATCTTCTGCTTCTGTTAGGTCCTTACCATTTCTGTCCCTTATTGAGCCCATCTTTGCATGAAATGTTCCCTTGGTATCTCTAATTTTCTTGAAGAGATCTCTAGTCTTTCCCATTCTATTGTTTTCCTCTATTTCTTCATACTGACCACTAAGGAAGGCTTTCTTATCTCTCCTTGCTATTCTTTGGAACTCTGCATTCAAATGGATATATCTTTCCTTTTTTCCTTTGCCTTTAGCTTCTCTACTTTTCACAGCTATTTGTAAGGCCTCCTCAGGCAACCATTTTGCCTTTTTGTATTTCTTTTTCTTGGGGGTAGTCTTGATCCCTGCCTCCTGTACAATGTCAGGAACTTCTGTCCACAGTTCTTCAGCTCTCTGTCTTCACATCTAATCCCTTGAATCTATTTGTCACTTCCACTGATAATCATAAGGAATTTGATTTAGGTCATACCTGAATGGTTTAGTGATTTTCCCTACTTTCTTTAATTTAAGTCTGAATTTGGCAATAAGGAGTTCATGATCTGAGCCACAGTCAGCTCCCGGTCTTGTTTTTGCTGACTGTATAGAGCTTCTCCATCTTTGGCTGCAAATAATACAGTCAGTCTGATTTCGGTGTCGACCATCTGGTGATGTCCATGTGTAGAGTCTTCTCCTGTGTTGTTGGAAGAGGGTGTCTGCTATGACCAGTGCATTCTCTTGGCAAAACTCTCTTAGCCTTTGACCTGCTTCGTTTTGTACTCCAAGGCTAAATGTGCCTGTTACTCCAGGTATCTCTTGACTTCCTACTTTTGCATTTCAGTCTCCTATGATGAAGAGGACATCTTTTTTGAATGTTAGTTCTAGAAGGTCTTGTAGGTCTTCATAGAACTGTTCAACTTCAGCTTTCAGCATTACTGGTCAGAGCATAGACTTGGATTACTATGATATTGAATGGTTTGCCTTGGAAACAAACAGAGATCATTCTGTCGTTTTTGAGATTGCATCCAAGTACTACATTTCGGACTCTTTTGTTGACTATAAGGAGTACTCTATTTCTTCTAAGGGATTCTTGCCCACAGTAGTAGATATATAATGGTCATCTGAGTTAAATTCACCCATTCCAGTCCATTTTAGTTCACTGATTCCTAAGATGTCATTGTTCACTCTTGGCATCTCCTGTTTGATCACTTCCAATTTACCTTGATTCGTGGACCAAACATTCCATGTTCCTATACAATATTGCTCTTTACAGCATCAGACTTTACTTCCATCACCAGTCACATCCACAGCTGGGTGTTGTTTTTGTTTTGGCTCCATCTCTTCATTCTTTTTTGTTGTTATTTTCCACCGTTCTCCAGTAGCATAATGAGCACCTACTGACCTGGGGGAGTTCATCTTTCAGTGTCCTATCTTTTTTGCCTTTTCATACTGTTCATGGGGTTCTCCAGGCAAGAATACTGATGTGGTTTGCCCTTCCCTTCTCCAGTGGACCACATTTTGTCAGAACTCTCCACCATGACCCATTCATCTTACACAGGACTGGGAAATAGACTCTTGGAGGGCACAGACATAACTTGGTGTGCACCAGGACCTGGGAGAAAGGAGCAGTGACTCCACAAGAGAGTGATCCAGACTTGCCCATGAATGTTCAGGAGTCTCCGGCAGAGGCATGTGTCAGAGGTGGCCTGCTGCAGAGTTGGGGGCACTGAGTGTAGCAGTGTGTGCCTGGGACATTTTGAAGGAGGTCGCCATTGTCTTCATTACCTCCACCATTGTTTGGCCCCAGGTAAAAAACAGGGAGGGAATACAGCTCCACCCATCAACAGAAAATTGGATTAAAGATTTACTGAGCATGGCCCCGCCCATCAGAACAAGACCCAGTTTCCCTCTCAGTCAGTCTCTCCCATCAAGAAGCTTCCATAAGCCTCTTATCCTCATCCATCAGAGGGCATGCATGCTAAGTCACTTCAGTCGTGTCCAACTCTGTGCAACCCCATGGATAGCAGCCCACGAAGGCTCCTCTGTCCACGGGATTCTCCAGGCAAGCATACAGGAGTGGGTTGCCATTTCCGGGCAGACAGACTGAAAACCATGATCACAGAAAACTAACCAATCTGATCACATGGACCACAGTTCAGTTCAGTTCAGTCGCTCAGTCGTGTCCGACTCTGCAACCCCATGAATTGTAGCACGCCAGGCCTCCCTGTCCATCACCAACTCCCGGAGTTTACTCAAACTCATGCCCATCGAGGCGGTGATGCCATCCAGCCATCTCATCCTCTGTCCTCTCACATGGACCACAACCTTGTCTAATTCAGTGAAACTATGAGCATGCCCTGAAGGGCCACCCAAGACAGATGGATGGATCAAAGTACTTACAGTTTGTTTACTTTTAAGGAATTGTTTATCCAGTTTGGATTAACCTTGTTCTTACCTCTCTTCTTTACTTTTATTATTGAACCTTTGGCTGTTTCCTTCCTTTTTGCATTTTGTTGTTGTTTAGTCGCTAAGTCCTGTCTGATTCTTTTGTGACCTTGTGGATTGTAGCCTGACAGACACCTCTGTCCATGGGGTTTCCTTGCAAGAATTCTGGAGTGGGCTGCCATTTCCTCCTCCAGGGGATCTTTCCGACTCAGGGATCAAACCCATGTCTCCCGCATTGTAGGTGGATTCGTTACTGCTGAGCCACTAGTGAAGCCTGTTTGTGTATTTATTCACTCAATTATTTCCCACATACGTATTAAATCACACTTAATATTTATTAAGTTGTGGGTGTGCAACAGGAGAGAGGGAAACTCAAAGCTGTCGTTCTACTTGATATTGATGTGAAGTGAAAGTCGCTCAGTCGTGTCCGAAACTTTGCAACCCAATGGACTATATACTTCATGGAATTCTCCAGGCCAGAATACTGGAGTGGGTAGCCTTTCCCTTCTCCAGGGCATCTCCCCAACCCAGGGATCGAACCCAGATCTCCCACATTGCAGGCAGATCCTTTACCAGCTGAGCCACAAGGGAAGCCCCTACTTGATGTTAGCTTTAGTTATAAGGTTAATGAAGAGCTTGAAACCATTAGATAAAATGGGCTTTTGGAGTGTCTATAGCTTTAAAGATTCATTTATTCACTCTATAAAGTATATTTAGCATCTGTGACATGTTAGCTACTTAATGCGTGCCAGCTCTGACCAATCTTTTAAACTGGCCCTATTTCATATTCTTGGTGGCATATTTTGGTGTTTAATTCACTTTCAGGAAGAACACTTTAAAGATCCTTGTATAATTTAAATAGTATGTTTCCATTAACAGTCTGTGCTCATCTCACACTAAATCCGATTCATTCATTGAACAAATGCTTGTGGTTCATCTACATTGCCAGGCAATGTTCACAGCTGGGAAGTAGAGGAACACACATGAGGGTAAGAGGCTTCCTAGATGGTGCCAGTGGTAAAGAACCCACCTGCCAACGCAGGCAGAGAAGGCACTGGCACCCCACTCCAGTGCTCTCGCCTGGAGAATCCCATGGACAGAGGAGCCCGGTGGGCTGCAGTCCATGGGATCGCTAAGAGTCAGACATGCCTGAGCGACTTCACTTTCACTTTTCACTTTCATGCGCTGGAGAAGGAAATGGCAGGCCACTCCAGTGTTCTTGCCTGGAGAATCCCAGGGACGGGGGAGCCTGGTGGGCTGCCGTCTATGGGGTCGCCCAGAGTCGGACACGACTGCAGTGACTTAGCAGCAGCCAATGCAAGAAACATAAAAGACTTGAGTTTGATCCCTGGGTCAGAAAGATCCCCTGGAGAAGGAAACAGCAACCCACTCCAGTATTCTTGCTTGGAGAATGCTCAAGGACAGAGGAGCCTGGCGGGCTACAGTCTGTAGGGCTGCAAAGAGTCAAGATGCGACTAAAGCGACTGAGCACGCAGGCACACACATGAGGATGAAGGTCCCTCCTCTCACAGAGATCATATTCTAGAAGAGAAAAAACAGATCACATGTAAGTAAGCACATTAAGAAACAAAGTAAGTTCTGACAGGGACAGGTGACAGTGGGCTGTATCACAGCACGGGCATCTGGGGTGACCTATGCTATATGGTGGAGAAGGCAATGGCACCCCACTCCAGTTCTCTTGCCTGGAAAATCCCATGGACGGGGGAGCCTGGTGGACTGCAGTCCATGGGGTCGTGAAGAGTTAAGCACGACTGAGCGACTTCACTTTCACTTCTCACTTTCATGCATTGGAGAAGGAAATGGCAACCCACTCCAGTGTTCTTGCCTGGAGAATCCCAGGGACTGGGGAGCCTGGTGGGCTGCCGTCTATGGGGTCGCACAGAGTTGGACACGACTGAAGCGACTTAGCAGCAGCAGCAGCAGCAGCATGCTCTATGGTAGGGCCTTGGTGTTTATCCATCTTACATGTAATAGTTTGACACTGCTAATTAGTTTGGGATATGTTTTGAAGGTATAGCTGATAAATTTGATATGGGAGGTCTAAAGGAGAGATCAGGGATGACTCTGGTTTCTGGCCTGAACAACTAGAAGAGTAATACTGTTTAGTAAGATGGGAGCTGAGAGATGCAGGGTTGAGGACTGTCTTTAGAGTTTCTGACCTTGTTATCTTGGAGATGTCTAGTATGCATCTGAGTAGGAAGTTGGATATGGTTAAGTGAATCTGAAGCTTGGTAGAGTCATAGTACATGGAGAATATAAACATAACAGGCTTCTCCTTTTATTTAGTGCTATAGGACCAATTATAAATTGCACCAAGATACTTTTATGTTTATATAGCTTTGCTGACTTCATTGTTCAGCAGTGAAATACTTAAAAAGCATAGTATACTACGTACCTGTTTGGTGCACTGTATAACCAGTTGGTAAAATCAGTGCAGAAAAAAATTAATTTAGACATATGTTAGATTGTATGCACACTTGCAAAACTAATTTGGTTATTTTGAAAGATTTAGCAACAAACTCTATACTCCATACAATTCTTTTTGAAAAAATAATCCACTAGAAAACAATTTACATTATTTTTTAAAATATATGTATTTTTTGTACAAAAACAGACTCCAGCCTTTCCTGACAAGATTTTACATTTTGTTTTCACCATGAGGCTAAATTTCCTGACATGAAATAATTAGAATAAGTGAAACTTCAATAGATAGACCAGAATTTCTTTCCTTGGATTGGCCTTTGAGTTACATGTATTATGAAATTATTCTCTCATAACCCAGAATTCCCGAAACATCCAATTCCAAAAACATCTACTGGGGGTTAAAAATAAATAACATAGTTAAAGGCAGAAATGGTTTTTTTTTCAGTGTCCAGAGAACGTAAGGAATGGTTGTTGTTTTTTTCTTAAGAGTTACGATCAAGCCGAATTTAGTTTTTCTAACAGGTAGCCATTGCTAATTCTCAAACTGAAAAGAATTTTTCATAACCTGACCTTAATTTCTGGAGGACCCAGATAGGATTCTCTTCGTGGGTGCATTGTGTCAAGATAAACCTTCTTGGAGCAACAGAAACAATGATCAGTGCCAGTCATCATCTGGGACAAATTCCTTGACATTTCCTAGGTGGTCACTGTTCTATTTCTGAGGCTCCCCCAATGTTTATTTGGGCCAACTCAGTGCCTGGAGGTGGGTGCTCAATTGGTTTCAATCAGAACTTAAAGAAATTTGGGAAATTATGTACGACTCATCCTTCCATCCATCCATTTCATCTTTAAACATGTATTCAACATCTATTCTGTGACCAGTGCTCTGCCAGAGACCAAAGATCCAAACGTTAGTAAGATATGACTCTTGTTCTATGTCCTACCAGTCTAGAAAGAAAGTGTTTTAAAATGAGGCCTTTGCAATGCAGTATGAACTGTACTAGGTAAGTTGGCAGTGGTACCCTAGTCAACCTACTCTAATATACCCCCATTATGAGCCCCATCCAAATCCAGTGGTTTACAACAAATGTCATTTCTATTCTCCTGCTCACAGGTATGCAGGGAGTTTGCAATTGGGTTCATTAAGTCTGGGCCCAGCCTGGGCTTCCCTCTTGAGTCTGCTGGTGAAGAATCTGCCTGCAATGCGGGAGACCTGGGTTAGATCCCTGGGTTGGGAAGACCCCCTGGAGAGGGGAAAGGCTCCAGTATTCTGGCCTGGAGTATTCCATGCACTGTATAGTCATGGGGTCATAAAGAGTTGGACACGACTGAGCGACTTTCACCCTCCAGCCTGGCGGCTCTGCTTCAGGCTGCAGGGCAGATGGTCTTGGCTTCAGCGGTGGGCTTACGGCTGCTCCATGTCTCTCATTCAGCTCTGTGTCCCCTTTAGGAGGTAGTGACTTACTGGCTGTGTTTTCTTGGAGCATCACAGGGAGGTCAAGACAGCAAGTCGAAATTTGTTTTTCATGCCTCCACTCACCTCTCTGTCTTCTCCTTGCTCTGTTAGCCTAGTGGATGTGGACTTGGCTATATTTCCACTGTGCTCTCCCACTCTCGGTGAGCAAGGTTAGGCAAATCTTGTGTCTTCAGCCATTCTTCATCAATTATTCATTCATCCATTTATTCACTCTTCATTCCATCTTTCATCCGGTCATCAGAGCATATAACACGATCTCCCAAATGAGAACACAAAGGTTAAAAAAAACACACCATTACATTTAGGCAGGGGCGTCAAAATTTTGCACTAAGGGAATTTGAAAAACAAATGCATTCCGCTTGCAGATATTTAACTTCACATCTAAAGTTTTTCACCATACTTTTCATCATTTATATATATTTGCAAAATAGATCATTTCCAGCACACTGTAAAATTTAAATAAATCTGTAAGATCATTCATTTGAGTGTTTAGAGCAACATCAACATTCAACTAGCTATAGCAATTTATTATAATTGTCATTTAAAGATACTGTTCAAGTAGTATCACTCTTGAGAGACAGCATAGCATGATAATTAAAAAAGCATAAACTCTAAACTTCCTGGTTTATTATTAGGAAGTTATATATATTATTAAAAAGCAGAGACATTGCTTTGCCAACAAAGGTCCGTCTAGTCAAAGCTATAGTTTTTCCAGTAGTCATGTATGGATGTGAGAGTTGGACTATAAAGAAAGCTGAGTGCCAAAGAATTGATGCTTTTGAACTGTGGTGTTGGAGAAGACTCTTGAGAGTCCCTTGGACAACAAGGAGATCCAACCAGTCCATCCTAAAGGAAATCAGTCCTGAATATTCATTGGAAAGACTGATGTTGAAGCTGAAATTCCCAATACTTTGACCACCTAATGCGAAGAACTGACTCATTTGAAAAGATCCTGATCCTGGGAAAGATCAAAGGCAGGAGGAGAAGGGGACGACAGAGGATGAGATGGTTGGATGGCATCACCGACTCAATGGACATGAGTTTGAGTAAACTCTGAGAGTTGGTGATGGACAGGGAGACCTGGCATGCTACAGTCCATGGAGTTACAAAGAGTCAGACATGACTGAGTGAACTATATATATTAAATCATCTGTGTAATGGTTATATGATCTATGGTATGTAATGGTTATATGACCTATGGATTTCACTTAAAACTAGTAAATATGCCACCATCAGCTGTGCAGCAGAGAGCAAGTTACTTAATTATTCTGTGTCTCCTTTTCTCATCTACAAATAAGGACAAATGACAGTACTAACTTCATAAAATTGTCAAGAGGATTAAATGAGTTCATGAAGCTCTTGGAGACTGGCTCAGTGCAGTAGATATTTAAATCTGCTTTTGCTATATTGTTGTTGTTCATTCGCTCAGTCGTGTCTGACTCTTTGCGACCATGGACTGCAGCACACTAGGCTTCCTTTTCCTTCATTATTATTATTACTAAGGGTTAATTGAAAATAGCCTTATCAGAAGCAAGAGCAAAGGGAGGCAAAGGTGATAAGTAAATGAAACGTATATTTATAATTTTCCCTGAAATATAACAATGATAGCAACATGTAAATCCATGGCTAATTTATTTCAATGTATAACAAAAACTACTGTAATGATGTAAAGTAATTAGCCTCCAACTAATAAAAATAAATGGAAAAAAAAAAACAATGATAGCAGATCAAATAAGAAAAATATGCATGCCATTTTACATACCATGCATGAACTAACTAGACTGTTGAGTCAAGGGAGATTGTGAGGAGGTAAGAGTTATGTTAAGAGAGGCAGAAGCAGAGAGTAGTCAGAGTGTAGAAGAGGCATCATTTATTCTGCTCCGGAATAGGGTCAGAGGTGCACCAAGAAGGCATGGGTCCATGGACTTCCCTGGCAGTCCAATGGTTGACTCTACACTCCTGATACAGAGGTCATGAGTTCTATCCCTGGTCAGGGAACTAAAATCCTACATGCTGCATGGCATGGCCAAAAAAAAAAAAAAAAGAAATAAAGAAAAAAGACATAAGTCTAAGAATGGGCCTTGTAGGATTTCTGGAGAATCTGATGGGAACCTCAGGTTTGAATGTTCATGGGGAATAGAGGAGCTGGGAGTGATGTCTGAAATATTTTCAAACATCAAAATTTTGTGAATCTAAATGCTTTTTTTTTAATCTAAATTCTTAAAAAATATATGTAATTAGATTACTATCTTTTGTTAAACAAGGTATTTTCACATTCCTATCATTAATACAAAAAGAAAAAAAGGATTTATTGAGCTCTGCTCAGTGAGTGCCTATCTCTGTGTGGATGTGTCTCTACCCACAGATATTATGCCTGAGGAGAGTTTAGAAAACATTAGTTGTACATTGAAAGCATTTTACTTCAGGCTCTGATGCACCCTGTTTTAACCATGAGCTATTATTTTGTCATTTGCTTTTTTTAACAGTGAAAACAAGTGTTTTCATTACTGATATAAATGTACACACTAGAGCACTGGTTGATTGCAGGGTTTTGGTGATTTTATCTAGAATGGCTTCATTCTAGTATACCAACAGACGGTGTTTTCCTTCTAGTAAATCTGAGTGCAGTTACTGGCAGAATAATAATTTAAATTCCTTAGATATGCTGTGAAGAACTTATTTTTAATTTGAAGCATTCCTTTTGGAACTTAGTTTCTCTTAAATTTTGCACAGATTCATAAAGAGCAAGAAGGCACAAAGGATTAGTATTATGCTGTTCATATTTCTTAGGATATTACCTGTCTTTGAACATCAACTGCTGAAATAGCTGAGTGATAAAATTAGTCTTCACACTTCAAAGTATCTTAAACAAGGAGAACAAAGGTAGGGTGGGGATAGGGGTAGGTATTACACACACAGGAAGAATTCCAGAAGTAGAACTTCATTTGCTTGGTTAATTTATAATTTAGCTCTGCGGTTGTCAGGAAGAAGACCCAAGATGTCCCTACTGGAAACGTATAAGGACATTTTGGATTGTCATAATGATGGGCAACGTTTGAAAAAAGGGGAGGGAGACCAGCATTTTGTGGATGGGGGATTGGGGTTCAGTAATTCTTATTGATAAAGGGAGAAACTCTTCCAAATATCCCGCATCTTTACAACATTCAAATATCTACATGAATAAATATTCCTGTAAATGAAGGCTTATTTGTAGTGATTTGAGCCTAGAAGCTAATGCTGTTACATACAGAGGCATGCGTATTGTTGTGTGTGTGTGTCTGTGTGTGTGTGCTCACGCAGTGGTACCTGACTGTAGCCCGCCAGCCTCCTCTGTCCATGGGATTTCCCAGGCAAGAATACTGGAGTGGGTTGCCATTTCCTTCTCCAGGGGATCTTCCCAACCCAGGGGTCCAACCTGTGTCTCCTGCATTGGCAGGCGGGTTCTTTACCACCAAGCCACCTGGGAAGCCCGTAGTATCTTACAGAGTAGTTTAACAGAAACCCTGCATGTTCTGCCTTTCCATCCCTCCCTCCCTGCTAGTTTCTAGCAACCACTATTCGTTTTACTGTCTCCGTAGTTTTGCCTTTTCCAGAAAATCATATGACTGGAATCGTCATGATATGCAGCCTTTTTTTTTTTTTTGATATGCAGGCTTTTCATATTGACCTCTTTCAATTCAGTCAGTCCAACTCTTTACGGACTAAATATGCATTTGCGGATCTAAATATGCATTTAAAATTCCCTCATGTTTCATCCTGGCTTGCTAGCTCATTTCTGTTTGACGCCGAATAATATTCCATTATCTGATGTATCAAAGCTTATGTGTTCATTCACCTACTGAAGGGCCAGTGAGCACTTTCAAGTTTAGACAATTATGAATAAAGCTATCATAAACATCTAAACACGGATTTTTGTGTGGACCTAAGTTTTCAACTTCTTTGGGTGAATTCCAAGGAGTGTGACGGATGAATTGTATGTTAACATACATCTTTTCATATGCGTATGTGTCAGCTATAAATCTTCTTTGGTGACATGTCTATTAAAATCTTAGCCCCATTTTTCAAGTTTGTTTTCTTGTCGAGTTTTAAGTGTTCTTCGTACATTTTGGATAACAGTCACTTATGAGATGTGCCTTGTGCGGATATCTTCTCCCAGTGTGTGATTTGTTTTTTCATTTTTTTGACATGAGATATTTTTCACTGTTTTAATATACAGTGAACACACTAATTTTTACTGTGCTGTCTACCTGTGACTCTACCCTTTAATTTTATGTACATTGTATGGAATGGCTTTTGATTGTCTCTTAAGTTTGAAATTGTTTATTAGAAGTAGGTGCAAAGATCTAATGCCATGTTTGGGTGTCCTAAAATGTATATAATATTTATTAAATATTATATATTAAATATATGTAAATATTTATTTATATAATAGTTATTAAATATCTAATAATATATATTTCAATGTAGATTATTGGTTAAGGTATTTTATGTTGAAGTTATATATTTATGAGTTACATGATCTATGAATTTCATTTAGACTAATTGGAGTATTCACACATCACATGCTGCAGTAAAGTGATGTTGGGTCTGACAGGTTGTTGCCAGGGAACAGTGTGTTTTCCCTGTCTCCCCTCCCGTATGTCTGAGCATCTCCCCTGTGGTAACAGGGAGTCTAACACAGTGTTTGGCATCATGAGTAAACACCGTGGCATCTAAAAGAGCCAGATTGACTTAATGTCTCAAAGATTTCTCTAGTAGATTGGATGTTCCATATTACTACTCAGAAAATACTCTAACCACTACTCAATTGAAATAAATACAGAAGGGCCCCAGCTAATCAGAGATCTAGGGAACACTGTCAATTAAAGACTTAATATTTGATCTCCTCCTCTTTCCCTAAAAGGCCATGGAGAATCTAATTTAGAAGAGTGGGGAAACCATGAAAATGGTATTCAGGCAATTATTACCTGCTTCCTAGAAAGAAGAGAATTAGCGTTTAAAAAAATATTTGCTAACGTGTATTTGCTATTCTCGGTTGAAGCACATTTTGTTGAATAATTCAACCTGCTTTATTTTCCCATCTTCCCAAGTTTTTTTCTAAGACATTTAATTTTACAATTTAGTGAACATTTAGTTCAACTGAAACCAACTTGTCATAATAATCTGCTTTCTTTACATGAAAATATAAGGGAGCTGAAATTTCTCTTAAAGAAATTAGTGTTTTGGAACTGGCAGGATAATACCTCAACCCAGGTTCACAAGTATAAATGCCTTCAGGGGGCAGATGGTAACTGGATGAGTGAATTGGGCCCAGGGGAGGGACTGTGGCTAAGTGGAAAGCACATGTTTATTTATAGGTGGCAGCCAGCACTCATTTTTAGTCCATGGTTGCCATGTTGGAACTGGATTCAGAGCTGTCAGATCTTTGGACTTTTCAAGGAAAAAAAGAATGTTTTATTTGTGAAATTCCTAACTTTTAGATGTTAGCCCTTTAAAAAAAAATACGCCAGTGTGAGCCAAACCAAACACATTTGTGGGAATTACTTGTTCTGTGAACTGCCATTTGCAACCTCTAAACCTTCCCATCTGCTCAGACTGTAGAGTGCAGTCACTGGGGACTGGCACCACTCACACTGTTTGTGGTCTGGGGTGAAAGAGCGACTCTGCAGAAATAGTCCTGTACTTAACTGAACGGATTTGAACTTCGCTAATTTGCCAATTGTTGTGGAGTCTTAGTTCATTATTGCCTAGCATCAGTTCTTTTAGATTTTAGTTTGCTAAGCATGGAGTATTTAGGATAGAATGAGGGAAGAATTCTGGGTCCAAAGGTCTGGGCTGGAGGAAGATGGATTAAAGGATCCTGTGCTCCTGCACCCCACCTCAGGCAGGGTAGCGAAGGTCTGCCTTCTGTCTTTTGGACTGTGACACATACACATACACATACACATACACCCTTTGCCTCATGTCATTCACTTCCACCTTTCTTCATTTTCTGTGACCCAAGTAGACCTCCTCTAAATAAAGCTGATTCCCTATTCCTGCTTCCCAAGCATCTATGATTGTTTTAATAGGTCTGTCACCTCCTCTGCCATTCTCTTCCAAATCTATGGCTGAACCTGAAATTCTTCTGTAGCTCCACTAAACCTCATCTTCTCTAATAATCTTGTTATTATAATCACATACCAGAATATTAACCTCTCAAAATCCTACAAATCTAGGAAAATAATAGAAAGGTGCTTGAGCATGACTTCTGTGTATTTATGAGAACAATCTCATATGTAGATAATTTTACTTTGCATTGGTTCTTGTTCAAAAAATGGTTGTTTATCACTGCTTGGGAAACTCTCAGTCTCTTTAAATAGTAGAATTAAAAATCAGTAAACTATAGTGGAATTTTTTTTTTTTGAAATGTTTTAAGATTTATTTCTGCAAAGAGGTTCTTTTATTGAAGTATCGTCTATTCTGTACTGTCAGTTCTTTCAGGCTGAACTGAGAGGTAATAACTATAAAATTTAATGTGGATTCCACAAATTTAGGAGTTACAATAAGTCAGAGGTAGTTGTATAAAATTTGTTGCCTATACAGTCTCTGGGGGAAAGTATATTTGATAGTCGTATAACCCAGGATATATGTTTACCTCAATTAAAAAGAGAAGTCACCAACTGTTTTCAAACTCCATTTCAATATCACAAGTACACAAGAAAGAAAAATTAAATCACTGAATGAAAACTACTTCTTGGATGGACAAGATAATCTCTGAATTTATATGATAAAATACTTGGTAATAGATAATACTTGGCAGTGTTACCTGCATGATCTTGGATAAACCAGTAAAACACCTTTGAACCTTCTTTCCTTATCCATAGAGGTATCACCTCATTATAAAGGTTGTTAGGATTAAATGAAAAAAAAAGGTTATGTATAGTTATTATTATCATTTTTTTAGTGGTCTACTCAAGATCCAGACTCCAGATCTTCAAATTGTTAGCCCACCATTTCTAAATCATTCTAGTTTCTTTTGGTTGAGGGTGTCAGAATAATAAATGATTTGAAACCTCCAGACAGGTGATTTTTTTGTTTAAAGTTGTTCATAAAACCTTTTATAGTATCTTTATGTCAGCATCATTAAGTTTGTGTTTCTCTTCATGGGCATAAAAAAGGGAGATCTCTAGGAATAAGGGAAATTCATGTAATCACTGAGTCTAACTGTAAATCTAACTATACATCTTAGGGCCAAAATATTCTTGGTTGACTAATTTTTACCTCTTTGAGTAAATGTCTCCCTACTCCATCATTAGTAATTAATATCTGAAAATAGAGAGCTGTCAAAATCTAGAGGTGAGACAGATTGCTTGTGAATCTAAGAACAGATAATGCAAAGTACAGTCACTTTCCTCTGGAAGACCCTCTGGGGTGTTCCTACAGACTTCATATTGCATAGATATTGAACGATCTTTATATCTTTATAAAAAAAGCGAGGAGCTTTTTAAAAAATTACATTTCTGGGAATAGGGAGCTACAGAATATTATTAATTTGGTAGGTAATATGCTGACATGATTTGATTCATTATAGTGTAAACAAATCAAATTTTTCCTGGTGTTAAAAATTCACCTTCATTGAAAGATCTGAAAAAGAAACTGGAGAGAAAAAGATTATTCCTGATTAACACTGACCTGTCTAGTCTTTAGTGTACCTCTTCTAGTCTGAGGTGTTTCTGACTCTCATACTTAAACAAACACACACACAAAAATGGTTGAGATTATAGAAAAAAAGGACAAATAGGTTATGAGCATTTTTCAAAACTTCTTTCCCTCCTTACATCTTCACCAAGAAGAAGTAAATTTTATTTGTTATTTTTTAAAAAGGTGTAAAAACTCAGCCAGGTTTATATTTGAGTTCAGAGTCAGCAGAGTTGGATTTTTTGTATTTCTTTCCCCAAAGCATGCAGTTTCCTTTATGTGCTGATTACGGTATGGTGTTACTAAGCCTATGAGAAACCTCTCTGTGAAGTGCATTTTAATATTTAGATCAAACAGCGATTCGAATACATTAATGCCCAGTGGGTAAATGTGTCATTTGAAAGCAGCTGCTGAGCCTTCTGCCTGCTGCTCCAATTAACACATACTGCACACTCTTGTCAGCAAGAGGCAGTGCATATGGATGAAACCACTTTGCAGCTCATTAATGTGATATGCAAGAGAGAACTAAGGGTTAATCCATCAGCCCCATGCAAACAATAGTTTGCCAAGACTTTTCCCAAGCCCGCACTTGGGTGCTGGACTCTAGGGTAGGTGGGGAGGGATGAGCAGGTAAGAAAAAGTCTGTTTCGTCTCCAGCTTTGGTTCAGTCCATTGACTAACAAGTTTCCCCGCCCCTCTCTCCTCCTACACCCCCATCCCTGATGATGGAGACATTGGATAGTGAAATTCTAGTGCTGGGACTCCTCGAGTCTCAGCGGAATCGCTGGTTGAACTTTATTTTGTTTTGTTTCAAAGCGATTTGAAATTCAACGCTTTGCCCTTGGTTTTTTTCTCTTAGTCTTTCATGATCATTTCACTTTCTCTCTTTTTCTTTTTCTTAAATGCTTTCTAAATTACACATTTGAAAGGTTATTGAGCAAAGTAAGAAATCTGGTCAGGGTAAACTCATCCCACTGTTATTTTCTCCTCCCCACCCCGGCTAAAATCTCTGCCTGGTGGCCCCGAGGCAGATGGAAGGGTAGCGCGTCCCCCAGCCCCAGGTTCGGGGTTGGGCGTTCGTGCTCCACCGACTCCCAAGCAGCTGGGCTGTCGCTCCACTCCCGGGCTGGCTGAGCCAGGCGGTGCGGGGAGCGAGAGATGGACCGCTTCCTGGGGTTTGTCAAGCAGATAAGAAGATCCAGGAGAAGAAAGGGGAAAAAGTACCGACCAGAAGAGGATTACCACGAGGGCTATGAGGATGTGTATTATTACGCTTCAGAGCATTTTCGAAGTAAGCGCATTCCCTCCACCTTCCTGTTCCTTCTGGCATGCTGGGGCTCACAATAAACCTTTGTGGAGCTTTAATCTTAAATGCAAAAGGTTTTCCAGATGGTGTTCTCTGGGAGCTGTTCTGTAAGTACTGAAGTGCTACATTTTGCTTGATTTGTTGCAAGGATAGCTATCACCATCTAAACAGTATAAAGGGTCCAGATCTATACACAGATTAATATTGGGTGGGCGAAAAGGTTCATTCAGGTTTTTTCCTAAGATGTTGTATTTTCAGTGTAATTAATTGATAATGTTAGTATTTTAATGAGTCATTCAAAAAAGTATATTGCAAGTCAATGTAGTAGGTGGTTAGAATATCTTCCGTTGTAATTGTTGCTTTCAGATAACTGTTTTTTTGTTCTGAGTAAGAGAGACTAGTTTATTTGGAAGAAATAAATGTTCTTGTTCAAGTTGATGCTGACAATTACTGATCCTCATGGAGACTTCTAGACAGTTACCTATGATTAATCCAAGGTGTTGTTTGTAGAAGGAAGTTTAAATGCTTTTCTCTGATGCATGTTTGTAATTTTATTATTAAGGGAACTCTTACTTGCTGTCAACTAGAAGCAATGATACCTTAAGAAAAAAAGAATATATCCATATTAAGGTATTTGTAAATGAGCTTCTAAATAGCAGAGAACAGGAAATTTGCCTTGTACTTATTGCTGCTTTAAGTTCCTCATGAGGTTTGGACTTGTCCCAATAGTTTTTAAGTGCCCAGAAATGCCTAAAAGTGCAGAGAGAGAGAACAGCTACATGATTTATGAGGTATCTTAAATGGGAGACACTGGCAGTTACGCATGCTCCACATTTACAAAATTCAAGTTATTTTTATCTTCTTGAATAAGAATCTTTATAAACTTGTATTTCAGTTCTAATTCATCCTGACCTTTTGATATCTAACCATGAATATATACCATTCACAACTTTTGAGTGTTGATTGATAATTTAGATTCTGTTTCAGTGATATTGAAATCCATGAGAGTTAGTTTTAAATGCCAGAAGTCCTGTTGTGACTGATGAAAGTTGAGATTTGAAAATTCATGTGGTAGCAAAAGCATAATAATGCAAAATTATAATTCTTTGAAATTTACTTGAATAATATGGCTATGTTGGTTTTACACAGTAATTCCTGAGTTTTAGGGATGTTTCTTTTATTCTTTTACATGGATAGTCTGTTCTGTTGTAGTGACAACCCATGTTTCCTGAACTTAGTTTCCATTGAATTTAACTAAGATTTGTGTCATATCAAAAAGTGGTGTCAGTTTTCAGGCATAATGCTGAAAACTTGGAGACTGAAAAAAAGGGAATTTAGGAACTTTTAGTTACCTTGGTGTTCATGGTGCATATTTCTTACAACCAATGTATACCGAATCAAATTCACACCTTCCTGGGTTTGTATTATGATGTGTTTGTGCAGATAGAATCAAATAGTCTCAAATGTCTGCTTGTTTTGATAAGAATTGAAAAACAACAAAAGTATTTTATAAGTTTACAAAATGTAGCTTTGAGGAGAAATACTTATGGAAATATCTAAGAAATATCCCTGAACTAGACTTTGGAAAGTAATATATCGCTGACAGTATTAGTCATACATTAAGTGCAATTTCTTAAAGAGAATCATGTCTTAATCTGATTTGTCAAAGACAGATTTTAAGAATAAAATGCTGAACATCAAAAGTCATTTGCCTTAGATGCAAAACTGATATGTTTTCCCTGGTGCTCTCTCAAAAAGTACCCAGTATGTAACATATAACTTTGTGGAGTTAGATGTACACTGAATCCCCAACTTCGAACTGCTGTGTAATAAATAGAAGGTGTCACAGTGGGCCTCGACACTTGGGAGTTGACATTTCATCAGATGTCAAATAGCCAGGGCTTTTAAAGAAGTCCTGTCATGTAACATGACCTCTCATTGCATCTCTTGGCTTCAATTCAAGGCCTCTCTGAATGGGGTAGGAGAGACATCCCCTTATATTGTACAGTTGTAGGAAAATAGTAATAGTGACAATTGTCTTAAAACCAGTCCTGAAGTAGGTAATATGGTTAGATTCAATTACATTTGTAGCATATCTATTCTAATTAGTCTTTGGTGCAATTTGAAAATTTTATGCCCTGTATTTCCCTAAATGGCTTAGAAAAATTATTTACATTGAGATTTACAAGTTAGTGAAATATACTGATGACATTCACATTTTAGTTAAGGGTTCTATTGGTAAACCAGAAGTGTCATTATTCTTTTTCTCACTGTGATGTTTGTTTCTTGAAAGAAACATGCCCCTCTGTTTTGTCAGCTTATCCAGTGGTTCAGACTACCACAAGAAATAATGAACGATTGAACTAGAGAGACTTTCCCAGAAAATTCCTCAATAAGTCTGCCCTTCCTTTAGTACTTTCTCAAGTCTTTGCTGAAATTTAACTTTATCCTAGATAATGTCTCCTACTGTAGGGTTCTGATTTCAAATTTTACCATCTTTCCTTCAGATTAGATAAAACACAACTTATAATTTCATGAGATGCAAAAACTTGAATTAAAACATCAGTAGGGTCTGATGCTGTGAAAGAGAAGTTGTTCTAACAATGGATAATTTTTCTGTAACTCCATCAAAACCGACTTTTAACAATGATCATGATGATAGACTGATTTTAAATCTTCCCTGACTTTATGTTGACCTAATGAATATCTCTGTGCATAGGATGACTTTGCTTAGCTTTTTAAAATCTGATTTCTTCATTCATCTATCCTTTCACAATTCTAAAGTTAAGAGTTTAAACTAAAGCATTGTTTTGGGAAAATCACCCCTTTTCTGGGGTTTCGTTTCATAAAATGTAACAGGAGGTGAATTTCTTAAGATTTTTCAAGTTCTAGAACTCTGTGGTTTTAAACTTCATTTTATTTTCTTAAATAATTCAGGTAAAGGTACTTAGTGAAGGATTTTAACCAAAAAATTCACCTATGTCATGAGGAAATTGTTTTTCTGGCAAGAATTGTCAATAGGGCGCTTCCTCTTCCTCTAAGTTAATAATCTGTTACTGAATATCAAGGAGTTTTGTAGAGTGTTTATCAACTTACAAAATTCTGAACATGTTGGTAAGTCCCAGACTTCATCTTTTATATAATCTTATCTACCCAAAACCACAATTTATTCTGAAATTCTCACATAGATGATTCATTTGGTATTTTCACTTAAGACCTGGCACTGATTACAGAACTGATTTATAAACCTTAATGCAACAGAAAGCTAAAAAATGATCCTGAAATTCAATTTCACGATATTTGGTGCTTCTATTTGTTTTCCACCAAATACCGGTTATAGCATTGCCTTTTTAAAGACTCTGATAGATCATATTTTGATTAATTATCATACAAAATATAAATCCTGGCTCTGTTTTTATGTATATTTTTACTTAGCCACGGTGGATAATTTTCAAGTTCTAAGACAGATAACGTGCGTTTTATACGCATTCTCTAAGTGCTATTCACATCCATGATAGAAGTACTGACGTGCCAGGATCCAGGCAGGGCAGGGTTATTGAATGACTTAAAAAGGGAGAATTTGTTTATCCCTTTTGAATATTAAAGTTATGTGAGCCACTTCCTCCTGTGGCCTGGGCACCTTTCTGCATCTGTGTAATGCCTTTGAATTAGTCATGGAGTTCCTCCAAGATCAGCGCTCTTCTCTGCTCTCTCCCTCACTCACCTGGGCAGGTGAGAGCTGTGGGGTGAAGCTGCTCAGGGCAGTCCTCAATGACCCATTCAGCTTTCTGGATGAGGTCCTTTCAGGAAAATCAGAGAAAGAGGGGGGACAGGAATGTAGTTTAGAGCTTTTGAAAACAGGTCATTTGTATTAACAATTTTTTTTTTCTTCTTTTGTTGTTTTTTGCCTATTCTAATAGACAGTGAGCAGCAATTGTGATGTGCATCCATAAAAGTCACTTTATTAAATAATGTCTGCATCTAAAGTCTGGAGTTAGTCAAGTACGGCCTAAAATTGCCTGAGATGTTCAAACTGCATTTTAAGAGAGCTGTTCACTTTCTTTTATTTCATTTTAAAATGCCCTGCATTGTTTCTCTGGAGAAAAAAAACAGTTTTGGTAGTGGGTATTTGTAGTGTGAGACTTTTTAGGAATTGGTGTAATTAGTTCAAGCAACTTCTCACTAGTTTTCTTTACAAGTTTGGTTTTTGTAAAGTCATGCAACTATCCTCTCTGCTTCCTGGAATTGACAGATTTGGGTTCTCTCTCTTGATAAGTATGCCAGAAGGATAGAGTGAGAACTTTCACATACACTTTGGACAGATGGCTTGTCCCTGCTCTTCTATGTGCAAAAGCTGAACACACAATCATAGGGTGTTGGGCTGGGAGTGGGGGAGGAGAAGGAAGGGAAGAGAGGGTAGCACATTTCATTGGTCAGCCTTATTTCTCCAAGGCTTCCAAGCATCAGTGCCATTTATTTCTTTGTTAAAAACAGTAATCTTTGAACTGGCAGGTCTTGGATGTAAGATCCTGGGTGATTGAAACTTTAGCTGTACTTAGTTTGATTCACAAACTCCCAAACCAGAAACATTGTTTATATTTCAGAAACAGGGTAAACTTTCTTGTTTATGGACTACACTGCTTATTTTTCATTCCTAAAAATTGCTTTCCATCTCTAGTACATTTGTTGGTTGAAAATTGATTGGCTACCATTTGTCTGGGATGTTTTGTATCATCAACTATATTATCTCAAACTGTATGTTTTTTCCACATGGAATAGTTTAAAGGAATATTAGCATTGAATGGGACCTAAGAATTCATTTGTACGAGTCTTTTTAAATGAATAAAGTAGGATACAAACAAGGTATGTGACTTATGCGCACCCCCACTGATCCTTACAGAAGGCAGACCTCTTAGAGTGTGGTCCTCCATCCTTTATTCCAGACTCTTTTAGGCGTCTGATGACCCTCTTACACTGTTGGTGGGAATGCAAATTAGTACAGCCACTATGGAAAACAGTGTGGAGATTTCTTAAAAAGCTGGAAATAGAACTGCCATATGACCCAGCAATCCCACTTCTGGGCATACACACCAAGGAAACCAGATCTGAAAGAGACACGTGCACCCCAATGTTCATCGCAGCACTGTTTATAATAGCCAGGACATGGAAGCAACCTAGATGCCCATCAGCAGACGAATGGATGAGGAAGCTGTGGTACATATACACCATGGATTATTACTCAGCCATTAAAAAGAATTCATTTGAATCAGTTCTAATGAGATGGATGAAACTGGAGCCCATTATACAGAGTGAAGTAAGCCAGAAAGATAAAGACCATTACAGTATACTAACACATATATATGGACTTTAGAAAGATGGTAATGATAACCCTATATGCAAAACAGAAAAAGAGACTCAGATGTATAGAACAGACTTGTGGACTCTGGGAGAAGGCGAGGGTGGGATGTTTCAAGAGAACAGCATTGATCTGATATTTAAGGGCTCAGATCCATCTACAAATGAATTGGAATCCTAATTTCCCTTGTAGGTATCTTTATTCTTTGAATAAGGTTGTCTTATCTTAAAATAAACTCCAGGCAAGAGTACTGGAGTCAGTTGCCATTTCCTTCTCCAATCTTATTTATAAATGATGCTAATAACAGTGATTGACATTGACTCAAAAATCAGGCAACAATACTTTTTGTATCACCTCTCATTTTCTCTGTGGTTTGCAAATACAGTCACTTCTGCTAATGAGTATTCCCACAGGAGACTTAAAACGGCACAAGTCTATCAGGAATATTAGATTGGAAGGATCCTTAGAGCTTAGTTAGGGAGGCCTGCTCTTTCATATAGGAAGTCCTTTCTCAGCATCCCTGCTATGTGAACCTCCAGCTTCTATTTAAATCATTCCAGTATGAACACATTCACTTCCAGATCAAGCAAGTCATTGAATACACCTATGTCTCTCTTAATCAAGCTGTAAATTTTATGTGAAATTGTTTGAGGATTCCAACAAATACACTAATATGCTTAAAATTTTATCTTGACCCAGATAAACATAGACCTTGTTAGATTCAACGTGCAATAAGATTTCACTTCTTCCCTCTCTTCACATTATTCTTTTGCCGATGTAACATATGGTATGTGGAGGTGAGTAATTCCTTCAATGCTATTTTTGTTTTAACTGTACAAACCCAGAAGAGTTTTGCATTGGACCTACATCCATTTGGTAATTTTTTTCTTTTTTCTTCTTTTTAAAAATTTTCCTTAAAGGTCATGAAATCTCCCATTTATTTAATGAAAAATATATCCTGTGCTTTGTGTCTCCATGATGTAGTAGACATCTGTTTGTCTGCCTTGAAACTCTTTTATTCTCCCCTGAGAGGAGCAGTTCTCATATTTAAAATATCCCTGTTCCCACTCCAATTTGGTCAGCATTGATTAATCAAAACTGCCATAATTATATTATTCCATTGCCTTGGTTATGGGTGATTGGTCTGGCAATGGACACATAAACCAAGCTGGATCAATGAGAACACTCCTCTGGGAGTTTGTAAATTCAACTCGATGCCCTCTACCACATGGAAAAAAACAGGCTGGAATAAGAGAGAATCAAGTCAACCTGTACAAGAGATGAGAATGAAAGATTAAGAGACCTCTCAGGGTTTTATAGTCACGAGTCCAGACTGTGGAGTCTCTCGGACTGCCCACACTGAAGTTCACATAGCTCGAAAGGACCAAAATAACACTGGAACTCAGATCAGCTCATTTCTAGTCTGAGAGTGTGGGTAATTTTTATTTTCATGTTTTTAAGTTGGAAAATGTTGTTTGGTATTTTCATTTAATAGAAATAGATGCCAGAGGTAGAAAAACTAGAGTCTTTGAATTAAAGTTCCTACCCTCCAAAAACAGACTTTCCTGGTAGCTCAGCTGGTAAAGAATCCACCTGCAATGCAAGAGACCCTGGTTCGATTCCTGTGTTGGGAAGATCCGCTGGAGAAGGGATAGGCTACCCATTCCAGTATTCTTGGGCTTCCCTGGTAGTTCAGCTGCTAAAGAATCCACCTGCAATGTGGGAGATTTGGGTTCAATTCCTGGGTTGGAAAGATCCCCTGGACAAGGGAAAGGCTACCTACTCCAGTATTCTGGCCTGCAGAATTCATGGACTGTATGGTCCGTGGAATCACAAAGGGTTGGACACGACTGAGCGACTTTCACTCACTCACCCTCCAAAATAGTAATTCTCTTAATGGGACTAAGGAACCCTGACTTTAGAGCAATTCCTTAGATCTTTATGCTTCTTCAGTTTCTTATTTGTAAAATGAAGGCTTCCGTCCCAGTGCAAGGAGCCAGGACCCTCAAAGATGAACCTTTGAAAGGTCTAGATGCAGTACTTATAGCTGTGTCTCTTAGGGCCTCACACAGCCAAGGCAGCTGGAGGAAGACAGCCAGTAGCCAGATTTGAGCAGAGGACATGATTTCAATTAGCAGACAAACTGCTGTCCATTTAACAGTCTCTGTCCTCACTTCCTGTTTAGAGTTAAATCTCATTGAGAGGGGGCCACGTGGCTTCCCCATCCACATCTCACCGGGGTTCTGCCACCACCATCTACAGTGGCATAAAAGAGGGCTTGGATATACACAAGGCAATTCTTTTTCATCAGTATATGTCCTAGAGCTAGGTGCTTTAGACCAAGTACAGGACAATTAGTCCTCCAGAAGGACATGCATATGCTCTTGTGTGTATGTGTCCACTGCCCACCCCCGGGACTTATATAGGTATATGTGAGACAAAAAATAACACCCTTTCCTTCCTCTGAGGCCATACCTATTTCTTCAGGCAGCTGTGTCCTGCTGGTTAAGGATGTGGGACCTGGGTGAGACTACCTGAGTTGGAATTCTGGCATTCTCTCTTCACTGAGGAATGAATTTGGCAAGTAAATCTGTCTTTGCCTCAGTTTCTAAGTGAAGCACATTGGACAGTTATGATTAGCAGACTAAGAAGCTCACATGCATCATGCAGGCACTGGGGCACTGTGGTAGGGGTAGGGGTAGAGCTGCCCAGGTGGCGCTAGTGGTAAAGAACCTGCCTGCCAGTGCAGGAGACATAAGAGACACAGGTTCGATCCCTGGGTCAGGAAGATCCCCTGGAGGAGGGCATGGCAACCCACTCCAGTGTTCTTGCCTGGAGAATCCCTTTGACAGAGGAGCCTGGCAGGCTATATAGTCCATAGGTTCGTACAGAGTCTTGGACACGACTGACGTGACTTAGCAGCACAGAGATGTGCTTTAGGGAGATTAGTGTGGTGTTCGTGTATAAAAGGGATTAGCGGTGGAGATATGAGGAAAAGGGTAGATATGGCCGTTGTGGGAAAATATAGGTGTGAACAGAAAAAAATATATTCCACACACTGAATTTGCATTGCCAAGATGTCCAAGGAGAACTGTAAGGAAGCAGCTTGAAATGTGGAAGATGGAGTTATGAAAGGTTTCAAGAGATTTGGAAGAAAAGGGTATATAGATTTGGTGGATAAATCATGGGACAAGATAAACTTAGTAAGGAAGTAAGTCTTTCAGTTGTCTTGTGCTGACTATTCTTGGAGCTAAACCAGGAAAACTGATAAAACATACAATTCTCATCGTGTAAGACAGAGGGTCAACAGATAAGGAATCAGTTCTGTGGATATCTTAACAAGGGAATTCACAATGGGTACTGAATGGATTGCCCGTTTGATTAATTTCTTACAATGCAAATATAAAAGCATTAAATGCAAGTTGATTATGCAAAGGGAAATGCAGCCCAAAATAGATGTTAGGATTCAAACACTGGGTTTTTTGTTAGTGCTGTACATTTGGTTGTGATGTCCTGGACAGAAAGCAACTTCTAAATAACTTTAGAAAGAGAGGGGACTAGTACATGCTACAATATGGAGGAACTGCAAAATATGCTAAATGAAAAGGCTAGACTCGAAGGACCATGTACTGGTGCAGATGGGCATGTGGAATCTGCATATCCTTATGGGAGGATAGAAATTTTTTAAAAATTTTATTAAAATATTTTTTCTTCCAATTTTATTGAGATATAACTGCCATGCTGTGCTTAGTCGCTCAGTCATGTCTAACTCTTTGCGACCCCATGGACTATAGCCCGCCAAGTTCCTCTCTCCATGGGGATTCTCCAGGCAAGAACACTGGAGTGGGTTGCCATGCCCCCTCCAGGGATATTTCCAACCCAAGGATCAAACCCAGGTCTCCCGCATTGCAGGTGGATTCTTTACCAACTGAGCCACTAGCGAAGCCCAACTGACATGCAACACTATGTAAGTTTAAGGTGTACAACATAATGATTTGACTTACGCCATGAAATGATTATCCCAATAAGTTTAGTGAATATCCATCATCTTATATAGAAATGTTTTAAAATTAGACTGTGATAATGGTTGCATCATTCTGTGCATTGCTTGAAAATGATGAATTTTTTTTTTAAAGGATAGAGGAATAGGTGTGCGAATGAATATACATAAACTTTTTGGCATTGTTTTAGCAGCTCTCAAATAAGCAGTGAGAGCTTATTTTGCACTGTGGAATGTCCCAGGCACTCGCTCAGCTAGGAAGTGTTTATTAAGTACCAACTCAGAAACAAAGTCAAGTAAAATATGGAATACAGAGTGATTCACCATGGTGCAAGAGGGAGACATTCCCAGTGGTGTTTTAGAATATATAATAGAATTGATTATATGCCTTCTTATTTGAAGTGTTAGAATTCCACTCTGATTTCTCATTAACTATTACATAAGCTTAAAGCCAAGAAGCATTTCTGAAACATTGAACAATAGAATTGAGCTCTTTGGATCAGTGGATTTCAAGTAAATATCAGCACTTACATCTATAGTTATGTGGAAATTGAATTGAACTTCAGTTAACTTACTAATATACCTATGAAGTGTATTACTTAATATATTAATATACCTTTGAAGATCTCTATTCTAGAAGCTGCTTGAATTGCATCCAAAATATTATGGCTAAACAGATTATCATGATTAAGTAATTTTAAATTTATTTACTTAGACTAAATAATATTTCAAATATAAGCTCTAGTGTAATGCTTGAATTTTCTCCCTTACTTCCATATCCTGCCAAGAATAGGAAGACAGTTGGTGGTAAGTGCCCCACCATTTTTATTCATTCACCAAATTTACTTGATGATACTGCTCAGGTGTCAGGCATCACTCTAGGTGCTAGAGATTGAGTGATACAGAAGACAGAGGGTTGTTGCTTTCCTGAAACCAGCAATCTAACAATCTAAATAAAAAATCCTGTCCAGTACAATGGAGAAAATCAAAGCTTTATGGGATAGAGTGTTAGAGGTGGTAAAACGGGGGTGAGTGTTTTAGCTCAGGTGATCTTTCTTTGAGAACTAGATGTTTGGGCTGACTCTGAAAGAAAAGACAGAGCCACCATGAATAATCTGCGTAGGAGTCAGGGCATAAAACCTAGTTAGAAATGTATTTATTCATCTCCATACAGCACTTGCATTGACATCTTCTGAATAAGCTGTTTCCTTTGCCTTCATTTGTAAAGTCAGTTGTTTAGAATTGTGGATGCATTTTCCCCTGGATTTCAAGCCAGGCCTGACCATAAAGGCTTTTGCAGTATTTCACTAACAGGTAAAATATAGCTATGGCCAAATGAGGCTTAGTTACTGGAGAAAACCTTAATTTTGCTGAAAAAAGTAGGGCTGCAGTTGCCTTTCCGATATATATATATTGGAGTCTTCTATTAGAAGATCAAGTTAGGGGATCCTTTGGGTGGCAGTGGGATTTTGGAGAAATGAGAACATGGTTTACTTACCTTTAGATTAGTGTCAGCTGCTCTCAACATATGTATATAGAGCACATTTCTTAAGCTAAAAGTGTACTTACCATATAATCAGAGGATACTAAAATATATGCTTGTTTTTCAGTTTCTTGCTTTTTTTTTTCTGCAAGACAAAACTATATCCCACTTCTCTCTAATCTTTGAAAATCACCACAGTATAGAGACTCTTAATGGCTTGTACAGTTTATAGAAAAGATTATATGTCAAAGAAATTTTTTTCTGGAGAGTGAGCAGTCATACAGGTTCTTTGGGCTATAGCCCATAGCATTGCCAGTCTCTGTACTTTATGGAGAATTGCACCCTTTACATTTCTGTTATTTATTATTTTACTAGCAATAGATAACCAGGGAATTTTATATTGCTTGTTGGAATATTATTTTTTAGAGCAGCAACTATTTCTTATAATTGGAAATAAATTCAATATAAACTTTTAAAAATCTTTGTTTCCTGGTGATCGTCTGAATTGCTTTTCTGGAGATGTGTCTATCCAACAAACTTAGAAAATTACGCCTGATTTCAGTATTGTGAAAATAGGTGCTTCTGATTACTGCTGAGCTGGCCTTATGTTTTCATGTTTCTCTTCTGCTGGCCCTAGTATGTGATTCGTGGATTTGCAAGTTTGGAAAATATTTTATTTATGAAGCCCCATTTTCGAGATAAAACTAGGCACATGTCATATGCACTGGTTACATGTAAAATGTAACTGATATAGAATGTGAAGTCAACAGTGGCATCTTGCTGATTCTAAAACTGGGATGTAGGTTAACAAATAGCCACAGTGGAGAGTTTTACAACCAGTTGCAGCTGTGGTTAACACTTGTTTTTATAAACCATGATTGGCAAAAAAACATAACATGTAGAAAAATAATTTCTGCAAGTATTTTGAAGATATGAATAAGAACTTACATTGCTCAGTGACTTTCATCCTTCTTGAATCATGATCATTTTTCAGGGAGCAGCTGTCAAAATTTAGGGTGAGACATATAGGTGCTCGGTTACTGATTATAAATTTCCACTTATGGATTTACAGTGGCCTTTCATTATTGGAATAGAGTTGGGGAATTCCCAGCACTTAAGAACCGTTGTTTATGGCTGGTTTTATCTACCAATATCAAGTTTTCATGATTTACAAGGACAGGCACCTCTTTCATTCTTAAAAATCACCAAATTTTTGTATAATGGCATATTTTGGACCATTTGGAAGATGATCAGGCATAAAAAGAACTCTAGAGCTAAGAGAAATTACTGGGATCTTCTAGTCCAGCCCTCTAATATTACATATGACGAATATCCTTAACAACATAGGATTTTGCTCAGTAATTGTTTTTTAAGGCTTAAAGAGAGGAAACAACACTCTTTAGGAGAGGGGGCACATAGCTAAGAATAGAACTGATGTAAGTATTTAAGTCTCTGAACTTGATGTATTTTTGATCTTCTCTTCCCTCTAAACCTTTCCTGTTGCTTCAAATACTATCTTCGAGTGAATTTCCACTCCACCCCAATCTGAAAGGTTAGATCTGGGACACATACAAACGATGCCTCACTTAGCCTGTCATTTTGTAATTACCTCTGTATCTTTCCTGTGAGCACCAGGCCTTTTATTCCAGCACCTAGGACAGTGCCTGGCTGCCTGGCAGGCAGTGCGGGGCCTTGCTTGAGTATCTGTGGAGACTGATTGCCATGAGCCAGCCGCAGATACTCACTACTTTATAGCCACTTATTTCCATATCTAAAATGATGAGGAAGTTTAGAAAAAATCCTCTTTGGTGGGAAATGATTGCGTTCGCCCTATCCATAATTCCAATACTGCCCTTCTCCTAGTTCTCCATGTAGCATAAAAGAATACAGCTCTGGCAACAGATTTTTAAGAGAATCTGAATACAAAGAAGATAAAAGGGGAAATGAAATGTTTGTACCTTACAGTGTTTTATAGACCTGCTTTCTTTTTTCAACACACATTTGTTACACACTTCTTGAGGCTTGGTCTTCTGAGATTAGTGCAGGCTGGGCTGTGTGCTAAGCACTTTACATGAGTTATCTTTATCTTATTCACTTCTCACGGCTCTGTGAGACAGATAATATCATCCTTATTTTCCATAGAGCGAGACTAAACAAGCTTAATTCTCTGAGCTGTTAGATGTTATTAGCAAATATTCATTAACCATTTACTGTGTGCTGAGAGTGGTGGGTCACATCTCCAACTACTGAGCTGTGTGCTCCCCCCCCATGTTTCTGTTCGGGGATGGTCGTGTGATAGGAGCCTCTACCCTCTTGACAGGTTGATGACCTCCCGGGTTATGTTGGGCATCATTCCAAGTCTCCTAGGCTATAAAGACAGCTGAAACAACTGCTGTTATGCCTCTTTTTGTAGCAAGATAAATTTTCTTCTCAATCCTCTTCGTTCAATTATTTTGAACTCTGTTGTGCTTTTGAACAGGATAATTTGCTGTGTTACACTCTGGTGTAACTTTGTGGTGTATGTCTGTATGTGTGCGTGTGTGTATTCTTTCCCACTGAATCTAAAATTAGGAAACAGTGTATATAATTCACTGCATGTTTAGGATTAGAACTTATGATCACCAAGGTGAGCAAGCAGATCTAATGTAGGGCTGGGTCCTTGACTAAGCCTTGTTCATGATCCCACAAAAACATGGGACTAAAAGCAGAAAGGCTGGGACACATCTGGTCATTTGAATATGGATGTATATGGTGTCTGTGCTACCCAAAATGCAGATTATTAAAAGTTGAACTGTCCAAAAACAAAGCATCTATATGATCAAAAATGTGAATATGAATGTAAAGCTGTCATAAAAACAAAGAGTTCTCTTAGGGGTTGCAAATAAATCCTAGATTTCATGAGAGTTAGAAAATTATATAGGAACTAGTCTTCTTTATTTATTTTGTCTATTACTAAGTCACACATGAATCATATCCCTCCTATATAAAGTGCTCACTTGTCAAGTTAGCTGATGGGAAATATTAATCAAGGAGAGTGAAGTTATTTACTATAAGGTATGAATTTTAAGAGTTGATAATATTCTAATACTTGACAACTGTGATCAAGGAACTCTCAATATCAGGTTATGTCATTTATATTTTCCAGTTTGAGCTTGACTTTATTGAAGTATCTTCCTTAGGGTTTTGTAAATGTCTCAAATATTTAGCTGTTTGTTCTTTTTTTACTTGGAAGTTTTCTGTTTTTTACTTAAATTTTTTTTCCTTTAAATGCAAGTTTCCCAAGTAATAAGAAATTACAATGCTTTAACTTGACAGGGATCTCTTACTTTTAAATATAACAGCAAACCTCAGAAATTACCTATTTACTTAGATTTCTATAATGTCAAAAGCAAAGTATAAATTTTAAAGATAAAAGTTATAGGGAAGTGCATCATTTTTAAGGTGATGAATCTGTTATTTTGAATTCAGACACTGGATAACTTTTAGTAGTATCAGATTTTTCTATTTTTAGATCCTTTTTCTTTTTCAGAAGTCTTGTTAAATTCCTGAAGAATCCACCTGTCAGAATGTTGCTGCATTCTTATTCTTTCATGAAGGGTCCAGTTACCTGTGTAGTCACCAGCCCCCTTGAGTACCTATCTCCCCTGGACCACAGCCTCACACGCCTGCCAGAGCCTCCGAACCACCTGTGGTCTTTACTCCGGTTCCCCGGTTACTGATGTTATTGGAAGAAAAAGACTGTGTAGCCATGGAGGTTGGCTGCATTACAAATTGATGACTTGCAGCCTCAGCTGGCTTTCACCACTAGTCATCAATCTTTGTCTTTATCTCTAGCCACTCTCTTACCCTTTCCTCAAGCAATTATTCTGCTGTTGTACCTCTCTTCTGAAGTCCCAACCTGCTCTTCTCCTCCCGAAACACACTCTCAACCAAAGACATAGACCACTTCGCATTTCTCTTAACTCTTCTCCCACACTTCCCCCCAACCTCCCAATATCTTTTACCAAAAAGAAAAATTCCATATATCCACCTGGGACGTTGTCATCTCCAAAGCACAGAGAAGGTGCTCAGTTAATATTAGACTGATAGATGCCTCCAGGTCCTCTGGCTTCCACATCCGCCACTTCTCTGAAAGTGACCCAGCAAAGATAACTGGTGACCTCCTGAATGCATAGTTGCTATTGTTGTTCACTTGCCCAGTCATGCCTGACTCTTTGCGACCCCATGGACTGCAGCACGCCAAGCCTCCCTGTCCCTCAGCATCTCCCGGAGTTTGCCCAAGTTTATGTTCATTGTATCGGTCAATGTATGTATGTTGCTGCTGCTGCTAAGTCGCATCAGTTGTGTTCGACTCTGTGTGACCCCATAGACGGCAGCCCACCAGGCTCCCCCGTCCCTGGGATTCTCCAGGCAAGAATACTGGAGTGGGTTGCCATTTCCTTCTCCAATGCATGAAAGTGAAATGGAAAAGTGAAGTCGCTCAGTCATGTCCGACTCTTCACAACCCCATGGACTGCAGCCTACCAGGCTCCTCCGTCCATGGGATTTTCCAGGCAAGAGGACTGGAGTGCAGTGCCATTGCCTTCTCTGTCGGTGAACGTATAGTTAGCAGCTTTTAAGACTTCTTAACATTGTTGATCTTTCTGTGGCATTGACAGTTGGTCATCATTATATATTTTGAGTCTTTCCTCTTTTGGCTTCTATGGTTCCATCTTTTTCCTGGTTCTCCTCTTTTCTGATCACCTACTTCTGCTCCCTGTTTTCCTGGCTCTTTTGCTTATAACCTGTTCCTATAGACTCTTCCTGGGCATCTCTGCCTCCCTCTTTTGTGTAGTTGAGATGTCACACATGAGATCCATATTGCCATCTGTCATCTGGCTGCTCCATCAGCTCAGATTTCAGCATTTCCTAAACTGTACTCAGTACCTTATCGTCGACCCATATGTTTGTTCCACCTTCCTTTTGTCTTTTAAGGCATAGTCTTCTAAAATTTTATCCAGAATAAGAAGCTCAAAATCATTCCTCACCTTACCTTTTTTACTGTTTTCAATTGTATTTTATCTACATCAGATTTCCTCTTTGTATTTCCTCTGCACCTGGGCTAGCACATAAATGTTTAATTTTATTTTACTTCATACCAAAATGTAGACAACTAGAATAGTGGATTCCAAGGGACTTATCTGTTTTCAACTTTGATGTGTATGTTAGTATTTAGGTCTGCTGGAAAGATATTTGGCAGTTTATGATGCCTTGAGGCTAAATTTTTTCTGAGGTAATGTTTTCTATATGTCATAGTATTTCAATTCCTGATTTTGACCTTGTTCATTACAAGTAAAGTGGCCAACTTGAGTCTCAAGGACCCATGTAGCTGGAAATATTAGCTTGGAGTCTAGAATTCAATAACCATTGATTGCCTCAGCCCAAAGAGTTTATTGTTGATATCTCTCCCCTAAAATGGAATCAATTATTCTTGCCAGTGCATTTTTATTAACACACTGGCTATTTGGATTGGAATAATGAATCAAAGTGTAGGGGTATATTGAAAATTTGAAAAATAAAGTGTTTTCCAGTGACCTCAAAATGTTGATATAATAAGTCACAGAGCATGTCAGAGGAAGTTTGGTGAAGAAAGGCAATAGAAATAATGAGAACATTTAATTGGTTTTAAGTAGTAGCTCTAAACATTGTTTAAACTTAACATCAAAGAAAATTTTATCTCTTTGTTTATAGGACAGAAACTTTTTTGCTTACAAAAATCATTAGTTAACCAAAATGATTAGAATTTTCAGGTTCCTTGTCATTCTCACTCAGGTTTTTAAAACAGTTACGGTAAGTAGTTTCTCACAGAGAATAAATTTAAAGGAAAGCCTGGGAAGTTTAAATTCAGGAGAGAAGTAATCCACATTGCATCGTTTTGGAAAGAATGATCAAGACCAAGGCATCTCTAGAGTGCAAATTACAAATTTAAGGATATGTTTAAGTTGTTAATAAAGAAATTTCACTTACTAATAAACAACAAATTAATTATGAATCAGTCTAATCTATTTCTAAAGTCTGAATATTGAAGTTTTGATAGTAAGCACTGCAGTAATTATATTTTTATTTTAGAATTTTGTAATACTTTTATGTACATTTTACTTTGTGACCCTTCTAGCAATTTTATGAGTTGATAAATTAGCTGGAAAATTAAGTGGCTGTCTCGTGTCACACAGTTAATGAGTAATGGCACTCCTCTTGATTCTTCTGTACTTTTCTCCTTTTCTGAATGAACTCTGAGCTCTATTGAAACAGGCTCCCCTGTCTTATTTATATGAATGTGCCTGCAACATAACAGATACACAAAGTTTATTTGTTGAACAGATTACGCCAGAATGAAATTTCAACTGTCAGTCTCTTGAAGACTCTTACTGCTCAAATACGGTGTTTTATCTACCTAATAGAATTATGCCACGCACTTAAAACCACTGAAACTGCATTTTTAAGGTCCTCTAAATAAAGTACTTTTTATAAATTGAGAGTTGTCATGGGAAACATAAAGAGGCGAAGGATGAGTATTTTATTTTTAATCTATTTGGGGTGAATTGCATTCTATTACTTATCTATGGCTGCATGACAGATTATCCCCAAACATAGCAGCTTAAAACAACAAACACTTATTTTATTGTAATTCCTGTAGGTTGGAAATCTTGTGTAACTTAGCTGCGTCCTCGGGCTCTCTGTGTCTCATGGAGCTGTAATCGAGGCATAGACTGGCCTGGGCGAGGATCCTCTTCCAAGCTCATTCTGTGGCTGTAGTCTCAGCGCCCTGCTGGCTGTTGATTGGAGACATCAGTTTTTTCCCAAGTGGGCCATCTATTAGGTAGCTTATGGCAGCTGCTTTCCCTTAGAGCAAGTGAGCCGAGAGAGAGCATGAAAAGGCATGCTGGACAAAAGCTACAGTCTCTGTAACTTAATCTTGGAACTGACAACCCATCACTCTGCCTTCTGTTCATTAGAAGAGAGTCACAAGGTCAGCCCACACTGAAGAGGATGGGATTGCACCAGATTCTGAATAGTGAGAGTATGAATTATTGGAGCATCTTAAGGCTGTGTAGTCCATTCGTATGAAATACTCTTGTTCACATAGACTAAATCATAAGATGTAAAATTCCGGTAGAGTGACCTTCACCTTGTTCACACATTTTAAGGAAAAAGTTAAGAAACCCATCTCAAACTGGCTTTAGACCCACACCTCTAAAATCAGTCTGTTTACTTAATAAAATAGTCACAAGCTTGCCCTGACTTCGGGTCCAGCAGGATTCTGTTGTCCCAGCACTCAACTCTGCTTTCTTAAATAGTCCTGAAGGGACTACATTGACCTGTCTTGTGCTGCATGCTTATCCCTGTAGCTGTCAGGAATGGAACTCCCCAACCGACCAGTCCTGAGTTATCTACCACCCCGGGAACCTGAGGAAGAATGACAGGCGCAGAAGTCCAACTTGTATGCAGCGAAAGTTGGGCAAAGAAAAACTGAGGTGCTCTGCCTATGAGAAGCACTGTGGCTCACGGGCAAGCAAACCACCATTTGCAGCTCATCCATCCCCATTATGCCCATGCTATTCTCATTTATGCAATTTACTATGCTTGAAGAGGGCATGAGAATGTACAGGATGGCACATCTCACTTTGCTGTCAGGAATAAGAAATCCGCTCTTGAACAAAAGAGTTCATGCTCAATAATTGTGGAAAACTAACAACAAAAGGCAATCCATAGTTTCTGCAGTGTGTGTCTTCTGGAATCAAAATGTTTCTTGAACTTCTTTGTGTCACCTTTAATCATTAACAGAGCACCTCCCTGGGACGGAATCCAGTCCTTCTGTCTGGAGTTTAGCATGCACGTAAAGCCTTATTAATATGCTGACCCACAGAAAACACAGGTGTGTGTGTGCCCAGATATTAATTGGGGTCAGCTAGGGCCATCGGGGGGTCAAATACTAGGTATCCAAGGTCGCTGGCGTGTAAAATTAAACCTAATTAGCTGTAGCCATGGTTTATAACAGCTTGTTGTTTTGTTTGGGTTTTCCTTCCCCTCCTACTTTCTTTCACCTATCTAAAAATCAGAACTGAGGTGTCAGCTGTGCTTTCTCAGAAAGAAAGTGGAATTTATTAGACTGCCATTGTGATTCGGTTAAACTGGGTGTAAATTTGATAGCAAAACCAGTGCTCTTATTCGGACCTTGGAAGCCTGTGGATCCATTTAGATGGGACCTTGCTTGGCATAAGCTGTGGGCTCCTCCTCCTCCTAGTCTTGTGAGGACCCCTGGGAGTCAGCATGTCCCGGAGAGCCAGCCAACGAAGGCTCTGACAACTCTGCTTCAAGCAGTGGCACCTCAAAGGCTGGACATTTGGTGGGGAGACTGTCCAGAAACATTCATTCTTGAGTGCTTATCGGGTGAGGCAGTGAGGATGCTGAGAAAAACAGGACATGGCCCTTGTCCACGTGTGATAAGAAATGCAAAACATCTGCACTGGGGTTCATGAGAGAAGAAAGCGGCTTCTTCACTGGTCCTGGGTTACATGGCCGTGACGGTGAACTTGCTTCCCGAAACCACTGTTCGCAGTCCTCCTGCTGTCCCCTGCTTGCTGCTTGGCATGCCTCATGATATTCTTTCCAGGTCTGCCCCCAACAAAGGACTTATGGCCTCTGTGTGTCTCAGGCATTTGTTTCCTGTGCCACTTCTAAAGTCCTCTGCCCTCTGTTTATCTACCAGTACTGACTTTCTCCACACCACTCCAGCCAACCATTCCCAAATCCCCAGTCCCTTCCCCTTCTCCCTGACACTCATCCCAGCCGAACAGTTATCATCTCAGCACCACAGTGTACCGTCCTTTGCTAGATCAAATTGCTTTCTTTTTAAAACTCCCAACGTATATGATTGTCTGGTAACCCACGGGATTGTGAATGAGCTTCATGTTATGCTTTTTTAAAAAATATTTTTTAGACTTTAAATGTCAGGATTAAAAAATATATATATATTTATTTGGCTGCCTCTGGTCTTTGCTGTGTCCCATGGGATCTTTCATTGTAGCGTGCGGGCTTCATTGCCCCGAAGCATGTGGGATCTTAACTTCCCCAGCCAGGGACTGAACCCACGTTCCCAGCTTGGCAGGGTGGATTCTTAACCAGTGGACCACCAGGGAAGGCCTTTTGCTTTTGTCTTTGTTTGTTTTGCTTATTAAAGTCACTAAATCTTCAGCTGATTGGACTTGAGGCAAAGTAGGAGAGAGTGTTTAGACTGTATTGCTTTCACTAGATTTGGAGACATGCCAAATAACCTCAGATATGCAGATGACACCACCCTTATGGTAGAAAGCGAAGAGGAACTAAAGAGCCTCTTGATGAAGGTGAAAGAGAAGAGTGAAAAAGCTGGCTTAAAGCTCAACATTCAAAAAACTAAGATCATGGCATCTGGTCCCCTCACTTCATGGCAAGTAGATGGGTAAACAATGGAAACAGTGAGAGACTTTATTTTCTTGGGCTCCAGAATCACTGTGGATGGTGACTGCAGCCCTGAAATTAAAAGACTTTTCTCCTTGGAAGAAAAGCAATGACAAACCTGCTGCTGCTGCTACTAAGTCGCTTCAGTCGTGTCTGACTCTATGCAACCCCATAGACGGCAGCCCACCAGGCTCCCCCATCCCTGGGATTCTCCAGGCAAGAACACTGGAGTGGGTTGCCATTTCCTTCTCCAATGCATGAAAGTGAAAAGGGAAAGTGAAGTTGCTCAGTCATGTCCGACTCTTAGCGACCCCACGGACCACAGCCTACCAGGCCCCTCTGTCCATGGGATTTTCCAGGCAAGAGTACTGGAGTGGGTTGCCATTGCCTTCTCCATGACAAACCTAGACAACATATTAAAAATCAGAGACATCACTTTGCCTGCAAAAGTCCGTATAGCCAAAACTATGGTTTTTCCAACAGTCTTATACGGATGTGAGAGCAGGACAATAAAAAAGGCTGAGTGCTGAAGAATTGATGTTTTCAAATTGTGGTGCTGGAGAAGACTCTTGAGATTCCCTTGGTCAGCAAGGAGATCAAACCAGTCAATCCTAAAGGAAATCTACCCTGAATATTCATTAGAAGGACTGATGCTGAAGCTCTGAAGCTCCAATACTTTGGCCATGTGATGTGAAGAGCCGACTTGTTGGAAAAGACCCTGATACTGGGAAGGACTGAAGGCAAGAGGAGAAGGGGACAAAAGATAAGTTGTTTGAATGGCATCACCAACTCAATGGATGTGAGTTTGAGCAGACTCTGGGAGATGGTGAAGGACAGAGAAACCTGGACCTGCGTGCTGCAGACCATGGGGTATCAAAGAGGCGGACACAACTGAACAACAATAGCCATCAGGACACCGTGATACAAGAATCTTCAGCCTCTTCTGGAAGCAGTTCCATCTTCACACCCTGCTTCCTTCAACCAGTACTTAGCTTTTCTCTGCTTTCCTTTTTACCTATCCACCTTCTTTGACAGTTGAGGCCTGTGCTGACTTAGCAGAATGTGAAATATCTTAAGACCACGGGGCTGTGCAGTTGGTTTAAAAATTAGTCCTTGGGTGTGATCAAGAGCGCCAGAATGTGGAAGGGAGGGAAGGCCCTGCTGCACTTGGGCTGGTCAGGTCTCACTAGAAACACTCTGTGGGCTTCAGGGAGATGTGGGCCAATGGAAACAGTGCCGGAGAAGATTGACTAGACACAGGAATGACACATACAGGCAAGCTGGAAGAACTGCAGGTTCTTAAGTCAAGAGGAGACGTTGCAGAAAAACACCACAGAGGAGGTTGGAGGTACAGTAGCGTTGCAAGTGAAACCCCGGCATTTGCTGTATGTGGCCTTTAAAAACAAGGCTAAAGCCAGTGTAGCTTTGAGGAAAGGGTCTTCTTTCAGAAAGCAAAGCAGCATCTTTTCTATGACTACTGTTAGCAGTGCTATGGAGGAAGGTACCCGTAGAGAACCAGGGTGACACCTAGCTTACATATTATGTGCTAACTCCACTTAGTTGGTGGAAGCTGGCTGTAATGGAACATAGAAGAATAATGAACTTGGCTTTGAATGCCAGCTCAGCCCTTTCCACTTGTTTGACTTAGCATCAAACTCTCAGTGTCCACATGTCGAGAAGGGGAATACCTGTCTCACTACGTATATTAGTAGTAGTGGTGGTAGTGTTAGTCACTCAGTTGTGTCTGACTCTTTGCAACCCCATGGACTGTGGCCCGCCAGGCTCCTCTGTCCGTGGGATTCTCCAGGCGAGAATACTGGAGTGGGTTGCCATTCCCTTCTCCAGAGGATCTTCCCGACTCAGGGATCGAACCCGGGTCTCCTGCATTGCAGGCAGATTCTTTAAGTCTGAGCTACAGGGAAGATCACGAGGTATATTGTGAAGCTGTTAAAAGAGATGATGCGTGTAAAGCAGTTAGTGTAGCACCTCACACATGATAAGTAATACATGGTAGTATTGAAAAAGTTTGTGAGGTCAAAAAAGGAAAGATTATGAGAGCATGTTATATGAGAAGGCAAGCCCTGATCAGTGATGTCTGCCATGGGAGTGAAAGAAAGTGCCCCATGTATTTATCATCTTTGGGGTATAGTTAGAATGAAATGATCATTTATACTCAGTCATATTTTATTTTTATGTTACATAGTTATCTACTTACGTCTTAAAAAATAAATGAGAAGGATCATTGACTTAAATTAGGGATCTTCTCCCATGCATATTTCCTGTCTTTCCCTCCGTGTCCATTTGTACATCATAGGTTTGAAATTATGACAGTTATATGGAAGGAAAATACAATTTTTGTTCTTACCATTCTGTTAGCCTTGCTAGTCTTGCCACATGAATGAACTGAAAGGAAATACACTTTGCAATGCATAATGAATGAGCCTGTACTTCTTAAATGTTTTAGATCTACTACACATTGTCTATGCCAAATCAAATGTGTCTTATCTGACTATACTTTCATTTGTATTGAACTCAAAATAGTATATTTTCAGCACTTGAGGATATGAATAGTTAATTAGACTCCACTTGGAGTACCTATCTTAAGCATCCATGGTTACTTAAGAAAACTGTGAAATTGATGTGTTGGCTGTGAATCTTTAACACTGCCTGTTGTATGTTGTCAAGAACGTTGCTAAGGACATAAAGATGTGTCATTGAAAAAGGTGATGCGTGGTCATCTCTTCGGATATTGGATAACTTCTAGAACACCAAACACAGCCACTTCATCTGGAAATGACTATCAAGAGGAAAATGTGAGTGCCTACTGAAGACACCCTTGATCCAGTGGATGTGTCTTCCTCAGATATGAATGAATGAGAAAAGCTAGATTTTAACATGGAAATAAATTACCTACTTACTTGTTGTTATTTTGTTTTTCCCAAGACATAGTGATTAAGGAACAATACACCTATTTACTCATTTACCCTCCAGCTCAGAAATATGGTATTGTATTGTTAATTCGAAGATGCAGTATTGTTCCATGGTTAAATCTAAGATGCTAGGATGAATTTAAATCCTGCCTCTGTTTTATTAATTTTTAACCTTATCAAGATATATGAACTTTTCTAAGCATCTCCAGTTTTCTCCTCTGTAAAAGAAGGAAACCATGGTACTTGTTGTCTCTTGTGGAGATTATGTTAGATCCAAAGGAGTTTGCTACCTGGTAAGCCATAAAGTAATAAGCATTATTAGTAGGAGAAGTAGTTTGTGAGTCAAGAACTCAGGGTCATGAACCCAGCTTTATCACTAACTAGTTGCTCTGTTTAGGGCAAATCCTGTCAATTCTCTGGACCTTAACTGTACAGTTCCCTTAACTGTAAAGCGAAAGAAATTGATTGAGTGCCCTTAAATATTGCTTCCAACTCTAAAGTATATCCTTGTTAGCAGAAGCATTTAAAAACTCTAAAGCAAAAGCTTCCATTATTCCTAAGTGGTAGTTAATTATTTCAGTCTTTACTTAAACATTCCTTTATGTGAGGGGAAGACCTTTTGCTTTTCCCACCTCTATTTCCCTAGGAGTTTCATTGCTTCTAGTTCAAGGAAAAGGTGTTAAGGAGAAAATTAACACCTTGTTATTGCTGCCTGAACTCTAAAGTTTCTTCACTGCTCTCTTGAAGGTGGCTGTCGGTTAATGAGCTTGGAAATTCTGTTTCCGTCCATATTCTTAATATTTCTTTGTCAAACATAAATCTATCCATTTTTGAGTAAGCTTTTTTAAAAAGTTTTTTTTAATGTGGACCATTTTTAAAGTCTTGATTTAATGTCTCACAGTATTATTTCTGTTTTATGTTGGGATTTTGGTGGATCTTAGCTCCCTGACCAGGGATTGAGCCCATCCACCTAGCATTGAAAGGTGAAGTTTTAACCACTGGATTGCCAGGGAAGTCCCCTGGGTAAGCTTTTAATTGAAGTCTGCATTCATGTAGAAAAGTACACAAATCATAAACTTTCAACTTGCGGAATCTTGGCGACGTGAACTGTGATGTGCCTAGTCACTCGGTCGTGTCCGACTCTTTGCGACCCCATGGACTGTAGCCCACCAGGCTCCTCTGTCCATGGGATTCTCCAGGCAAGCATACTGGAGTGGGTTGCCATGCCCTCCTCCAGGGGATCGTCCCAACCCAGGGATTGAACCCAGATCTCCCGCATCAAAGGTGGATTCTTTACCACCTGAGCCATTTGGAGATCACTCGGTGAAGTGAACACATTCATGTCATTAGGACCCAAATCAAGAAACAGAACATTCTTAGCACCTCAGAATCTCCCTCATGCCCCCTTGCATCACCAATTCCTGTCCACAGTTAACTGCTGTCCTGATCTGTGCTATTGTAGATTACTTTTGCATGTTCCTGAAGTTTATGCGAATGAAATCATATAGCAAGTAGTCATTTCTTCGCTCATAGTGTATGCATACATGCAACTTTAATAGATCCTGCCAAAGAGTTTTCGAAAATGGTTCCACAGTTTAGACACTCTCCCCACCCCATGCCTAACCTCAGAAAGGAAGTAAAAGTCAGTCAGTTGTGTCCGACTCTTTGTGACCCCATGGACTATACGGTCCATAGAATTCTTTAGGCCAGAATACTGGAGTGGGTAGCCTTTCCCTTCTTCAGAGGATCTTTCAAACCCAGGGATTGAACCCAGGTCTCCCACATTGCAGGGAGGATTCTTTACCAGCTGAGCTACAAGGGAAGAGAATTCCATTTATCTGTTTTAAAATCATGTTTCTTAAAGCAAGCTACTGTTTTGAATTAGGTTATATGGATTTCTTCCTAACACTTAAACCCTCCACTTCAGGTGATAATATGCTTTGACTTGCCCTGGACAGACCAAGTTTATACCTATTGTCCTTGTATAATTTTTACTGGTGCTCCCTTCACTTTTAAATTGTCTTAGGTTGAGGGGAAGAAAATGTTTTAAAATTAGATTTTAGTAATGACTGCAGCCATGAAATTAAAAGACGCTTGCTCCCTGGAAGAAAAACTATGACCACCTAGACAGTGTATTAAAAAGCAGAGACATCACTTTACCGATGGAGCTCTGTCTAGTCAAAGCTATGGTTTTTCCAGTAGTCATGTATGGATGTGAGAGTTGGACCATAAAAAGGCTGAGCACCAAAGAGTTGATGCTTTCTAACTGTGGTGCTGGAGAAGACTCTTGAGAGTCCTTTGGACAGTACGGAGATCATACCAGTCAATCCTAAAAGAAATCAACCTGAATATTCATTGGAAGGACTGATGCTAAAGCTAAAGCTCCAGTACTTTTGCCACCTGATGTGAAGAGCCTACTCACTGGAAAAGGCCCTGATGTTGGAAAGGATTGAGGGCAGGAAGAAAAGGGGACTACAGAGGATGAGACGGCTGGATGGCATCACTGACTCAGTGGAGATGAATTTGAGAAAGCTCCAGAAGGTAGTCAAAGACAGGGAAGCCTGGCATGCTGCAGTCCATGGGGTCGCAAAGAGTCAGACATGACTTAGCGAGTGAACAACAGCAAATGGTTGCAGAACCCTGTGACTATAATTCTCAAAATCACTGAATTATATGGGCAAATTTTATGGTGTGTGAATTAATATCTCACTAAAGCTAAAGCAATTCGTCTAGTCTGGATGATAAATTAGGGTCATTCTGCTTGACCCTATTTCTACCATTTTCAACAGAAAGATAAAGAAAAAAAGAAACAAAATTTAATGCGTCTGGCTGCTGCTTTTGGAAAAAACAAACCTTCCTGGCATGGTTTTATAAGCGTTTGTTAATGAGATGCCATCCAAAGCAAAGGAAAATTGATTATGCTGCCCTAACCCATTAAGCTACTCTTTTGAAAGGGGAACCCTTCCACTGTCATTGGGTTTATTTTATAAATTTACCAAAAATAAAGAAGACTTTTTAAAAGTAAAAATATTTTTTAAAATATGCCTTAAAGTTTGGCTATGAGATCAAACTTTTAAAACTCTGCTCTGTTACAATTTCTAGGTAACTTACCACCCTAAAACTCAAGAGTGACAATAACCATTTCACCATGCTCTTGGATTCTTCAGGCCAGGAATTCAGATAGAGCACAGACAGGGCGGCCCGGCCACTCTACATTTTCTAAGGCCCAAGCTTGTCATTGGCCAGGGCATCAGCTCAGCTGTCAGCCAGACTATACACGTGACTTTGTTTGGGCTTCCCCACAAAATGGCATCTGGGTTCCAGGAAGGAGCATCCCCAAAGGGCAAGGTAAAAGTGCATGGCATTGTTGTGATCTTGTCTTGAAAGCCAGCTGGAGTCTTTTTTCACCCTACTTTATTGTTTGTTTGTCACAAAATTCTGCCCAGATTCCAGGGAAAGGAACATAGACCTAATCATTTGATGGGAGGGCTGTTAAGGTCACCATGTAATAAGAACATGTAGAGTGGGAGTTTTGTGGGGTGCATCTTTGGAAAACAAGCCTTCTACTTACCTGGATCTTCTCTTTCCTTCACCCCTGTTTCTGTCCTGCTCAGGTTTGATTCCACTCCCAGTAGTTTCTCCTGAGTCTGGGATCCTGTCCTGGATGGGATCCCTGGATGGATCAGATTTAGAAGGGTCATGGGGGCTTGTCTGCATCAGATCAGGCCTTGCCCTCACTGGCTCTTGGGCTGGGCAGTTTCGGCCACTATGAATTGGTCTGCAGCACTCTCTAGTGAACCTGTTGGCTCTTTGGGGGTTCTCCTGTTCTCAGATCACCAGAGGCCTCGCTGCTTCTCCTCCACAGATATTGTGTCTCCTGGTAGTTTGTCCTCACCAGGTTGGAATTTGGAAGTCTGTGAGCTACATAGTCTTCTAGTTTTATAAAAGTGTTGTCATTAGGGGTTTGGGCTTTCCCAGGTGGCGCTAGTGGTAAAGAACTTGCCTGCCAATGCAGGAGACCTAAGAGACATGGGTTCGATCCCTGGGTGGGGAAGATCCCCTGGAGGAGGGCATGTCAGCTCATTCCAGTATTCTTGCCTGGAGAATCCCATGGCTAGAGGAGCCTGGTGGGCTACAGTCCATAGGGTTGCACAGAGTTGGACACAACTGAAGTGACTTAGTACACACGCACGCACATAGTTGCTTTACAATATTGTGTTGGTTTCTGCTGTATAATGAAGTAAATCAACTGTATACTTACATATACACCTCCCTCTGGAGCCTCCCTCCCATGCTCGCCACCATCCTACCCCTCCAGGTCATCACAGAGCACCGAGTTGAACTCCTGCTGGGCTATAAGCAGGTCCCCAGTCACTATCTGTTTTACACATGGTAGTGCATATATGTAAATTCCAGCCTCCCAACTTATGCCCCCACCCCCATCCTGTGTCCACACATCTGTTCTCTATATCTGTATCTCTATTCCTGACCCGAAATACATTCATCTGCACCATTCTTCTGTTGCCTGGTAGCTCAGCTGGTAAAGAATCTGCCTGCAACACAGGAGACCCTGGTCTGACTCCTGGGGTCAGGAAGATACCCTGGAGAAGGGAGAGGGCACCCACTGCAGTGTTCAGGCCTAGAGAATTCAATGGACAAGGAGCCTGGCTGGCCACAGTCCAAAGACTGTGGACACGATTGAGCGAATTTCCCTTTCATACCACCTGCCGCTTATTCTTTGGGCTTCCTTGCTGGCTCAGACAATAAAGAATTTGCCTTCAACGCAGGAGACCAGTTTGCTCCCTGGGTAGGGAAGATCCGATGGAGAAGGAAAAGGCAACCCATGCCAGTATTCTTGCCTGGAGAATCACATGGACAGAGGAGCCTGGTGGGCTACAGTCCATGGGCTCGCAAAGAGTCGGACATGACTGAGTGGCTAACTTTCACGGTAGCATTTTTCTAGGTTCCACGTGTATGTGTTAATATATGATGTATTTTTTTTCTCTTTCTGACTTACTTCACTCTGTATGACAGATTCAAGCGTTGCGACCTGGCTGTCTAGTTACTCTGTTCTTATGTGGGGATATAGGAAGATCCAGAATTGTGCTGCCTCTGCTACCATCATTTTATCAGAATTCACCCAAAGTGGTCCTTTAAAAATGTGAGTCAGATTGTGCCAGCGCTACTTGAAACTCCCCAATAAGATCCCCTTGCAATGAGAATGAAATGCAAATGTCTTACCTTGTACATTTCGGTGTAACAGGACTTTACCTCTCCTCAACTGCCTGTGCTTAGACCACACTGATGAATGTTGAATCCAGATTCCCTGATTCTGTGATAGCTGTCATTATGATCTCTAAGCTGCTTTGTCCTGAGGACCTCAGTTTACTGAATAGCCTTCCCATCTCTAATAGTCTCTGACACTGTTAACCTGTGACATTTGTGGGGAATATGTCCTGGGGCCTTCTAGTTTCCACAAACACACAAATATTATAAAATTTCCTCCTTAAAATGCAGTAAAGTGTAACTAAAAATGTAAATGACCTCTTGATGTTTCTTTTAATACAGAACTAAAATCATTCCTAAAGCCTTTAAAGTAAATCCAGCCACTAACATAAATGCTACACTACATTGCACAAGCTTTTTATTTCAAGAGATGCTTATTATTCTCCTCCATGCCCTCTGATCTGGCAGATAGTGAAGTCCAGCTTAATTTGAAAACCTGCCATATTGACCTGGACTAGAAAAGACAAACTGTCCTTCAGCACCTGAAATTTGGTTATCACTTTTAAAAAAATGTTGAACAAGGCATCTTCAAATATAGCGCTTCATTTCTCTTGAATGGGTGTTCTGGTTTCTCCCTCTGGTCCTCTATGAATTCCTATGTTTTGGGGAGATAGGGTTTCAAAAGGACTCACTCAGCTGACGTGTCCCCTGCCCAAAATTGCTCAGGCATTTATAGAGCACTTCCTCTTGTTTTCAAATCAACTCTTGCTTGGAGGTGAGGCCAGATCAGACCCTGCCCTCGTGTTTGGGGTGAAGGTATATGCTCCTTGTCTGTCCAGCAATTCTCATTTCCCTTTCCTATCATTGCAGTTGTCACTGTTGAGCGATTTGGCGCCTCCTGAATATTATGCAACTATTTGCATATAGAAATATGGCACTAATCCTGTACTGAAAATTCAGCCCTTCATTCCTTCATTCATTTCCTGCTTGTGTTTTTCTGTGTAAGAAGCAAATCTTTATCGTGTCTTTAATTTTCCTTTCCCCGAGGAAATGCAGTCTGCACAACAATGCAGAAACGTGTTAACTGGCCCACTGCTTAATGCTAGGGCTCGTGGTTTCATACAACCCTTACGAACTTTTCCTCTGGATACAAAAATCCCAGCACTATACCAAGTACTTTCTATACACTTATTTCTTAGTTTCTACCATAATCCTGCAGAGCAAGGGATCGTATCCTCAAAGAAAACTAAGGCTCAAAGACTTCCCAGGTGGCTCAGTGATAAAGAATCCGCCTGCCAATGCAGAAGAAAACTAAGGCTCAGGGAAGTTAAGTAGAAGAGCAGAACTGATTTTCTTTACAGGTCTGACTCACTCAAGAGCTTCCCAGGTGGTGCAGTGGCAAAGAACCTGCCTGCCAGTGCAGGAGACACAAGAGACGTGGACTTGATCCCTGGGTTGGAAGATCCCTTGGAGTAGGAAACAACAGCCCACTCCAGGATTCTTGCCTGGAAAATTCCATTGACAGAGAAGCCTGGTGGTCTACAGTCCATGGGGTGGCAAAGAGTCAGACATGACTGAGCATGCACACACGTACAACTAATTAAAAGTATCTTTACCATTCTTGTGTGTGTGTGTGTGTGTGTATGGATATCTATATTATTTGTTTTTGGAGAGAGAGCAGTACTGTTCCATAGAAATATAATATGATCCACAAATGCAAGTCAGATACACAATTTTATATTTTATTATAGCCATGTTTTTAAAAGGCTTCCCTTGTGGCTCAGCTGGTAAAGAATCCACCTGCAGTGTGGCAGACCTGGGTTCAATCCCTGGGTTGGGAAGATCTTCTGAAGAAGGGAAAGGCTATCCACTCCAGTATTCTGGCCTGGAAAATTCCATGGACTGTGTAGTCCATGGGGTCACAAAGAGTCGGACACAACTGAGTGACTTTCATTTTCAGTTTTCACTTTCATAGCCATATTTTTAAACATCAGAAGAAACAGGTGAAGTTAAATTTAATGATATATCTTATTAAACCAATGTATCCATATTAGTATCATTTCAACATTCAGTCAATATAAAAATTGTTAATGAGCTATGTTGCATTCTGTTTTTTTTTTTTTTTTTTTTTTGTGCAGTTCTTCAAACTTTGGCCTGTGTTTTACACTTCGAGTATGTTTCAACGTGGACTAGCCGTGCTTTCAGTGCTCCTTAGCTCTGAATGGTCTGTGGCTGTCATGATGTATTGCACAGAGACAGGAAGGAAGGATGAAAGCAACATATTAAAGGTTGTGAGGTCCATGGACTGTATAGTTCATGGGATTGCAAAGAGTCGAATACAACTGAGTGACTTTCATACATATATACACTTTTATATTTTGCTGTTTTTTTTTCACTTAACACCGTAATTTGGAGGTTATTCCTTAATAGTATAAGTGTGTGCATATGTTTATGTATGTGTGCCAGTATGCTTGTGGGTGTCTGTGTGTGTTCATTTAAATTCAACAAATATTTATTGATTAGCTACTGTGCGCAACATGTACAAGGCACTTGGGTTCTGTCAGTGAACAAAACTGATAAACACCTCTGCCTTTGTATGTTATGTTTTAGAAGAAAGAGATATACAATAAACACTTAATTTAGTGAACTCTTTAGTATGTTATAATAGAAAGTAATAAATACAGAAATCAAATTGTCAACATCCATTGGATCATCGAGAAAGCAAGAGAGTTCCAGAAAAACATTGATTTCTGCTTTGTTGACTATGTCAAAGCCTTTGACTTTGTGGACCACAGCAAACTCTGGAAAATTCATGAAGAGACGGGAATACCAGACCACCTTACCAGCTTCTTGAGACATCTGTATGCCGGTCAGGTAGCAACAGTTAGAACTGGACATGGAGTAACAGACTGGTTTCAAATCGAGAAAGGAGTAAGTCAAGGCTGTACATTGTCACCCTGCTTATTTAACTTATATGCAGAGTACATCATGAGAAACTCTGGGCTGGATGAAGCACAAGCTGGAATCAAGATTGCGGGGAGAAATATCAATAAACTCAGATATGCAGATGACACCAGCCTTATGGCAGAAAGTGAAGAAGAACTAAAGAGCCTCTTGATGAAAGTGAAAGAGGAGAGTGAAAAAACTAGCTTAAAACCCAGCATTCAGAAAACTAAGATCATGGCATCCGGTCCCATTAATTCATGACAAATAGATGGGGAGACAGTGGAAACAGTGACAGACTTTATTTTTCTGGGCTCCAAAATCACTGCAGATGGTGATTGCAGCCATGAAATTAAAAGATGCTTACTCCTTGGAAGGAAAGTTATGACCAACCTAGACAGCATATTAAAAAGCAGAGACATTACTTTGCCAATAAAGGTCTGTCTAGTCAAAGCTATGGTTTTTCCAGTAGTCATGTATGGATATGAGAGTTGGACTATAAAGAAAGTTGAGTGCCAAAGAACTGATGCTTTTGAACTGTGTTGTTGTAGAAGACTCTTGAGAGTCCCTTGGACTGCAAGGAGATCCAGCCAGTCCATCATAAAGAAAATCAGTCCTGAATATTCATTGGAAGGACTGATGCTGAAGCTGAAACTCCAATACTTTGGCTACCTGATGTGAAGAGTTGACTTGTTAGAAAAGACCCTGATGCTGGGAAAGGTTGAAGGCAGGAGGAGAAGTGGATGACAGAGGATGAAATGGTTGGATGGCATCACCAACTCAATGGACGTGAGTTTGAGTAAACTCTGGGAGTTGGTGATGGACAGGGAGGCCTGGTGTGCTGCAGTCCATGAGGTCACAGAGTCAGACACGACTGAGCGACTGGACTGAATAAATACTATGGGAAAAAAGGAAAAGGAAAAGTTGTGGGAGCAGGAATTTCCATTTCAAATGGGGTGCTAAGGAGAACCTCATTGAGAAGGTGAGATTTGCTCAGTGTCTTGAAGGAAGTGGGGAGTAACCTGTGGGTAAATCTAGGGGGATAGTGTTCCAAGAAGAGGGTGGACAGTGCAAAGACATAGAATAGGAGAGTTCCTGGCATGTTTTTTATTTTTAATTTTTTTCAGTGAAGTATGGTTTAATTACCATGTTGTGTTAGTTTCAATGTACAGCAAAGTGATTCAGTTATGTATATAGATATTATATATATATATTCTTTTTTTAGATTCTTTTCCAATATGGGTTGAAATATTGAATATAATTCTCTGTGCTATAAAGTAGGACCCTGATGGTTATCTATTTTATACTGTGTGTATATGTCAGTCCTAATTTCCTAATTTATCCGCACACTTTTTTCATTTGATATCTGTAAGTTTGTTCTCTAAGTTTGTGTGTCTGTTTCTGTTTTGGAAATAAATTCGTGTGCATCATTTTTTTTTTTAAGATTCCCCGTGTAAGTGTTATCATTTGACATCTGTCTTTGACTCACTTCACTTAGTATGATAGTCTCCAGGTCCATCATTGCTGCTGCAAATGGCATTACTTCATTCGCTTTATGGCTGCATGGTATTCCAGTGTACACATGTACCGCATCCCCTTTCGCCATTCATCTGTTGATGGACATTTAGGTTACGTCCACGTCTTAGCTGCTGTAAATAATGCTGCAGTGAACACTGGGGTTCATGTGCCTTTTCCTGAGGAGTGATGAGGTCAGTGGAGTGGAGTGAAGTGATTACTGAGGGCAGTGGGTCTTGTTTGCTTGGCAGGCTCCCATAACCCCTAGAAATCTTAATTTGAGAGTAAGGAAGTTCACCAGGTTCTTACTGACAGCCACAAAGCAGCCCAACGTTTGGAGGTACCATATACCAGTCTCCTGTTGAGAGTCGGGACACGTGGGTTGTTTCTGATCTGTTTGATATTCTAAACAGTGACATAGCATATCTCTTTGACTCTATATGTTTTTGCTCACACGTGAACTTTCATGTAGAGTAAATTTCTAGTACTGAAATATCTTGCTGCTGCTGCTAAGTCGCTTCAGTCGTGTCCGACTCTATGTGCAGCCCCATAGACGGCAGCTCACCAGGCTCCCCTGTCCCTGGGATTCTCCAGGCAAGAACACTGGAGTGGGTTGCCATTTCCTTCTCCAATGCATGAAAGTGAAAAGGGAAAGTGAAGTCGCCCAGTCATATCCAACTCTTAGCGACCGCATGGACTGCAGCCCACCAGGCTCCTCTGTCCATGGGATTTTCCAGGCAAGAGGACTGGAGTGGGGTGCCATTGCCTTCTCCAATAAATTGCTGAAAAGGTGCTTATTTTTAACTTTCCTAGATATTGCTAATTTGCTGTCTGAAGAGCTTGTACAAATTTTTATTGCCATCCACAGTGTAGGGGAGTGCTGTTTTCTTATTACCATTATATCCATTAGTCAGCAATTTTATTTTTGCCAATTCTGTGAGTAAAAGTGTTCCCTTACTGGCATGATTTGAGGATGACTCCTCCTCCACTCTAAATCATATAATAATGTGGATTATATTCTTCTCCTCTTCCATTTCTCATGGCTCCCAACTACTTTGCACTTACATCTCTTCATAGCATTTATTGCTTCGTATTTTAATTGATTATGTCCCTACATCCTATCTCTTTATTATAAGCTTCTCAAGAGTCAGGCTAACGTCTTATTGTTTTACACCCTCCCCCCATGCCTAGAACTTTACTTAATTCACAAGGAGCAGTTATTATATCTTGGTTGATTAATAAGTGAATGATATAATTCTGTTTGAATTATGCTATATAACTTACACTTATGTTATGAATTTGATAATTAAAATGATAGCAGTAGCTGTCACTGAAACATTTTGGTTTATTGGATTGCGTGTTTCTGACTGCTAGCTGAGAAAAATTATGTATTCCATCTGAGTGTTCAGGATGGAAATTGTCAACGGGCTATCTGATTTCTAATCCCCAAAGTAAGCATTTCTTTAAATACACAAAAAACCTGAGTGGGACTGAATTGGATCCTTATGTAAGTAACAGTATATACAGTTCAAGCAGATTTCTGTAGTTTCGTCTGCTTCTATCTGGTTTGTTGTCTTGAAACTGAGCAGCATTTTCTGGTTTGTAGCCTTGGGCATCTAGCTGCTGAGGTCATGAGGCCACTGGCTATACTGTCACTTAGCTTTGAGAATCTTAAAAATGTGATTTGAAAATGGATTTGGGCAGAGGATTGTGTGGGCTGAGGGAGATGAGCCATGTTTGCTGGGTTGGGTTTCCCTGTATACTTGGGTCCCTGGAGAGAGTAACGAATGTTCTATTTTGGAAATGCTGTACTGAATCTCTCTCCTCCACGCACAGAATCATGCGAAGGGTTCTGAGAAGCCACACGGTAAAGAAAACTGTTTATCCCAGTGTTTCTCAAATTGATTTGACAACTGGAAATGATCTTTTTCCTAGTAACACCTCTCAGGATGTCAGTATTCCACAGAATAGAGTTGGAGAAAAACCACAAGAAATCGTTTGGGTTTTTTTTCCCCCATTTTTATTGTTGTTGTTCAGTCACTAAGTCATGTCCGACTCCTTGTGACCTCATGGACTGCAACACACCAGACTTCCCTGTCCTCCACTATCTCCCAGAATTTGCTCACATTTTGTACCGATAGAAATAATTGTAGAAATTTATAAGTATTTATCACTAAATATACCTATGTTCAGTTGAGAGCATATATTCATCAAGTGAAGAGTAGCTATCTAGTATGGACTTGTTTGTAGTGTTTGACAACAGAAATAGGCATAGAGGAATTGAACATTAATTTAGCAATCTATTTTATAAATAGACTACATCCTAAGACTAATCAGAAACATTAAAGTTAACCTGAGAGTTGTTTAGGAACAGGTATAAGCCTGCAAATGGGTAATGAAGAAAGTGATAATTTTAAAAAATAAACCTAGATATTAATTTCTCCTAAGAATAAAAGATCTTCAGATACCTGAAATGATGTCAGAGGAATGCTAACTTCTGCTTGTATTGTCAAAGAGGTCAACTGATGACCAGTTATGCTTGTATTTTAAATTATGGAGATTTAACAGACTGCAAAGAGATCAAACCAGTCAATCCCAAAGGAAATCAGCCCTGAATGTTCATTGGAAGGACTGATGCTGAAGCTGAAGCTCCAATACTCTGGCCCCCTGATGCGAAGAGCTGATTCATTGGAAAAGACCCCGATGCTGGGAAAGATTGAAGGTGGGAGGAGAAGGGGACGACAGAGGATGAGATGGTTGGATGGTATCACCGACTCAATGGACTTGAGTTTGAGCAAGCTCCGGGAGTTGGTGATGGACAGGGAAGCCTGGTGTGCTGCGGTCCATGGGATCGCAAAGAGTCGGATATGACTGAATGACTGAGCTGAACTGAACAGACTGGGAACTTTAATTTGTGTAAGGACATTCTTCAATGGGCCTCCTTGTGTTACAGCTCGTGTTTTTCAGGCTCTCTAATGCACTCAGCTTGCTTCTGCATCTTCTCGTTTCTCTGTCTCCTCTCTGTGCTCCTTAAAAACATTCGCTAGACTGGCAATTAGGAACTGAGCACAGATGCAGCCTTTAATTTAATTTCACATTCCATCATTTGAAACATGACCGAGTGCGTGCTGCTTCTGGCCTTCTGAGTGCTGGGAAATCAATATGTTAATTTACTTCCATCTTTTCAAATCATTTTTGAGAGAGAGCAAGCGCCTCTTGTGAAATGAGAGGCTCACCCCCAGGAAGGGTGGCTGTGTGTCTGAGACATAGCCCCAAGTACTTGCATTCTCCCACCCTACCCTGCTTTGTGAATCATTTGTGTTTCATAGTGTATTTGTAAATTGACTGTTTGGGACTTTTTTTCCTCCTACTGGAAAATGTTGCTCATGCTTATTATGAATCTAGACCAGTCCTTAAAAACCCATTAAATCCTAGTGTGTCTAAATCATGTGAAAAACACTTCATGGAAGCTGCATTGGTATAAGTGGATCTCCAGTTGAAGAGCAGGAACAGTCCTACTCTCTTCTGAAGGATTCACAGACCATCAGGGCAGGTTTTGGTTCCATTTCCTTTTAGCATCCAAGTCTTATTGGTGACTTGTATGCAGCTCATTGTAAGATGAAACTGCCAAGGTTTTGCCTACATCAAATGCTCCAAGGTTAAAGCTGTACCATCCCTCACTTTCTTATACCTGTGCAGTTAAAATATTTTATATTAATGAAAAATATGTCCTTGTTACATTCCATCTGGTTTTGCTCAGGCAAGTGGAGTGCTTTGTGAATCTTCACTTTATCACCATTCTACACATTCGCTTTAACTCAGTGGTGTCACTTTCACGTTGGGTTAGTTTTATTTCTGTACCTTTATACAAACTGTGGATAGAAATGTGGGCTGTGGAAGCTTCAAGAGCTTCAGTTTTCAGAGCATTTTCACAAGAAAATATAGTTCAGTTGAACATCCCTTAAACTGTGAGGATGGAGCTAATGATCATATTGATCTTCGTCTTTATGGGTGGCAAAGTAGAGGCAAGAAGGTTATGAATCATTGATGACTCTGAACCATACTCTAAGCATTTAGTTATCTCGCTGATAACTCAGACATACTGTTGTCTAGTTTTTGAATATATATATATTTTAAACTCCTATTTTCGAGCACCATTTAAGTTTACCATGACTGCAGAGTTAACCACAGTAGTTCTTGGATTCAGGAACTACTGTGGTTAATCTCTGCAGAGCTGTGGAAAACTTGAACATACTATGAATGCAAAAAAGGTGTTCAACACTAATTTTTTATTTTGATACTTTTTAAACATTGTACAAAAGCAAGAACAGTGGCAAACAATGAGTTGGTCCCTTTCTTTGTTCTTTCCAAGACCAGACCTTTTATTAATATAATCAACCTGAGGTTTCCAAGGTACCGGAAACCTGAAGGTATATGAAGGCCTCAGTAATTATTAACTTGTCATTTCTAGGCTCTCTCTTTTCATGATTTCATTTTGTATCTGCCACCACCAACAGAATTGCAAGAATTCCTTCTCCCCTTAAATCTCCTCCACATACCAACTCTCCAGTTTGTTTTGGAGGTCATTTGTTCACTTGGTCTGGGAAGTTCTGTTTTCCCAGCAGCCATGTGATTAGAAGCCTATCTATGCCTTTGTGGGTCTCCTCCTACTCCTAAAGCTCTGAGGCATGGCTGTCCCTCTGTTCAGCCCCCATTTGCATCTCGAGTCGGCCTCAAGGATCCACCCAAATGGGCAAAGTTCTTTTCCTGCCACTTGTGCTATGCTTTGTAACTTGGTCGTTAGAGTGGGCTGCTCTTCAAAGTCTAAGGGCCTTTAAAGAAGCAGTGGTGTTCTGTCTCCAGTCCCCAGAACTCTGACCAAGCCTAGGGGCTGAGAGCAACACACACTAATGACGCGGAATCAGGTGTCTCTCTAACCTGACGCTATTAGCTTTTTAGACTAAGCCTTTGCATGGCAGCAGGCTTCTCTCTTAGGATATATTATTCCCTGGGTGGTTTCTCATTCCTCTGTTAAAGACATAACCCCATTAGCCCTTCAGACTGCTCAGCTGTGGCTTGCAGCTGCGCTTGCAGATGTATGTTCTCAATCTTGAATCCCATCAATAAAATGTCCTTTTGTGTCATTTTCAATAATATTCCAAAAGGTCTGGCTTACTTGGGCTTTGAGCTCCCCACACTGGCCTTTGGAATCCCACTTTCATATTCTTTCTTGATCATGTGCCAGTTCTTCCATGTTGTGTGATTAATCAGTGAAGAGCACGCGTCATGGAGGACTTTCCTGCTCCGGTGCTCTCGACTGAGGCAAGCCTGGGTCGGGCTGAGGGTTCCAACTCTGGAGTGCCCAGGCCCGGGGTTACACTCTAGCTTTGCACGTGACTTCGGGCAACTCACCCAGTGTTACTAAGCCCAGTTCCCTAAACTATAACACGGGGATGATGACGCAGTACCCAAGTCATGGCGTTATTGGAGCATCAAGTGAGCTAACCCTTTAAAATACCTGCACAGTATCTGGCATGTATTAAGCTCTTAATCAGTCTCAGCTGTTTGGTTACTGGACTTCCCTGGTGGCTCAGTGGTGAAGAATCTGCCTGCCAGTGCAGCAGCCGGGTCAGAAAGATCCCCTGGTGAAGGAAATGGCAACCCACCCCAGTATTCTTGCTTGGAAAGTCCCACAGACAGAGGAGTCTGACAGGCTACAGTCCATGGGATCAGAGAGTCAAACACGACTTAGCGACTAAACAACAGCAGCAAATTTGGTTATCACCAGTATTGTGATCTATTATGCCATTCAAGCATTTTTACATGTCTTTTATATGTGTAGGTCCTGTCTGAATAAGCTGAAGACCCTTCTATCAGTTTTGACACATGCAGTGTTCCTTCATGGTCTTACCCTCTGTCATAGATCCTAGTTTTGGCTGTATGTGGCCCGAAGAGTAAAGATTTGGCTTATGTTCAGAGCTAGTAAGATAACTTTTCTTGTTTACTTCAGGCTTAAAGGAGTCACTTTTTTCCAAAACCATTTAGCTTTGTGATGACCCTTGTCTGCAAGAGTCTTTCCAAGAGCCAGATCTTCGAAGTTGTGAAACCCTCTAAGTAAATTTGAGTGAGTCTTAGAATTCACCTGTTCTTTGAGGGGAACTCTGGCCTGGAGTGCCTAAAAGCAGATTATATCCAAAGCTCTTTAGATCAAAATGAGTCTTGAATTTAATTCAGCCTTACACTTGATCTCAGCTAAAAGGCCGAGAAATGATTAATTCAGCCTTAATATCTACTCTACAAATACAAAGCAGCATAGAGTGAGAGGGACTTATTTTATGATGTACTCTGTGGTTTGATTATTTGCTTGGATAGGAGTGGCTACATCTATGTGAGTTATGTGTGAGAGTGCAAAGTCTGTATTCTTAGGGCCCAATATGTACATTTTAATATAGTTGAAAATTAATGGTGCATTGTGTTGCTATGTTAGATTTGAGTATCAGGTTGGAAAAATGTCATAATGAGGATAAAAGTATCATTATTAAAATGAATTTTCTTTAAATAACCATTTTCTGAATTTAAGTGGGAGATTAGGACTCTAAAAGCTGAAATGGCCTGTGGTGTTGTGTCTTCGACCTGTCTCTGAGTAGTAAACTACAACACATAGGCCAGCTGCTGAATTTTGTGTTGTGGGATAGACTGATAAATTAGGGATGCTGGTACCATGAGATAGAGAGAGTACAACTTGTTATATTCATTAACATAAAGGAAGAAATCCCAAAAACATAGTAAAGTGAAAGCAGACCCCTGGTCCATGCAGTTCATCTTTGCAAGCTTCATTGTCCAGGTGTTTATACTGCAGCCGCCTGCTTCTCTCTGGCCCTCTGATGGCCCTCTTCCAGTTGCCCTGCCTCAGCTTCCCCCCTGGGCTGAACCAGTGGGTCAGCCTCAGGACATCACTTCCCACTCTGCTGTTTGCTGTTCTGTCCTGGTTAACTGTTGGCCCAGTGGGATGCAAGACCACTTCCACAGAATAAACTTGGACCTGACCCAGCTAGAAAAATAAATGTCACACCTCATCTGTGAATGTACTTCATACTGAATCAAACTCCCCATCCAGGCACTCTTAAATTTTAGATCCCCCGAGCAATAACTTCGTCTGAATTTGAAGTTTGATTGACCCAAAGACTGCCTTTCCCATTGTTTATTTGGTTAGTCATGTGTTTATTCACTTATTCCATCCTTTTGCTAAATATCTGCTGAGCATCCAGTATGTCAATAAAAACAGAAGCTCACATTTATGGAACACTTATGTGTTAGGTGCTGTGCTATATATATTACATGTTTATATATATATATATTTTTTTTTTCAGATTCTTTCCCATTATAGGTTATTGCAAGATATTGAGTATAATTCCCTGTGCTATACAGTAGGATCTTGTTGTTTATTGTATATATTACATTATACTATATTAACAGTGTGTATCTGTTAAACCCAAATTGTTTTGGAAATAAATTCATTTGTATCTTTTTTTTTAGATTCTACACGTAAATGATATCATATTTTATCTTTCTGTATTTGACTTCGCTTAGTATGATAATCTCTAAGTCCATTCATGTTGCTGCAAATGGCATTTTTCATTCTTTTTTATGGCTGAGGAATATTCCAGAATGTGTGTGTGTGTGTGTGTGTGTATCACATTTGAATGGCTGTAACACCCAGTCTTCAACCAAGTTACCAGAGCAGTTTTAAATTATAAAAAATGAAGCTATTCTATTATCCAGCCCTCTTATTCCTCACTAATTAAACTCAAGAGTGTCAGCATGAGGAGTTCAGGAAGGAAATATCTCCTTGCCTAATACTCCTATTATTTTTTGTGAGTTCAGAAATGAATGCAGAGAAAGCAACGCATGCAGCCAAGAAGATGTAAAGTAATACTGCAAAAAAAATTATTGGTTGTTATGATGAACTTGCTGGAAAGGAGGATTTTCTTCTTCTTAGATTCAGAGTGTTTGCAGCAGTCAGAAAAATAATGAATGATTCTGTTGAAAAAGAATAGATACATGTATGTGTACAACTGAGTCACGTTGCTATACACCTGAAGCTAACATAGCCATGTCAACCAACTATGCGCCAATATAAAATAATAATTTTAGAAAAAGATAATGAAGAGATGCTCAGCGTACTGGAGACTTTTCTCTATGACAGAGTCAGTTTCTCAGATGGTGTGTTCTGCAAATGACACCTGTGAATAATGCAGTGAAGAAATCACATCTCAGGGAATTCATGCTTTCCCACTTCTCTGTTGGGGCCCGGTGGCCTTTCTGTGCTAAATTCATTTGATCATTAGGGGAGAACTATTTCATATGCATGGGCTTCCCTGGTGGCTCAGGTAGTAAAGAATCCACCTGCAATGCGGGAGACTTGGGTTGAATCCCTGAGTTGAGAAGCTCCCCTGGAGGAGGGCATGGCAACCCAGTCCAGCCTTCTTGCCTGGAGAATCTCCACGGACAGAGGAGCCTGGTGGGCTGTGGTCCATGGGGTTACAAAAAGTTGGACACGACTGAATGCCTAAGCACAGCATTTCATATACACATAGGAAGAGGGAGTAAAGACGTGGTTCTCAGGCTTCATTGGGCACAATCACAAGAGCAGGTAGTACGTGAAGTTTCTGGGATCGCATCCAGAGTGATTCTGACCTAGCACGTCTGGAATGGGACCTGAGAGTCTTTATTCTCAATGGGCACACTAGGGGAATTTGATGACAGTGGTCTGAGGACTATACTCACAGAAAGGGTGATGTAAAAGCATATTTCCAGCCAGAGAATCTATTTCATTGAGGCAGTGATGCTCAAAGTGTGGTCCCTGAACAGCCCAGCATCACCTGGGAACTTGTTAGGAAAGCCAGCTCAGACCTCCTAAGCCAGGATGTCTGGGAGTAGGGCCCAGCAATCTGTGTTTTAACAGTGACCCCAGGGGATCCTGAGCAAGAGCCGCTGGCTGCAGGCAAGCCAAGAGCTGTTGTAGAATCCTGCACTACTGCTTCTCAGATGCAGCTGCACATTGGAATCACCTGGGGAGGTTTAGAAATGGGGTCACATTGCTAGAGATTCTGATTGAGTCGGTCTGGGATGGAGGCTGGATATCAGGATGTTTCCAAAGGTCTCCAGGCTGCTCTAATGTATAACAAAGTTTGAGAACCACTGTCCTACAGCTCTGGTTGCCTGAGTTTCTTCCTCACTCTGTAATGTGAAAATTCTTTAATGGAAGTGCCTTTGTCTGTGGTCACAATACAATGCCCATGTATCAAGAAAAGGATAAACTTTATTATATATAAACAATGTCTAGCTACTTGTTTGTTTTCCATAATATACCCTTATACTGAGCATGGAAAAGGCACAAAACTTTCTCCAGGATGAAATAAGAACCCAGTGTTCCTGCCTTCTCTCCCTCAGCCTGCTTGCCAGTCTCCCAGGCCACATAAACTCTCACATCACTGACTTCCTCAGTTCCCTCAGGTACAGCATCCCCTGTGCTGGCAGAATCTCATCTTTATTACCATGGAAGCAGTTGGCAAGGTTGCAAGTCCAAACCAACCAGATCAGTAGCATCCCCAGCTGCATGTGACTGTACATGAGTATGCATTTGTAGGCGAATATGTCAGTGATGGTGATAGCAAAAAAAAAAAGTCTTTTGGGGAAGAGGATGCCTAGTAAACCAAGGTTATATAAAATACTAATTTCAGTGACGTTCACTAGAAAGTGCCAGCAATTTGCAAATGGCGTTCCCTGATGGAAGACACCCTTACCTGATTTTCTTCTCTAAGCCGGGGCACGCAGTATTAATGTGCTGCCCCACCTCCACCTTCAATGCAATGTATAGCAAATAGAGCATTTAATCAGTGTCACTGAATGTATAGTTCTGTGACTCCAGCATTTCTCAAAGTGCTTCTTCAAGGACATAGACGTTATTACTCATTGCTGGAGCGAATTGATTCTACCTTTTATAAGCCTGCAGGATCCACGCGTCCGACAGGAATTGTGTGGATTCTTAACCCTGTGTTCTTCCTGTTATGAGGTCTGTGGTGGTTTTCACAAGGCACAGCACAAATGCGTCATTGGACCTCAATGTTGTTCCAAAGGGAACAACCCAAGGCTGTTATCTTGTTCTAAGACATTACCTCACACGGCACCAAAACGTGTATGCATGTTCCATCTCTGGTGGATGAAGCTGAGGAGAGGCAAACTGACGTCCTGGCAGGGCTGCTCCATCTCAATTGACTCATTTATAAATTATTTGCTTGTCTTCTGCTTCAGTGATTATGTAGTTTTCTCTCATGCTAGTCGAAATTTTTCAGCCTACTGTGAGAAATCATGCCTGGTAGGCTATTAATCCCGTCAAAGGTCAGTTATACTGATTAAAGCTATTTTTTTAACATAGAGACCACCACTTACTGGGAAGGCAAAAACGGTGATGAACAGCATTCTTCTTCAGCTTCTACTGCTTAATTAGATCTATCAGAAAAGTCTAGTGTCTTTAATCCTGTCTCAGACCTTTCCCTTGAAGTAACTCTTTAAACATCTAAGCCCAGATGCTGTGAATAATGAAAGTCATTTTGTTTGTTTGTTTGTTTTCTGAGTCCCTTATCCTTAGATGCATCTTCTGGGAATTTCTTCCCCCCTCCCACCTCCCCTCCTCCTCATCCCCCAGAGATGGTTGATTTCTTCTGATTTGGAATGTGTCTGGAGATACCTTGTTAATGTGAAGTACTTTTAAATCTGGAATTTAAACGTGTCTCTTTGTAACAATAAGACTAGCTTAAACTGAATTTTTAAAGCAAATCAAATTAAACCATTTATATTCAAAAGCTGTACAAAGGCTTTTCTGAGATTTGAAGATGATTAGATTGGTAGCAGGATTAAAGAAATTAATCCAAAAAATTGTGGACCATTCTTTAAACCTCTACTTTAATGCCTGTTACCTGGAAACACACACACAAAAGGTTTAGTGAAGGGTGTGTAATGCAAGCACATCTCAGGCAGTTGCTTGCTAAATTCTACATCACTTCAAATTTTGTCAAAGTGTTTCCTGTTTCCTGGATGAAGAAATTGAGGCAAAGATGTGTTATGACCTGCCTTTGAGACAGTGACTTTTAGGTTACAGTTTTGTTTGAGGGTTTCTTTAGTCCTTGAGGAACATAAGAGTTTTAAAGCTCACTTATTAACTTTGCTTTTATACATGCACTTTTCATAATGAAATTCAATTAAAAACCACCATTCCTTTTGATATGGGAAGTGTGTTTACTGCAATTAGTGTATTGTACCTCTGATTAATTATAAAAATCTTTTTGCTGTTTTTTTTATTAGTCAAACATATGAATTTCAAGAATGATTTTTATTTAAAATGATTGATTGTATCTTTGTCAAATTAGCAACCAGTATTAAAAAGATATTTCACTTCTCCACTGTCTGTTGTTACTTAAGCCAAGGCATGCCAAATCGACTTTCAGTCTTTAGTATTTGTGCGTCTGGTCGTTCTTTGAGTAATTATCAAAGCAGTTAGGTCACCTGATCTGCTGCTCAATCATCAGGCTTATCTTCCTTCAGTTAATGGTGTCCTGTTCGCTTTTAAGTCATTTCAAATTTTTATTTAAATGTCTTAAAACTAAATCCTTGAACCACAGAATTTTGCATCTCCTGTAACTTAAAGATGATTAAGCCCAAACTGCTTTTATTTTATTTTATTTTCCAACCTGCTTTTAATGGGTAACAAATTGCAGTGGAAAGGGGAAACCAGAGTGGTTTCCTTATCCACATGTTCATTCTCTTATTCATAGTCAGTGCTTGCTTGATGGCAGGTAGATTCTTTAGTAGGTATTACTCAACACTTCAGTTGATGAGAACACGCTCACATGAACTCTCTATTAGAAAGAGTAAGTTGGAATTCCTTTAAATAAAAATCACAAGTATACCATTAGCAAGTTTATATTTTATTGAAAAGATTAACCAGTCTTGGCCTTGATTGTTGATCTTTAAGTCAAGGTTTTGCCATACCCAGCAAGGTATTGTCAGGACTTCCTGTTCTGTTATTACATCTCCTTAAATGTAAGACTGGCCATGCACAGCTGTTTCTCATGTGTTTAATTCCTCACGAGTCAGCCTTGTAGGAAGGATGGGTGATCAGGCAGGCCTGACACAAAGTACTGGAAATCTGAAGTTGACCAACACAGACTCTGCCCTGGAGGGGCTAACAGTCTGGTGTGGGAGAGACAGACATATGAACTCAAAGTATGATAGGGTAGATAATTTCATGGAGGTATGTGTGTTATGTGCTAGTAAAAGCGCTAAAAAACTAGTGACAATTCTGCCTAGAGTGCCAGCCACCTTCTGAAAAGAGATTCTATGTACAGAGAGCTGAGAAACTTAGATGAGCTTTTACACAAAATACAAGGGGAGCTCCAGGGATTGAAGGAAAGGACCACTGACGTCCAAAATATCTTTTCCACTTGCTTGTGGATACACTAAATTCAGGACCAGCACTTCAGCTTTTTAATATAAGGTTTTAATTCCTGTTGGAAGTATTCTTTTGATGGTGCTAATACTTCAGTTATCACCAGTCATTTAGGACCTAGTATGGATGATCTTAGTATGCATGAGCAAACTTCAGGTGATAGTAAAGGACAGGGAGGCCTGGCGTGCTGCAGTCCATGGGGTTGCAAAGAGTTGGGCACAACTTAGGGACTGAACAACAATGGATGATCTTGATGTGGTTTTTTGGAGCATGTTTCAGAGTGTAAGGGAAAAAAAAAACCAGAGCCATAGAATTCTAGAGAAGGATGGATAAAGGGGCTCAGAAAGCTGGCTAGTAGCCCCAGAGAGTGAGTATACTTGGGTGGTCTGGAAGCTCTGAAGATAACTATGCCTTCACACCGTTTCCTTAAAGAGTTCCCATTCCTGCAGTCATCTCCTCTTCCTGTTCTTCCCCCCTTCACTTCCTCCTACCTCCCCTATCTTCTCCATCTTCCTCTTTCTTCAAACCCAGTGTATAATTCTTTCACTCAAATAGAATGGAATAGTGAGTTTTCACACCATTTATAAAAGAAAAAAGAAAAACTGCTTCGACTTCACTTTATCAAGAGCTTCCTACTCAACATTAATTCTTAGTGTGTTTTCACTAAGGCAATATGAAGGAGTCTTAGCACATTCCCCAGTGGAGAAGCCAGAGGAAGTAAGGAGAAATATGACCACCAGGAGTGAGGATCAATCTCCCAACTCACAAATGGAGACCAGCCACCGTCCTTTCATTACATGTAACTCTGTGATATCAAACTCTTGATTTTTAGCTATGTTCTATTTTTAAGAACAAGTTATGAATATTTAAAGAAGCATGAGGATTACATATAACATATTTAAAACAATAGGAGGTAGTCTGAGGAATATAGTAGTATATTTAGAAATTCCTCTAAGGATAGAGAGACTTTAAAAGGAAGAATTGATATATCCTGCATCATTCATATATTTTTAGTAAGGTATTATTTTGTATATGTTTAACCATTCCTTTAACCTTTCATCTAAAGTAGCCCTTTATGGCACCTGTTATTATCTTGCAATTATTACCTAAAATAAAACACTAAAATGAAGGAAAACAAGCTATGACATTGCTCTTGACTATTTCACTTGCATAGAGTAACACTACAAAGGAAGTTCTTGATTGACTAAGAAAAGCCTTTCCAAAGAGTGTCAGGGGTGTGAATCAACAGAAGTGTGACATCCAGAGCTCTTCATCCACAAGATGGACTGGAGGTGCTCAGAGGAGTGCATGAAAGCCATTCCATATGGATGGTTTTGCAGTGGATTGAGTATTGCCCTAAATGACTCCAGCATCTTTTTCAATTTTAAGAGTGTTTGAGTCTATGAAGTATCATCATCAGATCAGATGAATAGACTGTGATCAAGGGCCTATCCCATTAACTGGTTAAGACCAATGTGCTTTCAGTGATGGATGTATATTTAGTGAGATAAAGAACTCCATCTTTTTCCTAGTCATGTATTCTATTGATGTTTCAGGAAAGTAACTTAGAGAAAAAAAATGAATACATATATTTGTTTCCTTCTCTGTCAAATAAGGATCTTAATACAGCCTACTTCATATTGTGTTATAAAGATTAGATGAGTTAATTCATGTAAAGATCTTAGAACAGTGTCTAGAACATAGGAAGCACTTAAGTATTAGATGCCATCAGTCATATTGTTATGTTTGGCAGTCCACGTAAGTTGCTGTCCTTCTAATAGGTAGGTGAATATAGTAGTGACTCTATAGAGCAGACAAGAGATAGAGGGCTTTGCTCAAATTCATTTGACTTTCGTTGTGTCTGATTACATTTTACTCCAACAAGGAAGAATATAAAGAAGGGAGAAAGAAAACAAAATTTTCTTTCCCACCCTTCGTTCTTTCAAAGAACTGCGAATAATTGGTTTTAATAAGTGTATAAGACTTCTAAAATTTATTCATGACTAGATAGCATTTCGGTAATTATAACCCATTCATTTGCTGTGAGCTGTAGGTGAAATTCTTATTTTAAAATAAAGCACATACCTGAAAAGGTTAGCTTACATTAAATTTTGGTCAAAGATCTCAGTATAATTTAAGTCATAACTATTAACAAAATTGTTTTGTCATCTCTGAAGTTTTCCTAAGGCATCGGTTGAGGTTGCAGTAGGCTAATGTCAGTATGGAGGTGCACTAGCCAAGCTACATTGTTTACTAATTAATACTGAAATGGCTGTAGCCTAGAGCCACGGTCAGGGAATTGCAGCTCCTTTCGTCTTTACTGTTCACACTAGATCTTCCATTCCTTGTATTAGTGGTCTCTGATTCTTTCCCATTTAGTTTTCACTCTCCGCCCAGTTTTTCTGTGGCCAGAAGCACAAATGGAATCTATTTTCCAAATGATTGTTTATAAGCCATTTTCATTTGGACAGCCAAATGGCCTCTCTGCGTGGTCCACATCACTCTTGGCTTTCTCGTTCACAGCTGCACCGTCCTCTTGGCACATAGAATAGAATGGGGAGGCTTGATGCCCCATAGCTGCCTATGGCAGGCTGCATTTGCCTTGTTAGGCAATATAAGTGCTTTGCTGAGCTACTTTGTAATTTATGTCACTTGAATACAAGTGGGAAGACTTTTAGAGAATTTTCAGAGAAAAATATAAAACAAACTTTTTGAAAATGGGAGAACATAATACATGCTTAGCAGATAGCATTGTCCTGGATGATCTGTATATAATTATTACTCAGCTTTAGGTGGTACTTAAGCCCTTTGTCCAGGATGAGAAGATTCATTTGTATACATCATCATTATCCCTCCTGACATGGGCTTTGGTGACATTAATCTGTGTTTTATTTCCTGCAGCAGTAATGACGGGGTTGTCTTCTGTAGCTTTATTATGTTGTCATGTTTTCTCAGCGATCGTCCTCACAGCACAAAAGAAATATCTCATGTGGGGATAAACTCCAAAATAGCTGACATTTAACAGTCATGCTGGCAGGCATCTAGTTTTCTTCCATTCCATTCTTTTACCTTGTCAAGCTGAGTCCTGGGGAGTTATCCTTGACTGTGGTCAGCCTGACAGTTGTTTGTAATTTTATGTCAGAGCACGTTTCTGAGGTGGAGCTCGTTTCTAAAGACTAGATAGCCTGAATAGGGGGGAGGTGAGATGGGACATCACTCTGCAGGCAGCGAGCTGATTTGAGGGAAGCTTGGTGCAGAAGGGTGGATCACCAGGCTGACTGATCTGGAGAGACCACCCAATTACAGTCAATGGCCTTTATGTGGTTCAGGGGTCAGCTTCTCAATCTGGTGATGGAGGCACCAAAGGGAAGAAATGTACCCATTCCTGTTTTGAGGACAGCAAGGATTGAAACCTAATGATCCCATTTTAAAGCTACAGCTTTTTAAAAGGTATCTCATATGACTTTTATTTGCATTTGCAGTAACAGAACAGTGTGAGCATGGTGTCTGTAAACACAGTGTTCAAGAATATGATGATCGGTGACTGTTCTCTGTACTTCAGCTCAAGAGCCCCTGGTAACAGCCTTATAGACAAAATGCATGAAATACAGAATGATGAAATGAAATTGACCAGTATTGTTACATTCTTTATTTAAATATTTTATTTTATATTGGAGTACAACCAGTTAACCCTGGAGAAGAAAACTGGCAACCCACTCCAGCGTTCTTGCCTGGAGAATTCCATGGACAGAGGAGTCTGGTGGGCTACAGTCCACGGGGTCACAAAGAGTCGGACACAACTGAGTGACCAATACACATACACAGCCAATTAACAATGTTGTGATAGTTTCAGGTGCATGGTAAAGCCATCGAGCCATAAATATATATATATATATATATATCCATTCTCCCCCAAACTCCCCTCTCATCTGGGCTGCCACGTAACATTGAGAAGAGCTCCTTGTGCTCCATAGTAAGTCCTTGTCAGTCACCCATTCTAAATACATAGTGTGTCCACGTCAGTCCCAAACTCCCCAACCATCCCTTCCCCTCACACTTCCCTCCCTGGCAGCCGTAAGTTCATTCTCTGTGAGTCTGTTTTAATAAAGCCAGTCCCCAGGGCAGAGTCCGTCTGTGTAACCACTGCACATTGTCGAATCTCTTGTTGAGACACTCAACACGTTTACCTTACAGTTGTGTGTTTCCACATCAGTCTCTCTCAGAAAGAGAATGTGGCCTCATTTCCCTTGGATTCCGCAGCATAATGCCCGGCACAAAATGTTGCTGGTGGTGTTTGGGGAATTGAATGGAACCAAATGTTGAGCCAAATACTGCATCTATCTGCTGAAAAATTTAAGCAGATGTTTACTTACAGATCTTAAGTTGCACAGCACACATTGTGAAATAAAAATAAGGGGAAACCAGTAAGGGTATTAACAACAAGTAATAGGAAAATGAGACTAGAACGGAAGACGGAAGACATGCTTCCAGCCCCCAGCGCCCAGCCCCCTTTTCTTCACTGTCAGCAACTATGGCCAGGGATGGGGTGCCCTACAGCCTGTTCTGATCAGGCGGAAGTAAAACTGTCGACACAGTTGTTCAGCAGAAGGCTTCCTCCAGGCCAGGTGAATTGCCTACAGTCTGGAATCTCCTTGTTGACAATTATACCTTGACATTTACTGTTAAGTAAAGCTCATACTGCAGTCCACGGGGTCACAAAGAGTCAGACACAACTGAGCGACTGAACTGAAAGCTCATCTCATAAAGAGCTGGGAAGTTTTGTTCAAGTTCACAAAACCATGCTCTCAAAATATTTAGAAGGTGACTATCACAGAAAAAAACAAAAAGCATGGAGACCCAGTATAGGGCAAGGGAGTTAGAGAAGCTGAGGTTCGGAAAAAGAACGAGACCAACACTTTACAGGAACAGATCGCCTTTAATGAGGCGAGAAGGCGCAGCAGTCAGATTAGTGAGCTGCTGCCCTAACCCAAGAAAAGAGTAAGTATATACAGGCATGTATGTGGAAAGCTACTGCCTTAAGGGGGCCTGTTTTTCTCCAAGGTTGTTCAGGTTAGTTCTCTCTTAAATGGCTGGGGCAAGGAATTCTGGAGATCGGCCAGAGGCTGGGACCAGCTGGGAGCTGGACGTAATAAACCTTGATGTCCATTTTTTTCTTCCTGTGAGAGAGTTCTTTGTTTTGCATGGAATGGTGGGGAGTACCCGGAGGGGAGTTTTAACTCCAGGCTATTTTGAGCAGTGTAACTTTCCTTCACCCAGTTTTAATATTATTTTTATTTATTCTGTATAGGCACAGAGCTGAGTGCTGCTATACAAATATTAACTCATTTATTTTTCTTAATAACCCTCTAGGGTAGGCACTGTAATTACCCTTATATTACAGATGAGGAAACTGAGGCAGTGGAAAATAAAGACTAAAGAAATAAACCTGCTCAATGTCACTTCATGGCTAGTAAGTAGCGGAGCTGAGACCCACCCTCAGGCTGTGTAGCTACAAAAATCTGTGCTCTTTCCTGCTGGGCTGGGTTGTTTCTTTTGTTCAGCTTTAATGAAACACAAAGACTTAAGGCAGCTGAGGTTTCACTCTTCTAGCCTTAGGATTTCTTTAAAATTCAGCTTATAAATACCTAAAACCCTCGAGATTGATGTCTTAAAACTCCTTTTTCCATTAGAAACTTACTGGTATATAATGAGCCTTGCTGTGTGCTAGACTTCAAAGAAAAAGGCAAGATAAAGAGGACACACCTGTCCTCCAAAAGCTTTTGGTTGAGTAGGGGGGTAATTTGGGATGTTCTGTAGAGCTCAGAGCTTTTATTGAATTATGCTACCTATCTGGCATCCTGCCAGAATCATGGTAACAGACGAAGGGGCCCCAGACTACTTGGGGAAAACAATAAAGGATACTCACTAACAGGATGAGGGGCTAACATTAAAACAAGTTCCAGATCAAATTAAGGATGTACAAAATATTGGTAGTGCATAATCTTCATTGTGTGTGGATATTTATCCCAAATTAATTTCACAATACTCCCATTTCTAGAAGTACTTCTTTTAATTTTTCTAAACTACATTTTGTAAATATGTATTATTCTTCACAATTCCATAAATTTTCTGTGTTTATTCCTATAATAAAGTATACAAGAAAGGTTTATTTTCTTCCTAGATTTGTTTGGGAAAATGATTGAATTTTATGCATCTTTGAGGCTTTTTCATTTCATAGAATCGTTTTGGGGACTTTAACAACAAAAAGATGAACATAAAGTTTTAGCAAAGTTCCTGGCACATAGGAGGACTCAGATTGATTTGACTGAAAGAGAGGTGGTATCTATCACACGTGGTTAAGAGCCAGGCTCTCAGGGCAGAAAGGCTTCATTTCAAACCCCCCTTCTGCCACTTCTTAGCCCTGTGGCCCGAGCCGAGCTCTCCGTTCGTCTTGATAACCTCCATTGTGCGTCTGTCCTGTAGTGATAACGAGACTTACCCCACCACAGGTGGGATTAAATGAGATGATACAGAGCATCTGGCCCAAGCAACTCAATAATGGCTAATTGTCTCTACACTAATCACATTGCTGCCATCTGCCTCACCTCTGTAGTCCTACTGCCACCATTACTGGGGCTTTTGTGGCTGGTTTAATATCTACAATAAAAAGTTAAGATTAAAAACCAGGTACTTTAGGGACTTACCTAGTGGTCCAGTGGCTGAGATTCCACGCTCCCAATGCAGGGAGCCCAAGTTCGACCCCTGGTCAGGGAAGTAGATCCCACATGCCATAAGAATTCACATGCCATGACAAAGACCAAAAATCCCATGTGCTGCAACTAAGATTTAGCACAGCCAAATAAATAAGGTATTTTTTAAAAAACAAAAAGGTACTTACTACAAAAGAGTACTTATGGAATGAAGTGTTATTATATGATATAATTTTCTGCTGCTGCTGCTAAGTCACTTCAGTAGTGTCCAACTCTTTGTGACCTCATAGACGGCAGCCCACCAGGCTCCCCCGTCCCTGGGATTCTCCAGGCAAGAACACTGGAGTGGGTTGCCACTTCCCTCTCCAGTGCGTTGAAAGTGAAAAGTGAAAATGAAGTTGCTCAGTCGTGTCCGACTCTTAGTGACCCCATGGACCACAGCCTACCAGGCTCCTCCGTCCATGGGATTTTCCAGGCAAGAGGACTGGAGTGGGGTGCCATTGCCTTCTCCAATAATTCTCTAGACTAGTCCTGATATCCAAGTCATGGATTTATCTCCAAGAGATAGGGTTACTGCTTCAATGACTTAATTCTGAGGTGTGCAGAACACTGTGTTCTAGCCAGAATTTTCTGGAGACTCACCTGAAGCAAGGATTGAAGTATTAGTGATTCATTTGGGATATACAAATCCAGCCCAGTGAGGTAAAGAAGCAGGGAAGGGAGTCACGAAAAGACAAGTGAGCTATGGAAAGCTGTCAAACTTAGAAGCAGAAGGAATGGAGGTTGCCAGGGGCTGGGGGGAGGAGAAATGGGGAGTTGCTAAATGGGTACACACTTTCAGTTTTGCAGAATGAGAAAGTTCTAGAGTGAATATACTTGGGTGAATTCACTCTAGAAATCACTCTAGAAATTTCTAGAGTGAATAAAAGTTGCAGTGTGAATATACTTGATGTTACTGAACTGTAGGTGTAAATATGGCTAAGATGGTAAATTTTATGTCATGCTTGTTACCACAATTTGAAAAGGGAAACAGAGAGGACAGTTACCTTCCCTCCCATCACCTGTAGGTCAGAGTTTGGCTTCTCCAGCTGTTAATGTGGGATGCCAGCCCCCATCTCTGTAAGTAGAAGGAGAAGGCAGAAGCTCCAGTTGGGTGACTGGTGGGCCCAGCCACAGGAACATTCGACACTCCCAGGACAAGTGATGCTGCTGATGTAAACTGAGCCCCCCAGTAGCAGGGAGCATGACCAAGGGAGTCTGAGGATGGCGGTGGTCTCCCTTTTTGTGTTATGAAATAATTGTTTCTGCACTCTATGTTTCTTTATTATTTTTTTCTTTTCTAATAACATAAAAGCATTGCTGTGAGTCTGTATGCCTTGTACTAGAAGCCAATATATCATTATTACTTGGCTGGATGCAGAACATGATTGTTCCTCTTGTTCTTTGCCCTCTTTGCCTTTGGGAATAAAGTGAGCCCTCATTACTTATCCTAGTTACTTATTTGTCACATAATGCAATGAAAGAGGGAGAAATTTTAAGATATTTCATATTTTTTGAAAAATATGAAAGTCTTGATTTTTCATAACCTTTTTAATATTCTAAATATTAGCAAACATCATTAGCAATTGTGCTCTGAATTCCTGCTCTGGGCTTTTTCTCATAGGAAAATTTCCTAATAAATATCACAGGTTCCCTTATGTTTTTCTTTTGGTCCAGTTTTCTTTTGCTTTACTAGACCTATCACTGTGTTTGTGGAGACAGATCAGTCAGTATTTCCTAGAAAAAAATTAGATATAGTTGCATTTAAAAACTGTGTAAGTATTCGATACTTCACATTTTTTAAAAAGTTCACAGAAGATGTGGAAATCACGCTTATTTACCTCTTGATAAATGGTGGCATAGTTTTATGTGTAGGGAAATGGAGTTTTGATCATAACCCTCAGACCAAACTCATATGACTACTAAGTAGATCAAAAGATTTTAGAATGAGACAGACAAACTGTGGAGATGGACTTCCTAAGATGCTGGAGTATGGAGTTATTTTGAGGACGGTCTGGGCTTGCCTCCATTCACTGCTTTTTGGCCTCCACTTCCATCCTCAGATGCGACTGTCCTCAGCCTGAGAGTTTGAGAGTCAAGAGGACTCCATGTTAGACTTACTTTTTCTGGGGTAATGGTAGATGCCTGAGTTTTCAAGGGCAGTGGCTTAGGAAGAATTATGCTCTCGGATCCTGTGAGACCCTATCCTGAGTGTACTGTCTGCCCTTGCTCAGGTCCTAAGGGCCAATAGAATCTGCACTGAGATACAGTATTTGGTCTCTTTCATTAATTAAACCAGAGACTGAATCCAGTCATATTGGAGCTTTTGCTCCATCCCATTTATATCACCAAGAAATCCTGCAGTATGGGAATGCAGCCTGCGGAGAGAGGCAGACACATAATACTTACGAACTTGGAAATGGATGGGTTTTGTTTTAATTTTGACTTTATAGGCTATAAATTGAGCCTTTACATATTTTCAGTTTTACATTAACATTCACTTTGTAGCCCTTTAAAATTATTTCTGGCTAGATTATTTTTGAAGGAGTACCAAAGGTATCCTCCCAATGATCTCTTTTTGTTTGTCAAAGAGAAAAGTAAAACTACTCTAAAAATTGCAACAGATCATGATTACTTACTGGCCTGTTGTCCCTTAAACCCTAGGGTGCAATTAAGAGTTGGAGTAAGAGGAAGCACATTTATGAAGCTTTATTTGGTGGTTGAATTGCTACCCATGGTAAAGAAGACAAATAAATGAAGCACGTTTATCCAAAGAGATGTTAGCGTTTAAGCATGGCATCCAAGTGCAGGTTGAACACACTGTTGGATCCAACAGTCATATTTTCTCACCAACTATAAAAGGACAGTGTTTTCTTTTGTGTTTTAACTCAAATTCATGAATAAACATTCTAGTAAATTAATACAACGCACTCCAATATCATCCATTGTTCAAGAACTTTAATAAACATTTTTTGACTACTTTGAACGAGGTGTTAAAGATTCCCCGGCGAATAAAACAGGATCTACCCTCAGGGAGCTCACAAGCTAGCTGATGAATTAGACACCAATAAATAATAAATATACATAATAAATGCTCTGGGAACACAAGGAAGAAGGTAATTAATTCCACCTGAGGGGACGGAAAAGACTTCGCAGAGGAGGAATCTTTCATCTAGGACTGAAAGATAAGTAGGTGTATTTGTTAAGGTGAATGATGCTAGCTGCTGTAACGGTTAAACTCCCACATTCTAACACAATAGGAGATTTATTTCTCACTCACATCATAGGCCAGCAAGCCAAAGCAGCAACAAAAGGTGTCTCTGCTTCACACAGTGATTTGGGGACCCGGGATCCTTTCTACAGGTTGCTTTACTTTCTTGCAGGTCCTTGGAATCAGAGGTCTGCAGACAGAAGTTCTTATGGGCCAGACCAAGAAAGTGTCCCCATCACTTCCATTCACATTTTGTTTTCTTTTCTTTTTTTTTAAGAACTGATTCAAATGTATTTTGTTTGTTTGTTTTTTCATTTATTTTTGTTAGTTGGAGGCTAATTACTTTACAATATTGTAGTGGTTTTTGCCATACATCAGCCGTGGATTTACATGTGTTCCCCATCCCAATCCCCCCTCCCGCCTCCCTCTCCATCCCATCCCTCTGGGTCTTCCCAGTCTACCAGCCCTGAGCACCCGTCTCATGCATTCAACCTGGGCTGGTGATCTGTTTCACCCTTGACAGTATACTTGTTTCAATGCTATTCTCTCCAAACATCCCACCCTCGCCTTCTCCCACAGAGTCCAAAAGTCTGTTCTGTATATCTGTGTCTCTTTTTCTGTTTTGCATATAGGGTTACCATTACCATCTTTTTAAATGCCATATATATGCATTAGTATACTATATTGGTGTTTATCTTTCTGGCTTACTTCACTCTGTATAATGGGCTCCAGTTTCATCCATCTCATTAAAACTGATTCAAATGAATTCTTTTTAATGGCTGAGTAATATTCCATGGTGTATATGTACCACAGCTTCCTTATCCATTTGTCTGCTGATGGGCATCTAGGTTGCTTCCATGTCCTGGCTATTATAAATAGACTCAGACTTATGGACGCATCCTAGTGCAAGGAAGATGGAAAACATCTTTCAGCCAAATGCCCAAAAAGAAGAGGAGGACACAGATACTAATCAATGCTAATAATCTGACTACAGTGAGTAAGGATGGAGATACATAGTACCACATATAAAATAGATACACAGCAAGAAGGACAGAGAAGTATGTTCAGTATCTTGTAATAACCTGTGATGGAAAAGAATCAGAAAAAGTTTATATATATGTATTATATATAATATATAACTGAATAATATATATAATATATAAATGAATTACTTCGCTGTATTCCTGAAACAAACACAGCATTTGCAAATCAACTATACTTCAATGTAAAAACTGAAAAAAAAAAAAGTAATGTTGGATAGGAATATAAATAAGAGAGAAGCGCATGAGGAACACACTTGTAATCTGAGTTTGGGAAGGAGGGAATGTTCTGTTTTGGCTCCGGGCACAGTCTCGTAGGCAGGTGGGGGTCAATGAGAAATAATACTAGGAAGGCAGTTTGGGGCTAGATTATAAAAATTCACGAATACCTTATTGAGAAGGTCCCACTCATCTTAGAACTATAGCTCTTCATCATTGTTTTTGACTTCCCTAGGCTCAGAGGTAAAAATCCGCCTGTAATGCAGGAGATCCTGGTTCAATTCCTGGGCTGGCAAGATCCTCTGGAGGAGGGAATGGCTGTTGTTTTAACGTGGCAAATAAGTATCAATTGACTGATTTTTCTGGGCTGAAATTTTTTTGAAGTAGACTTTATTACTTCAGATTGGAGGCATTATATTTTCATTTTTAAATAATTAAGCTTTGTTTTTACAATAAGATTATAATCTTGAAATTAAGGGCCACATTCATACTCTGCATATTTCCCTATAGTTTTCCCAGGCCACAGAGGTAAAAAAGTACTCAGTGTTTAATTAATTACCTGACAGTTTGATAACAGCATCACAGAAATGACTTTTATTTAAATATTAGAAAGGAGTGTCACTGGCCCATGGTACTATTTCTAAATAGTTCAGTTCAGACGAACCAGCAAGCATCCGTATTGAATCGTGAGATCAAACGTGTCAGTTACCTGAATGTCCAAGGATTTAAGTTGGGGCAGAATCATGAAAACTATTCTTATTCTCTAGGTATTTAAGATTTCTAATTGACAAAAATGTCTGTCGTCCTTGGGAAATCTTTATGATATTTTGGAGGGTATTTAGTCCTCCATCAGGACATAGGTCTGATTTACTGTAAAACTAAATATTTTATTTCAAACTAGAAAACATGTGAAATAGACTTATGAACTCAGTCACCCTGAAAATAGTAGATTAATGCGGCTCTCAGTTGGAGGATGATGCCGGTGTTTATAAAAGTATTCGCTACTCCAACCAGTCCCCTTCATTCACACCATGCCAAGGCCCTTATAGCAATAGCCTCAGTTGTCACTTAAATGGAAGCGTCTAACCGTAATAAATTGTAATGTCAGACTTCGTCATATGGATAGAAATTTCCTCTATACTAGAAGCATTTTCATTAGTGACTTGTTGAGAAATTGAGGGCCTGACTGTGAGGATGACAGTCCAGTGCCAGTTCTCTCTGCACCTACTGCGTTGGCCTCTTGGATTTGTGACATCGCTTACTGATCATTCCTCCTGATGGCTCTGTGCTTTGCTTTTATTTGAAATTGCAGCAGGGTAATTTAAATCCCTTTAGATTTCACTTCTCACCTTCAGAGCCTAATGGAGACTTTAAGCTGGTGACACATGTTGTCAGCACTCTCACATTACATGGGAAACTTAAAAGCAAATTTGCCAAGTTTGTAAGTGAGGCAGATTTGGTACAAAATCTAAATCTGTTCATTTTACCTAAACTGTGAATTGTTTCTCATTGGGGTTAATGAAAACGCTACACTAAATCTATCTTCTTATTTAATTCACTACTCCTTCGGGGATCCTCTGCCTGAGAGCCAGTTGTGAATCGCAAAGAGAAGTCCTCTGTGTCCTGCCCTTTGGCGAACCCAGTGGGGAGAAAGGGCCTCAAAGAGGAGGGGACTTTTGAGCCACATGACTCAGTGGCAAAGAACCCGCCTGACGCTGCAGGAGATGCAGGGGAGTGGGTTTGATCCCTGGGTCAGGAAGATACCCTGGAGGCAAAAATGGCAAGCCACTCCAGAAGTCCTGCCTGGAAAACATCATGGACAGAGGAGCCTGGTGGCCTACAGTCCACGGGGTTGCAAAGAGTCAGACACGACTGAGTGCCTGATCTCACACACAGAATTGCAAAACACCAAACCGAGCAATCAGTAGTTCTTCTATGGGCTCCACCCTGCCCTTCTGGAAGAGACAATCCTGAGTATTCCTTTGCCTTTAATATCCAAAGTGTGAGGACTAGGGTGGGATTTCTAGGAGCTCTGGAATACAACATAAGGGAAGAGAGAAGAGTTTCCCACTTTGCTATTCACTTCTCTTCTGCCCCTACTTTTGTGCACACATCAACAGGCACATCTCTCCTAGATTTCCTGCCCCCTAATTCCTCTATGTGCTTCAGTTTTCTTCATCTTTTTTTTTCTTTTCTGTTTTTCCTTCTCCATTACAGCTAGAAGTCATAGAGGCAAAAATTGTTCCACGATGGAATATTGTTGACAGCCGCTCCAGCATCCCCACCTTAAAGTCTATAATCATAAGACCTCTGGAGGGTTCCACAAGCTGCACCTATAATTTTTCTCCCTTTCTCACTGAAAGAGTATTTTTTTTTAAACCTAAAACCTTTCTTAAAATCAGTACTACCCCCCGTAAAGCAAACTATCATAATAAACATCTGAAGGTGACAGAGAATGAAGTTATAGCTACCTTAGAATATTTTAGTCTTTATTAGTTTAATTCAGTCTGCCTATTACTTTAGGAGATGCATTGCAGCTCATTACCTATGCTGTTTTAACAATCACATGTGAAGAATTTATTTTAGATTCTCTGATATCTGTAGTTTGATGACTTAACCCCAGTTTCACAAGTCTTCTGCTGATTTTGTGAAATTCTGTTGCTCTTAGTGTCATTTAAGAGTGATTTTAGATTTGTATTCCCTTTACTATCTGTAGGTTTTTGGGTACTCTGATCTGATCTAACAGATTTTTTTCAAAGTCGTTATTCAGAAGCAACCCTGTGACCTTAGAAATGCAGAGGGAGTGGCAGCCCTGGCTTGACCCTGTTGATTCTGGGTTTCCTGGACAGTAAGGCAGCTGGGACAAGGAGGAGAAAGGGCCACCTCCTTCTCCCGGTGGGTGAGGTTATGCCAAGCTCAGCTTCCTGCAGGACCTGATGGTTCCTCCCCCAGACAGCTCCACCGTAGCTTCCGGATGCTCGGCTTTCTCTGGCCCTTCATGTAAGCAGCTGACACGCTATATTGCAGCTGCCTGACAGTGAGCCCTGAGCACTGATGCGGCTGCTTCCCATGCTTGTCCTGGAAAGTGGAGGCTTGCAGGGGAGTGAGATTCCTCCACCGGAACTCAGACTCACACTACCCCCCTCCAGCAGCATGCTTCTTTAAGTGGGACGACGAAAGCATAGACCCTTGGCTTTCATTAATTTTCCTAATGAAGCCTATTCTTTAACTCATGCCATGTGGTATTGAGCAATTCTTCCCAAATCTTGGTGCTTGACAGGTGCGACTCATTTCGTCTGACATACTGGACAAAAGAAAGTAAGCTGATATAATCTCTTCCCATTAGGGAGAAAAAGGCATGAACAATCCCTGTGGAATAGACAACGGACATATAAATTGTCACGCATCACCCCTGCTTTGTTGGGACTGACTCTGTGAAAGTGGTGGCATCCATAAAGAATAAGTCCACTGGTACTTGGCTGCCTGTCTGAGAAGTGAGAGGAGTATAGAGGGGTAATCCAATGAGATCATCTGCTTGTCTATTCGTTAAGACATTAACTAAGGTACAAATGTATTTCTCTCTCATGTACCCATCTAGGCAGAAGCAGTCTATGGCAGAAGGGACCCAGGATCCTCCTACCTTGCTGCCCTCTCATCCCAGGGCATTATCTTTATCCAAGATACCACACCACCACTGGATCTGCATTTCAGCCAACAGGAAGGGTGAGAGAGGCAGAGACGGGCAGTTAGAAGATGCACACACAGATTCTGCCGGAAGGGAGCAGGTGGATAATGGAGTCATTCCCACTGACCTCAGGGGGCAACCCTGCCGAATTTGCCTCCACAGGAAATCTGACTACACCATATACTAGTCAGTAAAAAAGGGTTATAATTTTACAAAATTGGCATCTAGGAAGAGTCAGTGAAACACCACGCAAAGTGAGCAAATGGCTTTTGGAAAATTCAGTTAGAGGACAGAGAGTACCCCATCAGTTTTCTCATAGGTGAGCCATTGCCTAATATGTGGCTGGGACGAAGCCAGTCATCTGGGGTGAATGACGAGGTAGGGACCACGGAGAATTGAACTGGTTCCTTTCTTGAAGTGTGCTGACTAAACAGTCTGGGAAGACACGTGGACCAAAAATGGTGTCATTCATTCAACGTTTGCTCTATGCCGTGTCGGTGCCCGATACTGTGTAGGAATTATGGCAATGAGATTGAAGGAGACATAGCTTTTGTTCTTGAATAGCTGATATTATGATGAGAAAGATAAGCATGTAATTCAAATATTATGAGGGATATACTCAGATAAAGTCAAGAGATTCTGTAAAAGAAGGGAGAATGGGAAGAAGGGGTACTGATGAGCAACTAGCAGTCTCTGAGACAGTTGGTATAGTAATTAGTTTATCCGACAGATATTTATTAATTGCCTACTATGTGTTAGCTTTGCTCTAGGTGGTGGAGCTCCAGTAGTGATCTGTCTTTGTATCTATCTATCTATTATCCTATTCTTTAATTTGGATGCACAATGAAAAGTCTGGAGTTTATACACACTCTTAAGTCTACAAGAGTCATCACCTCTGGTGATGGATACACTTCTATAGGGGATAAACATTTTACAGAATATATATTTATCCATATAATTTAAAAATTATTTTAAAATGATGAATGGGTGTGTGTTCTTCAGTCACATCTGACTCTTTGCAGCCCTTTGGGCTATAGCCAGCCAGGCTCCTCTGTTCATGGGATTTTTCAGGCAAGAATACTGGAGTGGGTTGCCATTTTTCTTCCAGGGGATCTTCCCGACCTAGGGATCAAACCCATGTCTCCTATGTCTCCTGCAATGCAGACAGATTCTTTACCTACTGAGCCATCAGGTTTTAAAATGGTGTTAAATAGTAGCAAACAAATTGGAGCTATCAAATAGACTGTCAAAATACCCAGGAAAACCTGGCTAGGAAAAAACACATGAGAAGTCCATACAGCCAAGAAACAGCAGGACTGTTGTGGACTCAGGGCTCGTCAGTGGAGGCAGAGAAATTAAAATTTTCTACACAACAAAGATGGAACTGCACTTTAAGTCTTTGTGGATCATAAGGTTGCTATGCACACAGTATTCTTGACATTACTTTTGGCTGATTACTGATGATACTTTGGGGTACATGCCATCAACAACTGGGAAGTAAAGGAATGTACTGCTGCTAATTGAGTAGGGAGGGTAACAAAACAACCAAGCAAGAACAAATACCACAGGAAATTTGTAAGATACAGGGATTGCTTATTAGCTTTATTTTACAGATGAGGAAACTGAGCACATAGTGTTAAATATATCTTCTAAGATCCTACATTTTAAAATGGTGATGCTAGGATTTGTACCCAGGCAATTTGGCTCTGAGGCTTATAGCCTTGGTACAAGTAATTTATAATGATGGCTTAGTGTATTGGAGAAGTTGTAGAATAAGAATGCAAGATAAAAAAGAAAAAAATATATATATATAGCAAAGAAGCAGATATATACATATACATGTATGCGTGCATGCATATTAAGTCGACTCAGTGGTGTCCAACTCTTTGCGACCCTATAGACTGTAGTCCACCAGGTTCCTCTGTCCATGGGATTCTCCAGGCAAGAATACTGGAATGAGTTGTCATGCCCTCCTCCAGGGGATTTTCCCAACCCAAGATCAAACCCACATCTCTTATATCTCCCGCATTGACAGACAGGTTCTTTACCATTAGTGCTGCCTGGGAAGCTCTATACATATACATGCTTATACATAAATGTTAATATGTATAAATTTCCCTTCCTCTCCTCTTGATAATTTTGAACTTTTATTGAATATGAATTACAGCTTAATATCCTCAAAATATTATTGTAACTCAAGTTCATTCTCTGTGGAATGAAAAGATCAAACATTTATTGACTGTTTCTGGGCAAAACAATCTACACTTTTCACGAAGTCCTGGAGACAACCCTAAAAAAAGTAGGCATGGTTAAAGTCAGTTTTCAAATTAAGAAATCAAGTCTCAGAAAGTTTGAGTAACTTGGCTCTTGCTGTGTATAAGCTTCTGCTCAAATCAAGACAGAATTTTACCTGCAGAGCTTTTCTTATTTTATTTGTGATACTGTACAATATTCTGTTCTCTATTGTCCAAAATTAAGTTCCTTTTGAAATAATTTTATTTTTCTCTTGAGCCTTACCTACCTATTTAGTCACCCAATGAGAAGGTACAGAAAGAGATGCTTCTTTTGCTTCACATTTATTTTAAATAATTTAAGTGTTGGGCCCCTGTCAGGAACATAGAGCTTTCCTGATTTTAGGAGCATCTACTGAAATATGTTCTTTCCCTGTACACAGTTGCCTCTTGGATTATGTAGGCAGTAATGCTGTGATTATTATTCAAATTAGAAATGATTCCATTTGATACCCCCCTTTTTTCTAGTTTCAATTTTTAAAATAATTTATGTGGCCAAACAATCTGGACATAATTTTTATTTACTCAGCCCTTTTTATCCCTTATGTTTTTTTCTAGATATCATCTTAAATTTTATTGTTTTGATTGAGTATATAATTTGTTAATTTCCTTCTCAGTTCCCTTCTTTTTACTCCTACCTAAACATATTCTTTCATTTTTCTCTAATGCTAAACCAGTTTACTGTTCTATGTACACAAGCTGTCTTATTTTGTCATAGTATATAATTTAGTCTTAGCTAGTCTGCTTAGCTGTCATCACCATTATTTCCATAACTCAGAAGAATATGGTTTAATTTATTGTAACAGTATTTGATCTGTAAGTGGATTCTAAAAATTTGTTCTGCTAGTTAGTAGTCTGCAGTAGATAGGAACAATATATTTGTGAAGGATTCTCAGCTCAAAAAGGACTCTTTCCCATTGATTATGAATTAGAAATCCACTTGAATTAACACATACCCTTAAAATGTCAATGCTTGATGAGAATGTTTACCCAATTTATCCTTTCACACCTTAGTGCATAGTTATTACTTTTATGAGATAATCATCTTCTTTTTCCCTTGGTACCTAGTTGAGCTCAGTCATAATGTTGTAGACATGTGAAAGTAAAAGTCACTCAGTCATGTCCGACTCTTCGTGATCCCATAAACTATACAGTCTATGGAATTCTCCAGGCCAGAATACTGGAGTGGGTAGCCTTTCCCTTCTCCAGGGGATCTTCCCAACCCAGGGGTCAAACCCAGGTCTCCCGCATTGCAGGTGGATTTTTTTTACCAGCTGAGCCACAGGGGAAACCCATAGACATATGAGTGATGTAGATAATTCTGAGGCATTCCAGGAAAGCCTCTGATATACCTGTGGGATTTCAGCTGAGACATCAAAAAGGGGCGCTGAGGAGCAAAGGTGGAGAAGGGTGTGCCCCATTGAGTGTGTTAGCAGTCGCTACCCTGCCCCCGTTGTAGTATGAACAGTTTCCCCAGTTCTATAAAACAATTCTTCTCAAACGTCAACGTGCATGTGATTCATCTTGGGATCTTAATAACTGCAGATTCTGATTCAGCGGCTCTGAGGTGGAGCCTGGGATGCTGCATTTCCAGGATGCTCTCAGGTTTCCAGGCAATGCTGATACTGCTGGTCTGGGTACCAGATTTTCAGTCACAAGGTTATAAAATGTGTCCAAGAAAAGTTTCAAAAATAGTGACTTTTTAGATGTTCTTTCATTTCTAAATACTTTTTAGCTCCTCTTACAGAGATTAATTTCTTTTCTAAGCTCTCAGCAGTGTTATTTTATTTTTCAACTAACAAGATTTCTGATGTTTCCTTCCCTTTTCTCTTTTTAAAATTCAGTTTTGACAGCCAGTAAATCCTACCAGTGGGCTTCATGACTCAATGGTAAAAATATCTGCCAATGCAGGAGACATGGGTTCAATCCCCAAGTCGGGAAGATGCTCTGAAGACGGAAATGACAACCCACTCCAGTATTCTTCCCTGGGGAATCCCATGGACAGAGAAGCCTGTTGGACTACAGTCTATGGGGTTGCAAAGAGTCAGACATGACTGAGCTACTGAACACGGCAAATCCTACCAGTGCAGAATTTATCTTTTCCTATGACTGAACTGGCCCTTCCTTTGATTTTTATTCTGTAAACTATTCTAAGCTCATGCATTTGAGAACTAACTTCAAGTAGATAAGTTTCTCTTCTTAAATCATGAGCTTTCCGTATACTTGGCAGCAGCCGAAGCACCAGGAGTTTGGCTGTGGCTGAGAGCTGGAGGCGATCAGCACTCACTAGCTTTGCCACCTCTGGCCCTACAGTTGTGTCACTGAACATCTGCCTTCTCCTGTCTTCCGGAACACCTCTGTGTTCTGCTCCTAAATGGTCCTTTGCAGGGCATTTTGCTGTCTTGACCCCCTTGGGTGTCTCCAGCCTTTTGTTACACTTTGAAATGTACCTGTACCTCTCACTGCATGTCAAGTCTTACTCCCTTTTAAGATAGGATTCAAAGGTTATTCCTACCTGCTCCATGCAGTTGATTACATCTCTCTGCTCTATAAAGTGATTCGCATCATTCTACTAGAGCAATTACCAGCTGCTGCAATGTTTTGTTTATGTGTTTGTCTTAGCACCAGAATGTGAGGTTCTCAAGAGCAAAAGTATTATCTTATTCATTTTTTTATGTCTGTAACTCCTAGTGTAATACCTGGGCTTTCCTGGTAGCTTAACTGATGAAGAATCTGCCTACAATATACCTAGGGCCTGCTGGGCACAGAATAAATGTTAAATGAATGAATACATCTATTATTGTTAATGTGTTGATATTTTTATTGAAGTATAGTTGATTTACAATGTTGTGTGACTTTCAGATGTACAGCGAAGTGATTCAAAGTGACGTGTGTGTGTGTGTGTGTGTGTGTGTGTGTGTATTCTTTTTCAGGTTCATTTACTTTATAGGTCATTACAAATATTAAGTGTAGTTCCAAGTAGATCCTTGTTATCTAATCCCAGTCTCCTAATTTATCCCTCCTACCTCCTTTTCCCTTTGGTAACTCTAATTTGTTTTCTGTTCTGTGAGCCTAATTCTGTTTTGTATATAAGTTATTTTTTTATCATTTTTTTTTAGATTCCACATGTAAGTGATATCATATGATATTTGTCTTTCTCTGTCTGAATTACTTATTTTGATAGGCAGAATACTTTTGTGGGTCGGCCTCTTTTTTTTTACCATTTACTCTGATTCCCCCTTTATCATTTACCTCACAAAGCTTGCCTTTTCTCAGCTTTGATTTATCTACAGTCTTAGCCAAACCAGTGATATAAATTATCCATAAGTCATTTGTTTATTTTCTTTTTTCTTATTTTCTTTCTTTTAATATAAATTTATTTATTTTAATTGGAGGCTAATTACTTTAAAATATTGTATTGGCTTTGCCATACGTTGACATGAATCCGCCATGGGTATACATGTGTTCCCCATCCTGAACCCCCCTCCCACCTCCCTCCCCATCCCATCCTTCTGGGTCATCCCAGTGCACCAGCCCCAAGCACCCTGTCTCATGCATCGAACCTGGACTGGCAGTTCATTTCACATATGATAATATACATGTTTCAATGCCATTTTCCCAAACCATCCCACCCTCGCCTTCTCCCACAGAGTCCAAAAGACTGTTACTTGAATGCTGATGCTATAAAGCTGCAGTCCTTTCTGTTGACTAGTCCATATATGTTGTAGTCAGACCTCCTGCAGAGGTAATTTGGCAGCTTTGCCAGCTGGGAGCAGCAGACACTTGGATGTTACTCACCATCTATGGACCTCATGTGATGGAGCAGTGCTTTCAGTTACAGCCGGCAGATGATTCATGAAATGCTTTCTTCCTGCCGTTCAGGTGGGCCCTGCAATGCACTACTTCCTATGTTTGCCTTTTGTTTCCAAAGTGACTTTGTTAGAGCTGGTAGCCCAGTTCATTAATCTGCTGCTGGTGATAGATAACATAGGCATACAGTACTCCAAATTTTGTCATTGTTTACAGTGCTAATAGAACTGTTTGTAACATAGTCAGGTAGGTTTTCTGTATATGAAACTAAATTATGATGAATGAGTTACTCAAAGGATGAGGGAACATCCCCTTTAGATTGTATCAGAGCCCGGGTGGTGCTGGTCTAAGCAGAATGTCTCTGGCTGAGACACCGGGGGCTGGACGGTGGTGCAGACAGGAGAGACGAGGGGTGGGGGGCCAGGCCTCCGGAGGGTCTGGGGACACATGGTCAGTATCGAAGTCTGCCAAACCTAGGAAGACAGGCGAGGCATCCTCCTGAGGATCTCTCAAGGATCATCCTGAGCAGTCTAGGAGCAAGTGCAACCAGAAACCCCGCAAAAACTGTCCAGGAGGGATGGACACCATGCTTTATAACCTCCCAGGTGCCAGCGCCCCAGGAATGGAGTGACTAGAGAAGGCTTCTCTTACAGGAGTGGACCATTTTTTCCTCAGGAACAGAGGACCATCTTGATAAACACATTGGTGAAGAACGAAGGAGAAAGGGGGATCTGAAGTAAGATGAGTGTTAGGCAAAGTTTAATTAATCTCATTTTGAATGTTTTTGTGTATTCCTTTGTGTATTAGTTGACTGCGCTGCTTACTGCAGTAACTTTCCACTACCACCATCTGGAAGAATGAAACCCAGGTAGATCTCTAGGGTATATGCCCGTGGACTGAAGATAATATTTTAATTCCGACATAGGAAACAATGGAAAAGCATTGAAGGCACCTTCTGAGAAAGAGATAACTTATCATCAGTCCCAGCAAGGAGGTCTGCACAACTCAAATGTCTGTATTGGTGATTGGAAGGTGTGGAGGCTAGGTCATGAGAATTTGCCTCCTTCCACATAAACATGCACATGAAGAAAAGGTCTTCCAAAGATTTTAGTCTTTCCATACCTGCAGCCCTTGTGGTAATCCATGGGGAACTGGTGGTTTTGAATAGAAGATAGGTTAACTCGTTGCCACACTAACCTTACCACCATCATAATTTTGTCTGGTTTTATAGAATGCTAATTTTTCTTCCCCTCCTTGTTTCCCATATTTTGGGGTGCTTCTGCAACATCCTAGACACTTCTAAGTCCTGGTAACAGGTCAAGTGCCTGATTACAAAAAAAAAAAAAATCTGCATGCATTGTGGATACTGTGCACTCACCGTGCTCCATGGAGAGAATGGGTCCCTGTCTGTGCCAGCTGGGGGTTTATTCGTATCTTCCAGGTCTCTGGCTCCTGATTAATAGGATCTAGTTGAATCAGTCAGACCTTGGCTTCCCGGTAGAGTTCTTCCTCACAACCCCTCTTCTCATTTGTGGTTGCTCAGTTGCTAAGTCATGTCTGACTCTTCGTGACCCCACGGACTGTATCACACCAGGCTTCTTTGTCCTTCTCCCACTGGGATCCTATCCTCTTTGGCATCCATAGTAAAGTTTCTTTGGACCTCTCCACCACCTCAGATAATAGCAGGGCCCCTGTTGCTACTCAGTTTCAACGCTTCCACTTTGGGAGAGGTTGCCACTGACCCAGCAGTTCTCAACACTTTTTCTACCTCCACGTATTTGGGAATAGAACCGTACCTACCAGTAACCTGCCGCTGTAGCCGTTGCCCAGGAATATTTTCAGCAAATATTTAATGAGTGCCTGCTGTGTGCCCGGCATTGCACTAAGCCCTGGGGTGAATAGTCAGTGAATAAAATGCAGACTCTGCATTCTAGCCTCAGACCCGGTCTCTTCCGTGTCTACTGTCAGTGGGTTGTCAGGGGCTGTTTGTTTGCCTTGAGAAGTAGACATCTCTTATTGGCTTGTTTATTTGCACATTCCAGTCTGGAAAAGCTGCTGGCACCATGGTATGTTGATGAGGTTCTTTGTTAGACGTTAATTGGTCTGTTCACAGAGAGGTATATCTTGCTCTTTTTTTAGATATGAATTTGATTCTTAAGTTATTTAGGGATTGTGCTAGTCACTGACTGCCTTGAATTAACTATTATTTTTAATTATCAAAATACAAGTTATAAATTGGACTGACATTCTCTCTTTATGTTTTATTGCCTCATCATGTTTCATTTGCTCTTTTCTTCTCACAGCTTTCAGTCTTATGTTATCATCTGGGGAAAATGCAGCCAGTTCCTTAAATGTTATTATTTCTTTTTCCTGTTCCATTTCTCACTTGAAGCAATTTTACAGTGCAATATTTTTGTATTTTTCTGGGTAAAAAGTGTGTGACATGATCCACCGGACATGCCCACAGATCCATTTATCTAAATAGTTTTAATCTGTCTCTCACCTCAGTTTTCTTTCACCATTCTTCAAGACGATCTTGGAACTGCTGTGGTGATTTTTATCTTGACTTTCTAATTCTCTTCCTGTGATGTGTATTTTACTTCTGGAGAGTTTGGTGGGTTTGTCAGGACACCCTTCTGGGCAGGGTCTCTGCTCTAGGCAACTTCCTGCCAGTTCTTTGATGATCTCAACCAAACATTTCTGTCTGGTGTGTGTTTTCACTTGGATTCTGTTCTTTCTTTGTCTCGCTCTTCTCCCCCTTCTCACTTTTCCCTAAGGAGACCATTTTATTAGTATTGCACTTGGAACAAATATCCCACCTTTTTTGAAAGAAAAGGTGAGTTGAGGCTTGCGGTAAAAATGCCAATTGGGAACAGGACAGTTACCATCAGAAAGTGCAATCAGACCTCTCATAGAGGAAACTCTTCATGGAGTTTTCAGCTGAAAACCACTGAAAAACTGGCAATGGCAGCTGTTAGAAATCAAAAGCAAGATATAGGGAAGTAAAATAATACAAGTGTAGGAAAATTACCTAGGCATTGTATAAAGCAGAGGGAAGAATAGGTACAATGGTGTATAATTTTACAGTTATGTGTTGTGGTCTGTGGACAGGAAATTGTTTTCTCCAGTATGAGCTGAGTACAGAATTGGTAGAGATGATGAAGGACAGTGAAAGGAAAAGTGCCAGGAAAGAAAAAGATGAGGAGGGAACTCGCAGTTTTTTGAAGTTTGGAAACTACGATGCTCTGAAATTCAAATATTCAGATTTGTCACAGTTCAGCTCTTGTGCTGTTCAAGACCATAGCTACTCATCACTTGTGACTACAGAATACATAAAATGTGGTTAGTGCAAATTGAAATGTGCTCTTGGTAGAAAATACATACCAGATGCCAAGTCTTAGCATCATATGCACATATACATGTGTGTTATATATAAAATCTTTAATATGAACGATATTCTTAATAAGTTTAGATTGATTATGTTTAAGTGATAACTTGTGATCGATTGGGTTAAATAAAATGTCATTAAAATTAGCTGCACTAGTTTTTTTATTATTAAATATGGCTACAGAAAATTTACGTATGTAACTCATATCATATTTCTATTGGATAGGACTGGTCCAGCCCCATACCGTGTTAGTATGACTATCTTGTATATCTGATATTTTAACCACAGTTAACTTTCCTGTGTGATGGATTTTTCTTTCTCCTCACATTTGTCCTGGGCATGTGTTCGTTTGTATTTTTTTTAATGGTTCTTTTTTAAATTAAATTTTATTGGCATATAGATACTTTATAATGGGCTAGTTTCTCTACACTGTAAAATGAATCAGCCATAAGTATGCATACATCCCCTCCCGGTTGGACTTGCTGGCCATTCTGGCCACCACAGTGCATTAAGTAGGGTTTCCTGTGCTATGCCGTCTGCTCTCAGTAGTTATCTATTTTATTGTTGTTTATTCACTAAGTCGCGTCTGACTCTTCTGTGACTCCATGGACTATAAGCCGCCCTGTTCCTGTCCATGGGATTTCCCAGGCAAGAATGCTGGAGTGGGTGGCCATTTCCTTCTCTAGGGGATCTTCCCAACCCAGGGATCGATCCCATGTCTCCTGCTTGGCAGGCAGATTCTTTCACTGGGAAGCCACACACAGTGTCAATAATGTATATGTCTTTCCCAGTCTCTTAATTCCGCCCTTACCCCTTGGTGTCCATATATTTGTTCTCCACATCTGTGCCTCTATTTCTCCTTTGCAAATAAGAAAGAGGTTGTTTTTTTCTATTTTGGAAATCTTATTTTTCAAATAGGGGATGGATATGAGTAAAGAGAATGAACAGCATAATTGGAGAAATATTTTTATGGACAGGCCCTGGAGACAATCCTCTGAAATAAGGGATTTTTAAGTACTTCTTAAGTAAAAAAAGTCCTGTCAGATTTTCATTATTGATAGATACACTACAGAAAAGCACCTAAGAGAATAAATTGATTTAGAATAATTCTCTTTTATCCCTGTTAGTAAGAGTAGATGTTGCATCTTTCTTGAAAAAGAGAGCTGTGAATGATTTGTTGAAGAGTGGGGCTGTTTTTCTGAGCATCCTTCTTCACCATTCATCATTCATCTTTCTTTCTCATAGATTCCAGAAGACTTAGTCAAATTGGTTTTTTATTCTTCAATTACATTTTTAACTTTGATATTAAAATTTACATACATTTAAAACATTTGTGTTCATATCCATATCTTCAGTACTTGCAACCATGCTGAGAGAAAGTATGAACCCTTCCACCCAGGATTGAGAATGAGGACTTTGGCTGGCTCCTAACTTATATCCTTTCTCTGTGATCTTAGACAAGTTCTCTTTCCAAGTCTAATTTTCCTCAAATATTAACATCAAGGTAATTATAATAACTACTCAGTGGATTGTTGTGAGAATTAAATGAGATAATTATTCAAAGTATTTAGCACAGTGTCTGGCACATAAGTGCTTAATAAATATTAACAGGTTTTATAACTTTATGAAAACACCATCTTCATTTGCCTCCCCATATTTTGGCCCTAAAGCCTTCGAATGGGATGAATCAGCAGAAGGCTAAGTGATTTTTCCAGCAACCTTAATGAGTTAAAAGCACTCTTGGCGTTAGAACTCAAGTTTCAACCCTTCTATCTCTTGGGCCAGCAGCCAGAAATTGTTACTGGCTACAGTTCAGATTCTGGGAGAGATACTAGGATGACTATAGGCCTAACATCCCCGGGCTGAAGTCAGGACCTTACATGGATGCTGACACTGTCATTCATTCATTATCACTTTCACCTCACAGGCACTGACAGGGCTGGGGATGACCCAGTTAAACTTAGATGCCTAGAGAAAACAGAGAGGAACGTGTCCTGGGATTATATCTTTCCCACGATAGGGTGGAGGTAGGGACCAGAAGACCAGTTCAGTTCAGTTCAGTTCAGTCACTCAGTCATGTTCTACTCTTTGTGACCCCATGAATTGTAGCACGCCAGGCCTCCCTGTCCATCACCAACTCCCGGAGTTTACTCAAACTCATGTCCATAGACTCAGTGATGCCTTCCAGCCATCTCATCCTCTGTCGTCCCCTTCTCAGGCAGAACACAAATGAGCGGTATTGCAACAAACAGATTTATATCCATCATTTGCGGTCCAACATATGAGGCATTGTAACAAGGATGTCTCTTCACCAGACCACACCCAATCACTGGGCTTCTGGACACTGGAAATATTTGAAGATCTTTTTATTCACATCAGGGATGTCTACTAGAAGAGCCCAGATAAAAAATGCCAGACTCAGTACTGCAGAGGGGAACCGGAAGAGACAGGATCACCATCCTAAGAATACAGGACTTGCTGCTGGGAAAGAAGCTCAGGAAGGAATCTGTTTACTAGAACTTGTGTATGAAGAAATGAGAGCCCCGATAGCAGGTAGAAACTAGCTCAGAGGACTGAGCCTCAACAGGCTTGTTGCAAGATTCACTTGATGTTGATTTTTCCAAAGTTGATCGAATATTGTTCCTTAAATATTGCCTCAGTTTCAGAAACTGACATGAGGTTGAGTTTACAGACAAGAAAGTAGGGGCTGGGGAGAGGACTCAGTAGGGGACTATTAAATGACTTCCTCTCCAGGAGGAGAACTCATCCAAAGAAGTAGTCAAGTTATGATAATCTCAATAGTTTGTTTGACAAATGTGAGTATTTCCGAGATTATGGGAAATCCCATAATACCTTTTTAACTGGCCAATGGGACTTGGAGCCATAGATTCCTTTAGAAATAGCCTCTCCTTGTGAGATGTGTAGTACCTTAGCAGATAGATAAATGAGTTGCAGAATTGAATTACTGGCTCCATCATTCTCTGTGCCTTTGTGCAAATTCTTTTACTGGATAAGCCTCAGTCTGCTGCTGCTGCTGCTGCTGCTAAGTCGCTTCAGTCGTGTCCGACTCTGTGCAACCCCACAGACAGCAGCCCACCAGGCTCCCCCATCCCTGGGATTCTCCAGGCAAGAACACTGGAGTGGGTTGCCATTTCCTTCTCCAGTGCATGAAAGTGAAAAGTGAAAGTGAAGTCGCTGAGTCATGTCTGACTCTTAGCAACCCCATGGACTGCAGCCTACGGGCTCCTCCATCCATGGGATTTTCTAGGCAAGAGCACTGGAGTGGGGTGCCATTGCCTTCTCCAAAGCCTGGGTCTAATCATCTGTAAAATGGAGGTAAACTATAGGACCCACTTTATAGGAGTTCTGTGAAGCTTAAATTAGATTATCTACCTAGAATACCTGGCATGCTTTTAAGAGCTCAGTAGATATTAATAATAGTTTGTATTATCTACTTTCTAATCGTAGTTTTCCCATTGACAGGTATTACAGTAGACGGTGTACTTCTTTGATGACTTCAATAGTATGATCCCTTTAGCCCAGAATTTTATTGTGACCCAAGCAAAGTGTTTGTAATCTTTGGAAAATACGCTGACTACTCATGTCAATCTGTGAACAAACGTTTAAGTCTCTCGTGGTCAAGGATTAAAGTTCTTGAGGAACATTTGAGCAAAAGAAAAGGCGGAAGAACTCTGAATATGTACAGGAGGAATTGGCAGTATGGATTTTTAGGAGGCATGAGAGACAGTATAGAAAACTAAACATCCATCCATATGAGTTTAACACCTTCATGTTATTGCAGTAGGAGAAAATCAAGGGCATTTATTAGTTGCCTGTTTTTTCCATAATTGAGATTTCCATTCATTCCCACTGCTGGACCCTCATCTCTTGCCTGCAGTGCCTCTGTGATCTCCTAGCCTGCTCAGTCTCCTGTGTCCTCTCTTGCTTCTCTTGGTCCATCTTCTCTATGTCACAAAAATGCCCTCTCTAAAAGATACATTGGACCTTGCCTCTCCTTCCTGCTTAAAATCCTCCAATGGCTTCACATTGCTCTTAGAATGGTGAAGTGAAAGTCGCTCAGTCGTGTCTGACTCTTTGCAACCCCATACAGTCCATGGAATTCTCAGGCCAGAATACTGGAGTGGGTAGCCTATCCCTTCTCCAGGGGATCTTCCCAACCCAGGTATTGAACTCAGGTCTCCCACATTACAGGCGGATTCTTTACTGGCTGAACCACAAGGGAAGCTCAAGAATACTGGGGTGGGTAGCCTATCCCTTCTCCAGGGGATCTTCTTGACCCAGGAATCGAGCTGGCATCTCCTTCATTGCAGGCATATTCTTTACCAACTGAGCTATGTGGGAAGCCCTCTCTTGGAATAAAACACATCAGGTCTTTAACTTACAAGGCTGTCATGCTCCATCCCCTGCCTGCCTCACCCATTTTTCTCCTGTTCTGTTCCCTCTCCTCCAAGTCCCTCTCGGCATTTCTTCCAGTCCTCAAACATTTGTGCTTCTTGCTGTCTTGAGACCTTCCGGCCAAGGGGCCCTGGGGACCAGAAAAGGATCCTCCTTACCCACCTCCTCCCTGTCCTGTCCTTCTTCTCAAGTAAAACTTTCCTTGATTTCTTTGAACTGGTTTTAGGTACTCTCTTTGTACACCACCCTTCTCCTTTGCAGTATGTTATCACAACTTTGTGAAATAATCACCTATGTGGTGTTTGCCTTCTCAACTAGATTTATACATTTAAAATTAAAATTTCAAATACAAAATTTAGATTTTATGAAGACATAAAATCAGTCAGCCTTATTTCTTGTGATATCCTGAATGCCTAACATGTTACTTGGCACATGGTGCATGATTATTAAATATTTGTTGTTGTCGTTGTTCAGTTGCTGAGTTGTGTCCAACTCTTTGTGACTCCATGGACTGCTGCGTACCAGGCTCCTCTGTCCTCCACTATCTCCTGGAGTTTGTTCAAATTCATGGTCATTGAGTTGGTGGTGCTATCTAATCATCTCATTCTCTGCTGCCCCCTTATCCTTTTACCTTCAATCTTTCCCAGCATCAGGGTCTTTTCCAGTGAGTCAGCTCTTCGAATCAGGTGGCCAAAGTGTTGGAGCTTCAGCTTTAGCAGTAGTCCTTTCAGTGAATATTCAGAGTTGATTGATTTTCTTTAGGATCAACTGGTTGGACCTCCTTGCAGTTCAAGGGACTCTCAAAGAGTCTTCTCCAGCACCACAGTTCGAAAGCATCAGTTCTTCAGCACTCAGCCTTCTTTGTGATCCAACTCTCATATCTGTACATGACTACTGGAAAAACCATAGCTTTCACTGTACAGACCTTTGTCAGCAATGTGATATTTCTGCTTTTTAATACACTGTCTAGGTTTGTCATAGCTCTCCTTCCAAGGAGCAAGAGTCTTAATTTCATGACTGCCGTCACCTTCTGCAGTGATTTTGGAGCTGAGGAGGGATAAGAGTAAAGAAAGAAGTCCAAGTCAGTGCAAAGAGATGTGGCAGTATTGTTCGCTTTTAATAATAATCTCAAAGGGATACTAGGTTGAAGGGAGAGGAAGCGGGAGATAGAAGTTATGCTAGAAAGGCTAGAGAGAGAAGGAGTAATGAGGTGATTTTATGAGATGAGAGTGTGTGTAAGAGAGGTGAGTATCCTGGGAATCACTAGAGGTGAAATAGAGAGTGTATCGCAGAACCTGGAAAGGAAAGAGGCAGTCAGTCACCATGGACTGCAAGCTAGGCAGACAAGGAGGCTTGTGCAGCTTCAGATAATGACTTGGGAACCTTTTGGTACCAAAAGGAAGAACACTGACCTTTGTTTTAGCTCTGTGCTTTATTTAAGTCACCGAGATATAAATGTGATCATGGCCAGTTCTTCAAACCTTAGTCTTCTTTGCTACTTCTTTGCTGAAGATTCCTGATGAATAGTCTGTCTACAAAGCTCTGTGAATGTTGAGATGTCTCTGAATGTTTCAACAACAGCACCAAAAATGCTTGAGAAGCAAGGGAAAGCCAAAGCAAACACTGATATATATTCAGTTTGAAGACTTCTTTCCCATTAAAGCCTATAATGGATCTCATCCAATTTTGATGCATCTTTATGATACCAATTCATCTACTTAGCAGACCTCTTTCCCAGTATCTCCTTACATTTTTCACGTAACTTTTTCTTTCTAGGGATTTTTAGCAGCAGGTAAGTAGCAATTCAGATACTTAGAATGGAGTTCACCTTCACTGTCCTTTTCCTGGGTGTGTCATGCAGGTCTGTCTCAAGAGCCCTCTTCTTAACTGTGTCATATCCTAAGGACCAGCTTTGCTTCCTGGCAAGAGAGGAGGGGAGAGCCTGCAGTTATGTTTAATGCTGAAGCCTGTTCCCTGGGGGATAGATTCATGCTGAAATTGATAAGAAATGGGATTATGAAAAGATTTGTCTTGCTAATGGCAGCCTTTGTTTCTGGAAGCCCCGCCACTTATGATGGATTGCCTCTGTCTTCCTGGAGCCTTCCCTATGTGGCCTGTTTTCTCAGACACCTTCTTCAAGGTTTCTTTCCCCTGACACCTCACTTTCCACCTTCCTGCCACCTTTGTTCTCAGGCTTTCTCCTCTCTTTCACCTCTATTCTATCTTTTTTTCCCTCCTGCTGCCACTTAAACTTTTTATCTTCCTCCCAAGTTTGATCAGGTTTTCCCCTTTGTCATAAAGGATTCTTAGAATGACTCCAGGCAATATGGAGCAAGTCAGAAATTTATATCGGGACTCTGAACTTGTTATCCTGCTAGGGTCCCCTGTCACCACAGCCACTGGGCTACTGAGAGTTTTTATTATCGACTCCACAGTCTCTTCAAATGATTCTGTTCCTTTAACTTTAGTCTAGAATTCCCCCTCCTTCCCAGGCCCTTTTCTGTGCCTCAGAGAATTCTTATTATTGTTTCAACATTGTGAATACATGGCTTTTAATATCTGTATGAGTATCTGAAAATCTGCTTATCTTTCTTTCATAAAACCATGGAAGTCTGATATAGTAAAGCTTACTATTAGTAGAGTTGTGCACAATTCAGGGAAATTATGTTCTCTTAAATAAGAGTCAGGAAGAATGCAGAAGGGTTCACCTCTTCCTGCCCACCACCTCTCCAAAGACAGGTGTTTGAGCATTTCTTCACTCCAGTTTCCATCCCTGAGAAAGGGGAATAATAAAAGTACTTACCTTCTAGGATTGTCACGAGTGTTAAATGAGTTTATACTGTAAAAATGCTATCAAAAAACATGTATATTATCTAGGGTGAAACAGATCACCAGCCCAGGTTGGGTACATGAGACAAGTGCTCGGGCCTGGTGCACTGGGAAGACCCAGAGGGATCGGGTGGAGAGGGAGGTGGGAGGGGGGACCGGGATGGGGAATACATGTAAATCCATGGCTAATTCATTTCAGTGTATAACAAAAACTACTGTAATGATGTAAAGTAATTAGGCTCCAACTAATAAAAATAAATGGAAAAAAAAATGCTATCAAAGGACCTGTTCACAGCTAAATTCTCATAAATTTTATTTATCATATTATATGTAAACTTATTATTATTAAATATTGAATCTTGACATAATATGCAGCCTTTACATACCGTCCATCTTATAGAGAGATTGCACTCTTCTTTAAGCCTCAGTTCTTCTAGTGATGTTTCTTCCTAGTAGAGAATCTGCTAATACTGCCTTTTTGCTGAGTATTTATAACTCTCTTTCCACCCTTCACAAAACTCAGATGTTAATTCCCACCCATCTAAGGGGAGTTCCATTTCTGAAGTCATTTTCTTCTCACAATTGATCTGAATTGATCCCTTCTTAAATCTCTTACTTATTTTGTTTTTCTCACAAATCATTGCATCATAGATCTGTGGACCAAGAAAATTAGCACCTCTATATCATAACTCTGGTTTCCCTCTTTAAAGTACAGTTCAGAGAGGTGATTTTAATTTCTAAGCACTGATCATTTTGAGCCTTTGTTACCGTAGAAACCACAGTTGTCATCCTGAAGCATGACAGCAGTGATCACCCCTGACAGTTCACGGACCTGTGTTTCAGACAATCAAAGGCAAGGTAGTTTGGAGGTCCGTTCATTTAGAATTTTCTCTTTCCCAGTTTCAAGGAAGCACAGCTCAGGCTCTCTTCCAATTTGTCAGAAGCAAGAAAAGACATGGAGGTGGAGAGTGGAATGCCACCTTTCAGGCCAAGCTAGCAGTCCCAAGCATGTTTTTATTATTATCTGGAAAATAAGGTTGTAAAAAAGTAATTGCTGACACAACCTTAATTACGGTACTTTAAGTATGCTGCTGTAATTAAAATAGGAATTTTATTATCCTAGGCCTCCGAGAGATTACTGTATATACCATTTCAGATCTCAGGATTTACGAAGCAAGCAACTTTAATTCTTGCTATTTTGCTGCATGGGCCACACGCTTCCTTTGTGCCTCTCCAGGTTGCAGCTTATATAGAAAACCTGGCAAACAGCAATGAGCATCTGTGCTCAGAATGATGCCCTGCGGTGATAGTGCCGTGGCTTTCAGCACACTAAACCCTGAAATGCCACAAAAGCTACTTCTTTCTCCTTTGATTTCCCCTAGAATAAAATGTTTACCTATTGTTCTGGGAGATCAAAACCCTACAGGCTATTTTGGTTACAATTTGAAGAGGGATCTCTTCTTTCCATGGGATGTCATATCTATTTTATTCATACTTTACCTAATAAATTAGTTAGAAATTTTATACAGCTGCTAGTTAAAACGCTCCTCAGGTGGCACAGTGGTAAAGAATCCAACCGGCCAATGCAGGAGACATAAGAGATGTGGGTTTGATCCCTGGGTCGGGAAGATCCCCTGGAGGAGGAAATGGCAGCTCACTCCAGTATTCTTGCCTAGAACATCTCCTGGACAGAGGAGCCTGGTGGGCTACAGTTCATAGGGTCACCGAGTCAGACACAACCAGTTGGTTATAAAGACCCAAAGAGAGTAGGCTTTAAAAAAGTTAATTGGGAGAATTCTTACTCTCCCACGGTGAGAGGAAAACTGTTTTAGAAGTTGGCAATTCATGTATGAAGATACCATAGCCTACAGTGGGATCCAGACAACTTCCATTTTTTCAGCTTAGACATCTTTATCATGTGGTGGTTCCCTGGGGCCCCAAAACAGCTATCAGAGCTACATCCATCTCATCCAAGTCCCAGGGAGGAAAGAACGTTAGGCAAAAGGGTCACATCCTAGCTAAATTGGCGCTGTTTTTAAGGAGTTTTCACCAGAAGTCCCATTCAAAAACTTCACTCACATCTTACTATCAAGAGCTTAGGCACATAGAAAACATACAGTTTATCACCTGAATATACCATTTCTCCAGAAAAATCAGTGTTATATGTTAAGGAAGAAGGGGAGAAGAGGTACTGCTTTGGCAGTTACCAATAATTGGCAATGTGTAAAAACAAATATAAACAGTATATTCCCCTCCCTTCATGTTGTGTTTTCCACAGCAAACACTTATTCAGCATATAAATAAGCAGATAGCTGTAATTCTTTTCTGTTGATAGGAAAATGACTCTTCATCATGATAAAATTTAGCCCCAGCACAATGCTTAATAACTTCAGAATCATTGAATACTTTAAAGTACAATTTTTATGGTATTTTAGTGTTTTAAATTATTTGATAGTGGGATGTTTGGGTATGACAATTCGAGTACCAGCTAAAAAGAATGTTTCATTCTCATCCACATTACATTTCTTAATCTTTTGAATTAAAACAGGATTCTTACAAAGCTGAAATCCCCTGCATGTATGTTTAAAAAATTAAAAGTTCCTTAACACATTTCATGCACTAATACGAATAAGTCCTATTGCTGTTATTAGCTCATGGCAGTCCATTTATGTTTTTCTTTCTCTGTTATGACCTGATTATTTTCCTGTCTACTGTAGTTTATCGCACAAAGAAATGCTCTATCAATTGTTCATAAATTTTTAGGTAACATGTTCCCACCCTATTTATTAGGGATTCCAGTGATTAAATAAGGCAGATACTTTACAAATGACCACAAATGGGTCTAAATGGACAATATACTCTGTAACAGTGAATTTTTTATCCAAAACTGTGCACAGGTAATTTTATGCAGCTACAGCATCTTCACCCCATGATCCATAAAACTGAATTTAAGACAAGTGAAACTCCAAATGACTAAGATCATCATTATGACAAGAATAAAATGTTTTCTGAGTCCAATACCTTACAATACTCACTTAATGATAGTCCAGAAATGTTTCTTATTTTTTATCTTTTTAATGGGCATTATAACAAAGACCTCTTTTTCTTATATTCTATTTCCTTCTGTCTTGCCTTTAGCTATCTATTCTTTTAGAATCTATTCTCTTTTTCTTTGGCAATCCAATCAGTTCAGTTGCTCAGTCATGTCCGACTCTTTGCCATCCCATGGACTGCAGCACACCAAGCCTTCCTGTCCATCACCAACTCCATTCATGAGCTGCCATCTCCTCCTCCAGGGGATCTTCCTGACCTCAGGGTTTGTACCCGGATCTCCTGCATTGCAGACAGATTCTTTACCATCTGAGCCGTAATTTCACATTTCATTTCAATCATCCCACAACTATCCTGTGGCTATTATATGTATAGGAATTACTTTCCTGGATGCTGGTTTTGTGATGAATTAGAGACAAATTTTTCTGAATATTCATTTAGTGAGATGGTAAGACAAAAAGAAAGTATAAAAATAAAGGCAAATATGCAATTATCTAGTTATCTCTAAAGCATATACCGTTTTTGTTAAGATATGTGCTGCAGTTAAACAGTGGTGAAGCTTGTGTCTAGCAATCAGAGTCACTTCAATGTGTATTCTGGTTTCACCTTCATCACTTGGTAATGTGTGACCATCAGCTAATTGCCTAGTTTATTTTTGATAAGGAAATAAAGTGAAATAAGTAATGTCAGCCACAGAGCATGGTACTTGGCAGGTAGCAAATATTCACAGCACACTCACTGTTTAGTTTTGTATTGTCATTACAGAAAAGCCACAGGCTATTTATAGGAAAAAGCTGAGTATAACATATGTAAATAATTGTGCACATTCAAAATAAGCATTCTATATGCAGAAAAAGGTTAATGTTAATATGGTTTATCTTAATATTAACCAAAACCCTTCCAGATAAATGATATCAGAAGACAAAAGATATTGTGTGCCTCATTTTCATCAAATTTAGGCCATTAATGCATGTGATTAAGATGAACATGTTTTGTCTGAAGAAAGCTTTCTTTCCTTTTCCCCCACATCTTAACGAGGTGTAATTGACATAGAAAATTAGAAGATATTTAAAGTGTATGTGAAGGAAAGTTCCTGTACATATACTGTGAAAGTTTTCTTCCAGTCGAGTTAATTAACAAGTCTATCACCATCTGTGTGTGTGCTGAAAACACTGAAGTTCTCCTCTCGGTAAGTTTCAGATATACAACACAGTGTTATCAACTATAGTCACCATGTTTTACATTTGATCCTTGTTAAGAAAGCTTTTTCTTAATCCAGTTAATTCACCAACCCTTTTTGATCTGACTAGTAAAATGTTTTGGATAATGTTAAAGATTACAGGATTTTGGACGTTAATCAGCATTAAGAAAGGAAGGAAGGAAGGGAGGGAGGCAAGGCAGGAAGGAAGGAGGGAGGGAAGAAAGTTTATAGATGTCACCTTAGTTTTGTGTATGCTGGGATACTGTGAGTTACTGTTTAGTGTTTTCTGTAGTTTTTGAAGTGAAATGCTGTTATTTCTAGAAATTTCTGTCCTTGGCTTGCCTAGTGACTTAGGGCAGACAATTGAAGTCCTGCATGTTTCTTGTCTACATGTTGTAAACTTGACAAAACAAAAATTGTAGAAGAGGCTACTGCTTCCCTAAATCCATCCTTGCCATCTTCTTTAATAGCGGATCTCCCCATTGTCATTTGATAGTTTGTTTTTAACCTGGGTGCATATCTTTAAAGCTACCTGTGAATCTAAGCTCCAGTTAATATGTTCAGTTCAGTTCAGTCGCTCAGTATGTCCCACTCTTTGCGACCCCATGGACTGCAGCACGCCAGGCTTCCCAGTCTGTCACCAACTCCCAGAGCTTTCTCAAACGCATTCCCGAGTCGGCAATGCCATCCCACCATCTCATCCTCGGTTGCTCCCTTCTCCTCCTGGCTTCAAACTTCCCCAACATCAGGGTCTTTTCCAGTGAGTCAGTTCTTCGAATCATGTGGCCAAGTATTGGAGCTAACGCTTCAGCATCAGTCCTTCCAATGAATATTCAGGACTGATTTCCTTTAGGATGGACTGGTTTGGCATCCTTGCAGTTCAGTGGACTAAGAGTCTTCTCCAGCACCACAGTTCAAAAGCATCAATTCTTCCACACTCAGCTTTCTGAGCAACTCTCACATCCATACATGACTACTGGAAAAACCATAACTTTGACTGTACGGACCTTTGCCAGCAAAAAATGTCTCTGCTTTTTAATATGCTGTCTAGGATGGCAATAGCTTTTCTTCCAGGGAGCAAACATCTTTTAATTTAATGGCTGCAATCACCATCAGCAGTGATTTTGGAGCCCAAGAAAATTAAGTCTGTCACTGTTTCCATTGTTTCCCCATCTCTTTGCCCTGAAGTGTTGGGATTGGATGCCTTGATCTTCGTTTTTTGACATAATACGACATAAGCTCAAATGCCAGTTAATATGACATAAGCTAAAATGTAACATGGCATGTCTTGGAAGAGCCCTGCAAAGAAGGGGTATTATTTTCTCTATCTCTTCCTCTCTTCTGCTTCCTTAATATGGATGTGATGGCTGGAGAGCAGGAAGCCATTTTAGAGCTGAAAGGAAGATTTATGTGCTGAGAATTTTGGGGCAAAATAAAAAAGACCCTGGGCCTGGAACATTGTGATGAGACAATCTAGCCCTGCATTTACTGGCTCTGAACTTTTTTTATAAGACAGAAGAAATCCTTCTGTGTTCACGCCACCATTAATTTGATTATCTGTCACTCATAACCAAACGTAATCCTAGAAACTAAAAGTGACATGGGGAAATTTTTGTATATTGTAGAATATGAGCGGTAATGAAACCTGAATTCTCTTCCTCCATTTCATTTTTGTAACAAGTCAGCCCTGAAGGTGGATCTTTTGTCTTTTAAGTATGTCTCTTGTGGTGTTTTCATGTTTCAGGTCCCTAGTCTCTTCTACAAAGTCCTAACATCTGTAGGTGTTGGTCCACCTGTTTGAATGTGTGGACTTTTAGGTCAAGAACATCTCTGTTCATTTCAACAACACTGCTTTAAAAGTTAACATTTTTCTTGGCCTTCTGTTTATATAGAATTTCCCCAGGTTTCTTTTGAGTATATCAGCAGCTCCTCAGAGTTTATATACACATCTCTATACCCATTTTATCTGTTTCAGTTTCTGTATTTGATCTTATAGGTCCTCACAAGATAACCATCCTTAATTCCCCTGGTATTTCTATTATTTTTCTACCTTCTTTCAAGAGTCTAATATGTTTACAGAGTGGAGAATTTGTAGGAGTAGTTTTGGAAACAGTTTTTAAAGATTCTATTTCTGTGTTTTCCTCATTTATACGTTAGGTTTTTCTCCACTAACACAGCACATTAGACAATCCCAACATTTCAGTGCTTACAACAATCTCTATTTATATTTCTGTCTCCTGGATCTATGGTATGGTGGGGAGCTCTACTTCTGATACAGATTGGATCAGATCTGCTCCATGTGACTCTCATTCTGCAACTGGCAGCTACCCGGGTCATATTCTTCCACTGGGGGAAAGAGCAAGAGGATTGAGCCTCCTATGGACTCATCTCCAAACTGTCATCTATGACTTCTGACATATTCCACTGGGCAAAGTCAGTGAGGCTGGGGTGTCTATCCCGCTTCTTCCACTGAGATGCATTGCGGTTAGTAGTGAAGGTTTAGACCTATAATCCTATTACAGAAAACTGAAAATTTGACGCAATACTTTATTCTACCATTGTGAGTGAATGTATGCTTTCCCTTGATACCCACATGCACACACACACACAAGCACAGAATCATCTAATTCTGACTTTAAGCTCTAGATGGAGTAATATTCCATTGCATATATGTACCACATCTTCTCTATCCATTCATTTATCCTTGGATATTTAGGTCGCTTCCATGTCCTGGTGATTGTAACTAATGCTTTATATATATATATATGTATATACACTGGCATGTGTGAAATAAATAGCTAGTGGGAAGCAGTTATATAGCACAGGGAGCTTACCTTAGTGCTCTGTGGTGACCTAGAGGGGTGGGATGGTTGGGGGAGGCTCAAGAGGGAGGGAATATATGTACACATAGAGCTGATTCACTTGGTTGTACATCAGAAACTAATGCAACTTTGTAAAGCAATTATACTCCAATTCAAAAAAGATATCTAGATGAAGAGAAATTCAAAGAGGAATATATGTACTTTGGGAAGTTTGAGCTGTATAAAATACAGAATTCTTTATTTTGATAGTCTTTGTAGAGAGAGATTTTACATTTTATATTTAGTCATCAATCATAAGTTAGTATTAACATATAAATGGGTTGGTCAGTTAACCAAACTACATATGGTATATGTTTTAACAGATTCTAAAGACCAAGGCTATCAGCCAGTGTCCTGAAGGGCATATTGGGTCTCTTGAGGAAATTTGCTTTTGCTTCTGATAACTGGTGTCACTTCATTTTAGGATCCAGCTGATTTTACTTAATGGACAAAATGAAGCTAGTGGCTAACTTTACTGCCTCAGATTCTTCCAGCTCAGTGATGCTTTGAGAACTGTGCTAAAAATACTCTGCTCAACAGAGTGTAGTTTCTCTATATGATTGCAATATACTTTGGTGCCTCTGTGGACATAAAATATTATAGCTCCATGACAGTCTGCTTCATTGGTTGTTAGAGGTCAGGCCAATTATAAATAGGTGCTTAAGCTTTTAAAAATTTATCGTTCATGCCCCCAGATCACAGTTCGAAAAATAGAAACACCAATCATGATGATATGTGGGATACTACAGATTTATACTTGTGAAGCTGAGAAATATGCACAAAAATAGCTCAATATACTTAGTTGGTTTCTCACAATTATAGTATCGCTCAATATAGTTAGTTGGTTTCTAAAAATTACAGTGGTTCAGCGTAGTTAGTTGGTTTCTAACAATTTTGGCATCATTCGCTGGGAGAGGAGAGAACTTTACTTCTCTGCTCATATCCTTGTGTACCCTCACACTTTCTGGCTCCCTGGCAGTTGGGTAGGGCCAGTTATTGGATCTAGACAGTGATCTGGGAGTAGGTAATTGTTGTGATCTGCTGGGCCAGTGGTTAAGAGCCGACGTGCCACCCTCTTGCTCATTTTCTCCTATTCTATTAACCTGAAAGCCACATGTGGAGATGGTCATACCACAAGATTGAAGTCATGGGGTGACCACGGGGAGTACAGTTACTTCGGGTGCTCACGCAAGCTGCTGTAGGACTGGCAGACAAGGGATAAAGGATATTGGAGTTACGGCTTGCATTCTTTCAGGTGTTTAGGGCCATTATTTCCATTTTACAGATAAATTGACTGACGTTCATAAAGTCAGTATATTTTGCCAGCCCACTGAGTGATAATCTGACATTTTCTACATTTGGTGATTATTGCTATTCCAACTACTGACTTGTATCTGTAATAGCTTGATCTTTATTCATTTGTAGAAATTTATTGAACCTGCCACCTTAGAAAATGATAAAACTGAGTGAGAAAATTTAGTCATAAATATTAAGTTAACTTTAGATTTTGTGTTTCTTATGGAAAATATTGATCATTTTTCTATATATTTTGGGGTGCTGTGTGCTCCCCCATTATCACCCTCACCACCTGCACACACAATGCCCACACATAGACATCTCTTTCGTCGGTTAGTGATTCACCATATCTAGGAGATGCAGAGGTGGTGCAAAATGGGAACACGGAGATCTGGTCCTAATGATGCCAGTTATTCACTCTGTGATCTTAGAAAAACACAATTTGTGAGCCTCAGTTTTCTCCTTCTTAAAAGAAGGGGTTTAATTAGATGAGCATTTTGTTTTTTTCAAACTGAGTCCCCAAAAAGTAATGAGTTATACATCTACAGAAGATATCTACTAGCATTTTTAAAAGACTATTTTTAGAGCAGTTTTAGGTTCACAGCAACATTAAGAGAAAGGTACACAGAGTTCTCACATTCTCTCTTCTCCCACACATCCATAGCCTCCCCCATTACCAGCAGCACCCTCTAGAGTGGTGCATTTGTTAGAATTGATGAACCCACACTGACCACATCAAAATCATCCAAAGAAAGAAAAGGAAGTGAAATATCTCAGTTGTGTCCGACTCTTTGCAACTTCATGGACTGTAGCCTACCAGGCTCCTCCGTCCATGGGATTCTCCAGGCAAGAATACTGGCGTGGGTTGCCATTTCCTTCTCCAGGAGGATCTTCCCCTCCCAGGGATCGAACCTGGGTCTCCCACATTGCAGGCAGATGCTTTAACCTCTGAGCCACCAGGGAAGCTCATCCAAAGTCCATAGTTTACATTAGGGTTCACTCTTGGTTATATCAGTTTTATGGGTTTGGACATATGTGTAATTCCACGTATTCATTATTATAATATCCTGCAGAGTACTTTCACTGCCCCAAAATCCTCTGTGCTCCTCTTTTTCATTCCTCCTGCACACAACCTCTAACAACTTTTTATTGTTTTAGCTAAATATCTCCATCGTTTTTCTAGGATGTTATAGTCGTAATCATGTAGTAGGTAGCCTTTTCAGACTGGCTTTATCACTTAGTAGTATGCATTTAAGTTTCCTCCATGTCTCTTCATGGCTTGATAGCACATTTCTTTTTAGTTTGTTTGAATGAACCACAGATTATCCATTTACCTACAGAGGACATCTTATTTGCTCCCAAGTTTTTGGCAGTTATGAATAAAGCTGCTATAACATCTGAGTGCAGATTTTTATGTACCCATAAGTTTTCAACTCCTTTGGGTAAATACCAAGGATAGCTGGATCCAGCTAAATTACTAGAATGTATAGGGAGAGTTTCCCTGGTGGCTCAGATGGTAAAGAATCTGCCTGCGATGCAGGAGACTCAGGTTCAATCCCTGGGTCAGGAAGATCCCCTGGAGAAGGGAATAACAAACCACTCCAGTATTTGTCCCTGGACAACTCCATGGACAGAGGAGTCAGGCGGGCTAGTCCATGGAGTCACAAAGTCACACAAACATACAGTCATGGTTTGAATGGATGATCTCTTACATCTTTTCCATTTCTAACATTCCTTGATTTTGTGAATTTTTATACACATACATTTGCACATACAATTTAGTAGTTTTAAAAGATATTTGTAATATACTAAGTGAAAAAATTTTCATTCCATAAAAGCAGTACATATAAATTTTGTGTGAGTGTATGTGTATGTATAGTAAAAATATATGTATAATAGAAAAAATCCAGTCAATCCTAAAGGAAATCAGTTGTGAATATTCTTTGGAAGGACTGATGCTGAAGTTGAAGCTCCAATACTTTGGCCACCTTATGCAAAGAATTGATTTTAACTTTCTGTACATGTCCTACAGATCCATCACTAGATTATGATTTCATTATGCTCCTAATTTACTGTGTGATATTGGACAAGACATTTTATGTTTCCCTAGGTGTGTGTCCTTATGAAGAAATGAACAAACTGAATTAGAGTGACCTGCAAATTTCCTCCTGCTTTACATTTTATTTATATATAAATTGCACTTAAGTCTGAACTTCCCAGTTCTTTAATTTTAACATCTCTGCCTCTAGGAATTTTCAGAGTTCTTCATTTTTACATAAATCCAGAGGTTTCTTCAAAACCAAAACCTCATGGCAAAGTGTCGGTGTGGTTTAACTTGTGTAAAACTCAGTTACTCAAGTTTGCAGATGTTTCGTTTCTTCAGTACTGGTTTCTTTATATGCCTTTGGGAAAATGGTTCAGTAGAAAAAGGTGGATTATAATACATTTTGAGTCCTCCCTTCAAACAATAATGTTTACTTAGATTGTATTGTGGTGATGTCTCAGGACTTTGCAATAAGTTCCTATTAGTGAAATCATAGAATTATGAAAATTAGTTGGTTCTTAGAATGCATATGTTTCATGCTCAAATGGTATCCATCATTCATCAACATCCACTCTGTTGGGACACCTTTTGGGAGGGGAGGTGGAGGGACATCTTCCCAACAGAATTTATTCCCCTTTTGAATGAATCCAATGTCTAGAACCAAAGACTTGTGCTTACTCCTTGGAAGAAAAGTTATGACCAACCTAGACAGCATATTAAAAAGCAGAGATATTACTTTGCCAACAAAGGTCCATCTAGTCAAAGCTATGGTTTTTCCAGTAGTAATGTGTGGCTGTGAGAATTGGACTATAAAGAAAGCTGAGCGCTGAAGAATTGATGCTTTTTGAACTGTGGTGTTGGAAAAGACTCTTGAGAGTCCCTTGGACTGCAAGGAGACCCAACCAGTCCATTCTAAAGGAGATCAGTCCTGGGTGTTCATTGGAAGGACTGATGCTAAAACTGAAACTCTAATACTTTGGCCACCTCATGGGAAGAGTTGACTCATTGGAAAAGACCCTGATGCTGGGAGGGATTGGGGGCAGGAGGAGAAAAGGATGACAGAGGATGAGATGGCTGGATGGCATCACTGACTCTATGGACATGAGTTTGAGTAAACTCCGGGAGTTTGTGATGGACAGGGAGGCCTGGCGTGCTGTGGTTCCTGGGGTCACCAAGAGTCGGACACAACTGAGCGACTGAACTGAACTGAACTGATGCTATTTTCTTACCATAAATGTTAATGGCATTTCTTTTCAATCTCTAAAATTTCCTAATAAAGAAAGAAAGTATATAGTCACTCCATGTCTCTGTAATACTGTCTACCAAATTTGTTCTGCAGACTCTAGATCTCAAGAGTTCTGTATGAGGAAAAAGGAAAAAATATTTAGGAATTACATATGACATCACCCTTTGTATAGATTCACAAAAAACATTGATGGGAATTTCTGGAGGAAGGAGATCTGTTTTATTTTGTTTATCTAACGGTTTTTCACACTTTTAAAATCATCATGGAAATACCTGTTGCTCCAAGAAAACAGCTTTAACATTTTCTCCTTTAGAACAAGAGCTTAGGTGAATCTTGAATTTTAATTCCAATGGTTTTAAGATTCTTTTCTAAATTCTTAGACAATTTTTTTCCCAGAATATTAACCACGCTAGCTCTTTGTTTTCTATCTGTAGAAGGAGGGAATTACAGTGGGCTCTGGAGCTCAAGTTAGAGCTCAGGTTAGAAAAACCTTGGCTGCCATCAGAGAAGGACCTCCCTCATCTTACTTCTCCAGTGTTGGTGACTCATGGTAACAGAATCAGGACATTGGGGTGGCGGCAATCCTTTGACATTAATGAAGAGCATCATTGCAGCCGGGGGCATTGACCATTGTGTGAATGGTAACTGGAAACTAGTCAGGGGATTTGAAGGCAATTGAAGAGCAGTTGCCCAAGTGTGATGTCAGAGGCAGAGCTCCATGGAAACCATGTTCTTATGGCCCCATCAGCACTGATTCCATCAGTGCTCTATCTCAGGAACACTGCTTCACCAGGACACGGGGTACCACCTTCCAGTCGTCTCCTATGCTAGAGAACCACGGATTTGTCATTGTCTAGTCCAAGAATAGCTGTTAACTAAAACAAAAGTGGGAAATAGACTTCTAAGACGTCTTATTTGGTTTTAAAATCAATACCTTTTAAAGTCCACTAATTTAATTTTGTCAATTGGGCACATTGGATATCAGTGCAATATCATTTATAATTAAAGAAAAGACCAACACAATTACTGTTGAATATGCATCACCCTTACAAGGCAGAGGCAGCCATAGAGAGTCAATTTTAAAATGATGTGCTGAAGATTACATTTTTAATTGTCTTTCAACTGCACTGACATAAATCACTCTGGCAATACATTTCTTGGATTTGCATAATGACAGAGTATGGCAAGATTAGTTATCATTTTTAGCTACTGGTTTTTCTGGCGTGATGCTTGTCATCACATCTGTGTGTATTCCCTTTCCAAGGCCAGAATGACATTATATGCATACATTTTGTGAACCGAAGAAATGAACACATCCCTGGGTCATATAGCCCATTGTATTAGTAAACAACTAAACAATATTGAGAGGTTTAAAAGGACCATTTTGCGAAGACGTCTTAGAGTGTTTTCTGTAAAATTGACACACAGGCTTCTGCGTGTACAGTTGCTTGTGCATGCTGCCCCCTGTCTACAGAAATTCAAGAAAAATAAAATTCTGTCCTAAATTGTCTAGTAAGAACAGGCTGCTCCAAGTACATGACATGTGTTCTGTTACTTGCTGGACTTGTATTTGTAGGGTAACAAAGACCATTTCAGATGTAAGGATAAGTTCTGTTTCTATAAAGATCACTGTGACTAAGGATTTTGGAACTTGGAACGTATTCTGATTCTCTCTTAAAAACAGAGCTATATAAATAGTAAATGGGCTCCCAGGAAGTTTACTGATTTCTTGCTTAGACTGTGTGTTTAGCTATGAGAAGGGTTAGGAGGAAAGACTATTAAAATAGCTGAATAGAATACCTCAGACAAGCTGCATTTCCTGTCCTGAGAGCTGGGACTGGAGAGTTTATGAGGCTGTCACCTTTCTTCCACTTCTAAGTGCCGCCCCCCCACCCCAGCATCCCTCCCAGTCAAACTCCCAGGATTGCAGTCATGAAGAGTGGGGGAGGCATGTTTAGCCTCCCAGATCTTACCTGCCTGGGATCCAAATGTCTGTGTTCTTCATACATGCGTCCACTTAGAGGTGAGCCTTCTCAAAGATGTGATCCTGAAACAGATTTTCCACCTCATCGGTTATGGGAGTCCCCCAGAGCTTGTATAAACCTGCAGATTCCTGAGCTTCTTTCGGATCCTGACTTCCAAGATCAGAAGCAACCTGGGCATCTCTATGTCCCCAGGAGCCTGTTTTAAACATCCAGGTCACAAAACCAATAATCAAAACATCTAAGTCCCTTCCCTACTGATCAAAAATACTGTTTTCCTCAAATCAGTTAAACTCAACAAAGGGGGAAAAAAATACAAATTAAATAAACTCACATAAGCTGGTAGTGAAAATAATAAAGTATATTTGATATTTTTAATTTTTCCTAAAGTAGTTTCACTTCATCACATTAGAGCTTTATAGCAGAGGGGGAAAAAAGGAGATTATCATCATTTTTTAGATAAGGAAACTCGCCTTGTATATCAGCAATAGCAAGTCTTTCTTACTGTAAAATGAATATAAGTCCTTCTCAAAATCATCATCAGTGATAGGAATTATAGATGAGAGAGTGAGATCTTCAGACCAGCTGAGCAATGTACCTTTTGGTCACAGGGACACCCAGAGACTGACTGGGCCTGTTGAGTGTTCTGTGGGAAAACCCTATTAAGTCATTCCAAATGGTCAGTTTCCTCCCTTCTGAAGCTCCTACATCTACAGTGTCTTCATCAAAGCTCCCACAGCAGAATCAGTGAGGACAGGCAAGGAGGAGAGAGATGATTAGAGATGGGCAAATTAAGCTCTTTGTAACTCTGCCTGTATTCCCACTTACTACATGTTTTCGTGTTTTCATAGTTTCTGGCACAGCTGCGAGCAGGACCAGTTTTAGGTATGGGTGAAGTAAACTGCTGTTCATTTATTCAACCTGTGTTTACGGATTTTCTTCCTTATGCCAGGCACTCCTCTTGACATAAGGGCAACAAAGATGAAAAGAAATACTCATAGCCATAAGGTGTTTAATCTAGAGGAGAGAAACAAAAGCAAAAACTACAGTCATAAGATTGCTGTGGTGGAACCATGCTGAAGCTTAGATCTGATGGATAAAATAGGAGTTTGTCAGTCCAATAAGCGAGAAGGTTCTAGAGACAAGGATCATGTGCTCTGTCTAAGGAAGAGGGAGACCAAGTGACAAGTTCCAGAAAGTGCAAGTATAATGAGCGTGTATGAGGGGCCAGGGCCAAGTATAAATTTCGCCTGGGAGGCAGATCGTAAAAGATTCTGTGTACCTTGCCGAAGAGTTCAGATTTTCATGCCCTTGTCAATTGAAAAGAATTGAAGACCCTTTAGCTGGGAAATTAGAAAGATCACTGGCCACAGCTGAGGAGGGAGGAGATAGACAGGAAGGGCTGCACTGGAGCAACAGAAATAGGCATAGGAGAGAGCTGGGAGTTATGTGAGATATTTATGGATTGTGATTTCACAATCAGTGTTTAACTGATGGGTGAGGTTGGTGGTATGCATGCATGGATGGATGGATGGATGGATGGATGATGGATGGATGGTAAGGGAAGAGTCTCTCTAGGCTCACTCTGTTTTCTGATTTAATCATCTGGAAGATTGGTAACACTGTTTACCAAGTGAATACAGAAGAAGAAACACTTGAAGAAGTTATATAAATAATTATTCATCAAATTAAAGTTGATGTACAATTTTCTCATAGTATACTGAATAAGATAATGCTCATTGTAAACCATGCATGAAAAATGCAGTGACTGTTTAATAATTACCATAACTATAAAAGAAGTAAACATTTTATGCTCATCTCCTTTGAGGACGTTATTTGATACAATTACAAACAAATTAAGATTGTGTGATATATTTATGTTAGAGTCTGACATAAATTTTATAGTAACAGAATAGAAAACGAAAGGTTTGAAGGACACATGTGGTAGTCAGATTGATAATTAAGCCAGTTGATATTCTTTACTGATTTCTCTGCTTATGTGTTTCCCTTAATTCTTCGAGCCTCTTGTGCTAAAAGTATTTCAGAGAGTTAAATTATCATTTTAAATAAATATAGTATGAATAGAAAATGTATATTTCAAGTACTTCACATCCTAAATACACAAAATCCTTAAGTTACTAATTTTCTTTTCTAAAAAAGTCATCATTAGATTTAAATCAGACCAAACTGATCCATTGGGTAGATTTAGAGAGTGAAACAGAGATATATTTTCACATTGGTTTAGAATACTGAGTCCTGAACTTAGAAATTACAACTGAAGACATCTTGTAGGGGATTCTAAAATAACAATACAATTCTAGGTCTTGTCAAAACAACCCTATAGTTGGGGGAATTTGACTGTCTAGGGTCACTGAGCTGGCAACAGGATGAATTTCAGTGAATTTTTTAATGCCTGCCAGTCTCTGACGAAGGACATTCCCAGCCATATCTATCAGGGAGCTTCTTCAGTTGTTCCATTTTATAATTCAGAAAGTGTTCTCTGACCATCCAGATTCTGTGCTAGGTCCTGAGATGAAGAGATGAATGGGACTTAGTTTTGTTGACCAAGACTGTAGACCACTAAAGGAAGTGGAGGGGTAGAATAATAAATTACACAGCTGCATGGTCAGCATGTGATTGATAGAATGGTTTCAAAGTAAACAAAGAGACAGAGAGAGAAGACATTAACTCTATAATTAATTCTCAGCGGGGACAGGGATAATCAGGAAAGATTCCTGGGGGAGGTAGCCTTGGAGTGGAACAGTGAAGAGTGAGTAGGAAGGTGATTAAAATGGTAGATATTTGGGACAAGCCCTGCATCACAGGGGTGGGGGCGGGGGGGGGGGGTTGGGCAGTAGCAATGAATGGGGAGTTCAGGAGACAAGCTTGCTAACTTCTGATTCCATTGTTCTGAGAAAGAACCCAAGAATCTGCATTTTTGACAAGTACCCCGGGTGATTCTTAGGCAGGCTTAGTCTATCTGAGTGCATCCTTAGATTTTAAATTACTTGAGCCTAGATCACCTTACTTATCACTGAATCCATAGTACCTAAAACTATCTGACACAGAGTAGGTGATCAACAAATGTATCTTGAGGCACAAGACCAGTTGCTAAACATTTGAATCATAAGAAATAATTCCTACTCAATTTCTTGGCTACTTTCTGCTTCAACTGTGAGTAGGCGAGTAGGTGACTACTGTCTCATTCCCCTTTGAGAAAGTAGGAGGATTGACTGTCATAAAGACAAAAATTAGGGAAGGAAATTTTTAGTAGAACAGTATTAGGTTATTTTAGAGGAAGAAAAATTAGGCTGCTGGTTTATTTTCTGTCTTTTCTGCTTCAAAGTCTTAAAGATAAGAAAAGTGGTCTATGAAAGTACTTTCAACTTTTTGAATTTGTAGTGTTCTCTCAGCACACACCAGCCACCTTTTTTTTTTTCCATTTAATCATCTGCTGATAAAGTCCTAGGAATATAGAGATGAAAAAGACTGCCCTCAGCAAGCAGTCAACCTAGAGATGAAGACCAACAAGCAAAACTCAATCACTGTACCCAGTGACACATGCCAAAGACTACAGAGGAAGTGCCAAAGTAAAGGACTTCCCATATGCTATCATCTCATTTACTCTAAGAACCTTATTCAGATAAATATGTTTCAGATGATGAAACTGTGTCTTAGGGGTAAAGTGATTCACCCCAGTTCACATAATATGGTAGTAAGGGCTGAAACTATAATTTGGATTCAGCGTCTGTAAAAACATGTTTCTATTACTCATTGCATTTCTCCATCACTATACCCTCCTTTTGTTTGTGTTGGTTTTATTTGTTCATGCCCAAATGACCAGGAAATATAATTGAGCTGTATCAATAACATGTTTCCTCAAAATTCAAGTTGGAAATGGAAAGATATCCTAGAGGAAACAGAATCTCTGTCTTATCAATATGCTCAATATGCTCTCCGACCTCAATCATTCTTTTAGTGTCCTTGTATTCAAAGTCCAAATGTGTATTATGCTGAAAATTTAGGTTTTGCCACTTGCCCAACTCTTATGGGCTCTTAATAATGTTAGTAGATTTTAGCCATGACTAATGTCCATTTTCTTGTACCAAAAGTACCGTTTTCTGCATGATGATTTTATTAATATAAAATATTTTCCCAGTTAGTAAGTACCAAGGTTAACTTAAAATGAAAAAGTGACAGTTGTGGTCAGAAATCAGACTGCTTAGACACAGTACATTTCATTGAGTGTGAAGTAAGAGATGGATAGGATTGTACTAAATTTCAAAGTTTGAAAACACTTATATTTTAAAAAATCATTACTTTTAAAAAAGAAAACCTGACACTAAGATAAAAAATAAGCTACAGTTCTTGGATAACTCAATTCAGTTGATTTTTCACTAATGTGATATTTTTACATGTACATGCATGCTCAGTCATGTCCAGCACTTTGTGACCCCATGGACTATATAGCCATCCAGGCTCCTATGTCCTGGGAATTTTCCAGGCAAAAATACCAGAGTAGGTTGCCATTCCCTCCTCCAGGGGATCTTCCCAACGCAGGGATCAAACCAGCATCTCCTGAGACTTCTTCATTGGCAGGCAGGTTCTTTACCACTGTGCCACCTGGGAAGCCCCCATTTTTACATGAATATTTATTTTTTAAAATGATGCTAGTTCTAAACCACTTGAGACTTTTTTCTGTTCATACCAGCTAATGGTCCAGCTTTGATTTACCCATTAAGGGTCTTTGACTCCTTGCTGTGTAGGTTGACAAATAATGTTGAGTTTTCTCAAACTCAGTCCATAAACTAGTATGTTATTTGTTATACTTTCTCATGTATAACCGATTGAAGCAGACTCAAATAGGCCAGTTCTAGTTCCAAAAGGGCATTTTTGGTAGGTGGATTTTTATTTTATCCATTACTTGTGTAATGCCCTTGGATTTACAGGCATTCAATTTATAAGACTTATAAATTTACCAGGGTTTGCAGCAGTGTGAGCTCAATTATTGTAAGAAAAAACCCCAACATTGAATATAAATATGTGTTTTTGCCTATCATATTTTAGGCTTTTAGTATCTTAAGAGCACAGTGAATTTTGTTTTATTGATGTATTTCACGGCTTAGCCAAAATTTAATTTTCTTGATGTCAAAACCTTTTGTTGATCTATGATGAGATAAAATTTACCCTGCTCAGAAAACTTTCTTGATCATTTAATTATGCTCATAAATTCTTAGAAATCTCTGGATTTTTATATAGACATTTATAAAATTTTGTTTCTCAAGGACATGCACTTACTAATAACTGAGATGCATCAATTTTGAATCCATCTTTAGGGAGCTTGCTTTTTACTTTTATATGGAAGCTTTTAGGACTACCCTTCATTAAGAGCCTGTATTCTTCTTTTGCTGCTAAGTAAATACGCATTTAACCAAACATTTTGAAAAGACTGGTTCTTAACAAGAATCAGAGCAAGCAAGCTCCAGAGGAGGTTATCCATCTGAGCTCTAAATCAATACCCAAAGCTATTTCTATATTGGTCTAGTAAATGATATCACTATGTTTGAAGAATGAAGGAAAAGATATCCTCTATAAAGTCACAACAGGTTGCTTTTAGAGACAAATCTACCATATCTGAGCCAAACACACCATATTATCTAGAATTTTCAGAAACTTATGTCCTTTGTACTACTGTCGTAAACTATGCTGAAGCGATCTAAAAGGACAGAAAGCTATGGTAGATTCTTCTGTAAATTCATTTTAGAACTGTTTAGACTCATTCATATGTTGTATCCCTTCCTCTTCAGAAGCCTTAGTTTGAATTGCAACTTGTGGTTTTATTTTTTAAAAGAATTGCATGAATATTTAAAATGTAATTTGGTGTACTATGTTATTGATCATGCATTATTTATGTTAAAATTCTCTTTAATCATAAGGACTTGAAAAGTGTATGACAGGGAGAGTGGGGTGAATTGCTTCTTTGTATTTGGGGTCATTATCTCAGGGCTTATAGCAACAATAAATTCTCAAGTTAAGTGCATTGGTTTCTCTGCATTTTATTTACAGAGGTGCAAAAGTTCTCATAGAGGTTTGGAAACAAACTGATTAGGCTTGGAAATACCCATCTACCACATTCATGTGTTTCAGCAAATAAATATAAACTTCCTAGAAGAATAAGACAGATTTACAAAAGATGAAAAAAGCATCATGTTTGACCTGGTTGTTTCCAATGAAAAGGAAAACCATAGTACGCCTCTCAGCTAGAAATGTCTTGGACATAGAGGCTCTACTTAACGTCTTTAAGAGACTATTTATTATTCTAAGAGTTCCCAGGGCTAGTTTACAATCACCCAAAGAGTGAGGTTATTTTGTTTACTTTATTGAGCTTTTCCTCTTCTCTCAAGACATAATCTGACCCTCTTCTATTTTTAAAAACACTTTACTGAGGTGGAACATATACTCCTCACTCCTTAAGTGTGATCAGTTCCTTTAAGTATTCTCAACAGGATCTAGACTCAAGTCCCTTTATAATCCTTTTTTGATGGTGCTGTAGTTGTAAAAGTGCAATCATGAAAGTCGGGACGAACTGAAGTCAGATCCTGGTTCTGCCACCAAGTAGCTATGATCTTTGCATCCATTATTTGACCACGTTAAGCCTCAGTATTCCCATCTGTAAAATGAGAGTAAAATTTTTACTTTACATAGTTATTGTAAAATAAGAGATAATTTATATAAAATGAGTAGTAAAAGGCTGGGCAAATAGCAGGCATTTTAAAAAATAGCAACTCACTATAAACGGACTGACTTCTTTTTATTAAGGAAATTATATGTTGTATTATGCTCCTTATTACACTCAGTCTCTCTTCTGCACTTGTGCTGTGGAGTTTTTAGTCCTTTGTGCATATTGTTATTTACTCCTTTTAGTTTAGTTTTGTTATACATTCACAATCCCTCATCAGAAACCCTTAAGGAAGATGTGTTTTGAATTACCAGTCTTTAGAAGGTAATGCAGTGGCCCCTGAATTACCTGCATGTTATCAAATATGCCCCTTGCCTAGGTTTATTCTGGAATAACTGCCTGGAATCAAGTTGAGTTGAGTTCAGTTCAGTTGCTCAGTTGTGTCCTACTCTTTACAATTCCATGGACTGCAGCACGCCAGGCTTCCCTGTCTATCACCAACTCCTGGAGCTTGCTCAAACTCATGTCCATCAAGGTGGTGATGCCATCCAACCAGAGTCATGTCTCTGCTTCTTAATACACTGTCTAGGTTGGTCATAGCTATGACTGTACAGACCTTTGTCAGCAAAGTAATGTCTTGGCTTTTTTCCATCTTATTCTCTGTTCTCCCCTTCTCCTCCTGCCTTCAATCTTTCCCAGCATCAGGGTCTTTTCCAGTGAGTCAGCTCTTTGCATCAGGTGGCCAAAGTATTGGAGTTTCAGCTTCATCATCAGTCCTTCCAATGAACACTCAGGACTGATCTCCTTTAGGATGGACTGGTTGGGTCTCCTTGCAGTCCAAGGGATTCTCAAGAGTCTCCTCCAACCCCACAGTTCAAAAGCATCAATTCTTCAGCACTCAACTTTCTTTATAGCCCAACCTCACGTCTATATATGACTACTGGAAAAACCATAGCTTTGACTAGACGGACCTTTGTTGGCAAAGTAATGTCTCTGCTTTTTAATATGCTGTCTAGGTTGGCCATAACTTTCCTTCCAAGGAGCAAACATCTTTGAATTTCATGGCTGCAGTCACCATCTGCAGTGATTTTGGAGCCCAGGAAAAATAAAGTCTGTCACCATTTCCATTGTCTCCCCATCTATTTGCCATGAAGTGATGGGACCAGATGCCATGATCTTAATTTCTGAATGTTGAGCTTAAAGCCAACTTTTTCACTCTCCTCTTTCACTTTCATCAAGAGGCTCTTTAGTTCTTCACTTTCTGCCATAAGGGTGGTGTCATCTGCATATCTGAGGTTATTGATATTTCTCCCGGCACTCTTGATCCAGCCCAGCGTTTCTCATGATGTACTCTGCATAGAAGTTAAATAAGCAGGTGACAATGTACAGCCTTGATGTACTCCTTTCCCAATCAAGTATGTTAATACTTTAGCAGTGAGAAATGTGGATATTCACACTTAGTCCCTTTATTAGGGACTAATAAAGACTTACATTGCCTCTTATTAGCTGAAGTCCAATTTTGCCACCAAAAGGGTTAAAAATAATGCTTAGTTTTTGGTGCTTTTGGTTTGGGGTCTGTAGACAAGAGATTAACTTCAGTCAATCCATGGGCCACCTTTGAAGATCACTTTGATCCAGAGTCAGTCATCAACAGTACATGAATGTTCCTTCCTTCTGAATCATCAACAATTTTATAAATATACTTTAAAACATTTTCAAATCACTATGATAAAAACAAAGTGAGGAGAAACTTTTTTCTTGTAGGTCTTGTAGATCTTGAGACATTCATTTTTCATTTGCTTAAAAAAGCTATTTGTCCTTAACAGGATAGACCCAGAGACATAGAAAACAAACTTGTGATTGCCGAAGGGGAAGGTGGGGAGGGATAGATTAGGAGGCGGGGTTAACGTATACATACTGTCATATATGGGCTTCCCTGGTAGCTCAGCTGGTAAAGAACCCACCCTCAGTGCAGGAGACCCCGCTTCGATTCCTGAGTCAGGAAGATCCCCTGGAGAAGGGATAGGCTACCCACGCCAGTATTTTTAGGTTTCCCTAGTGGCTCAGCTGGTAAAGAATTTGCCTGCAGTGTGGGAGACCTGGGTTCAGTCCCTGGGTTGGGAAGACCCCCTGGAGGAGGGCATGGTAACCCTCTCCAGTATTCTTCCCTGGAGAATCCCATGGACAGAGGAGCCTGGTGGGCTGCAGTCCATGGGGTCACAAAGAGATGGACATGACTGAGCAACTAATCATGCATGCATTAACACATATAAAAATAGATAACCCAGAAGAACTTACTGTATAGCACAGGGAACTATATTTTTAATAACCTATAAGGAAAAGAATCTGAAAGAGAATATATATATATATATGTATCTGTGTATACATCTGTGTATACATATATACACATATATTTCCAGATATACATATGCATGTATAACTGAATCACTGTGCTGTACATCTGAAACTAAAATAACATTGTAAAGCAACCCTACTTCAGTTTTTAAAGAAGTTATTTGTCCTTGAATATAATTTACCAAATACCCAGTTAGACTTTAAAAGTTGTTTGAAAATACTTTGTTTTGAATATTTCCTTTTATTTACTGTATAGTTAATGCCCCTTGGAGATTTTTTTATTATTTTTGTGTGTTCTGATTCTTAATGTTATCTTTTAATTTCCCTCTAGCTATTAAATTCATGTTTCATGGTAATGTTGTTAATTTGTCATATTTTAAAAATTATAATTATTTTATCTGTCAGAATCTTGACAGATGTGTTTTCATCAAAAATATCATTATCAGCCAGTAGAGGGAGTCAACTACAACTAAATGTAGTTTGCCACATTCAGAGTGAAAGGGTATATATAGACTTTAATTTGTGAAATTTTAAGATAATAGTCATATAAATTTTTAAGTATACACATGTAATCTAAGCATAAACATAACCTAACTTCATATATTTTCATTGTGGCCAGGCTACAAGTTTATCTTTTTATATCCATAAGCATATTCGTCTGTTCTTCTGCCTAATATTGTTTCTTTTAATACAAAATATTGAAAGGATAAGAATGTTAAATAAACATATAAAACATGTGTTTATGTTTGAGGGCTGTATAAAATCTAATTTCTCTTATTATTTCAAAGAAGTAATAATATTATGGGCTTTCCAGGTGGCTCAGTGTTAAAGAATCCGCCTGCCAATGCAAGAGGTGCAGGTTTGATCCCTGGACCAGGACTATCTCCTGGAGTAGAAAATGGCAACCCACTTCAGAGTTCTTGCCTGGTTACAGTGCATGAGGTTGTAAAGGGTCAGACATGACTGAGCGCGTACATGAATGCGTGCATACACACACACACAGTAATATTATTGCCCTAGGGTATAATAGTATCAAATGTATCTTTGTACCTGTGACTGTCATCAAATTCAGTTCAGTCGCTCAGTCATGTCCAACTGTTTGTGATCCCATGGACTGCAGCATACCAGGCTTCCCTGTCTCCCTCACCAACTCCTGGAGCTTGCTCTAACTCATGTCCATTGAGTCAGTGATGCCATCCAGCCATCTCAACCTCTGTAGTTCCCTTCTCTTCCTGCCTTCAATCTTTCCCAATATCAGGGTCTTTTCCAATGAGTCAGTTCTTTGCATCAGGTGGCCAAAGTATTGGAACCTCAGCTTCAATATTTGTCCTTCCAATAAATATTCAGGACTGATTTCATTTAGGGTTGACTGGTTTGATCTTGCAGTCCAAGGGACTCTCAAGAGCCTTCTCCAACACCACAGTTCAAAAGCATCAATCATTATCAAAGGAACTTTAAAAACTATTACAATGTCTTAAGGTGAAAAAGTATGTTATTGTCGGTTTTCCTTAAAAACCGATCCTACTGTCTGTAGTCACCACAGTCTGCATTACTTCTGTATCAGTGAGAAAAGCTAGCAGTTCTGTGGTATCTTCTCACTGCCCTCTGCTGCTGTCCTGTCTACCTGTTCTTTATTACAGCATAAGCCTCTTTCAGGTTCAGTTCAGTTCTGTTCAGTTCAGTCGCTCAGTCGTGTCCAGCTCTTTGCAACCCCATGAATCGCAGCACTCCAGGCCTCCCTGTCCATCACCAACTCCCAGAGTTTACTCAAACTCATGTTCATCAAGTCGGTGATGCCATCCAGCCATCTCATCCTCTGTCATCCCCTTCTCCTCCTGCCCCCAACCCCTCTCAGCATCAGGGTCTTTTCCAATGAGTCACCTCTTCCCATGAGGTGGCCAAAGTATTGGAGTTTCAGCTTCAGCATCAGTCCTTCCAATGAACACCCAGGACTGATCTCCTTTAGGATGGACTGGTTGGATCTTCTTGCAGTCCAGGGAACTCTCAAGAGTCTTCTCCAACACCACAGTTCAAAAGCATCAATTCTTCAGCGCTCAGCTTTCTTCACAGTCCAACTCTCACATCCATACATGACCACTGGAAAAACCATAGCCTTGACTAGATGGACCTTTGTTGGCAAAGTAATGTCTCTGCTTTTTAATATGCTATCTAGGTTGGTCATAACTTTCCTTCCAAGGCGTTAGCATCTTTTAATTTCATGGCTGCAGTCACCATCTGCAGTGATTTTGGAGCCCAAAAAAATAAAGTCAACCACTGTTTCCCATCTATTTCCCATGAAGTGATCCTAAAAACATGCCCTTTAAACTGTTAGCAACTTTCTTAGAATGGGGACTGTTATACAAATAGCCATCGCTTCTCTCTGTTTCTTTTCTCTTTTCAGTTATATTGAGGTGTAACCAACAAATAAAGCTGTAAGATGTTTAAGCTATACAACATGATGATTTGACATCCAGTATATTGTGAAGAGATCCATCCATCAAATTAACTAACATTTCTATCACCTGGAATATTTATACCTCCCACCCCTTTTGGGATATCAACTTTTAAATTCCACTCTCACCATATTAAACATTAGATCCTCAAACATTATCTTAAAACTGAAAGTTTGTACCCGTTTACCAACCTCTCCCTGTTTCCCCCACCCCAATCCCTGGCAATTACCTTTCTACTCCCTAATTCTATAAATTTGACTTTTTCTTTAAGACCCCACGTATAAGTGACATCATGCAGTGTTGGACCCTGTTGATGAGAATGTAAACTGGTCCAGTGATTATGGAGAACAGTATAAAGTTTCCTTAAGAAATCAAAAACGAAACTAGCCCATAGTCCAGCAATCCCACTTCTGGGTACATATCCAAAGGAAACAAAAACATTATCTAAAAGAGATACCTGTATTCCTGTATTGATTGCAGCATTATTCGCAAGAGCCCAGGTATGGAAACAACTTAAATGTCCATCAGTGGATGAATGGCCTGGAGAGCTACAGTCCATAGGGTCGCAAAGAGTTGGACATGACCGAGCGACTAAGCACAGCATGCAGCACGTACATGTATTTTGCTGTTCAGTATATAGAATAGTTAAATAAATAATAATATATGCATCTTGTATGTGGAATATTGTTCAGCCATGAGAAAGAAGGTAAAGCTGCCATTTGTAACTTCATCGATGGACTTGGAGGGCATTACACTAAGTGAATAAGCCAGACCTAGAAAGATAAACACTATAGTATAAATAGAGGTGGAACCACGTGAAAATTGATGGAAGACTTGTTTTAGCAAAAATGCAGGGATTTGCAATACATAGCATTCAGTACAGGGCACTGGAAAAAATTTTAGGAGTGGTTGAATTATGGGTATATTCACCATTATACGACTTTGTGAAGGAGAAATGAGTAAAAAGGAATTGCACCAAAAAAGCCTATTATTTATTTAATTTGAAGTGCCCAAGAGGGTTATTAAAGACAATATCAATTGCTCTAAATAGGCCAGAACAAATTTGCACACTTTTTTTTAAAAATCAGTCATGAACTTGGCAATAAAATCATAGGTTGCTGCTACTCAGAGAAAAATGATCAGGTTTACTCTTTTAAATCAGACATTGGAAAGTATGAGTGAGTTTTATCCACATTGCTTATTTGCATGGCATGTTTTAACTCATCAAAATAAGTGTGTAAATTTGCAGAAGTAATAATTCTTGAGATGGCTAAATCTGGGAAGCGCTCAGAGCAGCAGCTACAGCTTAGAAACAGCAGCGAGAAGGCTCTGATGTTGGCTGTTTCCGAGATTGTGTGGACTTTGGGACAGGGGGGAGGTTCCAGAGTTGTCCGAGCATGAACAGTCTCATGCATGGGAACTAGCTCAGTGTGTTTTCATTTTTCTCCAACTGAAAAGTTAAATATGAATCTGAAACAGATGTTTTCATTAGTTTTAAATCCTGTGTAGTATCTCACAGTTTATTTATAGTACTAATTTTCAGTGCAGTAGGCTAATTGTATGAAAGGGTGCTGTTTTTTTATAGCTTTTATTGTAGGTATTCTGAACGGAAAAGCCATGTAAGAGCAACTTCGGGTTTTAGGGGAAAAAGGAAAAGTAAATATCGTTGTGTCAGGGGAGTGTAATCTCTTCGGTTCTGTCTCGTCCCAACAAAAATTTGAAGCGACAGACGTTAAAGCCCTCGGCGGGTCACAGCTCTTGGACAGTCCGTGTTATAGTTCTCGGGCAGATCAGTTTTATTTAGAAAATAAAGGAAAATACATCCTCGAGGCGTGAGGGCATTTCGACCCAAAAGATGCGAAGAGAAGAGAGAGAGAGCGGGTGCGCGCGAGAGAGACCCCCGGCTTTTGGCTCCTCTTTTTATGTGTTTTTCCTCCCCCGGGCCTGCCCTCTGTAAACTGTAGTAGCCAGGAGTGCCGTTTGTTCTACCTGAGGTCCTCACTCTGGTCCTCCGACCTTCCGTTGTTCTATTTTCACGGGCTTTTCCCTTCCTTGTCTTTTAGCCACCGCCATTCTGGACTCCTTTTTCCTATTCTAACTACCTCACAGTTGTAATTCTGTTTCTCAGCAATGATACATTCATGCCTTCATGAATTCACTCAACAGGAACTTGGCTAAGGAGTCTATTGGGTGAATGCTATGACTTTTTTATTGATCCTCATGAATTCTTATGGAGTAAGGGTAACCTTTTTTTCACATTGATGTTAAATTCTTTATCATTCTGATTTACCTTTTATTTCTTTTAACATTAATATTTTTAAATATGAACATTTATTGATTTTTTCTTTTTCATTTCTTCCATTATTTTATGCTTTGAAAATTCTTCCCTATCCGCAGATTCACCTAAGTGTTTTTCTAGATAGTTTATGTTCTTTGTTTTATATGTTATGCTTATCAAGCAGGAGTTTATTTTGATGTTTGTGCAATGTATTTAAGTTGACTTTTTTAGAGGAGTTAGCCGATTCTACCCTCTGTTTCTCTGGTACTGATGCATGGTTGTCATCTGCGGCCTTCTGAGTTGGGATCCGCTTTAGATCTGTTTCCTTTCGTTGACACGTGTACTTCTCAAACCTGTATCACGTGGTTTAGTTTTTGTTTTGTTTTTTGATCAGTTTAAGCCTACCAGTCGGTGGCATTATGTGCGTTCACAATGTTGTGCAGCCGTTGTTACCTTCCATTTTAAGAAGTTTTTCATCACTCTAAACATAATTTCTGTACTTTATTCAACAATAACTACTCATTCCCTTCTCCTGCAACAAGCTTTTATTATACATTGTAGCATATTAGTGTCTAATAGGCAGAGTCACCCAGCCCCTGGCTTCTCTTTGAAATTGATACTCCTCGTTTACGTGTGTGTCCTGTTGTTTGAGTTGCTTCTCATAGTATATCGCCTACCCCATGGTTGGCTCCACCCTCTAGCAATCACTCATGCCAAAACTCTGGGTGTCTTCCTAAGCTCTTCTTTCTTCTTCTCTCCTCATGTCCATCAGTGTCCCTTTGATTCTCTGTCATTGATATTCCTTGAATCTCCACTTTGTTTCTACCCTGCACAGGCCCTACTCTTATTCAGGTCCTCATTTCCTGCCGTAGGGATCATTGCCTCCGCTTCTCTTCCGGTGCCTCCACCCCTCAATCTTCCACCCTGGAGCCTCCTGATTGTCTTTTTAATGCAGGTGTGATCATGCCACTGCTGTGGCTTAAAAATCTTCCTGAAGTTCATGACTTTCAAGAGCAAGTTCCAAGTCTTTGGCAAGGCCTTAGAAATCCCCTCTAAGAGAGCACTCTGCTCTCCTCACTGCGAGCATGTGTCTGCGTGCACACACACACACACACACACACACACACACACACACACACACACACACACACACACACACACACACACACCAAGCCTGCAAACTTAAGCCTAACTGAATTGCATTCACAATCCAGGAAGGCCAACCTCTATCAAGGTTCCATATCTTTGCTCAAGTCTGCAAACCTGGCCTGTTCCTTTCTTTCTACTTCCCTCCTCCCCTCTCCATCCACACCACCACCTCCAGACCATGAGGCCTCCTGCCCCGAGTTTCAAGCTCTGCTCCATCCTCTTTCCTGGAAGTCACCACATTGCTGTGTAATTCTGTCCACTCCCCTAAGGTTTCCGGTAGGACCTGTCTCTCAGGACTAGTTCATGGCACAATAAATATTTATGTAACCAGAATGAGGGGATAAGTGTATGCGTGGGCTCACTTCGTTCATCTCAGTGTTTCTTTAAAACTGATTGAGGTTAACAAGATTTGTCTGAAATAATTTTTCACAAGGTAACTGGGAGTTGTTTTCTTCCTTGAATTCTAACTGCCGCTTCCTATTGATCATAGAAGAGACCCTTACCCTTTCCTAGTCCACCTCTTGTTAAATAGAATGATTCATTAACTTCTACATGAAAGAAACTTCCATTTTCTACCACCCACTCTGTATTTAGCTTTTGAATAAGCTATTAATGTGCATTGTATTATGTCTCTTTTTTTTTGCTTTGTTATGGTGACTTTTAATTGAAGTTGTCTTTATTACACTGCCTCTTAAGGCCACTTTGTTGTAACTCATTTCCAAGTAATTGGATATGTACCTTCTCTGAAATGTAATTTTCTTTAGGCTTGTAAAATGCACAGAGCAAGCCATATACATAAACCCCTTCATAGAACTTTTGTTGTCATTAAAAATAGAATCAAAATTTGCTACCCTGAAAGCAGAACTCTGGGTATTTAAACTGTGATTGGAAGCTGTCAGGAGAACAAAAGAAGTGAATTTAGCACATGAGTTCCCAAGTTAGGGGAGGAAAGCATAACTCTAGAGCATTATTAGATGAAAATATTGAATCACAGTCAAAAGAGGCATTTAGTCTTTCATGGGCAGAGTATCTGAGATTCATTCCCTTGAAGAGTAAATTAAATGAGCCTGGTTCAGTTCAGTTCAGTCCCTCAGTCATGTCCAACTCTTTACGATCCCATGAACTGTGGCATGCCAGGCCTCCTTGTCCATCACCAACTCCCGGAGTTTACTCAAACTCATGTCCATCGAGTTGGTGATGCCATCCAACCATATCATCCTCTGTCATCCTCTTCTCCTCCCGGCTTCAATCTTTCCCAGCATCAGGGACTTTTCAAATGAGTCAGTTGTTCGCATCAGGTGGCCAAAGTATTGGAATTTCAGCTTCAGCATCAGTCCTTCCAATGAATATTCTGGACTGGTTTCCTTTAGGATGGAATGGTTGGATCTCCTTGCTGTCCAAGGGACTCTCAAGAGTCTCCTCCAACACCACAGTTCAAAAGCATCAATTCTTCAACACTCAGCTTTCTTTATAGTCCAACTGTCACATCCATCCATGACTACCGGAAAAACCATAGCCTTGACTAGATGGACCTTTGTTGGCAAAGTAATGTCTCTGCTTTTTAATATGCTGTCCAGGTTGGTCATAACTTTTCTTCCAAGGAGCAAGTGTCTTTGAATTTCATGGCTGCAGTCACCATCTGCAGTGATTTTGGAGCCCAAGAAAATAAAAACTCTGTCACTGTTTCCATTGTTTCCCCATCTATTTGCCGTGAAGTGATAGGACCAGATGCCATGATCTTAGTTTTCTGAATGTTGAGTTTTAAGCCAACTTTTTCACTCTCCTGTTTCACTTTCATCAAGAGGCTTTTTAGTTCCTCTTCACTTTCTGCCATAAGGGTGGTGTCATCTGCATATCTGAGGTTATTGATATTTCTCCCAGCAGTCTTGATTCCAGCTTGTGCTTCATCCAGCCCAGCTGGATTTCTCATGATGTACTCTGAATATAAGTTAAATAAGCAGGGTCACAATATATAGCCTTGATGTACTCCTTTCCTGATTTGGAACCAGTCTGTTGTTCCATGTCCAGTTCTAACTGTTGCTTCCTGACCTGCATAGAGATTTCTCAGGAGGCAGGTCAGGTGGTCTGGTATTCTTATCTCTTGAAGAATTTTCCACAGTTTGCTGTGATCCACACAAAGGCTTTGGCATTGTCAATAAAGCAGAAATAGATGTTTTTCTGGAGCGCTCTTGCTTTTTTGATGATCCAGCGGATATTGGCAATTTGATCTCTGGTTCCTCTGCCTTTTCTAAATCCAGCTTGAATATCTGGAAGTTCTTGGTTCGCGTACTGTTGAAGCCTGCCTTGGAGAATTTTGAGCATTACTTTACTGGCATGTGAGATGAGTTCAATTGTGTGGTAGTTTGAGCATTCTTTGGGATTGCCTTTCTCTGGAATTGAATGAAAACTGACCTTTTCCAGTCCTGTGGCCACTGCTGAGTTTTCCAAATTTGCTGGCATATTGAGTGCAGCACTTTCACAGCATCATCTTTCAGGATTTGAAATAGCTCAACTGGAATTCTGTCACCTCCACTAGCTTTGTTCATTGTAATGCTTTCTAAGGCCCACTTGACTTCACATTCCAGGATGTCTGGCTCTAGGTGAGTGATCACACCATTGTGATTATCTGGCTCATGAAGATCTTTTTTGTACAGTTCTTCTGTGTATTCTTGCCACTTCTTCTTAATATCTTCTGCTTCTGTTAGGTCCATAACATTTCTGTCCTTTATTGTGCCCATCTTTGCATGAAATGTTCCCTTGGTATCTCTGATTTTCTTGAAGAGATCTCTAGTCTTTCCCATTCTATTGTTTTCCTCTATTTCTTTGCACTGATCACTGAGGAAGGCTTTCTTATCTCTCCTTGCTATTCTTTGGAACTCTGCATTCAAATGGTTATTTCTGTCCTGTTCTCTTTTGCCTTTCACTTCTCTTCTTTTCACTGCTATTTGTAAGGTCTCCTCAGACAACCATTTTGCCTTTTGCATTTCTTTTTCTTGGGGATGGTCTTGATCCCTGCCTCCTGTACAATGTCACGATCCTCCATCAATAGTTCTTCAGGCACTCTATCAGATCATTCCCTTGAAGAGTAAATTAAATGAGCCCGGTGGTGGTCTTTTAATGGAATATCATGAATATAATACTGCCAGCATTTAAAATTTAATCTGAGTATACAGCCTGGTGTAAATAGGTAGAAATGGCAAAAGTAACACCCTTGTTGGGGTGCTGCTGGCAGAATCTGTACTCCCTCTTCCCCATCTATTTACAACCCAGACTTCTCCAAATGGAGTTGGAGTTTGTGTTGCAGGACCATTGTGACATTCGAATGTCTGGAGATTTAGGTTTTTCAATGATTGCATTCACTGTAATACCAGCATCCATAGTCATAATTTTTTCAAGTGCTAGTAGCAAGGGAGTTCTAAAGCGAGATTGATGACCAATTAAGTAGATAGCTATTGCAAAAGTAACCATGTAACAGCTATGTGAATGGGTTCTGTTAAAGGTTTACAGGCGATGCACCATTTAAGCTAGCATGAGGTTAATTTAAGGAGGTGTAAGTTATCAGCAGGTGTTTATTGAATACCTACTGTGTGTCTGACACTCTGATGTGAGTGCAAAAGCCATTGCCTTCAAGGAGACAGGGCCAATATTTAAGAAACAATTTGAGGTGAATTGTGTACTTAACTGTGGGGCACTGCTTTATGGATGATAGGAGGAATCCAGATGAAGAAGAAAGCAATGAAGGCAGGAGATGAAGAAATAGTCTTATGGGCAGCCCAAAGCTCCTGTATCTATTGATGTTTATATATGTCCTGTATGTCTTTCCAGAAGTAGTCCATAAACTGATGAGTATTACCAGGTTCAGTTGCTCACCACTCAAAAGCCAATAATTCAAGAGGCAAGTGTCAGTAGAAAGGAAAGCCACTTCAATCAGAAAAGCTGGCAATCTGGGGAGCTGGTAAACTCGTGTCCTGAGATCAACTCCAAAGATTCTGCTCAGCCAAGACAGTTATTAAAGAGAAAAGGGTTGAAGTGGCAGAGGGGAGAATCTCTGTGCCTCATTGAGAAAGGAGGATGGGTTCTGCATCCTTCATTGTGTGCAGACTGGCTGACTCGATCTTCAGATGTTATCTTGTCTGCATGATCTGCCTGCAGGATGCCTGGGGGGCTGCTGGGGGTAGTCATTCTTTAACTACTTAATTCTCCATCCTTTCTTCTTTTTATCTAGGAAAAGAACAGGTTTAGCCAATGCATGGTGTGCATTTAGGAGAGCATAAATCAGAAGTTAGTTTAAATTGCCAAGTGACCTTATTCCTATAATTAGGTTCTCTCAGGGTTAGAGGGGAATAGGAATGGGGAAACACGAAAGATGCAAAAGAGCTGTTTTCCAAGGTAGTTGCTTCTGGAGAAAGGACCTGGGGCAGGACTTACATTTTCACTGTGTTCTCAGTTAAATTGTTCGGATTTCTCACCTTGCGTGTACATCAATAAGCTTTTATTTTTATTCCACACCCTTTTATTGAGGGATCTTGATTTGCCTGCTGATTAATTTGTCTGCACTGTCAACATGAAACATAGTTTGCAAGGGTCAGTACTTTTCCTGTGAAGACAATAAGTCACTTAAACTACTTGGTAACCCATTGCTTTTCATATTCCTTATGTTATAGCCAAATGCTCCAGGAAGCAAAATTACTCAGAAGGACAGCCTGGATAGTGGAGTGCAGTTTATTACACCAGTGGGTCCGAGGCAGAGTTTCCTCCTTAGCCAGGGACCCCAACTGATTTTGTGAAAACCTTATATACTTTAAGTGTACACACTCAAGCCCCCATTCCCAAATTCCTTAAACCTAGCCTGGAAAATGTTAAAGGGAGATACAATTAGGTTACAGCCATGATTCATAATCAGAAGCATCAGCTGGTTATACGTTGTAGCCTATACCAATGGGTGCCATAAAGGTTACAAAGGTGATTGACTGCATAGGGGATTATTACATTCTTTCTGGAGATGGGAAATCTTGGTATGGAATCGTGTTTATCAGTCCAGGAGGCCCGTTCAGTTGTAGGTGTGTTATCTCCATGGTTACCAGGCACATAGTCCAAAGTTCACTGAAAATGCAGGCAGGCGTATAGTCCAGAGTTCACTGCGAATGTAAGATGGAGTTTCCTTTTTCAAGATGGAGTCAGCTCAGCCTGTTCCTTTCCTCCTTCACTTACACCCTCTCTCCAGGAAGTGAGCTCAAAATCAGGGCTTTCAGTAGACAAAGAAAGATGCATTCCTTTCATCCTCACCTTCCACTTAGTTCTGTGCAGGCTGATAGCACACTTCCCAGCCATTCACCAGACAACCTAAAGTAAGGTCTTTAATTTGTGATTGCCGCTACCAAAAGTGAGGCCTCCCAAGTGGCGCTATGGGTCAAGAAGCCGCCTGCCAATGCAGGAGACATAAGAGATGGGGGTTCGATCCCTGCATTGGGAAGATCCCCTGGAGAAGGGAATTGCAACCCATTCCAGTATTCTTCCCTGGAGCATCCCATGGACAGAGGAGACTGGTGGACTACACTCCAGGGTCGCAAAGAGTTGGACATGGCTGAAGCGACTTAGCAAGCATGCCTGCTACCAAAAGTGAGCCCTGGGTGAGTCCAAGGCTGAGGACCAGGTGGGTGTGTTTTGTTAACAGTTTTCTCCACTGACACATAGCTCATTACCTGTTCTAGATGAAGATATTTGAGATGTCATAAAAAATGGTTTGTTTAAAGGTTCAGTATCCCTCTTAGATCTAAATTTCTGTAATTATCCTTTTATGTATTTATTTATTTTCATATTGAGTATATTCTACCTTTTTCTTTTTATGTTCTTTTGGCATATGACCTTTATGACTATTGGGAATAAAGAACTTGAAGAATTTCTTTTTTTAGTTACTCCAGCCATAATATTTAGATTAGTATTCTACTTTAGGCTAGCTTCTTACTCAGAGAACAAAATTTTTAAATGACAAGGAACATGCAATTTTCTGTAGGTTTAGGAAACTGAATGGGGTAGACTTCTATTTCTGTACATCCACCGAGTCAAGGAACCATTCCTGAGACAGGGAAGTAACCTAAATTTGTAAAGAGTCCCACAGATGGGAGCTATTGTAGTGTACTGTCTTCTTAATAAAATGGAGCTTTGTATGTTTGCTTATTCTTAGCTTCTCCAAAATTTATTAGCTAAATTATAGTTTCGAATTCCCTTCACTGAGTTCTTTAATTTTTATCTGCCCCAGGTTGCATGCTGTTTCTTCTACCTGAAGTGTTTACTTCCTTCTCCTTCATGGACCAACTTCTACTTAGCCTTGAAGCTAAGTGGATCTCCAGGGGATCTTCCCAACCCAGGGATCAAACCCAGGTCTCCCTCATTGCAGGCACACTGTTTACCATCTGATCCACCAGAGAATCCCTTAGCCTTGAAGTAAAGTAAGTAAAGTCACTCAGTCGTGTCTGACTCTTTGTGACCCCGTATACTGTAGCCTATGGGGCTTCTCAGTCCATGGACTTTTCCAGGCAAGAGTACTGGAGTGGGTTGCCACTCTTAGCCTTGAAGATCCACCTACAATTCCACATCCTCTGGGAAACGTTCCCAGTTTCCACTCGTCTCACTAATTTCTTTCCTCCTTTTTGCTTCTACAACTTTCTACTGGTGGTACCAGTGTAACATATATCCCATTGAATTACTGCTACTTGTTTCTAGTGATCCTGCAAATGTAAATTACATGGCAGAAAAGGTGTTTGTTAAAAGTACTTGCATTGCTTTCTATCATTTTCAGTAACCCCCTAAGAAACCCTACAAACAAGGATCATATCATGCTCATTTTGTACCTCCAGTCCTCTCTCCAGCATTTGCAACATTTGCTTTTAGACTAGTAGGAGCGCACAGTAGCAGTTTTGGATGGAATAACCTCTCATCTGCCCAGCAAGGGCGTTCAGATTCATGCTCACGGATCAATCCCCATCAGCAGTGGACGTGAACTAGAGCCAAGAGGAGGAGTTTGCAGCCAAATACTGACAAGGCGGCAGGATGTCTTCCACACGTGTGGCCCCTAGCCCATGCTGTGTGCGCCAACCTCCGGTTAATCAGTCCATTTCCAGAACAGGTGTTCTCTGTCCTGCATACTATTGCCGAGAGCAGAGGGGAAGAGTTGGCCACCTGGTCAGAATTTGTGTAAACAGATGCTCTAAAGGAAAAGCTTAGATCACATGCCATGTCAGCAGTTTGGGAACACTTGAGGAGTGTCTTCCCTTCTAAGAGCAAGGCTCCTCTTCACCAGTGTCCTGTCCCTGCCCCGGCTTCCAGGGATCAGAGCCTTTTCCTTGGAACCAAGGTCTTTTTTGCTGCTCATTCCCCCTGTTGAGTCTAAGACCCCTCACTGCACTCGGACTTTATGGCTTGGGTAGGGGTGGATGACTGGGAGGTGCCTTTCTCTCTCATTCTAACAAGAGTTGACTTTCTTTTATGAAATTAAAACAGTCATAGCCAATAAGACTTCAGAGCTCCAGAGGGATGTCAACTTTCAGATGAGACTGAAAAGTAGAAGGTCCCTGTTAGTCATACCCCCAACCTGGAGCTGGTTCTGCCTTTAGCTTCTGGATATGTCCTGATCATTGGCATGCTGAGTACGATCGTCCAAAAACTGGTGACATGTCATGTCCTCTACCTGCTGGGAATGAAAGCATCTCATTCGTAATGATGGTGTGCGTGTGTGTTAGTGGCTCAGTCGTGTATGACTCTTTGCGACCCCACGGACTGGAGCCCACCAGGCTCCTCTGTCCATGGGATTCTCCAGGCAAGAAGTGGAGTGGGTTGCCGTTTCCTTCTCCATAGTAATGATTAATTGTGGTTTTATACCTAGGAAACTGGAATGAGAGTATGCTAGAGAACTGTGGGTTAGCGGAGAACATTAGACCACAGAAATAGTAACAATAGGTAATATCACCACCAGTATCAACAATAAATGTTTCTGCATGTCAAGCAGTATGCTGAATACTTTCTATGAAATTTAATATCATCTTTATACTGGGCTTCCCTTGTGGCTCAGCTGGTAAAGGATATGCCTGCAATGCAATGCGAGAGACCTGGGTTTGATCCCTGGTTTGGGAAGACGCCACTCAAGTGTTCTTGCCTGGAGAATTCCATGGACTGTTTAGTCCATGGGGTCTCAAAGAGTCAGACACGACTGAGCAACTTTCTCTTACACTAGATTTCATACTACCCTTATTAATAGTTAAGGAAACCAGTGCTCCCAGACGATAACAACATATTCTCATTGGGCACTGACTGTGACCTGTGCTCATCTGCCACATCTTGTCGGAACTATGATTGACACCCTGCTTTGTATGGCTATAAAACCAAAAGCCTTTCCCGGGAGTCTGGGTAAGGGATTCATGGAAACTCTGTTTTATTTTTTGCAGCTTTTCATAGAGTCCAAAAGTAATTCAAAATAATGTTAAAAAAAAAATCTCAGAACAACACAACTCATCAGCACTGCTCTTTGCTGCCCCACTAGGGTAATAAACAGCCTTGGGGTAATAATAACCAACACACGTCAGGGAGGCTTACAACACAAATCATGCTGGAAACTCTTGTGCAGCTTCACAGAACTTCAGGACCCCTTGTTCAGGTAGTGCCATTCTCATATTATACATGGTGAATAGCACATGGTTAGTATGGCACTTTCCCCCAGCAGATGGCAGTAAAATGTCTTGAAGAAGAGATCTGGTTTTATAATGCACACGGTGCTACCCTTTGGGCTAGTAGTGACCCTGGCAGTGAGAAGACAAGACATAGGGAAAAGGGAATGGAGTTGAGAAGTGTTTAGGAGGTAAAATGAGATAGCAAACTCATAGGATGATTTTATTTTAAAGATGTCCAATTGAATTTTAAAGATGTCAGATTGACTGAAATCAGATCAACCACTAAACTCACCATCAGTTCAAAGCATTTAATTTTCCTAAGCATAGTCCTTCAGTTTATGCATCAGCATAGCTCACCTTATTTTAAACACATTACCACCCAAACCCCTGGAACACACAGTAGTCATCTAAGGAAGAGTGAGGATTGGTGGAATTTTCTTGTCCATGAGTAAACCCTTAGAACTGGAAGTTTTCCCATGAGTAGGGGGAAAGCTTTTAGGGGGTCCATGATCCCTCTGGAATTATCATGTGCTGTGAGCATATGAATTTGTGTGTATTTTACTGGGTAAAGTTTCCCTGACTTTAACTAGATTCTCAGATGGAGTAATGGTCATAAGAAACATTCTTTATGAGAGCATAGTACCCGAGGAGTCCTACAAGGGAGATTGGAGGGTGGCAGGGGCAGCAAACACAAGTGTGCACAGAGCCAGCCAGATAACACTGAACAAAGGCAACCGGGTTGGGGGGCGGACTGGGGTAAGCTGTGTCGTTTATGCGCCAAGCATCTGAGGAGCCCACTCTTGCTCAGCCCCAGCTGAGAGTCAGCAGGAGTGTGGACCCAGTGTAGGATGACCTCTCACTCTTCCAAGAGGAGCCACAAATTCACTTCTTTTTTTTTTTTTTTTTTTTGCAAGGAAAACTTTTATTCTTTTTGAAAAAAGTGAAACATTTCCAGACATTTTTAAACTAGGGAAGAATCTATTTGCATAGAACAATGAACGATTTTTTTATCCAATAAGTTCTTAATTTGCCACTTTTTAAAAAAATTTTTAATGGAATATTAGTTGATTTAAAATGTTCTGCACAAATCCAGAATTTTAATTGAACTGCACCAATGTCAAAAGTGTGGAACTCATTCAGAGTTCTACAAAACTGAGGCAAAACGAATGTGCCTACATGTCGCTTATGACCCTTGAGTTGCCAGTTTGTCTCGACCTGAGTTGAGATGTCAGCCTGTGATTGATAAACTGAAGACCTGACTCTTGGGATGGGAGGCATACCACGTTAGGGAATGCTAGTATTACTACTGATTGTTGTCATGAGTCTATTAGCAGCATCTGTAATAGCAATGACTCATTTGCAGCAACATGAATGGACTTAGAGATTACCTACTAAGTGAAGAAAGTCAGAAAGACAAATACCATGTGGTATCATTTACATGTGGAACCTAAAATATGACACAAATGAACTTATCTACAAAATAGAAACAGACTCACAGACAGAGAGAACAGGTTTGTGATTGCCGTGGAGGAGGGAAGGATTAGGAGTTTGGGATCAGCAGATGCAAACGGTTATACATAGAATGGATAAGCAGCAGGTCCTAAGGTATAGCACAGGAAACTATATTCAATATCCTGGGATAAACCATAATGGAAAAGAATATGAAAAATATATGTATATTATATATACATATATAACCAAACCACTTCAGTGTACAGCAGAAAACATTAACACAACATTAGCACAGCATTGTGAACCAACTATACTTCAATAAAATATATTTTTAAAGAATAATAGCAAAGCCTCTTGGCATGTACATATACTAAGCACTCTAAAGACTTGATTCACAGTAACTCCTTTTAACATTTCTGAAATCTTGTGAGTTCGGCTACTACTGGTTTTGCAGATATTTATGTGTTCCCCTGTGGCTCAGTGGTAAAGAATCCGCTTGCAGTGCAGAAGCCACGGGAGGCACGGGTTCGATTTTTGGGTCAGAAAAATCCCTGGAGGGGGCCTTGGCAACCCACTCCAGTATTCTTGACTGGAGAATCCCCGTGGACGGAGGCGCCTGGGAGGGCTACCGTAGGGCTGCAAAGAGTCGGTTGTGACTGAAGCGACTTTGTACAGGACACACGTGTAGCTTTACTATATGTTGGATACTGTTCTAGGGACTTCTAGGTATAAACCTTAAGTCATTTAATCATTATAATAATTCTATGAATAACTAGGCACATTGGGGCTACTTAATAAATGGTCCCAGCCATACCCTTATTCAAACCCTGGCAGTCTGTTTCCAAAGCCTGCAACTCTTAACCACTATGCTGTTCTGACTGCCTCTGCAGTGCTCTGGGAACTGGCCACTCTTCAAATATCTCTCCGCTGTGGTGCCTAGCTGTCCCAGAAAAACCCTGGCCATGTTGGCATGGCAATGTGGCATTTCTGACCAAGTGCTGTCAGCCCTGGGTCTTTTTTGAAATCCATTTCATTTTTATGCATCACCAGACGTGCTTTATTCAATCTTTGGAGTATTTTTAATCTCCTCTGAAATGAGCAGATCGTAAATCCTTTGCTAGATGAGATTTCTAAGTAATGGTGATAGATGGCCTTGCGTTTTGTCTCTCAACAAGTTTAGCCCTGACTGACATCATCTGAGCAGTGGAAGGGGTGGAATGAGAGTGAGACCTCAGTGCCAGAGAAGAAAGCACCCACTTAGCTCTCTGCTCAGATTTTTGTTTCATCTGAACCTCCTCAAACAAGTGAGGCTTTCTGAAAGTTTACACAAAATAAACTCCTGAAGTAAGTGAGAAATTACAGCTGTAATGACAGAGAATTGACTTTAAGTCCAGCAGTACACGTGGAATCGTGTCTGATGTACAAGGATGAGATTATGACATGGGGGCGTGTGCTGATTTGCAATGCACACTTGTTTCCAGTTCTGTCTTTTGGTGCCAAAGTTGAAATCCAAACCCTGCTGAGAGACCGATAATGGAAAGCAGAGGGAGGGAGAGAGGGAAAGGACAAGGTGTGAATTTACTCCAAAGCTGTCATATGCCGTGAATTATATCAATGAGTCTCTAATTTCCTGCTTTGAAGATGCCCCTTAGATTTGGCTGTTGTCTTACAACTTTGCAAATAATTTCCATCAGCTCGCCAGTTTGTGATGCTTCCCATAAACAGTAGGACTTAGTTGGTGCACTCCCATTAACTTATGCTTCTGCGAAGTATTTCCTCCTCCTCCGACTCCCTTTTGATGAATTAAGCTCCTAATTCCCTCTCCAGACAAACTCAGAGAGCAGGTCTGCAGAAGACCTTTCTTACTGGGGACTAGCTTTACTGTCTCTTCTGAAGTAAAACTGTATTTTATTTCACTTTAACTTCATATCATTTCTGAGATATGAAGCCAAAAGGAAGGTAAATTTGGAATTTAAAAGATGCCAGTGAAGAGAACTTTTATTGACTGTTGGAACTCACAACCAAAACTATGAAAGAGTGAGTGAGCAAGGTCATTCTGGCGGCATTGTAGAATTCCAGGCTTGATTTTATAGCCAACCATTAAAAACCATTCAGAGATCTACACATTGGGAAAGGCAGAAGTTGATGGATCTAGCTACCTTTTGAAAAGTGTATATATTCTCTTAAATATTGTAAAGGCTTGAAAGTAAATTTTCCCATTTTATTTTTGGTTAAATATTTAGACTTTTTTGCTTTTTTTATGAAAGAAAAATCTAGTGTGTCCATTTGATACTTTCTCTAATTGGGCCTAAACATACATTACAGGATTTTCACAAACCTAATGTTTCTACTAGTTTGTGTCCTTGTTTAGCCAGGACCGCAGAGGCAAGCAATTGAATGTCTGTTGCTTAAAGAAAATACTTACTGTCAGAAATGACATCATCAGAATTGGTTTAGAAAGGGCAGTTTTAGCAGTTGTTGCCCTGGAGTTGAGCATGTGAAGTCAGTTTTAAAATGTTACCAAGGGGGAAAGTGGAGGGTGGGGCAGGGGAGAGATAAAGTGGGAAATAGGGCTTGGAATATACATACTACTGTATATATAATAGATAACTGATATGGACCTACTGTGTGGCACAGGGAACTCTGCTTAGTACTCTGTAGTGACCTGTATCAGAATAGAATCTAAAACAGAGTGGATATGACTGGTTCACTCTGCTATGCAGCAGAAACTCAACAACATTGTAAATCAGTGATAATCCAAAAAGAAAGAAAATGGTCAAATCCCGCTAAGTAAAATAGATTATTTTCCTTATAAGGTAAGCATTTTTTTAAATTAAAAAAATAAACTTAGAAGGTGAGGCAGAAATCTCATAAACTCAAAATTTCCCCTGACCAATCTTTTTATTTCTTGGGCTGCCCAGATAAAATAGCCAGCCAAAACATAGAGACTGGATTATAATCAAATACAGAATCATCTTCAATATGGTAAAATGTCCACCTGATGAGAATCAAACAGGAACTGGGAACTCTTATAGAATGAGAGAGACGGGGGAAGGGAGGGAGAGGGTGAGAAATCAAAGTTGCTATAATGATTTTAGTTAAATTTGTAATATAAATTGACTCCACTGTATTGCATTTCTTAATTATATAAGTTTCAAATGTACAGAATTATGATTTGAAATCTGTATACACTCCGAAGTGATCACCGCACAAGTCTAATTAGCATGCCTCACCATACAGTTGACCCCCTTCAACCATTTTGCTTGCCCCCCAATCCCTTTTCCCTTTGGTAACCACTAATCTGATCTCTGTATCTATGGATTTATTTTGTTTTACTTATGTGTTCATTTGTTTTGTGAAATCATATGGTATTTGTCCTTCTTCATCTGACTTATTTCACTTATTTCACTAACTTAGTATCTTCAAGATCCATCCCTGTTGTAGCAAATGGCAGGATTTCATTCTTTTATGGCTGAGTAGTATTCTGTTTTGTGTATGTTCTACATCCTCTTTATCCATTCATTCATCAGTGGACACTTAGGTTGTTTTCATGTCTCGGCTGTTGTAAATAATGCTGAGGTGAGCATAGGGCTGCATAGGATGTGTATATTTTGAATTCGTGTTTTCATGATTTTTAGACAAATATGCAGAAGTGGAATCGCCGGACCATATAGTAGTTCTCTTAGTTTTTTGGAGAGTCCCCATAGTCTTTTTTCCATAGTGGCTGCACCAATTTACATTCTTACCAACAGTACACAAGGATTTCCTTTTCTGCACCCTCTCCAATATTTATTTCCTGTCTTTTCAATAGTATCTATTTTAACAGTGTGAGGTGATATCTCATTGTGGTTTTGATTTGAATTTCACTGATAATTGTGATGTTGACCATGCTTTTTTGCCTAAAAGACTGTGCCTTTTGACTGTCTGTGTGTCTTCTGGAAAAATGTCTATTCAGATCGTCTCCTCATTTTTTAATTGGGCTGTTGTCGTTAAGTTACACGAGTTCTTTATATATTTTTGGTATTAATGCCTGTTTGAATATATCTTTTGCAAATAACTTCTCCCACTCAGTAGGTTGCTTTTTCTTTTTGAAAAATGGTTTCCTTCGCTGTGCAAAGGTTTCCTTTCCTTTTAGTTTCACGTGGTCACATCAGTTTATTTTTGCTTTGTTTCACTTGTTTGGGATTGAGATCCACAAAACATCATTAAAACCAGTGTTAGTGAGGTCACTACCTCTGTTGTCCTCCAGACATTTTATGGTTTCAGGTATTACATTCAAGTCTTTAATCCATTTTCAATTAACTTTTGTGTATATTGCATTTTTGATCCAGCATGTAGTAATTTATTTTTTCTAACTACAAACACAAATTGCATGCTGTCTTCCAAAGCTTGCTTCTTCCATGAAGCCTGCCTAAAAGACTGTAAACCCTAGTTATATTTACTTCACTCTGGGTAAGTAGACATATACTGTTGAAAACTATTTCCTGATTCATTTATTTGGATCATGACCTTAAACTCTTCAAGGCAGGTATCTCTGTCTTTTGTCTGTTTTCTATCTTTTATATCAACATGCTTATCACAGGACAATGTGTGTTATTCAATGAATGTTTTTATTATACTCAATACTAAATATCTTTAGTTTGGGACATGTATTTAAAGCTATCCCCATCTCTTTCTTCAATTAGTATTTTCCATGTAGACTACATTCTGTATCTGAACACTTCTTATTGACTTAATTCACAGTTTACAGCTGAGAATTATATTGAGAAATCTCTTGACCTGAAGAAAATTGTCTGTAACAGATAAGTGTTCCAGATGGTTAATGCTTTTATAACTGGTGTTGATTAACTTTTTTGGACAAAATCTCAGCCTTTTTTGGAAAAGGATGGAGGAAGAGAATGGCTTTAGAGATTTGCCAGGCCACTCTCTCTCTAAATATGTATATGAATGTACATATATGTATATTCATGTACACATGTTTCAGATGTACCACCTAGGAAACCTATAGATAGATAGATAGATAGATAGATAGATAGATAGATAGATGATAGATAGATGTGGCTTCCCTGGTGGCTCAGAAGTAAAGAACCTGCCTGCAAAGCAGGAGACGCAGGAGACAAGGGTTCAGTCCCTGGGTCAGGAAGATATCCCCTGGAGGAGGGCATGGCAACCCACTCCAGTATTCTTGCCTGGAGAATCCCATGCACAGAGGAGCCTTGGCAGGCTGCAGTCCATGGGGTCACAAAGAGTTGGACATGACTGAAGTGACTGAACATGCACTCACGCATGCGCGCACAGGTATATATTCATTGTATACATAAGTACATATAAATTATATGTTATAAGTATTTTTACAAACTATATAGATTTATATATGATAATTTACATAGCAATTTTATAGGCATGTGCAGGTAGTAGGACAAACATTATAATTCAGATTTTATAGGTGAGGAATCTGATGTTTGGAGAGGTTAAGTCACTTGTTATGTAACTAGAAAATGATGCAGTCACATCTCACACTAAAGTTTCTTGAACTTAGCTTCTCATTCATCCATTCATTCATGATGTGCCTTCAGTGTTCCAGTTACTTGTTCGGTGCTACAGAGTCAAAGACCAGCAAGACCCATCTCTTCCTAGGGCATTCTCAGTCCAGTAAAGATTAACAGGTAAACTAATAACAATTCACAGCATCCCGGGCAAGAGTGATACAGGGAGCAAAGGCATGGATTTCAGGGCAGACTGGGGTGTTCTGATTCTCTTTGTTGTTCTGTGTGGCTGGAGCTTTACAAACAGGGGTGGTGAGACAGGGCTGGAGAAGCAGGCTGTAGATCATTTCACGAAGATCCTTAGCAATGCTACAGGGATTGAAAAGAATTAGGAGAGGGGTAATCAAGCTTTTTTAAAAAGCAAAATCAGAAAGGTGGATCAAGGGAGGGTGAGATGAGAATACAGAAGTCTAATGCACAGGTAACCCTAGGACTCATGCAGAATTTCGGGCAAGACATGCTGTGGTTGTGAAGGGAGGTGGTGGCCATTAGCACCTGAAGGAATGGGCGGGCAAGAGGATGTGGGACTGAAGAAGTCCGGCATGGCAGCGAGGAGTCTGGACTGGGGATGATGTGTCGTTTACCAGGATAAGAAATGCACTAGAGGACAACAGGATTTGTCACACAACAAAATGTTGTATCCTTGTGAAAGTTATTCTCATAATTGTTATAATAGTGTGCATTCGGCATATGCTATTCAATGCGATAGTCACACATGGCTAGTAGATACTTGAATAGAGCTTCTCCAAGTTGAGGTGTGTTGTGTGACATACACACCAGATTTCAAGATCTAAATATGTGGGAAAATGTAAAACTCTGATGGATAATTTTTTATACTGATTACGTGATAAACAATAGTATTGAGATAGATTAGGTTAAATAAAATATATTATTAATTCATGTTTTATGAATTTATTTCATCTGTTTATCTTTTCTTACTGTGGCTACTGGAAAAGAAGAAATTATAAGTGATCTTGTATTTCAATCTTGCATTAAATTTATATTGAATGGCACTGCCTTGAAAATCAGCAGATAATGGATGTTTTGAAAAGCTTCGGGCATGAGGGTTCAGGAGCAACACCTTAGAAGCCCTGGCATGTGCCTCGTATGTGAGGCTGTTTTCCCATGGTCCCTCAGGATAATTGTAAGAGCTCTCTGAGGCCAGAGTGGACTGGGTGTGTTTGGAATCTGCTGGCCCCTAAAGTCCTTCTACTGTGTATTCTGAAGCCAGGGTGTGTTTCTAAAACTTTCTAAGAACACTCCCAAGAGACTGGGAGTTGGTACACCCGAAACATTTGTTTAGAGGGGAGGCAGAGATATAGGAAGCCTTTGGGAACACAAAGACTCAGAAACAGGGAGAGAGGCCCTAGCTTTGACCCAGCTTTCCAGAGCCTTCTTAGCCAAGAGATGCTCCAGAAGCATCCTGACCCTTCAGGTGACCTGACTGCAGAAAGCCCCAGGCCATTTGGAGTGCTTTATGTCGGATACTTGCAGTGCCTGCCCCCAGCTCTTGGTTACTATGATGTTCCCTGAAATGTCTGTTTATTCGGCTTCTCTATTACAGCCTTTTTTGGAAAAGGAGGGAGGAAGGGAATGGCTTTAGGGATTTGCCAGGCCACTTTCTCTCTCTAAATATATATGAATATACATATATTCATATATATATATATATATGTCTCAGATGTACCACCTAGGAAACCTGTAGATTGATAGATAGATCTAAGAAAGAGAGTGTTCAGGGCTAGCTAGGAAAACAAAATCTTCTGATGAAACCCCGCTCCCTGGACTGAGGTGCCCCCATTAGAGCTGCTCTCTGGGCACACAAATCTGAGAGCTGCCACTCTTCTGGTTAGTCCTCAGCCTCTTAGATCCCAATGTCTATTGACCATGCACTTCAAAATAGAACATTCTGGTTCTATCGACACAGCCTATCGAAACAGGCTTTGTCATGAGCCATAGAGAACTTTGAGGGGCCCCTGCAAGTTAATCCTCCCTATCTTATGATGGGCTGGGCCAAGGTCTTCTCTAGGCTGCTGGCCTATTTGGTCAACTGTTCAGTTCCAACCAGCCTGACTGAACCCTGCACACCCATTTCTGATCCATCACTGCCTTCCAGCAGATCCTTGCCCCATAGAGCAGCCAGAACACAAGTTGATCCTCCTCTGCAGGGGACTCACAAAACTGGATCTTTTAATTTTTCTAATTTTATGTTAATTTTATTATTTTCTCATACATCCTAATGAATATTAGGATGCCTGATGAGAGAAAGAGACCATATTTAGAATGACCCTCTACACCGACTTCTTTTCTATTTTTGTTCATTTCTGTATTCCTTCCATCTTTGAAAAGTAAAAGTGTTAGTCACTCAGTCATGTCTGACTCTTTGTGACCCCAAGGACTGTAGCCCACCAGGCTCCTCTGTCCATGGGACTCTCCAAACAAGAATACTGGAGTGGGTTACCATTCCTTTCTCTGGGAGATCTTCCTGACCCAAGGAAGAATTGAACCCTGGTCTCCTGCATTGCAGGGAGATTGTTTACCATCTGAGTTACCAGGGAAGCCCACTTCTATCTTTATAAAGCCCCTGTGTCCCATCAGGATTTATTAGAAGGCTGTTTCCGCCTAAAGGAACACCTTGACTTTTTTTTTTCCTGGGTCAGTGATCAGTGATTGAAAGTGTTTGCAAAACAACCCCAAGGAGCCCTTTAATGTTATTTTTATAAGGAAAAAAATGTGAAAAATAATGGACACTATTTTTTTAAACAGGAAGTGTGGTAGTGAACTTAGGAAGATAGGATGTGGTTAGCATAAACCTTAGTATTCGATAAAACATAATTTCATTGGAGAGAAGACCTGTCTCGCCTTTGTTTTCTGAGTCTGTACTCCTTATTATTATTGTCATTTAGTCTCTAAAGTGTGTCTGACTCTTTGCAACCCCATGGATTGTTTGTCTATGGGATTTCCCAGGCAAGAATACTGGAGTGGGTTGCCATTTCCTTCTCCAGGGGCTCTTCCTGACCCAGGGATCGAACCCGTGTCTCCTACCTTGGCAGGCAGATTCTTTACCACGGAGCCACCAGGGAACCCCTGTGCTCCTTGCATAATTGTGTTATAGATGGATAGATTCCAGAGCCTAACGTTTTCCCAACATACACACACACACACACACACACACACACACACACACACATGAATATTATTATTTTCAAAAACCCTCATACTCTTCTAACTGACAACATACTTTCCTATTCACTATCTCATTTGATCACCTCAGCAACCCTGTAAGACAGGTGATGCAGTGTTGTAATAGGAGTGGCAGAATTGTAAGGTATTTTAGAGAGACAACCTCCTTGTTTTACAGGTCAAGTATCTGAAGCTCAGAAAGACGTTTAGTTAGTCAAGACATTTTTGATCCCAAGTGCCGGTAACCCAAGTCAAGCTAAATTAGCAAAAGGCGAACAATATTGACACATGTCACCAAAAAGTTCAGGGTTTATGTTTTCAACAGAGGATGGCTCCAGCTGTTCCAACAAAATCTACAAGGATCTGTTACTCTCCATCTCTTGATTCTCTTTTCCTCTGTCATGGCTGGCTTGGTTCAATGAGAGCTTCTCCTAAAGTCATGATGAGATGGTAGCTCTGGGCACATAACCTACCATTCTTGGTTGAATGAGAGTATCTTCTTTTTTACAGTTCTAGCAAAAATCCTAGGATTGCATTTCATCAACTTGGTTTGTATGACTGCCTATTTTTGGACCGCTTTCTGTGGTCAGCCCTGAGGGGACTGTTGGAGGGAGTGCTGCTGCGCTCCCATCACATGGACTGAGAATGGGTCCTCAAGAGAAGATCGGAGTATTACTCTTTAAAGGGGAAGGGGCTCTTGATGATGCATAGGCCAGAGCATTTTATAAAGCTGTGTGACATTTTGTGTCAAGTGCTCACATGGTCTGTTCGTTGAAATTCTGGACTATGTATTCCAAGTTGAAATTTATCACCACGAATGTAGGATTGTGGTAAAGATGCTGTGTCTGTTTCACCTCTGTACTCGCAGAGCTCATCATGGTGGTCAGTATGAAAGAGGTGTTTCAGTTCAGTTCAGTTCAGTCGCTCAGTCGTGTCCGACTCTTTGCGACCCCATGAATCACAGCACGCCAGGCCTCCTGGTCCATCACCAACTCCTGGAGTTTACTCAAACTCATGCCCATCGAGTTGGTGATGCCATCCAGCCATCTCATCCTCTGTCGTCCCCTTCTCCTCCTGCCCCCATTCCCTCCCAGCATCAGGGTCTTTTCAAATGAGTCAACTCTTCGCATGAGGTGGCCAAAGTATTGGAGTTTCAGCTTCAGCATCAGTCCTTCCAATGAACACTCAGGACTGATCTCCTTTAGGATGGACTGGTTGGATCTCCTTGCAGTCCAAGGGACTCTCAAGAGTCTTCTCCAACACCATAGTTCAAAAGCATCAATTTTTCGGCACTCAGCTTTCTTCACAGTCGAACTCTCACATCCATACATGACCACATTAGGATCACCTTTTATCCAAGAAATGGCCAGTCAGATCTGCATCATAACTTCAACCTGAGACTTCTGACGCCTTAGGGTGCCTCCTGATTCTGCCATCCTGTTTTCTGTGTTTTTTTTATACTTCTGCCATCATTCCAATGTTATTTAATTAAAGTATTCTAATGGGTGGTGACCTTTGTTATCCAATAGTATGTGTTTTAAGGACCCACAATACTCATCGCTTGAAGGAATGAAACATTTGTTCATTTTATCATATTAGATATGGCATTTATATCCAGGCTTACTTTTCCCTCATTTCATTAAAAATTATTTAGATTCTTATGTAGCTATAGGATGTCTTAAAATATTCTCAATCAATTTTATTTGGATGAATCAAGTATCTTAGAATTGAGGAGCCTTTTGCTGTAGTTTGTTTTCAAAGTATACATTCTCACTATCGAAACTTTATCCACAAATCCAATATCCACAAATTAAAAGCCATCAAAATAATTCCATACCCCAAATTTATCCTTTCCCTTTCCCCTTTGGTAACCACAAGTTTACTGTCTGTGTCTTTGAACCTGCTCCTGTTTTTTATGTAGGTTCATTTGTATAATTTTTTAGATTACACATATGAGTGATATGACATTTATGTTTCTCTGACTTGCTTCACTTCTTATATTCTTTTAGTCCATTCAGTTGCTGTAAATGGCAATATTTCATTCTTTTTTATGGTTAATACTCCATCATACACACACACACACACACACACACACACACACACACACGAACCTACCTGCCAATGCAGGAGACATAAGAGACTCGGGTTCGATGCCTGGGTCAAGAAGATCCCCTGGAGAAGAGAATGGCAACCCTCTCTGATATTCTTGCCTGGAGAATCCTATGGACAGAGGAGCTTGTTGGGCCACAGTCCATAGGATCTCCCAGAGCTGGACATGACTGAAGGTAACTGAACACACACACACACAAATATGTGCGGGCTCAGTCACTTCAGTCACGACTCTTTGCAACCCGATGGACTGTAGCTCGCCAGGCTCTTCTGTCCATCCTCCAAGCAAGAACACTGGAGTAGGTTGCCATGCCCTCCTTCAGGGCATCTTCTCCACCTAGGGGTCAAACCCACATCTCCTGCATTTCAGATGATTCTTTACCCACTGAGCCACCTGGGAAATCACACACACACACACACACACACACACACTTGCACGCACACCCACGTATTCTTAAACCAATAATCCTTTGATGGGCACTTAGGTTGTTTTCATGTTTTGGCTATGTAAATAGTGCTGCTATGAACATACAAACTACTATAACAAAATAGATAAGCAAAAAGGATTTCCTGTATAACACAGGGAATTATATTTAATATCTTATAATAACGTATAGTGGAAAGTAATCTGAAAAACTATATTTGCACATAAAACAGGGTCACTTTGCTCTGCACCTGAAACTAACACAACGTTGTAAATCAGCTAAAGTTCAGTAAAGGAGAGAAGTTAAAATAGCAGCTAAAACAACAACAAGGTCAGCTTGGAGGTTAATTGTTATAGTACAAAGCTCTGTTGAAGATAGAATTTCCAAGTTTTCTTGCCATCTGTCACTGCACATAGAAACTTTTAAACAGATGCATCCTGTTACTTTAGAGATGCGTTATATCCTTGACAGGCGATAATTATGCTTGTTACCCCGCAATCTACTATCAGGATGAGTATGTATTTACTACTTTCTTTACTCACAGAGTCAAGCCAAAGAGAGAATTCTTTTAAATTTTAGTATCTTTTACTTTCCTTTTTCCTGTGTGACTCTTGCCGCCTCTGACTTCAGTGAAAAACTAGCTTGGTTGTGTGTTTCTTCATATTTGGAAAAGGACACGGTCTTGTCAGAAGCACCAGCAATAAATCTGAGATGTGTTCTGAAAAAGAGGGTACATGGTGCGTCTCTTTTTTTTTCGTCTGCAAGCAAGCAGTCTTCAAGAAACATGTTGTTTGAAAGAATGGGAACTTAAAAAAAGCTCAACCTGAGACTTTTTTTGAAACGTAATTTGTTAACTTCATCTTTTGTAGAAGAGCTTTAGAAATAGAATTGCTTATAAAAGAAGTCCACTAGAAGAGAAATCTCCCTGAATTTAATTATTTAACACAAAATTTATTTAGCATTGGCCATGTGCTATTCACACTTCTAGGTAATGTAAAAAACAGACCAAAAAACCCCACCCTCATTAAAAAAAAAAAAAAAGAAGAAGAAGAAAAGGTATCTCTGGTACGGAAAGGCAGATTAATAAATAATTAAAATAATGTGTTAGATGGTGCTTAGATTTGGGAAAAAATAAAGCAATAGATTGGGTGTAGAGGGTATACTGACAATAACCACTTCGTCCCACAACAATTTCATTTCTTCCCTTATTCTAAGTTGATTTCTGTGTATGTACCACTCCTTACAGGTAGATGTTTGGATTAGTTGTGTCCCTGCCTTGTCAGTAACCCATAAACTTACGAGCACATCCTGGGGATGTGGGGTATGAACATTCCTTTAAATCACTTTAGTCTGTGCTCCCACAGTTAATCTTTTTATTTTAATAACTAGGACACATGGGGAGAATGGCATTGGCCTGTATATTCCACCATGTGTAAAGTAGATAGCTAGTGGGAAGCTGCTGTATATCAGAGGGAGCTCAGCGTGTTCTGTCATGACCTGGAGGGGTGGGATGCAGGGGGTGGCGGGGAGACTCAGAAGGGAGGGGACGTGATTCATTCATGGTACAGCAGAAATTAACACAACACTGTAGAGCAATTACACTCCAGTTAAAAAAGTAAAGAACTTCTCCCGATGGGATTTCCCACTTTTCTTTTCTTTATTCTTCAAATAATATATTCATACCTATCTTCCAGGTGATCTACAGATTGCCAGCTACCAATATTTGACACAACATGGGTTGCATGTTATCCTAATCATGAGATTATTTATATGAAAGTCCCCTTAATTTAAACCCAAAAAGAACAAAATTTGACTGGCACTACACAACTTGAAGAGAAACGCTGCTCCCAAAGAACTATTGAGCTGAAAATGTTGGTCACTCAGTTGTGTCCGACTCTTTGTGACCTCATGGACTGTAGCCCGCCAGGCTCCTCCGTCCATGGAATTCTCCAAGCAAACATACTGGAGTGGGTAAGCCATTCCCTTCTCCAGACTAGGGATTGAACCTGTGTCTCCTGAATTGCAAGCAGATTCTTCATAGTCTGAACCGTCAGGGAAGCCCTTAAAGAACTATTCAGTTATTAATAAAAATCAAAGCAAGTGTTGGCCACTGCTTCTCGGATAAGTTAGGAGGTATTCCCACATGGGGTGCAGTGCCCCAGTGTCCAGAACAAAACTATTGATGATGTCTGTGAGAAAACTCCTGCATACAGTGACCATCCAGGTTTGGACTAAGATACCAGCCAATCAGAATGGGAATGTGTCAGCAGGGATTTTAAAGGCGGCCTTGAAAGGAGTGGACTGCTGAGGAAGAAGGTGGTGATGCCAGGAATTCATGGAAGAGGAGCAAGCATCTTGTTAGGGATAAAATAAGAAGCTAGATATGGTTCAAGTCTAGTTTGAGATAGTGATAAAAGGTGTCCATAGATCTGGGAGTCAAGGATCAGGGAAGTTGGTTTTGAAATAAGAGAGCAACTTGGGGCTTAAGATGAAGATTTGGTGCTAAAAGTTAGAAGTGATTACTAGAGTCCTGGGAGTAGGCCAAATGCTGAAGAAAAAGACCAAAATGCTCTGACAGAATGTGGGGGCATGAGAGCAAGAAAAGGCTGTGAGAGGTGAGGGAAAGAGATCACTTTGTGGCTTTGTGACCCTGGAAGACTTCATGGAAAATGGATTGTTTTAGCTGTGAATCCCCAGCCCATCTAGAGAAACTGGACTCTGTAATCAACTGCCAGATTATTAGATTGTGTTCTCTACCAAATTCCTAGTGACCTATAAAACCTTTTACTTTTTGTGTTCAAGTCACTTCATATAAATAACACAGTCATTAAAACAACCTAGAAATGATTTTCACCACTTTACGGATGAAGAACAGAAAGGGAAGGAAACTCGCTCAAGGTCATACAGCCACGTAGTGGTAAAAGCAGGATTCACAGTCAGGCAAGTTGATTCTAAAGCCTGGGCTTTTGGCCACTGTACTGCCTGCTCTCTATATACGTGCATGCGTCGTAAGTCGCTTCAGTCGTGGCCAACTCTTTGCGACCCTATGGACTGTAGCCTGCCAGGCTCCTCTGTCCATGGGGATTCTCCAGACAAGAATACTGGAGTGGGTTGCCCTGCCGTCTCCCAGAGAATCTTTCAGACCCAGGGATCTAACCCATACCTCCTGTGGCTCCTGCCTTGCAGGCTGACTCTTGACCACTGAGTCACCAGGAAAGCTCTCTCTACATAATGCCCCAGTAAATAGTTGGATTTAACCTGGGCTGAGGAGGATGCTTTCTGGCAGGTTTCCTCTTGTAGGGCATTTCTCATTTTCTGTATATTCGTGCTTTAACATTTTCCACCAGATGCTTTTAGCTGACGAATGTCAAAGGTCCTTACCCTAGTGGGAGCTTTCCTGGCCTTCTCATGTTAAGTGGAAGCAACCTTTCTCTCCTGGCACCAGGAAGGGCATTAGAGCCTGGACGACATGGAGTGTGGATTATACTCTCCCTTTAGTATCACAACACTGCAGAGGCTCAGAGCCACTAAGTGCTTTTTAATCACCTCAGATTTGCAAGAGTATGTCCTAATGACACTTCCTAAAGGGCATCATTACTTCTACAAAAATGTTTTCTCATAAAATATTTGTTAAAAATGCCTAATAAATTCTGTCTTGGGCAATTACACCCTCTGCACCGCTGTCAGCAAATTAGGTCTCATTCTTCCTTCTCATAGTCGCCCTTAGCTGCAGCAGGGCGGTGGCACCTTCTGTGTGCATCCCGAGCCAATTATTTGGGTTTGTGTTGACACACTCCATGAATTAAGTGGCAAGCAGTGGTCACAGGCTTCTAACATGTTTGAGGCTCATCATTGCTTTAAAAAAAAAAATTTATTGTGGTAAAAGTCACATAATATAAAACATACTATTTTAACCATGTTTAACTGTCCGGTTTAGTGGCACTAACTACATTCACATTGTTGTACCACTCTCCCAAATGTTTCACCTTCCCAAATTGGAACTCTGTCCTCATTAAACATTAATTCTCTCTTATCCTTCCCTACCCCCACCCCCAGCCCCTGGCATCTACCAGTGTACTTTCTGACTGTATGAATTTGACTATTCTAGGTACCTCGTGTAAGTGGAATCAAGCAAGTCAACGTATCTGTCTGTACCTAATATATGTTGGCGGAGAAGGCAATGGCACCCCCCTCCAGTCCTCTTGCCTGGAAAATCCCATAGGCAGAGGAGCCTGGTAGGCTACAGTCCATGGGGTCTCGAAGAGTCGGACACGACTGAGCCACTTCACTTTCACTTTTCCCTTTCATGCATTGGAGAAGGAAATGGCAACCCACTCCAGTGTTCTTGCCTGGAGGATCCCAGGGATGGGGGAGCCTGGTGGGCTGCCGCCTATGGGGTCGCACAGAGTCAGACACGACTCAAGCGACTTAGCAGCAGCAATATATGTTGGAATGCATTTTTGAGATTAACTTATGTCCTACAAACAGGTTGTACCTTTCCCCCCTCCTCTGTGCTATCAATAGGTTCTCATTAGTTATCTATGGCAGCAGATTATAATAAGCTTACAGTGAGTCAGTGAGATTGTCCGTAAGAAGCTAAAAAGGGCGTTGTAGCCACATTTTAAGACCGCCATGAACACTGTGTTCTAAGATATGCTGAACACTTGGAAATGCCTAATAGTTATTAACTGTGATGGAAAAGAAATCAGTGTATTCAATACTAGCCAATTCAGGATGCCCTGTGCTGTTTAAATAATGACCTAAACATGCTTACCATTTTGAAGTGAAATAATCAAATGGAATCTATCAAGTGTGTTTTGTAACAGAGTGTTATAAAATAAATTGAAACAAAAAGAAGGTACAAATTATTTTAGAACTTTAGTCCAATTGATTCTAATGAAGTAAAATGGTGTGGTATTTATTTGTGGAGTTAACCTCATTGTTATGTTTTTATTTTTTAAATGAGTTCCCCAAGCGTAGGTATATGGCAGATAATTTATGTTTTATGATTATTCTTTCTTGCTAAGAATCAGAATCTGCAAACAGCAGTGTTTATTATGGGAGTGGAGATACTATATAAAAGAATGAATTTAATGGAGAAGAATTAAAGAGATGAAAAAATTAGCAGAATAAGATTGTGTGTGTTGTGTGTGTGAATGGCGGATTGTTCCTACCTACCGATGGTGCTGTGGAATGGTTTAGAGAAGGTCTTGGAATGCTTGAGCCAGCATGAAAGGTTATTTTGTCCTCACTCCCCTCCCCTATCCTGGGATGAAATTGGTATCACACTGTCATTGGCAGTGATATTCATAATATTTAAAAACAAGCATGACAAAGACAGCAACCAGTCAGGATGGACAAACTGTCCAGTCACGATGGACTCCTGTGGTAAACACTTGGTGTGAAACCTGAAGTTCTTGTCTTAACTGCCCCTGGTTTCTGGTTCTTTCTAGTCTCCGTGATTCTGGACATATCACCTGTGCTTCAGAGGGGTGTGGGCACAGGCGGGGCAGAGGGGGAGGTGGAAGAAGTGATGGACTTTAGGTTAGCCTTCTATCATAAAATGGAATTGCACGTGAAAGTTCTCTATTAATTGAACTGTAACCCCTGTAATAGGGATCACATTTTCTATCAAGGCAAAAGGGACACAGTGAAAAAGCAGAGTAGAAGGCAGATTCATCTAGGTTGAGAAGTCTTGGATTCCTCCCTTTTCTTTACCACTTGCTAGCTGAGTGACTGTGATGAAAAGTCCTTTCTCTGAGAACTACATTCCTTATCTGGAACAAAAACCTGTAACAGAGCTACTGCAATGATACACTGTGTATAGGTATACTTAGTAATCTGTTTTATATAGATACAGGTATAGATATAGATATAAAATGTGTGTGTATAAGACAAAGTATCCTTGCATTATACCTTAGGGAAGCTATGTATGCTTTTTCTGAAATGAAATAAGAATTATCATTTTAAGATAATAAGCAACCCTGAATCCAGCAAGCTCATATTTCCATATATTGAGTTTTTTTTTTTTTTTAAAGAGGAGTAAACGTCATGAAGCAACTCTTCTGCAGATCACCTTGGAACTTAATCAGAGATATATTTTGTATAATTTCGCCTGATTTTACATTTCCATAGTCCTCACTTGTTGACCCTCTAAGAGCATGTTGTTAAGTTTGAGTCACCATAAGGAATGTGATTGATTATGGGGCTCCAGGCACATCTGCTGATGTTAGTCTGTGACTGAGAAAGGGAGGTTCCTCCCCCCAGCGGTGGCTTATGGCAGGAGCCTATGATCTAGTTCTACCGGCTGCCTTGAGCCACTTGTGACCTTTGCATGCAGGTCAGTAAAGTTAGAGACTTAAAAAAAAATTAAAAATTCACACTAATGCAAGGCATTTTGCCAGCATTTGTTCAGGATCTGAGGCTGGACTCAAAGTAGCTGACAGGTGAAGGAGGTACTTAGGGCAAGTAGACTGAGCTGGGAATGGCTCCCAGGGAAATCTCGGAGGACTAGAGACACCATCCGTGGAAGAAAACACATGGCCGGTCCCTTCATTCCCTGGCAAAGGGCTCCTCCAGGATGGCTCTCTTTCTGTAAGATTCCTAGAGCTTTGAGCATGAGCTCAGCGGAATTCGCAAGCGCAATACACAAAGAGGAAAAAAAAAATCTGCTAATTTGATCCCTGTGTGTGTTAGTTGCTCAGCCTATGTCTGACTCTTTGTGACCCTGCGGACAGTAGCCTGACAGGCTTCTCTGTGCATAGAATTTTCCAGGCAAGAATACTAGAGTGGATTGCTCTTTCCTTCTCCAGGGAATCTTCCAGACCCAGGTATCAAACCAGCATATCTTACGTCTCCTGCGTTGGCATGGGCCAGCACATTGTTTACACTAGCGCCACCTAGGAAGCTGTTCACAGCTCTAGGATGGGTTATTTCTCCTGCCAGGAAAACAGTGTTTTAGCAGTTCTGAAGATCTTTCTAGGGCCAGAGCACAGAGCCTTAAAAAAAAAAAAAAAAAAAATTGAACATTTTAGTAAAAGAGGAAATATTTGATTATTTTAGCCTTAAAGAAAAAGCAAATTAGATCTGAGTAGGCATAATATCAGGGGGCAAGAAATTTCTGTATGATTTTGAGTTTTATTTGAATAGACATTAATAAAATGGGCTGGAGTGGTGATGTTCCACTGGCAAGGTTTTATTAATGCTGTTTGACAGCTGCGTATTCTGAGTGCCTAGCTTTGAAGAGACAAATTTGAGGAAGGATCTTTTTAAAGAGCTAACTATAAATGTTTATCTCATTTTCACTAATAACCCAGTTCTCTACCACTAAGGTACATCTCTATTTTTTTTTTTTTTTTTGGTACATCTCTATTTAAAGAAAAAATAATCAAGGAGGCTAAACCGTTACTAGGGAATGACCTAATAGAGACAAAAATGAGATGGGTTGACATTCAAAAACAGATTTATGCTCATTGGAACAGTTATAAAAATTTGATTCTGCAATACAATCCGTTTAATATACTTTCCTATTGATTAGTGGTGGCTGACTGCTCTAGCTAGACCATCCTTGGTAAGAGAATTTCAGAGACCTTTAAAGTAGATGCTTATAACATTAAACTCTTCTATTGGATGCCAAGTAGGAAGCATATGCATTTCAGTGTCAGTTGGTTGAAACTGACTTATTATGGCATTTATGAATGGAGAGGAAAAAGCTCTGTCTTTCAAATTGGATTATTGCAAGTTATTTTAGAAACCAGCTTGAAAGTTTTTTTTTTTTTAGCAGCTCTAGAGTAGAGAATAAGACTGCATGAATAATTTATATAGTTTTAGAAATACTAATCAAATAGTTTGGGCAGTGATATATCTTTTTCTTTTGACTAATTGAGTTCCTGGCCAGCTATGGTTTTTTTCCCTTTGTTTTTTGAATGTTCATCGAGGTTCTTGAATTAAAATTCCATACCAAATGTTAGTTTGTATTGACTGTATAGTGAGTCGGCTGGTGCTGGCAGAGGGAGAGCGGTGCTCCGCCTTCCTGTCATTTTGTGAATGGGTCTGTTCATTTGCTCGGCACTCCACTGAAGCAGATACTCCCCAATATCGTCTCTGTCACAAGCCTTTTATTTGCATAAGGAGAAGAATGGGCTTGGGGGCGGGTTGTTTGGCAGATGGGATAATCAGGTACTTTAAAAATAGAAATACTTGGCCTTGTCTGCTTTTGCTCCTGGTATCTTTAGAAACTGTCTTGACTTGCTCTCCAGCCGAGTCCTTTTTTGGAAAGCATGGTTAGAGGGGCTGGGGCTCCGTCTGCCTGGCGATCGCCTTGCAGGAGCCCTTCTTGCATCTCCTCTCTCCATCTAGGCTGACTTGACCCTCATAGATTAGTCAAGTGCCACAGACTTCTTTCTTTCTGACTCTGTCACAGGGCTGCTTCTCCTCTATAGGCAGAAATACTACTCTCTACTGCATCCCAGAGATGGACTGCCTCCTTCCTTTGCGTGTCTTTTTTGTTGTTAAAAGAACATAGTGTGTGAAACATACGTTTCACCCTAAAGTAAGAGTGCAAGCATTTCACTTGCATTTCCAGTTACATGACGCCCCCTAAGCCCACTGACTTGATGCTGAGGCGGAAAGGGAAGGGGGTGGGGGGCTGAACTGGCTGGAAACGGAGCCCTTTGCCTGAAACTGTAGGCATTGCTCCGTGCTGAGTATTAGATTTATGGCATGGCTCCTCTCCCCGCGTAGTCCCTGCTTTCTACAATTTGGTGCTTTGTTGCTATCGAAACAGCCTCACTTTCTAAGCCATTGTGATGGTGCAAGGAGGGAGGAGGCTGTGGCGGGCTGGGGTGCTCGGAGTTGTGAATGACACAGCTTTGCCAGATGACATGTAGGGGACCTCTGCATCAGCCAAGAGGAATTAAGCTTTGTCACTCCCCGCTGGGACTACCTTTCTCCTGGTATGTGCGCAAGGAATTCATATGCTGCTGCTGCAGCCACCAGATCACAGCCCTGACTATTTTCCACGGCGAGCAGTGAGCAAGAATGATAGCCGTCTCTTTTAAATGCCGTTGCCAAATTCTGAGGCGACTTACCAAAGGTACTGTGATTTCCTTGCTATTCACTCCTCAAGTCCGTTGCAGTAGCCTATAAACTCAGGTTAATGGTTTTTGTTTTTATTTTTACTTTCAAATGTAACCGCCTTTACAATTGATTGTCAGGCAACAAAGAACTCTGAAATATGTAGAGATAGACAGACAGGGACAGGTAGACTGGGCTTTGCTTTCTGTTCTTAGATCCTGATTGTGTTCCTGCTGAAATCACCAACTGGTGTATGTACGTGTGTGTGTGTATATGGGGTTTTTTTCCATAGTGACTTCATTCATGGCTGAAAAGAAAATGCGTTTGTGTCCGGTGCTGAAGTTATCATGGGAACCTGTCATTTTGCATGTTGATTAACTGGGCGTGAGAATTCAAGTGCGTGTTACTGTCCTTTCCGTGACACATGTGCTAAATGCAGCTGGCAGCTTCAGGACCTGCACAGCTGGTGAATTCACACAATCATTGTTTATTCTGTTAATTTCCAACATATCATGAGCTTTTTCACAGGACAGCTTTTATTTATTTATTTATTTATTTATTTATTTAGAATTTCATGTTCAGAAATGTAGGTAATTGGAAATACTTTGATCCTATGTGCTATTTGAAGAAGTTATTTGAAAGTAAAAAACCGTTGCTTGGATCCTCCCTTCAAGAATTCCTGGCTTGTGATTGTCTTTCTTAGAACTCTAAAATATTAATTACATGTCTCCGTAATATTTTAAATAGGCTTTTCTTTGAAATCACATTATGTTAGCTCATTTACTTTGTGTGCATTCTTTTGCAAAGTTAGTGAATGTTGCTTTTAAAAATCTTGCCTTAGGTACAGATAGAGATGTGAGCCTTTTGACCTTATTTCCTTTAGACAGAATCTTCTTTAGAGAGAATTTATTATTTGAAAAAACTTCACTGAGTAAAAGTGTGTAGCTGCAAATGCCTTTCTTTTTCAGCATGTAGCATAAGAGTACTGTCAAGTAATTAATGGATGTAATTATGCTCTAGGAACTCTGAACCTATAAATATGTTAATGGATGCTATTCCTATCAGTTTAGCTTGACATATCAGAGTTCTTTGATCACCAGCAGTGCAGCTAAAAATGCAATTAATATTTTATTTGGCAGAAGAATGAGCACAAAGCAAATAGTGAGAAATAGGTCTTGAGTCAATAACAGGAAAGAGAATAAATACTATAGCACAACTTACTGGATGCATTTGCAAGTTGTTTGGATAGCAGAGCAAGTCCTTTAAAAGGTACTTTGGGGGAAATATAGGAAAGACTATCCATTTTAAATTAGGCTCTTAGCATGGGGTAGTAAATTCTGTTCTGACTTTAGGCACTTGGTACAAATGTACCATTCTGTTTATGAAAAACTGTTAAAAGACTATCTTTTATATGATGGTTTGGGCTAGGATTTAGAAGCTCTCTTATTCTAAAAAGTTCTTTTCTTAGCTGATTTCCGCATTTACTCGTCTTGATGTTGAGAAGTTGATGCCTTCATTACATTATAATCATGAAACAATTGGTATTTTCTATTCTTGTATATTGGAGATTCTTTTACAAATCCTATATACCAGGATGAACCTAAGCAATTTTTAGTTCTTACAAATATTTTTAAACTTTGTCCAGTTTCCTATGTCTTACAGAAGCATTGATCTCCATTAATGAAAGAAGATTTAAATGTTTACTAAGAGAGTTGCTAGAAATCTAGATAAATGAGGAAAGTATTGATACTTCTTTGCAATTGCTATTTCCCTTTTTTCCCCCAAAATCTTTGTGCCTGCTTTTTTCATTTTGGCATTTGGCTGAAGACTGCCAATGGACGAGTGAAATAAAATCTCTATGTGGAATCAATTTGCTGTTATTTGTATCCTTTGGGCATTTACCTGGGATGTTCAAGTGTTGACCAGGAATGTGTCTGAGTAGCATACCACCTACCTCCTCATCTCCTTATCATCCTGTCAAAGTTCAAGTCCACCAGTACTACCTGTTGTTCCCAATGGGATGCATTGAGTTCCAGCAACCCACCCCTACCTGTCATGCTGTTTTTCTTAGGCTATAGTAATGAAACCAAGAACTATATGTAGTTATAATCTTAAATGACCCTTCTTTGTTTTTTTAGGGGTGGAGGCAGGAGTAGTGTGTGGATATATACTCGAATGGACTTTCTTTCCTGCCATGTCTCCCCACAGAGCTCCCACGCCCTCATCCTCAACCCCCAAACACACATGTTTCTTTATACCCACTGAAGGCTGCACCTGATGTACCTCCTCCAGATATCTACCCCAGTGCCCTGCAACTTGTCTGTTAAAAGGAATCAGATTTGCCTAGTTCAAAGTGGTAGGATTTTCAAATTTTCTGTGAATTTTTGGCAAATGCTTTCAGTTCTTTATTGAACCCCTTGTGACCGGAACCTCACCCAGCTCCTAGGTGGGTCAGTGAAGATTTGCTCTGTGTTTTTGAAACTCCCTTGATATTTGTGGTTGATGCCACACACTAGAAAAAACAATCTGGTATCTTTTCAATTTTCTTGAAGAAAAAAGGATGCAATTAAAGGCAAACTATTTTCTACACATGTGTACATTCTTAATATTTTACTTGTGTTCTAGATTTCTTCAGGCATCCATCTATTATCCATTAAACAAATATCGAATATCTACTGTGTGTGCCAGGCACTGCTGTTTTTTGCAGTAAAATCCTGGACTGGGACACTTTATAAGTGTCCCACATTTTTAAATCAATATATTTTTAACAATAAATAAGTTGTTGTTTTCTGTGAAATGATTTTTAAAAATCAATACAATACACATTTACAGGCAAATCCTTTGATCATCTTGCATAGAAGCATGACCCGCAGGTTTATGGCACAACTTATTTTAGGTTAACTTAGTACTTTTCAGACTTGGGAATTGAGTCTGTTTCCTTATTAAGGCTTCAAGTGACTGTTTGTATTTGTTTGTCTTATGGGCCTCCTACTAGGGTAGATCAAGAGCAGGAAAATTTAAAATAATAATAATAAAAGAACAAGAAAATAATCTTTTTTCAAAAGCCTGCCCCTGCCATTAAGATAGGAACTTTGGATCATGAAGAGACTAAAACTGTCCAAAGTGTTCTTTTAGGTCTAATATTGAAATCTAGAGAAGAGATGCTGTCTTCTGCCTCTGCTTTTACTCCACACTGAGACTGCCTACTGGTTACCCAGCCTTGGAGCCAAATCCAAAAATAACATTTTCTCAGCTTTCCAGCCACACCTGACAAAGGAATTTTCTCCAGCAAGTAGAGCTAGGCTTCTTGGCATCTACCTTCACAGCTGCTTACCTCTGTGACTCCTGCTTTCTTTGCCAGGGGCTACATACAGTACCCTAAGAGAAGTGAACGTGTTCTTGGAAAAGGGAATATATTTGCAGTTTCTACAGCCTTTATTCTTTTTCTCAGGTCATGACTGTATCCTTCTCCTTGAAATGGGTTGGCCTCCTAGGGCTTTCCCGGTGACTCAGATGGTAAAGAATCCACCTGCAATGCAGGCAGCCCGGGTTCAATCCCTGGGTCAGGAGGATCCCCTGGAGAAGGGAATGACTACCCACTCTAGGGTTCTTGCCTGGAGAATTCCGTGGACAGAGGAGCCTGGTTGGGCTACAGTCCATGGGCTGACAAAGAGTGACTGACACTTTCACTTTTTCATTTTCCTTAGGCAAAGGACCATTTTCTGTAGCAATGACTAGTGTGACCCCGTTTCTTTCTCAGGAGCCACTGTTTTTAGTTCAGAGATCAGAGCTTCAATGCCCCACAAGCAATGGCATTTCTCTTCACACATTTTCTTCTGTCTGCTAAAGTCAGCATCAGCCAACACATGTTTACTGGTACTCCACAGGGAACATGTGGCTCTGGTTACCTTTTGGTTTTGGTCTCCATTCGCTTTATCTCCTCATCTTCTCTCTGCTGGCTCAGGTCTCATGTCCCAAAATCTCTGCCTTCACTTTAGTGTAGATGTCAAGATCATTCACCATAGCTGGCCTAAGTGTCATTTTATGTTCTCCTTGCCTCCTCTTCCTCTGTCTTCCCAGACATGCATATGGCCTAGAATAAAGTAAACTTTCCCTGTCCCTTTCCCATCAGCTTGCTCCAGGCAGCCCCACTGACCTCAGTCCCAATGGGGTGTCTGAGTTTGTGGCTGGCACCCCACTGCCCCCTGCTGGGCACACTTTCTTTCTCCTTCCTGATTTCTGCCCCCAACCTCGGTAGCCTTTCTCCTCTTCTGTCTGAGCGCTCCTGGGCCTGACTTGATCCACTGGCACCAAACAGAATTTAAAGGCTCTTCCTCTCAGTCTTTGCTCCTTATACTTCCTCCAGTCATGGAATCATCATGCTTGAAAGGGAAGGTCAGACATTAATCTAGGACTTGTCTCCTGAGGGAAGTGAAACAACCATCTTAGACAGCCAGCAATCTTCTTCTTAATTCTCTCCAAGATGAACAATCTCACCATGTGTCTGGTAATCTTTCAGAGGGTATTCAAGTGACCTCTGAGTCTTTTTAAACTCTCCAACACGCATCCAGTGTTTAAAACTTTTTCTGTTCAGAAATTTATCTTCTATGTGTAATCTCCATCAACTTCAACAATACATCGAATTATTTTTGGCTTTAATAGAAGAGGAAAAATATTTCCTGTGTTCCCATTCTTTTAATCTTAGGATTCTGTATCAGCCATTGAGTTCAGTGTCATTGTTCTGAATGTGACTGCTCTTCTTTTGATGGCTTCAGATTTTCTGCTCAGGTCCCTCTGCACCTTGCCATCTGTCTCTGTCTAATCTCCCAGCTCCTCCGGCATTCTCTTCTGATGCCTCCTTATCCACTCTATGATATGATTCAGAATTGATTATCAGCTGGGCTAAGAATGTGCTCTCTCCTGGACCTTATTTCTCCCATCTCCCCATCCTCATTTCTCCTGCTAACCCACACTGGCCTCCTCTGTCAGATCCTGCCATCTGGAACAGCTTGACTGTTTCTCTCTCTACCTCATTAACTTTCCATCCCTTTTCACATCTCACCTGAAAACGTATCTTTTCTCCTTGGCCTCTATCTCTTAATTTCATACCATCAAAGCGGGTTTACTCATTCATCATTCCAGCCTATACATTTTTTAAAAGTCCCATGCCCTTCAAAGCTGTTGCACAAAATCAGATTGCCTCGTTTTGTTGAAGTGTCATCTGTTTCTAGGGCACAGGGCCTATTTCTCTCACAAGTGGGGAGACCCCAGTTGAATAGGACAATTCTGCCACCAGTGCTCTGAGGGAGTTTATGTGCAATCGCTGCTTGGACCGTCTTATTCCTCATGGCCTGAATCTTTTCTTTTGTAAAACTGACTAGACTTATCATAGTTGCAGGTTTATTTCTTCCCGCTTTCTGGATGGGAATTGCATGCTAGAAATGCTTTTTCTCCTTCCAGGAGTCACCCATCCTTATGATGGAGTAACTGGTCCTCATATAACCTCCTATGAAGAAGAAGGAGTCCAGACCCTTCTGATATGATCATGTGTGTTTAGGAAGGAAGAACTGGCTCGTTACTGGGAAGAGGAAATGCAATTTAGAATAGGCATTCTCACTTTGAGAAATCGAGACCCAATATTTTTTCTTTGACCCTCTTTTTCTAATGTAGGAGGAGATGGGAGCCATATACCTAGTTACCTAGAATATTAACAGAAAATCAACCAAGGCAACACACCACTAAGCCCTCAGCATTCAATAAAGGGACAATAGAGTTGACTTGAAAGTGGGAAGACCTGTGACCCTGATCCAGCTCTTCTGTTTTCTTATCTGTGTGGCAGGAAAAAAAAGAAAGAAAAAACTGAACCTCCTCACTGAATCTGTTTCCTCATCTATAAATTAAAAGTCATATGTTAGCCGTAGAAAATTGTTTAATTTTCTACTGCTAATTGATTTTGAAATTCTGTCTTAGTAAATTCACTTTTTTCTTGCAGAAAACATAATATAGTTTATCTGAATAAAGGCAAATATGTATTCTGAAAATTTCTAGGAATATAAGGGAGAAGTCAGTGTTTAGATTCTTCTCCTTTTCGTCTCTTAAATCAGTTTCTTGGCATTATTCTGCTCATATACACAAGAATTACATGTTCACCTAAAAATTAATCATCTTTGCCTTATTAAATCTACAGAAGAAAATATATTGTTGCAAAATTTCTTTGGCAAAAACTTTACTAAAGTTTCAATACCTCATATATCTCAAAGAAAAACCATGCACATTTAGCTTCTTGAAGGATGTTACTTCACTTTCCAAATGCAGAGAAACTTTGACCTTGCCATTACAAAAGCAGTTGAAACAAAATGGTCTCATATTTCTCAAGTCAATGGTGACCACCTAAATTCAAACAAGACTTCTCTGACTATTAGAAAATGAGAAAGATTTGTTATAATTACTATGATTAACTCTTATTAATAATTCAAACTAGATTACTAATAACTGAACATATGAAAGAAAGCACAATAACTAAAATTCATACTGAGTAAGTTTTCTACCTAATTTTCAAAGCAAAGATGAATTAGGAGGAAAGGTAAATCCTAATATTGTCACTAAAAATATGTTGCCAGTGTTATAATGGAACCTAGGGAGGGTGCCTGGCAAATTAATTTACAATTTATTCTGTTCTATGTGCTTTTTAATAAGAGTTTAAGATATACTATCTATGAACACATATTTTTGCCAACATTTACTTCTGAAACTTCTACCCACTTGTGCGTATTAGCACACCATTTCCATAAGAAAATATTGACTCACTCTAACAAATGATGGTAATAGGTATCTTTAAAGAATTTTTTTGCTTCCACATTTTTTTAGATTCCACATATAAGTGATATCATATATTTGTCTTTCTCTGTCTGGCTTACCTCACTTAGTATGATAATCTCTTAATCTATCCATCCTGTTGCAAATGACATTATTTCATTTTTTTTATGGCTAATAGTCCATTGTATACAATGAATATACCACATCTTCTTTATCCATTCATCTGTTGATGGATATTTAGGTGGCTTCCTTGTCTTAGCTATTGTAAATAGTACTGCAGTGTACGTTAGGGTGCATGTATCTTTTTGAATTATATTTTTCACTAAATATATGCCTAGAAGTGTGAGTGTGGAATCAAATGACACAAATGAAATTATATACAAAACAGAAATAGACCCACAGACATGGGAAATAAACTTATGGTTACTAAAGGGGAAGAGGGGGAATATATTAGGAATTAAGGAATAACATATACACAGTATTATATGTAAAATAGATAACCAACAAGGGCCTACTATATAGCACAGGGGACTATACACAGTATTTCATAAAAACCTATCAGGAAAAAGAATCTGGAAAAGAGATGTTTATGTATAGCTGTTCACTTTGCTGTATGCTTGAAACTAGTACATCTTTGTAAATCAGCTATACCTCAATTTAAAAATGAAAGAGGAGTTAGAGATTGCAGAAAAAAAAAGAATTTCTCTTGTGTTCTAAATTGTTGCCTTAGTATATTTTCACTTTAAAATCTCCTGATACATATCTCCTGAGAAACTGTTTAGGATCCATATACCCCACATTTGTTCTCAAGGGCATTTTAAAGCTAACAAAGGTGGCAGAAATGTGTTTGGAATACATACCCCATATGTGTTCTCAAAGGCAGAAAGTAAAACCATGAGGAAAGCAGCATTTATGAGCCATAATATCCAAAAAGCAAAGCAAGGATAATATTTCAAACAGGGGGAGAGAGAGCAGCGTTTAGTAAGAAAGAGAGTAACGGATGAACAGCCATTCAGCTTTTTAAGTGGGTGGTTGCTGACCTTTGAGAGAACAGTTTCAGCAGAGTAATGAAGTCCACACCGGATTATAAGGGTTTCAGGTGAGCAACCGCCTCTCTTCAAAGGGGCCCCGTGAAAGCTAGGCTGCAGCTGGGCAGCAGCCTCTGGTGGTGGAGGCTGAGGCCACAGGGAATACGGAAGGGTGTGATGAGATAGAGATGTGAACATTTTCTTTTATTTTAAAGGAAAGAGCCAGCAGAGAGGTGAAACTTGAAGATGCAGATCAGAGGAGAGATGATTCCAGAGCAAAAGGCAAGGCGAGTTGAGAGGAGGGAATGAGAGCCACGTGCAGGTGGAGGATGCAGGTGGAGGCCCCAGACTGGACCAGCAGGAGTGGAAGCCTCCGTCATAGAGATGGTGCAGCACGGGAAGAAAGCTTTCGAGGTAGACACAGAGGAAATTAGCCTAACTCGACTTTCTTAATACATTAGAAGGGGATTTTAAAAATTCATGTTCTTATGAGCTCCCAGTTCAGCGGTTTCTGAATTTGTCTCTGCCTTGGAATCACCTGGGAGCTTAAAAAATAATGACACCTGCATCAACCCCAGAGCTTGTGATTTAATTGACTGGAGATGTGGTCTCTGGCTTAGGAATCTTTCAAGATTCCCCAGGTGACCCTACTGTGCAGGGGATTTGGGAGCCACCAACCTAACCATTTAGGCAGCTCCATAGGGATATCATGCTGGTCCTTGGGAATCAGACATGTTTTCACCAAAGACAGACCTGGGGTTTCATGCAGCTGCTGGGAGAGATGCTGAGCAAATTCCCATTCCTGTGATTTTGAAGGCAGAGCCTGTCTGAAATGGAAGTGGAGCCAAAAGAAAGAGATACCACCGGGTCCCAGTGTCATCACCTGAGCCTCTGGTCAAGAACTGCCCTAAGTAAGCTCTGAGCTCCACCCTAGACTTCTTCCGTTACACTGTTGTTTAGTCCCTAAATTGTGTCCCACTCTTTGTGACCCCATGGACTGCAGCCTGCCAGGCTTCTCTGTCCATGGAGTTTTTCCAGGCAAGAATACTGGAGTGGATTGCCATTTCCTCCTCCAGAGGATCTTCCTGACCCAGAGATCCACCCTGCGTCTCCTACATTGGCAGGCATATTCTTTACCGCTGAGCCACCACAGAAGCCCCTTCTGACATTATACTAGCCAATAATTTCCCCCAACACCTGAGCTAATTACAGCCAGGTTTTTTTTTTTTTTTTTCAGTCACTTGGAATCAAAAGAAGCCTGATACAACAGTTGAGTGTACACAATTTGAGAAGAGCTTTTAAGATATAGTTTAAAAATGACAATTGACTCAACTACTTGTGGCCTCCTGTATCAATCACATTCCCCATACAACCTCAATAGGTCTTGGTCCGCTAGCTCCAAGCTGAGCACCGCTGCTAATTTAGGATTTCCACTGAATCATTTTGTTTGGTGGACCACTGATCAAATGCACCCCCTCTTCTGTCTTGTTGATCCACATTAGCCATTAGCGTAAGCTATTAGAAGGGATGTCCAGATAGGAAGCTAATTCCTCCCCTCTCCTCCCCTCTCCTTCCCTCCCCACTAAGCAGAAGGTGATTATTTAACAGAACATGGTTAAAAATCAGGGTTTTAAAGTTGTGCTGCTTTAACTCTGTGGAGCAGACTGTTTCTCTGGGCATCATCAGCTCCTCCCATTACTCCTTCTTCCCCTCTGTTACCTTTCTCCTTTAGATTCTGACATAGACACAGTAATGGTAAAGGATTCCACCCTCATTTGTGTTCTGTCAGAAGTCTATTGCCCCGGCCCCCAGTTAGGGGTAGTTGCATGTGAAGCCAGCTTGTACTGACTCTGAACAGCCAGACCAGTACTGTACTGGTTAAATTTTTTAACTTTTGCAAGCCAGTTGTTATGCACATATATTATGAAACATTATTTTATATAAATTTACAGTTAAATGATATTAAAAACAAAATACATGCTCAAATTTCATCACTTCTGATTATTGCCTAATTATTATTTTACAGCATTTTACTATCTGTACTCTTAAGCTCTAGTGTATCAATATGGTGGAAATGCTATATAATGGTGTGCACATTTCTCCCTAATTCCATAGTCAGTGACGTCACATGGTTATTGAGTCACTCAGTCATATCTGACTCTTTGTGACCCTGTGGACTGCAGCATGCCAGGCTTTCCTGTCCTTCACCATCTCCCAGAGCTAGCTCAAACTCATGTCCATTGAGTCGGTGACACCATCCAACCATCTCGTCCTTTGTCACGGTAATAGCTTAAAATTGGCTATGGTGTGTTTACACCTTGGAAATTGGCAAATGCAATAAATCAGAGCTTCCCCACAAGCCCCAGAAATCCAGTTGTTAAACATTTACCAACACACAACTGATAGGTATCTCTACTCTATGTGTTCATAAAACATGTATAGATATCTTTCCTTACACTTTGCAAATGGGATTGTGATTATCTGTGACTACAACCATCAGACTGTGAATTCCTTGAAATTAGTATATACACTTTACTTGTCATTATATCCTCAGCAAGTACAGAGTATTTGGTGCAAAGAAAATGCCCTGTTGAAGGGATAGTGTTAATTTCTAAAGGTATCTGGGATTAACCAATCTGACATGTTCGTTTTGGACTTGGCATGTTTCAGATAATTCTTTCCCCTTCTTTGATTTTTGAAAATATTTTTTCAAGTTTTCATATCACATGAAGAAGTAAGCTATAGGACCACTCCAAGGAGCTTTCAACATCCTCTAACACCTGCTGATTTTCCAGTTTCCCTCCTAACAAGAGGGGTGTTCCTCTCCCTACTCCTTCCCCTCCTCCTCTGGAAGCCTACTCCCAGCAAGCTGGGGGAAGTTTCTGGCAGGATGCCAGGAACAGCACCTGGGAGCTGTAGGCTGAAGGACAAACTGTTGTTAAATTCTGCATGACAAAAGCCCAATCGAATTCAGTCTGGGGAATTTCTAGGACCCCACAGAGTTTCTGATTGAATTGAATCTTTCCTATTCTAGAAAGCAAGGTGACCTCATACAGATCAAAAGTGAGCACATTTATGGCCTTTGTATTTAAATATTTTGTTGGTAAATTTGGTCCATAAACTGTTGAAGACTCACAAAGTCTCAGAATCAAGAGAGTTTTCAAGAGTATTAATTCCTAATGATATTTTTATGTTGATGATATTTATTTGTTTTAGATATGTGCCTCCAAAATGTTAAAATCTGTATAAGGATTAGGGACTCAAATTGCACCGACCAAAAGCTTTCCCTCAGCTGTATCCCAGATGTCAACATGAAAGCAAAAAGAACAGTTCTAAAAATGGACACAATGGATATCAAGGGGCCAGAAATTCTCAGAAGTTTCTGAAGGATGGAAAGTAGATAAACCAAAGCAGAAATCATAATCCAGAAAAAAATACAAGAAAATGGAAGAGAAGGTATGCTTCCTGGTAGTGGAGGCACAGATACGCTCCAGATTAGTGTTGACTTGGTTCAAGAAGAAGGGGGTAGAAAATAATGTGATCTTTTTTTTTTGAAGGATGAAGCACCTGGGAAAGTTAACCGTACTACCCTTTAATCACTCTCCATTTAATATTGTTCGCTAATCTAAAACTGTAAAACCAATCTTTTGAGATGTTCATGAATCTTTAGAGATGATGACCCTCAGTGTAAAGCCCTTCCCATTTCAGCATGAACTTAGTGAGAAGTAGGCAGGTATAACATGCCTAACTAACCTCATTGTCTGTTCCTGGCCCAAGACCTTCAGGTAAACCCTGCCAGTTTTCACATCCTGTCATTCTGAGGAAGGAAAGGTTGACTGAAGAACTGTATCTATATAACTCTCACTAGTTACTTGTATTCTCAACTTAGTTCTCTATTAAGAAATGTAAGCTAATAACCACTGATGTTTGAGGGCTAACTAACTGGAAGAAAGAAGAGGTCATTCAAGAACAAAAGATACATTTTTAAACATTCTAATCATTAACCTCAGAAATACTCAAGAAGATATTACATACATAAAACAAGACCAGCTATAATGATACAGAGGCCAAAAATATGCAGAATTGTTAGAATATAAAAATATGACACCAAAATAAATATTCACTAATTGAAAAAATTGACAAAGGCAGATGTTTGAAAAAAGTAGGTACCCAGAAGATCAATTGAAAAGACACAGCAGAAAGATTGGGAGAGTAAAGAGAGAAAGAAACTACAATGTATATGATTGATGTAAATTCCTGAAACAATAGAATGTTTTCAGATTGAAAGGATCCATGGAATCTGAAGCAGGGTAATCAAATCCTCTTGAAATTCTGGGACATTATGAAAAAGAGAAAATCCTAAGAGTTTCTCAAGGAATGAGAATCAACTTGGTATCAGACTTTTTATCAACACTAGATTCTAGAAAATTTTTTCAGTGCTTTCAAAGTTCTGAAAAGGTATGCTTTTAAGCCCAGAACTATCAATCAAGGGTGAGCATAAAATAAAGACATATTTAGACATACAATGATTCAGATGATTTATATCCTACATGCACTTTTAGAAAAAAATTACTGAGCCCTTTTAGGAAAAACATGCTGAGATATTTAAGCAAAGAAAAAATATGTACATATATTTATGCATGTATATATAAATACATGTGTGTATATACACATATATACATGGTACTCAAGTTTCCCTTGTGGCTCAGATGGTAAAGAGTCTGCGTGCAATGTGGGATACCTAGATTCGATCCCTGGGTCGAGAAGATCACCTGGAGAAGGAAATGGCAACCCACTCCAGTACTCTTGCTTGGAAAATCCCATGGATGGAGGAACCTGGCAGGCTACAGTGTTTGAGACGTCTCAAAGAGTCAGACATGACTAAGTGACCTCACATATACACATGGAGAGACTGAGAGAGGACACCTAGGAAAGAGGAAAGTGTAAAAGTAGAGCAGCAGTGCATCTAATTTAAGAGTACAGTAGAAACATTTCCTAGAATGGCAGTTATGTAGTGGAGAGCAGTCAATTCAAATTAGGACATATCACCAGAATCAGAGGTCCTGAAGAATAACATCTTCCAAAGAATGGATTTCTTACAATTATTAATGCATAAATTGGATAAAATTAATGATGAAGTATGTATAGGTGTGTATATATATATATGTGTGTGTGTGTGTATATATATGTACGTATGTATATGGAGAGGGAAATGGCAACCCACTCCAGTGTTCTTGCCTGCAGAATCCCATGGACAGAAGAGCCTGGTGGGGTGCAGTCCATGGGGTCGCAAAGAGTCGAAGTCAGCAACTGAGCATGCACACACACACACACACACACATCTTTTTCTTTTGTCAGCAAGAAAAAGAAAGGCAATTAGAAACCCTAAACAGTACAATTGCACTCATCTCACACACTAGTAAAGAAATGCTAAAATTCTCCAAGCCAGGCTTCAGCAATAAGTGAACTGTGAACTTCCAGATGTTAAAGCTTGTTTTAGAAAAGACAGAGGAACCAGAGATCCAATTGCCAACATCCACTGGATCATCGAAAAAGCAAGAGAGTTCCAGAAAAACATCGATTTCTGGTTTATTGACTATGCCAAAGCCTTTGACTGTATGGATCACAATAAACTGTGGAAAATTCTGAAAGAGATGGGAATACCTGACCACCTGACCTGCCTCTTGAGAAACCTATATGCAGCTCAGGAAGCAACAGTTAGAACTGGACATGGAACAACAGACTGGTTCCAAATATGAAAAGGAGTGCGTCAAGGCTGTATATTGTCACCCTGCTTATTTAGCTTATATGCAGAGTACATCATGAGAAATTTTGAGCTGGATGAAGCACAAGCTGGAATCAAGATGGCTGGGAGAAATATCAATAACCTCAGCTATGCAGATGATACCACCCTTATGGCAGAAAGTGAAGAGGAAATAAAAAGCCTCTTGATGAAAGTGAAAGATGAGAGTGAAAAAGTTGGCTTAAAGCGTAACATTCAGAAAACTAAGATCATGGCATCTGGTCCCATCACCTCATGGGAAATAGATGGGGAGACAGTGGAAACAGTGTCGGACTTCATTTTGGGGGGCTCCAAAATCACTGCAGATGGTGACTGCAGCCATGAAATTAAAAGACGCTTACTCCTTGGAAGGAAAGTCATGACCAACCTAGACAGCTTATTAAAAAGCAGAGACATTACTTTGCCAACAAAAGTCCGTCTGGTCAAGGCTATGGTTTTTCCAGTGGTCATGTATGGATGTGAGAGTTGGACTGTGAAGAAAACTGAGTGCTGAAAAATTGACGCTTTTGATCTATGGTGTTGGAGAAGACTCTTGAGAATCCCTTGGACTGCAAGGAGATCCAACCAGTCCATGCTGAAGGAGATCAGTCCTGTGTGTTCATTGGAAGGACTGATGCTGAAGCTGAAACTCCAATACTTTGGCCACCTGATGCAAAGAGTTGACTCATTGGAGAAGATCCTGATGCTGGGAGGGATTGGGGGCAGGAGGAGAAGGGGATGACAGAGGATGAGATGGCTGGATGGCATCAGCGACTCAATGGGCATGGATTTGGGTCGACTCCGGGAGTTGGTGATGGACAGGGAGGCCTGGCGTGCTGCAATTCATGGGGTCGCAAAGAGTTGGACACCACTGAGTGACTGAACTGAACTGAACTGAAACAGTACAAAAACTGGACAAATAAGCTAAGAACCCAAATATGAAGCAAAGTAAAATGTGTCATATTTTCAACAGTTGTTGGAGAATGACCTTGACCTTTATACTTGGAAGATTCTCCATTCAATTGAGTAGCACAGATTTAGTAACATAGAACTGCATTCCCTGCTGTAGGTATTCCATCACATTATTTCATTTGGCTAGTGAATGATATCTATAGAATTATAATTTTGTAATTGTCATTTACTGGGTTTTTAATTTTATAGTATAGCTGTACAGAGAAAGCACAAATAAAGTTATAATTAGAGAAGAGAATGTAAATTAAACTTTTATAATATAAAGATAATTATATGCTTAATAGGCTTGAAGGTTTGTGGAAGAAAGAAAAATGAAAGTGTAGGGCTGCTAATTTCCTCAATTTATGTGGAATATATTTTAAGGTATTATGTGAAGTTGACATATTAAGGGGGGGAAAGCCCCCAATTAAAAATACTGGAACTATCAAATGTTGGCCTGGATGAGGCAATTGAAACTTTCATGCAGTTCTCAAGGAAGTATAAGTTGGTACAACCACTTTTGGAAAGCTGGTAATGTCTACTGAGGTATAACTTTTATATATCATCTAACCCAGCAATTCCACTCCTAGTTTTATACCCAACAAAAATGCGTAATATATATGATTCAAAAAATTTGCAGAAGAATGGTTATTGTAGCTGTATTTACACTAGTATAGGGCTGGAAACAGCCCAGATATCCCTTAACAATTGATGGATAAATATATTGTGATATTTAATGGCATTCTGTACATAATAAAAAATACAGCACTACTGCTATTAATATATTCAATAAAGTGGATGAATTTCACTAGCATAATTTTGAGTGAAACAGACTAAACACAAAAAATATGTGATTAATTTATTAAAAAGTTGAAAAACACTCAGAACCAAACAACGAGGATAGAAATCAAGATCATGGAAACAAGAAGGAAATTTATGGGACACTGGTGCAGGTCTGTGTCTTAATCTGGGCAGTGGTTACATGGGTGTGTTTACTTTGTGAAAACTCATGTAGCTGTTCACTTTTTCATCTTGCACTTTCTATGTGTACAGTAAAATGTTTAATTTAAAAAACCAAAGATGAAGAATACACTATTTATACTTCATAAATATAGCTAATACAAGAACTACCAATATGAGAGGAGGAGGAAGTGGACCATGCAAATTTCCCTCTTTTATAGACAACATTAACAAGCTGTTTAAAAATGATAAATGAAGAAATGGTAACATTTATTTTGGTACAATAAAAAAATTGTTTCCTATCGAGGTTTGGGAGTGAGGATGAGAAATAATAAGAAGGTAACTTTTACTTTTTACGTTTTACTCTTCTCTACCATTAACATTAACAAGAGGAAGGTGAAAGTGATATTAACGTGGATAATAATCATGGCTGCCATGTTTACCATGAGTGAGATACTGAACAAGATATTCTATACAGTTTATCTGAATTAAATCTTCACACTTGATATTCTTCACTGCATTTATTACGGTGGAATTTATTAACCCAGTTATAATGATATAAACCAAGCATCAAGATACCCAATTATAATACAAAGACATTAAACATTATTTAAAAAGAAAAATTTTCAGCAACCTAGAATATGTTATAAGATTATGTGCATTTATTAGAGTTTGAGCTTCCTAGCATTCGAAGGTGGGGAAAGCTCTTATTAATAAGTTTATTAGTCTCATTGCCCATTAAAAAAACCTGTACATGTAATCAGTAGCCGGCAACAAATTCTGGAAGGAATGAACACTGTGAATGTTTATCTAAGGTGTGATAGATGCTGCAATTATGTTTTGCCAAAAAGAAAGCTTATTATTTTTAAAACTCTCTTATTGACTCACTATAAAAGGCAAGGGCATCATATTATATCATAATGCAAGGAAGTAATTTATTCAGGAAATGCAGTTAGTAGTGTCAAGACATATTGATTTCTGAAGAATTTCCCAATCTTTGTTCTTCAGAAAAATAATTATGCTCGATGTTAATAGTTATTTGATCAAAAATGAGTTCAAGGTAAATCGTCTTGGAAAATGCAATGAACGGTAAATCTGTTCTTTCATAGATTCAAAATTATACTAGCATATTAAAGAGACTTAGAAGTTCAATAGAAAATAGAGCTAAATAATTTTGTTTAACCCAGTTTTTCCCCAGTTTATTTAATGATGAGACCTTTCCTCAAGTTGGGGCTTCCCTGGCGGTTCAGATGGTAAGGAATCTGCCATGCAGAAGACCTGGGTTTGACCCCTGGGTTGGAAATATTCCCCTGGAGAAGGAAATGGCAACCCATTTCAGTATTCTTGCCTAGAGAATCCCATGGACAGAGGAGTCGGGCGCACTACAGTCCATGGGGTCTCAAAGAGTCGGACATAGCTCAGCAACAAACACTTCCCCAAGAAACACTAACACTGCTGATACCAGAGTTTGGAAAACTTTAGTTTACTCAGTAAAGGTTGGAAGACAGCAAGCATACAAGCACCAGTGATAGCATCTTTCACAACTAGTTGTTTCAGATACGCTGTTGGCAAGTACTGGAAGATGAATTTTCTGAAGCCCATGAGCGTTGCTTCAGGTGCTATTATTCTCTGGCATCATTTATAAAATTAGACCAATATGATACAGAGTTTAGAAGTGTAGAAAACAGTTTGTGTCCTGTTACTAAAACTTAGAGGAGTCTGACAAATTCTTTGCTAAACATATTCCTCCCAGTGTCACAGGGAAATAGAATGCAGGAATGTCTGTAGCTAAAGGATAAGACTCCCTCCCCATCTCCTTCCCCCTCCAAAGTGCAGAGCTGTCTGTGTTTTGAATCTGTCAAATCATTTCAAGTCAATGTAGGATCTGTGTCATGAGCACAAAATAAATGACTTGATCCATAGCATTTAAAAGGCCCTATTATAAACTGGCCCACCCAGACAATGAAAGAGGCAGAAGAGCTTCAGACGTGGTCTAGTTTTGACTGTAACTACTTCCTCTGGGCTCCCCTGGCGGCTCAGTGGTAAAGAATCTGCCTGCCAACGCAGGAAACGCGGGTTCAATCCTTGGCTCCGGAAGATCACCCTGGAGAAGGAAATGGCAACCTGAAGAATCTGCCTGCCAACGCAGGAAACGGGGGTTCAGTCCTTGGCTCTGGAAGATCACCCTGGAGAAGGAAATGGCAACCTGGTGGACTACAGTCCGTGGGGTAGCAGAAGAATCGGACACAACTTAGTGACTCGACAACAACATCAACAACTTCCTGAGGAATCTGGCCAACTGAGTTCTTTACAAAGTATGCGCTCCCTCAGAATGCTGAATGAGTGAACTTTGGGGTGGAGATTCGGTTTTTCATTTATATAGGAGAGACTATCTGCCAAATATAAGCATATTATTATATCTTATGCTAAATACTTTATAGCAAAAATCAATAAATATATCTTGATAATGAAACAATGGCATATGATCAGCTTTTAGTTCAGAGAACCTATGGGCATAATTCTAATTGAGCTCAAGACATTATCAAGTTACCTTGATAAAAGTTAACAGGAAGGGGGATGCTACACCATTTAGAATTAGAATTTGATCTGTCAGATGTGCATTCTTATCCGCACTGATTCTGACAGTGGTATTATAGTGTACCCTTTGAAAAAGTGTTAATAGCGTGGGCTGGAATCCAAGAGTGTACAGCTTGACTCATAGATAGTTCCCGTTTATGGAATCAAAGGCAAAAGAAGATCAATGAACATGACAAAAAGTCTTACCTCGTCTCAGTGTGATAGAGCAAGGGGAGAGCAGTAATCAACAATGAAAAACTGACTCTTTCGTGCAAGGTAGTAGATTGAGGGACCCAGACTTACCATTTGTCTTTGTTTTTGTGAAGAAAATGAGTCATAGTTTTGCACTGTGGGTGAAATAGAAGGTGGCTTCCCACTTTGAAAGGAGACCCCGCAGGGAAGGAATTAACGTGCCGAGAACGTCATACAGCAAGTGGCCTGATAGAAAAGACACAGACACGTGGGCCAGAATTATAATAATTCCTGGAGAAAAAGGTATTATCCTGAGATCTTTTTCAACATTAGGGAAATGATGGGAAAATATTAGAGGTTTTTGAGGCAAGAAATAACAGGTGTTGGAGAGGAAGTGAAGAAAAGGGAACCTTCATACACTCTTGGTGGGAAGGAAAATTGGTGCAGCCACTATAGAAAACAGTATGGAGTTTCCTCAAAAAATCAAAAATAGAGCTGCCATATGATCCAGCAATCCCATGACTGGGTATTTATCAAAAGAAAACAAAATCACTAATTCAGAAAGATACATGTGCTCCTATGTTCATTGCAGCATTATTTCTAACAGCCAAGATACAGTGAAAACCTAAGTGGCCATCAGTGGATGAAAGGATAAAGAAGATGTGGGGTGTGTGTGTGTGTGTGTGTGTGTGTGTGTGTGTGTGTATGGTTTCCCTGGTGGCTCAGACGGTAAAGAATCTGCCTGTAGTGCAAGGAGACTTGGGTTTGATCCCTGGGTCGGGAAGATCCCCTGAAGAAGGGAATGGCTACCCACTCCAGTATTCTTACCCGAGGAATCCCAGGGACAGAGAAGCCTGGTGGGCTATAGTCCATGGGGTTGCAAAGAGTCACACATGACTGAGTAACTTAGGGCACAGACACACACACACACACACACACATATACACACACACACAATGGAATATTCAGTTACTTAGTCGTGTCCAACTCTTTGCGTCCCCACGGACTGTAGCATGCCAGGCTTCCCTGTCCTGCACCATCGCTTGCAGCTTGCTCAAACTCATGTCCATTGAGTCAGTGATGCCATCCAACCATCTTGTCCTCTGTCATCCCTTTCTCCTTCTGCCTTCAATCTTTCTCAGCATCAGAGTCTTTTCCAATGAGTCAGCTCTTCGCATCAGGTGGCCAAAGGGTTGGAGTTTCAGCTTCAGCATCAGTTCTTCCAGTGAATATTCAGGATTGATTTCTTATAGGATTGACTGATTTTATCTCTTTGCAGTCCAAGGGAATCTCAAGAGTCTTCTCCAACACCATAGTTCAAAAGCATCAATTCTTCAGCATTCAGACTTCTTTATAGTCCAACTCTCACATCCATACATGACTATTGGAAAACCCATAGCTTTGACTGTACGGACCTTTTTTGACAAAGTAATGTCTCTGCTTTTTAATATGCTGTCTAGGTTTGTCATAGCTTTTCTTCCGAGAAGCAAGCATCTGTAAATTTCATGGCTGCAGTCACCATCTGCATATTTCCGGGCTCCTAGTAAAGTCACCATATATCTGCATATTTAAACCTTTATCTTCCTGAAAGTTATAACATCCATTCCAACTTGTATACTTAACGTGTGTTCAGAGTATAACTAATGACTCAGATCAGAAGATATATGTTTGTGTAATCTGTAATATATATTTGTTTATATGTAATGGATAGGTATAATTTATATATATAATACATATACTTGAATACACATATATACATATACAAATATGTGCACACAAATTTATTTGACACTGTGCAAAAATCCATTTTTTTTCCCATACTTAAACAGTCACTACTATAATGGGCACAGCCCATATCTTACTCCTCTTGGTATTCTCAGCCCTTGGAAAAATGCCTGGAACATATCAGGCAATCTATAAATATATAAATACATGAGATTTAATTGATATTAAATTAGTAACTTATTCTCTGTTTACCTGTCTCCCTCTAAAAGAGAAATGTGTTAGTATGAAATAGTAGAGTGAAAATGACTTATGAAAATTGTATGTGAAAGTGCTATGTAAAATTTTATATAAATATGGTCTAGTGTCATGTTCTTATGAAATATTAGCATTTGGAATGTTATAATTGAACAATGTACATAGTTTTAGTAATAGACCCTAGATTAATGATAATCAATTGAAACTACGTCATTAACTGAGGAATAGGTCCTTGACTTAAAATATCAATAAGAGGATAACTCATGGATGTAATCATTTTTCTTCCTTGCCTCAGACAACATTAAATGTCTTTCTGTAACACAGAAACAACTTGATGGTTTTTTTAATATTAAGATGCTAGCAATTATTTAACTATGTAGGCACATCATTTTAATGGGTAGTATGTTATGTTATGATATTGATTTCAATATTTAATATTTAGCTATTATTGTAGGGTTTGAATGCTAGAAATATTTTTTGGTTTATTTTTAATTGAAGTATAGTTGATTTGCAAGTCATGTTAGCTTTTGTTGTACGGCAGCATGATTCTGTTATATATATGTGTGTGTGTGTGTGTGTGTGTGTGTGTGTGCGTGTATGTGTGTGTGTATACTCTTCCATATTCTTTTCCATTACAGTTTGTTACAGGATATTGAATATAGTTCCCTGTGCTATACAGTAGTTCTTGTTTATCTCTAAGGTTTTAATATATATGGAGAAAATTATAATGAGGACACATTATTAATTCCATATCCTCAACCAGGGCCAACCGTTCACCAGAGAAGAGTTGGACTGAGGCTGTTGAATTGTATGCAGTGTAGTCACCAGTGTGAGAATCTTAGAAAACTATAGATAGTTTAGTTTTTCTCTCTAAAGCAGCATGAACGTCAGTTTATTTTGATGGCTATCTTTGTTCAGCAAACAGAATCTTTTAATTGAAAAACAATCCTTTGTTTATTTGTGTATAGAATCAGTGTGTTAACTTGAGATATATTTGGGGAGTTTGTGTTGTAACAGACCATTTTTATGCTTTAAAATCCAGGTATAACTTCTTTTTCTTTTCCACTGGAAAGAGTTTACAGGAGAATTACATGGCAACAATTCACCAGGAGTTAATATTATTGAATCTCTAGTGGGTACCTGGTACAAAACTGGGTCGTTCAAGAAATATATCTTTTAAATGTCCATGTTTAGATGACATACTAGATACACTGCCAGAATGAACAACCATTTGAAAGGAAAAAGAATTGTTCTCTTAGATTGAATTCAGTGTATATATGTATACAGTTTGTGTTAAATCAAAGTCTATTCTGAGTCTGGTAAATGAAAAATGGAAATAATACCTTAATATTCACATCCTCAAGAATTGTGTGACACTGTATTACATGCATGTGGAAGTGTAGCTTTTAAATGTTCCATTTTGAAGGAAATAGAACAAAGTTGTTTTCAAAAAGGAATGTGCAGTGACAGCTTCATTCATTCATTCACAAGTATTTATTGAGCACTCAAATGTCAGATAAAGCTGAGTGGTAGAGTTTCACACCACAATGAGCGAAACAGGTGTCTCTCTTAAACTCTGGAGCCTAACTCTTAATGGTAAAGTCAGATAATAAACAAATACACAACTAAATGTAGATTCTCAGTGCTATGCAGAAGTTAAAGGGGGAGGGCACTATTTGAGGTGGGGATACCATCTCATCAGGGATAGTCTCTGATGAGATGACATCTGAGCTGAGACCTGAAAGCCATGTGAGTGTCTGGAGGAAGAGTGTTGGACCCAGAAGGAACAGCAAATGCAAAAGCCCTGAGGTAGTAATGTGCTTGGTACGGAAAGCTCATCGAGAGGACGGTATCATCAGAGCAGAGGCAAGCCAAGCAAAGAGTTGAGGAGCTACTTTTTTAAAGAGGGATTTTAAGTTGGTTGTTGATCATCTCCATATGCAGTCGCTCCCCTGAGGATCTGTGAAAGCACAGATTACAGGAATATAAGACTTCAAGCTTATTTAATACCATACTTTACTTTCTAGGCATTTTTTCATGTTTATGAGGATGGTTCCAAACTGCTAAGGGAGCCCTCTTTCAGATCTACAGTCAGCATAGATTGCATTAAGTTATCAAAGTAATTTGCTAATTAATGGTAGCAGTAATCTTGTGCATTGTTTCCATTGTTCTTATTGATTCATTTTGTCTCTTCCTCTCTGAGGGTTTTTTTGCATTAACATGTCAATCGACATTCTTAATCACGCATATTGTTTGTTAACTATTGAAATCATTGTATACCATTAATTTCACTAATAAGTGCGTTTTAAACTTGAGAATTTGCCTTCCTACAGGCTTATCAGGAAGGAATTATCTTCTGAGGGTGAGAAAAGACTGTAAACTATTATGAAATTTCAAGTATCTTTGCTTCTGTTAAGTTAAATCCCCCAAATAGCTTTTTCAAATAATGAAGACTAAACTTTAAAATCATGTAAAATAGAGTCCCTCCTATTACCTGGAAGACTGTGGCTATCATGCTTTGTGAATTGTCTTTCTCTTATCCATCTAAGAAGATTTTATTAATTGCCTTGGCAGTTTGATACATATGTGTGTGTGGTAGGGGGAATCTTTAAAGGCAGTGAAAAAGAAACCTGCTTTAGCTGGTAATAAACTTGGTCAAACCCACATAGCAGAGAATGAGGGATGGTGCAGCTTTTAGAGGGACTTCCCTGGTGGCGCTAGTGGTAAAGAACCCACCTGCCAAGGCAGGAGACCTAAGAGACCAAGGTTTGATCCCTGGATCCGGAAGATTCCCTGGAGGAAGGCATGGTAACTCACTGCAGCATTCTTGCCTGGAGAATCCCATGAACAGAGGAGCCTGGCAGGCCACACTCAGAGGGTCACAAAGAGTCAGACACGACTGAAGCACACACCCACAGCTTTTAGAATCTACTTCTCCAAACAGTTGGAAGTCCTTTAGTTTTAAGCCTGGGGGAAAAAAACCTTCTAATCAAAGACCAATAGCTCGATAAAAATCATCTTCTATTGCTATGAAGAACCTGAAAGGACTTATTTCATTTGAACAGAAGATTAGAGTAAAGCTTGGATTTTCTGCCACTAGGATACCCCCTTAAAAACACAACCTACATGTCTTCATCACATTTCCTAATGCTGTTTTCTGTCCAGGTATTGGGATTGGGCCCCAAAGCAACTCCAAAAGACAGAAATGTTTCTCTTTGCCCGGGGGTCCTCTTGAAGACTAAGAGGGCCTTCTCTGAGGGATCACACCACATGCCTACAGCTCATTATCTTTCTTCTGTCAGGACCCTTGCTGGTGATGCATCTTTGTTGGAGAAACCTTCATGAGAGAGTTGTCTTATGTCATTTAAAGGTGACAAGCTTGATAAAGCAAATCTAACCTTTTGATTAACTCCCTACAACCGGCAATGCTAGGCTAGAGTTAAAGTGAACCACTCCCATATTTTCTCATTTTAAATCAAACTACAATTTCAATTTTTAGAAATATTAGATGTGCTCCTAAGTTCTGCCAGAGTCATGACTTTTGGGTCATTGACCCACTGACCTAATAGGTCAATGACCTATTGGATTAGTCTAGTAGAGAAAAATAGAGATTAGGAGGATTTTCAGATTATTAGGAGTTTCTGTTTAGGACAAAAACTGCTTGAAACTAAATACTAAAAAGCTAAACAAAGTTTCTTTCATAAATGCTGCATCCTAAAAGAATCTGAGAAAAGAGAACTGCAAACTGAAATGACAACAAGAGCCAGGAATCTCATATCTATTTAATAAATAAGTAAGTGCCATCCCCCAAGACCTAGACTGACCTGGACACACGTTTACATGTTAAACATCTAAGGACACAGTCTTTTGCAAGGAAGTATGTTGTCTCCAATTTTGTATAAAACACTGTGCCCTCTAGTCCATCTCTCATGTTCTCTCTTTCTTGGAGGCTAGGATACAATGAAAAATTTCCAAAGGAAAGGAAAGCAACAGTGCAGGCAATAATCTGTGGGTAGCTGACAGTGGGCCTTGGTGTCACAACAGTGGGAAGGAAGTTGTGGTGTCACTTTGGAAATATATGGTCTGTTTAAAGGGTGGCTGTAGCTCCTCACCTTGATCGTTGCCAGGCAGGAGCACAAGCCTGGTGTTGACAGATATTTAGATTTTGTGATAAAATCCAGGAATCTGGTTTTTAATAGAAAACCTCCCAATTTAAAAATGTTCAGTTCAGTTCAGCCGCTCAGTTTTATCCGACTATTTGCAACCCCATGGACTGCAGCATACCAGAATTCCCTGTCCATCACCAACTCCCAGAGCTTGATCAGACTCATGTCCATCAAGTCCATGATGCCATCCAACCATCTCATTCTCTGTCGTCCCCTTTTCCTCCTGCCTTCAATCTTTCCCAGCATCAGGGTCTTTTCCAATGAGGCAGTTCTTCATATCAGGTGGCCAAAGTATTGGAATTTCAGCTTCAGCATTGGCCTCCCAATGAATATTCAGGACTGATCTCCTTTAGGATGGACTGATTGGATCTCCTTGCAGTCCAAGGGACTCTCAAGAGTCTTCTCCAACACCACAGTTCAAAAGCATCAATTCTTCGACAGTCAGCTTTCTTTATAGTCCAACTCTCACATCCATACATGACTACTGGAAAAACCATAGTTCTGATTAGATGGACCTTTTATTGGCAAAGTAATGTTTCTGCTTTTTAATATACTGTCTAGGTTGGTCATAGTTTTTCCTCCAATGAGTAGGCGTCTTTTAATTTCATGGCTGCACTCGCCATCTGCAGTGATTTTGGAGCCCAAGAAAATAAAGCCTGTCACTGTTTCCATTGTTTCCCCATCTATTTGCTATGAAGCAATGGGACCAGTGCCATGATCTTCATTTTTTGAATATTGAGTTTTAAGTCAGCTTTTTCACTCTCCTCTTTCACTTTCATCAAGAGGCTCTTCAGTTACTCTTCACTTTCTTCCATAAGGATGGTGTCATCTGCATTTCTGAGGTTACTGATATTTCTTCCGGCAGTCTTGACTCCAGCTTGTGCTTCATCCAACCCAGCATTTCGCATGATGTGCTCCACATATAAGTTAAATAAGCAATATATATATAATATATTATATAGACAATATATAGCCTTGACGTACTCCTTTCCTGATATGGAACCAGTCTGTTGTTCCATGTCTGGTTCCAACTGTTGCTTCTTAACCTGCATACAGATTTCTTAGGAGGCAGGTCAGGTGGTCTGGTATTCCCATCTCTTTCAGAATTTTCCACAGTTTGTTGTGATCTACAGAGTCAAAGGCTTTGGTGTAATCAATAAAGCAGAAGTAGATGTTTTTCTGGAATTCTTTTGCTTTTTCGATGATCCAACGGGTGTTGGCAATTTGATCTCTGGTTCCTCTGCCTTTTCTAAATCCAGCTTGACCATCTGGAAGTTCATGGTTCATGTACTGTTGAAGCCTGGCTTGGAAAATTTTGAGCATTACTTTGCTGATGTGTGAGATGAGTGTAATTGTGCGGTAGTTGAACATTCTTTGGCATTACCCTTCTTTGTGATTCGAATGAAAACTGACCTTTTCCAGTCCTGTGGCCACTGCTGAGTTTTACAAATTTGCTGGCATATTCAGTGCAGAACTTTAAAGGCACATCTTTTAGGATTTGAATAGCTCAACTGGAATTCCATAACCTCCACTAATTTTGTAGTGATGCTTCCTAAGGCCCACTGGACTTCACATTCCAGGATGTCTGGCTCTAGGCGAATGATCACACACCATCGTGATTATCTGGTTCATGAACATCTTTTTTGTATAGTTCTTCTGTGTATTGTTGCCAACTCTTCTTAATATCTCCTGCTTCTGTTAGGTCCTTACCATTTCTGTCTCTTATTGTGCCCATCTTTGCATGAAATGTTTCCTTGGTGTCTCTGATTTTCTTAAAGAGATCTCTCTAGTCTTTTTCATTCTATTGTTTTCCTCTATTTCTTTGTATTGATCACTGAGGAAGGCTTTCTTATCTTTCCCTGCTATTCTTTAGAACTTTGCATTCAAATAGGTATATTTTTCCTTTTCTCCTTTGCCTTTTGCTTCTCTTCTTTCCTCAGCTATTTGTAAGGACCCTTCAGACAACTATTTTGCCTTTTTGCATTTCTTTTTCTTGGGGATGGTCTTGATCCCTGCCTCCTGTACAGTGTCACGAACCTCCGTCCATGGTTCTTCAGACACTCTGTCTGTCAGATCTAGTCCCTTGAATCTATTTGTCACTTCCACTGTTTAATCATAAGGAATTTTTTTTTTTTCAATGCTTTGTCTCTGTTTTTATTTTATTTTATTTTTTTTATACAGAACCATTTAAACATTGTGTTTTTTATTTTTTTATTTTTTTTCCCCATCATAAGGAATTTGATTTAGGTCATACCTGAATGGTCTAGTAGTTTTCCCTACTTTCTTCAATTTCAGTCTGAATTTGGCAATAAGGAGTTCATGGTCTGAGCCACAGTCAGCTCCCGGTCTTGTTTTTGCTGACTGTATAGAGCTTCTCCATCTTTGGCTGCAAAGAATATAATCAATCTGATTTCAGTGTTGACCATCTGGTGATGTCCATGTGTAGAGTTGTCTCTTGTGTTGTTGGAAGTGGATGTTTGTTATGATCACAGTACGTTCTCTTGGCAAAACTGTTAGTCTTTGCCCTGCTTCATTTTGTACTCCAAGGCCAAATTTGCCTGTTGCTCCAGGTATCTCTTGACTTCCTACTTTTGCATTCAAGTCCCCTATGATGAAAAGGACGTCTTTTTTGGGTGTTAGTTCTAAAAGGTCTTGTAGGTCTTCATAGAACCATTCAACTTCCACTTCTTCAGCATTACTGTTTGGGGTATAGACTTGGATTACTGTGATATTGAATGGTTTGCCTTGAAAACAAACAGAGATTATTCTGTCATTTTTGAGATTGCACCCAAGTACTGCATTTTGAAAGTTTTGTTGACTGTGATGGCTACTCCATTTCTTCTAAGGGATTCTTGCCCACAGTAGTAGATATAATGGTCATCTGAATTAAATTCGCCCATTCCAGTCCATCTTAGTTGGCTGATTCCTAAAATGTCAATGTTCACTCTTGCTGTCTCCTGCTTGACCACTTCCAGATTGCCTTGATTCATGGACCTGACATTCCAGGTTCCTGTGCAGTGTTGCTCTTTCCAGCATCGGACTTTACTTCCATCACCAGTCACATCCACAACTGGATGCTGTTTTTGCTTTGTCTCCATGTCTTCATTCTTTCTTGAGTTATTTCTCCACTCTTCTCTAATAGCATATTGGGCATGTACTGAGCTGGGGAGTTCATCTTTCAGTGTCATATCTTTTTGCCTTTTCATACTGTTCATGGGGTTCTCAAGGCAAGAACACTGACGTGGATTGCCATTCCCTTCTCCAGTGAACCACGTTTTGTCAGAACTCTCCACCATGACCTGTCCATCTTGGGTGGCCCTACACTGCATGGCTCATAGTTTCATTGAGTTTGACAAGGCTGTAGTCCCTGGTCAGCTTGATTAACTATCCTTGATTGTGGTTTTCATTCTGCTCAGGATAAAATGTTGCTTCTGTTTAAAAAATACTGTGTTGGCAAATAAAGTTCACTTAAAGTTCAGATTTTGCATGTGGTTGCTAGTTTCCAAGCTAAGCATTACATGTTCTGTAGCCAAAAAAAAGGTGTTTATTCATCCTTTTATTCATTTAACAAACATCTACTGAGTATTACATCATGATTAGTGTTATGGGGCTTTCAAAGATAAGTGAAATATGGGGTCATTGCGCCAAAGAACTAATCTAGTGGATGCCTCCCCCTAGCCTGGAAAGCAAATCTGTATTCATCATTCAATTATTCCCTGTAGATTTATAGGCTTTGAATCAACACCTACATTTCCAGTCTCTCACCTGACCTACAGTGTATTTATTTTCCTTCCACTATGATATATCAATAAACCAAGACTAATTCTATCAGCATGAATACATGTTCAAGGCATAATAGAAAAAATTCAAGTTGCAAAGAAATACGCAGAATGATTTTATGTGATATTTTAAGGCACACAAAACAATATTATAGGACTATACAATTATAGGAAAAGTATAAAAACCTCCAAAGCCGAAGGATAACAACACTCACTTGAGGACAGTGGCTGCCTCTGGGGGACGAGGGAGGAAAATGAGATGGAGATGTGGGACTGTAGCTGTATTTGCTACACTTTATTTCTTTAAAAATATCTGATGCAAGTTTGACAACATGTAAGCATTTGTTAAATCTTGATGATGGGAGACTTAAGCATCCCATGTTTTCTCCATCATCCTGCTTACAATACTTTAAATTGATATGAAATAAGGTAAGGATGTAAAAAAAGAACATGACTAAATTAGATTTTTTTTTCTTTATTCCTGAGAGAATGCTTTTTTCGAATTTTCACCATTGCTTTAGTGGCATTAGCCTCCCAGACTTAAAATATTTAAATTTTCCCTCTTGTTTATCCCTGGGGACTACTCCAATCCATTGCTTTCAAAATCTGCCTTCAAAACATCTCTTTCTGAATGAACCTATGGTTGAGGTGTGAGGGGGGAGGGATAGAATGGAAGTTTATAATTGACACGTACACGCTGCTATATGTAAAATAGATAATCAGTAAGGCCCTACTGATGAGCACAGGGAATTCTGCTCAGCATTCTGTAATAACCTAAATGGGAAAAGAATTTGAAAAAGAATAGATACATATGTATGTATAACTGAATCAATTTGCTATACACCTGAAACTAAACATTGTTAATAACTATATGCCAATATAAAATAATATTTTACGAGTCTCTGTCCATTTTTATTGCATCATTATGGCCCACACATCATCATGTAACACTCTCATCACCTGCCAAATGACCGACAACCTCCACATTTCCCCTCATCTCCATCCTGTGTAACACAGTTGACTTTTTGTTCATCACATCATTGTCGTGCTCCCATGTTCACAAAGCACATTCAGCTTCTCTTCCTGGCACTTAGGTATCACCAGATTTGATTCCATCTTAATTTATAAAGCATATCTCCCCCTCACAGACATAGAGAAGAGATATATGGATGCTGGGGGCAGGGGGTGGGCTGGAAGTGGAGTCGGTTGAATTGGGAGATTGGGATTGATGTATATATACACTGCTACATGTTAACCAGTGAGAACCTACTGCATAGCACAGGGAACTCTACTTAATGCTGTGTGGTGACCTAAATGGGAAAGAAATCCAAAAAAGAGTGGACATATGTGTACATATAACTGATTCACTTTGTAGTACAGCAGAAGCCAACACAACATTGTAAAGCAACTACAATAAAAAATTAATTTTAAAAGTGTCGGTGGAATGGAAATCTTCCATCACATTCTAAGAAGAAAAGGAAGACTTCTGGTGAGTCAAGTCAGCTCTGGTCCCAGAGAAGGAGAGCACCAGGAGAGCATGTTGGCATGGGCCCCGGCTCATAGGAGAGATGCTTTCCCGGCATCCACTGTGCAAAATAAAGTATTCATTGCTGAGTCGTTTCCAACTCTTTGTGACCCCATGGAATGTAGCCGCCAGGCTCCTTTGTTCATGGAATTTTCCAGGCAAGAATACTGGAGCGGGTTGCCATTTCCTTCTCCAGGGGATCTTCCCGACCCAGGGATCAAGCCCGTGTCTCCTGCATTGCCAGGCAAATTCTTAACCACTGCACCCACCTGGGAAACCAAGGTGTGCAAAGTCTCCACTTATTGTTGGCTTTCCTCATTGACAACCTAACACTACCTGCCCAATGTCAGTTAATTTTCAAACTCTGTTTTCTCTCTTCTGCTATGAATATCTGCTCCATGATATTCAAGAAGGCAAAGAACCCTCTCCTGTGTTTCCCTGATTTCCTCCACAGCTCCTACTTTAGGACTTGCATATTAGAGTAGTGAAATAAAGACTTGCTTCATATCATTTGAGTTTTTATTAAGAAAATTTTTCATCTTTCCCCACAAATGAAATACTTCTCTTCCATTCAGTTTGAACATGCTACCCAAAACTCCTTTTGCTTCTTAGTATTTTAATTTTTCCCACAATCAGCTCCAGATACCACAACCTTTGCTATAAAACTCTTAAAATACAATGCACGTTATAGTGGGAATGGATCTGGGTAGCCCCATGTGCTTCTGTCCTGATTCTAATACATTTTCTTTTAAAAAACATTGTAATCAGAAGTGATGGATGATATAATTTACTTTAGAAAGAGTGAGTAAAAGCTCTCCTCCCTCCTCCTTAAAACTGTGTCCATAGAGGTTTCTACCAAGCAAAGGAATTTTTTTGGTTCATTACTCAGTATTATAAAATTCTGCGGAACATGTTGCCCGAGAGCCAGGGAGTGGTTACAGGCCTGCGGATACAATCCTAACGTGCTTGTTTACTGTTTTCCCCCAGTTAGTCATGGTGTATTAAAGTGAATAACATCTTTTAAAGTCTTGTGGCAGCTATTTTTGCTGAAGAGCTCATATCCATGCTTTTTAAAAAGAACAATAATTTGTGAGCATTCTGATTTGGAAATAAAGAGAAATTGAAAATGTTTGGTGGGGGGAGCTAAATGACATAGGAAGAAAAACAGTCTCTAGAGCAGAACACAATAGAACTTAAAGCTTTAGATTTAGGAAACAGTTTAAATTTTGCTGATGCCTCTTCTCCAGCCTCTGACTTTCCTGCGCTCTACAGAAGATTCTAGAATGGGAAAGGAGTTAAGTATCAGTCCTGCTTTAGGATAATCCTTTCATCTAGGCACTGTGAATTTAAAGAGATTAACGGATATATTGAGTGAAATTCTAGGTTTCTTTTTATGGTGCTTAATACTGCAGGGTTGCTACACCACTCATTGTCTGGAAAGGGTGGAATCCAACAAAACCACAAAATATATGCATCCTGTTGGGAAATGAATGCTCTAGCGGTAGTAGCCGGAGGATCTAACACATGTAGGTAATATATGCTAACATAAACTAGGCAGTAATAAAAATAAAAACTGCTGAGTATGTTTCCTGAGCACTTTCCATGGAATTAGGCATTGTTCTAAGCATCACCCATATTGTCCCCTGTAGTCAGTGTAACAGTGCTGTGAGTCAGGTATTACGACCATATTTTAGAGATGAGGAAGTGTAGGGACAGAACAGCTAAATACTTTGTGCAAAGTCATGCAGCTGGTTTTGAAACTAGTCCATGTGGTACCCAAGCCTGACTCCCGATCTCTGCTCTGTATCACGTTCCTACATTTACGTTAGATATTTGTTGAATAAGTGACAAGGAGGAGGCAGCGTTTGAGGGAGGCATTTAATCCTCAGGTGCATAGGGGATTGCCAGTTGGGTTTGTAGACGAGTGTTACACAGTACTGCAGTAAGCTGTTACTCTGGGGCTTCTCTGGCGGTGTGTGCTTAAGACTCTCAGCTTCCACTCCAGGGGGCAGTTTCCGTCCCTGGTCAGGGAACTAAGATCCCAAGTGGCATGTAGCAAGGCCAGAAAAATTAATAAATGAAAGATTTTTTTAAAATCTGTTACTGTAAAATATTACATACTCAAAACTGCAAGACCCAGGGGGCACACCAGTATATGTTGGTATCCATTACATACTGTGTACCAACTTGCTAGCAGACAGATCTTAGAGTATCTTTAATATGTAATGTCCTGTGTGTTTCAAACATTGGTTTCTTCTTGAATTCTTTCTCAGTGGTTAAGATCAGCCCATGATCTAAGTGACGGTTTGTGTGAACTATCCTTCAGTGAAGGATATTGTCATACTGCCTGGCAATTAAGATCATGTTTGCTGTATCGCCATTAGCTTCCTTCTGCTGAGAAAACTGAAGTTGCATCGCTCTATCTTTTGCTAAAATTCATATTCCAAAACATAGCGTGTTCATGGCTTGCTCTTTGAGGGCTCACAATTTCCTCCAAAGAAGACTGACAACTGATAAGATAATATCTCTCATAAAATGTGCTTTTGGGTTACTTAGTTTCTTGGAGGAACCGCACAAAATTAAGGCATATTTCTGCTCTGTTGTTTCTTATCTCCCGCATCATCTTGAGATCCATAGATGAGCCTTGGCCACTGAGATATCCCATTGGCTGGAGGACCCAAGCAGACCTGTAAAAGCATCAGTCTATAAATGACATAACCTGGGGTACCGATTTCTGGGTGCTGCACAGGTGGGATGGGGTACTCTCACCTGGACGTGAAGCTGACCATGATGGGGTGCAAGAAAGGAGTGGCCAGGAGAGTCTATACTGGTTTCGCTCAGAGGTTGGGGGGAAAACACTCAAGGAGGAGATGCTGGAATGTGACAGAATATGAGCTCTGAAGCTTTAAGTCTCAGATCTCTCACTCACTACGTGTATTTCCTGAGAGCTCTCTAAAAGCTTTCTAAGGCTCAGTGTTCCTTTTCTTTAAAATTGATGTAATACCTAACCCTAAAACTCACCACTTTGCTCCATACATTGTGGGATACAGTATCTCCAGCCTTTTCTGTCACCATCTGACAACCCAAGAAATCTGGATCTATCTCTCCATCTAAGTTATGTATGTGGTTTTTCTATTTCAATGTCTTTTGGTTTTGTTATTCTTTCTTCCTAACATGTCCACTTTGCTCATTTCCATGGGCCTGAAACCTACCTCTTTTGTAAGCCCTAGTTTTAAATACTACGTTTGAAAGGAAACTTACCCCTGTTCCACCAGACAGAAGTCATTTCTCTCTTCTCTGTGTTCCAACTGCCCTTGGGGGCACTTGATGGCATTTAGCATGCCCTTTCTTTGGTGATACTCATCTATATGCTGCTTTTATCTTTCCTGCCGGACTTCAAGCTCCTTGTGACGGGGAGAACATCTAGCCTATCACTGTATCCCTATCCAGTGCTAAGTGTCTCCCCTTGCACATTGGCGATCAATAATGGTGTGTTTAACTGAGCTAATGAGAGAGAGAAACTCAACTTTGTACAAATCTCTGGACCTTTCTCTCTGCTCTGGCTTGAGGGATCCACTGCTTTGACTGAGTCAAATCTAACCTAAAGTGATAAGGAAGACAGAGCTGATGACTTTTTTTACTCCTCTTATGCGTAATCTTCTCTATTTTTTTAGAATCAGTTGCCTGGTGGTAGATGGATGCACTCTGAGGATTTTATGGATTGAATACATTTTAAAAATACTATTAAAGAGAATCAAGCCAGGCCAGATTCAAACATGACATTGTCAGGGGGAATACCTGAACAATCTGCATTTTATTAGATTTATGGTTAGGAAATATATTGATTCTTCTTAATTGTTGCGTATGGTATTCTTGCTTTTTAAACAAGAATGATCATCCCTTTCTTTGCTTAACTTCTATGAGTCTATAATGATGAGAAACTAAGAGAATGAATTTGTGCATTGCCATATTGTGAAAGGAAAGTCACAAAATAAACTCAAATTTATAGTGTTCATTTAATAGAGTCATTAACATAATTTACACATTGAGTTTTCCTATATCTTATTTTAGAAATACTTAGTTATCAACTTTCCTTTACAGTGTTACTCATGAAATTAGATGATACGAAAAAAAGCCTTTAAATGTCTAGTTGGAAGTGGATTTTGAATTGTTAGTACATATTGAACAATCTGGTGCGAAGGAGCTGCATAAGTGAGCCCAGCATGGGTAACAATCTCACCAACTCTCTCATTAACTTCTTGCTCTTGGTGCATTTTAGACCTTCTCTCATTAAATCCTTGATTTAAATGCATTGTTCTATTCACCTGTTTTGTTGCATCTCAGTAGCTACTAATAAACCCAAAGGACTCCATCTTCCAGAGCATTTTCACAGCTGCAGTAATCACACAGGAATGCTTTATAGTGAAAGGAACATTTTGACTGAAATTCAACAATCACCTATAGAGCAACTGTCATGGGCTGGAAAACCGGGGTTACCACCCGTTCCTTATTTTGCTTAAACTCAGAGAAGGAAGAAGATGCCCAGCTATCATGTAAGTCAAACCACAATGCATATGAGAGTGGAGAGGCCAAGCACCAAGGGTGAGGAAAGGACAAACAGCTGCTCAGAGGTCAAATTCAGTCCATGTAGCACTCTGTAAGTCCAGACACCAACCAAATAGATTGGGCATGGACCACAGCCTGGAGCAGAGTCCTGCAGGGCAGGGCAGTACCTCTTCAGCTGCTGGCTCATGGAAAGGTCTGAGGGCTTCTGGGAGAAGAGGGTTAGCAGGAGTAGCAGGAAGGCACGCTGAGGGGCATGGATGCAGGTGAAGGGCAGCAACTTTTTCCAGCTGTTTTGAAATTATTTCAACACGTTACCCCTGATGTGGCCATCCTGGTACCAAACAGCAGAAGATCAAAAAAAGCCACCCCATGGGCTAAGTGTTATTAAGCAGAATTTAAAATGATATACGAGGGAAAGGATGGAGGCATAAACTTGTAAAGGATAGAACTGAGATTAACCCCCATCTCCTCCTTCTAGAGTCCGTTGTCTGTAATGGTAACTAATTGTGCTGTGCTGTGTGCTAAGTCACTTCAGTCGTATCCCACTTTTTGCAACCCCAAGGATTGTAGCCCACCAGGCTCCTCTATCCATGGGATTCTCCAGGTAGGAATACTGGAGTGGGTTGCCATTTCCTTCTCCAGAGGATGTTTCCCACCCAGGGATCAAACCCACATCTCTAAAGTCTCCTGAATTTCAGTTCAGTTCAGTCGCTCACTCGTGTCCAACTCTTTGCAACCCCACGGACCACAGCACACCAGACCTCCCTGTCCATCACCAACTCCTGGAGTTTACCCAAACTCATGTCCACTGAGTCGGTGATGCCATCCAACCATCTCATCCTCTGTTGTCCCCATCTCCTCCTGCCTTCAATCTTTCCCAGCATCAGGGTCTTTTCCAATGAGTTAGCTCTTTGTATCAGGTGGCCAAAGTATTGGAATTTCAGCTTCAAAATCAGTCCTTCCAATGAACACTCAGGACTGATCTCCTTTAGGATGGACTGGTTGGATCTCCTTGCAGTCCAAGGGACTCTCAAGTCTTCTTCAACACCACAGTTCAAAACAATCAATTCTTCAGCATTCAGCTTTCTTTATAGTCCAGCTCTCACATCCATACATGACTACTAGAAAAACCATAGCCTTGACTAGACAGACCTTTGTTGGCAAAGTAATGTCTCTGCTTTTTAATATGCTGTCTAGCATTTCAGGTGGTTTCTTTACCTCTAGCACCACCTAGAAAGTCCACTGATACTGACAAATCCAGGGGAGGGGCTTCCATAATGGCTCAGATAGTAGAGAATCTGCCTGCCCTGCCGGAGACGCCGGTTCAATCTCTGAGTCGTGAAGATCCCCTGGAGAAGGGAAGGTTAATGCACTCCAGTATTCTTGCCTGGAGAATCCCATGGACAGAGGAACCTCGTGGGCTACAGTCCATGGGGTCACAAAGAGTCAGACATGACTGAACAACTAACACTTCCACTTTGTTTCAATCCAGAGGAGGAGGTAAAGGAGGAAGATGACCATTACCAGGGTTTACAAAGAAAGAGCCTTTTGAGTTGGGCCTTTAAAGTCAAAAGGTTTTTTATCATTGTATCTCTAAGAGTGTGTAATATCGGGTTAGTTTGTTCCACCCCTGGTAAGGATCTTCTGGTCATTCTTTCCCTAGCTGTCCTTCCTTCCCTCCGTTTCTTTCCCCACCAATCACTTTCTTTAGATGAAAGTTCTTAATTTAGAATTCATGGGGGCAGGGGGCATGCATGAGCTTCAGGAATCCTAGAACCCATTGTGTTTGTGTTTACTAACATGCATTTTTGTGGGAAAATGATCTATAGTTTTATTCTGGTTGTCAAAGGCTTCTATTTTACTCCATTAGAGGAAACTAGAAAAACATTCCACAGGTGAAAATTGTAAGTATTATGATGTCATATAATGTAAAATTCTGAAAATTCAGCATATCCACTTGAATTTCAAAGACTCAAAAAGTGAGTACTCTCTCTTTGACACTTTACATATATACTATTATCAAATAAATGGCATATTTGGCATTTCCCCTTGCACACACCAGTGACTACTCTCTAAGCATTTTAGAGAAATAAGAGACCTCAGAATTTAGGCACCAACCGTGGTAGACCTTGCTGGCACATTAGATGTGGCTGACATTTAGAGATTACAAGTTACATTACAGGTTACACAGGCCTTTTCGGCACATGTGAGGCAGTGGTCTGGTAGTCAAGTGCAGTGGTTAAGTTCAACCTGGGAATCTGACTGCTGAGGTTCAACCTTGGCTATTAACCTTGGCTGTTGTTTCCCTTTAGCTTTGGACAAGATACTTCTTCTCCATGTGTTACTATAATCTTATTTTGAAAATGAGGGTACTGCAATGCCTGTTTTTATTAGTTACTGTAGAGAATAAGTGGTTCATGCAAGAAGACAATAAAGAGGTCCACAGCTGCTAAACTCTTGCACTGAGGTCAGAGTGACAAAGTCACAGGACCCAATGCCCTCACTAAATCCTACTCCTTTCCGCACTCACGTCCTCCTGTTCCCGGGTCTCTGACATCACTGTTGTGCCGGGGCCCACTGTGACTGTCTTCATGTCTTCACATGCAGCCTTCCCTGCCTCCTCAATGTGGTGGGAACAAGTGTGTGGAATGAAGACTCTCATGATTCTCAAGGCTTGTCATGTCTTCGTGTGGTGAACAAATTTATCTCAAGATTCCAGAACTACTTACACAGTTGAGGAAAACTAAAAACACAGGAAGGCAAGCCCTCGGTTCTGTGCTTTACCCGACAAGGCTTCGATTCTTAGTTCCCTCGTGTTTCTAAAGTCCAATTCACACTTGTGGGCATGGCAGTGAAACTGTCAATCAACAAACATGGCTTGAGAGTGTACTATTCATAAAACATAAAGAGGAATACAAAATAATTTCATTTGTAAAAAAAAATCAAATATATAGGATACAAAGATTAGCAAGGATTCTGTGAGTATTATCACCCATTCCTGTATTAACTGAAGTCATGTATGCCTTTTTTTATGTCTAGAGATTTTTGGAAAATGAATGGACCTTGCAGCCCATTTGAGAAAGGAATGACAAAGTCAGTTAAGAAACATCACTTTAGCACTTCTGAATCTTCTGTTCCAGCATCTTTAATCCTCAACAGCATCGCTTTTAATGTTGATGGTTCCATCCAATACAAAGAAAAGCCATATTATTCTGCCTCCGAAGCCCTAGAAGCTTACATTGATGATTTCCATTTAAGCTGTGAGCTTCCTGAAATTAATGATACCAAGGTTAACCTGGATCAGAGCCCTCTCGAATTGCTTGCTAAACTAAACAGGGGTAAGCTTTCATTATTCTCTGACTTCAATTTTTAATTTATCTGTAGAAAGCTGATGCTTTGAGAAGATATATGATCTAAAAGATATTCTTCCTTGGGAAATAACTGTCCTACAGTATGTGAATGTTTTTATCAGATTGCTATATAAATTTAAGTTTCCAAAACTTTTTCAACAAATTGAGAGTTAACAAGAAAAAAACGCATCCCAGCCTTGATTTCAGAGGGAGAAAGTTCTGGCCTTGGTATAAAGCCTTGGGCTTTGTGGCTAAAAGTGTTCCACAGTCACTTGAATTCTCCAAGTGACAATTACCCCTTTATGCAATGAGAATGATATTAACCAGCATCATTCCTCACAGGCTTATTGTGGGACTAAGTATGTGGGGCGCAGTCTTACTTGGCAAAGGCTGTAGGGTGCTCAGGCTCTCTCTGCAGCGCGGTGAGCACTTATAATAGAGAAGGGGAACTGAGATCTGGCCCCCATCCTGCTAATGACCCTCGAGGTGTGAGAAGAGTTGCTTGGTCTCCCCGGGCTTTAGTTTCTTTGTCAATATGATGAGAAGACTGAACTTGACATCTCCATAAGTATTCAATTCTATATTATATAGAAGGCAGAAAAATAACATTGGTCAACTCCAGTATTTCTCATGGAAAAACAGTCATTCATATTTGAAGCTGAAAAAAGTTATACACCACGGACTTCCCTGGCGATCCAGTGGTTTAGACTCCACTCTTCCATTGCTGGCAGCACGGATTCAATCCCTGGTTGGGGAGCTAAGATCTCACATGCCATGGGGCATGGACAAAAAAAAAAAAAAACGCTACTATGAAAGCAGTACTGGGTGTGACGCTGACTTGTGGCTGATTGACCGAGAAACCCTTGGGAAAACAAACTCTGATAGTAAGTTTTTTCTATATAAATAGGAATAATAATAATGGTAAAAATGCCCGCTTCTCTACTGAGTATGGTTTGTTGGAGCCTTTAGATTATGTGTACAAAAGAATATTGTGTTACAAAAGTAGGTGGTATTTATTTCAGTCTTTAGATTATTATGAAAAAGATATATACCACTTTAGCGCTTGATATGTGAAGTTAGAGTACATGAAACAACTTCTTATTGTTTCATAAGTGAAAAAACAGAGTAACATGAGGATTCCTGTGAATGGGACATAGTCCCACACAAGAAAAAAGCATGTTCCTCAAAGCTAAGTTGTACTGGCTATGGTATTTGACATGGTTTGATAAATGGGCAGACATGATGTGGGGATTGCTTCTGAAACTGTGGTTTGAATGTCTACATTATCTATGCAATTGAAGTGCAAAATATATTGTAATTTATTCAGTAACGCTGCTGGTTTTCGTGACAAGGATTTTCATTCTTCTTTTGAGGTTCGGTGGTAGAAAGAGTTGCTCTGTGTCAGTTTTTCTCCTTGAATCCAGAGAGGAAACACCATCTAGCTGGCACTTGTCAATGGCTGGGAATGTGATGCAGGCACTTGCTCTTCTCTTGAGTTATTAACTCCACTCTCTGTGCTGTTCTTGACACTCCTTTGCAAAGGGAAATCGAGTGTGTACTTTTCATGATAATAAAAGTAATATATACTCTTGGCAAGAAAATTTCATAAAACACCCAAGACAAAAACAGAAACCAACCATAATCCCAAAACCAGAGAAAGCAACTGTTAGTGAGTCTATGTAAATTTCTCCTTCCTAGATACAAATATATAATAGAATTGTAATATCCACACAGTACCACAACCTTGTTTATTGTCAATATATTATGAATGTTTTTTCATGTCATTAAAATAATTCTTTACCTTTACAGAATTCATTGTCTCTCTCATCACATTTTAGTGATCATTAATATCTTTACTGGGCTTTCCTGGTGGCTCAGTGGTAAAGAATCCACCTGCAATGCGGGAGACATGGGTTCGATCCCTGGGCTGGGAAGCTCCCCTGGAGAAGGGAGTGGCTACCCCCTCCAGTATTCTGCTTGGAGAACCCCGCAGACAGAGGACCCTGGTGGGCTATAGTCCATGGGGTCGCAAAAGAGTCGGACATGACTTAGCCACTAAACAGCAACAATGTCTTTATTATTCAAAGTGTTGAAATTGCCACCATTGTATATACATGTTTGTGTGGCTATTCAATTATTTCCTTAGGATAAATTCCTAGGAATAGAGTGTCTAGGTAAACTGGTGTGCTTTCAAGCATTTGTTTTATACTGTTAAATCATCTTCCAGAAAGGACATACCAATTTTGTATATTCTCACCAGTGGAGTAGAAGCATTTTTATTTCCCTGTAATCTCACTGTCTGTGGATATTATGAGCTTTTTAAATCACTGCCAACCTGCTAGGTAAAAATTGGTATCTGTGTTTATTTAGCATTTGCTTTTCTTCTTTTGTGAATTGCTTAGTAATTATTTTTACCTTTTTTATTCTGTACCTATTTTAAATCTTTACCTAGAATCTATTTTGTTGTTAGATATGGTGAAAGCCTAATTACTTTTATTATTTTTTCTAATTATTTTTTAAAAGGATTCTACTTGCTATCTTAACAATAACCTAAATTCCCATTTATACTTAGGCTATTTCTTGACTTTCTGTTTCATTCATCTGTCTATACCACTTCAGCACTTTTATCACTCTATCTTAATTACAGTAGTTTTAAAATGGATTTTATGTCTTGACTAGAATAGAGGGTGGAGGGCTTAGGAGTCATGCCTGTTCTCATTCATTTATTCTTCCAAATGGACTTCAGAATCAATCTTGATGATTTCTAAATGCTGGTTTTCAGATTACTTAGATTCCTAACCATGCCCTGGGCCTTGCCTGGTCCCCTGCAGCCCATTCTCCACCCTGCAGCTAGAAGCATCTTCTAAAGCACAAATCTGCCTCTGTCCTGTGTGTGCCGCAGGAGCTCACGATCAGGCTTCAGCTTTTCATCTCTGCTGCCACCACACACACACCACTCACACACCCCACACACCCCACAAAACATGTACAGGCTATACATCAGACACACACCACACCATATGCACACACCACACACACATCATACACATCCACACCACTCACATGCATCACACTCACACTCACACGCACACTTGCCCGCACGCTGCGCTCCTTGTCCCATGGTGAACTGCCTCGCCACTTCTTGCCTTCGGACCTTTCACATGCTCTTTCCTCTCGCAGGAGTTCTCACCTCCTTCCCCTCACCTTCTTGTGGTAAACTCTTCATTCTGACCTCAATTAAGATGTCACTTTTCTCTCTCTCCTCCTAAAGTCCAGTTTAGTTGCTCCTGTTGTGTCTTCTCTTAGCACCTGTAGTGTTACCCAGGGCAGCATTTACACTGTTTTATCAGACCCTGTTCACTGCCTGATCTCCCCCGCACTAGACTGGCTTGATGTCTTGTCTACCTCGTCACCCCCCCTTGTAAGCTGGCAGTGAGGGCGCAAAGTCACCTCTTGTTGAAGAAGGAAGCAGCGGATGAAGGACTGCTGCTCTGGTTATATCCGTGTACCATCTATGACTCCATGAATATTTTCCTTCCAGTTCTAGGCTATACCCGTTCCATCTACCATATGGCCCCTACGGAAACTACTGCCCTCCCCTGCATCTTTGTTGTCGTCCTTAATCTAGTTTATGATTTTCTTGCTCAGACTAGAGAGTGGTTCGATTTACTTCCTCTTCATCAGATCAACCCGAACATGATCTACACATTGCCAGGGCTTGAAGACACTGAGAACCTTCTAAGGTATGTCTGAAATGAGGGAGAGAGATGCCTCATAACATCAGCCTCTTTGAGAATCCTTTTGCTTGCGTGTGTGCTAAGTTGCTTCAGTTCTGTCTCTCTGTGCAACCCCATGGACTGTAGCCCACCAGGCTCCTCCGTCCTTGGGATTCTCAAGGCAAGAATACTGGAGTGGGTTGCCATGCCCTCCTCCAGGGGACCTTCCTGACCCAGGATCAAACCTGCATTTCTTACGTCTCCTGCATTGGTAGGCTTGTTCTTTACCACTAGCGCCACCTGGGAAACCCCTGGGAATCCTTTTAGGTCCTACAAAGTTCTCAACTGATGATGTCTTTGGGGCAACCTCTCAGAGACCCATGCCCACCACCTCTTCAGTCAGTGGGACTCATTTAGGCTCATCATGTAAGGCTCCCCTCCCATAATTACCATGTGAGAGTCACTTCTGTGTTAACTCACTTCACATGTTTCACATGCAAGACTCAGCTCATATATTTTGCAGTTTCTCAGAGCCCCCACCAGCTGGTGGTAGGACCTGTGCAGATCTCTGAACTCACACGTCTGACTGCAGTGTCTGTGTCTGAGTTAGTTCTGTGAGGCATCAACACTGTCTCACAGAGCCTGGCGTAGTTAAGTGAACTGAACAAAACTGACAAACAGCTCTGAAGGATTCCTACCTTAAATGCCAGATAAAGCTGTGTTGGTCTGAAAGGAGGGGGACGATGGGACTGTATCTGCTAGATGCACTCAGCCTACTCTAGCATATCTTAGGTACAGTACAGAGATGTGGATGATCCTCTTAAAAAAAAGTTATTGCCACTCCTTGCACTGGCTTTTTTCATTGCACAATTCGCTGTAATGGTCTTCTGTTCTTATAGTATTGGGTTGGCCAAAAAATTCGTTCGGATTTTTCCGTAAGATGTTATGGAAAATCTCAAATGAACTTTTTGGTCAATCCAGTATAAGGACCTTTTCCTCCCAATGAGATTTGCAACTGTTTCCTGGCAATATTTTGTCTGGTTTTGCCTTGAAATTCAAGTAATTTTTTTCCCCTGGCATGGAAAATGTGCTTTGGGAGAACCAGAGAGAAGGTTCTCTTGAAAGATTGATGGAAAATGTGCTTTGGGAGAACCAGAGAGAAGGTTCTCTTGAAAGATTGATGGCAAAATTTTCCATGGCTTCTTTCACTTGAATCATTTATCCCTTGAATAGTCCTCTTTCAGTTTTTAATGCTCATATGTGGAGAAAATGATCCAGCAGTGCTTGTAACAGACTATTTCGTGGATGAGAGAGTTGTCCTTTCACAGTAATGAAAAATCATAACTATTGATTTGAAGGTAGTCTGATTGGAAAGCCAAAGTAGAGCTTCAGTGGACGGAAGAAAGAAAAAATTCTTAATACTCCCCACAGCAACTTTGAGAAACATTGTCTGGAATTTCTGTCCTACCTGGGGTGCCTCAGGACATTTTGCCACATAATCTATTTATAGTTTTGAGGTGGAAAAACAAAGAACCTGTTTTTTAAAGTCTCTTGAGTGTTTCTGGCACATAATAGGAGCTTAATGTTAGGTATTACTTTCAAACTATGCTTGTCTGATGGTGAATCTATAAACTATTAGAATTTATTTGGTGTCAAATATGCTCTAAGTAATGTAGTTGGAATTAGGGGTCTCTGATCTAAAGAACCATAATGCCTGCCTTCAAGAACATTATAGTTTATTGGTAATTCAAGAATAATTGTACTTCAGTGTGGCTAGTACTAAGATAAAAGAATGCATTGTGTCTGAGACCAAAAGAATATGCAGCAAAAGCAGGTTGGAAGATTGGAGAAGGCTCTCAGAGAAAATGACCTTCAACTGAATTTTGAAGGCCAAATAGAAGATATCAGGCCAAAAAGAGTGAAGGGATAACATTCTAGAGAGAGGCCCATGGGTATGTGGAAAGGCACATCACATATTCAAGAGGTTACTGGAAGTTCAGGATTGACAGAAAGAAGGATGACGCTCTTTAATTCTGTTTCCTTAGAGTTTGTCCCAACTTCTGCTTTAATTCTTGCTGATGTAACTATGCTTGTACAAAGTTCACCCGGTTCCTTGTGTCATGAGGAAACAGATTTTGCTCATTCTTATGAGTAGCGATTTTTAAGAGAAAAAAGGCAGTGTGGATAATTGGTGCAGATGTTTTCTACAACTTTTGTCTTTGAAGCTATAGACTTTCATAACTAGAAAATACAGACATTTAAACATGAAGAATTGGATCACTGTTCAAGTGGACATTTTTTACTGGATGATTACTCAGTCTTTTCTATGGTTCTACCTCCTGGAACGAGTACTTGATCTCTTCACAGCCTGCCTGCTTGAAAGAGTCATTTTCTGCTTGCTGCCCCGTCCCTGTGGACCCACCTCAATTTGACCTCCACTTCGATTGCTGCACCGTAATTGGTCCCATGACCCTGACATCCTGCCCGCAGACCACCCTGTACAGTTCGCTGTTTTATGCTGTGCATTTTCACTAAAGCTGTTCTCTCTTGCCTGAGATACCCCCACTCCCCAAGACATGTGCTTGTATATCTGACTCCCACTCACACTACGATACCCAGTTCAAGCCTCATCCAGAAAGCCTTCCTAATCCTTCTCAGCCCAGATACCTTGTCTCTGTGCTCCTGCCTTCCCCGCCAAGGTCTGAGTACACTGATAGTGGTATCCTCAACTCTTAGTATATTATCATAAGAGTATAAATACTGATAAGTGCTGTAGTAAGTACTAACAAATAATATGCATGCTAATAAATGCTAGCTATGACTGTAACTAATATGCTAGCAACATAACCATATTGCATCAGTAATTGTTATTGTATATATAATTATAATATTTAATTAATAATTATAATCATATAGTTGTATATATCATTAGTGTATCAGTCATAGTCATAGCTAACATTTATTAGTATCTATGCAATTGGATGCCATCACCGACTCAATGGAAATGAGTTTGAGCAAGCTTCAGGAGTTGGTGATGGACAGGGAAGCCTGGAGTGCTGCAGTCCATGGGGTCACAAAGAGTTGGACACAACTGAGCAACTGAACTGAACTGAACTGAACTGATGCAATACATATGTATGTGTGTATATGTTTATTTACTACTAATAGTAATACCTAACATTAAGCTCCTATTATGTGCCAGAAACTACTCAGTGCTTTAGATGCATTATATTATTTAATCCTCGAAGTCATACCCTATGAGATATTATCCCCATTTTACAAAGAAATTAAGGCACAGAGAAGTTATCTAAAATGCCAAGGGCACAAAGCTATAAGTATTGCCCCTGGATTTGTCACCAGATACTCTTACTCCAAAGCTCCCACTCTGGACCAGCACTATACCACCTGCACTTTATGTGTGTTGTAAATAAAGATATAGGAATACAGTTGCAAGAAAAAGAAAAGAAAGAAGGAAGGAAAGGAAGAAGGGAGGAAGGAAAGAAGAGAAAGACAAAAGAAAGGAGGGGAGGGAGCGATCCTAAGACATCTTAAATATAAATTGACTTATTGATTTCATATTTTATTTCCTTGGTTCATCTTAGAATGAACTGGTAAATGAGTGGGAATATGGCCCAAAAGATAGGAAAAACCTTTAAAGTGGAGGGAAAAGCTAATAACCTGGCTGATTGATTCTTGTCTTACTAATTATTTTTGCTGTCTTTTTTTAGAAACTATATTTTAAGGCAGTCATAAAGAGTATAATGACCAAAGTACTGGACTTTGAGTGAGATAAACTAGGTTTGCATTCCAACGGGCCCATTTACCTGCACTGTCTCTCTGGGAAGTTTCTTTCTCTTTCCCTCCTTCCCTCCATATATAAAATAGGAAAAGTAATACCTATCAAGGGTGTTATTTGAGTATTAAATACAATGATGAATATAAACTAAATAGTCATATGTCACTTTGTCAGTGTACCCAGAATAATTTGTTTACCCTGGTGGAAGAAAACGTAAAATAGGGCATTTCCTGGTAGTTTTCATGTTGTTTTTTTAACTCTTGGCTCTTGTTCTTGCTAACATCTTACCATAACTCCCACGTCCAGTCATAATACAAATAACTACTTTCACATGGACAGCTACATTCGTACACCAAGGGGGAAAGGTTTCTCTTGGTGTTTGTGTATGTAAGCTCATGGCATATATCTAAATGGCCCTCGGCTTTTCAGATCGGATGTGGAGTTTCAGTTAGCCTTCACAAGAGATTTTTTACTCTTTATGGTGCGTTTGGATTCTGCAGCTCCTCTAGTAAAATGAAGATTTATGTAGCCCACTCTTTTAAGCAGCTCAAGTAATTTATTATATCAGAGTTATGCTTGCTTAGTTATCTGTCCCAGTAATGCCCTGAAACTTGAAGTTTTATACTCTGTTTATTTATGATCTTCCATTTCTCTCTCTCTCGTGTTATCATATGATAGACACTTAAGCAGGGAAATTGTGTAACAATTTAAGATCAGTGGAGGATTTCACTCTCTTCATGGCAGATTGGTTCCCAGGGGGCTCAGTTTTTTTAATGGACAAAATAAAAAGTTGAGATCTTTAAATTGAGTAAAATTACTTTTTTAAGCTCTGTATCTTTTTTTGTAAATTAAAAAAAAAAAACAAAGCATAAGAACCTAGCAAGGAGAGAGACATAAAATTTTTGGGCCAAAATGGACGAAAGATAGTTAAGCTCTGTGCTTTGGGTACTGCATATTGTCATTAATTTCATTTATTTAATTGTTAATAAATAGTCTGTGTGAAGTACAAGTGTGCAGAGTAGATATTTATGTTTTAAAGAACAGTAAGACATCCTCATGCCCACCACCCAGCTTCAAATATACAATATTGGGGATTGTGTGAAGCCCCTATACTCCTCTGAAAGATATCATTGATATATATCATATGATAGCCACTTGCTCTGGGAAACTGCATAACAGTTTAAGATATGAATACTGGACTGGGTTGCCATTACCTTCTCCAGGGGCTCCTCCCCATGCAGGGATCAAACCTGCATTGACAGGCGGGTTCTTTACCACTGAACCACCAGGGAGATATTGTTCAACCTGCAGTTCATTTCCAGAAGGTTTTTCATCTCCTCAAACTGAAACTCCATGCCTATTAAACAGTTACTTCTATCCTCCATTTCTACCAGCCCCTGCCAATAGTCATTCTACTTTCTATCTCTATGGATTTGACTATGTACCTCATACAGTGAAACCATACAATATTTGTCTTGTTGTGCTTGACCTATTTTCACTTAGCACAGTATCTTCAAGGTTCATCTATGTTGCAGCATGTGTCAAAATCACCTTCTTTTTAAAGGCTGAAGAATATTCCATTGTTCATATTCCATTTGTCATCAAAACACAATTTAAGTGTAGAAGAATTTATCATGTTTTTTTCTTCTATGACTTCTTATTTAAGAAATCTTATCCCTAGAGGACATTAGGATATTTATTTTTTTAATTCTAGGTAAAGTAAACATGGTATCTTAGAGAATAAAATATGAGCTATGGGAGAAATTCAAAGTTAAATTCAAAACTTCCTTTATCAGATACTTGTTGAGTCCTACTACGTGTACCAGGGACTCCCCTGGTGACTCAGTAATGAAGAATCTGCCCGCAGCATAGGAGCCACAGGAGATGCCGCTTTGACCTCTGGATCGGGAAGATCTCCTGGAGAAGGGCACGGCAACCCACTCCAGTATTCTTGCCTGGAGAAGCCCTTGGACCAAGAAGCCTGGTGACCTATAGTCCTCGGGGTCACAAAAAGTTGGACACGACTGGAGCAACTTAGCATGCCTACATGCACTATATACCAGACACTATTACAGCCCACAGATTCTTTACCCTCATGGAGCTTATATTCTTTCTAGAAGACAATATTCAAGTGAATATGTAACGTGGTGCCAGGGTGTCATGAATGCTATGAATATGAACAGAGACTCAGAAAGACTCCCAGCCCTGTGAGCTATTTGGCTAACAGAAGAAAAAGAAAATAACATTCAAAGCAGAGTGAGACTGAAAGGGTACAGTGGCAGCCCATAGACAGACTTCTAATCCAGGCTTGCTCCCTATTGCTGTGAGTTGGGTGAAACGCATGTATTAGTTAAATGTATTGATTGAATCACATAACTGGTATGATACCTTTCCCCTTGAAAACTTGTCTAGAATCTTTAAGGTTTATGCTTTACTACACCTTCTTGGGATAAACTGTTTAGAAGGAAATAACAGGATATTTTAAATTTTCCTAAAGCTAAAAGAACACAGTTCACTTCCAATCATAATTCTTAACTCTGTGTCCCAGGAAGAGTAATTTTTCATCATTTCCATTAAAACCAATGTTAGATTCCAGCTGAAGCACTGTAAATGGATAGCCATTTGTAAAAGAATTTCTCTATAATTAAGATGACTCTGCAGAGAAAGCTATAAAAGCGTCTTCCATGATTGGCTGCAAAAAGTAAAGCACTAAAATTGCTAAGTAATACTATAGATTTCAAAATTTATATGTATCTTTAGAGCTAGTCTCATAAAAGGAATGATTATTTAACAGTCTAAATTCCCGAAAATGATTTTCATAGTGGGAAAAAAATGTAACACATACTGCTATACTTCTTTATCTATGAACATTAAAATGTAAATTTAACCTTGGAGTGTGTGCACGATCTTTTCATGGAATTGAATGCTAAATTAAGTGTGACAGGTGATTGTGATTAATCACTACTTATTACTGGAGGAATAGAAGTCTTTGTTGCCTAATCAAATATGTAACACAATGCAAAAGGAAAATGCAGAGATGGACCATTTCTGAAGTAAAATATAAACCATTTCACATCTTTTTGAAATACTGAATGAAAGCATATGCATCTCCTGTGTCCCATCATTTGAGGGTCACCCTGGACTCGGACTCTCTTGAACTTGAAGGCTCAGAGTTCCTTCAAGATAATAATCCTCAACTCTGCTGGCAACTTCAGTCTGAGATGCCCAGTAGAGATGGATGAAGCCAGTGATGCTCAGGCTGTGACCAGACATAACACAGGGTAGATAATAGCACAGCCTCTGAAACACAGTTTCCTGTTCAAATTCTAGTTCCATCCACTTCTTAATAGCTAAGAAAATGTGAGCAAGTTATTAACTTCAAATAATTTCTACTCTTCAATAAAATGGGGATAATCATAACTTAATCTAGTCTTTACTGATTAAAAGAAACAACATGTGACCCTCTTTAGATGCTCAAAATTTATAAAATTTCCCATTTCCCTCTTTCTCCACTCCCTTCTTTTTGATTTTTTGAATTTGAGATGTGATTTTCACTTATAAAGAGTAATCTTAAAAAGGTAGTCTTATACCTACTGTAGACATTGATAAATTCCTTAATCTGCCCTTTACTGGCCCTAGAGCAAGTCATTGCATCTCTCTGAGCTTCAGCTTTCTTATTTATGAAATGAAATTGATACCAATTCATAAGGATCATAGATCCCAGGAACTGTGAGTGTTACACCTGCTGTCAATATGTAATGGATCAGAGCAAGTTCATCTTAAGCAATGATTTTAAACCTTGAATTGAAGTATGAGTTTCTAGAATTCTGTAAATAATGTATGTTTATATTTGTGGACATGGCTTTTTCTGGAAGGAAACTCTTTATCTTTCAAAACATTCTTAAAGGAGTTTATGATTCGAAAATCTTAAAAACCACTTCCTCAACATGAGACCAAATAACTACTTAAAAAGCAAGACTTTACTGCAACCTGATCAAATGTAATAATATATATCTATAAGGATGTATTAATATATATCTATAAGGAAAGTATTCATAAGAACAGGATTTGGTCCTCACTGGCAGCAGACCAGAAAGGAGGATCACAGAAGGAAATATTGGCACCATCCGGGGAGGAGATGGCTTCCCTGATAGCTCAGTTGGTAAAGATTCCGCCTATAATGCAGGAGACCCCAGTTCGATGCCTGGGTCAGGAAGATCCGCTGGAGAAGGGATAGGCTACCCACTCCAGTATTCTTGGGTTTCCCTTATGGCTCAGCTGGTAAAGAATCTGCCTGCAATGAGGGAGACCTGGGTTCGATCCCTGGGTTGGGAAGATCCCCTGGAGAAGGGAAAGGCTACCCACTCCAGTATTCTGGCCTGGAGAATTCCATGGACTATCCATGGAGTCGCAAAGAGTAGGACACAACAGGGTGACTTTCAGTTTCAGGGAGGAGAGGACATCTTAGATAATTGTTCAAATGGTCCAACTCCAGTACTTAGATCCTTCCTAACATAGAGGAGTGTTGTCAAGCCGTTCCTGTTGCAAGGGCTCCTCCTTCAACAGCGTTGCTATCGTTTAGATATAGTTCCTTTTGTTTTCATTCCCTCCTTACCCAGCAACCTTCTGTATATATTTTCTTTCCCATGTAGTTTGGCTTACAGTGAATATTTTTACACTCATGACAGCTTTCTCATTATGTATACATCCATCTCAATATATACCAGCCTTCTCAGTTTAGTAACAGGTTTCTCACCTCTAAGAAATGGGTTCATGCTGGTTGGGCTAACAAAGCAAGTTTCTAGACCTTCAAGACAGGGGGGCTGAAGGAGAAGCAGGGTGAAATTGCCAAGGAGTTGAATGCTACCTCGGAGGGCCTCGTAGGAGACAGGGGACGTACTGCCCCTGTTCAGTACTTCATATGTCATTTTCCATGTTGGATTTCTCCAGGAAAGATGCCCTACCTCATAAGATTATACAAGAATGAGATAAAGATGATACGTGTAAAATACTAGCCAGGCATTGGCCCATCATCAGTGTTAATCCCTGTTCGTTCCACTTTTCCTCTAGTTCTGTCACCTTAAAACACACACCGGTGACAATCCTCTGCTTGGATGGAAATTTCTGAATCAACCAGTTCAGCTGGTGGAACCCCCCCGCTATGATGTGTCACCAGTCTCATAGTGACAAGGATAGTGTCATTTGCCCATTTCTGTGTGTTACGTAGAAAGTCAGGTGGCCACAATAGATGGCTTTATATTAAGAGAGAGAAATTTTGCCTCTTTCTAATGCTTACTGAATGAAGGAAAACAAAACAAAAAAAAAAATCCAGAGCTACACTATCTGTGTGTGCTCAGTCATTCAGTCATGTTGCAACTCTGTGACCCCATGGACTTTAGCCCACCAGGCTCCTCTGTCCATGGGGATTCTCCAGGCAAGAATACTGAAATGGGTTGCCATTTCCTTCTCCTGGAGATATATCCAACCCAGGGATCAACCGAGGTCTCCCTCATTGCAGGCAGATTCTTTACCATCTGAGCCCCCAGGGAAGCCCATCTTTAGTATTGCTATGGTAGTCAGGTTGTATATGGGTTCTGTTTCTTTTTCTCATTATTAAATTTTCATGTTATGTTTGAATATTACCTGTAATATCTCTTTTATCCAAGCAGTAAGCAAAAGTCAATGAACAAATACTTATTAGGCATCTAAAAAGGACAGGATATTTTGTGGGGAACAAAAATGAGTTAAAAAATAGTCCCAGATGCAATGATTTTCCAATCTAGCCCACGCCCAAGGAAACACTAGCTTTGCCACCTATCTTACTATCATTACCGTAATAGGAAGTTTCACTTTCTTTGTCTACTACTTTCAAATTTATCCCAGTAAATTCAGCCAGTGTATATGGAAATTTAGATCATGGCATCCAGTCCCATCACTTCATGGCAAAAGATGGGGGAACAGTGGCAGACTTTATTTTGGGGGACTCCAAAATCACTGCAGATGGTGACTGCAGCCATGAAATTAAAAGACGCTTGCTCCTTGGAAGGAAAGTTATGACCAACCTAGACAGCATATTAAAAAGCAGAGACATCACTTTGCCAACAAAGTTCCATCAGTTAAGGCTAAGGTTTTTCCAGTGGTCATGTTTGGATGTGAAAGTTGGACTATAAGGAAAGCTGAACGCCAAAGAATTGATGCTTTTGAACTGTGGTGTTGGAGAAGACTCTTGAGAGTCCCTTGGACTGCAAGGAGGTCCAACCAGTCCATCCTAAAGGAAATCAGTCCTGTGTGTTCATTGGAAGGACTGATGTTGAAGCTGAAACTCCAATACTTTGGCAACCTGATGTGAAGAGCTGACTCATTTGAAAAGACCCTGATGCTGGGAAGGATTGAGGGCAGGAGGAGAAGGGGACGACAGAGGATGAGATGGTTGGATGGCATCACCAACTCAATGGACAAGAGTTTGGGTAAACTCTGGGAGTTGGTGACAGACAGGGAGGCCTGGCATGCTGCAGTCCGTGGAGTCACAGAGTCGGACACGACTGAGTGACTGAACTGAACTGATATGGAAATTTGGTTTTGCAGGAATGTTTTTTGGCTTTTTCGTCTCTGTATGGCAATCCCAATAAAATGCTAAGAACAGACATTTCTCCTCTCATAGTGACTTCCATCTGTTGGAGAACGTCCTTTATCACATCTGAAAGTACAATGGGGCTTCTTTGATATCTAAGTTGGTAAGGAATCTGCCAGCAATGCAGGAGACCCCAGTTTGATTCTTGGGTACAATGAGTACAATGTACAAAAGTACAATGAGTGGCAGGAGCAGGTCCTGCTCTGTGATTCATGAGAGAGCAACCAAACCATTCCAAGGTCTTGACTTCCTTGGACTGTGCAGACTTGTAATGATAGAATGACTCAGTTTTCAGTGTATTCCCTTAAAAGGCCCAGAAAGAGATCCTTTATTTTAAGATGCTTTTTAAACTAACCTCTATAAGCCTTAGTTTTCTTACTGGTCAAAGGAAATCTGTTCTTTCACTCAAAAATGTTATTTCTGCACAAATTGAGTTCAAAATTCCATGTTTGTTCTGTTCCACATGAGTTTAATAAGCTCCTGAGAGCAAGAACAAAGGGAAAAATAGGAGAGATTCTAAGTTGGGATTTGATGGCAAGAATTCTGAATTTTTTACATCTTCTTGAGTACCTAGCCAAAAAGGGCCTTGTATGTTGGAGTTGCTGGATACAAAAACCAAAAGAAAAGGTGCTTAAAGTTTCCCAAGTTTTATGTTTGATAGAGTGAGAACCAGGTATGCAAGAATTTTCAAGGGGAAAAACTTTTTAAAGTCAAACGTATCATTTTAAACAAAATCTTGAAATTTTTCCATAGAAAAATTTCAGCAGGGTAATCTAACAGATGAATGCATGCTTACAAATTCAAGTTCTGTATTTATTTAAAGAATTCACTGCCTCATGGAGAAGGTAAACATCTCTGAATGAAAATAAGCCCAGAGTGCCTTCGTGGCATGTTTTTAACGATGGTCTAGGTCTATAAACTAGGATTACCTGATACATATATATATTCCCTGATATATATTGGAGTTCCCTGATAGCTCAGCTGGTAAAGAATCCGCCTGCAATGTGGAAAACCTGGGTTCAATCCCTGGGTTGGGAAGTTCCCCTTGAGAAAGGAACGGCTGCCCACTCCAGTATTCTGGCCTGGAAAATTCTATGGACTATATAGTCCATGGGTTTGCAAAGAGTCGGACACGACTGAGTGACTTTTGCTTCACTTCACAGGTCTATAAACTAGTTACTTTTTATTTTTATAAAAATGGTGTATCTTGGTACATTGTTTTAGATTTGCTTTAATAATTAACTGGCTCCTTTCCCCGATGTTTTTACATGGTAGTTCTTCCAGAAATTGACTTCTATATAAAAGTCACATTTGAATGTTCACTTGAGGTAAAGCTGCAAAGCAAATATTATGACTCAGTATTATAATGAGAGGCTTTAGAACTTCCAGGCACTGCAGATTCAATTCAGTAGGATGCCGAGCTTACTGTTCCTAAGTAGGAGATGGGAAGTATAGGAGGCTGTATTAGCATTTACGTCAGGGATATTTTTTAATAAGGACAAAAATAATAATCTATGTGTTTATTATGAGAGGATTGGTTAAATAAAAAACTGTAATGCATATTATGAAATACTACTAAAACTAGGTTATGAAATACTATGCAACAGACTAAAAGAGTCAAGATGATTTTTTCTGCAGATATTTTTAAAGTAAAGACCCAAAAGAGAATGTGTATAATGAGCCCCTGTATATTAGCAAATATAAATGTTTATTTATCTAGTCATGAAGTATAGTTGCTTTACATTGTTGGTTTCTGTGTACAACAAAGTGAGTCGGCTATATGTATACATATATCCCTCCCCTCATGAGCCTCCCTTTCACCCTTGATCCTACCCATCTAGGTCACCCCGAGCACCGAGCTGAGCTCTCTTTGCTATACTACAGGTTCCCACTAGCTATCTATTTTATAATTGGTAGTATATATATATATATATATATATATACATATATCAATCCAAGTCTCCCAATTCATCCCACCGCCCCCATCTTTCCCCTACCTCATGTCTGCACGTCCATTTTCTACATCTGCATCTCTATTTCTGCCCTACTTCCGGGGTGTTTTGATGACGTCACTGTGCCAACTCTGCACCATGCCAGCCATCACACATTAGATTTCCTGCTGTTTGTGCCATGACGGCTTTTGTCGGTTCTGCGTGTTACAAAGTATGAGGGATTATTACTGTAGCTGGAGTCAAACATTCTATAGACCTTGTCAACTTCCCAAGAATTTCCTAATACATTAAAACCAATATTTTCATATGGAATATTTTCATTTTGGAACAGAACCTCCTCAGGCAAACTAAAATACAACCATGCAGTCGACAACTGTTTTGCTAGAAAATGATCGTTGAGTACGGAGAATCGCATGTGTCTTGCTAGCATACATGCTTGCAGGAAAGGAGAAATCGCTTGATTACTGTGTTCTGTTTCAGAGAGTAGAGCTGACATTTCTTTAAAGACAACATTCAATAATTGACTGCCAAGCTGCTACTACTTGTGAGTCTTTGGGAATATAATGGCGCACAACAGACTTAGTCCTTGCTTCTTGGAACTCACGGTGCCGTTGGGGAAAATACATTCATCAGATAATGACAAAAATAGATCAATAGTTCTAAACTGTGAAGATTTATGTAAGAGTTTCTCAACCTCAGCACTACTGACATTTGGGCCAGACAATTCTTTGTCATGGAGCTGTCCTCTGTCACAGCATCCCCGTCCTTACCCACTACATGCCACAAGCCACCTCTCACAATCAAAAATATCCCCAGATGTCATCACACATCCTGGGGAAGGGGGAGCAGAGTCACTTACCCCTGGTTGAGAAGCTCTGATTTCTATAAAAGAGAAATGCAAGGTGTTTTAAAAATATATAACAGAGAAGCTTCACCTAAATTGGCCAAGCTTTCTGATAACTGGCAGGAGAATGTTTATGTGAAGCTCTAACAGGAGGTTATAGCTAAGCTAAAATGCTGGGGAAGGGAAAAGGGTAATGGGGACGGGAAGGGGGAAATGAGTAAAAAATATATATATATATATGTTTTTTAGGTTTCTTGCTGAAGGCTGGTTCTCTGAATGTGATTGTTATCCTGGCAGATTCCACAGGGGCAGGGCCAGCCTTCCACTCTTGTTTAAACCCCACCTGCCTTCAATGTAGGGCCGGGAATATAGAGGCATTCAAGGAATTTTCACTGAAGGTATACTGTTTATTCAATCTGACTGTGTGCTAATCTGCTGTGCACTAAAAGATACAAACATTACCAAGCCATGTTCTCTAGTGTCTGAGCTCGTGATCTGTTAAGAACAGATCCAAGTAATCCCTCTGAGAAGGAAAGTCTTCCCTGAAGAGGTGACATTTGAAGGTGAAGGGACATTGAAGAACAGTGATGAAGAGGGAGGTTCCAGATGGATGTGAACTTCCCCAGCTGCTTCAGGGTTGCTTTCTTACCACCTGACACTTGTGTTGTGGTTTGTCAGAGAGTCTATCATTGCCCTTAGGACTCTGGGGCACAAAGAGGTCTAAACACTCAGATGTTGGAATTAGCACCTAATTAGACAGAGAAATAGATAGACATGGATATCCATATCTATTTCTATATCTATATGTCTGAATCTATCCGTGTGTGTGTGTGAGACTGTGTGAGTTAGCCACTCAGTCGTGTCCGGCACTTTGTGACCCCATGGACTGTAGCCCATGGGGCTCCTCTGTCCATGGAATTCTTCAGGCAAGAATACTGGAGTGGATCCATTCCCTTCTCCATGGGATCTTCCCTACCCAGGGATCAAACCCAGGTCTCCCACATTGCAGACAGATTCTTTACTCTCTGAGCTACCTGAGAAGCCTGGCTCATCTGTATAAAGAGGTGCTAAAAAGGGAGAAATGGTTGCTAATTAGACAGAAGCATCACTCGTTCACTCCCGCCACCTATCTGATTGACCCCTTCCTGACAACACCGTGAACCTGCCCACTGTCACATTAACTCTTGTAAGACACCTGGGAGCTGTTCAGTAAATATTGTTAATTTTTGTTGGATTAATGAGTGAATAAGCAAATGGCGTGGTATTTTCCTTTTGTTTGACATGCAGAATTCTGATGATTGAAGAAGACCCAGGAAAGCCAGTTAGGGGCCTTGTGGTCCAAGACACAGATTTGGCAAACTTTGGTCATTGTGTTGAATTTCAGGGTTGCAGTCTCCTTCCTAGCTTAGAGCATAAGGTTAGACACTGCTTTCTCCCATGAAGAAACCATTTGATGAAGAGCTGATAGTATTACAGTCTTCCTAAGGTGGGTGTTGAGCTGCCTTGAGAGATGAGGAAGAACATCTAGGTGTTCTTCATTGAAGGAAAAAGTACAGCTGTCCTCATGCTCTGTAGGACAGATAATGGCTCAACAGCCAGTGGCAGATTGAGCAAGGGCCTGATCTGTGATCAGAAAATAGAAAGGCACAGCACGCAGTGACATTTGAAGCTTAATATCCATGCAAATGAATTACTTGGATCAAGCGGAGATGGTCAGAGAGCATAAGAGCATGACTTCTGGCAAAATAGCATCCATGCCAAGTCCCGGGGTGTCCCCACTCAACGTCCTTTCTTTTTTCCACCTGCAGAGTCACCTCTAGAAAGAAGTACATCTCTCACTCATCAGGATTCTAGGCTCATTGCAGAACAGTGAAACGTGGTGTTGTGATGCTGGCTATACCTGCTTTGAACTGAGACAGGATCACCTTCTCACCTTCTCTAGCTCCCAGGAGGAAAGGACAGAATGTAAGCCAGTGGCAGAGAGAGAGGCCAGGGGAAATAAGGGCAGGGCCAATATATTAGGGCAAACCAGAAGCAAATGTTTTCAAGATACTGGTTACCCAGCTACTCCTAGCTTCTACTGGCTTATATGCAAAACACTGAAGAAGTATAGCCTCAATTTTCTTAGTAGAAACACTATTACGTACCTCCATTCAGTATATACATGTACATGTGTGTGTGTAATTACATGTGTATACACATATGCTTGCACATGTATGTTGTGGGCTTCCCAGGCGGTGCTAGTGGTAAAGAATTCGCCTCCCATGTAGGAGCCACAAGAGATTGGGTTCAAGTCCTGAGTCAGGCAGATCCCCTGAAGTAGGAAGTGGCACTGCACTTCAGTATTCTTGCCTGGAAAATTCCATGGACAGAGGAGCCTGGTGGGGTCATGGGGTCACAAAAGAATTAGATACAACTGTGCCCCCCCACACACACACACGTATGTTGTTAGAACACAGTATATATGCACCTTGTTTATATTAATTTGTAATTAAATTTTTGTTTGACTCTTTTAGCATGTAGTTTAAAAATAAGTATACTTTTCTTATACATTTGAGTCTAATGTGCTTGCTCTGACCTCTGCCTGCAACCATCCGCCCCAGACATGGGGCTGCTCCTTGTCCTTCTTTGAGTCACAGCATTTCTTTGCTCTTACCCAAGACCTCTCAGTATCTGAGATTCTTAATAGACATGAAACAGATATTTGTATTTGGAAGATAAACTTGTAAATGTCTCTGTATACTCTTTATGCTATATATATTTTTGGCAGAATTCTTATCTAAATAATCCCTGACTCCTCAAATTCGATAGGTTGTATCCATTTAAAATTTATGCTTGCAGAATTTTTCTATCTCAGTAACATTTTCCATCAAACTCTAACATTTAGAGAATTGCTTACATAGACTCAAGCTTTAAGATTAATTCCATCATTTTTAGTTTCTTCATTTTATGCAGATAGTCAGAGGGTAATTATATTAAAAGATCACTAATACCAATTATGTTTTTCCTTATGTAACAGTACATATGACTATATTTCAGTCTAATTCTTATTTTGTCACTTTATTGAGTCCCTTTGAAAATTACTGTAGTAATTTATAATATTATAATTATTCATAAAAGAATGTTATAAGACCTTGTTACTGTTCAGTCAGTAAGTTGTGTCTGACTCTTTGTGACCCCATAAAGTACAGCACACAAGGCTTCCTGTCCTTCACTATCTCCCAGACTTTGCTCAAGCTCATGTCCATTGAGTCGGTGATGTCATCCAACCATCTCATCCTCTGTCGCCCTCTTCTACGCTTGCTCTCAATCTTTCCAGTCATCAATTCACATGGCAAAGTATATCTCTGAAAATCTGTCCATTTGCAAATCTGATGCATGAGCCAGATCAGGGGGTCAGTTTAGTTTTGGGTAAAATATATAGTAAGCCATCTACAATGAAAGGATTATAAGATACATAAAAGACAACTTCTGAGCTATATTGGTTAACAAAAAATGAAGCTAGTATAATTATATGTGACTTGGAGAACATGGCTGCCATCTGGCTCTTTGAAGACCTGTCTTCAAATGGCAGATTTATAAGTACAGGGTCATGACAGCTGTGAACATGTGTCTTCTCCCCCCTGAGACCTTCCTGCCATTTATTTTAAACAAAGAATAACATTACAAGCTTACCACCTACAACAAACCTTACCATTTTTCTGGGAAAGGAACTGAAATACATGCTCTAAAAGTAAAATATAGCCTTGTCTTAGTTTTTATTTGCATTTGGCTTTTAAATATGGCAAAAAAAAATAATGGGTTTTCACTTTGAGCTATTTCTAAATGTTATGTTGGAAATTAGCTGCAAATGTTATATTCCGTGGAACAAGTTAAACTGGAAATGTTGTCCATGCTAAATGAAATATACCCACTAGCATTCTTAACCATGAATGAGAATTCTTGAAGGAAAAATGTACTTTTCATATAACTTAAAAAGATTCACTGCATAATATGAGAAATTTCACATGAGGAAAACTAAATAATAACCACTGTCTTTCCTTAGAGATATATTTAAAAGGGCAAGAGGTATGAAAATGAATGTATTTGCTATTAACCATCAGCCTAGTGCTTGCTGCAGAGAATGATTTTGAGTCTTTACTGTATGTCCTGAGTATAAATGATTATTTTACAGGCTTTATTTCTCTAATACATTCAGAGAGAATCAATAAATCATATTTATTATTCAGATGCAAGAGATATTTTGCAATTTATCTAGTGGTAAATCTCTAATGCATCCACTTTGCCTTAAAATGTTACTGTACTTCTTTTAGGGGATTAATTCACAACTATGATACCTGTTATAAACTTTGACTTAAATCATTTTGTAAATCATTTTGTTGTATATTTTTGTACTTTCTGAAATGAGGTGTTTTGTTTCATTATTCAAACTAAGGTAATGAGATTGACTTCTATGTCACTGTATTCTAGCCTTTTGAAAGGGCAAATATGAATATGGAAAAAGAGGATCCAATTGAAATAATTTTCTTATAATTTTTTCTAGTATCTCAAATCATATAATGGCTTAATTTCCTTGATATTGAACACACCTTTGTATTTTTTTTTAATGGAGGGTATTTTTTTCCCTTGTTTGTTTGATCTTTTGACCACATGGCTAGGCATGTGGGAACTCACTTCCCTGACCAGATACCAAACCCACACACACTGCATAGGCAATGTCAAGTCTTAACCACTGGATCGCCAGGGAAGTCCAGACAAACCTTTTTAAATGGGATAATACTGAGGGTAAAAGTTCTATTTCCTTCATCTAGCATAGTGCCTGGCACCTTGACAGTACTGAATAAATGATTGAATGAATGAAGGAAGGAAGGAAAAAAGGAAGGTATGGTGTTTAAAGAGATACCTTGCTATGTAATATTAATAATAATGTGGCTGGATTACTTTCATTGAAGGCAACTGAAAATCAATAAAAGAAAATAGTTCTATTATTCCTTAGGGTAATAAGCTGAGCTTCTACCAGCTAGAATTGAGAAAAGGATTTAAGGGTCATTTCAGATAGTTATTTAAATACATTAATCAAATTTAAAGAAATATCAGAAACCAAGTAAAAAGTTTTATTTTTAATTCTGAGAACGAGTATGGTCTATCTGTACTTGAAATGCTCAGTGCTTCCATCAGCTGAGCCTCTAGAGGGAATGAGGAAGTGAGCTCAGGTTCTGAGAAAGGAAGTTCAAAGATTTAAGGGATGAAAGGTTTGTGAGCCCCAGTTAGGAAACGTGGGACTCCCCAGAGATAAATCGACCCTAAATCTGAGGGGAATGTGAGCAAAGTTTAGAACCTCATAAATATTATGAACTTGACCTTCCTTGTAAGTCTGAAATGTTCAGATATATATTGTTTCACATGAGGTGGAACTCATCACAGGCAAGAGATGGTACAAGCTGACCAATTCTACAAGCTGACCAATCCTCACTGGGCTCAAGCCCAGTTAGTAGCTGTGTGACCATGGGCAAGTTGCTTAACATTTCTGTGCTTTTGTGTCATTCCCTGAAAACTACAGATAATAATGGGACTTACCTCCTCAGGCTGTTATGAAGATTAGATGAACTAATATTTATAAAGTACTTAGAATAATACCTTGATTAATGGTCTGTTAAATAAACTTTTCAAAAATAGAAATCTGGGAAATTTAGGATGTATCTCTAAATTATATACCTTCCCATGAGAGCATTTAACTACTGCTAGAAATAGAACACTGGGTTGGAAAAGCTATCAGTCTGCTTTATTCATTAATTCATCAGATATTTACACAGCATATAATGTGCCAGGAATCATTCTAAATACTAAGGATATAGTGATAATAATAAATTATAGAGTTGCTGTCCTTGTGGATTGAGGGTGTGAGCCAGCTAAATAAATAATAATTCTGTGAAAGACATCATATGGGATATTGTAGGATCTCAAAACTAGCGTGTTAACCTTCTAGCCAGATGAATATTGGGTGGAAATGGAGGCAGATCATGAAACTTCCTAAAAGTGCTGACTGACTTAAGACTTGGATGACAGAAGGCATCCTTCAAGGCATATGTGGGGTATTCCAGAGACAGGAAATTCCAGATTACTGAAGTTAGATGACAGAGGAGGATGAGACTGAAGAAGTAAGGTAGGGATCAAGTCCTAAAGGAAGACTCATGTCACAGAGTTTTAATCTTAAGGGTGATTGGAAACCAATATGAAATCACCCATGCGTCTATTGTTTTTTAACCTATCGCAACATAATTGGAATTTATTTGGGAATAAATCAATTTATTGTAAGTGACTTATAGAGTAACCCAAGAATGCTACCTAAAGATGATATTGGAGGTTAGTCAACTGGAATCACTACAGTGATTCTTGAATAGAACATCAAAAGCCAGGCATCAAAAGAGAAAAATAGATAAATTGAATTTCATCAAAATTTAAAAATTTGTAGGACATGTTGACAGAGTGATAAGGCAACCCACAGAGTGGGAGAAAATATTTGCAAATCATGTATCTGATAAAGAATATATTCCAAAATATATAAGATCTCCTACAACTTGACAACCACAAAAACAACCCAATTCAAAAATGGGCGAAAAGTGTAAATAAAATTTCTCCAAAGACAACATAGAAAAGGCAGATATGCACAACAGAAGATAAAAGATACTCAATGTCATTAGTCATCAGGGAGTGAAATTATAGAGACATTGCACTTCACATTAAAAAAACTAAGGTCATGGCATCCAGTCCCATCATCTTCATGGCAAAAACATAGGGATACAGTGGAAACAGTGGCTGACTTTATTTTCTTGGGCTCAAAATCATTGCGTTGGTGACTGCAGCCATGAAATTAAAAGACAGTTGCTCCTTGGAAGAAAAGCTATGACCAACCTAGACAGCATATTGAAGAGCAGAGACATTACTTTGCCAACAAAGGTCCGTCTAGTCAAAGCTATGGTTTTTCCAGTAGTCCATGTATAGATGTGAGACTTGGACTATAAAGAAAGCTGAACACCAAAGAATTTATGCTTTTAAACTGTGGTGTTGGAGAAGACTCTTGAGAGTCCCTTAGACTGCAAGGAGATCAAACCAGTCAGTCCTAAAGAAAATCAATCCTTAATATTCATTGGAAGGACTGATGCTGAAGCTGAAACTCCAATGCTTTGGCCACTTGATGCAAAGAGCTGACTCATTGGAAAAGACCCTGATGCTAGGAAAGATTGAGACCATGAGAAGAAGGGGACAACAGAGAATAAGATGGTTGGATGGCATCACCGACTCAATGGACATAAGTTTGAGCAAGCTCCAGGAGTTGGTGATGGACAGAGAAGCCTGGCATGCTGCAGCCCATGGGGTCTCAAAGAGTCAGACATGACTGAGCGACTGAACTGAATCGCTTCATACCCATTAGGATGGCTATTATTCAAAAACAAACACAGAACAATGGAAAATAATAAGTATCAAATATTGGCAAGGATGTGGAAAAATTGGAACTTCTGTGCATTATTAGTAGGAATATACAATGATGCAATCACTGTGGAAAATAGTTTGAGGGTTCCTCATAAAGATAGAATTGCCATATGATCCAGCAATTCCACTCCTAAACGTATACCCGAAAGAACTGAAAGCAAGGATTCAAACAGATACTTGTACGCCAGTGTTTATAGTAGCATTATTCACAAAAACCAAAAGGTGAGCACAATCTAAATGTTCATCAACAGATGAATGGGTAAACAAAGTGTGGTGAATGCTTGCAATGAAATATTCCTCAGCCATGGAAAGAATGAAAGTGTAACTATATTCTACAACATGGGTGAAGCTTGAAGACATTATGCTAAGTGAAATAATCTAGGCACAAGGGGACAAATATTAAATCCTGTATATCTCCACTTATCTCAGGTACCTAAAAGAGTCAAGTTCATGGAGAAAGAACATAGAATAGAGGTTACCAGGTTCTGAAGGGAGAATGGAATGGAAGGTATTATTTAATGAGTATAAAGTTTTGGTTTTATAAGATGGAAAAATTCATGAAGACAGATGGTGGTAATGGTTGTACAGCATTATGAATGTGTTTGATATCACTAAACTGTCCGCTTAAGAATGCTTAAGATGGTAAATTTTACAATTTTTGTCTTTTACTACAATACAGAAAAGGATTTTAATGCAGTCACTATGCCCTGCAGTTTATAAAATATTTTTCCAAAGATAAGCTAAAACTTTTCTTTATACAACAATCTCTTTGGAACTTTAATTCAACTCATTATTTGCTTGCTGACCTTGGGACTTTGGGAGTGTATATCTTTGAGCCAGTTAGAGAGTTTTGGGCAGGATGAGGTTTGCACTCTTTAGTGAGTAATCTCAAGCTCCACCTTCCAAGCTTCAAAAGAGCTTCTATGTCCTGCCTCTTAATTTGGGATGAAGAAGAAGCCCCTTATACCCCTCTTCCCAACTGTAGACTCAAAGATGCTTTTGGCAGGGGTAGAGGGTGGGACAGGTCAGGGAAGACCAATGTTTTTTAAAGCTCTGGCCCACAGCTTCCTGAATATCTTATTTTTGTTCTCACTCTCATGAAAGGCACAGTATCCTCAGAGAGCTATTACCTGGAGTATAAAATCAAACCTGCAGACTCCTTAATTGTTTATTATTCTTTTAACATGTCTAATTGTTAACATCTGTCCAATATTGAAGTGGGATGTCCAGAAGGTAAGAGCAAAGCTTTGCCAGGATTTCAGGGCCACCTATTTGGGAATTTGAATCAAAGGAAAATCAATTTCTGGCTCAACTCATGGCTCGAAATCATACTGACCTTTTGGGTACAGGGCATTGAGAGTCCTAGGTGATGGTGGTGTATCAGTGTATCTTGTAACTATCATTGAACCGATTTTTGAGAACTCTCTCAGCACACCATTAGCGAAGACCGTCATAAACATCAGTACATTTAGTCCCTGGCTGATTACTTTAGAGGAAAAGTGAATGCTTTATCTTTTAAGGATTATTTGCACTTACTCTTGAGGGTCTGTGGAGCACAGAGCGCTGAATTCAAGTTGTGAACGGGGTTTGAATCTCTGCTCCGCTATGTTCTACTTTTGCTACCTTAAGTGGGTAGTTTAATGCTTCTGAGCATATGTCACTGTATATTATCTGTACTAAGGGTTGATAATATCAGTTCATCAAATGAAACAAAAATCAATGTAAAATTACACTGAAATTGTAAATGCCTTCTAAATAAGAATTGTTTCTGTTAGAGGTTTGTAAGAGACAGTAATTTTTGCCCCAAACAATGAATTACTCTTCTTTGATAATCAAAACCATATAATACTAAGCCAGTATTTCTTAAATCTCGTTCTTTTTTAATCCTCTGTACATGTAGAATTCTCTTTGAATGTGTGCTCTCACTGGAGAATAAAATCAGGTGGACAGTATCTAGTCATCTACTTTTTGTAACCATTTTGAGAGGGTTCTTCCTATGTACTTACTCTCATATCTCTTTTTCTTTCTCCTTTTGTTTTTATTGTATGGGCAGATAAACATGAAAAAATTGTGTGTTTGGCCATTTTATCGTCTTCATTGATTTCACCTTCCTTGTTCATTTATTATTTTTTGTTTTGCCCAAAGCATGGCAAATGCTAGAAACTACTTCTCTGTTCCTTCCGAAGTGGGCCTTGGGTACAAATACTGGGAGCTGCTATTTTTGTCCAGGATGCCCCTGGGAAGAAAGCAAAAATCACCTGATGTGATTCAGGGAACTGTGATTCAGGGAGACCAAGGAGAACCACCTCTTAATGTCTGCCACGGCTGCTATCCACTTCCTCCTCTTCACGAGCCCATTAGGCCCAGTGATCTGGTACCCAGTTCTCAATGTGTCATTTTAAAGTTGTGAACATTATGTGCCCATCTAAAAATACCTTATGTGACTTTTTGGTTGCCTTTTTTTTTTTTACATGAGAATTTTATTTTTAAATAAAACATTAGTTTTAGAGTAGTTTTAAATTTATGGAAAAATTATAACGATGGGACAGAGAGTCTGCGTATACCCCACACCCAGTTTTTCCTGTTGTTAACTTCTTACTTTAGTGTGGTATCTTTGTCACAATTAATGAAGCAGTATTTTATTTTATTATTGGAGTATAATTGCTTTACAGTGTTGTGTTACTTTCTGCTGTACAAAAGAGTAAATCAACTGTACGTATTCATATATCCCCTCCTGCCTGGGTCTCCCTTCTGCCCCTCACGCCACCCTTCTGGGTCATCACAGAGTGCTGGGAGGAGCTTCCTGTATTGTATTCTCTTTTAAGAGAAAAATACGGCTTTTATATTGTAATATTATATATATTATGTGCCTTATGGCTCCTGAGCTATTTCTCTAATCATAATGTTTCCTTTGAATTTGATGTGTACAGATTAGTTTATCTTATTTCGTCTAATGTCTTAATTTTGATACCTAGATTTCTTTAATTTTAATTATCCAGGCAAGACTTCAAGTAGCTGCAACAATATCACACTTGGAGGAAATGCCGTTTATACTTTTATCTGGTGTATTTTAAATACCCTTGGTTCACATCTGCCTGAACATCATTTTTAAGAGTAATAGGAAATGGCAACCCACTCCAGTGTTCTTGCCTGGAGAATCCCAGGGACGGGGGAGCCTGGTGGGCTGCCGTCTATGGGGTCACACAGAGTCGGACACGACTGCAGCGACTTAGCTGCAGCAGCAGCATCAGGGTAAGAGGTATTTTAAACAATAGGGTAACTTCTTCATATTAGAAACCTGTAAAAATAGACAGATCCTTTATTTGTCTAACTAAGATAATATGTGAAAGCAATAGCTACTGTTTCATTCTTTGTCTTATACTAGAGGTGATAGTGGTGCTTGTCTTTTTTCAGCATTTCCCATCTGTTAAGCTTCAGTTCGTAATTATTTCATAAGTAGGACATTTAATCAATGCTCATTCTTGAGAAATTTAATTCACTACATGCATTAGTGGATCTTTAAAAGTGTTTCATCATGCACATGCATTCATGTCATCTTTCAATGTTTATATTTTAATATTTATTAGACTTCCTTGGAAAAAAAAGCTGCCAGAAAAAAAATTTCAATATGTTCAGGAATGTATATGCACTGTGGTTTTAGAAAATCCAGAAATTGTGACATCCTAATCAATGCTTTATTTTACTTAATTTTTTAAAGAGGTAGATTCAGATAAGCTGGATTCTGGTACAACCAGATGGTTCAATACACAGAACATATAAAAAGGTATAAAATGAAAAGATTCATTGTCTTCTGCAACCCCCAGCCAGCCAGTTCTCACCACTATGTACACAAAATGAAAACCACATTTATCCACTTCTTAGAATTCCTCCAGATGTTCTTTATGCAAATATAAATTCATATTCATAACTTTCCTTTTTAAAACAAAATGTAGCATTCTATGCACATTCTTCTGTGTGTTGCTTTTTTTTTTCCACTGAAAAAATAAATCTTGAGCATCTTTCTATATTTGCACAAAGGTTGTTCATCATTCTTTGTTTATAGCTGCATGATGATCTGTTGTAGGAAGAGATTCTAATTTATTTAACCAATCCCTCATTTGTGAATATGTGAGTTATTTCTAGTCTTTATGAACTTTTGAGTTGTTTCCAATATTTTGCTCTTATGAAATTGCTATAATGGATATTGCTTTTCATGTATTATTTCATACATGTGTAAGTATATTTGTAAGATAGTGAAGTGAAAGTGAAGTCGCTCAATCGTGTCCCACTCTTTGCGACCCCATGGACTGTAGCCTACCAGGTTCCTCCGTCTGTGGGATTTTCTAGGCAAGAATACTGGAGTGGGTTGCCATTTCCTTCTCCAGGAGACCTTCACAACCCAGGGATTAAACCCAGGTCTCCCACATTGTAGGCAGACGCTTTATTGTCTCAGCCAGCAGGGCAGTCCTGTATTTGTAAGATAAATCACAGTAATGGAAATCTGGGTCAACGACTGTATGCATTTGTATTGTTGACCAGTATTGCCAGCTTGTCCTCTTTAAAGGTTATCCTGGTTCATATCCCTACCTATAATGTATGACAGTACCTGTTTCCCCATAACCTCACCAGTATTTATGTCATCCAACTTGTAGAATTTTGCTAATCTTAGAAATGGAAAAAAAAATGACACTTTGTGTGGCCTTAATTTGCATCTCTTATGAGTAAGATTGAACATTTTTCTTCCTTTTTTTTCCCTTTTCTTACTTTTAAGAGCCATTTGTATTTACTTTTTTGTGTATGAATTCTTGATATCACAGGCCCATTTTTCTAAAGGATTTTGGCTATAGTGTGTTAAAATCAAGTATGTATAATATCTCAGATTGGGGCAAATCTTAAAAACTGTTTTCTAACCCAAACCAGTCTTTCTGTGATCTATCAGACTCTTGAAATATGCCCACCGTGGGTTGAAAAGTGGAATATGTAGGTCATCCCTGAGATTTTCACTTTCTTTAGGAAATGATTCTAATTAATACTGAGAGAAATAAAGAGAGGGTGTGATGAAGCATTCATACTGCTAAATTAATTCATACAGTGATTCAAGTACCTTGACATCATTAGCTTCGATTAAACATCATTCTTGTAAAAACAATTAAGAACTAAAGCTTATTCGATGGTAATGTCACTAAAAAAAGATGAATAGAACCACCAACACAGTAATTTACCAGAATTTTTTTTTCCCTTTGGCTATGTGGAAGAGCCAGACCTGAGATGGGGTCTTTTTGGATAATTCGAGCTGAGTTATCCTAGCCCCCCATAGAGCGGGTTTTCTGAAGTTGAATCAGACTTTAGGCTATATATCTCTCCATCTTCCCCAGAAAGACAGACAGACAGATGGACAGATGGACACACACACACATTTGTGCCTATTGCTTGTCAAATTGCTCCCTAACTCTTGAGGACGTGAGTTTTGTTTCTCTTACAATTGCCTCTCAGAACCCAGTAGACCTTTCAGAACACACTTATGCAATGCCAGTAAAATCCTTTGGGATTCATCCTAGTAAATAGATATTTTACTTTGATTTCCATTTATGGCTGGAACTTACAAGTCAGGATATGGCCACAGCCAGGGAAGATTGTCCTTATTCAGGATGAGGCCACAGTAACCGCTAATCCCAAACAGCTACTCATTTTTCCTCCTGAGTATCAGAGAGGCAGTGGATTGAGAGAGATGAAAAGAGTCATGTCAGTTATTTTTACTTGTTTGGTTGATTGGTTTTCAAGTTCTGAGACCAGAAAGATTCTGTCTCTCCCTCAACTTTTCGTGCACTAAATGTCAGCTGCCTTTTGATGGCTAAGCTCTCTCCCATCGCCTGCCATCCTCTCCCTGTTACTAACCAGTGTTCTTGGCCTCCTTAATCAATAGAAACTGGTCAGAGGCCAGGCAGGAAGTTCTGTCTAGCTTTATTGGGGCCCCCGCTGCAGGAAGGGAGAGCAAGGACAAATAACAGGGTCCCTTGTTTGCTTACTCCCCAAGGCGGGGCGAGCTTGTTCCTTATATGGGTTGAGGATAAGGATGTGTCCAGGGATTGGGCCTGAGGGGTGGCTTAGGGGTGATGTATGCAGGGGCATGTGTGGAACCTGCTTTTGCTCCCGACTCTTGAGAAGTGTCATTAGGTTTTTTGTTCTTTGTACCTTTGGTCCAGAATGTGCCCTAACTGCAGCATGCTTACGGTTATTTTTAGCCCCATTTAGTTTCTTTGTACTTTTTCGCTCAAGGAGAGGTGTGTCCAGGTGCAAGCATTGCAGCACTGCACCAAAGGTCCCAGGTCCCAGGCCTGTCACATCCTCACACCACTTGCTTACGGTGGGCATGAAGGTAGAAAGCAAAGAAAATCAGACACACAAAATCCATCCTGGTGCTAAGAGGATCACTTGGCCCAGATCTCACCATCATAAATAACTGTAATCTTGGATTTTTATCATTATTTGAATAAATGTGTCCTAGAGAGTCACAGAGAGCATTGCAAGAAGTGGGTGTTCCCTTAAAATTTAAAAATGTGTTTCCCTACAGTAGATCATGGAGCCTCCAGTACATGAAGAATAAGCGTTTTTTTTTTTTAATTCTATAATAATAAGGCACTCTTTTGGGGTTTAATATGTTAATATATATAATGTAATTATTCAGAATATTCCATAATTTTGGTAGCTTCATCTAAATATTTCTTTTTTGGAAAAAATGCCTATTGTCTCAAATATTTAAAAGTGGTTCAGGCCTCTCTCAACTTCCAGGGGCTCCCTGGGCATGCAGTAGGGGCATATTGTATACATATTATATACATTATATACATATTAGAGACATAGTTAATGAAATGCAGTTATGCAGATTTTTGGAAGTGATGTTTATGGACAGTTTTGGAGAAAAACTATAAAAGTTAGTTAGAACTTTACTGGTTATATTTTTAAGAAATATGTGCCATTCAGTTGTCCCTGAAAAACTTTCTAAATCCTTTTCTATTGGAGTACAATTGCTTTACAGTATGTTGGTTTCTACTGTACAGCGGAGTGAGTCAGCTACATGCATACATATATCCCCTCCTCTTGAGCTTTTGTCCCACCCCGGCTCCATCACAGCCGCTTGGCATCACAGAGCACTGACCTGAGCTCCCTGTGCTACACGGCAGCTTCCCACTAGCTGTTTCACACACGGTGGTGGGCTTCCCTGGTGGTACAAAATCCACCTGCGATGCAGGAGACCTGGGTTCAATCCCTGGTTTGGGAAGATCCCCTGGAGGAGGGCATGGCAACCCACTGCAGTATGCTTGCATAGAGAATTCCAGGGACAGAGGAGCTTTGCGGGCTACAGTCCATGGGGTTGCAAAGAGTGGAACACGACTGTGACTAACTCACACAGTGTATGTATGCAAATGCTAATCTCCTAATTCATCCCACCCTCCCTTCCTCCTATGTCCACATATCCATCCTCTCTGTCTGCATCTGTATTCCTGCCCTTGAAATAGGTTCATCTGTGTCCTGTTTCTAGATTCTGCATATATGCATTAATATCAGTATTGTTTTTCTCTTTCTGATTTAACTTCCCTCTGTATGACAGATGTTAGGTTCGTCCACATCTCTACAAATGACCCAGTTTTGTTCCTTTTTATGACCGAGTAATATATCTTTGTTCATGGGGTTCTCAAGGCAAGAATACTGAAGTGGTTTGCCATTCCCTTCTCCAGTGGGGACCACATTCTGTCAGTGGTCCTTGAAGTGAAAGGACCACTTTCACTGTGATGCTGTGAAAGTGCTGCACTCAATATGCCAGCAAATTTGAAAAACTCAGCAGTGGCCACAGGACTGGAAGAGGTCAGTTTTCATTCGAATCACAAAAAAAAGGCAATCCCAAAGAATGCTCAAACTACCACACAATTGCACTCATATCACACGCTAGTAAAGAAATGCTCAAAATTCTCCAAGCCAGGCTTCAGCAATATGTGAACTGTGAACTTCCAGATGTTCAAGCTGGTTTTAGAAAAGGCAGAGGAACCAGAGATCAAATTGCCAACATCCACTGGATCATTGAAAAATCAAGAGAGTTCCAGAAAAACATCGATTTCTGGTTTATTGACTATGCCAAAGCCTTTGACTGTGTGGATCACAATAAACTGTGGAAAATTCTGAAAGAGATGGGAATACCTGACCACCTGACCTGCCTCTTGAGAAACCTATATGCAGCTCAGGAAGCAACAGTTAGAACTGGACATGGAACAACAGACTGGTTCCAAATAGGAAAAGGAGTATGTCAAGGCTGTATATTGTCACCCTGCTTGTTTAACTTATATGCAGAGTACATCATGAGAAACATTGGGCTGGAAGAAGCACAAGCTGGAATCAAGATTGCCAGGAGAAATATCAATAACCTCTGATATGCAGATGACACCACCCTTATGGCAGAAAGTGAAGAGGAACTGAAAAGCCTCTTGATGAAAGTGAAAGAGGAGAGTGAAAAAGTTGGCTTAAAGCTCAACATTCAGAAAACTAAGATCATGGCATCTGGTCCCATCACTTCGTGGGAAAAAGATGGGGAAACAGTGGAAACGGTGGCAGACTTTATTTTGGGGGGCTGCAAAACCACTGCAGATGGTGATTGAAGCCATGAAATTAAAAGACGCTTACTCCTTGGAAGGAAAGTTATGAGCAACCTAGACAGCATATTAAAAAGTAGAGACATTACTTTGCCAACAAAGGTCCATCTAGTCAAGGCTATGGTTTTTCCAGTGGTCATGTATGGATGTGAGAGTTGGACTGTGAAGAAAGCTGAGCACCGAAAAATTGATGCTTTTGAACTGTGGTGTTGGAGAAGACTCTTGAGAGTCCCCTGAACTGCAAGGAGATCCAACCAGTCCATCCTAAAGGAGATCAGCCCTGGGTGTTCATTGGAAGGACTGATGCTGAAGCTGAAACTCCAATACTTTGGCCACCTCATGCGAAGAGTTGACTCATTGGAAAAGACCCTGATGCTGAGAGGGATTGGGGGCAGGAGGAGAAGGGGACAACACAGGATGAAATGGCTGGATGGCATCACCAACTCGATGGACATGAATTTGAGTAAACTCCAGGAGTTGGTGATGGACAGGGAGGCCTGGCGTGCTGCGATTCATGGGGTCGCAAAAAGTCGGACACGACTGAGCGACTGAACTAAACCGAATATATCTTTGTATATATATGTACTGCATCTTCTTTATCCATTTATCTGTCATTGGACATATAAGTTGTTTCCATGTTCTGGCTATTTTAATGCAAGCATACTGTTAATTAAAAGGTTGCCATTTATTATGAATACTAACATATTCATTTAAGATAAATCAAATTTATAATTCAAAGTAATATTTTTACTTGCTGTGCATAATGAATTGCACTTTGGTGCTGGATTTGGGCTTCTTTGTATAGTCACTGAGTCTATAAAATCACCCATGTGTGCTATGTAATAAGGGCTGCTACTACTACTGCTAGGTCGCTTCAGTCGTGTCCGACTCTGTGCGACCCCATAGACGGCAGCCCACCAGGCTCCCCTGTCCCTGGGATTCTCCAGGCAAGAATACTGGAGTGGGTTGCCATTTCCTTCTCCAGTGCATGAAAGTGAAAAGTGAAAGGGAAGTCGCTCAGTTGTGTCCGACTCCTAGCGACCCCATGGACTGCAGCCTACCAGACTCCTCCGTCCATGGGATTTTCCAGGCAAGAGTACTGGAGTGGGGTGCCATCGCCTTCTCCATTATAATAAGGGGAACCAGCTGTATTTGATGCTGTAGGCGAACCTGACCAGGTCTGACTCTGCCTCTGTTTCACTTTGTGAACTGTTTTTGGCTCACTGCCCCTTTCTAAGCCTCATGACATTGTAAAATTAGAGGGTTCATTATAATTTCTAAGACCCTTCCCAGTTCTTGACCTCTCTGACCCAGGAGCATGATTTTATTATTTTAAGTTATTATAATGAATTTTAGTTATGTTTGAATCAAGTATATGGTATGTCTATACTACATTAGATATATGTGATGATCAGGAATGCATTCAGATATTCATTCACCACTAATTTGTTGCATATCCACTATGTGCCAAGACATATAGACAATATATGCAAGGCCCCTGGCTCTTATGGAGTTTATATCCTAGTGGAGGAAACAGGTATTAGAAAAGCAAGTAAATAGACATTTCAGATAATTTTAGGTGTTGGGAGGAAAATAAGTTAACAGATAGACAGTGATTTGAGAAGAGAGGACTTGGGAAAAGATGCTCAGAAATAAAGAGATGACATTTTAGCAAGATCAGAAGAAGAAGGGACTGGTGGAATCATGTTACAGTTAGAAGGAATAGCAAAAGGAAAAGCTCTAAGGTGAGAATGACCTCAGTATGGTTGTGGAGCAGGAGGAGTGCCCATGTGACCAGAGTGGACAGGAGAAATATACAAGACAAGGGGAGAAAGATGGCAGAGGGCAGGTTATACCTGACACCATGGTCAGGTGTCTGGATAGTTCTCTAAGTATAGTGGGAAGCCTCTGGGTAACTTTTAAGCCAAAGAGTAATGTGATTTTGGTGGGAGGAGTTAAAAATTCTGGTAGCCATGTGGACAGTAGAAAGGCAAGTTACAGGCTCTGTTTGCATAGTGCAGAGAGGTGATGGTGGCTTAGACCAGAGTGGTAGCAGTGTAGGTGGTAAGAGCTAATTGAATTGGGTAAACAGTCTAAAAATGAACCAGAAGCATTTTCTTAGAGATTCAAGGTGGAATGGAAGGGCAAGAGGAAATCCAAGATAATTCAGAGGTTTCTGGCCTGAGTACCTGGTTGAACCGGGATGTTATGGGGTTGGGGTGAGGGGGATCAATCATTCTGTTTTGGACAAAATTAAAATGCCTTTTTGATATTCAAGCAGAGATGCCAGATAGACAGTTGTGTATTATGAGTCTGGAGCTCAGGGGGAGGTCACGGCTGCAGATATAAATGTGGGAGTCATTGGCATTTTAGAAATGGAGGAGTTAAGGAGAGAGGGGTGGAGATAAGTCAGAGAGGGTCATATCCATATTTCAAGGTCTGAAAGAAGGAAGAATGAAAGGGAGGAGGCACCAATAGAGGCTGAGAAGGTGTGGTCACTGAGGTAGGGGGAAACCAAGACCAGCTGCTATATCCAAAGCCAAGAGGACATAGTGAGTCCAGTAACGCTGCCAAAGTGTCCAGAATAAAGAGATCAGGGAATATTTAAAAAATAACATCAATGCTAATATGTCTTAAGATGTCATTTCTGGAGAACCTTCGGACCAGAAGTGAATGCTACCTGTACTCATTTTAAGTGTGTGCTAATTCTATAGTTTTAAACTCCAGGATACAGAAGCATTTTTTAAGTGCTTGTGCAAAGTAAACCTAAAGCCAATGAAAAGTAAGTACCCCTAATAGTGATTCAAGGAAAAGAACATATCTGTGTGTCCTGGGCAGCCTTCCAGCAGAGCTCTTTTCCTAGCTGGGAGAGAGATGATTTATAATACCCAATAGTACTAGCTTTTTGCCATACTTCACTTTTGAAAATAAAGTTTTATAGAAAGAAATTTAAAAGTTCTTTTTTTTCCCACAGTTGTTGCCAAACTGGATAAGAATTTCACCCTGTTCTTTGTCGTCATTTATCATGTGAAGCAAGGAGTCTAGTGCATATTCATTCTTTAAAAACTGTGGGTTCTTTGCTATTGAATTGTTTCTCATCTACTTAATAAAAATTTTGAACTGAACTGTAACATGTTGGAAACTTCCTGTATGTAGACAGAGTGTGCATCTCAGAGTTGGGCTGTGTGCAAAACAGTGTCATTGGAGGTACTTTAATGCAACAAATACAAACCCGATTTGTGCAGTTTGTGATAATTATGCATAAAAGATCAGGTGAGCAAATCATCTCCCTCATTCTAACTTAAACCTTTACAAGGAGCATTAGTTCCAAGCCACCAGCGTGCTCTGAAAGTGGTAGTTTAATAAATGGTATCTTTTACCATAAAAGAATTGGCATTTGCCCACTTGATATGTCTAGTTTAGGGGACTGAGTTATGCCTCTGGGAGGATTTACCCTATAACATTTTAAAGACATGTTTTATACTTAATAGGTTTCTTATGTATTTTTCGGATTATTTAGCTAAACTTTTAAGGAGCCAGTTTTAGCGCTTTCAGAGCTCATCTCTAATTAATTCAATTATGTGTGAACCGCAGTGGTTTTGTTTTCTGTTATTGGGTTCTGTCTTTTCCACATCAAAAAATAAAAACATGAAAAAAATTTTAGGTTTTTAAAAACTCTTTTCACATTATTTTTATTTCTACCAAGTAAGTTCAAGTAACATGTATTGAATGCCCAAGAGGTCCATGAAAACATACCAGGCCAATGGCTTGAGAAACTATTTTATTGAGCATGAGATATATACTAAGGTCTTTACATGCACATTCTCCCAGTTAATTCTCATAAGTTTGAAAAATAGATATTGTTATCCTGGTTTAAGGGACAATAAAATCAAGGTTTCTGTAACTTGTCCAAAGTGAATACAGAAACCAAACATTTTTTTAACATAATGCCTGGGGAGTTGGTGATGGACAGGGAGGCCTGGCATGCTGCAGTTCATGGGGCCGCAAAGAGTTGGACATGACTGAGTGACTGAACTGAGCTGAATGTCTGTAGTGCTTTCTACTTCGCCATGTTGTATGTTATGGTCAGTCTCTTCAGTTGTGTCCAACTCTTTGCAACCCTACCACGTTCCTCAGTCCATGGGATTTTCCCAGCAAGAATACTGGAGTGGGTTGCTATGCCCTTCTCCAGGGGATCTTCCTGACCCAGGGATCGAACCCACGTCTCTTATGTCTCCTGCATGGGCAGACTGGTTCTTTACTTTTGAGCCACCTTAACGCTCCTCTCTACAAAAGAATTCCCTTTCCTCTGTTGGAATTGTTTGCCGTTCTGTTAGCCAAGAAACATTAGACCTTGCATGCATGGAATGAACGCATGGTACCCCCACCCCCACTATAAACTTTAAGAAGAAAAGCTTTAGATGAAAAATAGAGAATTGCCTCTCTCACCTATTTCCAATTGGCTTATCTTTGCTTATGGCAGAAGAAGCAATGTGTTCAATAATGTCTCTTTTCTATTTATAAAATTTGTAATAGACTCATGATTCACAATCGTGATAAGAGGAGGGTGTGTATTCTTATTTAGAGGATGTGTATTCAGTCCTGAAGTTTGGTAGAGTTACTCACAGCACTGCTAGCTCTCAAATGATTCTGAGGGCTTATAGGATAAGAGTTCAGCCTTTGCTTTATATTTCATCTCAATTATGCAAAAATATGCAATACAGAAAGGAAATTCTGAGGTCAGAAGAGTAAAAGATAAAGGAAATGAGAAAAAGATGTTTTAATTATGCAAATTGCTGGAAGCTTTCTGGTACTTCTCCAACTAGTCTTTTTTCTTTCAATTAAGTTTGTAGATATTTAAGAAAGGTGGAAAAGCTTTCTACTTGGTTTAACAAAGAATTTTTCTGACCAAATAGATTTTTAGCTAAAATTTCTAATACTTGGAATTTTTTAAAGTGTCCCTTGAAATTGTTTCCTATAGAAAAGATGCTGCCAGGAGTAAGCACCAACACTGCTTACATATTTCAGTTTTATTATATCTGTTTGCATAAATGGAGTGTTTTTCAGATAATGCACAAATGCTTGCAATACATCCCTAATTGTCAAAGAAGCAAATGTCTGAGCTTTATGGTACCCAGAATAGACATTATGTGTTGTTTACACTTTCTATCACAATAAATATCAAATGTTCTGTTAAGCTTGTCTTGAGCAAACTAGAAGCCAATAAAAGCTGCTGTTGTACAGTGAAGAAATGTGAAGGCAGGCTGTGCCTGAAATCAGTACCCAAATTGTGCAATAGATCTACACACTCATGCATAACCTTTCTAAGCTATTTCTTTATGCAGTAACTGTGTGGATAGTGCTTGTCCATTGGTAACCACACCCACCTCTACAATGCCTGCTATGCTGTGCTTGAATTACTCACTTTGGACCACAGAGATCAACTCATTTCTCACATAGCTCTTCTGTTCTTCTACATGCTGTGCACCTTTGTTACATTCTTGTAGGCTGTCTCCAAGAAAAATGACAGTTTCTCTGAAAGCATCTTTTGCTAGAATGTGGCAATCCTAAAAATAGAATTTGAAGTCCATGAATTATATAAATTAAAGCAAAAGTTTGCATATATTTTCTGAAGATTTAAGTTTCTGGAATATTACAAAAGCTCTTCCATGTTGGGCCTTGCCATTAACTCTAAGCTTTTTGTCATTCTGCTGCAAGGCTAAATAAGAAGTCACTGGGATAAAGATGGTGATCTCCAACTTCTCCCTATTGTATTGAATATTTTGCCCTGCAGAACAGGAAAGGAGGGATGTCATTAGGTTGGGGGTCCTTTCAAATCTCTTGTTATTATGTATTCTTATTCCTAGTAGTGCTTGTAATAGATACATATATACAGATGAATATATCTATGAAGTATGAATGTGTATATGTATGTATGTATATGCATGTGTTTGTAGATCTTTGTGCTTTTCTCATGTAGCATTGATGTACACTGATCTGGAAAATGTAAACAACCTTTACATTGAAAAATACTGAGTGATTTGTCTGTCAGTATTCAATTTCATAAAACATCTCTGTTTCAAAGTATACTGTGGCTCAGAGTTAAATGCTTAGGAGTACCCTTCTAAAGCTTTGACAATGTGATTTAAAATACCTTAAGGTGAATTACATGATAGATGAGAATGACTCAGAGAAAGTTTCAGTTTTCATAAATGAACCTCCTCTAAGGTCTTATTGCTAATAGAATCCAATATAGTTTTACATGATTACTTTCATGATTGGAGTGTCCCAAAGCAGACTCAAAATTCAGTAATGAAGCTGACAAACAGTGATGGAAGGAAAGGTTTCTTTTATTCTAGATGTTTGTACATGTCAGTAACTCTTTAATTGGAAAATTGGAAGAGTCCTACTGACTATAATGCTACAAAATCAATTCAAAATTAAACATTCACATTTTGTAGAGTTGAATTGCATTTTCCTTGTTTGTCCTAATTAACTATGAAAGCTGAATCTTTGCTCAGGCAAGATTTATGGGGAAAAGTCATGAAGTTGATGAAGTAGACATAACCCAAGGAGAGTTAGACAAGCAAGTAATTCGTGAGGAAATTGTATGTCTGAATAATTGGTCTCAGAAACAAATGAAGATAATTTGATAATCTTTGGGCTATTAAATCTAGGTACCTAGGTTTTAATTTTTATTTTGCCACTGACAAATTGAGTCATAATAGACCACTTAATATCAGTGAATTTCTCCAACCAGAAATTCAGCAAATAGTAGTCCACGGCCTTGGAAAAAAGATACGTCAAATGTTCACATCTTTATTATGATAGAAGGTGGAAGGACAGGTTTGGGCAACACTAAGATTAGTTTGTTGTGGCTCAATAACAGACTTTCCTCTCCACTAAGGTCTGTTTGTCATGCAGACTCTTTATTGAGGCAGTGGGACACTAATGGGAAAAGAATGGTCTTTCCTGTCCGGTAGAATCCTGTCTGTGCCACTTATTAGCTGCTTAGCCTGAGATTTTTAACTTCCCTGAGATTCAGTTTTCTCATCTGTAAAAATGGGGATAATAATATCTGTGACTAAGGAAGAAAATTCCCACCTAAAGGAGTTCATACCTTGGAGATAAGCAGATTGATTATTGCAAGATGGTGCAGTAAGTAATGTCATGGGAACATGTATTTGTTGCTGTGTTGTTGTTCTGTGTTGAATTGATGCTTTTAAACTGTGGTGTTGGAGAAGACTCTTGAGAGTCTCTTGGACTGCAAGGAGATCCAACCAGGCCATGCTAAAGGAAATCAGTCCTGAATGTTCATTGGAAGGATTGATGCTGAAGCTGGAACTCCAATACTTTGGCCACCTAATGCAAAGAACGGACTCATTTGAAAAGACCCTGATGCTGGGAAGGATTGAAGGCGGGAGGAGAAGGGGACAACAAAGGATGAGATGGTTAGATGGCATCACCGATTTGATGACATCAGTTTGAGGAAGCTCCAGGAGTTGGTGATGGACAGGGAGGCCTGGTGTGCTGCAGTCCATGGGGTCGCAAAGAGTCAGACACGACTGAGCAACTGAACTGAACTGGTGTTGTTCAATCACTGAGTCATGTCCGACTCTGTGACCCCATGGACTGCAGCACGCCAGACCTCCCTGTCCATCACCAACTCCTGGAGCTTACTCAAACTCATGTCCAGCAGGTCGGTGATGCCATCCAACCATCTCATCCTCTGTCACCCTCTTCTCCTCCCGCCCTCAATCTTTCCCAGCATCAGGGTCTTTTCCAATGAGTCACCTCTTCAGATCAGGTGGCCTCTGTACGAGAGCTTCAACTTCTGCATCAGTCCTTCCAAGAATACTCAAGGTTGATTTTCTTTAGTATTGACTGGTTTGATCTTGCAGGCCAAGGGACTCTCAAGAATCTTCTCCAGCACCATAATTTGAAAGCATCAGTTCACCAGGGCTTCCCTGGTGGCTCAAGATAAAGAACTGTTGCTGTGGGATCCTTGTTAACCCTGGTCTGTCACTCTGCTTCTTCATTCACCAGATAAAGGGGGGGTAACCACCCCCTCTTGAAATCAACTAGTCCTGATGCTTTGTTTACATAGTTTTATTCAGTCCTCACAGCAATTCTATGAAACAAGTACTATTTCCATTTGATAGGTGAGTAAACTGAAGCTCAGAGAGAAGGGACTTGTCCAAAACAACATACCTAATAAGTGGCAGTGCAGTAGGAACTACGAAAACTGCTTTATAGTAAAATTCTAGTGTATTAAAAATAGGTTTTGTGTTTTCCATACAAAAGCTCTCTCTCTTCTAACACCCTTGTAAGGTTTTGTCTGTGTAATCACCACCTCTCACGGTAAAACCAGAGAGTCTCTAAAGTACAGCTTTAAATAATGAAAATCACAGGCTTCCTGGCTTCTGACAGGCATGATAAACCCTGCTTTAATCATGCATTAAAAACATGTCATCTGTTTGATAAGCAGTCATCTGCTATTGCTTGACCTAGCAATGAATTAATAAAGCAAAATATGTGACAACTCAAGGCATATGTGTGAAATATGTTATTCCCAAGGCATCTAAATGTGATTCTCACTCCCGACCCTGGGTGGAAAAAGGTGTTGGTTCTAAAGTAGTATATAGCAACACTAGCTCACACCTAGAAATTTGGCTTAACTCTGGGAATTTTCAAAACTAAATACTATCAAAAAGGGAGCTCGGAGATAGGTCCTGAAATGAGCCAAAGCCAAAAGAGATGACAGTCTTGGAAAGAATGGCCAATGGGTGCCCATCTGGTTTCCAAATGTTCTCTGTGAAATTTAGTTTGGGAAAGAGTCTGCACCTGCCCTGTGACCCTGATGTACAGAGCCTCTCCTGAGTCTGAGAACAGAGATTGCTGCCTCCCTACTCTGGAGCCCAGCTATTTGTAGAGGTGGGCTGGAAGAGCCAGAGGGAGACGAAAGGCAGATTCACTCACCTCCATTGCCAACCACACAAGTCATCCCACCATTTTCTTCCTTGCATTGCTCCATGTCACCTGGTCTAAGATCTATGTTCCCCCTCTAGCTGCATGAACACTAATGAAAGTCTTGAAATACTGTAAGCATCAGGCTCTGAACATGTTGTCTGGAATACTAAAGGAGAAAAGGAGGGTCCCACTACTGATTCATTTTAAGGTGATAAACCACTTGTAGGAGCCAGTTCATAATAAATACTCTCTCAGTGAGCATGGTGGGCATAGAGAAGGAGTCTGTCTGATAGATAAATTCAGCCAAATTTCATCTCCTAAAATGCTTAGAACTTCTTGGATAAAAGGCATTCTTTCAAGTGATTTGTTTATGTTCTGGAGAAGAAAACTGAATTTTATAAAGTAAACCAAGAATTCATGAAAAGGAAGTAGATTTTAAAACCTCTAGAAATGATACGTTTTCTTCTCAACTGAAATTTTAGGGACTCTTCAAATATAGTTTCAAGTCCCTACCCTGTATCAGTGGTCTATAGTCACCCAGAGTACATCCAGTAGTGACCACTATATGAAAATGTGCCTTTCTTTACACATACACACACACACACACACACACACACTGGTAAAAAAAAAAAAAGATGTGAATCAAGTTTGGATGAATAATATATCATTGTGGTAAACAGCTGTAAGTTAAAGCTTTATTTCTACCCTTTGCTTCCTGGGAACATTTAGGCACCTTACTTCATGTCTCTAAACCTCTATATCCTCAGATTTTCAGAAGCATCAATTCTACCTATACCTATGCAATTACACTGTCATAAGTACTGACAATGTCAATGAAGTACTAAGCACAGTGCTAGGCCTGTATATGTATACCCACATTCTTCAGCAGCAATATAATAGCTATGCCATTTAGAATTCACCATGGAATCTACCATTAGCCTGAGCAGTGACCAATTCTTCCTTAAAGCCAGGACTGCTTTTGTAAAATGAATTTATCGGTTTTTTTTTGCAATTTTAAATATTATTGAGTGGTTGAGATGAGAAAAGATAGATATACATATAAAGGACTTAGGTCCGTGCTGTCACACATGGAGTCCTCAGTAAGTATTTGCCCTCACTGTGTATCGGAGCATCAGTATTATTGACATAAAAAGTCTTCTGATTGACTCAAGTCTGCTTTTTTCTTCATTCTGTTTGTGTCCCTCAGGTACAACCCAGGGCTTCAATCTGAGGTTTGCTTTTCCTTCCCTCTATTTTGTGCTCTGATAGCTTCTGGCTTAATCCATTTTTTCCATTACCACAACGTCTTGCCTCTTGGTGTTTTGATTATTAATGAAAGGAGAATCTCAGTAAAAAAAACGTTGCTTTCCCTCAGCATATTGGAACATTCTTTGGCGTATTCACTCTGAGACCACTGTACACATCAGTCCACGAAAGAAGGAGCTGGTGGTCACACAGGGACTTTTGACACATGTATGGTCCTTGTTCTGCACTCAGATCAATGACCCTGGGATAAGAGTCTGTGCCCAAGCTCCAAACTACTACTCCAGTGTGCTAGATAAAGAGACAGATTTTCAGCTTCTATATTGGAAACTGAGTCTGGACAGGGGTGGCAATATTTATTTTTCCAGTTTCATTAGGAATTTGTCAGCAGTAGTAGCAGCATCTGATCATTTATTTGTATAAAGTAATTTTCCAGCAGTTGACATTTGTTTCTGTTTATACAACACTTGGTTAATGGGAAAGAAAAGAAGAGAAAGGAAGAAAAATACTGAGCCACTGAACCAGGTTGGAAGTTACCTTAGTTATAAAATTTGTCATGTTCCTGATTGTCAGGACAGCAGGTGAAGGCTTGAAAGGCTATTTTCCTGATAATCAAACCTAGACAATAATGCTCCACTCCACAGACAAATGTGACTCATTCTTAGTCTTCTAGTGACACCCAGCATTTATTCACACACTGGCACAAATGCAGATCCCTTAGAATAAAGTCATCCAGATTGTGTTTTACTTCCTCTCATTTTCCCATCAATCTTGACCCCATTCCAGAAACCACCATACTGAAAATTTCTAAATGTAGAAACATTTGCAGTAATATCATGTAAAAGAAAAATTCTTGGAGAGACCTGATTTTACAAAAAGCTCCATCTTTTTCTCTGTAGTTTACATTAGAAATGCAAAAAAAGTCCTGGAAAAGGGGCAAAATAGAGGTGGAGGAGACCAAGATTTGATCTCTGGGTCGGGAAGATCCCCTGGGGGGGACATGTCAACTCACTCCAGTGTTCTCACTGGGGAAATCCCATGGACAGAGGAGACTGGCAGGCTCCAGTCCATGGCATCACAAAGAGTCAGACATAACTGAGCGACTACCACACACACACACAAACACACATCCAGATGATTATTCTAATGCTTAGAACTTATTGAACCTCTGTCTATTTCATAGTGTTGAGATATGGAGAATGTCAGCTGGCATAATGTGATGGTCAAGCCAAAGATTTAAAGCAGATAGGCTTCTTTACATATAGAAAATATAGAAGCTGTACTCAATTTAAAATTTTTAAGTTTTAAATTGGGATCTGATATGGATAATGAGAATGAGCTTTATGGCATAGAGTCCATTCCTCTAGAAATTTTTAGTGATACGGCCAATATGTGACTCTTGTTCATCTGTCCTTGCTGGAAACAATACTAGGAAGAAGCATAGGAGTTATCATTTGTGATTCAGACACATGAGCAGTAGGAATGCCAGAGGCAGGAAATGTGCAATTTCATGCTCATTAATTTCAGAGAGGATTTACAAATTAACCTGGCTCCAGATAGGACTCTTCCAAAAAACCCGCAGGCATCATGAAACAGCATAGTTAGCACAGACCACTCCACAAGGTTAACCAGATGCTTGGGGGCCACTGTGATCCTATTTACTCCCAAGTGAAGATCATAGGTCAGGTTCTGTGCTGGAGGCCTTCTTTGCAGATGTAAGGAAGTGACTTTGTGTCTGAAGTAAAAAAGAGTTTAAGGAGATAGTGCCTTGGAAAATGGAGCTTCACTGGTGGTTCAGTAGTAAAGAATCCACCAGCCAAGCAATTTCAATCGCTGGGTCAGGAAGATCCCCTGGAGGAGGAAATGACAACCCACTCCAGTATTCTTGCCTGGGAAATCCCATGGACAGAGGAGTCTGGCGGGCTACTCGCAAGGAGTCAGACACGACTTCGTGACTAAACAACCACCACCATAGAAGGTTCTTCTTCCATGTCCCTGCTTCAGGGTGGGATATGAGTTTTCATTTTCAGTTGTTCTTTATTAGCTACGTGGTAGGAACTCAGTGCTATTTTCTGTTTCCATTTTAAGGTATAAATTAACTACTTATTGTTATTACAACCAATCAACTTCTCCAGGTAATCCGACCATAGATGTATCCAGATACCCCTGTAAACCAGCCCTGTGAGGACTGTTCGAGTTTAAAATGGATCTGGAGAAGATGAAATTCACTCAAAACCATAGCATTGGAGCAGTTTTCATTTGAGGAATTCGTTCCACAAGCAGTTTGATACTTCTGGTGTTCGAGGCCTGGGGATAATGTTGAAGCCATTTTGCCAGCTTCTTTGTGGGCTCCCGCTGACTCGGTCAGGTGACAGCACAGATGGATCCTCACTTCCTGTGCCTCTGCTGTTGGTCACATCAATTAGAAGAGATCTTTCCACACTTCTGCTAGTGGTCAAGAACCCACCTGCCAATGCAGGAGACTTAAGAGAGGCAGGTGCAGTCCCTGGTCAGGAAGACCCCATGGAGAAGGAAATGGCAACCCACTCCAGTATTCTCGCCTGAAGAATTTCAAGGACTGTGGAGCCTCACGGGCTATAGTCCATGGGGTCACAAAGAGTCAGACATGACTGAAGCGACTTAGCACACAGTACCAGACTTTAACGTGTGTAGGGATCATCTGGAGATTTCATTAAATGTAGGCTCTGATTGCATAGGTCTGAGTGAGGTCTGAGATTCTTCATTTCTGATAAGCTCCTAGGTAATGCCAGTGCCCCCATCTGTGAACCTCATTTTGAGTAACAAGGTGTTGGATAATGGAGCAGTGAGGGAGACAGACGATCTTATAAGACAGGCCAGTAGTAATACGGGTGTACGGTGGGTATTCTTTTTAGCTGTAGTATTGAATTCCTGAGATGGCGCTGTGACTGTGATTAATATAATTTTAGAGGATATTCTGTCTTGTGAAGAAACCACCAGACATTCGTTTTTAAAATGAATTTGTGCTGTTTAAATGACTTTTTTTTTTAATGTTCAAAGTCAAAAGACCTGATCCCCTTTAAGAATATAAAGTACCTAGGTGTCAGAATTAGAAAACTGTAAGGAAACCTGCTGAGTCAAGGATAGACAATGATGCCATACAGATGCAAAACCAATGACCAAAGAGAGGAAATAGAAGGTTGGAGAGAGGAAGTCACCTCATAATAGGAAAGAGACTATAATGGAAAAGCATGCTACCTTCTGCCTCCTACCTTCAAGCTCAGATCATTCTTGCTCCCTTCTGCTTTAAACCTAGTTGTGTGGATCACTTTATCCCATTAGGGAAGGAAATGAAGTCAATTCATTCTCAAGAATTCATGCCAAAGCAGTAGCGCTAAAGCCTATGTAGCACCCAGAATCCTCTGACTCTAGGGAAGATTAAGGGTGTACATCTCATTTGCCCTAGAAAAACAGGGTCATTTTAATCAGGAATTAAGAACTGTTTCAGATTGCAGAAGGATATTTGGCCAAATGATTTTGTTCGCATTTCTTTAAATGATGCAGGACCGTGTGCTTGTAGTTATACCTTGTTTTGATAAGTGGAGAAAGACAGAATTAAGTTATATGATCAAAACCTTGTGACAGCCAGCCCTCAGGAAATCTTGCTTAAATTTTAGAGTATGCCATCAAACCAGCAAGGCAGCAAACTGAACTAGAGGTCTGGTGTCAAAAAGAAACATATTATCCCTGGCTGCTTTTTGGCTCCTTTGTCAATCTCGGTTTTTACTACAAAACTGACAAGGGAACCAAAAAGCAACCAGAGATAAAATGCAAATAAATGGCTGTAGCTCTGTGCAATGTACTCCCATTTTATAACAACAATGAACTGCACTGTCTTAGGGCCACAGTTCGTCAGCTGTTTTCAAGAGTAAAGATGCTTCTTTGTCTGAGTTTTATGTCATGAATATATGTTGAATTTTAACAAACACTTTTTCTGAATCTTTTGTGATAGTAGTTCTCTTTATCTCCTTCATTCTGTGAAATTTTCTGAATTGCAGTAACTGGTTTTCAAATGTTAACAATGTATGCTTGGAGTATAACCCAATTGAATGTGATGAATTATTTCTTAAAAAAAATTTTTTTTATAGATTTATGTGTGTGTGTGTGTGTGTGTGTGTGTGTGTGTGTGTGTGTGTTCGTCACTCAGGCATGTCTGACTCTTTGCAATCCCCTGGACTGTAGCCTGCCAGGCTCCTCTGTCCATGGGATTCTCCAGGCAAGAATACTGGAATGGGTTGCCATTCCCTTCTTCAGGGGATCTTCCCAACCCAGGGATCGAACTCATGTCTCCTGCATTAGCAGGCAGATTCTTTTCTATCTGAGGCACCAGGCAAATTTTTTAAATATATTTTGTTAGTTTTTTATTTTGTTTGTCCTGTTTTAGATGCACAGTACTATAATTTTTCTTCCTTATACTATTTTGTCTTTTCTATCAAGACCATGTTGATTAAACTTTAAAAGAGAGAGAGAGAGAGAGAGAATCAGCCAACCTGTAATATATTCCTGCTGGGCTGGAATAAGATGTTCACAGAACCCAAATACTGGAAGGATTATGGTTTCACACCACACAAAACTTCCAGGTTAACTGACAATTAACATCGCTTGTCTCTTGATTTTTCTGATTGCAAATTTCTGCATTATTTCATCGCAGTGTAGCTTCCTTTCTTCTCCTGTTCCCACCTCCACCAGTACCATAAGCCCTTGCCTATTTCTCTCCTCAGCTAATGAGCACATGCTCCAGTCTCAGTCCTGGGAAGTAATAAGGATTCCTCCATCACCATTCCACTTAAAGTCTTACTGTCTTATATCCACTTTCTCAGTTTGCACATGCACTGTACTTCATTGCTCAGTTGTGTTCAACTCTTTGAGACCCCATGGACTGTAGCCCACCAGGCTCCTCTGTCCATGGGGATTCTCCAGGCAAGAATACTGGAGTGGGTTGCCATGCCCTCCTCCAGGGGATATTCCCAATCCAGGGATCGAACCCAGGTCTCCCACACTGCAGGTGGATTCTTTACCGTCTGAGCTACCAAGGAAGCCCAAGAATACCGGAGTGGGTGCCCTATCCCTTCTCCAGGGGAGCTTCCCGACCCAGGAATCAAACCGGGGTCTCCTGCATTGCAGGCAGATTCTTTACCTGCCAAGCTACCCTGAAGCCCTTGCACTTAGTAGGCACTAAAATTTGTGAAATGTAATCGAATTCTATGGACACATTATTTCCTTCACAGTGGAAGTCATTTTGTTCAATCACGAAAAACAGTTTTCTCGCCTGCTCTTAACGATGTACATGAACGTTGTGGCAAGAGCTGGCTGTCTCCCTGCTGCTAGGAAATGGTCATAATGTGTAATTGCACAAAATGCCTCTTTTTTTTTTCCTAATCAAGAAGTTGAGGGATCTGCTGGCTTAGCAGGTGCCTCGATTGTGCATAATTAGTTGTTAGAAATTGTTTAGCATAGGCTGATTAGTCTCAGCCAAAGGAAATTAAATTTTTTTTTTCAACAAAGCCCTGAACACAGCTAGAGATTCTTAAAACCATAGTCATATCTGGTTCCTCTGGGAAGAAGCCCAGACTCAGAATGGGAGAGGTAGAAGATGGAGACAAGGGCTAGCCTGGTTGCACATGGGTGATATTTGATGCTAGGCAACCGTTCAAGGTTACGAGAACATGAGGGGACATGAGTCCATTCCTCAAGATGGGATTCTCCCAGCTCCAACGTGAGCTTTCGTCATGATGCGGAATGAAGCCCTGCCTCTTGGGTGCCTGCTGTTTGCTTGCCACGTTTGTAAATACCAGCTTCACTTGGAACATGTAATCAAAACAAATGATCTGTGTTGGCCCCTCCTGTGTTTAGTACATAAGGAGACTGGTCAAATTAGGAGGAATGAGAGGGACAGATGGTCCCCCCATTGTTCAACTTCTGTTTTAAGTATATGCTTGACTAAGCCCTGTCTCTGTCGCAGTGTCCATTCTCCATTTAATGGAGGGCGTTTTCCCTAGCCTCTTGGGATGTCACCATAAAGGGGACCCATGCTCGCTCTTGTTTTGACCAGTGACAGTGGGCAGCCACCATATATGACAGAGATTATCTAGCTGCTATGATGCCATTTTAAAAGGCTGACAGTTCTCATAACCTGTGATGCCCTTGATGATTACTTGCCACATTGACTCACTTACTGAATGCCTTCTTGGTCCCGCAGTGACTTTCCATAACGATTCCTTGTTAATAACCCTAAAGTCAAGGCAGAGAGTCTGGTATAAAAATCGCAATTCTTTTGTTTAAAGGCATTATGTTAAAGGTTACTCAATAAACCTTCTGTAGTCTGAATGGAAATTAAAGGGAATATATTTCAATATTATTTTTATAAATAGTCACAAATTTTGAACATGTGATAAGGCAATACTTAATAAGTAGTAGATGGTGATATGGCTTTAAAAGGAATAGGTGTAAACTTAGAAAAAGAAATCAGAGGGAGGAGGGAGGTTAGCTAACAAGTGTTTGACTTTCTTCAGGTTGCTTAATCATAATAAATGCTCTAATTTGAAAAGTTAAATACAATTTAATTGTCTATCAGCAAATGTTTAATGAATGCATACTAGGGGATGGGCACTGTCCTTGAACTATCTATAGATTGACTCCTTTTTTGTTATTTCACCTGTTTTGTTTTGTTTTGTTTTGTTTTTTGTTTTTTTTTAATTTCACCTACTTTTTAATTCACTTATGGAATTAATTGGAACTTGAAAGCCTATTTAGTGTCTTCCTGATAAACGAAAAGTATTAACATAGATCTTGTAATTCACTGAAACTTTTGAGCCATTTACTGAGTAACAGTGAATTAATTGTATTGGCATTTATTTTATTTTTTACATTTTAAATTGAAATATAGTTGATTTACAATGTTGCTCTAATTTCTATTGCACAGCCAAGTGACTCATTTATAAACACGTTCTTTCTTATTTTATATTCTTTTGCATTATGGTTTATCCCAGGAGACTGGATATAGTTCCCTGTGCTATACAGTAAGATCTTGTCTACCCATTCTAAGTGTAGCAGTGTGCATCTGCTAACCCCAAAGCTCCCAGTCCATCTCTCCATTCCCCCGCGTTGGCAGCCACAAGTCTCTGAGTCTGTTTCTGTTTGGTAGATAGACTCATTTGTGTCCCATTTTAGATTCCACAAAGGTGATATCAGACGGTATTTATCTTTGTTTGACTTCACTGTGTATGAAAGTTTCCAGGTCAATCCTGATCTCTGCAAATGGCACTATTTCTTTTCTTTTTATGGCTGAGTAATATTCCATTGTATTCGGTTGGTGCAAAAGTAATTGTGGTTTTGCATGGTTGAACTTTGCCGTTTGACATTAGAATCCATTCTTAAATGTGGTTATATTATGCATCATTTTAATGTGCATTTCTTGCTTTATGTTTTTGTACTAATGACTTATTAAACTATGGAAATGATGTTAGACAAAGAAGCAAATTTTTCTCTTACTCTGTGCAACAACAATGAACCATTTCTTGATTGAATTGTGACATCCAATGAAAAGTGGATTTTACAGGACAACCGGCAATGATTAGCTCAGTGGATGGACCAAGAAAACACTCCAAAGCACTTCTGAAAGTCAAACTTGCACCAAGAAAATGTCATGGTCACTATTTGGTGATCTGCTGCCGGTCTGATCCACTGCAGCATTCTGAATCCCGGCAAAACCATTACATCTGAGAAGTATGCTCAGCAAATCAATGAGATGCACCAAAAACTGCAATGCCTGCAGGCAGAATTGGTTAACAGAATGGGCCCAATTCTTTTCCACTACTGCGCCCAACTGCACGTCACGCAAGCGACGCTTCAGAAGTTGAACAAATTAGTCTACGATGTTTCTGTATTCGACTATATTCACCTGACCTCTTGGCAACTCACTACCACTTCTTCAAGCATCTTGACAACATTTTGCAGGGAAAATGCTTCCACAGCCAGCAAGAGGCAGAAAATGCTTTCCAAGAGTTCTGGAATCCCAGAACACCGATTTTTACACTACGAGAATAAGCAAACTTATTTGGCAAAAATGTTTTGATTGTAATGGTTCCTATTTTGATTAATAAATATGGGTTTGAGCCTAGTAATACTGATTTAAAATTCAGTCTGAAGCCACAATTACATTTGTACCAACCTAGTATTACAGAGGCATCAGCCACTGAGTCATTCAATGTCTTCCCTCCATTTCTATTTTCAAAGTTTGAGTCAAGATTTGACTTGGAATAAATCACATCAAGAGAACTGATGCCCATTCTCTGATGGATGGGTTTTTATAAAAGGCCTATGATACCTCCTCGGGGTTTAAATTAAACAGATGTTCCTACAAAAAGTTTCTTTAAAAATAAATGTTAAAAGGTGCCATGCTGCTCTGTTGCTGTGCTCACCTTAACCCTCCTGATGAAGGTTGCCAAGATTCTGCCTCATTTGCAGTAGGAATTATTGCCTTCATCCTGAGTGACTTTGGAAACCTATTCTTAGATAATATTGAACTTATTTCAGTCTGATCCTTCAACCAATGCAAATTTTGGCTTCTAGGTAATTGTTTACTTTCATCTGTGCTCAGTAAGGACAGTCTTAACACTGGAGTGCGGTCAGGGGCTGGGGAATGGATAAGCAGAGGCTGGCCAGGTGGCCATCTATAATTCAGTTTCAAGCTTTTAAGGATGTGCATAACTAGACTATCTCAGCTCTAAATCAAGGAAATGGTTCTCCAATATAAATAAGAAAACAGTTTTGCCAGGGTTGACTACTTCTGTAATGCAAACTAGGTAAATTTCTAAAGACATGGCTCCTTAAAATAGACCATCAAATACAAAGCACCCCAGAGTCTCCTGGTCAGATCTCTTACTGCCCTGTAAGAAAATCCAACACTGGATTCAACTCAAGACACTAATTGGCTGGACTCTAGACAAATTGAAACCTTGAGAAAGCCTTTAGGCTTCCAAGATGCTGTCCCTGAAACTGACTGTTGTGATCTGTATCTTCTGACTCAGTGCTCTGTACTTATAAATACATGGTTTCAAAGCTTTAGATAATAAAAAGAAATACATTTTAAAATTGGTTTTATAAAGAATCCAGATTTTAGCATATAGTAAGTTTGGTCAAGCATATGGCCTGGTTATTAAATCAATATTGTGAGAAAAGAGTTCAGATACTCGGGTGGGCGTGGAATGGCAAAGATTTTTGTAATATAAGGCTGGCATTTTGTTTTGTGGTTTGTGTTTATCCTCAAAATCGCATATACAAAGAGAAGAGTCAAAGATCTAGGATATTGCTTCATAAGCAAAAGTGATGCTGCTGATTGTGCTGATATCTGAACGTTGGTAGTTTGTCTTTATGGTTGGAAGAATATAAAGAATTGTGTGACAAATGGTATATAAACATGAAACAGTGTGACTGCCATTTTTTAAGTTAATTGCAGCTTACAGTAGTGTTAATCTTTCCTTTTTGTCATTGCTTACAAAGACCTTGTTAGTTTTAGGAAGAAATCGTGAATCATTTCAACCAGAAGTACATCCTAAAGAGGAGTCGAGTTCCTTAATTTTGCAACACGAACTACTTAGTTGGGAGAGTTCATGTTTTCAGATGACAAAAGCTTGTTGCTGAATTAAATCCTTGTTATATTTTAGTAGTTTGCATATATAATATAATGCTGTTTTTAATTATTTAATGATTTCTTGTTACAACAACAACAAAGCAACCTGGTGGTATGGCCAGAAGTAACCTTTGGGTCATCTAGCTTGAGTAGATCTACTAGGTGATTATTGTACATTATATCTACTCAGGCTGTATACATCCTATGCTTAAAAGTGTTTAATGTCACTCAGACATCTCTTTTACTCTGTACAAATGTCCTATGCTGACTAAAAAGAATATTTCCTTTCTATTTCACCCTAATATTTGCCATCCTGGATCATTACACCTATATTCCAAGTCAGACTAAATCCTTTCCTAGATTTAAAAAAAAACTCATATTACTTAGAATTTGATGGATCCATCACTTGTATGGTTTTTTCACCTCGTGTTTTGCTCATTCAGCTTCTTGACTAACTGTCACAGATATACTGAGCTTTAGTCCTTCTGGCTCTTCAGTTGCTCTTTCTCTGGTTTTCCAAGTTATTTCCATCTCTTTCTAAGAGGGCAGATCAGCTCATTGCAATATGTGTCTTCTTTTCCCAAACCATCTTTCCTTCTCTATTCTTAACCTAGCTTCTCTGGTCTTGCTCTGGATGTCCCTTTCCCTTTATTTTCCACTGGATGCCCATTCATACTTTCAGTAGGAACCCACTAATTCTGTGTGTTTTTATTCCCCTGCAATACTAATACTCTGTCATCTGCTTCTCTGAAATATAATATTTCTTTTCCTTTCCTTTGTTCTTCTCCTAGTTTATTCTTAGTGCCCACTGAGCCATTTTATTCCTTCCTTGTCTTCCTGTTACTGATATTCATGGATATTTATTTATCAATGAATATAGGTGACAGGCAAATCATCTGTGTACTGTTTTTACAAACGTCTTACCATTCTATGCCTTCATGTGCATTGTAGCTTGATCCTGACAATCCTCAGAGATGGGTGCAAATACATATCCCTCTTTCATAGGGGAGGAAACTGATGTTCAGAGCATATTTAAATGACTTGACCAAGTCCCACGGCTAAACCCAGGTTAGGACCCAGGTCTACGGACTCTTTCTACCCTACCATACCACCTCTCTCTGGCAGAAGGATTGCAATCCATTGAAAGACCTTCACTACAGTAGAAACTGGATGGAAATTAACCAAAGCCTTCATTGTACCTTTGCAGATGAGAGTCCCTACACTAAATCCGCCAGCCAGACAAAGCCGCCTGATGGAGCATTGGCTGTGAGGAGACAGAGCATCCCAGGTTAGACCAGACTGTTGGATTTTTCAGATGTTTTACTTTTGATCCCTGTTATTTGGTGACCTGAATAGTTCCAACTTGGTTTAAAAAAAAAAAAGGCACTGCTATCTCATAGAATGGAGACTGCATTCTACACAACTTGTTCAAATAACATTCATGAAAGCAAGATTCTGGAAAAGCTTGCCAACTTGTGAAAATTCATCTTGGGTGCAAATCCTTTGTAAAATGACCTGAATTTATATCAGCTCTCACTCACTGACTTACTTTCACCTCTGTTTTCAGGGAATGATTCTCACAGCAGCATCTAACCCTTTACTAAGGCAAACCCAGCAGAACAAAGTGGTTCAAAATTGCTGTGGCAGATCGTACATATGCTGAATAACAAATTACTCCTTTCTTCTTGTCTCTTTGAACTTGGATTTACTTCTACTGAGCAATTCTTGTAAAATTCTGGGACTTTGTTTCTTTAGGAAGCTGTGATGAGGTTTCTTGTAATACAATATATAATACCTTTTTTCCTCCACAAAACATTTTGAAGAAATATCTTCAAATGTCTTTACCTCCAGACTTCCATAGTTTGAAATTTTGAATTTGTGAATGACACACATTCTTAAATAAATGTAGGAAGGAAGTTGAAAATATTATTCAATCTTTATCTGAATTAGGTGATTCATGGAAAACCTCTTATGATAGCAACTGTCCTTAAGAGAAGTGTTAAAAGCATAGGTACATTTAGTATCTAATGCATAGTACATTTAGTATCAAAAATAATGCCTGTCTATATTAAATACAAGTAAATTGAGTACAGCTAAAGTTTAGTAGCAGGATTTTAGAGTGCAGTAGTTTAACAACTCAAGATAATGCAAAGCAGTGTTTTGAACATTACTTTGGATGCTTTAGCAAATCTGTCAGTAAAGGGAGAATTTTCCACTTGAACAAAGAGCAAGACAGGTCCAGTTTCTGCCCTGTTCATGATAATTATTAATAAGAACTACCTGTGGTTATGTTTTTCTTATTACGAAGACTTTGATTTCTTATAAAAGTACGTGGCTTATAAAGAGGCATATTGTGAATGATCCATATCCTTGTATGTGTGCTTTGAAGATTCTAAAGTAATTTGAAACCTCTAATTATGTGGCTTCACCCAGGGCTGAGATTTCTTCTACTCCAACCTATAAACTTTCATTCTTAGTGCTGGTCATGTTTAGAAAAACTGCTGCAATCAGCTATGGGCCATGTTCTCTGCTTTCTCCTCGTCAGCAGTAAGGCAGTCCCCAAAGTTTGAAATTCAAGAATGCCAGTTATCCATCAATTCCTTTTCGGCTTCTCCAATTAGCTGGTACTCAGTAATCCTCTGCTGAGAGGAGTAAAGAGACTTCCCACTGTCCTTTCCACTTTACAGGATACTAAACAAAAGCACTGACTATGTATATGCATGCTTGGTCATTCAGTCGTGTCTGAATCTTTGTGATCCCATGGGCTGTAGCCCGTCAGGCTTATCTGTTCATGGGATTCTCTAGGCTAGAATGCTGGAGTGGGTAACCATTCCCTTCTCCAGGGGTTCTTCCAGAGACAGGGATCAAACCAGGCTCTCCTGCATTGCAGGTGGATTCTTTACCATCTGAGCCACAATGGAAGCCCTGAACTAGTCTCATATTTTCCTTTCATGGGTTTTCCAGTGTTACATACTAAATTACAACACAGGTTTATGGGCCAGGCTTCACCTTAAAATCAGTAAGTAGTTTTTAAAGTTATATGTTAGGTACACAGAAGTTATTGATTACAATCCTTAGTTCATGACACACAGTGATTCTTCGTAATAGATTTTTTCCTTTTGTTCTTCCTTATGTCAGGTTTTTTTTTTTTAATTGGTAGGGGGTTTTTTGTTTGTTTTTATTTTCTGGCTGTGCCACACAGCACATGGGATCTTAGCTCCCCAACCTGGGACTGGAACCTGCACCTTCTGCATTGAAAGCACAGAGTCTAAACCACTGGACCCCCCAGGGAAGCCCCTTATATCAATTCTAAAGTCACTGAAATCAAGGAACCTTTTTTTTAAAAAAAAAAAAATAGCATCAGGAGTTATTTTCCTGGAGTTTGAGCATGAACAAACACACTTTTGTTCTTTCTTAAAAGGCATCAGCCAAAACGGTCGGACGTCTTCAAAATCCTCTTAATTATTTAGAACAGTTCAAGAGAAAAAGAAGTTCACCAGCCAGAAGGCTAAGAAACCAAAGTGGTTAATAGGTGATTATGACTTACTGTTACATCTTAAGGAGAAAATGTAGGCACTGCTTGGAAACTGCTTCTTGACTGAGTTCTGGCAGTTGGAGTTCTAAACTTTTACTGTCTTACTTAAAAATGCTTGTTAATTCTTGTTCTGGTGAGAGAGAGAGACTGCGAAAGAGAGAAATGCACAGACACCTGGAAAATGCACCCTCTTTATTATTTGCTGAAAAAATCCCAAGGTGTCCTCCTGATAAATTAAGGTCAACACCATAGAGCTAGCAGAGCAAAGTGCGAGTTTACAGCCTTTGTTCTTCTGTGCTCAGCTCCCAGCCTTACTTCCCTCAAGAGTATTATGACCACCCTAGTGTCAAGGAAAGATGTGTCTGACAAAAAATGTACCAGCGAGCTAAAAGAGACCTTTAAAAAAAGCTTGGACCCTCCACTAGCCCCTGGATCTTTTCAGTAAAAGGCATTTCTCAGGGCAAGTGCAGTCCTGGGGCCATTTTGATGCCCCAATTGCTAGGGAGTAAGCAAACACTCAGAAGCTGAAACTATGAAGGAACTATGGCGTTGCCTCACATTTCTTCCCAATGAGCCAATGATGGTGATTGAATCTGACCACTCATGGGAGCACTCTTGCTGATGGAGGGGGTGGAGGAAGAGTATAAGGTAGTAGAAAGCATATTGAAGTTCTTTATAAAAGTTTTTATGAAAGAGTAAGCTGTTCTTTTAAACTAATTCTGTAGAAACCTAATGTTTCCTGGAATAAATATTTTTATGTATACACATAGAGAAGATTTCTTAACATTGGTTCCACTATCCCCGTGGCATAATAAAGGGTAACTTTTAATAATTCTGACTCAGAGAAGTAACCTTGAATGTTAACAGAAATATAATTTGTTTTTCATTCATATCAAAAGTCACTACTGCTGTCTAAACTCGAAATTGTTACAAATTATTTAATAATCACAAGTCAAATATGTGTCTTTCATTAAATGACAGTTCTAACTGTAAATCCTTTCGTCCCCCTGCCATCTCTTCTCAAAAAAGAGAATAGATTAAACATCTCTTAGGAGCAAAATGCATTTGCTTTGCATAAAGGGGAAATGCATTTTTCATGTTATTTGGGAACTTGTCATTTTAATCATGTCTCTTATGGCATAATGTGTAAAAAAAGATTTTTTTGTTCTTTCATAAGGTTTTATAAAATTTTTAGTAATGATAATAGTGGAAAAGAAATGACATTAATGTCTCTATGACACTAAAGTTTAAATTTAGATTAAAAATTTAACGTTCTGTTAAAAAATTTTAACCTCATTTCTAGTCATTTTATTTTTCAAAGAGAAGATGAATTCCAAGTATTTTGAACTAGCAGATTCTATTCCATATCTATGGTTATTTTTAAAAAAAAATGTGTCAGTCTAATCTTCCTTTGTTTGAAAGATTACTGGGAATCAAAGTTTGACCACATGGAGGGTTTGTCCAAATTATTGCAGACTCTTGTTTTAACACATTTTACAATAATTTATGACTTATTTAATCATGTCTATCTAATGTTCATGAAAAGACAGAATACCACACTAGATCTGAAAGCCTAAATTTAATATATTATTTATTCAATTTACCTCCTTTTTCCAGGTAGGATGGTTTTCTTTGCTTATTTTTTTCATGGCAAAGAATTTGGGGCAATTCACAAAAGCAGGAAGAAGTCAAGTGTTCGTATCTATTGCACTTCCAAACTTTTGACGCCCGAGGAAAATTATCTTAACTCTGTAGCCAAAATAAGACCTCAAAATTTTGTGTGAGAATTTTTTTTTCTCCTAGAATATGAGAAAAGACATTTATCAATTTGGTCGTAATAAGATAAAGATGATATATCTTTCTTGTATCTCACATTTGGTTATTTGCAGAGGGTATACAGATATGGAATTGAGAGTCTGAAATGTTAATCAGCCCAAGATGTATAGACATACACTGTTTCGAATACTTCCAGGAAGCATCGACACCTACTGAAAAATCAAAGTGTAGAAAATAATACAGTGCCCTTGGCCCCACACAGAAGCTGGCAACCTTGAGTTAAGAGGGAAGGACAGGAATTTTTAAAGTTCTGCCCTCTCTGTTCAGCGTTTTCCTCTTTGTTAACATACAATTTGATGCTTCATTGATCTAAATTTTCATTATTACAGCAGATATATAGAGTGACATTTACACTAGGATTTTATAGCTCTAATACTGTTCAGGTGGGTGAAGGGCATTTCCGCTGATTTTCAGGCCTAGCTCTCTGTCTAGTTCCACCACTGAACCGCTCCAAGAGATGGAGCATGTCTCACCGATGGGAAACCAGTCGGTTGACTCAAGAGTGTGTCACGTCGCACAAAGCATGGTGTCACGCAGTACGTGTGCACATCAGGTCGTCACACTGTGCACTTTAAATGGTTTATGGCTTTGTCAGTTACATCTCAGTAAAACCAGGGGAATGGAGGTAAAGGGCCATTATATTTGCAATGCACACTCAAATAATGCAAAAAAATAAAAGAGAGACGTCTCTGTACGTGTGTGTGGATGAAGGATATCAAGGAGTGAGTGCTTTAGAGTGTTCCTGCAGCTCTCATACAGTTTTAAAATTATTTTAAAAGTTAAAACTTAAAGGAAAATAAGGCATGAGGGACTTCCTTGGCTGTCCAGTAGTTAAGACTCTGCACTTTCACTACAGGGGCACAAATTTGATCCCTGATTGGGGAACTATTAATAAGATCCCGCATGCCACACAGCACAACCGAAAAAGAAAATTAATAATAAATAAGCTGATAAATAAATAATTTTTTTTAGAAAAATGGTGCTAGGGTGCTGCAGATGTTGCCCAAAGATGCTAAATCAAACTCTGCTCTTAGTGACGGGCTCACCCATATGGGAATATGCCAAGAGGCCAGCTACTCAGCTGCTCAGTCAGGCTGTCCCCACATCCTCCAAGACATCCCAGTGGGCCCAGGTGAGGACCGTGGGGACCACAGAATGGGGGTGTCCTGCCAGAGCAGCGTCAAGACCAACAGTCAGCATCAAGAACTCAAAACGGTGATACAAATGTTGCAATTACTGACTATTTAAGAAATTGTCAAAGCTGTATCACTTCTTTAGAGACAAGTTTCTAAGATCATAAAATCAAGACTCTTGGCAGCATTACAAATATGTCTGAGATTCTGCTCGTGCCTCCGTTTATTTAATTTTCCATAGTACTTATCACTATCTGAAGCTGACTGATACATTTATTTTTTTCTCATTCTCACACTAAAACATAAGATACCCTAGGTCAGGTTCTTTATATGTCCTGTTTACTACTATTGTCTGCAGTGCATAGAGCAGTGCTTAGCAAATAGTAAGGATTCAGTCAATACTTTTGGAATTAATGATCAGGCAAAGATCAGCAGGAAGGTTTTCCTTGTGCTGAATTAGTCACCTCATGACTAGTATACTTTGCTACCAAAAAAAAAAAAAAACCAAAAATTCAACATAGTCTCCGTTTACCGTGTATTTTCTGACTCATTGTACGCCATGCAACAGCTATTCACCCAGGCCTTGGGGTTGCACCAAATATGGCATTTCTAAGGAAATCATCTGCTGCCTAAGACTAATGAATGAAATATAGGTCAGTTAGAAGCTAGAGAATTTTAAAGACCAAAGGTCTCCCCTCAGTCTCATTTGTTCCTGTTTGAACAGAAAATGTCTCTGCATTCCTCTAACACCTAAAGAGAATATTTAAGCCCAATTTAACAGTAAAATTGACAAGATGAGACTGATTCATTTGAGAATGCATGCTGCTATAGAAAAAAGGCCAAAAAATATGTGAAAATAACTGAAGTCTATAAATAGAGTGATGCAAAGCAGAACTTATTACTTCTTATGTCAGGTACGCATGAAGGATTTTCCCCCAGAGAGCTGATCCACTCTGCTCTGTGGCTGGTGGTACATACTGAGTTTTCAGATTGCGCTGGGCAAAAAATGAGTGGCTTGATTTGTGTGTTCAGCACTGCGGCTTTCATTAGCAATTCAGAGAAATGACAGTCTATTATGTTCGAACCTCTCTCCCGCCTTAGTAAACACGGGTGAAATATAATGAAGTGGTACATCAGCAGCAAATGATTTTTAAACAATCATCCTTCCAGCATGCAATTTACGGGAAATGATGTGTAATGAATTAGTGCTGTTGCTTGGATCTTCCCTGAGTCCCCCTGTGTTATAGAAGTGGTAACTGTTGGTCAATTTCGTGCTCAGGGTACACACAGTAATCAGAGTGACTCTGACGAGCCAGCGCAACCTCCAGTGTCTGGAAACATTTTACAAGGAGGCTCAAGGAGATGTGCACAAGGAGAAAGTCTTTTCTGTCTCCTAGACACTGAAGAGAAAGGAATTCTCCTGCTTTCCAAGTTAGGGAGACCTTCAGTTGGGGGGTTTTTACCTAAGTTGCTTGAGAGAGTTAGACTGGGTGAAAGTTGTAAGGATGAAATAGATAACCAGCAAAGACCTACTCTAGAACACAGGGCATGTTACTCCGTAATCTGTAAGAATCTATGTGTGTAAACAATCTGAAATAGAATGAATATATATATACGTATAAGTGAATCACCTATGTTGTATGCCTGTGTTGTAACACAACATTAAACCAACTGAGAGAGAGAGAAAAGAAAGTTGTATGGATTGATTGACACTAGGGAAAGAAATCATATATATATATATATACATATATATATATTGCCCCCTGCCCCCGCCGGCCACACTGTGCATGTTTTAGGGAATCTCAGCTCCTGGAACAGGGGCCGCCTCTTGCTCCCTGCAGCTGAGTGTGGAATCTTAACCCCTGGGCTACCAGGGAAGTCCCCATGCTAGGGAAATAGAAGGACCATCTTACATAGCTTACGATACAACAGAAAGCCTTCGGGCCTGTTAATACCCCTTTCTTATCCATCAGGCTGACATGACTTAGAACAACTTCCCAGTTTCAATCACTCCCTTGTCGTCCTCATGTTTGTTATGTATCTGTGTTCTCCCTTGACTATAATTAATATGATTTTAAGTGAATGTAAATTGATACACTTTTTCCCTTTTGCTTTATGATGTTGAATTTGATATGCTAATTATATTTTCTAATATAAATTTTAAATTAATTTTTATTGCAGGTTAGTTGTTTTAGTTGGTTTCTACTGTGTGGCAAAGTGAATCAGCTGTGTGTATACATATGTCCCCCTCTTTTTTTGGATTTCCTTCCTGTTTAGGTCACCGCAGAGCATTGAATAGAGTCCTGTGGGCTATATAGCATGTTCTCATTAATTCTCTATTTTACATATAGTGTCAATAGCATATATGTGTCAGTCCTAGTCTCTCAATTCCTCCTGCTTCCCTCCTGTCCCTGCTTGGGATCCATAGCTTTGTTCTCTGTGTCTGTGTCTCTATTTCTGCTTTGCACATAGGTTCATCAGTATCATTTTTCTAGATTCCACATGTATGCATTAACCTAAACTATTTGTTTTCCTCTTTCTGACATACTTCACTGTGTATGACACAATCTAGGTCCATGTACGTCTCTGCAAACTTGTTTTTTTTAAAGGTTTGTTTGTTCCCTCAAATACATCCATCAATGTTTATATGCAATATCCTTCAGAAAACTCTGGCTTGGAATGAGATTCTTCTCCAAAGAAATGACATTGAGAACCCCAGTTTGTCAGTATATTGATGAGTGGTTGTTGATTTTGATGAGTGGTTGTTGATTTATAGTGCAGCAGCGGGGCGTTGGGACGGGAGTGGAAGGCATGTGGGGCTTTTGTTATAAAATGATGAGAAATACTGATAGAGAGGAGTTTGAACAGTATTAACCCAAAGCCTAGGGAATAACACAAATGCAGTGATCACAATCTAGAAAGAGAGAATGAAGGAAACCATAGATAATTAGAAAAATACTTGTTATCATTCATTTCATGCCATATTGCAGGTATCAACCAAACCATTTTGATAAATAATGTTGCATTTCTCCCACAACATCTCTAGGAATTAACTTCTCTTCATTTCCCTCTTAATAGAAGAGGGAGCAAGTTCAGAGAGCTAAACTAACGTGGCCAAGGTCACAGGGCAAGAAAGTAGTGGGTCAAATAAAATCTTATCTAAAATTCATTTAGATAACAATGAATTTCCACCAGAATCCTGAGCAGTGAGTGAAAAGAGAAGGTGATGAGGAGAATTCTTAATGAAAATTAGGTGAAAAGACTTTGACTCCTAGTGGCCAGTTGAGCGTCTGTTCTCAAGTAATGTAAGAAAATGTCAGGTGAGCAGGAGCCTTGGGTAGGAGTGGGCTGTCTGTCTAAGTCGCAGAATCCATCTCAGTCATCACTGACAGTCCCTTGATTACAAGTGGGTCTGTAAGTAGAGGCAAGGGTCATGCCATTGTTTCTCTAAGTAACTGAGGGCTAGCAGAAACTGAGGAGCCGAACTGATACTATGCTGTAGGCTGTACTGTAATTTATTCTATACATACGTGATTTTCAAGGAAAAAAATTGAAATTGGCCAAGCAGGTTTTTAAATACTTGTTTTTAAGCTAGTAGCACCGTGACTCTCTGCTTCGTGTTTCCCTTCTAAAACCTTAGGATAACACAGAGTTTTAAGATAGCACTGAATGGATGAAATGAGTCACTTTGTTCTGCAGCAGAGCATTTCATCTTGCGAAGAGATTTCTAAAATCAGATCATATATATCTCCCATTATCTGATTCGATGAGTTAAGAATGACTCTGGGCCCTGTGCTCAATATGTACATTTTCAACTCTCTTATTATTAAACATCCTTGCACATTTCTTTCTTTTTTTTTTTTAACATTCAATGGAAATCTTTATTCCCCTGTTCCTTCTTCTTTTTTTTTTTTTCCATTTATTTTTATTAGTTGGAGGCTAATTACTTTACAACATTGCAGTGGTTTTTGTCATACATTGAAATGAATTAGCCATGGATTTACATGTATTCCCCATCCCAGTCCCCCCTCCCACCTCCATCTCCACCCAATCCCTCTGGGTCTTCCCTGTGCACCAGGCCCGAGCACTTGTCTCATGCATCCAACCTGGGCTGGTGATCTGTTTCACCCTAGATAATATACATGTTTCGATGCTGTTCTCTTGAAACATCCCACCCTCGCCTTCTCCCACAGAGTCCACAAGTCTGTTCTATACATCTGAGTCTCTTTTTCTGTTTTGCATATAGGGTTATCATTAGCGTCTTTCTAAATTCCATATATATGTGTTAGTATACTGTAATGGTCTTTATCTTTCTGGCTTACTTCGCTCTGTATAATGGGCTCCAGTTTCATCCATCTCATTAGAACTGATTCAAATGAATTTCTTTTTAACGGCTGAGTAATATTCCATGGTGTGTATGTACCACAGCTTCCTCATCCATTCGTCTGCTGATGGGCATCTAGGTTGCTTCCATGTCCTGGCTATTATAAACAGACCTTGCACATTTCTAAGGACTCTTACTGAGCTAGGTGGTAAACATATTATGAAGATTTCTGCTTTGAAATTGGGGTGGGGGAAGGAATACTTGATAGCACCTGGCAAATCTTTTTCTCTTTAGAAGTTTGATTCTGCCACTGGTACTTTCCTGCCTTCTACATAGAATGTAAACTGCTTATGCATTGAGTCCATGCATTTCATCCTTGCCTCTTTCACCATATCATTTTTTTTCCCCTCCAGCCAATCTTTTACTTGCTCCCTAAGTCCATTTTAACTAAATGATCTCTTATTTTTTGTATGTATCTGGTAGTGTTCTGAAAGCTTGCAGTATCCTACATGCTTCTGTCCTTCTGGAGTTGGCATGCTAGTGGCGGAGACAGACACTTAACAAACATTCACTGCCTGACATGAGGTCAGGCTGTGCTAGGTGCAATAACGTGAAATAAGCTAGTACAGTGAATCCCTCACATACTCACCGGTTCCATTTGCAAGTCCAATTTGTTCATAAGTCCAACAGAGCTAACCTAGGTATCCAACTAACAACTATGTAGTTCTGTACATAATAAGTTTATAATACTTTTCACACAAATAATATATAGAAAACAAGCATGCACAAAGCATAATGAAAACATTTTTGATCTTACCGTTCAGTGCCTTGGAAAGTACAGTAGCACTGTACAGCAGCTGGCATTCAGGGACTGGTATTGATGAGCAGGCAAGAAGAGTTACTGACCGGAGGAGGGAGATGAGGTTGGAGATGACAGAGTTGAAGGACTGTCAACAGTAGGAGACGGAGAGCAAGCTGCACCATCACTCATGCCTGACACTGATGGAACACATTCACATCTTTGAAAGTTTGAAACTTGAAGATTCGTATGTAGGGGACTTACTCTGTAAGGAGGCTTCCCTGGTAGCTCAGCTGGTAAAGAATCCGCCTGCAATGCAGGAGACCCCAGTTCAATTCCTGCATCAGGAAGATGCCCTGGAGAAGGGATAGGCTACCCCCTCCAGTATTCTTGGGCTTCCCTTGTGGCTCAGCTGGTGCAGAATCTGCCTGCGATGCAGGAGACCTGGGTTCGATCCCTGGGTTGGGAAGATCTCCTGGAGAAGGGAAAGGCTACCCATGCCGGTATTCTGGCCTGGAGGGGATCGCAAAGAGTCGGACATGACTGAGCAACTCCCACTTTCACTTTACTGCATAAGGAAGAGGATGCCAGACAGAAAGACATGTGTTTGAAAAGAAAATCTAGGATAGCCTCAATTAATTTTTGTTATTTAGCCTCAATTAGGCAATAACAATTGTGTGAGTCTAAAATGAAGGATGAACCCATAATGGTCTGGAGGAAGGGGGTTCTAGGCCAAAAAAACCAGCAAGTACAAAGGCCCTGGGGTCAGAACAAGCTTTTCTTGTTCAGGAACCTGAGAGAAGGCCAGCATAGCCAGAAAGGAAGAAGCAATGCTGAGAGTGGTAAGAGACGAGGTTGGAGAGAAAGACAAAAGTAGGTTCTGCAGGACTTGTAGCCAAGGTAGGAGCTTGAGTTTTATTCTGAGTGTGACAGGAAACCGTTGCAGGGATTGAGCAGTTGAGGTGCTGATGCATTTTTAAAGTCTCTCTAGCATCTATGTGGAAAAATAGACTTTAAGGAGGCAGGAATGGAGACAGGGAGGTCAGCTGCCATTGCAATATTTCATTCAAGAAATAATGGTGACTCCAACTAGCTTGATGGAGGTAGAAGTAGAAAAATATGGTCATATTTTGAAGAAAGAGTCCAAAGACCTTATTGACAAGTTAGTTGTGAAATATGAGAAGAAAAGAGAAGTCTGAGATGAATCCATGGTTTTTGCTCTTAATTGGGTAATTAGTGATGCCATTTACTAAGATGAAGACCCACTGAGGAAGAAGTGGATCAGTGGAAACAGGGAATGGGGAGCTCAGAGTAAAGTTCAGTGGTGGTGGTGATGGTGGTTTTGTCGCTAAGTCGTGTCTGACTCTTGCAACCCTGTGGACTGAGGCCCACCAGGCTTCTCTGTCCATGGGATTTCCCAAGCAAGAATACTGGAGTGGGTTGCCATTTGTTTCTCCAGGGGATCTTCCTGACCCAAGGATCGAAGCCACGTCTTGTATCCTTTATATTGGCATGCAGACTCTTTACCACTAGTGCCACCTGGCAATCCTACAAATTTTGGAGCTGTTGGTATGTACACCCTTGTGGATGAAGCATAGATACCATCTTGGTAGTGCAGATAGATGGAGATGAGGTTCAAGGTCTGAGCCTGGGGAAGTTCAACCTTCAGAAGTCATTCGTGAAGGAAGTTTCAGCAGAAGACTTGAAGAAACAGATACAGTGCAAGGAGAAGCAGGAGAATGTGGTGCCCTGGAGCCCAAGTTAAGGACCACATGGGCCTAAGGAGGAGAAAGAAACTGTGTCAGGTGCTGATGATCAAAGGAATAAGATGAGGACTGAGAACTGGCCATAGGATTCTGTTTGAAGGAAGTTTTTAGTGATCCTAGCTAGAGAAGTTTCAGTGAAATGATGGGAGCAAAAGCCTGCTTTGAGTGGGCTGAGGTGAGAATAGGACCTGAGTATAGAGTCAGAGAGTGTGGACAACACTTTCAAGTTTTCAAAAAACTCTCTCTATCCAGAGAAGCAGGAGAATGGGACAGTAGCTGGAGGGGACAAATGATCTGGGGAGACTCTCTTTAAATATGGGAGAGGATACAGTGTGTTTGGGTGCTGATGTGATTGAGTCAGTGGAATGAGAGAAATTGATACAGGATGCAAAAGGGATGAAAGCCAAAGCATCATCTTTGAAGAGGTTCAAGGTGGTGGTGGGGAGGGTGGGGGGGACTGCCCAGCATGCAGCAGAGGTGTCAGCAGGAAGAATGGCAGATGAATCCAGGGGCACAAAGGTAGAAGGATTACGGTAGATTCCTGCTAAGAAGACACATAAATCCTCTTCTGATGGCTCTGTGCTCTTCTTGAAATAATAGGTGAGGTCATCACAGAGAGGAAGGAGATGATACAGGCTTGCAGAGGAAGAGGAAGTGTCATTTCAAAGACTGGAAGAGTGGATTGCCTTAGGTAACATCCAGGATTACCCTGCAGCCCTGTAGATCCCTAACTAAATAGAAACCTCTTCTCTCCTAAAACCTTGACTTCTTCAAATCAAAAAGGGATAAAATGAACTTACACATCTGATGCTGATACCCCATGTCATCCCCACATATCATATTCCATCTCCCCTATGGCCTTTCATAAGCATTTCTTTTTATGAACACCCAGAGTATTATGTGTTTTTATTAAACCTTTTGGCAGGTTAGCTCGTCCTGTTTCAAGTTGCTCTGCAATTATTTTCCTATGTTCTAGACTTATCTCTAATTTAAGGTTGTATGAATGCATGCTCAGTCGCTCAGTTGTGTCCTACTCTTTGTGACCCTATGGACTGTAGCCTGTCAGTCTCCTGTGTCCAAGTGATTCTCCCGGCAAGAATACTGGAGCAGGTTGCCATTTCCTTCTTCAGGGGATCTTCCTGACCTAGGGATCACACCTGCATCTCCTGCATTGGCAGGCAGATTCTTTGCCACTGTACCACCTGGAATTAATGTTAGAGTTCCTTGGGTCAAGAAAACATTTCTTCATTAAAAATTCTCCCACCCAGCAGGGTTCACAACTGGGTGTGGTCCATGATTGTTATATTAAAGACTTCTTAATTATCTACTTTAGGATCTGATCACTGTTATGCATCAAACCTCACAAAATACTCAGATGGAATGATGAGGCATCATGCTCTTTCTGTTCCAAACACCAAAACCTAGCACAGTCTCTTACATGTACACACACATCTTTCCTTTTATTTTCTTCTTTCAATATAGGAAACTTCACATCTAACTCCTCCTGCTTTATTATGTTAGTGACAGGATATTTAAGGAAAGTTATGACCAACCTAGATAGCATATTAAAAAGCAGAGACATTATTTTGCCAACAACAGTCCGTCTAATCAAGGCTATGGTTTTTCCAGTGGTCATGTATAGATGTGAGAGTTGGACTATAAAGAAAGCTGAGCATCGAAAAATGTATGCTTTTGAACTGTGGTGTTGGAGAAGACTCTTGAGAGTCCCTTGGACTGCAAGGAGATCCAACCAGTCCATCCTAAAGGAGATCAGTCCTGGTGTTCATTGGAAGGACTGATGCTGAAGCTGAAACTCCAATACTTTGGCCACCTGATGCAAAGAGTTGACTCATTGGAAAAGACCCTGATGCTGGGAGGGATTGCGAGCAGGAGGAAAAGGGGACGACAGAGGATGAAATGGCTGGATGGCATCACTGACTCGATGGACGTGAGTTTGAGTAAACTCCGAGAGTTGGTGATGGACAGGGAGGCCTGGCGTGCTTCGACTCATGGGGTCGCAAAGAGTCGGACACGACTGAGCGACTGAACTGAGCTGAACTGAAAGGTAGCCCCCACTTTTTAACACATTATTGACTGGCGGATTTTTATAGAAACTAAGGCCTACGGTATTGATATGTCTCTGGTCAATAATGTGTTAACATCTTTACCTGTTAGGAAACATTCCTTATGCCGACATTTTACCTTATACGTCTACACAGTGGCTCTTTTGATTCTTCTGAACTTCTCCGAAAGTCTTTCAAACACCTGGATGTACCTATCAGTTCTTCCCTGAGTCATCATTGTTATTTAACCAGGTAAGCCACGTTCCTCCCTTCAACCTGGCCTTTTGTGTAATATTGTTCACAGCCTGGGAGTCTCTCTAGCCTATGGCAGCGGACACTGAATTCTTCTTTCGGTTGAAGTGCGCAGAGTACAGAAGACCAGGACCTTCCCTGATCTGGGTATTCTGCTCAATTAATGAGTTAAGATTGCATTTTTTAATGAACAAATGATGTTTGTTTACAGTGAACTTGCAGTTAATAGTCCTTGTTCTCATGAATGTCTCTCAGGCGCTTGGCTTCCTCCCTTCAACATAGAACTTCATGTAACACGGGGCAACACGGCCCCCTTTGTTCAGTTGTCTGTACATGTATTTCGATTATATTCAGCTAGGAGGATTTGAGAAGAGGAACAGAGGAGGGATGCTAACAGTGTTGAGCATCTATTGTGTATCAGTCTTATTTGTTCAAAAGAGATATTTAATGATACCAATTTTATGGGGAAAGTCTCACGAGGCTCATGTAACTTGCCCAGGTTTATCCAACAACCAAGCTAATATCTGAGTTTACATTACTTTAATTCAAAGCCCCTCATCGTTCAGCTCTTGTAGCCAGCTCTCAAATGATTCAGCTCGTCTTTCCAACATAGTGGAAGTCGTTTCTATTCCTGCACATCTCCTGTATTTACCACTGTTCTTAGCAGTGAATTCACCATACATTTTACAAGCATCTAACACTGTTACGAATTTTGAGCATAGCAGTACCAAGGATGGAGCTCCGCAGCACCCAGACCAGAAGCATTGATCCTCCTCCATCCACAGGGATTTTCAGGATATCACTGTGGATATCATCCTCCATGAGCTTCAAAGCCACAGACTTTCAGTTCACAGAACTCTGTACTGTCCGCAAGTTATCACAAGAGTTCTTTTTCAAAGCTCATTGAAATACTCAAATATGTATTTACATTATATTGTACTTATATGTTAGTATCTCTTGGAGCCAGTACAGATTCTGTTCCAGAGCACTACAGTAAAGCGTATATCCCAATAAAGTGAATCATATGAATTTTTTGTTTCCCATTGTGTATAAAAGCTATGTTTATACTTCACTGCAGTCTGTTACATGGGCCATAGCATTACGTCTTTTTTAAATGGTGAATCTATCTGAATTTAGAAGTACTTTACTGCTAAAAGATGCTAACCATCATCTGAGTCTCCAGCAAGTTGTAATCTTTCTGCTGGTGGAGGATCTTGCCTCCGTGTTGATGCTTGCTAACTGATCAGGATGGTGGCTGTTGAAGGCTGAGGTGGTTGTGGCAGTTTCTTAAAATAACACAGTGGCGAAAAGACTTCCTGAGACCCGACTGGTGGTGCGTGCGGGGGCCGCGGAGGGAAAAAGCGCGCCGTACCCAGGGAGATTGCGCCCAAGCCTCTGGCTGCCTGGGCCGCTCGCCGCGGAGGGAAAAGGCGCGCCGCACCTAGGGAGAATACGCCCAAGCCTCTGGCTGCCTGGGCCGCTCGCCGCGGAGGGAAAAGGCGCGCCGCACCCGGGAGAGTACGCCCAAGCCTCTGGCTGCCTGGGCCGCTCAGGCCGGGTAAGGCACAAAACGCAGGAGCAACCGAATCTGCGCTTTTGTGGAGTACCCGAAAACTGGAACCGCACTCAACGCAGGGCCCGCTCCATATAGAGCAGCCGGGAGCCTGAGCAGTGTAGACGGGAAAGCACTGACACCCGTGAGCGGGGCAAACCCAGTGTGGCCGGAACACGGTGAGCGCTATCCACACAGAGCGGTGTCTGTCTGCAGCGCCCCGCCCTCCCCGTAGCAGGACTGAACTGAACTAGCGAACCTAAATAAGAGATCACTTCCGCCCGCCTGTGTCAGGGCAGAAATTAGACACCGAAGAGACGGCAAACAGAAGCCAAATAAACAAAGGGAACCGCTTCAGAAAGGACCAGTGCAACAGATTAAAATCCCTGAAGGTAACACCGACTACACGGGAAGGGGCCTACAGATATCGAGAAGTGTAAGCTGGAAAGAGGAGCTATCTGAAATTGAACTGAACCTACGCTGACCGCAACAACCTCAGAGAAATTCCTAGATATATATGTACATTTTTTTTTTTTAATTTAAAAAAAAAAATTTTTTTTTCTTTCCCTTTTTTTTTTTAAATTTTTTATTTTTTCTCTTTCATTTTCTTTTATAATTCCCTATTACTCCCCCATTACTCCTCAACTTTCATTTTCATATATTTTTACGATTTTTTTATTTGGGGAAAAAAAAAATTTTTTTTTTTCTTTTTTTTTTTTTCTCTCTTTCTTGTTTTTCTTTCCTATTTCCTTTTAGAGTCCTCTAATACTCCTCTATTATTCCTTAACTTTCATTTTCATTTCACTATAACCTTGCCACAAAAAAAAAAAAAAAGAGAGAGAGAGAAACCCTATTTTTAAACTGAACTTCATATACAGTTCTAAATTTTTTTGTGTGTTTTTGTTTTTAAATATTGTATTTCAAAGAGTCTAACCTCTACACTAGATTTTCAATCTTTGTTATTCTCCCTCAGAACACCTCTATTTCCTCCATTCCCCTTCTCTTCCCAATCCAACTCTGTGAATCTTTGTGGGTGTCTGGGCTACGGAGAACACTTTGGGAACAGATAACTGCGCAGATCTGTCTCTCTCCTCTTGAGTCCCCTTTTTCTCCTCCTGCTCACCTCTATCTCCTTCCTCCCTCTCCTATTCTTCATGTAACTCTGTGAACCTCTCTGGTTGTCTCTCACGGTGGAGAATCTTTTCACCATTAACCTAGAAGTTTTATTATCAGTACTGTATAGTTGGAGAAGCCTTGAGACTATTAGAAGAATAAAACTGAAATCCAGAGGCAGGAGACTTGAGCCCAAATCCTGAGAAAACCAGAAAAATCCTGACTACACGGAACATTAAGGAATAAGAGACCATCCAAAAGCTTCCATACCTACACCAAAACCAACCACCACCCAAGAGCCAATAAGCTCCAGTACAAGATATACCACGCAAGTTCTTTAGCAACGCAGGAACATAGACCTGAGTGTCATCATACAGGCTGTCCAAAGTCACACCTAACACAGAGACCCATCGCAAAGCTCATTACTGGACACTCCATTGCACTCCAGAGAGAAGAAATCCAATTCCACGCACCAGAACACTGACACAAGCTTCCCTAACCAGGAAACCTTGACAAACCAATCGTCCAACCCCACCCACTGGGTGAAACCTCCACAATAAAAAGGAACCTCAAACCACAAGAATACAGAAAGCCCACTCCAGACACAGCAATCTAAACATGATGAAAAGGCAGAGAAATACCCAATAGCTAAAGGAACATGAAAAAAGCCCACCAAGTCAAACAAAAGAGGAGGAAATAGGGAATCTACCTGAAAAAGAATTTAGAATAATGATAATAAAAATGATCCAAAATCTTGAAAATAACACAGTGGCATTTGCCACATCAACTGACTTTTCCTTCCATAAATGATTTCTTTGTAACATGCAGTGCTGTTTGATAGCATATTACCCACAGTAGAACTTTCAGAATTGGAGTTAATCCGCTCTCATACTCTGCCTCTGCTTCATCAACTAAGTTTATATAATATTCTAAATGCTTTGTTGTCATTTCAGCAATCTTCATAGCATCTTTACCCTGACTACATTCCATCTCAAGAAGCCACTTTCTTTGCTCATCCATAAGAAACAACTCCTCATTCATGAAAGTTTTATCAAAATTGATAGCAATTCAATGACATCTTCAGTCTCCACTTCTAATTCTGTTTTTCTTGCTGTTTCCACATCTGTAGTTACTTCTTCCACTAAAGTCTTGAACCCCTCAAAGTCATCCATGAGCGTTGGAATCAGCTTCTTCCAAACTCGGTAGTGTTGATATTTTGACCTCTTCTTATGGGTCAGGAACATTATTTATGGCATCTAGAATGGTGAATTCTTTCCAAAAGGTTTTCAAGTTACTTTGCCCAGATCCATCAAAGGAATCACTATCTTCCGCAGTGATAGCATTACAAAATGGATGAAACTGGAGCCCATTATACAGAGTGAAGCAAGCCAGAAAGATAAACACCAATACAGTATACTAACGCATATATATGGAATTTAGAAAGATGGTAACAATAACCCTATATGCAAGACAGAAAACGAGACACAGATGTACAGAACAGACTTTTGGACTCTATGGGAGAAGGCAAGGGTGGGATGATCTGAGAGAATAGCATTGAAACATGTATATTATCAAGTGTGAAACAGATCACCAGCCCAGGTTGGATGCATGAGACAAGTGCTCAGGGCTGGTGCACTGGGAAGACCCAGAGGGATGGGATGAGGAGGGAGGTGGGAGGGGGGATCGGGATGGGGAACACATGTAAATCCATGGCTGATTCATGTCAATGTATGGCAAAAATCACTACAATATTGTAATTAGTCTCCAACTAATAAAAAATAAAGGAAAATTAAAACAAAATGTATTTCTTAAATAATAAGACTCAAAAGTAAAAGTTACTCCTTGATCTGTGGGCTGCAGAATGGATGTTGTGTTAGCAGGCATGGAAACAACATGAATCTCATCGTACATCTCCATCAGAGCTTTTTAGTGACCAGACGCATTGTCATTGAGCAGTCCTATTTTGAAAGGAATCTTTCTTTTTTCTAAGCAGTACCTCTCCACAGTGGACTTAAAACATTTAGTAAACCATGTTGTCAACAAATTTGCTGTCATCTAGGCTTTATTACATTATGAAGGCCCTAGGATTTGGGGAATGGTGAGTGAAGATTGGCTTCAACTTAAAGTCTTCAGCTGAATTAACCCCTAACAAGAGAATCAGCCTGCCCTTTGAAGCTTTGAAGCCAGGCCTTGACTTCTCCTCTTTAGCTATGGAAGTCCTAGATGGTAGGATGTCTTCTTCCAATAGAAGGCTGTTTCATCTATACTGCAAATCTGTTGCTTAGTGTAGCCACCTTTATTAATTATCTTAGATCTTCTGGATAACTTCCTGCTGCTTCTGTGTTAGCCCTTGCTGCTTCACCTTGAGCTTTTATGTTTTGGAGATGCTTCTCTTCTTCAACCTCATGAACCAACCTCTGCCAGCTTTAAAGTTTTCTTCTGCAGCTTCCTCACCTCTCTCAGCCTTCATAAAATTGAAAAGAGTTAGGGCCTTGCTCCAGGTTAGGCTTTGGCTTAAGGGGATATTGTGTCTGATTTGATCTTCTGTACAGACCACTACAACTTTCTCCAGATCAACTCTAAGGCTATTTGGTTTCCTTATTATTTGTGTGTTCACTGGAGTAACACCTTTGATTTCCTTCAAGAACTTTTCCTTTACATTCTTTTTTTTGGCACAAGAGGCATAGTGTTTGGCCTGTCTCCGCTTTGACATGCCTTCCTCACTAAGCTCAATCATGTCTATGTGTGTGTGTGCATATGCTAAGTCACTTCAGTTGTTTTCAACTCTTTGCGACACGATGGACTATAGCTTGCCAGGCTCCTCTGTCCATAGGATTCTGCAGGCAAGATCTCCAGGATCTTCCAGGCCCAGGCATCAAACCTGCAACTCCTGCATTGCAGGCTGATTCTTTACCTCTGAGCCACCAGGGAAGCCCAATCCTGTCTATATTTCTTTTTAAATTTTTTCTTTCTTTTTTTTCCGGCTGAACTGGGTCTTAGTTGCAGTATGCAAACTCTTAACTGTGGCATGAAGGATCTAGTTCCTTAACCAGGGATGAAACCCAGCCCCTGTGCATTAGGAGCACGGAGTCTTAGCCCCTGAACAACCAGGAAAATCTCCAATCATGTCTATCTTTTGATTTTTTTCTTTTATCACAGAGTATTTTCTATTAATTAGAGAATAATTGCAATGTTGTTTTGATTTCTTCCATACAACAACGCAAATTAGCCATAACCGTCTTTTGATTTAAAGCAATAGACGTGAATCCTTTCACTTGAACACATGGAGGCTATTGTAATTCTATTAATTGGCCTTATTTCAATATTATTGTATGTTTTAGGGAATACAGAGACCAAAAGAGAGGGTGAGAGAGGGCTAGTAAATGGGGCAGTCGGAACACACGGTATTTATTAAGTTCACCATCTTATATGGGCACAGTTCATGGCACCCCAAAACAATGGCAATAGTAACATCAAAGATCACTGATCACAGATCATCACAACAAACATAGTAATGATGAAAAAGTTTAAAGTATTTCAAAAATTACCAAAATGTGATACAGAGGCATGAAATGAGAAAATGCTGCTGGGGAAATGGTGCTAAAAATCTTGATATAGGTTTACCACAAAACTTCAGCTTGTAAAATCTAGAGCAAAGCACAATAAAATGAGGTATGCCTGTATAATGTTAGTTTGCATGCCTTTTTCTTCAGTGGTATAATAATCCTTTCTAAAATTTTGCCAGGACCTGCCATCAATCCCAGAGATCTAGAATTTCCAAGCCCTTCATTGTAGAAATTTAGATGCTCACCTGTTCCCAGCCTTTTGGCATATCTTTCATTTTTATCTTTGTTTCATTATTATGTCTGCATATTTTTGAATTCTCTGAGAGGTAATTTACTGGACTCTAGAAGCTCAAATATATTCACCTAAGGGGTTATTTTAATATCACTTTACCTAGATTTAGCATAAGTTTCCTCTTACATTAAATTCTGTCCTTTCTAGTTAGACTATTCTCCTTAGAAGCTACTGGAGATGCATCATTGAAATTGGGTGGCTCAGCATTTCACCATGCTAAAAGTAACTTTACACCAGTTTCTGCTAGAAGTAGACTTCCTCCCCAGCCTCTTCTTGTTATGACCTAGAGAACCTGGAAAAATTCTTCCAGCTGACCTTACCATCTCCTGTTCACTGTAGTTCTTGCATGATAAAAGTTGTCCATGTTCTAGTAAAGCATATTCAAGAACTGTTCTCTCTAGGCCAGATGAAAGTGGTAGTAATTATGGTGACAAGGACTCTTCTGCTCTCTATGCACAAGGAATAAAGGAGAGAAATAGTAGGAGTTTTCAGCTGATACTACACAGAGCCAACACACTTGTACATATTTATTCTTGTGTCAAGAAGACCATCTGCAAGAGAGAACAAAGATATGAGGATATTGCTGTTCATTTAAAGGAGAAAATAGAAGATTAGAAATAGGAATCACCACTGGTTTCTAATATTTGAAGCCATAAAGAAAGAATTAATGATTTTGAGCACCAAAGAATTAATGATTTTGAGCTGTAGTGTTGAAGAAGACTCTTGAGAGTCCCTTGGACTGCAAGGAGATCAAACCAGTCCATCCTAAAGGAAATCAGCCCTGAATATTCCTTGGAAGGACTGATGCTGAAGCTGAAACTCCAATACTTTGGCCACTTGATGCAAAGAACTGACTCGTTGGAAAAGACCCTGATAATGGGAAAGAATGAAGGCAGAAGGAGAAGGGGATGACAGAAGATGAATGGCTGGATGGCATCACTGACTTGATGGACATGAGTTTGAGCAAGTTCCAGGAGTTGGTGATGGACAGGGAAGCCTGGCATGCTGCCATCCATGAGGACGCAAAGAGTCGGACACAACTGAATGACTGAACTGAACTGAACTGATGGAAAGGGGGTCCATGTGGTCTCAGCACTCAGAAGCATAATAAGAACTCATATGTCTGAGGTCACCAGCGAACACCCTCCCAACCGTTGAAGGCAGCCTAGATGCACTTGGCCAGATGAGGTGGCATCTGTTGATCTTCCGTCTGTTTCACGTCACACCCTGCTGATCAGGTTACATACGACCTGTCCATTCATTTAGCGTATCTGGTTTGTCCTTGCATTTGGATTTTTCACTCATGCTATAAGGATAATTTATAGAAATCAGATTTGGAAGCAACTTAAAGTGGAAGTTTCTAAGACATGCAGAAAGACGGCACACCTTACTGGTTGGTAACGTAGCTACCTCGGTATTTAGTTATTTGAGTTCTGGCCCTGCCACCTACTGCTCTGTAAACTTTGGCTGGTTGCTTATGTTTCATACTCTATGTATCAGTTTTCCCATTGTGTGAAATGAGACAGTAATGAGGACTAGATGAGTTAATACCTATAAAGCATCTGTATTAGTTATCTACTGCTGTGTGACAATACTATTGCAAATTTCACAGCTTGAAAACAATACCATTCATGATCTCATAGTCTCCATGGACCAGTAATCAAGGTACAGCTTCTCTGGTTCCCCTTTTTAGGGGCTCACAGAGCTCAATCAGGCTGTCAGCCATGGCTGCAGCCTCATCTGAGACTTGACTGGGGAAGTGTCTGCTGTCAAACTCACACAGGGTGTTGGCAGAATTCAGTTCAGGGCTTTAGCTTCTTGCTGGCTCTCAGCCAAAGACCTTCAACCCTAACCCAGCTGCTTGCTTTTCCAAAACCCACAAGGCAGGAAAGTCTCCAGCCAGATGGTTGCTACATCCTATGTGCATAATCACAAAACATGTAATCACATACATCCCAGCACCTTTGCCATATTCTACTGGTTAGATACAAGGCACAGGTCACACCCACTCTCAAAAAAGGGGGATATACAAGGTCTCATGGTCAGAAGTTAGGTGTCATGGACTTCCTTGGTGTTCTAGTGGTTAAGAATCCACCTGCCAATGCAGGGAACCCAGGTTCCATCCCTGGTCCGGGAGGATCCCACAAGCCGCAGGACAACTAAACCTGTACGCCGCAACTGCTGAGCCCACATGCAGAAACTCGTGAAGCCCAAGTGCCCAGGAGACAGTGCTCCGCGACAAGAGAAGCTGCTGCAATGAGAAACCCGTTTGCGGCGATAGAGAAAGCCCGCACATAGTGCCTGCACATAGCACCAAAGACCTAGCACAGCCAAAGCTAGCTAAAAGTAGCTAAATAAATAAATAAGTAATTTTTAATAAAATATTTTTTTAAATTTTTAAATAAAAGCAAACTGGTTTCTTAAAAAGAAATAAATAAGTCAGGCATCACGAATGACTACCTTAGCGTCTGTCTTACACAGCAGACTTAAGTCAGGCTTGGTACCCATGAGGTGCCTAATATATGCAGTTAGTATTCATTCAGACTGCCTGAAGAAGACATAGGCACTTTCTGAGAGGATTAGTTTCCCACACTGGGGCTACTCCAGACTGGATGGTGGCTGTAAAGAATGCATGAGACAAGTGCTCAGGGCTGGTGCACTGGGAAGACCCAGAGGGATGGGATGGGGAGGGAGGTGGGAGGGGGGATCGGGATGGGGAACACATGTAAATCCATGGCTGATTCATGTCGATGTATGGGAAAACCCACTACACTATTGTAAAGTAATTAACCTCCAACGAATAAAAATAAATTAAAAAAAAAAAAGAAAATCAAATGAGGTAGGTCTTGAACCAGATGACCTTTAATATCATCTATGATCTGATTCAGCCTCCAGACACAGTGAACTAACTGCTCTCCTCCTTCATGAGGCTCCTTCAGCATCTTCCTGGGTTTGTTGCAAGCTGTCTTACCGTAAATGGATGTTGATTTTATCAAAAGCATTTTCTTCATCTGTTGAGATGATCATATGGTTTTTATTCTTTAATTTAATGATGTCATATACCCACTGATTTACAGATATTGAAAAATCCTTGCATCCTTGGGATAAATCCCACTTGATTGTGGCACATGATCCTTTTAATCATAATGCCATATGTCAGATTCAACTGGTTAGTATTTTGTTGAGGATTTTTCTGTCTATGTTCATCAATGATACTGGCCTGTAATTTTCTTTTCTCTGTCTGGTTTTTGGTATCAGGGCAATGGTGGCCTCATAGAATGAGTTTAACAGTGCTCCTTCCTCTGCAATTTTCGGGAGTAGTTTCAGAAGGATAGGTGTTCTGCTTGGTGTCTTTTTCATGTTTACCTGACTTTCCCCTTTGTAAACGGGAACTGGAACATCCTGCATGATTTTCTCTGAGAATTCTGAGAGTTGACTTTGGTCCTTCTTACAAGAGCCAAGCATTAGGGGTGGGGTGGGGAGGAAGGAAAGAAATACATTTTACCTTGACTAAGATTTGCAGCGATGCAGGCCCTGCTCTCAGCGTCTGGGTCTCTCAAAACCCTCATCAGGTTTGTGTGCCTAGACTGCACTCAATAAAGGCAGAGTAACATTACTGAGAAGAGGGAGAGATGATGGATTGGACTTCTAGGCTGTCCTAGATCTTGCTTCTGACAAACAGGGGTTTCTACCCATCTGATTCACTCCCCAGCTCAGCCTCCGCTGTTTGCCATGAAGGCTTGGTGAATATGAGCTTTCTGTTTAGTAGCCCAGCTATGCAAGAGGACAAATAAGTCAGTCCCATTGGGGCAGCACAGAACCCAGAAACCTGTTTTCTATGCCTGAGAACTTATTGATTTAAGACATACATAGCCTTGCTTGTGAATTGCATCAGCCCAATTTCTGCATCAGCCTCTGAGAAATATGACCAGGGAACCACATGTGCTACATGTGCAAGCACCCAAGTACACCCCGAGCCACACAGAAAGAGCGGGGAGGGGAGGGACTCTACAACCATGTGAGTAACTAAATATTAGAAATACAATAACTGTGATGTATCCCTGTTATTTCTTTAATTTAAGAAATTTCCCGGGAGAATGTTGAGGTGTTAATTGCTTCTGCACTTCTTTAGTTGACAGATAAGTTCTTTTTCACCTGGGTGAGAGAACCAATTATTGTAATGCTCTCCTGGGCTTGGCGAGATATTCTTTAATAGATTTTAAAGGCATTGGTAGGGCAGTGTGCTTTTAAAAGGAAACTGTCCTCTGCCATGTTCATACCTGATAACATGTGTGGGTATTGTCAGACCACATGATGAATCTGTTGAAGAAGAATATGCAGTGCAGGAAGAAAAGACAGGAGTAATATTTTTTCAGGAATTATATATCCAGATTTCAGATAGGAGAAAAATATTTTCCTGTGTGTGTATATCACTGAGTGGAACAAAGATTAAACAAAACAGCAACAAAAGAGGAGTAAGCTTTTTCTTTCAATATTCAGCGGGGTGTATTTCTCATGAGCTTTAACCCAAAGATGTTAGTTTCTGGGACTGGTGTGGCCTTCCAAATGAGGGTCTGGCAGGTCACTAACTCAATACAAATCGGAAAATATTCTATTCCCATTATTTAAAAGTGACTTCACAATCTGCTTGAACCACAAGTAGTTTTACGTTTCATATTTATATTTGAGAAGAAAAAAAACAGGAATTTTTGTTAGAATTTGCAACTTTATTTTGGCCAGAGTCACTTTGGCAATTTGCCAAGCCAAGGCATCCCTTGTTAACCAAGGTGGTGTATGAAAAAGAAGACTGCATTTATAGTGAGAGTCCCTGGTTTTAAGTTCTAGCAAAATGGTTTGCCTGATAGGGTGTCCTTAGGCAAATCATCTAACCTCAAAAAGCTTCAGTGTTTTCATCTTTAAGATCCTGGGTTTCTGTAAGAATCAAATGAGAAAATATGTGGCTCTACTAGGCACTTCTTCAAGTGGTATACAGATGTAAAGTGCTGTGATCAAAGAAAAATCTAGGTTTTCTGGTACCCAAAGCTTTTACAATTTGAGGGAAGGCAGCTCTTTAAGGAGAAAAATACAAAAGTATATTTTAAAAATTTTACAAGACCATGTGACCATGTGAACACCTCACTAGGATCTCTCCCAAAGCTTGGAAAGAAGCCTGTGGTAGTGAATGTCCTGGAAACTTACAAGTGAGTAGCTTTACCTGTGTGTTATTATTACAGCCTTACAGAATGCCAGAGCTGGGAGTGGCCATGCCTGTCATCTGATGGGGCTTCACACCTGTTTTTTCCCAGTAAAGACACATCTTTGGAAACAAAACTTTACTTGGAGGAACAGAAGAGAAAGCAGAAAAGAGGAGCTGAAGTTAGGACAAGGGATTTAGTTATAACTGTGTCTGTGTGTTCTCCTCCTCCATGGGTACCTAAGAACGTTAGCTGCAAGTGAATTTAGAGAACAGTATATTTCATTTATTTAAAGGATGCCTCCCCTCATTTTAACTGCTGTGAAACCAGGATGCACCCTAGAGTTGTTCTTGAACCTGCAGTCATTGTTGCCTATGCATGCTCTTACTTAGTTGTGATTCCTGATAATATGATTGGATAAATGCAACCCATTGAAGTTTCAAGCAATAAATCATTTAAGGACCATTTGAGGTAGGAACTTGCATTGTTGTCTAAACTGTTCTGTTGACACTTTGGGGAAAGATCAAGGAAGCCTAAGCATCATAACTTGTCAGATGGGTCTCAGCAGCTTGGAGGAAAAACCAGGAGACAATAGCAGAGCCCTCTCTCTGATATCTGCATCATCAGTGTTCTTGATGTCCAGAGGGCAATGTCATATGGAAAATAAGGGCTTCTGTGACACTAGTTTAGCAGCGAATGTGACGAGGATCTAGAAGTCCCTTAACTAACTTATTTAATGTACATTTTCCTTCTTATGTATGTACTTCCAGTTCCTTTGTAATTATAAAAAAATTTTTTAGCTTAGTGAAAAGAAAGCATTATGTTGTAATTTAATTGGCATCATTTTTTTAGTGGTGAATAAAACAGCAATGTTCCTTAAAAGTGATGGCAGTGAAGTCAATGAAATATGGTACTTCTAAAACCGTTTAGTTTAATTCTCTCTTTAGAATTAAACTAAATGCAACATGCCCAAGGCAATATGGCTGGCTTTTCCAGGACATAATGAACTAGTTGCAAATATTTTTCAAGCAGTTGCTCCCTAGGTAGCCTCAGACTAGAACCCTCACTCTTTGTTTCACTAATCATGTTTGTTACGATTTTGAAATGCTTAAGATCTGTATTTCCTACTGAAATATAAATTCCCTGAGGGCAAGGATTAAGTCTGTCTTGTTTATTGCTTGATAATAAGATGCCTAGTAGCAAATCATCAATAGACTTTCCAATGGAGGGGTGGATGGGTGAATGAAGGGAAGGGTAAATGGAGAAAGGGATAGATGGATGGATGAATGGAGAAAGGGAGGGATGAGGGGAGGAGTAGATGGCGGGGTGAATGACTAAAACATTTCATACTCAGATTGAGGCCACAAGATACTTGGCTAAGGTGGTGTTATATATGGCAGTTGATGTACTAATACAAGTAGGCACTGAGCAAAGGAAATGATGACTCTGGTTTGTGTGCTCATTACCTTTCTGCTCACCCTTATAGAGAGCCTTTCCACTGGGACAAGAATATGGTTGTTTCTCAAGGAGGGCAGGAAGGAAAGGAGCAGGACCAAGAGAGAACCTGCTTGTCAGGGTAAAGGAAGCTGAAAGGGAGCATGTGGCTGTAGGACGAGGGGGGTGTCCTTGACGTGGGCAGCACAGCCCCCTCCAGTTCTGGTCCAGTGGGGCCCAGTGAGGCTCTAATAACGGAAACTGACTGCAGCAGGCTGCCTGGCTTCTCCACGGAGAGTCCATAGGGCTCCCTTGGTGCCTTGCCTCTTGGTTATCTGCAGTGACTGCTCTATTAGTCTTCCATCTGTTCCTTTATTTGAAATGGATCAAATCTCATAAAACAAGAGAAAGTCATGTAAATGCCCCTGACATCTGTAACAAAATGAGAGGGACAGATTTACTGATTTACTGTTGCCCTGGCCGCTTGGAGTCAGCCAGAGGCTGCCCTTATGTTTCAGGTCTTTTCTCAGGGGTGTTTCCTCTACACATTCTTGTGTCCATTAGTATCGCCATTATTTTATGACGGTCTGAACATGTGTAGCAGTCAGTTTTATGAGAAGGCAATCTCATGCACCTAAAACAGATGCAAACTTCTATTTAAACCAGTTTTCAAGTCTCAAGTTTCTTAATCTATAAAATGAAAGTGTTGTCCTGTTTACACGGGTATCCTGAAGGTTAAGTTAGAAGACAGATGTGAACCATTTTGAAAAGTACTAACTGCTTTAAAAGGATAGATAATCTTAAATGGTGTCAGAGACTTCTTCGCTGTAAGTTTTCTCTTCAATCCTGCTCTCACTCCTGGGAGACTCATGGGGATGTCTCCGTGGAAAAAGGAGGCCAAGTAAATGTAGCTCTAAGTCCCATTTTGTCCGGAGTGTTTAAGAAGTCTGATTTGCTGTTGAAATTGATCCTCCCTTCCTTTCTTTTTCAGGCAGAATGCCCCCCACGATCATGGTTCTTTCCGTTGTCTTTGGAGAAGCAATGGCCCCTAAGCCGCGTTTAGCCCCTAACTCCCTGCTGCCTCGCTCCCACTAGCTGCCTGTGCAGCCTCACCTGATGTCTGTCTGTCTCAGGGTTTGCCTTTGTTGGTTCTTCTGTATTTTTGTTTTTAAATTTTATTGAAGTATTTACAATGTAGTGTTAATTTCCTCTGTACAACAAAGTGACTCAGTTATACATATATCTACATTCTTTTTCATATCCTTTCCCATTATTGTTTGTCACAGGGTCTTGAACATAGTTTCCTGTGCTATCCAGTAGGACCTTGTTTATCCATCCTATGTATAAGAGTTTGCCTCTGCTAATCCCAAACTCCCGTTCCTTCCCTTCCCTTCCTCCTCCTCCCACCTTGGCAACCACATGACTGTTCTCTATATCTGTGAATCTATTTTTGTTTTGTAGGTATATTGATTTGTATCATACTTTAGATTCCACATATAAGTGATATCATACGGTATTTGTCTTTCTCTGTCTGACTTATTTTGCTTAGTGTGATAATCTCTTGGTCCTCCCATGTTGCTGCAGATGACATTATTTCATTCTTTTTAATGGCTGAGTAATATTCCTTTGTATGTGTTAACATGTACCATATCTTCTTTATCCATTCATCTGTCTATGGGCACTTAGATTGGTTCCCTATCTTGGCTCTTGTAAATAGTGCTGCTATGAACATAGGGGTGCATGTACCCTTTTTAATTTCATGGTTTTCCTTTGCTTGCAAGTGTTTCTTCTCACTCACACAGATAGACAAGACATACTTCTCATCCCTTGTTGTTCAGTAGAACTCTCAGACCAGACCATCTGAGCACTGTAATCCTAGCATGGAAGCTCTGGTTTTCGTATCTAAATAGTTATTCAGTATAAGATACTAGCCAAAAGGATATTCTAAAAGACATGCAAAAATAAAAGACTCTCCCACAACAATATCTCATTAATGTACTAAGCAAATTCTGATACCTCCATATCTCCAATTATTAGACCGATATGCTAGTAATATTTGCAAGTTACTTTCACCTAAAGAAAGAAATTAAGCCTCCAAAGACACATTCATAGCCTGCAGGGAGTTTGCCCTGGACCAAAGGTTGAACTGTTCGTTATTCTTCAGGCTCCTAGGCCATGCTGCGCACCAGCCACATTTCACTGAAATTATTAGTATAGACGTTTGTCTCTTAGATGTTTAGAATGTAAGCTACAGAAAGGTAGAGGCTGTGATTACGGGGTCTTGGAAATGCTCGCCCCTAGCAGAGTCTGAAAATAACAGATCCTCACAAAATGTTTTTGGACCAAAATGATCCACAAGTAGCTGTGGAAATGAAGTTAGCTTTTCTAGGAAAACATTGAAGATCAGAGTGATTTCAAATTTAGCCTTGCCAGTTGCTTAGTTTCACTTGTAGAATCTCAGTTTCAATCATGTCAACAACGTTAAAAATTTGAGTACAACCACCTGCAAGTAAAAAGTCACAAATGGGAAAGTTTTCCCAAAGAAAAATTGCCTGGGGCTCTTGAGACAAGTGCAGTTATTGGATCTCCTGGCCAGTGCCTTTTGCTCGTCCTTATGGATTCTCAGATATAAATGTCTACCTCTCAGGCCATCCCACTCAAGAGTAAGGGGAGTTTCACCGAGACAAGTCATCTCCTGTTTCTGAAAAATTGAATATAGTTTCATCTTGATTTTTCTATGACTCCATAGGAACATATCACTGATAGGTTTGACATTATTTCTCACTATTGCTGTTTCATGACCCCTACCTGAAATGCACACAGATTATAAAATGTCAGCCAGCAGAGGGTGTTCTTTGATTTTCACCTTGCTCACATCTAATCTGACTTCAGATATGCAGGATTTCTTAAGTAGAGTACATGGATGGAGTTTAGGGTATCCATGAATTCCCCTGAAATGGTAGCCACAGTTTTTCTGAGAGTAGAACCTATGGCTTTCATCAGATTCTCACAGGAATCTATGTTTCAACAAGGGGGTAAGTACTGCTGCTAACTGTTTTGTCTTCTTTTCATAACAATCAAAATACAGTAGAAGATTAGCAACCTGCACGCCTGAAATTTTTCCTATATCCAGATAATAATAATGATGATAACAGTAATACCCTATTGAACACTATGTGGCAGGTACTATCGTAAGTTCCTAATGAGGATTTTATTACTTAATCTTCACGACAACCTAAGGGTAGGTCATTTTTTTTTTTAATTGAAGTATAGCTAGTTGAGAGCATTGTCTTGTTTCCAGGGCCTGCTTATCACGAATGTGGTGGTGTGCGTGTGTGTCTGGGCCAGGTGTGTGTGTGCCCGTGCATGCATGTGCATAGGAATGTACATGTCTCAGTGGTCCTGGACACCACCTCACAGTTCTCTGGAAACCATGCCCTTGACTCAATATTCTGAAAACAAATTCTTATGCTTGATCTAAAAGCAAGAACAGAGAATGGTGTATGAGAAGCAGTAAATGTTTCATAGCAAAAATTATACAATTTTGTTTGAAAATAAATATATATCTATATTTTATTTTAAGCAGGTATAGTTGATTTGCAGTGTTGTATTAGTTTCAGGTATACTGCAAAGTGATTCATATTTTCCAGATTTTTCCCTTACAGATTATTACAAAACACTATTGGTTATCTATTTCATCTACAGTAATGTGTATATGTTAATCCCATCCTCCTAATTTATCCCTCCCCACACCTTCCCCTTCGGTAACCGTAAGTTTGTTTTCTATGTCTGTGAGTCTATTTCTATTTTATAAATAATTTCATTTGTATCATTTTTTTAGATTCCACATGTAAGTGTTATTATATATTTGTTTTTGGCGTACTTCACTTAATACATAATCTCTAGGTCTATCTATATTGCTGCAAATTTCATTAGCGCGTACTTTTTATAGCTGAGTAATAATACTATTTTATATGCATATGCTATGCTGTGCTTAATCACTCAGTCATGTCTGACTCTTTGCAACCCCATGAAGTGTAGCCCACCAGGCTCCTCTGTCCATGGCGATTCTCCAGGCAGTAATACTGGAGTGGGTTGCCATGCCCTCCTCTAGGGTATCTTCCCAACCCAGGGATCAAACCCAGATCTCCCGCATTGCAGGCAGATTCTTTACCGTCTGAGCCCCCAGGGAAGCCCTTGTGCGCATATATCTGTCTGTGCGTGTGTGTGTGTGTGTGTGTGTGTGTGTATAAAATGTGTGTATAAAGTATTTATACCACATCTTCTTTATCCAGTCATCCACCAATGGACATTTAGATTGTTGCCATGTCTTGGCTATTGTAAACAGTCCTGCAGTTGAACATTGGGGTGCATGTATCTTTTTGAATTAGTTTACTCTGGGTACATGCCCACAAGTGTAACTACAGGATCCATGTGGTAGTTCTATTTTTAGTTTTTTAAGGAGCCTTCGTACTGTTCTCCATAGTAGCTGCACCAATTTACATTGCCACCAATAGTGTAGAAGGGTTCCTTTTTCTTCACCTAAAGGTAGGTACTTTCATTGTCCTTGTTTTAGATACGGAAGCTAAAACCACCCCCACAAAAAAAAAATTAAATAACTTATAAATTGTGACACTGGGAAACTTAGTAGCAAATTTTGACAGTTATATCATCGATTTTGGAAAAATAGAAAGCTGAAAGAATCCTAGTATTGCAGTAATTTAAAAGCAGTGATATTTTTTCTAAATGCTTCAAGAGACATATTTAAGTCACTTACACCAAGAATCCACATGTCTGCTTTATCTATTTTTTTAAAATGCTGATCTATACATCATGTACTTTCAGGGGTCTCAGATTTTTGTGGATGGTACTGCATATTTGTGTATCCTCTTTCTCTAGAGGTGACCTGAGAAACATGCAAATATTAATCTAGCCCACCCCGTCACCATGGGAGATAAATACAGATCATAATTTTATTTCACATGAATATTTGTGAAAGGTGGTATTTATGTGCTGTACATCGCTGCCATGAATCTAACTTATGTTCAGATTCCCAGGGGATGAGAAAAATTCTGGTGCATCCCTCATGTCAGTAAACAAAGGTGGAAAGTGCCAGAAGACCTTTCCCTACTAGTCTGGGTGGCAAGAACTGAGACAGAAAATGCAGCCATTCGTCACAGAAACCCAGCTTTGAGCCCGGCAGCTTTGCTGAACCAGGGGATGATAGGAGGAACCTGAAATGAGCACTGGAAAAAGCATCTGTTTATTTCCTGAGGGGGATAAACTTCCCAGTGGCACCACTAAAAGTAATATACAGATAAAACTGTATTGTGAGCAATAATATTCTCTCCAATAGTATTCTGGTTTGAGCTTCAATCCCCCTTATGAAGGCAATGGTAAAAAAAAAAAAAATAATCAACCAAAGAAGCTTAGGGAAATAACTGTCTGCTCCTGCTTTATCATTCTGCCTTGGCACCACCCAGCAAGAATTGTTTGCCGCAAGCTGATGCTCATCTCCAGGTCATAATTCCCTGTGTTGGGACTGATGTGCCCATTCACTTAGCAGCTCCCAGGAAGCGCCTGCCACGGCGCCAGGTGCCATCCTAGGCCCTGGACACACAGGCAGGAAGAAAACACCATCTCTGTCACTAGCATCTGAAAGCTTGTGACTTTGTGTATTAACTTTTCATCAATAGCATTTCTATCTTACTGTTGATGACATGATTTTTAAAATCTGCTAGTGAATGGAAGTTCAATAGGCAAAGAGCTCCCTGGTGTCTCAGACGGTAAAGAATCTGCCTACGTGCAGGATATCCGGGTTTAATCCCTGGGGCGGGAGAATCCTCTGGAGAAGCGAATGGCTACTGGCACACTACTGGGATTTCAGAGTCAGACACGACTGAATGACTAACACAGGGTTCCACCAGGGCGTGCTTTGCTGAATGTGCCCATGATGGTTGCTTTTGGGTGTTTTTTTAGTTTTTAAATATTTTTATTTATTTATTTATTTTGGCTGCGTCAGGTCTTAGTTGTGGCATGCAGGATCTTTAATCTTCAGTTGCAGCATTCAGGATTCAGTTCCCTCACCAAGGATCGAACTCGGGCCCCCTGCATGAGGAGCATAAAGTCTTAGCCACTGGTCCACCAGGGAAGCCCCAGTGATTGCTTTTAAAATGCCTTTTCTCATACATTGAATTAGCCATGGATACATGTAAATCCATGGCTAATTCAATGTATGACAAAAACCACTGCAATGCTGTGAAGTAGTTGGCCTCCAACTAATAAAAATAAATGGGAAAAAAAAATAAATAAAATTAAATTAAAAAAATTAAAAAAAAAAAATAGAAACATGCCTGGTCTTATTCTAAACTGTTTTTAATAGGAATGTCTGAGCAAAAACCAAAACTGGTGAAAACTTTATTATGTATATATTTTTGTACAGAAAAAAAAAGAAAATTTACTTTTGACCTTTATTATTAAACTTCAAAATGAGAAAAAACTAAGTCATATTTATAACATTCTGAAACCAATTAAAATTCAGTACAAGCCAATATTTTGCTTTTTCAAAAGCTCATTGGACATGAAAAAAGTAGTGAAGTTTATTCTATGTAGAGACTAAAATAAAAAATTTATTTTCAATAAGGATACAATAAAAAAAAAAAATGCCTTTTCTCTTTTTGTGATACGACTCCAAGGTGAGGGTCTTACAAACCCTTTGTTTGGGATGTGACAAAAAGCATTCTAATACTTAAATTTTATTTCAGTTCTCTGTAACTAGCATTGTATCATGTGACTTCACCTTCTCCAACCAGTCTCAGCAACACAATCTTCTTCTCTCTCCTTAATTCCCTTTTAGTGGCTGGTGTCAACAGCCCCAAATCAAACAAGATGGAAACCCTGAGATCCACCATCCCTCCCAGCTCCTCGCTCCCCACACTAATGTGTGTCTAACTCGGGGAAATCCATCCCGGTGTATCTGGAGTTGGTGCCATCCACACAGTTACTGATGGATTGCAGTTTCTCACGTGTTACCACCTGTCCCCTCAGGTCCATGCCTCCCTTTTTGCCTTAGCATCTGCCCACACTCCAGTTCTTAGCCTCTCTTGCAATTAGATGTGGCTATGGAACCAGTTCTTGCCCTTGGGATGTGAACAGAAGCAGGCCAGTGGTGGCTGTTAAGAGAGTTATTTCTCTCCTTCCCCCAGGGAAATACAGACAAGATACAGTCCTAAGGCAAAAGTTTGCAAACTCCCTTTGTTCACAGAGCCCTTCATTTAACACAGGTCAAATGAAATATCAGTAGCCCCACTTATTAGTATCTAGGCCCAAACAATATCATCCATATTATCTCCTAACCATTTAGTAGCCATTTGAAAAAATATACCATGTATAAATTTAAAGAACCACAAGCACTTAGTAATGATATGTGTGTTTGTTGGGCATTGCCCAGTTTCTCAAACCTTCACAACGAAACATTGACAAGTTCATTTCCTGTTCCACATCGTGCCACATGGAACTTCCTTTCTTGTCACAGAAACCACCATCAACAAAAGAAAAAAGCATTGGAAAGATAGGCTATCAAGAAAAGCAGGGCTATGTTCTAATGTTGAACAAAACTGCCTGTAGCTAGTAGGTGGTATTCTATCCAACTGATACCAAGTATGGCTGTCATTCCCTTGCATTTTAAAGATAGTTCACCTGGTTCTGTGAGTTCACTATGGAACCGCCTGGCACCTTGTACACGGTTTGGGAACCTGAGCCCTGGGGGGTGACAGAGTCGCAAAAGAGAAGGAAGCAGAGATCCCCGGATCTCCATGTGAAGCAGAGAAGGCTGCTGATTGGGAACACCAACCCCTCCTTAGACTTCTATGTGAGTGAAATAAGCTTCCTTTGTGGTTGGACCATTATTCATTTTTGCATTTGTTGGCACAACCTGAGTGTTAAATCACTTCAGTTGGGTTAGACTCTGTGCGACCCTATAGACTGCAGCCCACCAGGCTCCTCTGTCCATGGGGATTCTCCAGGCAAGAATACTGGAGTGGGTTGCCATGCCCTCCTCCAGGGGATCTTCCTGACCCAGGCATCAAACCCTGGTCTCTTATGTCTCCTGCATTGGCAAGTGAGATCTTTACCACCAGCGCCACCTGGGCAGCCCTGACACAGCCTAGTCTAAATTATTAGTATCTTAGAGTACTGCAGTGACCTTCCAATGGTTCTCCTTGACCCAAATCAAATGTCTTTTTCCCACATTCATGTTGTCATCACAAAGGCTACTGCTTTACCCTAATAACAGGCTAACCCTAAATAAGTGTTTCTCAGTCTTGACTGCATGTTAGAATTACTTGTGGAGGTTTTAAAATAGATCCCAGTGCCCAGTTCCCCACCTGTAAGGATCTTCATCTAATTGAAATGGACCAATTCCTTGATGAGTACAAACTACCACAAGTCACCGCATCTCTAATAGATCATTTGAACAGTCCTTAAACTATTAAGGGAAATGAATTTGTAATTTAAAAACTCCAGACACAGATGGCTTCATTGAAAATTATAACAAATGTCTTAAAAAAGAATAAACGGCAATCCTACACAATCTCTTCCAGAAAAATAGAAGAGGGAAGGATGCATTTCTCAATTCATTTTATGAAGCTAGTATTATCACACTGATACCCAAACCAAAGGGAAAAAAAAGAAACTACAGGTGATATTTCTTATGAATATAGATGCTTCCCTCATAGCTCAGTTGGTAAAGAATCTGCCTGCAATGCAGGAGACCTGGGTTTGACCCCTGGGTTGGGAAGATTCCCCTGGAGAAGGGAAAGGCTACCCACTTCAGTATTCTTGCCTGGAGAATTCCGTGGGATTGCAAAGAGTTGGACACAACTGAGCAAACTTCACTTTCATAGGTGCAAAAAAGTCCTTAGCAAAACACTGGCAAATGAAATTCAGCAATATTAAAAAAAAGAATTATACACTGTGAGCAAATGGAGTATATTTCAGGAATGCAAGATTGGATCAATGTTAGAAAATCAATCAATGTAATTCAGGATATTTTCAGACTAAAGAAGAAAAATCACATCATCATTACCAGTGCAAAAAGAATGTGGCAAAATTTAAACTCATGATTAAAACTCTCAGAAAAAAAAAAAGGAATAGAGGGGAATTTCCTCAACTTGAAAATCTACAGAAAACCTACAGGTAATATAATACTTAATAGAATACTGAATTCTTTTCCCCTAAGATAAGGAACAAGGCAAGAATATCCATTTTCATTACTCTTATTCAACGGAGTACTGGAAGTTCTAGCCTGTGCTTTAGGCAAGGAAGGGAAATAAAAGGCATATAGATTGGAAACAAAAACTATCCTTTCTTGCAGATGACATGATTGTCTACATAGAAAACTCTAATCTACAAAAAAATTCCTAGAACTCTTAAGTGAGTTCAACAAGGCCACAATGTATGAGGTAGATATATAAAAATCAATTACATATCTGTATGCTAGCTGTGGACATATGTACATCAAAATTAATAATGCAATACCATTTTCAATTTTACACATAAAATACTTTGGTGCAAAACTGACAAAACATGTATAGGGCTTGTATGCTGAAAACTACAAAATGCTGATGAAAGAAACCCTAGAAGTTTCTACCTAGTTAAAAAGACATATTGTGTTTATGGATCAAAAGACTCAACATAGTAAAGATGTCTGTTCTTTCCAAATTGATATACAGCTTTAATCCAAATCCTATCCAAATACCAGCAAAAGTTCCTGTAGATATAGACAATTTTAGTCTAATAGTTATTTGGAAAGGCAAAGGAACTAGAAGAACTGAAATAATTTTTATAAGCAATAAAATAGAAGCAATCAGCCTACACACTTTCAAGACTCATTGTATAGACATAGTAGTGAAGGCTGCATAGTATCTGTGAAGGGACTGTGGTTGTTGTGTTCAGTTGCTCAGTTGTATCCAACTCTTTGTGATCCCATGGACTACAGCACGCCAGGCTTCCCTCCTTTACTATATCCTGGAGTTTGCTCAAACTCATGTCCATTGAATCAGTGACAGACTGATTTTTCACAAGCTTCAAAAGCAATTTGGTAGATAAGATAGCTTATTCAGCAGATGGTGCTGGAGAGGTTGAACACTCATCCCACTCTCTACCCCCCAAGTTATATATATGAACCGTGACTAAATCTCATACCTTATGTAACAATTAACTTAAAATGGATAACAGACTTAAATGTAAATATTATGGTTATTACATAATATTATAGAACTTATAAGAACTTTCAGAAACTGTAGAAGAAACAAGAGAAATTTCCAGGATCCAAGGCCCAGCAAAGAATTCTTAAAACTTGACAGCAGCGTGACCCATAAAAAGAGAAACTGATCAATTAGACTTCATCAAAATTAAAACTGTTGGCTCTGCAGAAGACCCTGTTAGGAGAATGAAATAAAGTGTACAGACTGAAAGAATATATTTGCAAACCACATATTCAACTGGGGACTAGTATCTAAAGTATATAAGAAACTCAAAACTCAACCATAAAAAAAAGCAAACAGTCTAATTAGAAAATGGGCAAAAGACCTGAAAAGACATTTCACCAAAGAGGATATGCAGATGGCAAATAAGTACACATGCACAAATTCCCACATTTCCCATTAGAGTAATGGCTCAACTTACCCAAGAATTAAAACCAGAGTTAGATATCACTGACAGCCACACGTATCAGAACGGCTAAAATGAAAACAGTGACAATCAAGTACGGGCGAGAATGCCAGTGGATCATTCACTCGCTGCTGGTGGGAATGCAAAATGGTACTGCTATCTTGGAAAACAATTTGACAGCTCATTAGAAAACTAAATATGCAACTACTGTATGACTTAGCCCTTGTACTCCTGGGGCATTTATCCCTGATAAATGAGCAATTATGTCCACACAGAAACTCATATATAAATGTTTGTAGCAGCTTTATTCATAGTAGCCCCAAACTGAAAACAACCAAAATGTCCTTCAACAGGTGGACAGTGATACTAACTTTGTACATCTATACCATGGGACACTACTTAACAAGGGAAAGGAACTCTTGCTACACACAACTTGGATAACTCACCAGAAAATTATTCTGAGTGTAAAAAGTCAGCCACAAAGTTTTCACACTGGGTGACTGCATTTATTTAACATTCTTAAAATGACTAAGTTATAAACACAGAGAGTAGGGTAAGGAGTTTTAAAAAAGGGTTGGAGTAAGAGAGTAGTGGGTGATCTATAAAGGATAATATGTGGGACCCTTGTGGTGATGGAAATGCCTGTATCTTGACTTCATCAAGGTCAACATCCTACTTATATATAAGTATTATAGTTCTGCAAGATGTTACCATCAGGGGAAAACAAGGTAAAGGGGATCAAGGGCTTCTCTGCATTTTTTCTTGCAACTGCATGTGACTCTTACAATTAAGATTCACTTAAGAAATTTCCCTGCTGATCCCGTGGTTAAGAATCCACCTTAACAGTGCAGAGGATATGGGTTCGACCCCTGGTCAGGGCACTAATATTCCACATGCTGCAAGTAAACCCAAGTGCCGCAGCTACTGAGCCCACATGCTCTGGAACCTGTGTATCACAGTGAAAAAGATCCCAAAGGATGCAAAAAAGATCCTGCATGCCGCAGCTAAGACCCAATGAAGCCACATAAATAAGTTAATAAATAAATAAATACAGATTTATTTAAAAGATTCAATTAACTATCTCACAGTTAATAGTTTCTGCCTGCAATGCGGGAGACGTAGGCTTTGATCCCCGGATTGGGAAGATCCCCTGGAGAAGAGAATAGCAACCCAATCCAGTATTCTTGCCTAGGAAATCCTATGGACAGAGGAGCCTGGCAGGCCACAGTCCATGGGGTCACAAAGAGTCCAACATAACTGAGCAATGAATCACCACCAGGAGGTGGTGTTCAGACTGATTTGGTCTGGGCTGGGTCCACACGCTGGTATTTCCAAGCTCCCCAGTTGTTTCTAACATGCATCCAGAATTGAAAAAGTGCAAATTGAACTGCACATCCCAAAACCTAGGTCATCATCTACCATTTCTTGTTCCTCTGCCTTTAACACCGCCCTTCCATTTGCTGAGATGAGGCTACCTTCAAGACCTCGCTCAAAAAGAACTCCTCTGAGGAACTGTCCAGAGTAGGACTTAGCCAGTCTGGTGATGGATCCTCCCAGGCTACACCACGCTGACCCTGCACTTACTCTTGTCATCACTCTTTGCTGTAACTGTCATTTTTTGGCCATCTCCCTGCTTTCAGCAAGTGTTGTTACAACTGTTCACTTTGCAATTGCCTGATCATTAGCCCCTGAATTTTAGGAACCTTCCAAAAATTACAAGTAACTCTCTTTTCCTGCTGTAAGCCTAATTGTACTTTTTAAATAATCAATGAGGCAAGAATTTCTGGACACCAAGAGTTTCACAGAAGAAAACAAGATGATTATGCTATATCTTTATTCTATGCAAAACATTACAATCTTCATAGTACAAAGCACTAAGGTGGTTTGATCTGGGTTCTGTAGGTCCTACACCTATGATACGTCTTTTCCTTCCTTCTTCTTTAATCTCTCTCTTTGGTGGTGTAACATCCAGTCATAACCCAGCACCTCTTTCAGTAGCCTGCCTTCCTACGAAGGCTCTTTCTGTTCTTTCATTAGCAACATTAAACAGCCACCTGGTAGACTTTAAGAGTATCATTTTTCACAGAAACTTTGCAAGGATGCATGTTCCATTCTTGCAATAATATAAAATATACCTTGTGCCCCACAAATACTATTGGCATTTTTATTGATATTGTGAACTTTATAATTTAGGGAGAATTGCCATAGTTTATGTTGGGTTATGCAATATCGGTTCCTTGATATCTGGGATTTTCTCTGTTTGGTTGAGTTCTGTATCTCCAAAGCCTAGAACAGTGCCTAGTACATAGTAAGTGCTCAGTTTTTACTGAGTGAATGAATGAATGAATGGGATGCCTTTTCTTTTGTTCTGGTCTTATATTCCCTAAGAAGTGTTTTAAAGTTTTCTTCACAGAGATCATGTATATTTTTCATTAATTTTTTTTTCTTAGGGATTTTAGTTTTTTGGCTATTGTAAATGCAGTTTTTTCTTTTACAAGAACATTAACTAGTTGATGTTTGTTTATAAAAAGGCTATGGTTTTCTGCATGTTAATTTTTAACCACCTATGTTATTGAATTTTCTTATTCATTTGCAAGAATTTTTCATACTTGTCTTGTTTTTGCCAGGTATCAGTGTTACTTCTCTTAAAACTTTCCAGAGTTTAAAGAGGATTGAATTACAAGCCCAAAGAAAAACAACAAACAACTAAATTTCATTCTAGCAGTGAGATTCTTATTGGTTGAGTGTGTACTGGTACAGATGTGAACCTGTAATTTATTTTCTAAGATAGTTAAACATGGTGATTAAGGAAAACGTCAAATCCACCACCGGCTCATTCCTTGCCAATTGGGCATCATCTGTTCCCTGAGCTGCTTGTTAATATGCAGAGACTGCCGTCTTTACTACAGAGTCCTCTTAATTTGGGGAGGGACATTTGCAATTTAAATCACAAAGAAAGAAATTGTCAGTATATACTGAGGTGTTTCACTGCGAGCTTTGTTCAGTAAACCTTACTATACAAGGGAACTCATGCAAATGAATGCATCTGTCTTCATTTCTCCTCACCATTAGATCATTATGCAAACATTAAACACCAAAAAAGACATAAAATGATTGATTAGTGTAGTGGAGCACGCAGGTTAGCAGAAAGCCAAGTCAAGAAGCCTGTTTCTCCCTCCCCACACTGCTGCTTTTCTCCTCTCCCTTTTCGGAAACACCCACAAATGATTTAGTCAGTCCTGCAGGGTCTGGAGATATTTATTGGCAGTCAGCATTCCTGTGATTCAGCACATTTTCTTGTGACAATATTCTATCCTTACTCCTGAGTTTTGCCTAATTTAGATTCCCCCTTTGGTCTGTCCTACTCTGTTAATCCTGATCAATAAATACAGGCAGATTAGACAGAAGACAAAATTGTGAAATTGATGTTTTATTTGGAACAGCAAGTCTTCATTTCACACTGTGGCCAGGACCATCTCCTCTGCGGCCCACCTCCCCCGCAACCTACGCTATGGCATGGTGCTCTCTGACTCATTTGCCTCTGTTGACTAAGCTTTAAGCATCTCTGACTTTTTCCATCTTTGAGTTTCATTGTCTGGTTCACAGTAAGCACTCAGTAAGTGCTAGAATCAGTGAATACACAAATTACTCAGTTAAGTGATACAGTACATTAATGTTTTCTTTTGTGTTATTAGAACTAACTATTGGGGAGAGGTATGAAATCTTTTTAAACAAGAGGATAATTGACTATTACTAGTTTTAAAAGTAACCCACATGGATTTGTATTTTTAACAGAGACCAAATTAAACTCATTGAATTTAGCTTTTCTAGATTCTCAGATTCAGCCAGAGGTCTGGGAAGGACCGAGATTCCTTCTGGAGAAAATTGCATTGTCCACATCTTATAAGGCTGCATCTATGGGGCTTCCCTGGTAGTTCAGTTGGTAAAGAATCTGCCTGCAATGCAAGAGACCCCGGTTCAATTCCTGGGTTGGGAAGATCCCCTGGAGAAGGTCCGTGGAGTTGCAAAGAGTGGGACACGACTGAGCGACTTTCACTTTCTTTTCATGTCCTATATCCCATGTTATTGAAAACCTGAGTAGGAATGAAGTTCTTATTAATTGAAACTTAATTCTCACTTGCTTGTTACTGTTTTAAGAGTTGCTTTTTTATGTATTTCTAGTTGACCTTTAAGACATACCCTTAAAAACCAACGCTCCCAACTCCTCAAGTACAGCTCTGTAACGAACTGCTTAACCAAAGGGAATCAATCTACATAAAGAAAATGCAAACAATTCTTTCGTTGGGCAGAGTTGTTGAACACATAATGTTTCTGTAATGTGAATCGCCGTCATCTAGTATGTAATTTTCATTCCTTTATTATTAACCTTATTTTTCCCTAGCCTTTTGCCAAGAAGGACTTATAGGGGTTGCTTGTTAAGTTGACCTCTTCAGCTGTCAGTTGTGCCTGTGTATTTCTTTATGGGGTGTGGGGAGGGTTGCTTTGTTCTGTGTTGAGGGGGCATGTGAATTGCACACTGTCATGGCCTTTTGTTACAAATGCACCTGGTCGATGAGGTAAAAAGCCCTGTGCTTTTATATACTTGACAAGAATTTTACTTCTTGTTCAGTCACTAAGTCATGTCCAACTCTTTGCCATCCTATGAACTGCAGCACGCCCGACTTCCCTCTCCTTTACCATCTCCCAGAGTTTGCTCAAACTCATGTCCATTGCATTGGTGATGCATTCCAACCATTGCATCGTCTGTCACCCCCCTTCTCCTCTTGCCCTGCTCAGCATCAGGGTCTTTTCCAGTGAGTCTGCTGTTTGCATCAGGTGGCCAAAGTATTGGAGTTTCAGCTTCAGCATCAGTCCTTCCAGTGAATATTCAGCGTTGATTTCCTTTAGGATTGACTGGTTTGATCTCCTGCTGTCCAAGAAACTCTCAAGAATCTTCTCCAGCACCACAATTCAAAAGTATCAATTCTTTAGCACTCAGAGAATTTTACTTCTTGAATTTCAATCATTATTTGATCTCTCATTCAAAATGTAGTAAATGAAGCTCACGTCACTCACACTCACAGGCTCTTCCTTGGGTTCTGTTTTAAATCAACAACTCAGGTATGCAGTGTCCTGACACTGCCATGAAAAGAGAAATATGCAAGGCTGTCAAGGTCACAGGACCTGGCAATCCCAAGCCTGGACTGACACTAATACATCTAAATCAGTGGCCTGTTCCTGTCTTCTTTCCCCAGGTACTCTATTCTCACTAGACAAAATGAGAAATTCTTTCTTTCCCTAACACGATTTGACTTTTTTATTTTATTGGCTAATTGGATAGTAGACCAGCAGCAATAATTCAAAAACCTTTATGATATGCATTCATAAAATTTTGAAATGATAATTAACACTGCCATATGTAATTAAGAAAAGGGCAGAGGTGTGCAAATAATCTTTTCGCTTTTTTGACTTTGAAAAGGGAAGTCTATTCTTGCATTTTAACATGAGAATCTCTGATGTCCTAGGAGTTCATAACCCCTGAAATTCATAACCTGATTCAGGAAGAGTTGGAAAACTGCTGAGTTTCCCCATTCCTCCCCAGAGAATGGATGCAGAGTTGGGGATAACAAACAGAATTTTCAAACAATCCTTGTCATAGTTAACCTCTGGATGGGTAAATGTTGAGGCATTTCTATTTCTGAAAGCAAGGATAGTCAAGTTTTCTTTCTGTGGTGCCTTAAATCAGAAGATTTGGGTTCTCTCTTGGTGTTTGGGGCTTCCCTGGTAGCACAGTGGTAAAGAATCCACCTGCCCGTGCAGGAGATGCAAGAGACACAGGTTCAATCCCTGGGTCAGGAAGATCCCCTGGAGTAGGAAATTGCAACCCGCTCTAGTATTCTTAACCTAGGAAATCCCATGGACGTAGGAGCCTGGTGGGGCGGCAGTCCCTAGGGTCACAAAGAGTCAGACCGACTGAGCATGCACGCATACTTGGTGTGTAGATATGACCCCCACAAGGTTGGTAAGATTGAAAAATTTCAGAAGGAAAGAATGAAAATTAACAGAATTCCCTGGGGATTCTGAGGCCCAACCCTGCCTTAATATAGTGTGACACATTTTGTAAGAAATTATGTAAGTTGTAACATGACACTATTTTACTTTGTTTTCTGAAAGACCAAAATAAAAACTAGAGTCAATAATATTTCTCTTGAACATGTAGAAAGCTCTTCTCTAGTGTCATTCATCTTCCTCAACTAAAAGGTATCGCAAACTTGGAGTCTGCTGCTGCACTGTCTGCTCCTGCATTATTATTTAAAATTTCATTTCAGCCCCTTTACCTTATGATTCTCAATTGCTCCCTTTAAGGAGAAACATGAGAGAAAGTCACTTCAGAAAGACAGAAAACAGGAAACAAAGGGCGAATATTATCCTTGTACATAAGCCATGTCAGACTATTTATTGTGAATCTAGAATGAAGTACCCCACTGGTACCCATTTTAATAACCTTTAGTGGAATAGCTGCTCCGCTTTATCTGCACACTCATCTTTATGAGACACTCTGCAAATTGCAATGGAAAAGAAGCCGCAGAACTTTTCCCACCAGAGAAAACTACCGAACGTTTATGGGGAGGAATCACCTCACCACCCACAAAGACAACCCTTTATGCTTCTGCTATCATTTACTAAAGCAGATTCTTTTCTTTTAACAGAGGAATTCAAGGGCTCCACTGTGGTTGAACTGATGAAGAAGGAAGGCACTACCCTTGGGCTGACGGTCTCGGGCGGAATTGACAAGGATGGCAAACCCAGAGTGTCTAATCTGCGGCAAGGAGGAATCGCTGCTAGGTAACTGCATCGCAGGGAAACGTAGAAAAAGGAATGAAGGTGTAATTAATTCAGAACTTAAAGCTCCATCAGAAAAGGTCACTAATAGATAAATGACACTGCCACCTGCCAGGTGGGAACATGGCGGGTGGGGAGGAGGCAGATTTCAGAAGGATGGCTTTTCTGGCCCATGCCGAAGTCACCAGGGAGCTCTTGTGTCATCTCAAGAGCAGTCAAGTCCTCCTAAGATTTTAATTTTAAAATGCTGTGTCTGGACTTCTCTGGCAGCACAGTGGTGAAGACTTCACCTTCCGATGCAAAGGGTGCAGGTTTGATCTCTGCTTGAGGAGCTAAGATCCCACATGCCTTGTGGCCAGAAAACCAAAGCATAAAACAAAAGCAACATTGTAATAAATTCAATAAAGATTTTTTAAATGGGCCACATCCAAAAAAAAATCTTTAAAAAAAACAGCCACCTGTATGGATTTAGTCCTCAAATGTGCCCCTAATGGGCTGCAGTGGGAGTGAGACAGCCCCATCATCTAACAGGGAATAGGTGACCCATATTCTGTGGACAGGGGAAGCTGCCACATGACGAGCCCAGGCAGTGAGGGAGGCCCAGCTCCAAGTATCTCAGTAGCAATTTTACTTGTCCTACATATTCTCAGCTTTTCTACTTGTGAGATTTTCCTTTCATCAGGACAAAGAGATGGTTTCCAAAAGGGCAGAAGGCTTAGCTGAGAAGGGCTGGTTTTGTCCTTGTTCTTACTGGACTGCAGATTGTATTAGTTCTTGCTGATGACAGGGTATCCTGGGTGCTGGACAGGAGTGGGTTTGCTTTGTAGACAAATTCGAAATCTACCGCAGAAAGAAAGGGTGGAATGGTGAGGTTTCATTCAAAGTGAGGTTAATGTCCCTTAAATCCTGGACACCGGTATTCGTGTCCACAGAGTCCCAAATTAGGTTTTAGAGTTCTTACCTTAGTAAGTACCACCTGAAATAGTGGTTATTTTCAATGATCAACCTATTTGTACAATTTATAAGCTCAAGCCAATTGATTGCTCCATGATCTGCAGTACTGTTTGTAAAACCAGGCTGATGTCAACACAAGCAACTTAGTCTCCTTCCTTCAGGATTTGTGGGGTTTTTTGTTTGTTTTGTTTTGCATTTTTAAAAAAATTGAAGTATAGTTAATTTAAAATGTGTTAATTTCTGCTGTACATCAAAATGATTCAGTTATGCATATTAATATATATACAGGGCTTCCCAGGTGGCACAGTGGTAAAGAATCTGCCTGCCAGTGCAGGAGTCACAAGAGATATGAGTTCAATCCCTAAGTCGGGAAGATCCCCTAGAGAAGGAAATGGCAACCTGCTCCAGTATTCTTAGCTGGAAATTTTCATGGACAGAGGAACCTGGTGGGCTACAGTCCATGGGGTCACAAAGAGTCAGATGTGACTGACCACACAGACGCATACACGTGATAATATGTGTATTATCTTCATGTTCTTTTCCATTATGGTTTTTAAGAGATTTCTTTCCACCATAACCTCCTTTAATTTTTAACAGTCATAGCCAAGTCGTGATGCTGGCACTTCATGTGTCTCCAAGGTTTCTTCATATGTAGCCCCTAAAGCAAGCATAACTGGCGTGGGAGAGGGTGAGAATGTCGTTCACACATGTATTGATCCTATAATTAAATTAACACTCTGCCAGTTATAATGAGTGTTATTGATCACCAAATATTTATTGTTTAAGCCACTACCATTTCACAGATAGTAAACCAAAATAAGTCAAGATAAGATACCTGCCCTTTGGGGGTTTATAATCTATTAAGGGAAATAGGGTATAAAAAAAACATGAGAAGTTTGGGAGCAATAATCGCATTGTGTCATAGTAAAAAGCAACAACATAAGAGTTGTCACAGTGCATGAGCCAGTTAAGTTGCCAAATAAGTGTCAGTCAGTAAACCTGGGTTAAGAGTGACCACATGTACTGTAGACTTGAGAGTATTATGGAGGTTCCGAAGAGAGAGTGATTGGAGCTGGGCTAATGTAAAATAAATGATTTCATTATTTTTATTTGGGGGAACATATTATTGAATTAAGTCCTGTCATTGGTCTTGCTGCCTGCTCTTGGTTTAGAAATAGAGTTTGACTAAACGCCCTGAAGTAGCCACAGTTCTATTATGATGGTGAGGAGAGAGGAGTATGTTACTGAATCCCCACGCTTTCATTATAATTTCTTCTTCACTGATACTTTTAAAAATCAGTCCTGCTATAAGCAATAAATAGCAAAATAAAATGACCTTCTATATGGCCCTGGACCTACTTCTAGTGAAGATACCGAAAGTAGTGAAATGTCCAAAAGGCAAGCAGCATCATTGAAAGGGAATGAGAAGAAAGGAAAACTTCCAGGATACAGATAATCTGCCCCCGGAGAACCAACTCTTTAGGGGCAGAGCAACTAAAGATAATTTTCTCTTTATTTCACTTTCTGATGCTCTTTAAAAATAAAAGAGGAAAAGGCTTGGGAAAAAAATCAGGGATAGCAGCAGATGCAGAAGAGGACTTGGAAAGTATACAGTCAGCGTGAGTAAGAGGGATCCCTGAGCATCTCAGCCACCCTCAGCTGCATCCTGCCCTTAGGAACCAACCGCATCCTAGGAGGCAGGGACCCTGCTGTGTCGGCCTTCTGGGCTTGCGTGCTCATCCATGATAGCAAAGTGGGAAATACCATCAGACTGGCCCACGGGGAGGAGAGCCCCACTGAAGCGACTCTGTTTTGCAGAAGTGATCAGCTGGATGTGGGTGACTACATCAAAGCAGTCAATGGCATCAACCTGGCCAAGTTCCGCCACGATGAGATCATCAGCTTGCTGAAGAATGTCGGGGAAAGAGTGGTTCTGGAGGTGGAGTATGAGCTGCCGCCAGTCTGTAAGTCATCACGGCCAGAGGCAGAACAGCTGCTCCATGCTTTCGCCTCAAACTCTCGGTTCTCATTTTTTTTTTCTCTCTTTTGCCATCATTGTCTTGTTACAGGAATGGCAGAGCATACTTTCTTGATATTTAAAAAATTATCAGAATTACTATCACCTACTCTGGAAGAATGTAAAAGAGCATAAATGATGAAATTATCTAGGACTCGGGTTTCATTAAAGCCATCTGTGAACATCAGAGCTGAACTTTAGTGTCAAATAGACAGTCAGTTCCTAGCTCCAGTTTTTACTAGCTGCATGCCTTTGAGAATGTTACTTAAGCTTCTTTTGTTTCACTTTTTTGCACATCTGAAAAATGGGGATGATATTAGTAGCCTGTGATATTACTCATGGATCTGTTATGAGGATTAAATGAGTTAGCATTTGTAAAGCATTCAGGACAGTACCTGGCAAAATAAAAATGTTTGATAAATAATACATATACAAATCAAAACTATAAGGTAGGCATTATTATCATTATTATTCTCATTTTACAGATGCTTAAGTTAAATATGTTTTCCCAAATTAGTAGGCACCGAAGTCAGAGCTTTGCTCTTCTGTACTACTGAGAACTGAGATTGATTATTAATAACTGGTGATAATTCATTTGTTTAGTGATGGCTTATTGAACATTACTATGTTCCAGCCTGTCCCCCAATGAATGTCAGTAGAATTTACACTCTAGGAGGGACTTCCCTGGTGCTGCAGATGGTAAAGAATCTGCCTCAGTGCAGGAGACCCAGGTTCCATCCCTGGGTTGGGAAGATCCTCTGGAGGAGGAAATGGCAGCCAACTCCAGTATTCTTGCCTGGAGAATTCCATGGACAGAGGAGTCTGGCAAGCCCCAGTCCATGGGATCGCACAGAGTCAAACACGACTGAAGAGACTAACACTACTACTACTGCTAGAGGAAGACAGAAAATAAAATAAAACCACAATAAATAAGTTAATTACAATTGATCCCTGAACAATGAGGGGGTTAGAAGTCCAGTCCTCCTTGCCATTGAAAATCAATGCACAACTTATATTTGACCCTCCATATATATGATTCCTCCAAAACCAAGGTTCTTCCATATCCTAGATTCAACCAACCTGGTATAGTGCAGTACTATAGGATTTACTATTGAAGAAATCCACAGGTACATGGACCCACACGGTTCAAACCGTGTTGTTCAAGGATCACCTATATGTAGCATGAATGTTATAGGTCATGAATGCTGTGGGGACAAAAAATAAAGCAAGGAGAAGGGTTGGGAGTGTGGGCTGGGAGTGGGGTTGCAATTTTAAGTAGAGTGCTTAGGAACAGTTTCACTGAGAAAGTGACATTAATCAGTGACTTGAAGGAGGTGAGGAAATTAGCTATATGGTTTTCTGAGTTAAAAGAGTTCCACAAAGAAGAAAATGCCAGTGCTAAAATCAGAAGGCAGGAGTAATCTGGCATAGTTCTGGAAACATAAAGAAGGACAGTGTGGCTGGAACAGAGTAAGCATGAAGAGAAGTGGGGGAGGTGGGAAGACGCGTAAAGGATAGACCATCCATGTGGGCCAATGGAGGGACCTTCATTGTTGCTCTGAATGATGCAGGAAAGCGTTGTATGGTTTGGGCAGAGGAGTGACATGATCTGATTAACGTTTTCAAAGGCTCCTCTGGCTGCTGTGTTGAGATGGCAGAGTCAAAGGTAGAAGCTTGGGATACCATTTGGAGGACTATTGCAGTGATCCAGGTGAAGGATGGTGGAAGATATGGTGAAAAGCATTCATATTCCCCATCTATTTTGAAGACAGAATCAACAGGATTTCCTGATGAATTTAATGTGGATTATGCAGAAAGAGGGGGCTTCTCTGGTAGCTCAGCTGGTAAAGAATCTGCCTGCAATGCAGGAGACCCTGGTTCAATCCCTGGGCTGGGAAGATCCCCTTTTTTCTTGCCTGGTGAATCTCCATGGACAGAGAAGCCTGGTGGGCTATAGTCCATGGGGTCACAAAGAGTCAGAAATGACTGAACACCTGCAGAAAGAGAAAAGTCAAGGACCATCAGAAGGTTTTAAGCCTGAACAACTGGAAGGATGGAGGTGCCATTAATAGGGCATAAGAATGTGGGCAGAGCTGTCTTGTGAGGAGAGGATCAGAAGTTCATTGCTGGGAGGGAATTTCCTTGTGGTCCAGTGATTAGGCATCTGTGCTTCCAGCGCAGGGTGCCCAGGTTCCATACCTGACTGGGGAAACTCAGATGGCACAAGTTGTGCGGCATGGCCAAACTAAATAAATAAAATTTTAAAAAAATTTTTAAAGAAGTCCATTGTTTAAAATACTACATCTTAAAAAAAAATAAAATACTACATCTGAGGTGCCTATGTGATGTACTAAGAGAAAATGTCATAAAATGCTGGAGATACAGTTTGGCATTTGTGAGAAAGATCTAGAGTAGAAATGTAAATTTAAGAGTAATGGGACTGGAGATGATGTTTGAGGCTTTGGGATTAGGAGATAGCACTCAGAGAGTGAATGTATAATGCATACCAATCACGAGTTCTTATTCTTAACATAAAATCTAACACTGAAAATCTCATGGTGATTTTATAACAAAATCAATTGGAATCTGAGTACTAAAACTTTGCTATAGCATTTTTCATTTCAGTAAGAGCCAGCAGTAAAATAGAGTGTTGAGAGCTTGAACTATGTCACTAGTTAAGTGTCAGTTTTGTCCCTTTCTAGCTTTGTGACTTTGGGGAAATTATTAATAATTTCGCTGAGCTATAGGTTTCTCAGCTATAAAATGACTGTAATGGATGTAGAATTTTTGTAAGATTTCAAGGCTGTAATCATGTATTTAGATCACAAGCACAGACTTCATAAGCCATAGTGTATCTTAGCCATATTACCATTATTATTGTTGTTATTATTACACTGAAAGTACTGTGTTTTCTTGAACTTAAAGTCTGTTTGTTTTGAAATCACTATCTTAATCCACTGCCTAGATGTTAAGAGGAGTCAAATATCTAGAGTTAATGCTCTTTGATTAAGCATTTTTATTCCAGTATGTACATGCATATCAATAAACCACAACCTGTTCCTAAGAGGAGCTCTTAGTATTGCTCTCAGGGTAAGGCATTTGTGGAGATTTGCTGAGCATTTTGGGTTGTCCAGAGCTAGGGATTTCACAGTAGATTAGAAGGCATTTATGCAGGTCCAGTAGGAAAACTTAACATTCCAGGCATAGGGTATGGCAAGGAAGTATGAAGATAGTCCAGTTCACAGGCTGAATCTCCAGTTTGGAATTACTGGAACACAAAAGGAAGAGAGGGCCTCAGAGGGACGAGGTCAGTGGGGTAAACAGGAACAAAGCCGTGAATGGTGGGCAACAAGGAGCCTTTTTTTAAAGGTTTTTAAGGCCAAGGAGCAGCATCCTCAGATCAGAGTTTTGGTTTTGGTTTTGGTTTATTCTTACGTTTTGGCTATTTCACACAGCACGTGGGACCTTGGTTTCCCAACCAGGTATCAAGCCCATGCCGCCAGCAGTGGAAGCATGGAGTCTTAACCACTGGACCACCAGGACCCCCCCCCCCCCCATCAGAGTTTTGACTTATTTAAAGAGGCCAAATGGAAGCTATGAACCCCCAGGCTGTTAGAGTTTTCCAAAAGAGAGGTAATAGTCTGAATAGATACAGCATTAATAGAGTTAAAGAGGAGAGAGTGGACATCAGAAATATCCAGGGGCTAAAACCTCTCCTGACTTTGTGATTATACCTGCCTTTTCTCCCTCACACAATAAAGCCGATGGGAAAAGAGAAAATATTTTTAAACACAAAAGTGTGAAGTTTGTAGTAGAAATCAGATAGCAGAGGTCTATTCGCCAAGGATTATCTCTGTCTCTTTCTATTATGTTTAGATAAATTAATAAGATCTTTGCGTGCAGGGAGATCGAAGGGATTAATAAGCCTCCCTTTCACTGAGCTCAGACACAAGCCAGGCCCCAGGGAGAGAGCTGCCTGCTGAAAGATAGGCCACCCAAGGCCAAGACTGTACTCTCTCAGGAATCACGGCAATCTGAGGCTTAGCCAACCCCATAGCCCAGCAGGAATTGGAGGAAGGTCTGTATGAGGGTATGTGTGTGTGTGTGTGTGTGTGTGTGTGTGTGTGAATGAGAGAGAGGGAGAAAGAGAGAAAGTGATACAGAGAGACGGAGAGCAGATAGAAGAAAAACGGAACTGTGACCCTGGGTAAGCACCTCCCCTTTTCTGATACCCAGTTTCTTAATGACAATGAAATAGTTGATCTCCATGAGCTTAGAGTTCTTTTCGACTCTAGAATTATGTGGTATTTCGAGACTGTATTTAGAGAGAATGTTACCAGAGTGTATCTTGGGCATTTGTATGTTCAAAGTTGGTCTAGAGGCGTGCCTTCAAGTTTTTTGTTCCCATAACCCCTAAAGAATTTTGAAATATTACCTAATTCTTATCCACTTTTTAGTTAACACCTAAAATTCTTTATGATAAGCTTTAGTAGTTAGACAGCATATAATTTTGGCATGAGGTTTGTTTTATGCATCTTTAAATACCATTTCCATTCAAATCTTAGAGCTCCAGATTTACCTCATCCGTTTTATGAAAAATGTCTGCCATGGAATTTTATTGTCAAAGGCAGTCCTCGCCGCTAAACCATCAGCTAAATCAGACTAGCTTTTTATCAGGAGTCCTTCCATAATTCAAATAAATGTGTTAAAGCATGTCTCTGTGACAGCCTGATTACTTCTCCTGTCTAATTCTCAGAGAGATAGAAAGCCTATAGATGATGACAATGGTGGTGATGATGATGATATGGTTGGGGGGACAGGGGGTCATCCCAGGTCTTCTCCACATGGTTCATTAGGGGATGTAGTCTGAGAGAACATCAGCTATCCAAGGGAAGCTCCTCCAGTGCCAGCTGCAGAAGGAAAACAAGCCTAACATTTGCAGACTCTGCTTGCATCCCCCAACACCCCATTGGCCAAAGCAAGTTAGCTATGCAAAACCAAAGTAATGAGGTAGGAAGGTGCACAACTCCTATTCTCCTATAGGTATAGGGGTTGGGGAGGCGGGGGAGTAGTATATAATTTAGAAAAACCAAACCTACCATAATAAAGTAGAGTGTCACTTTATGATATAGAAATATATGCATATGCACATATAGAAACAAGGGGCATCAGAACAACTAAAATACTGAGGAGTAGTATTGTTGCATTATAAAATTGGTTCGACCTCAGCCTTTTATGTGCTCAGTTTGATTCTTTGGGTAAGCCCCTTAATTGGATCTCTGCATACACACACACACACACACGTGAAGTTATGAATAGAATTCACATGGCCAAACAAGATGTCTGGTGCTGAATATGAAACCTCAGTCACCAAGAGCCAGTCACACAAATATAAATTATAAAGACCAAATCTATTTCATTAAGTATATTAAAATGTAGTCAGGATTCCCACTTTTCTTTGCACATGATGACAAGCAATAGTGTGGATAATCTAAAGCTATAGATAATCCCCAAAGTCTTTATACTGACTTTAGATTTGATTGTAAGATTTTGTGGTCAGCAAGATTTAGTTTAAGCAAAATTAAAATTACAGTGCTTTGCATCCCCAGAACAGACATCCAGCCAACAAAGACAGGTGGCCCAGAATTAGAATTCAGTTGTATATAATTGAAAGTTGATTTAATGATTAAATTAAATACAATTTGTAAACCACTTTCAGAGTTTCTGGCACACAGAAAACATTCCATAGATGCTCATTAATTATTTCTCCCCGTATCTTTTTCTTAATAAAACAGAAAGATCATGTTCTTAACCAATTTCTTCAAGTGGCTTGTTGGGTCATGGAAATAAGAAAACATTTGGTTTGAACTCAGTTATTTAAATTTAATTAAAACTGTATCTCAGTTCTTTTGACTATTTGTATGCACTGCTCCTAGCTGATTAGAATAAACTGAAATTCCCCTGATAGCGAGAATATGACATTTAATTAAATCAGCAGTATACCAAAACATTTTGTTCAGCTGTAGATTTATATTGCTTTTTAGCAGATCCAAGTTCTTACTGTACCTTGTGTTCCAGCTGCCTGTGTCCAGTTTTGTGAATTTAACTGTGTGCTGTTCGTAATTGTGTCCACCCCTTTAAGGATTCATAATTTATGATAATTAAAAAGTAATTGTAATTAATGCTTAATTAAAATTATTTTTTATTCCTATGAGTGGCAAGAAATGTTCTTTTCAAAGATGCCTTTAAATTGTGTCTACAAGTTTCTTCTTGATAGTGGAGTAGGGAGCCATTCCCTTCTCCAGAGGTTATTCCTGACCCAGGGATCAAACCCAGTTCTCCTGCATTGCAGATGGGCTCTTTATCTTCTGAGCCACCAGGGGAGCTCATAATATAACTTATCTCCTCATACTGTGTATAATGTAATTAGAGATAGCAACTTGGCAATGCAATTTCATTTTGTGAAATGAGAGCAATAACCAGGCAAACATAACCTAAGCATGATGGTATCAAGTAAAATTAAGTAGATCTTTATTTTATAAGTTAGTAGTAATATTTTGAATGTTCTTCAAATTTTTGCTCTCCAAGTTTCATTTGGGTTGTTGATGTCTTTGTTTAATTGCTATGCATCATGTCAGAAAATCAGTTTGCATCAACTTAACCTATTAATGGCAATCTGAGAGTAATACTTTTCTTCTTGTTCTAGCTGCAAAAAAGATAATTATTAGTTACTCAAGAACAGTTATGTTTTACGAGTGTTATCCAATTGTCATCACCAATTAGAATGATACTCAGATGTGTTCTTTCTATAAAACTTTGTAAGTAATAAAAAAGAAAAAATAAACATAAAACATTAATTATTTTGTAAGTTTTACAAAAATTGTATAACTTTTGCTTAATAAAAAGGGAAAACAATTCTATTTATCACATGAAGATTGTCTCTCTTGTTATATAGAGTTTTAGCAATGTGAATATTATGCTCTATAAACTGGCTACACAGGAGGAAAGGAAGTATCTCTGGTTTTGATTCTACCTGGACCTTAATTATAGAAGTCATTTATGCAGACAACTATTTTATGATATTTGTATGTCATTCCAATTTTTTTCTAATGTTTTCTTTAAAAACAGATTTTTTTAACTGTTAATTACTCAATAAGAATTATTTGCAGCAAAAAATCTGTAGTGTTTTATTCCTATCAAAAAAATCTAGAAATGTTATTATGAAATAAGACTTATTTCCCTCTCTTTTTGCTGTTTTCAGCTGTTCAAGGATCGAGTGTTATTTTCCGAACGGTGGAAGTCACGTTACACAAAGAAGGAAATACCTTCGGTTTTGTAATACGAGGTAGGTGGCAGTTAGAAAATAGAACCATCAGATATTCTTGGAGAATTTGTCACTGAACTGTTGGGAGTAAACTAGAAAGTCATGTAAGAAAAACTGATGTTTTCAGCGCCTAAAATAACCTTATGCCTTCCCTGGTGGCTCAGATGGCAAAGAATCTGCCTGCAATGCAGGAGACCCAGGTTTGATCCCTGGGTCAGGGAGATCCCTTGGAGAAGGAGATGGCAACCCACTCCAGTATTCTTGCCTGGAGAATCCCATGGATAGAGGAGCCTGGTGGGCTATAGTCCATGGAGTCACAGAGATTCGGACACAACTGAGCCATTAATACACACACACAGTGTTACCTTGTAATTTTGCATCCATTTTTCTTTAAAGGAATAGAGCAATAATTGGGAATCTAAATGGAGTCCAAATGATCTAGTTAATTTATTTCAGTTCATTAATACACAGTAAGAAGTCATTGTTTGTAAACCTTGTCAAGTCATAGTTATCCTGATGCTTTGCCAATTGTCAACATGTCTTTTGCATCCCTTATATATTTTTCTATACCATTTATCATTGAGTCAAAAATGTTTGTCAATATTACTTGATTTGATTGAATACACTAGGCTTCAGTAACTTTGTTTAAATTATTTTTTCCTAAAATGCATTTTGTTATTGTAGCTTCCTAAAAAGGAACTGCAGATAATCTAATCCCTTGAGCACCTCAGATATCAGTCCATCTTATTCTTGAATGATATTAATAATAAATATTTCAGGTGAAATTTTGTCCACAGTTTGTCTACAGGACCATTAATTCTGAGCTACAATGCTGGCTTTTAATGTTTTCTGTTATTATTAGCAATTTCATCCTTAAAGTCTACACATGCATTAACAACTCAGAATTTCTAGTATGACAGTGAGGTTCAATAGGAAACTAGGTAAGCATCAGGAATTTTTTTTTAATATTTCCTGATTTTTTTTTTTTGTTTTTATGTATTGCATTTTGTACTTCACCAGCAGCAAAATTCTGTCAACATTTTTGACATTAATTAAAATTAACTAAGCATCTTAAGAAATAGACAAGCCTCAAGGAATGAAGGAGATGTATTCATTATACAAACTTGCCTTAGATGACTAAGCTTTAAGCATTAGGTTCAATTCTGTGTCAGTCATGTAGCGAATCAATCAATCAAACATTCATTAAGGACATGTCACCATGTCGGCATAGGGCAGAATACTGTGGAGTCATGAGACAGAACCCTGATCCACAGGGAATTACAGTCCAGTGAATTTTAAGACATAAGTTGATATAATACCCAAATGAGTATTAGAGAAAACAGGCAACTAGGATCCCACTAAGTGATTTAGACCAGTAGTTATTATACTTTACTGACCCAGTCCTACATTAGGTGGAGCCACAAACCCCAAGATCGTTTACCTTAACCATTTTCAAATTTCTGTGTAAAAAATTAGATGGAAAAAAAAATTAGATGAATGTAATGAAAAGTCAGTGTAGAAATAATTTTAGCTTGGAGGGTGGTATATTCAAATCTAGTTTTTCAATATAGTATGAAAGAGAGGTGCACTTGAATCACATGCTTATAAGTCTAATTATTGAAATGCAGTAAAAAATACTGCTGGTGCAGATATTCATCACTAGTTGCTGTCTGGTTAATCAATAACAAATCAAATTGCTAATGAAAGAGCTAAACCAACAGTAATTTATCATTTAAGAACTAAAAAGAGTAGAAGCAATTTCAATCTGCAGTCACCTTAAGACAACTGATGGTATGATGGTAACAGATGTCCTTCCCACCGTTTGCAGAAATTTCAAATATCTGTGTGTTTATGCTTAGTAAGAGTTTTTAAAATATGAGCCTAGACACCTACCTAGTCCATCGTAGGCATTTAATAAATGAAAGAATGGATGAATGATGCCTAGATTTGTGTGGATATCAGACTTCTTGGTATTATAGTAGATATAAAACCTTAGTAATAATGAGCCAATCTTAGTTTATGTCACTCAGTCATGCCCAGCTCTTTGTGGCCCCATGGACTGTAGCCCACCAGGCTCCTCTGTCCATGGAATTCTCCAGGCAAGAATACTGGAGTGCATAGCCATTCTCTTCTCCAGTGATCTTCCCGACCGAGGTATCAAACCTAGGTTCTCCTGCATTGCAGGCAGATTCTTTACTGTCTGAGCCTCTAGGGAAGCCCTTTAGTTTATGAGTACCAGATTTTTGTAGGTTTTAATAGCTCCCTTAGTATGTTGGTTGAACACAAAAATTTGCCAAATTTTGCATAATTTTTAATGAGCATAAATAAAGAACTTATATTTGTAACCAATTTGAGGCCCATCTGGAGGGTCTTCCATGCTCAAAAGGTGGCCAGTACCCATCCCTTAAGAATTATTGGTTAATTGCAAAGAGAGTTGCAGAATGAAAAAGTACTGTGGATAAATGCTGTCATGGCACATAAGACGTTATGGCATAGGTGGAATATGAGCTTAACTTAGATCAATGGGGAATACTGGGACATTTCAGGAAGGAAGGAGAGGAAGATATTGCAGATGAAGCATGTTCATTTAGTGCTAGAGAATTTCTTCTTACTTAGGATGGGTCTTTTAACAGTAAGCCAGGCCTTTAGCTGATGAATTGAATTACCTTTCTCGTGTTGTATGTCATGATTCAAAAACCTTGACTGCATAAACAATAGAACTTTGCACCCATAAAATAAAAAATGATGTTCCAGTCTCAATCATGGAGAGTTAAATTTCTGTTAATTCCTTTGCCACCAAGCAGAAGATGGTTTAGATTAACAGGAAGAAAATCAATGAACTTATTTACAAAACAGAAATAGAGTCCCAGATGTAGAGAACAAACTTATGGCTACAAGGGGATCAAGAAGGAGGAGAGATAAGTTGGGAGATTGGGATTGATATATACACACTGCTATATGAGAAATGGTGTTCAATTGCTCAGTCATGTCTGACTCTTTGCAACCCCATGGACTGCAGCACACCAGAGTTCCCTATCCATCACCATCTCCCAGAGCTTGCTCAAACTCATGTCCATTGAATTGGTGATGCCATCCAACTATCTCATCGTCTGTTGTCCCCTTCTCCTCCTGCTCTCAATCTTTCCCTACATTAGGGTCTTTTCCAATGAGTTGGCTCTGAGCATCAGGTGGGCAAAGTATTGTTACCTATATGTCAAAGTATTAGTTACCTATGTGTAAAATAGGTAACTAATAAGGATTTACTGTCTAGCACAGTAGGGCTTTCCTGGTGGCTTAGAAAGTAAAGAATCTGCCTGCAGTGCAGGAGACCCGGGTTTGATCCCTGGGTCGGGAGGATCCCCTGGAGAAGGAAATGGCAACGCACTCCAGTATTCTTGCCATGGAATTCTTGAATTCTGTGGACAGAGGAGCCTGGTGGGCTCCAGTCCATGGGGTCACAAAGAGTAGGAAACTGAGTGACGAACCCTTTGACTTTCACTGTGTAGTGCAGGAAGCTCTACTTAGTACTCTGAAATGACCTATGTGGGAAGAATATATAAAAAAAGAGTGGGTATGTGTATATGTATAATTGATTCACGTTGATGGACAGCAAAAACTAACACAACTTTGCAAATCAATTCTAGTCCAATAAAAAATTTTTAAAATAGATAACATTTTGTGATAAATTAAAAAAACAGGAAAAATCACTCTACTACTAATTTGCTTTTCACTTTGGATGAGGCAATTTCTCTAGTCATTTTCAACTGTAAAAACTGTAGCTTATGTGTACTCATTTAACATATGGAGCCCAAATTCAGATTTGGTCTACATTGTGTCCCTGGCATTGATACTTTTAATAAAGCATGCCAGGTGGTTGATGTTAATGAGCAGCCAAGATCTAAAATACCAGTGGGCTCTGAATGGTCTTTATTTTGCTTTATAGCTCCAAACATTTAGCACCTAAGTGAATCACAAATTAAACTTGGTTCATTATTTCAAATAATGATAAAATGTCACATATCAAGTAATTTAGAGTTACCTTTCTCACATTTTGACATGTATCTACTGTTAACATACTTGTATTAGAACCTTCAAGTCAAAATAGTGGAATAAGTTTCTTGCTGCCTTCAGCCTTTATCTTTTTCTGAATCAAAACCCTTCAAAGGAAAGTAAACCTATCTTTTTATAATTACCTTGCAAAAAAGAAGTTACATGATGGTATTTATATAAATATGGTTAAGCATGTGCTATAATTTATTGTCATAATTTTCATTAAGAATTTTCTTCTGAGAAAGTCATGAATTTCCTATTTTGAGTCAGGGGATTCAAAGAAGCCATCAAACTGAATTTAAAAAAAAATACTGAAATGGAGCTTTTACCAATCAATCAGACTGAATAAATCACTTGTAATAGAAATGAACATAAAGGAAACATTTGCTTTCATCAGGAAATGCCTTTTAATTTTTCTCTTAGGCTAGGTTCTTTAAGCAACCTCTCCACCTGTACCAAATATGTGAAATGTCAGTCTGTTCAACCAGGCAAATATTAAAGAAGAAGTTCTTAATGGTAACATTAATATTTATCAAATACTGGCAAACTAGAGACCATCCAGATGGGTGGCCAGGATGGTGATGTATGAGGAAATCAAGTCAGACAAACAATAGTGAAAAAAGTGGAAATGGATAGAAGATGGTTTAAGATGGCAGGGTAAGATGATCCTGAACTCACTTCCTCCCACAAATACAACAAGTATACAGTTACATATAAAACAGTTTACTCTGAGAAGAACTGGAGAAGTAGCTGAATTCCTGCTTCCCCCAAAAGGATAAGAGGGCCATATCCAGACAGAGATTGTCCTTCAGGACTGAGATAGCTGTTTTGCATAATAATAGAAACAAACAGAGAGAGTCAAGCAAAATCAGGAAACAGAAGAAAATGTCCTAAATGAAGGAACAAGGTAAAACTTCAGAAAAAAAAAAAAACCTAGTGAAATGGAGAGAAGTAATACACCTGATAAAGAGTTCAAAGTAATGGTCATAAAGATGCTCAGCAAACTCAGGAGAAGAATGAAAGACACAGAGAGAACTTCAACAGAGAGAAAGAGCACGTAATAAGGAACCAAACAGAAGTCATAGAGTTGAAGAATACTGAACTGAAAAGTACACTGGAGAGATTGAATAGCAAACGAGATGAAACAGAAGAGCAGGTAAGTGACCTGGAGGACAAGGTAGTAGAAGTCACTCAAACAGAATAGAAAAAGAAATTTTGAAAAATGAGGATAACTTAAGGAACTTGTGGAACAACATAAAGCAAACTAGCATTGACTTTATAGGGGTCCAGAAAGGGAAGAGAGAAAGAGAAAGGGACAAAAAAATTATTTGAAGAAAAGAGTCACTAAAACTTTTTCTAACTGGGGCAAGGTAACAGACATCCAGGTCCGGGAAGCATAGAGAATCTCAAACAAGATGAACCCAAAGACATGAATCAGCCATGGAGTTACATATTGTAAAGTAATTAGCCTCCAACTAATAAAAATAAATGAAAAAAAAAAAAAAAAGATGAACCCAAAGAGATTCACACCAAGATCACTGTAAGTAAACTGTCAAAAGTTAAAGAGAGTATCTCAACAACAGAAAGCGAAAGACCACTCATTATATACAAGGGAACTCCCATAAGACTATTAGTTGATTTTTCAGCAGAAAATTTGCAGGCCTGAAGGAAGTAACATATTCAAGGTGCTAAAAGGAAAAAACTTTCAAGAATACTCTATCTGGCAAGGTTAACTGTCAGAATTGAAGGAGAGAGAGTTTCCCAAATAAGCAAAAGCAAAAGTAGTTCATTACCACTAAACAGGCCCTACAAGAAATGTTAAAGGAACATCTGTAAGCTAATTAGAAAAAGGCCCTAAATATATGAATATAAAGGCCCTAGATAAGAAAATATATGAAAGAAAAAAATCTCACTGGTAAAGTCAAATATATGGTAAAGGTAGTGGATCAAACACTTACAAAGTGAATATGAAGGTTAAAAGACAGAAGTAGTAAAATTAGCTATAACTACAAAGATTAGTTAAGGGATACACAAAATAAAAGGATGTAAAATGTTACATCAACATACATAAAATGTAGGGGGTGCTAAAAAGGTAGTGCTTTTAGAATGCACTAATACTTATTTTGAACACCCCATTTTCAATGGAGGCCACTTTGGCCATTTGGATTTTTTTAATATTTGGATGTTTTTTTCTTTTCCTTTAGTTTTTGCTTCAGTTCACATTGTAGATTCACCTATATTATAGCCCAGGTTGGTTGGCACAAGGTATACCCACCTACACTTTGTTCATCACCAACAGCTGCTCTCACTGGACTAGTATTTGTAATTACTTGATGCTCTTGTCATACTAGCTGGTAAGCATTTTATAGCTCACCCCTGATTAGAGCCACATATTTATTTAGAAGTGGGGAAATGTTGATGTCAACAATATATTCTATATAAAATGAATAAAATTTTTATTATGTGCCAGAGAGAAAGCATATACGTTCCTTCACACAACAATGAAATGTATTTCAGTTTCTCCACTGGCATTTTGTAAGTGAATTTTTTAATGGCAGCAATAAAGAGTGTTTTTTAAAGCTGTATTCCTTTTCTTTGCTAGGGGGAGCACATGACGATAGAAATAAATCGCGTCCAGTTGTGATAACTTGTGTTCGTCCAGGAGGGCCTGCTGACAGGTAAACTTCTTTCTGTGTCATTATCCAAATGGATTAAATGAACCTGGGGACTTTGGCAGAGAAGTTGATGAATTAAAAATTTCACAGTAACAGATAGATATTAAATAAATATGTTGGAATGTGAAAACAAAAGCATTCAGGCTGAGGAATCAGAAGAAAGTAAGTTTGACCCCAGATTCAACGCTTACCACCCTATGTTTTTGGCGCGTGACTTAACAGTTCTCTGCTCAGTTCCCTCCAAATGTAAAATGTAGAGGATAATGCCTACTTTTCAAGGTTTTTCATTTTATTAAGGATTAGAGATTTATGGTGCATTGCAAGGGGCCTGTCATACTGGAGGCATTTAATAAAAAGCATCTGGCCCTTTTACAGCGGGTCCTTGAGATGTATATTTTCCAATTGCTAATCTCCTAACCTGAAAAGATAGATGATGAGGTTCTGACTCTTACTATTGTAGACATCCTTGTCGTGATTATTATGTCTTGATGATGACTATGAATGTCAGAATAGAAGTGATTTTTAGTAAAAGGGAAGGAATATTGTTGGTGTTAGTGTTTCTTCCTTGCTAATTTGAAGATTTCCTACATAAACCTTTTGGATGGGGAAATCCCAAATGAACATACAGCTTAGACGTCTCAAGGGATACTTACCTTTGTATTAACTTCCCACAACAAAAATCTGCTCCACAATGGGAGGGAATACAACTCCTGCCACTGGATAAGAGAGGAGAAGAGGAAAATGCACTGATTACCCCCAACTCTGCACAAAATATTTCAGCCTAGAATGGATTTTTTTAAACCTTTCATAAGCACTAGATATAGCAATAATAATAGTAAATACTGCTTGTTGAGTGATTACCATGGGCCAAGAACTGTGCTAAGTACTTAGCAGACATTATCTTATTTTATCCTCACAACCATTCACTCAATGAGGTATTTTTATCCACATCTACAGATGACTAAACGGAGGAACCATATGCTTAAATGACTTGCCAGCTAGGATAAGAATTTAGATTTATTTTCCTTCAAAGCTCATACTCTTAGCTCACTTTTTTTTAAAAACTTGAAGTCTAATATAAAATGAGAATATGTGAAGACTCTTGGGTTCTCCCCTGTGCTAAGGTTATCTGCCTTGGTGGAGGATAATACAAAGTCAAAATTCCCAGGGAAATTTTGTTGTTGTTGTTTTCTTCTCAAGCTTTTTGAATTATTCTTCCTGAGGCAAATAAGAATATTTCCATTTGTTATTAATATTGTGAGTTGGGGTTGGCAGAAATGTCAAGAGCAGCCTCCTAGTTTGTGAACATTTTACCAAATTAATGCAAAACTAAAGAAAACCCTGGTGGCTCAGACGGTCTGCCTGCAATGCAGGAGACCCAAGTTTGACCCCTGGGTCGGAAAGATTCCCTGGAGAAGGAAATGGCAGCCCACTCCAGTGTTCTTGCCTGGAGAATTCCATGGACAGAGGAATGGCTACTGTCCATGGAGTCGTATAGAGTCGGACGTGGTCGAGCAACTAACACATACAAAGGAAACCAAAAATTTGAAGATGAAATTTTAGAGTTAAATTACATGGAGAGTTGTCTTGGTGAAAGATGTCTAAGCCATCATTTTTATTCTTCCCAAAGCCTGAACTTGTAATCCCCGCATTTGATTTTCTCTTCTTTGTTGACTCTCCCTCACCGGAGGGCTATTATCTGGAAGCCTCTCTGGCTGCACTTTAGTGATGTCAGTATTGTGCTGAGGCATCTTCTCCCACTGCCTTGAGTGTCTGTGTCTACAGAAGGGAGAAAAGTATTTGCCTGCCTTTTCCAGGGAATATGAGACTGAATCAATTTAATGATCATCAAATGGCCTTATAAATCAGTAGGAAAATGTATAGACTAGGGAAATTTTTCACCAGCGTTCTCTCTCCAGCTTGGGTTCACTGGTGATAAATCGAATAGAATCAGCAGGCTTTTCTGCTCACCAAGCTTTGGGAAAATAGGTGAGTGCTATTTCCTGGGCTTTAATAAATCAATTTTAGACTTTGGGGGACAAAAAAAAAAACCTAGAAAAGAGATAATGTGCCTTTATTACTCTTGCACCCCAAGAGTTCATCGTGGGTGACTTGGTTATTTGCTACTGTGTTGTTATTTTCTTATTACTGATTTTCATATTGCAGCAATTTTCTGTTCAGGGTTCCTTCTATTAATGTCACACTTGATGCTTAAAAGGAAATGCAAATGGAGTGGATGGTAGACTGTGTGTGAAAGAGCCACTTTGGCTAAGTGGCTATTAATGTTAAGCCCCACAATGCTAAAGTAATGACTGTTTCTTTATTCTCCCTTCAGAGAGGGCACAATCAAGCCTGGGGATAGGTTACTCAGTGTGGATGGAATTCGACTTCTTGGAACCACGCATGCAGAGGCCATGAGTATTCTCAAACAGTGTGGGCAAGAAGCAACGCTGCTGATCGAATATGATGTCTCGGTCATGGGTATGTCAGATACTGAGGTTGGGATCTCGAAGTCGATGTCATGTCACTGTCCATTGCTGATAAGCCACTTTGGATTAAGAATGAACTGTTATGTCCTCCTGTAGCAGACAGAATTTCATCAATGCTATATTAGTCCTCTGTTTGAGTTCAGGAAAAGGTGAGGGTCACTTCTCAGCAATTTAGAGTTCTTGTGTCGATAGAATCTATAAAAGCATCTCATTCTGTCAGCATGTTTCACCTAGCAATCAGCTCTTATACGTAGATTACCCTTTGGCAGGAAAGTATTTTCTCCCTCCAGTTCACAAAAACAGTATTATTAACTTAGGGGTTGGTACTTTTGTTTTACTACATGGAGACTAGAGACAGTAAGAGGTTCCTTTCCTTCTTGTAACTTCGCTACGTGAAGCCAGCTAATCAGAATTAATGGAAATTACCATTTTATCATCAGACTTAGGGACAAAGAAAAGAAAGGGGACATGTCGTATCCTTGACTAAAATAAGAAATTGACTACAGTATCGTTTCCTGAAATAATGATTCCAGTAAAAAGTAATTCTATTTCTACCCTCTCAACTATAGTAAAACTGGAAAGTTATTCTCACATGCCTTTTCAATGGGAAGAGAGTGTCAAAGTTTTGTGTAATGTTGACTAAGTCAGAGAAATTATGAAATAATGAATTGGAACTTGAAATTGAAGCTTAAATCATGCTGTAAATACTTCTTAAAATTTTCAGACTTGATTGTGTGCCTGACTTAACTAGCTAGTTCTATGTTGGTAAAATGTAGCTGAGCAAAAGAGACTTACTCTGTAACTGCAAACTCCTTTATTTCCCACTCTGTGTGATTCATGTATAAGAATGTTGCTTGAAAGTGTTCTCAATCTGTCTACTGGCCTGAAATGTATGAGGTATGAGGCTTCCTAAAAGATGTAAAGTTTGAGAGTTAAAGAGTTAAAGTCTTAGAGTAAGTGGTATGATATGCTCTTGAGATGGAAAGGTCAGGAATGAATGAGCTCTCCTCCCTCTGTTCTTCCTTTCCCTTGCTTTCTCTTCCTTCCTCTTTTCTTCCTTCTTTTATTTTTATATGTCTTTTGAGTTAGACAGTTTGGGTTCTGTTTTCAATTCTACTGATTTCTAGCTATTAGTTTAAGCATGTTAACGTATTTCCCTGTGCCTTAAATCACCTCCTTTGTCAAATGGAGACTATCAATGCCTATTTTGAAAGGCAGTGAAGAAGATAAAATAAAATTATACAAATAAGATATATTTTAAGTGATGATCCAATGTATTATGAATGTTAAAAATTGAAGCAAATGTTTGACATGTTTAACTCATTCAGTCTACAAATTTTTCTTTTTTTAATACTTAAGCTAAGTGACAAGTACACAGACTATAGACATAAACAGAACAGACCTGGTTTCTGCCTTTATGAAGCTTGAAATTGACGAGCAGGAGAGATAGTAAACAGGTACACGCCAAACACACACTCAGAAAGTGTGATCCCAGCAGACACTAGCCCAACGTTGTAAAGCAATTATCCTGTTTTTAACATTTATTTTCAACTGGAGGATCATGGCTTTCCAATGTCGTGTTGTTCACTGCTGTGCAATGTGGTTCAGCTGTCACTGTGCATCTGTCCCCTCCCTCTCGAGCCTTCCTCCCACGCCAGCCCCATCCCACGCCTTCTGGGTCATCACAGGGCACCACGCTGGGCTCCCTGTGTTACACGTCGGTTTCCCACCAGCTATCTGTTTAACATTTGGTTGTGTATACGTTTCCGTGCCATTCTCTCAACCTGGCCCACCTTCTCCATCCCCTATTGTGTCCACAAGTCCTTTCTCTACATCTGTGTCTCTATTCCTGCCATGCAAATAGGCTAATCAGTACCATTTCCTGGATTCCATATAAATGTAACATACAACATTTGCTTCTTTCTTCCTGACTTCCTTCATTCTGTGTGACAGATTTTTAGATTCATACCCCTCACTTCCCAGGTGGCACCAGTGGTAAAGAACCTTCCTGCGGAGGCAGGAGACAGAAGAAATTCGAGTTCGATCCCTGGGTCAGGAAGACCCCCTGGAGGTGGGCATGGCAACCCACTCCAGTATTCTTGCCTGGAGAATCCTGTGGACAGACGAGCCTGGCAGGCTGCAGTTCACAGGGTCGCAAAGAGTCGAACACAACTGAGGTGACTTAGCATATAAACAAACACAGCAAAAGTTGAAAGTTCCCATTAGATACAAGCGTTGATATGGATACAGATATTCATATATGTAAAACAATACTTAATAAGGACCTGTGTCATAATCTTTTGAGTGGGAAGTTTTAATATCTAAAATATATCATTTCTCTCAAATGCATCCATAAATTCTGTTCAAAATCTCAGAAGGATCTTCGGAGGACTTTTAAGAGCTATTTCTAAAATGTATATGGATTAGGAAAAGTGGAGGGGGGAAAACAGCCAAAATGTTTTTGAAACAATCTAAAGGTAGAGAAACTTGTTGCATCCAACATCAAGACTCATTCTAAAATTGTGCCATTGAGTCTGTGTAATGTTTACATGGGGTAATGAATAAACCAATGGAAGAGTCCAATGCCACAGACCACTGCCGAAGTATAGCCTTACTTCAGTGGGAAACAACTGAGCTAGTCAGTCAGTGATACTGGGTCAATTAGTTAGCCGCATGGGAAAAAATTCAGTTAATTTCTTACTTTATACCATACCCAAAAATAAAGCCTTTATTTACATAACTGTTGCCCAACAGAATGCTATTATAAATAACTGGAATTAATATTCTTTTACCCAAATCTTTGTATTTTTGACTTCATTAAGTCAAAGGGCATATTTCTTTTTAAAATATTTGATACATAATTCTGATTGTCTTCTATAAAGATTATACTATTTTATATTACTGCCAGCAGTGTTTTAAATGTACCTATCTCAGAGCACCAGATACAGCTTTGAAGAGTATGTTTTTAATTTTTTTAATTTAAGTAAAAAATTGCATTTATATTTTAATTTACTTTTAAAAAATTTTCTAGTGCAAGTAAATGTTTTTTCACATGAACACTAGCCATTTTTGTTTTGCATTGTCTGCTTATGTTCTATATTCCTTTTTTCTATTGGAGGCATTCTTAGTTTTCTTTTTCCTATTGGAGTTTTTTTTTTTTTAATTGGTTTGTGTAGCTATGTATATATTAAGGATACTGGTTCTTATCAGTGTTTTGTAAAAGTTCTTTTTAGTTGTTTATATGCCCTTCTGACATATGCAAGTTTATTTTTTTAAAACTTAGATATAGTATTTTGCTTAGAATTTAAATATTCATTTTTTCTAAAGTTACCTAATATCGCTGAATTATTTAATAAAGATTCCATCACATGTCCACTAATTTTTAAAATCATACCCTAAATTGTTAAATATAACTGGACTCCACATCTGGGCTAGTCAGTCTCATTATATCTCGTTTCACAATGGATTACAGCATAGGACTTTTGAATTGAAAGTCTTAGTATAAGAGTTCTTATTGTCATAAAAAGACATTTTTAGGAGAAAATTATTTATTTGTATAGTACATTTATTATATTATTCTTCTAAGTTTTGCTAACTTTATATAGCAGGTGAGCAAACTTTTATTTTCATTTTTTTTAGTTTCTTTTTAAATTCCTTTTTCTTTTTTCTGTTCACCTGTCTTGCACCTCCTGACTTTCTCTCGCTCATCCTTTTCTCATTCTGTTCCTCTTTCTCTAGCTCCCTTTCTTCCTCCTTCCCTTTCTAGCTTCCCCTTTCCTTTCTTACATTCTGCTATTTTTCACCTGTCAATACTTTTCACTATTCTAATTGTCTTACTTAAATTTTTTCTGATATTTCTCTACTGTTATTCTCCTTTTTCTCTGTTTTTTCTTTTTCTATTTCTGTTTCACTAATTATGTTAAGATGGCATTAGGCATAGATATGGTCAGATAATTAAGAATGACAATTTGTGGAAAGAAGTAAGAATGACCCCTTAGAAAATCAGAATATGAGATACTTTCAGGTAAGAATGGCTGTTCGTCAAATACTGACCAGTCTTTCCTTTTATAAAAACAAAAAATTTCCCCTATTTTTACTGCACATTTTTTTGTTGCTGTTGTTTGTTTTTGCAGCTTTTGTCATTCTTTCTCCTTAAAAGGAATAAAATGAGTGACTTATACAATGTAGCCTGCTACTTACTCTGAGAGGTCCAATTGGTATTTCTTTCAAACTATCTGGAAGTCAAAACCATTAAAAATAGTTTACCACTCTCATTTTTTGTTTTTGAGAAAAAATTCAAGTATTTTTAGGATACTTGAAAAACAATTGGGAGGCCTGGTGTGCTGCAGTCCATGGGGTCTCAAAGAGTCAGACGTGACTGAGCAACTAAACTGCTGCTTGGTAGAGGAGGATGGAATGTTGAACAGAATGAGTCAAAAAATGGCACTTCCCCAAAGCAGATAATGTTGAGTTGATGAAAGTAATAGATGCCCATTCAAAGACACAGTCAAATGTTAAATATTTTATTCCCACTAACAGCATATGAAAATTTTCATTAATTCACATCCTCACTAACACATGGTATTCTCAGTCTGTTTTATGGTGACTATTCTGATAGGTATGTAGTGGGATCCCATGGTAAGCTGAATGTATGTTTCCTGGATGAATCATGATATGAAGCACCCTTTCATTTGCCACTCAGAACATTCTTGATGCTTTGATTTTACTTTTAACACTTTCATTTATTTATATACTATTAAAATGATGTCACATTATAACTCAGGAAGCAGGTGTATGTCTATAATCATAAATATAAATATTGATTGTATTTATTTATATGCTACTAAAAATACACAAATTATTTTGCAGGAAACACTTGCATGTATATGTGTGCAGAGATATTGATATATCATCCCTCTGACTCATTGATATTAATCAGATATATTTTTTAGTAAATCTCAGCTCAAAAATTTTAGCATGATTCAGTAGTATATTTGGGAAAGCTGTTGAAACTGTCAATTTTATCAACTAAAGTTGAATTTAGTTGATGATAAAATTTTTCAAGAAAATTTATTGTGATAAGACTGGTAAGACAGGGTCTAGGAGGAAGTAAGAGTTTAGTTTATCTGTTCTTACAACTAATCATCATTAAGTATATATAAAATAAAGCAAAATATCAATGTTTATCTTGTAGGTTTAAAATGAAGTTACATCATGATATCATCTTACCTTTCCAAATGACATTATGAATCTTTAAGTCATAAAACCTCTTAACCTACCTGTGGTGTTTTTCTGAGTTCCTGTAAGTCACGACTCTCGACTGTTTCTCTGCTTGGCTTCAAATTTTTCCTTCTATTTCCTTGGACTAAATCAGCATGCAGATCCAAGAATACTGAGAAAAATGTTACTCTTTTCTTAGAAATACCCAACTGTATTACATCTTTGCCCAACTGTACAGCTAGTCCTTACTTACATTCATTCCTAAGCAAACATAAAATAGTATTAATGATTTTCAAGTGATTGTTTCATCAGGGATGGATTTGAATGTTATGAGTCTTCAGAAGAGATGATTACTTTTGTTGCAACCAAAAAGTTATATAGGTTTATTGGTGTTACCACATTGAATCTTGGCTGTGCTTTGCATTTCATTTTTCCAGAATATGAAGATCAAGATATATAACTTCCACTAGTCACTTCTCAGTCATAAGTATGAAGAGTAAATTGACCACTATTTGTATTTTCTAGGGGCAAATCAGTTTCTTCCAGATGATCTCAATTTACTAGAAACTGAATTTTTCAAGGGCCTTAAAAGTATTTATGATTCACATGCTTCCTTATGAGTCCCCAGCATAACCTTCTCCTATTCATAAAAAATATCATAAACAGAAGCCCAGGGATAGTCCTATATAAAAGAAGTCTAATTTTTAAATGGCAGCAGTAGTTTATTAAGAATGTTACTTTTCTATGATTAAAAGTAGGTTTTCTTATACTTTCTCTATTTTTATCTAAAAAATGAATTTTTGCAGAATCCTCTTATTCCTACTCACCTCACTCACTTTTACGTATTTGAATTCAGAGCCACTTGTCCTATTTGGGAAATAGAAGAAGTAAGTAAGGAGAAAGTTACCCTAAGCTTTAAAAGCTAGATTTTTTATTTTAAATGAATAGATTTGTTTTTAATTTACTTTCATAGTATAGTAATACACAAATAGAAAAGTGCTAACATTTTACTTGTACAGCTTGCTGAATTTTCACTTATATATTTTCCAACCAGGTCAAGAAATAGAAAAATGCAACCATCATCACCAGAATCCACACTGTGCCGCCTCTCAATTGCTACCACATCTTTTCTACCAGTTTGACTCCTGTCTTGACTTCCTAAGCCTTAAATGTATTCTCCTAATTTTTGAACTGTCTGTAACAGGAATCATACGGTACATTTCTTGGATATTAGGCTTCTTTTGAAGCAATTTAGATTATCTGATTTGAATGTAAGAGGTACTCACTGGCAATACCTGAGTAACACTAACCTAAGACTAGGAAACTTTGGCATATCATTCAGAAGTTACTTCTAGAAGTTTCGTGTTACCCTTGGTGTGAAGGGGTGAGTAGTGGTGTCAGAGCGGGAGTGACATGGAATAGTAAGTTAATATTTATCTTTTTCTTAAGGGCCCATTTAGCAATATTTTAGATGATATCTGTGTGATAGAATCAGAAGGGTCTTTTCAGTCTTTTGGGCCATTTGTAAAATGAGGGGACTTAGACTACATCATTTCAAAGGTCTTTCCAGCTCCAATATCCTATGACTCTGAATTTACTTGTGTCTCTTAAAAGATTTCAGAAGTTAACTTTTTTTTAATTGATGTAATCAAAATAAAATATTATAAATAAAAATAGTTTAAAATAACATTTAACTCTTGTTTAAACTGAATTAAATTGGCTTTCCTGGTGGCTCAGACAGTATAGCGTCTGCCTGCAATGCAGGAGACCCAGATTCTGTCCCCGGGTTGGGAAATCACCTGGAGAAGGAAATGGCAACACACTCCAGTGTTCTTTTCTGGAAAATTCCATGGATGGAGGAGCCTGGTAGGCTACAGTCCATGGGGTCGCAAAGAGTCGGACACGACTGAGCCACATCACTTCAGTTCACTTCACTTCACTTCCCAGGTGGCGCTAGTGATAAAGAACCCACCTGCCAACGCAGGAGACGTTAGAGACGTAGGTTCAATCCCCGGGTTGGGAAGATCTGGAGAAGGGAATGGCAACCCACTCCAGTATCCTTACCTGGAGAATTCTTGGAGAATCCCATGGACAGAAGAACCTGGTGGACTACGGTCCATAGGGTCACAAAGAGTTGGACCCAACTGAAGCAATTTAGCACACAAAACGATTACAACTTAAACCACTATTCTAAAAGGAAAGTTGGTCATTTCCTTTGTTAATCATGTCAAACATAGCAGTCCTACTGACAGTTACAAATTTCCCAGAGATTATTTTCCATCATTTCCAGAGTAGGCATAAGGCCAACATGCTGCTGTGAAGTCATTATCTGCAAGGGTCTTGATACTGGCATTCTGAGACATTTAATAAGTTAATGAAAAGTTGGTTAAAATTCCCTCACTTTCAGATTGCATATTATACTTTTAAAATGAAACACATCCCTGAAGGGGGAAAATTAGCCCTTCAATTTAGTGTATTTTAAAAGATGAAAAACGGACTGAACCCCATCAGGGGAAATCTCTCATCGCATGGTAAGTTTCTTTGAAGTCATGTACATGTATTAGGTAGACTAGAATCGCATTTCCTTTTCAGGAGAGTAGCAGACAAGTACTTCAACTGACTGTAGGGCAGTTCTAGGCCATCTTTTTAGAGCACTACCAAAGTACTAGTCAAGATTACTTTTCCCTGTGGTTGGATGCTAATTGTATATTCCTCTTTGTAAAATGAACTCAAACAACCTTTTTTTAAAAGAAATTTTATTGAAGTATGGTTGATTTACAGTGTTGTGTTAGCTTCAGGTATAAAATTGAAACTTTTTTATATATGGTTTATATATACCATATAACTGTATATTCTGTTATATATACATATACATATACACAAACACACACACATATATATGTGTATATATGCATGAGAGTTAAGTCGCTTCAGTCTTGTCCAACTCACTGCAGCCTTATGGACTGCAGCCTGCCAGGCTCCTCTGTCCATGGGATTCTACAGGCAAGAATGCTGGAGTGGGTGGCCATGCCCTCCTCCAGGGAATCTTCCTGAACCAGGGATAGACCCCACATCTCTTGTGTCTCTGACATTGGCAGGTGGATTCTTTACCATTAGTATCACTTGGGAAGCCTATATATGGGGTTTCTTTGGGATTCACATATACACACAACTATACACAAAATAGATAACCAACAAGGACCTACTATATAGTACAGTGAACTATACTCAATATGTTGTTATAACCTCTAAGAGAAAAAAATCAGTCTTTCACTGGGGAAAATTACCCTTCTTCAGATCTTCCATTAACCATTATAGTCTACAACTATAGGATATAACATCCAAAGAAACAGAGACCATCAATTTCCTTTTTAAGCATGAAACTCTTCTACCTTTGTTCTCAATATTTTAGTTATCTTTATTCAGTGCCTGGTTCATAGTAGAATTATTATTTGAGTTACTATGGTTTTAGAATTATTTGTGGTATACCAGTAGGTATTAACAGGGCTTCCCTTGTAGCTCAGTCGGTAAAGAATCTGCCTGCAGTGCAGGAGACCCAGGTTCGATCCCTGGGTCGGGAAGATCCCCTGGAGAAGGAAATGGTAACCCACCCCAGTATGCTTGCCTGGAAAATCTCACAGACAGAGGAGCCTGGTGGGCTGCAGTCCATGGGGTCACAAAGAGCGCAGTCGGGCATGACTGAGTGACTTACACATAACACACAGTAGGTATTAAAGTGTCAAGTTGACCCCAACAGTCATAATATCAAAGGAATAAGTCACTTGTATATTAGAGTGGTCTCTGTAGTTTTGACACTGAAAATGGCTAGCAGTTGCCCTAGTCCTATCACTCAACATGGTGTGGTTGCTCATGTAATAACACTCACTATTAAGTCCTTCTGCCCCCTGGGTCTTAAATGACAGGCTTCTTAACCACTGCATTATGGTAGAAACCTCCTTGATCTGTCTTCATGAAGTCAGAAGATCAGAGCATTTTGGTAAGGATCCTCTGGTTCCCTTTAAGGTGATTGAAGAATTTCTATACTATGCATTCTCAGAAGCAGATTGAGGTCAAACTCTTAATATAAGTTTCCTTGAGAAAATACCAATACCCAGCATCCTCTTTCTGTAGCATCTAGTTCTCATCACCAGAAGATGTGTTGGTAGCAGCAAAATAAGAAAGGAAAAGGAAGGGAAAAAAGAAGGAAAAGCCAGTAGGCTTCTGCCTCATCTCAGTGGGAGCACCATATCCTGGCATTAGTCTCACTTGAAATTACTATGAAATCTAATGGAGTAATTCACAAGAAACACCTAATAATTAACTACTGAACAGACCACACATCCTACAGAATTACTTTATTTTAAAACAAATAAATTGCAGGGGACCATCGCAAAATTTTTCCCTCAACCTCTTTACTTTTCCTGTCTTTAAAAATACTCTTACAACATTGTCATCTATTCCTACAATTACCACCACCATCTCTGTGTGGACATCTCCCCATCCAATAAAATAAAATTCAGTCTTTATTCTGACACTAAGACTCTACCCAAGCTTTTCCAGACCAACTATTCTAGTTTTGTTTTTTGTTGTATCCCTGGAAATCCACGTGCTTCAGCCTCCTTGGACACTGGATGATTTGTGAGCAGTGTTTTACCACGAATGTGTGTTTCCTCATGACTTTCATCCTACCTGGACGCATTATAATATGGTGGTTAAAGGACCCACACTTGAGTCTGGCTGTCAACCTCCTAGATGTATGACCTTTATAAGTCTCAGTTTTCCCATCAGTTAAGTTGGGATTAGTCATGGTGGCTTCTTCTCATGGTTACAGTGGTGTTTAAAGTTGTTAAGACATTCAGAGTACTTGGCACATTCCTAGAACACATAGAAATTTTAGAACATGCTTCTAATATCGTTGTCTTTATCATTGTTGTATTTATTTATTTACTGTTGCACTGGGTCTATGTTACTGCGCACACATTTTCTTTAGTTGCTACAACTGGCGGCTACTCTTCGTTGAGGTGGGTTCTCTTGCTTCAGAGAAGCACAGGCTTCAGAAAATGTGACTCATGAGCTCTATAGCTCAGACTCAGTAATTATGGCGCACAGGCTTGGTTGCTCCACAGCGTGTGAAATTTCCCAGACCAGGGATCAAACTCGTGTCCCTTGCTTTGGCAAGTGAATCCTTATCCCCTGTACCATCAGGGAAGTCCTGTTATTGCTTTTATGTAAGCTTTCTCGGTCTCCTATTTACAGCCTTTCAGATTTAATTCTGTTTCTTGAAACCAGACCTGGTGAGCCCAGCTGAGAGCAACTCTCTGTCATCTTAACTCCCATAATGTCTTGTCCATACACCTCAGTCCTTACCCATCAGCGTGGCCATCTAGCTATTTGTAGACATGACTGTCCTCCTCTATGAGGTTATAAACTCCATAAGGACAAGGACCATTTCATACCCATACTGTGTCCTCTGCACTGCCCTATACATAGAAGATACTGTTTATTTCTTGTTGAACTGAATAAATGAATGAACGAACGAATGAAGAATATTTGATGTTGAGATTATCATTCGCCTAAATTAATAATGTTCAAAATAATTTCTTATATATTTAGAGCACTTTTATTTTATAGTGTACTCCACTGCTGTGATCCTATTTTATCCTTCTATTACCTGGAAGGAAACCAAGCTTCCTCTTGTTTTTTGTGAAAACCTGAAAGGATTATGTTGATCACAGGAGTCTGGCACTTTCTGATTACAAGAATCTGTTGACTTCTATGATAGGACAGTTCACACAAGGCTAGTGAATTCATTTGCAACTTAATCAAACACATCAAAATGCATTCTTAAAAAACATAAAGGGTTTTTATAGGTTTCATGGTCATCACACATTTAATGTTTAATGTTGAAGGTTATAGTTCCACAAAATTAGATAAGACCTTTGTCGTTAATGTTGAAACATCTTGGGCACTTTTTGTTCCTTCTCAGTAAACGTACATGAGACTGGCCTTAAATAAGTAAGGCCTTCCCCACAGTTCACTCTTCTCTTGTCAGAGCTGTTTTTAGGGGCTTTTTTAGGGTGTATTTTTTTCTTTTTTTTTTAATTTATTTTTTTATTGAAGGATAATTGCTTTAAAGAATTTTGTTGTTTTCTGTCAAACCTCAACATGAATCAGTCATAGGTATTTCTTTTTCTGACTTACTTCACTCTTATAATAGGCTCTAGTTTCATCCACATCTTCAGAACTGACTCGAATCTGTTCTTTTTTATGGCTGACTAATATTCCATTGTATATATGTACCACAGCTTCTTTATCCATTCATCTGTTGATGGACATCTAGGTTGCTTCCATGTTCTAGCTATTGTAAATAGTGCTGCAATGAACAATGGGATACATGTGTCTTTTTCAATTTTGGTTTCCTCAGGGTATATGCCTAGGAGTGAGATTGCTGGGTCACATGGTGGTTTTATTCCTAGTTTTTTAAGGAATCTCCATACCGTCTTCCATAGTGGCTGTATCAGTTGACATTCCCACCAACAGTGCAAGAGTGTTCCCTTTTCTCCACACCCTCTCCAGCATTTATGTATACTTTTTGATGATGGCCTTTGTGACTGGTATGAAGTGATATCTCATTGTAGTTCTGATTTGCATTTCTCTAATAATGAGCAATGTTGAGCATCTTTTCATGTGTTTGTTAGCCATCTGTATGTCTTCTTTGGAGAAATGTCTATTTAAGTCTTTTTCCCACTTTTTGATTGGGTTGTTTGTTTTTCTGGTATTGAGTTGTATGAGCTGCTTGTATATTTTGGAAATTAATCCTTTGTCAGTTGTTTCATTTGCTATTATTTTCTCCCATTCTGAGGGTTGTCTTTTCACCTTGCTTATAGTTTCCTTTGCTGTGCAAAAGCTTCTAAGTTTAATTAGGTCCCACCTGTTTACTTTTGTTTTTATTTCATTACTCTAGGAAGTGGGTCATAAAGGATCTTGCTTTGATTTATGTCATCAAGTGTTCTGCCTATGTTTTTCTCTGTTTTATAGTTTCTGGTCTTACATTTAGGTCTTTAATCTATTTTGAGTTTATCTTTGTGTATGGTGTTAGGAAGTGTTCTAATTTCATTCTTTTGCATGTAGCTGTCCAGTTTCTCAGCACCATTTATTGAAGAGGCTGTCTTTGCCCCATTGCATATTCTTGCCTCCTTTGTCAAAAATAAGGTACCCTTAGGTGCATGGGTTTATTTCTGGGCTTTCTATTTTGCTCCCTTGGTCTGTGTTTCTGTTTTTGTGCCAGTACCATCTGTGCCAGTACTACTGTCTAGATGACTGTAGCTTTGTAGTATAGTCTTAAGTCAGGAAGGTTGATTCCTCCGGTTTCATTCTTTCTCAAGATTGCTTTGGCTATTCAGGGTCTTTTGTGTCTCCATATGAATTGTGAAATTTTTTGTTTTAGTTCTGTGAAAAATGCCATTGGTAATTTGATAGGAATTACATTGAATCTGTAGATTGCGTTTGGTAGTATAGTCATTTTCACAGTATTGATTCTTCCTACACAGACAGTGCTGTTTTTTCACAGAGCTCCTGTGGTCACAGACTGCAAACATTCCTGATCTTCTCTTCCTCATGGTACAAAAAAATGAATCTTTCATTCCAAAGCTTCTTATCACCTGTCAGTGGGACTACAGGATAAAGACTAAATCAAAGATGTTAGAGTAGAAATTATTGTTTTTATATTTGCTGTGTTGTAGGAAAAGAGGGTAAAAGGCTGTTTTAAAAATTAGAAATGTAAGGTTCCTTATTTGCCTGGATGGCAGAGTTTATAAATGTCAGTTTCCAAATTCATCCTTTTCTCTGACATAATATGATGCTATTAGAAAACTGAAATAATAGTAACTGCCATTGTCTAAGTACCTATTATGTGCAAGGCAACTTCATAAACATTATCTCATTGTATTCTTACCATAAGAGATTGACATAGGTACCCCTATTTCAGGAATCAGGAAATAAAAGAACTTGCCCGGGTAGAAAAGAACAGAGCCAGGATTCAAACAGTTATGTCTGATTCTAGAACCTTTGCTTAAAGCAACTGAACCAGAACAGTCTTTTCTTTTTTTTTTTCTTTCCTTTCAATTGAAGTATCCCTGTTGGCTTAGTGGTAAAATTTCTGACTGCCAATGCAGGAGACACAAGTTTGTTCCCTGGGTCAGGAAGAACCCCTGGAGAAGGAAATGGCAACTCACTCTAGTATTCTTGCCTTGCAAATCCCATGGCCAGAGGAGCCTGGTAGACTACAGTCCAGGGGGTTGCAAAGAGTCAGACACAACTTAGTGACTAAACAAAAACAATAGTTGATTTACAGTGTTGTGTTGATTTCTGCTGTACAGTGGTGATTAAGATATATATATTATATTATATATATATATTCTTTTTCATTTTCTTTTCCACTATGGTTTATCATAGGATATTGAATATAACTTTCTATGCTATACAGTAGGACCTGTTGTTTATCCTTTCTATACATCGTAGTTTGCATTTGCTAATTCCAAACTCCCAGTCCTTCCCTCCCTGCCTCCCCCTTGACAACCACAAGTCTCCTCCATCAGAGCAGTCTTGATGCAACATTTATATGGTGATTCTTAAAGCTAAATGTTTAGAACTGAACTTGACTTCTCCCCTTAGCCTATTCCCCTCCCATCTTCCTCATCTCAGGCATTAGTGCCTCTGTTGGAGCAGTTCTCAAATCAAGAGACTGGGTCATCCTTTGATTTTCCTCACCCCACTTATATGTAGCCCTTCACAGGTTGCACCCCTCCTCTTTCCAGCCACCCTCCTTGTCTACATGTTCACTTTCTCTGCACTTGTCCTCACTTCTCACACCCAGAAGCCACCGTCTCTCCCAGCCACCTCTCAACATGTGCCTAGCTCCACCACTCACTCCCATTCCATTCAAATCCATGTCACATAGAAACCCAAGAGATATGGGAGAAGGCGAGGGTGGGATGTTTCAAGAGAACAGCATCGAAACATGTATATCTAGGGTGAAACAGATCACCAGCCCAGGTTGGATGCATGAGACAAGTGCTCAGACCTGGTGCACTGGGAAGACCCAGAGGGATCGGGTGGAGAGGGAGGTGGGAGGGGGGACCGGGATGGGGAATACATGTAAATCCATGGCTAATTCATTTCAATGTATGACAAAAACCACTGCAATGTTGTAAAGTAATTAGCCTCCAACTAATAAAAATAAATGGAAAAAAAAAAAAAAGAAAAGAAACCCAAGAGACCTTTACATAGCACTCATGGAATCATATCACTTTCATTCAATGTCATCCACTAAATCTCAGATGAAATTAAACTCTGTACAGTGCCCATGAGTCCCTGCCTGCTGTTTCCAGAGCATCTCCACTCTCCACGGGTTCTTAGGAGCTCCCTGCTCTCATTCCCAAGGCTCTTTTTTTTTTTTTCCCCTAGCTCCTCCCACCTATCAGGCTCCTGCCCTCAGGGACTTTTCAAGTTCTGTTCCCTCTGCCTCAGAAGTGATTCTCCAAGCCCAACACATAAACAAACACACATTCTTTCCCAGCTATTTTGTACAGATCCTTTAATGTCACTACCTCAGAGAAAACTTATCTTATACTCTCCCTAAATTAGGTCTCCCTGTTTCACTTACCCAGGGAACTCTTACTTTCCTTTCACAGTAATTATCACCATTAAAATGCTAATTTGTTGGTGAGCTAATCCGCTGTCTCCTTCACTAAACTATAAGCACTGTAAGGGCGGCAGGGATAGGGAGATAATATATATATTTTAACCACTGTATGTACCATATTTGCCTGAGGCACAGAAAGTTCAGTTCAGTCGCTCAGACATGTCCGACTCTTTGCGACCCCATGGACTACAGCCCGCCAGGCCCCCTCTGTCCATCACCAAGTCCCGGAGCTTACTCAAACTCATGTCCATTGAGTCGGTGATGCCATCCAACCATCTCATCCTCTGTCATCCCTTTCTCCCCTGCCTTCAATCTTTCCCAGCATCAGGGTCTTTTCCAATGAGTCAACTCTTTGCATCAGGTGACCAAAGTATTGGAGTTTCAGCTTCAGCATCAGAGGCACAGAAAAGTGCACATTGAATATCTGTTGATGGAATGAAAGGCAGACAGACAGCTTAAAACTGGTATGTCCACTTAGTTCACTAAGTTGACAGTAAATATTTACTCTTCTCTGAAGAACTCCAAAAGTAGTAGTAAAAAATGCAATAAAGCCTTAAGTAACCAATTTGCAGTGCTATTCTGTTCATCTTATTTATTCTTTCCTCCCCTTCTCTTTTCTCTCCTCTCCCCTCCCCTCACCACCCTCTTCCCTTCCTTTCCCTTCCCTTCAAGAAGTATTTCCTCCAGTTATCTATAAAAGCATCAGGGTGCCTGAGTCCTACAGAGCTACATGGAAGGACTTTCTGTGAATCACTGGCCTGTAGCCACAGTTAATTTTCTTGCCCAGAATTTCATTAGCCATTTTCAGTGATTCCAGAATACCATAACTCCAGGATCTAACAGTAAACATTAGTCTGGAGATCCAGACTGTTAGGGAATTTACCAGACTCCCCTAAAGAAGGTACACTGGTGTACAAGAAACAAATTATTTCTCTCCAGGTCTTTGAAGATTAGGAAATACTGGGATCAGAGCACAAAGTGGCCTTTATCACCACTTGCCCAGCTCTTCTCTATTTTAGAAAACCCTTGTTTTCACCAAGCAGCAAATATGAGTCTTCATGACAGAAGTCCCTAATATATGGATTTTGAAAGCTGCCCTGCTATGATATGGTGGTTGGTTGAAAGCTTGGTGTTCTGTAGCTCATCTGAGGACCTGCAGCTTCTCTTTAGTTACAACTATTGTTCCTAGTTGGGAGTGTAAGTCAATTATATCATCCAGACTCATTGTCCAAACTCTGTCATGCCTAGTCCATTCACAGAGGCCGCGTCCTTGTAAGCACTGGTACAAGGAAAATTCTCTTCGACACAAGGGCATGGTTTCAGATAAGCATAAGCTTCGTATGTTTGAACCAGCAGAGTATTGAGACCTGACTCACTGGAGACTATCATTCTGGCTTAAGTTTGTGCCTCTCCAGAGATTAAAAAAAAAAAAAAAAAAAAGCCTACTAAGCCACACACACATTCTCTTGGAGAGTGGGAAGGAGTGGTTATCATTATTTCACAAGAACTCGAATAGTATTTCAGCTGCACCCATGTAAAATCCCACCAGCTCTTTTGCCTTATATAATTTGGTTCATCGCTATTGGTTGCCTACTTCTTAGCACCCTCTGAGGTTCTACTGCAGACAGATTATTTGAGATGTCTCACCCTGTGGACACCTACAGTGGGTGACCCTAGGACCTCCTCCTTCTCAGAGGTGATTTCCATAGCTTGAACACATCTTCTGAGTTCCTTAAAAGACAGCTTTGTGCTGAGTGGTACATTCACCTGTGGAATAGCCTTCACTTAAGCCTTATTATCCAAACAGAATTATAATAAAGGCTTGACAGACTTTCTAGCAGAATTCTCACACTTGGGAATACATATAGTGGGGAGGGGGGATGTCTAAGATAGGTTTGAGGCTGGTCAATCAAGTTGAAGATATCATTTGGCAGGAATATTAAATATGCCACCTGTGAAAAAAATGAAAATTAGTTTAATTTTTATAATTTGTGTCATTGAAAGCCTCTATAAGTACCTTGTCCAAGATATAGATTCATTAGTTATAGATTATAAAACTCAATCCATAACTAGTGTAGCGCAGATAATCTGAAATTGCAGAGAGAGTTAATATTGAAATCATTTACAACACTTAAAGCTAAGTAAGTGGAACAACACATGAAAATCTAGCTAGTGATACACTACACAGCTGTCTAGCTCCCTCATCCTGTCCTCCTTTCTCTTAATGTTAGAACAGTCTCTTGATGGCATCACTGTATCTTGCATAGATGCAAACACTGAACGTTTTGGAGGCATGTAAATCATCATTTAGTTTTTTTGATTTAAGAGTCTTTTCTCTAGGTTTTTCTGGTCAAGTAAAGAAAGTAATTTTCTCAACATCTACCAGGAAATTAATTAGTCAGCATAGATATTAATGACATCAGCATGTCCTAGGTTTAACCCAAGAAATAGTAGAGAAGAGAACTAACAATTTATGTGGTTAGTTTCTGCCAAAAGTTGTGCAAGGTACTTTGTACTTTTTATTAACTCTGTCATAGCAACTCTGTGACATGTACACTATTATCCTTATTTTTCATAAATGAAGTAATGTCTCGAAGAGATTACAGCAGTTGCTCCAAGTAACACAGATAATATCATGTTAAACCTTGGATGGGTCAGACGTTAAAAAGTCTTCCTGCAGTGCGGGATACTTGGATTCAGTCCCTGGGTTGAGAAGATCCCCTGGAGGAGGGCATGGCAACCCACTTCAGTATTCTTGACTGGAAAATCCCATGCACAGAGGAGCCTGGCAGGCTGTGGTTCATGGGGTCTCAAAGAGTCAGACATGACTAACAGAACATGTCCATCCATCCCAAATCTAGGATCAACCTCTTAAGTCTGATAGTGAACCCACCGAGGATTGAGATTAGTTATAGCCAATCTATGAAACAATAAATGTTTTAAGAATGGATACAGGTTCTGAAAGCAGCAGAAAACTAATGGAACATGTCTTTGTTTTATTCTAAACTTGAGATTCTGAAGTTGAAATGTAAGTCTCAATGAATATTCTTTCGAAAATAAAAGTTTCACAGGGAGTACTTTAAAGATGAAGTCTTACCATTTAAATCATAAATTATTTTAGGCCTAAATTCATAATTGAACCCCCTCCGTTTTAAAAATCCCAGAACATCAAATATTTAACAGTAGGTCCCTAAGAGAGTTCTGAGTATGAAAGAAGAAAGTGAGACTCTGAATTAATTATCTACTGGTGTTTAATCATTCAGGCATTTTTATTGATTTGAATTCAGGTAAAGTTACTCAGACTAAAGGAGTGAGACATAGTATTTCAGAAACTCTCCTACTTTTTAAATTTGAAACACAGTGTTTATTTTCTTGGTTTTGTTTTTTTTTTTAATTGGAATATAGTTTACCTACAATTTTGTGTTAGCTTCAGGTGTACAAAAAAGTGAATCAGTTATACATATCCACCTTTTAAATACTCTTTTCCCATATAGGTCATTACAGAGTATTGAAAAGAATTCCCTGCGCTACACAAGGAGGTTCTTGTTAGTTTTCTATTTCATATACAGGTGTGTGTATGTCAACCTCAATCTTCCAATTTATCCCTTCCCCGACTCTCCCCCTGGTAACCACAGATGTGTTTTCTACATCAGTGACTCTGTTTCTGTTTTGTAAGTAAGTTCATTTCTACCATTTTTTTTTACACTCCACTCCTACATCTTTTTTTCTTTACTGTCTTATTATCTTTAATATATGGAGAGACATCATCAGAGATTCCTGAGTGCTACATCTGCAGCCCAGATTTCTGTAGAGAAGCGGCAGTGTTAGGCTCTAGCTTGTCTCCCAAGTGAGAGGAGGAATGGATAGTCCAGGAAAAGGCCACAAGTGTCCTCCCAAAGCAGGGTCTGTGTTCACTTTTTAATGTAGTAAAGATACCGTGAATGATGTAGCGCCATCATCAAAGTTGGGGTTCCGTGATGAAAGGTTTAAAATGGAGCAGCCTGTTAGCTCTTGCCTTTGGCAAGAACTCTCACCATCCCTGATTCTATAGACGTGTCCAGAAACTACTTGGGCTCCATTAAATCCTTAATTTCTCACAAAAAGAGTGAGCTCCACTTCCTGCTGTTTGTATTGGTTTACGGAAGTTTTCTACTCTCATATTTCAGGAGTTGTTTCCATTTCTGTTAATAAGAATATGTCTCATAGTAGTGTGAAGTGCTATTTATCACTTTCAAATGCCCTCCCTTGTCAAGAAATGGATGCCTACAGAAGATACTATGTAACCCAAAAGGTAAAAAGATAACGTTCAAAACATGCTTCTGAAAGCATGTAAGGCTCGCAGGAGACACTGTTCTTTAAAGTTGACAACCCCTCAGTAATTGAATCTCAGCATCATTTGTTTGAACCCCTATCTGATGCTAGAATTTCTTCAGGACTTTTCTTGCCAACCTCTACTTAAACACCTCTGACAACCAATATCTTCCTGCCCATTAATCCTATCGCCCCAAACAAGAGCCCTGCACCCTCCCTGCGTGATGGAATCACTTGGAGAGTCTTTAAAATGCCCAGGCCTGTGCCAGAGAGCTGTTGTGACAAACAAAACAAGATGAAATACGTGGAATCGGCTTGTAAACTGTAACTTACAGTAAAAACATAAGGCGTGTCATCATATATCCTGTTAAAAATCATTTCTAAATATTCACCCATCATTCCAACCTGTCTAAACGTTTTTAGATTCTGATTCTAGACATCCTACTTATTTTGTATCCCTTCCAGCCATATGTCACATTTTCTATTTAAAATTTCATTTACTTTGTGACTAATAAATGAGTATTACTGAGGACCTACAGGATTCAAGACGCTGGACAGTGAGACTAGTACTTCCATCCAGCGGTCACCCTGACCCAAGCTGGGGACCCTCTTAGTGCCCTTGCTCTGCTGATGCCCTCATCAGGCTTTCTTTGCTTCTTCATTGACATGGCATTGGTCATTTTAACACATGGTCATCAAATTATTTTTCATTTCTTAAATCTAACCATTTCTTTAGACCATTACATTTGCCCCATGTTGGGTTTTTTTTTTTTTTTTTTTTTAATATTGCATTTCCTTCCTGTCAAGCTCAAGGTCAGCCAAGAAATACAGATGTTTTAAATATTTCTGGGCTTGCCTTTTGGCTCAGCTGGTAAAGAATCCACCTGTAATGAGGGAGACCTGGGTTTGATCCCTGGGTTGGCAAGATCCTCTGGAGAAGGGAAAGGCTACCCACTCCAGTATTCTGGCCTGGAGAATTCCATGGACTGTGTAGTCCATTATTTTTGGCACCTTACAAGTAAATTGGCTTTTAGGATGTCTGCATTGTTTGTATTCATTTGTCTATTTCAGATCTGTTCCTAGAGAACTAGAATGCTTTTTTCAAATGTAACCATAAAACCAAACCTAGCACAGGATGCCAAGGAGAGCCTGAGTCTTGTCGTTAAGCCATTAACTCTTCCTGACTGACAGTTCCCTCCCAGTCTTGGGAGATTAAGAACACTTAGTAGTAAGAATTCTTTATCTATCTTGCAGGCACTTACTCCTACTTAAGTAGTTTTTTTACCTCAGCACAGCCTAGTGGAGATTCATCCCATTTTCTGTGGGGATCACTTATCAGAAAAACCTGACACTATTTTTAGATGGAGGAGGAATCAGGCTTTCTGGAAAAATGATGATATGGAATATGATGATTGTGCAGTAGCCATGTATATATGCCAAATCATTTAAATAGCCAGGCCAAAGGATTTTTCCCTTTGTGACTGATGTTTCCATTTTCCGATTGGTATCAGTCACTTAAATGCCAGCTTCGCCTGGCTGTCTATGCTTTTTACAGCAAGTAGGATGTAAAACTTTTGAGTTTCCTGAAAGCTTGCTCCTGGTAGACAGAATTATGCCCTTAAAAAAAAAAAAAGAAAAAAGCCCTCACTTTGGTACTGACAATGGAAATGCAAGCTTTCAGAGCTTGTGCAGGAAGGGGGTAAACCTTGTTTACAAGGAGGGCCCAGATCACTGGGCCTGAGCTCAAAAGCCTCTCTAAGGAATTGCGTGACCTGATTTTTCTCATCCTCTCTTTTAAAAGGATAAAAACTCTTTATCATTTTTCTCTGTAGGATAAAATTAGAGCCCTAGGAAGCTTTTAAAAATAGTTATTTATTTATTTGGCTAAACTGGGTGTCTTAGTTGCAGCATGTGGGATCTACTTCCCTGACCAGAGATCAAACCTGGGCCCTCTGCATTGGGAGCATGGAATCTTTACTGAGCCCTAGAAATTTAAATTGAAAGACTTTTGTTAGTATTCTAAAAAAAAAAAAAGCACACACACATTTAAATATCTATAAAAACTAAGTCAGACTATCAATTTTAATACTGAAACTCACCATGTAAAGTCTAACATGATTATTTCATATGTTATTACTCACTTAGCCAGGAGCCTTAACTCTCTCACTTATTTAACTAATGTGTTCTAGTTTCCCTTGAACTAAATACATAATAATACATCACTCTACAAAAGACCAAGAAAAGCTAAGACAGTCTTAAAGAAAAAAACCAGAGAACTTATACTATAAGGTACCAAGATCTATTAACAAGCTAAAGTAATTAAGACAGCATCATCCTGCCATAAGGACAGACAGATTGATCAATGAAACAAGAGCAGAAACAGAACTGTAGGTACATAGTCATCTAATTTATGACACAAGTGACTTTGTAACACACTGAAGAAAAATGATTTTTTCAAAAAATGATGATGGGTCAGCTATATCCTGGTGGAGAAAATATATGATGACTCTCCTTATCCCACACCATACACAGAAATCAATTCCAAATGGACTGCTGATCTAAATGTGGAAATTAAATAGTAAATCAGGTAGAAAAAGTCTAGGAGAACGTCATCATGACTTTACAGCAAGCAAAGATTTCTTAAAGAGAACACAAAGTACTAACCATAAGGAAAAAAAAAGAATAAGAACTTCTCTTCATAAAAAGACACCATTAAGAATCTGGAATGGTAAGTTATAGAGAGGGAAGATATATTTGCACAACAAATATCCAAAAAAAGACTCAGATTATGTTTGTTTGTTTTTTTAATTCCCACAAACCAATAAGCCAGACAACCTAATAGAAAGTTGGAAACAGAGATTTGTGCAATTTGTAAAAGAGGGCTTCCCAGGTGGCGCTAGTGGTAAAGAATCCACCAGCCAATGCAGGAGCCGTTAAGAGCTGTGGGTTCGATCCCTGGGTCGGGAAGATCTCCTGGAGGAGGGCATGGCAACCCACTCCAGTATTCTTGCCTGGAGAATCCATGGACAGAGGAGCCTGGCAGGGTCCATGGTGTCGCAAAGAATCGGACACAGCTAAGCAACTAACACACATACACACTAACCTATGCTGCTAGATGTCAAGATGGTGGTTACCTGTGGGTCAGGGAGGTGATTTAAAGGAATATGTGATACAGGGATTCTTTGATGCTGGTATTGTTCTATTTCTAGGTCTGGTTACACAGATCTGTTCAGTTTATGAAAATCTATCCTGCTTCAAACTTAACATCTATGCACTTCTCCATATGTTTGTCACGTGTGCTGTGTGTTCGGTCCATCAGTCGTGTCCGACTCTTTGCAACCCCATGGCCTCTAGTCCACCAGGCTTCTCTTTCCATGAAATTTCCAAGGCAAGAATACTGGAGCAGGCTCTACTCTAGGGAATCTTCCCAACCCAGGGATCAAATCCGCTTCTCTTGCATCTCCTGCATTGGCAGGCAAGTTCTTTACCACAGTGCCACCTGGGAAGCCCTATGTTTATTATACTTCAGTAAAAAAGTTAAAAGCAGCATAGGCTAATAATCAAGGTGCAAAAGAAAGATGAGTCCCATATAATGGAAGGGGCAGTGTCAAGATATTATTGAATTCCACTTGCATTGTTTGGACTCTTCTTTCAGTACAATAACTGCATTCAAGATGGTCCTTTTAACTCCCCAAGAAAAACTTAGGATTTCAGATAAAGCTCATTTGAGTAGAGAAGGTATACTTTTTGTTGTATGGGTGTATTTTCCAAGTAGTGAATTTCAATTGACAAAACTAAACCAGCAATTTTTTTTAAGTTAAATATTTATTAGAGTTTTGCTCATCTGAAAAGGGTTGTAATTATTAGTAGCATTATTTGAAGAGGATATCACTGATAAAACTACTTTTAACTAATGGGTAATTTGAAAAGCCCCTCAAAGGTACTTTTTATCTGAACGAATGTACAGCTGACAAAACTACTATTACCAAGCACAGTCTTTCTACCACCCCTGGGAGGTTCTAATCAAGCCTGGAGCTCTGATTGAAATGCTGGGCTCAGAGTGGGAAAACTGATTAACAAAATAAAAAATCCAAAGTGTTTCCCATGCAAACAGTCATCAGCGTATCTTATGTAATTATGTAGCCCATAAATCAACACAGCATGCAAGGGCTTCACTCAGGGTGTAAGTATCTTAATGACTGAGACGTCTTTAACCATGAATAATTTATGTCTACATGATCCATTTTTCTCAGCCATGCTTCACTTCAGCAGAATAAACTAATCTTCTGTCAGGGGATGGGCTCTTGATTATTTCTTCCTGATTTTTCTTCTGTTAGTTTTTCTCATTTTGACACAGTCCATTTTTTTCTCTTGCACTTTCTTTAATAAAGGTGCCCCATTCATCTAGCCTGTCTGCTTGCTTTTATTCTTCCTATGCATCTTATTAGACATCTTGGAATAAAGCCAGGGCTTTTGGACTCCAGCTTTTCATCAGACCCTCTGTGGATAGAACTGGATGGCAGCTAGGGAACTAGGCTTAATACACAAGGCAGTATGAGCTTGTTGATGTTGCTGTGTGGAAACATGTATTATGGAAAGCAATTGCTAGAAAAGGCTAATGATCAATTAAACGTGAGCATTTGTAGATCCTCTTCTGTGATGCGGAGAGTAACTGCCACATGGGTAATTCTGGAAAGCGGTACTCACTTAAAATAGTTTTGTTTTCCTAGAGCCCATTAAGATAAAGGCAGCTGAGAAGCATTCAGCTTCTCAACTAAGAAGCTCATCTCGAGCGTTCCAGCTCACCATGCTGTCTCCTCAGACCGCCGTAGGTCTCATATCATTGCCATGCCCTTGACTTGTACCGTAAATGTGTGTGTGTGTGCGTGTGTGATTCAGTCATGTCCAACTCTTTTCGACCCCATGGACTCTTGCCCGCCAGGTTCTTCTGTCCATGGGATTCTCCAGGCAAGAACACTGGAGTGGCTTGCCAATTTCTTCTCCAGGGGATCTTCCCGACACAGGGATTGGACCCAGGTCTCCCACATTGCAGGCAGATTTTTTACTATCTGAGCCACCTGGAAAGCCCTGTACCATAGATACTTGATAATAATTGCCTTTCTCTGGACAGTCCTATGGACAGGGAGCTTCAATCACCTTCTGTGGGTGGTGGCGTACATGATATACTTTTTGACATACTTGAGTAAATCTTCCTAGAAAGCTGGAAATCATATCCTATAGATAACCCAGTATTTTATAAGCACTTTGACTCTTAATGTATTAAAGTTTTCATAGGGTTTGGGAGGATTGCAAACATTATGTGTCCTATAGTTTAAAAAAAGTAGAAACTTCATGAGGTTCATCAGAATAAATTTCCATAGTGGAATCCAAAAGTTCTATCCCACCCCTCTCTCTTATTGTCATGGACCCCAAGGGGTTATGTGAAGGAAGGGATAATATATTTTCATGTTTGAGTCCCCATTGCCTTCTGAGGTTCCTGGAATATATAAGTATACTCAATAAATGTATTTTAAAATTCATGTTGTTGCAGGAATGATGATGTAACCTGCAGACTTAGAAAGCCCAGTTGTGAAGGGAATGTGAAGTGGGTGATCTTCTATCCTGGCAAGAGTCTAGTTAGGTTTCCCCAGCCTCCTGAGACTACATGAATCTTTCCTCTGACTCATCCGATGACCAGAGCATTTGGATCTGGTCTAAGTCATATATATGAAAGCTAGCATACCAGGGTCTCCTCATAGAGGACCATTTGAATTATCTAGTACCCAGCTTTTGCTGGAAACCTGAAGTAAGAGAAAAGATTGCTATTTAGGTAGGTCCCTAGAGAGACAGTCAATCTGTCTGCCCTGGGGTCTGTCTTTTGATCAAGCTGACCATCACATTATCTTGTCTCATTATAGAGACAGCATCACTGATTTGCTTTTTAATCTTATGCCTCAAGAAACAGCCATTATGAAAATACATTGAGGACATCATCCCATTATATCAGCACCATCTATTAATATATCTGGGCTTCCCTAGTGGCTCCATGGCAAAGAATCTGCCTGCAATGCAGGAGACCCAGGTTCAATCCTTGGGTGGGGAGGATCCCCTGGAGAAGGGAATGGCTACCCACTTCAGTATTCTTGCCTGGAGAATTCCATCTACAGAGGAGGCTGGCGAGCTACAGTCCATGGGGTCTCAAAGAATCGGAAACGACTGAGCAACTGACCCTTACAAAACTCCACGGAAGAGATATCTTTTAGAGCTCCCTGCTACAAGAATCTTTATTTCCACTGTAGGGACTAGAAGCCTTCCTCTTTTCCAACAGTGCAGGATTGACCATGGTTTCCAGGAAGTTTAGTCATATTTTCTAATTGTAACAAAATTCACATAAGGTATAATTAACCACTTTAAAGTCTAAAATTCAGTAGCATTTAGTACATTCACAGTGTCATGCTGCCATCAGCTCTGCCTGGTTCTAAAATGTAAACAGTCAGTCTCTAGGCCCCTCTGCCCCCATCCCTGGCAGCTACCAATCTACTTTCTATCTCTGTGGATTTCCTTGTAATTTAAAGTCATTTTTGTAATTCAGTCAAAGCACCTCTATTAACCCTTGTGGGCAAGGTGTTCATAGGTCTTTTACTCTTCCTGATTGCTCCTTTATATTACATTTGTTTCTTTGTTTGTTTAAAGCAAGCAGCCTCCAGACTTTTGTGGAAAGAAGTTGAGTGGAAATAGGTACAAATAAGGATACCCTCCTTTGAACCTCCAGAACCATTCATCCCCGAGTGATGCCAGTCCCTTCTAAGAGCTCATAATCCTCGGGGTAGCTCATTTACTTGGCCATTTCTAGCTGCTGTTTTGCTGTTCAGTCGCTCAGTCATGTCCAGCTCTTTGCGACCCCATGGACTGCAGCACTCCAGGTTTCCCTATCCATCACCAACTCCCAGAGTTTGCTATACTACCCACTTACAGCTGGGAAATGACCAATAAGTTCAAGTTCCATCTGGAAGAAGGTGGGATACCTTTCCTCCAGTAAGCTGTTCTCTGATTCTTTTGCTATCAGATAGATTCAAACACTTCTCAGTCCAATATTATGAGGCATTGAATACAGGTTAGAATTCAGGTTAGAATTTAGACAAAGGAAAAATATCCCTCCTCATCAACATCTTCTGGGTGTACATAAGCACTGTTACAAGAACAGCCATTCAAAGGATTTAATCATGGGGTTAACATGATTTCAACCACACTAAGAACTCTCAAGCACAAGAATGTGACTTAAATGTCTGCATCATGACTATTGCTAGCATTGCATCTTGAATAAAATAGCAGGCTTTCTTTCTTTCACTCTTTCCATCAACAGATCACATTGAGCACCTACTGTGTACTTAGATGCTGTGTAGATACTGTAGAGAGTCACAGTCATAAGCAAGGCATACACAACCCCTGCAGCATGGAGCTTACATTATTCATCAAAGAGCAAAGAGGTAATTGAACAACTAATTGTTGAATCACATTTATTAGATGTGCAGTGAAGGGAAAGCAAAGGAATGCTATTAAAGCATATAGCAGGCAGGTTGACGTGGTTTGCAGGGCAGGGCAGGCGTCCTGCAGAAGTGACATTTGAGCAGAGCAGTGTAAAGAAGCAGGTGACGCAGGGACTAGGAGGTGAAGAATTCCCGATGGAATAGTATATACAAGGGACCAGAGGCAGGAAAGTATGCTTTTTTTTTTTTTTTTTTTTGAAGAATTGAAAGAGGAGTAGGAAGCTGGAGCAGAGAGAACAAAGACAGCATGGTGGTAAAGAAAACAGGTGAGGTAAGCAGGAGCCAGGTCCTATAGGTCCTTGAAGACTATGATAATATATTTTACCCTGTTATAAGAAGAGCTATTGAAGGGTTTTAAGCATAGGCTAGCATGATGAGATCTGCACTTTTTAAAAATTGGATCTGGATTGGAAAAGGTGGGAGCTTTGGGAGGATTGGGATATATCAGATGATGGTACTTGAATGGAAATGGTGATTGTGGAGATGGAAAGAAAGAATGAAATTGAGATCTGTTTAGGAATTAGAATCAAGACGGATCTGTGAGAGTGAGGAGAAGATGGAGTTGGGGACGACTCCTGAATTTCTGGTTTCCATAATGGAGTAAAATATGAGTCATTCATTAGGAGGAGACCTGGAGAAGAACCAGTGGAGTGGGGTGGACCTGCCAGTCAGTTTGGTTATGTTGTGTCTGATAGGCTTATGAGACCTTCAGGAATTGTTCAAGGTATCAGTGAAGGATGTGTGCTAGTGAGTGAAAGTTGCTTAGTCGTGTCTGACTCTTTGCAACCCCAAAAACTATACAGTCCATGGAATTCTCCAGGCCAGAATACTGGAGTGAGTAGCCTTTCGCTTTTCCAGGGGATCTTCCCAACCCAGGGATCAAACCGAGGTCTCCCGCATTGCAGGCGGATTCTTTATCAGCTGAGCCACAAAGAAAGCCTGAATGTGTGCTGGCCACAGGAATTTGAGAGTGATCATGGTGAAATAAAACTCTGGGCTGCTAAAGAGAGAGACCAGAGGGCTGAGCTCATATTCCATAAACTGTTATCAACAATCTATGATCATCTTTACATAAGATAAGCACCTTCTTTCCCGCATCATTTTTTTTCCTGCTTAAATTAAGAACTCAATATGACACAGTTTTGATAGAAAATTAAAAGTTGTGCCCTAAGAAGTCCTTCATACTCTGTGATGAGGGACAATCCCTCAAACTCAGTCTTTAAAGGATGTTATCATTGTCATCAAAATATTTAAGTGTCTGAGATTTTGCATCGCATCTTGATAAACAATAATTATCTAGAATCACTTTCATATCTTGTAGCTCCCTTCTTCTACCCATTAGTAGGATGTGTTGTGCTAAGTCTTTTCAGTCATGTCCAACTCTTAGTGACCCTACAAGTAGCCTGCCAGGCTTCTCTGTCCATGGGATTCTCCAGGCAAGAATACTGGAGTGAATTGCCATGCCCTCCTCCAGGGGATCTTCCTGAAGCAGGGATCAAACCTGCGTCACCTGCATCTCCTGCATTGGCAGACAGGTTCATTACCACTAGCACTACCTGGGAAGTCTCATTAGTAGGATACTGAAATTTAAATTCAGCTATTGTATATTTTCATAAAGTTTATTAAGTTTCTCTAATTTTCTGATTCCTAGTAGGCTATTCCTTATCTAACATTGCTGTTTCTCTGAAGAGACATAGATTATCAGGATTAGGGAGCTTTTATTGAAGTCTCCTAATTTTACAGAAGAAAATTAGGTCCAGGGGAGATGATGACTTGGGCCACATGGTAAGTTGGTGGCATAACTAGGACCACACCTCCAGGCCTCCAGACCTGAACCCAGCTTAGAATCATACTGCTTCTTCCTTTAACCATGAGTTTATGGTTCTCTTTTCAAAGTTCTAAAGCTTTCCATTTTAAATTTTTTAAAAAATCATTCCTTGCACATTAGGCTCCCCTAAGTAGAAATATTTCATTTGTTGTTCCTTCAAAGCCTTAATGGGGCAAATACTACTTAAAGAGAGACTGTTATTCTATTAAGAGTTTCCATTCCAGAGGTACACCAGAACAGCTCTGAGTACAGTCTCTCTCCCCCTCTAAATTAATAATAGCAGAAAATATGATACCCTTTTTCTATGTTTCTTAACATTCCCATTCCTATTGTTTCTTCCTACAAGAAAAAAATTTATATTAATTCTTCACTGTAACTGGAACATTAGAACCTTACAAAAATATAATTTTTAACACCTCGACATATAGGCCAGGAAAGAAGAATAGCACTGTAATAGTTTATATTTAAATAACTTTTTACCTCTGCTGATAACCTCTTTACAAACTCTGATCTTTAATCCTGATGTAATACTTTTAAGAAAGGTGAAAACCTAGTGTGTGTCCTGGGTCACGGTTGATTGTGGCTTTATAAAATTTACGTCTGCAAATAGCTATTAATAGCTGCTTCTAAGAATAAAAATTCAAGAAAGGTATTTTGGGGGGGATAGACTCAAGTGAAAAGGCCTGTCAGTATAAACATTCAGCTGGCAACAGCAATTCACACTTACCCTACTAGCTTAACTGTGATAGTTTATCTCTCAGGAGAGTAAACAGTCTCTGGAGTTATGGTCTCAGGAATCGAAGGTCCTCTCCCTGGTGGTACCACGCCCACGTCTGATGGTGGGAGATGGTCACCAGTTCTGGGCCCACAGTGCAACGTCAAGAAGGGGGAAATGAGACAGAGGAGGGCACCACCATTCTTTTCAAGAATGTATCATGTCTCACTTCTGCTCACTTCCTGTTGGCTGGAACTTTGTCACATGGCTGCATCTCACCAGAAAGGAGGCTGGGAAATGTTGTCCTTAGCTGGGCAGCCATCCAATCAGCTAAAACTTAGAAAGCTTATCACTAAGAAAGAAGGAAAAATGGGACACCAAGAAACAGTTCTCAGTTTCTGTCATTTGTTAGAGGTTAGGTTATAAGTAACAGAAAAGTTTGTTGCTTTCATCTGGGAATCCCCATGAATTTATATTTAGACAGAAAAGCATGTGGAAGAATATAAGTGATTGTCTCCTCACAAACCTATCTGTTAAAATCCATCAAGTCTTTGGGATATCTGTCCTTCTAAAATTAGTCCTCCTAAAGTCCATCCTAAAGGAGATCAGTCCTGGGTGTTCATTGGAAGGACTGATGCTGAAGCTGAAACTCCAATACTTTGGCCACCTCATGCGAACAGTTGACTCATTGGAAAAGACCCTGATGCTGGGAGGGATTGAGCGCAGGAGGAGAAGGGGGCAACAGAGGATGAGATGGCTGGATGGCATCACCGACTCCATGGGCATGAGTTGAGTAAACTCTGGGAGTTGGTTATGGACAGGGAGGCCTGGCGTGCTGCGATTCATGGGGTCGCAAAGAGTCGGACACGACTGAGAGACTGGACTGAACTGAACTGAAAGTTCTGTAAAGATAATGTGAAAAAAGACTCCACTAGGCCAGAGCTCATGTGAGGTTCAACCTGAACAGGAAGAGACGTTGCAAGGAGCAAACTCCAAGAAGAGAAGGACAACAGACCTGGGGTGGAGCTGCAGGCATCAGAGTATGTGCATTTGTTTTAGCGATAGAACTTTGACCATTAGAGCTGAGAAGGAGGAAGAATCGCCTGTACTCATGATGGAAGGATAACTCAAACAGGGGCGATAAGGACCGAGCTGAATTCTTTACTAGGAGGTCCCAGTGAGGCAGGAGCAGTGCAAACCACTGTTTCAGATAGGCCTGGGGACTGCTGTCTATAAACGCCAAGGTGAGAGTCAGGCAGGGCCTGAGGAGCAGGACCAAGAGAGGCACTGGGGGGAACAAACTGGGAAACAAGGGAGAAGAAGAGAAGCCAGATGTTGTCAGTGGCCCGAGGTCAGGCTGTCAACACGGCAGGGTGAGCAGAACCAGAGAGTAACCACCACCACAGAGTTAGATTCATGGGAAAATTACAGCCAGCTCACCTCAGAGTCACAGTCTTCTGACTGGACTAAGACCCTTGGCTCCTCCCAGCTATTGTTAGTGAGACTCTCCCCTGGAATTGACAGGAAGAAATACAGGCCCTAATGATCTCTTAACTTTTTCTAGGACTAGATATTTAAGAAACACAGTGCATACAAGAATCCTTAGGCCTGGAGTATGAATGTGGTTGGCATGCCTGTTCTCATCTTTACCTTATTTAACAGATATCTTGCTTCATCTGGGACTGAAGATGACTCTGTCCCAGGGGTCTTTCAGCTTCCAGAGTCAGCACATACTGTCTGAGCTTCACTATAGGAATACATTTGCTAGTTCATCATATCTGAGTGCTGGCTTATTGATATGAAGATATAATTTCAAGGAAGACAAAGTTATATTAGTACCAAACACCAGAGTAGTAGAAAGTCATAAAAATACTACTGAAAATATAGTCTTAAAAAATGAGATGATTCAAAGGCTTGAGGTCATAGTATGCAATAATAATATTCTATGTGTGTAGCACTTTGTAAAATGCTTTAACTACGCATTGATTCCCATTGTAATAAACGCTGAGGTAAAGATAAGTCTTTCTAGGTAAGCAAGCAGACTTAGTTTTCATAACTGGTCTATGTTACCATGACCAAAATATTGTGAAAAGAAGAAGTACAGGTGTTATAAATCCACATCCAAGGCTCTTTCCCATATGATCTCTTCCTCTTCTGAGCTTTAGATAGCATCACGCATTGTCTCATTTATCCATACATTCATTCAACAACTATTTATGCACAAGTCTCTATGCCAGGCCCCGAGGATGCTGTGATGGACAGGACACAGGCTCTGTCCTTACAGCAAGCTGCTGTCTGGCAGAGATCAGAGGAGTGTCATCCACACTAGTCATTAAGAAAGAATGAGATGTGTGCAACAAAGCAGGAAAATAGGAGGAAAGGTTCTCACCAGATCATAAGTCAGGAGAGGCTTCCCAAAGGAATTGAAGTTTATACCCGCAAGGGTGAGTACCAGTTGAAGGAATGAAGAGAGTTCCAAGCTAAGAATAAAGCATGTGTGAAGATGCACCTGAGGGAGAGATGACCCTGTGTCAGATCTAGAATAGGGAAAACCCGAAGGATTCACGACTTTAACTTGGTGTATGCCTTCCTTTGTGTGTGTGAGCTCAGTCGCTCAGTTGTGTCCGACTCTTTGCAGCCCCATAGACTATAGCCTGCCAAGCTCCTCTGTCCATGGAATTTTCCAGACAAGAATACTGGAGCAGTTTGCCATTTCCTACTCCAGGAGATCTTCCCACCCAGGGGTCAAATCTGCATCTCTTGTGTCTCCTGCATTGACAGGTAGACTTTACCACTGCGCCGCTTGGGAAGCATACTTCTTACCTACTACTTGCCTACTTAGAGACACTGTCTATTCTCCCTTCCTTCCCACCCATCCATCCATTCATCTATCCATCCATCCATAGAAGGTTCTAAGATGTTTATTGAGTTAATTAACTTTTAAACCCTATTCTTCAGAGACCCAGTATTTGCCAGGCACTGTATCAAGCGATTTAGCATGCACACACATATCAAGTAATGTAGAAGGCATAAAGAAACATAAGATATTATCTCAACTGATGTGAAGCTTAAATTTTAATTGAAGAGGTAAACCCATCACATATTACTGTAATACAAGCTGGATAGAACAGGCATCCTAAAAGATGCCCTAAGGAGTGACCACTCACTGGAGGTGGAGATGTTCAATGGAAGGAAAACTAAAGTTTTGACAATAACATTAACAGATCAACACCAGACTGAACCTTCCCCGCCTTTTTTCTTATTTTCTTATTTTCTTATCTGTTTGCTTATTTATTCTGTTTTGTTTTCTGAAATTTTCTTCCATAGATTCTGTGGCAACAGCATCTGGACCACTACTAGTTGAAGTTGCCAAAACTCCAGGTGCCAGCCTTGGGGTGGCCCTAACTACCTCGATGTGCTGTAACAAACAGGTCATTGTCATAGACAAAATCAAATCTGCAAGTATTGCTGACAGGTGAGTGTCATAGAAAGTGCCTACTTTTCCAAATGGCATGCGTGTTAAACTGTGTGGAGATATATTCATATATGTATACACGCATATGTAATACCTACACACAGGTAAAACAAAACAGCTCTTCTGCCAGTTTATACAAGCTTCATATACAAAACAAGTTAGTATTCTAGAGCTTAAAATTTTACCTTCCTTATCAGCTACCCCATGAAGTAATCTTGCTTCATCCAAATGTTTGGTGTGGCCTTTAGAAATAAGAAAAAGTCAAGCAACTATGTACATTCACCTACTGTGTCCTAGAGTAATAGCCCATTTTTGGTTGAGGGTAACTAAGCAGATCTTTATTATGCTCCATGCAGAGGAGTCATGTGGTTTCTTGAATTGTGAACGATTAAATCCTGCCACCATACAATCTTATTCCTTTTTTATTCAGGAAGTAAAACAACATTTTAAACATGATACAGTCTTTAAAGAAAGGCCCTCCACTGTCCTTATGTTAATCTTAGAGTTTCACTATATTCAAGGGTCCCCCAAAACATCGTTCTTTATAAAAATGCCAGTCTTTTATTCCGAATTCTTCTTCTGATAGATTTGCGAATGGGGCAGGGGGGGAAGACTACCTTACCACCTAATAAATTATTTAACTGCTCCTGGTAAGAAAAACCCCACCTCCCATAGCTGAAGCACTCCAGGTGCACCCAAGTGGAATTTTAATTTTAGATGGGAGGGATGACTTGAAATGCTTTTGTCTTGAGCAGTAGACTGTGGTCATCCTGCAAGTGTTTAGATCTGCCCCAATGCCCCGTCTCCCTGCGTCTCTCCAACCGTCTTCTCCCTTCCTGGCGACCTTCTGACTCTGAGGGCCTGCAGCCACCCCTGTACTGGTCAGTCTATAGCTCCACTGCGCTCTTAGCTGCATTCAGGCCTTTAACAGTGATGTGATGGATTCAGGGATGCCCTCCCGTTGAGTGGTGCAGGAAGCTCTCATGTTCTCCCTCTGTTTCTCTCCTGTGGCAGAGGGTAAGCAGTTTAAGCAGCTGTCCACTTGACTGGCACCTCGAGATGCTGACGGCTGTGTGTGCTGTTCTCAACTCACCCAGTCTCTTGAGTTCAGCAAGATATAGCAGCCCACCCCTCCTCCTCCCCAGCTTCCCCCTCACAGAGGCTTCCTTTGATTACTCTTTGACGCCTGCCTCATTTCCATCATCATTGAGAGCTTTTGTGCTCATAAATGTTTATCTCCAGAATAACAAAATAATCAAGAACTGGTAATCTGGAAGCATGTGTGAGATGATTCCTAGCAAGCACTAGCTGAATCCTTCTCCCAAGTTATTCTCCCAAGAAAATAGTTGTAAGTGACCCAATTCCCATTCTGCGAGTCCCATCTTTACATTCTGAATATTTACCAACTCATATTTATAGATATAAAAACTCAGGGGGAAAAATCACAGAAAAAAAGTCAAAACATTTTCCTATTCTTCCCTCCTCGCTTGCTCACTTCCCCTCAACTTTCAGCACTGCCACCCCCAAAATAATATATTTTTATAAAGGACAAGGAAAACCTCTTCCTTGAGTTTTTCTGTATTTTCTACAAGGTTTTACCTTCCTCTTCATACCCAAGCTAGTTAATATTTGACAGGTAGTGTTTCCTATGACGTTGAAGTGTTTCCTTCTCCCCTTAAGTAAATGAAAACTGTGTGAAGTTTTAAGTGTGAGGACGTGAAAGTCATAATGCAAAGAGGAAGGCGCGCCATCACCTTCTCCCTTTCATAGGTGTGGTGCTCTGCACGTGGGTGATCACATCCTGTCCATAGACGGCACCAGCATGGAGTACTGCACGCTCGCAGAAGCAACCCAATTCCTGGCCAACACCACCGACCAGGTCAAGCTTGAGATTCTTCCGCATCATCAGACCCGCCTGGCCCTGAAGGGACCTGACCACGGTGAGAGGATCCTTCCAGATAAACCCCTGTTGTCTTCCCCTTGCAATGACTGCTTCGCCAGCAGTTAGAAAGCAGAGAGGCCAAGTTTAATTCTGCCTCTGTCATTTCTTTTCAAACAACAGGCGGTCTTTGTTTACACCTCTTCGTCTTCCCAATCCCTTTGACCAAGCCACAGGTGTTTTACCTGAAACCCCCAAATTGAGGAAACACTATTTGAAATAGAATTTTCATGTTTGTACTGTTTGTTTGTTTTTTTAAGCCTTTGGTACAAATTGAGTGTGGAAAGAAAGGAAATAATTTGACTTCCTGTGATTTGCATTGAATTTCTATTCTGCTTAGAGGGCAGTGAAGGCAAATACTAAAACTCCCACTGTTTTAAAATAGTTATGAAATGGGCATTTATGCCAGATCCTTCAAATATTTCAGGGGGAAAACAGTTTCATGAGAGATTTTGTCTGTTTTTCAGAGTAGTTTTTTTCCTTAGGATGGAGAACAAACTTCCGACCAAATATTTCTCCTAGGAGTGTCAGAATATTTGACTAGGATTGTGCAGTAACAAGTTTCACCTGAGGGAACCTGAATTTTCACTGTCTTGAAGCTTACCGATCTTTTGCTGAGTGTTTATACACTGTCCCACCTAGGCATCCTTAAATAAAACCCAGTGCAAGAGAAAGGACTTTGAGCCCAAAATCAAATGAAGAACGACTCTCCAGGGGGGTCTTTGTTCTAACCTCTCCCTTGCTCCTCTTCCTTAAATCAAGCACTCTCCTTTTTTATTCCTTGAAACCAACTTCTAAAGCCCCACTAGTACTATCAGGCTCCCTAGAGGTGAGGAACACATTTCTTTATGTGTAGAGAGAAAGAAGAATTTTCTCCGGAACCAAAATTTTGCTTCTGAGGAGGTTGTTTGTTTCCTGTGTCTCCAACCTTCTAAAACACACTGCACTTTTCCACAGTTTGAAAAAAAAGAGACACAAAATAATTTTCATACTGAATGAGTCAGCTGGATGCAACCTTTTTTAATTAAATGGAGCTTAGACAGCTCTGGAGCTAATGAAAATCTCCAGTACAGCATTCCCTTTATCAGATTTTAATTTTATACTTTGGAGTTGGAGAAATGAGGCCGCCGAGGCAGGTTATGAACAGAAATTCTGCCTCGTTTGAATGGAAATGATAAGGGGGTACGGTTCATGGGACTGGTCCGTTCCTGTCGGGAGGATGCGCGGGCCTTTCCTGCTCACTGACGGAGAAGGGAGGTTTCTAAAGCTGTTAAGTTTCTTCTAAATTCATCTGAAGGTGCCACTGGATTTGAAGCCCAGCAGGCATCACAGTACACACTGCCTAGTGCTTTTTCAGCCTAAGATTTTGCTTGGTAAATTCTAGTATCAGAATCAGAAATGTAAACGGGACCCTATAAAAATGTCATTGTCTTTAGCAACCTCATTTTCCCTGCCTTTTATTTGCCATGTGAACAAATCATAGTTCAAATAGTTTCCACTCATGAAATATTAAATGTTTTTATCTACCAAGACAGTCTGAGAAGATGAATTTATATATAAAGGGGATGGAGACCAAGAACTAACTTTTTTTTTCTTCACTGTGGAAAAGCTGATGTCATTTGTGATTTTGCAGGGGGGTGAAGGGCTGGTAATTTTAGTAATTCTAACTCTTGCTTCTGAGCCTGTCATCCACTATTGTTGAAATTTGTTCACCATCTTCTTTATCTAACATGCAAGTATCTCCCTACATTTTACATTAAAATCAGACTTGTATTTCCAAAAGGAAATAAATAATGGGTCTTAAACATAATTAAATCCCAATTAAGAAGATAAAATATACCCCAAACTTGCTATAATGTTTATGATTCTCAAACTTCTGTTTTGAGATGTAGTAGAATTGTTATATAGTTTTACCTTTTTCCATAAGAAAGTTCTAGTTGTTGTTTTTTTTTTTCCTTCAAGATTTCTGGTGCTTAAACAGCATGTCTCTCATCCCCTGGGTAGATGGAAATAAAACATTTCACAAATTTTGCTGAGCAAGAAAGCATTCACCATAGTATTTTCAGGGAAATATAGAAATGGACACATCAATCCGGAATAGATTTGCTCTGCGTTTCGCTGGGAAATAGCAGCATTCAAAAAGCCATAAGAATGAGTGTTTAAAGAGGTCAGAAAGTGTGCCTCTGAGGGTCTTTGGGAGACATAGTCTTGCTTGGAGGAAACTTTGGAAAAGACTTTGGAAAAGAAAATGTGAGCCGAGCCTTAAGGGTCTATAATTCAGTACCAGGAGAACTATGATCTCTAAGCAACCACCAGCATACCTATCGCCTTTACCTTTGAACTCCTGAACTAGATAAGAGGGTACAATTAGAGAAGAGAACAAAAGTACCTCCCATGTCAGATTTCAATAGCAATGTCAGCATGGAATGATAGAAAAAACATTCTATTTTCCGTACTGTTTATTTATCTGTACAAAGGACTTAGGAACAGACAGAAGAAGAGGCAAGTATAGTGTGGTAGCTGAGGGCAAGGACTCAGAGTCAGACTCTCAGAACTTTAATTCTGGCTCCACCATTGGGAGCTTAGCAAGTTACTCAACTTTTCTATACCTCAGTTTCTTCATCTGTAAAATGGGTGTTATTATAATTCATACCTCATAGATGTATTATGAGTATTTTCTGAGATAATCCATGTAAAAGTACTTAGCACAGTGCCTGGTATATAGTGAGGACTCAGTGAAAGTTGACTGTTATTAGTATTATGGGGACCATTGAGTGGGAGAGTGTAAATAAATTTTTTTTTTCAAAATGAAAGAGCATCAAAAATGTGACATCTTATTTCTAAACTGAAATCCTTGCCTAACATATGAGTATAAAGTACATCACCATAAAACAGAATAGATTTAGAGTGCACGTTCAAAATAGGCTACCGCTATCTTCTCTGGCCTACATTGTTTGTTGAACGCCTTTTAAATTCATTACACATGGCAGGCAATTTTGTGCATTATCTTATATAATTTTTGTCTCTTAATTATTTTATGTATATGAAGATTTAGTCCCCAATAATAGTTCAAGTCAAAGTAAATATTATGACCTACATTTCAGTTCAGGTCAGTTCAGTTGCTCAGTCGTGTCTGACTCTTTGCGACCCCATGGACTGCAGCACGCCAGACTTACCTGTCCCTCACCAACTCCCGGAGCTCATTCAAACTCATGTCCGTCAGGTCGGTGATGCCACCCAACCCTCTCATCCTCTGTTGGTGATGCCGTCCAACCATCCCATCCTCTGTCGGTGATGCCATCCAACCGTCTCATCCTCTGTTGTCCCCTTCTCCTGCCCTCAATCTTTCCCAGCATCAGGGTCTTTTCAAATGAGTTAGTTCTTCACATCAGGTAGCCAGAGTACTGGAGTTTCAGCTTCAGCATCAGTCCTGCCAAGGAATATTCAGGACTGATTTCCTTTAGGATGGACTGGTTTGATCTCCTTGCAGTCCAAGGGACTCTCAAGAGTCTTCTCCAACACCACAGTTCAAAAGCATTAATTCTTTGGCACTCAGCTTTCATTATAGTCCAACTCTCACATCTATGCATGACTACTCGAAAAACCATAATTTTCACTAGATGAACCTTGGTTGGCAGAGTAATGTTTCTGCTTTTTAATATGCTGTGTAGGTTAGTCATAGCTTTTCTTCCAAGGAGCAAGCATCTTTAAACTTCATGGCTGCAGTCACCATCTGCAGTGATTTTGGAGCCAAAAAATATAAAGTCTCTCACTGTTTTCATTGTTTCCATATCTATTTGCCATGAAGTGATGGGACCAGATGCCATGACCTTAGTTTTCTGAATGTTGAGCTTTAAGCCAACTTTTTCACTCTCCTCTTTCACTTTCATCAAGAGGCTCTTTGGTTCTTCCTCACTTTCTGCCATAAGGGTGGTGTGGTCTGCGTATCTGAGGTTATCTATATTTCTCCCATCAGTCTTGATTCCAGCTTGTGCTTCATCTAGTCTGGCATTTAGCATGATGTACTCTGCATTTAAGTTAAACAAGCAGGGTGACAATATACAGCCTTGATGTACTTCTTTTCTGATTTGGAACCGGTCTGTTGTTCCATGTCCAGTTCTAACTGTTGCTTCCTGACCTGCATACAGGTTTATCAAGAGGCAGGTCAGGTGGTCTGGTATTCCCATCTCTCAAAGAATTTTCAGCAGTTTGTTGTGATTCACACAGTCAAAGGCTTTGGCATTGTCAATAAAGCAAAAGTAGATATTTTTCTGGAACTTTCTTGCTTTTTCATTGATCCAACAGATGTTGGCAATTTGATCTCTGGTTCCTCTGCCTTTTCTAAATCCAGCTTGAACATCTGGAAGTTCACGGTTCACGTACTGTTGAAGTGTGGCTTGGAGGATTTTGAGCATTACTTTGCTAGCATGTGAGATGAATGCAATTGTACAATAGTTTGAACATTCTTTGGCATTGCCTTTCTTTGAGATTGGAATGAAAACTGACCTTTTCCAGTCCTCTGGCCACTGCTGAGTTTTCCAAATTTGCTGTCATATTGAGTGCATAACTTTAACAGCATTGTCTTTTAAGATTTGAAATATCTCAACTGAAATTCCATCACCTTCACTAGCTTTGTTCATAGTGATGCTTTCTAAGGCCCACTTGACTTCACATTCCAGGATGTCTGGCTTTAGGTGAGTGATCACACCATTGTGATTATCTGGGTCATGAAGATCTTTTTTGTACAGTTCTTCTGTATATTCTTGCCACCTCTTCTTAATATCTTCTGCTTCTGTTAGATCCATACCATTTCTGTCCTTTACTGTGCCCATCTTTGCCTGAAATGTTCCCTTGGTATCTCTAATTTTCTTGAAGAGATCTCTAGTCTTTCCCATTCTATTGTTATCCTTTATTTCTTTGCACTGATCACTGAGGAAGGCTTTCTTATCTCTCCTTGCTAGTCTTTGGAACTCTGCATTCAAATGGGTATATCTTTCCTTTTCTCCTTTGCCTTTAGCTTCTTTTCTTTCCTCAGCTACTTGTAAAGCCTCCTCAGACAACCATTTTACCTTTTTGAATTTCTTTTTCTTGGGGATGGTCTTGATCATTGCCTCCTATATAATGTCACGAACCTCCGTCCATAGTTCTTCAGGCACTCTGTCTTTCAGATCTAATCCCTCGAATTAAATGACCTACATTTAACCTGCCACAAATGTCACAGTGCCAAACATATAATAGGTGGTCAGAATCTTCCTTACTGAGTTATTAATTGAGCTTGACAGCCCTCAAAACTGCCCAGTAATTTTCACAGCACTCCATAAAGAACTGGGTCAAAAAATGAGTGGAGAATTCTGAAGTTCAGAACACTGTGTTGTTCAGTCACTAACTCATGTCAAGCTGTTTGCAACCCCATGGACTGTAGCATACAAGACTCCTCTATTCTCCACTATCTCTCAGAGTTTTCTCAAATTCATGTCCATTGAGTCGGTGATGCTATCTGACCATTACTCACTGTACATCATTTGAAACACGTGATACTTTACAGAGCTCAATAGAGTGACTGTGGGTGTTGCTTAGCCAGATCCAACACTGACTGCATCTTGCTAAAAAGTCTTCTGGTACACCCAAAAGTAAAATGAGGATGGCGAAAGAGACTTGCCTCGAAATGCTCTTTATCACAAGGAAAATGCTGCAACAGTGTGTACATGGACCCTCTGGCTGATATTCTTATTCATTCATGCATGTGTTCATTCACTCTTTCATTCATTCATCAGTCATTATATGCCAGGCTCTGTTCTAGTTGCCACAGTGCATCTAGTGAGCAAGGCAAGCAAAGTAGATTCCTATTCTCATGGGATTTACATTCCAGTATAGAGAGACAAGCATTAAAAGTATTTTAAATAAATAAAGCCCTTTCAACTATGAAGAATATATTAATAAAAAAGCAATGGGATAACATAGGAGAGACAACTACTTTATCCAGGGAGGTCAGGATGACTTGGCACCTGAGCCAGCCATGTAAACAAGTAGGAGAAGAATATTAGAAGTAGAAAGAGTGAGAAGGGGTAAAGCTAGAGAGATAAATAGGGCTCACATTTGATTCTCTTTGTAACTGTAACCCATTGAAATACCTTAAATGGGAGTTGCATCATCTAATTTACGTATTTTATTCTGTACCATGGGTCCTGGAAGATAGGTATGTAAGAGATGAACCAGGGAGCCAAGTCTGAAGATTTGGCAGTGGTCGAGGTGAAGGAGGTGGTAGCTTGGTAGTTTGAAAGTAGACTAGTGGAGAGGGAGATAAACCGCAAAACTAGAAACTGAAGTGGTTAGAAGCAGAGGGCCATATGTTCAGGACTACATAATGATGGTGGTCATGAAAGTGTGCTGCAGATTTCTCAGTCTCTTAACTTGTGTCCAGTGAATGAAATTTGTAGAGTGAGAGATACACCTATTTCCTTAAAAGAAAGAAAAGACGTATTCATTGGCAAGTAGATAGAAAGTAGATGGTATCAATGTTATTAAATAAAGAATCATTAGTTTTTATTCTGTGTGCCAGCACCGTGCTAAGCACCTTAGGTACATATTCTCAACAGTTGGCCTCTGGGATAGATGCTTTTGTGATCTCTACTTGACATAATGAGGAAACCATGGCTTAGAGAGGTTGAGTAACTGGTCAAGGTCAGATAGAGAGGATGGGTTGGAGCCGGAGCAGAAATACAGCCTCAGCCCGCGGCCTCAGCTGGTGGTGATCCGTTCATGCCAGTGCTTTTGTTCCGTGATCTGTCTCGTTCCAGAAAGGCTGAGATGTGGTCAGCGAGGCTGATGTCACTGATGCTATAATTTAAACTCTTACCCAAAGAGCTCTCCTTTAAATACTTACAGAGTATCTGACCTCACTCCATGAACAAATACTGTAAAACCATTCATATGTAAGGCACCTGACCTTAGAATCATGACGACAGAGAGAGAAGTTCATATTTTATTTTTCATTCTTTAAGATAGTTAAGTGAAAATTTTCAGATCAATATAGTAACAAACAAAAGTGCTCATACTTTCAGACCACTGAGTAAAAAATCAAATCTAAACAATATTGAAATTAGAATGGAAGTATGATATACATTTTTTATATACATTTTTTAAAACATAAAGAGGACACCAGAATTTTGGGATTAGTTTTATTAAAATTTCAGACATCTTAAAGAAATACAAGAATATTTGAAATATTTTTAATAATTAAATGCTTTCTTTCAAATGTAAATACAGCTTTTAAAAATACCCCCAAAATTTTAAAGTATATTGAGTCTTGCATCTTCTTGTTAGGGTATGGATAAGATCCTGATAGAGTAGTTTATTGTAGTAGTTTATTGTAGTTCAAGTGATGAATAGTAGTGTAATTAAAATGTCAGAGCAGTAAATTGTGATGTGTGACTAGTACATCCTTTGAATCAAGAGCCAGTATGATTTATCATTCATTCTTTTCTTTTTCTCAAAACAAGAGCTACTAACTGGCCAAGATTTGCAAATCTCTAATTACTAATCATGTGCCATAGATCTTGCAGGGTTGACTTTTAAGTTAAAAAAAAAAAAAATGTTTTAATCTCTGCTGTGAAGCACAGGGGGAGATTAGAAATTGATTCAGTAGTCATGTTAAAAGGAGGAAAAAAATGGGCTGGGGAAAGACATGCATTATTGTTGGGAAGATGAAAAGTTACCATCCCTGGTGTTAATCATAGGTTTTGCTGACCACTGAGAAATGGCCAAAGCCAGGTTTTTTCCCTTCTTTTGTGTGCAAGCAGCCTTCATTTTTTTGTTTTGTTGCTTTTTATTTGTGCAGTTCAGTTACTTTCTCCTCTTTTTTGGTTCTTTGTTTGTTTGTTTTTTCTTGTTTCTCATCATCACTTCATGTGGGCAGTGAAAATTCAGAGGAGCGACAGGCAACTTCCCTGGGACTCCTGGGCCAGCAGCCACTGCAGCCTTCACACCTGCCATCACTATAATTCATACCACGCTGACCGTTGCACAGCACCGGCCCCGACACTCACGAAAGCGCCTCCTCCAAACAGCCCTCGTAATGTTCCAGGCTTTCTCCTCTGGTCTTTTACTTAAATTATGTTCTTCCCATGCCTTCTTCATCGGATTCATACCATAGTTGGTTTCATGATTGTGGTGTTCTTTTTTTTTTTTTTTTTGGTAGTAGCAACTTCTCATTTCTGTCATCTCTTAAGTCTCTCTTTCCCATTAGAAAGCATTTGTTGTTAAGAGAGGATGTAAATGTTCAGAATGCTTTATGTGTGGTCAGGAAACAGCAATGCAGAATATTATATAGAAGGTAATGTTCCCAGATCTTATTTATGTGTATGGAACCACTTGTGAAATTCATGCCAGAAGCTGTCTATGAAAATGAGATTATGTATCTGAAGCATTGAGTTGTTTATGGAGAAACTTGCTTTAATGTTTTCTTTTTTGGCTAAAGCAAAACTCGTAGAGCCTCTCTGTGTTGCATTGTACTCACGGGGATCAATGCTGCTCCTCGGGCATTTCTGGGCTCTTAGAACACAGATTCTAAAGCGCTGTCTCCATGGCTCCTGAGAGTTGGTCTCTGACTGGTTGGAGCTACCCGCTCGCCATTGCTGTGCATCTTGTGTGTCTTTGTGGGTTGTTGCTGGTTGACAGGCGTGGCGGGCTCACACCCCACCTGAGAATGCTCTGTGCCAAGTCTCCACTCTCTTACAGCGGCTTTGGTGTCTTCGTCCTTCTCTCCTACCTCCATGAGTGCATACAGCCTGAGTTCCCTGAACATGGGGACTCTGCCTCGAAGCCTCTACTCCACGAGCCCACGTGGAACCATGATGAGGAGGAGACTGAAGAAGAAAGACTTCAAAAGCTCACGTAAGTGAAATGTCAACCAATGTCTTTTGGCCTGAAAAAGACTTGTGGGTCCATTGGCATCTTGGATGTCAGGAAACCTATAGGAAGAGTGTTTTACAGGAAGAAGATAAGTAACTCACTACCCTGTGCCAAAGACCATTGAAATGATATCCCTTATCAACATAACAGTTGCACCAAATACAATTTCAGACTGGGTTAGTTAGTTTGTCCTACCTTTGCCTACAACGTTTTATTTGAATTTTTTTTCTTGCTCTTTTGATCTGATAAAATCAAAGATGTAATTTTTTTCTTTAAAACTCCTTCCTTATATCCTGGGTACCTTTGAACATGAAACCATTGTTCTTTGTTTCTTATTGACTAAAGCTGGGTCCACTTATTCACTTTGAAAACTGGATCCCCTTTTGGTAAATATGAGTCCCATGTATTTGTATAGTATTATTATAAATTTCATATTTCATGAATCACCCCTGCAAAAAAGACAGTAATAAGTTTAAATATGCCTTTCAAACTATAGCTTATTCCCCTTAAATGTGCCTTTTCAATCTTTATTTCACGCCTGAAGATTCTAATACTTTCCCAGGGAACCTGCTTCACTGACAAGCATTGCCCTAACATATATCTGTTACCCACTCAAGTGTCAGGAAGATTGAAAGGATGCTTATCTTTCCCACAGGTATCCTAAAGACTAGGAATTTCAACTACGACTCTTAGAACTATATCTTCTAGGACAGCCAAGCCTGTTATAGACTAGGCAAGACTAGGCAAGACTAGGAAGATGTGGTTGGCAGCCTGCTTCTGGATAGTTGCTTGTCCATATAAAGAAGAAAGGGTGATCGAATGCCTTAGGGAAAAAGGGAAGAAACACACCACTCCTGAATTTTTCTTTTGTGGGAGTGGGAGGGCAGAACAGAATCTCTCACCATAATCATGTAAGTTTTAAAGGAAGAGAACACCTAGTTTTCCAGCCAGATCTAACCCGTGTAGAGAGAGGTAAGTGTTTCTTGTATTTTTTTTTTTTCTGGTGACCATGATTGTGATTCCCATAAAGCAACTCAAAGAAGATGGGATCTCTTCTTGTGTTTACCATGGAGATAAAGTAGGGAACACTCTTAAGCTACCTAAATGTAGCCAAACCCAAGTACTTCAAGACTGGTGTTAAAGAGAAAACATTCTTGTAAAGAGAGGTGGTTGGATCTATTGGCTCTTCAGCTTGTTTGCCAGAGAGTCATCTTCAGAAGTGGGTCTGTGGCCAGGCCTCCCAGCACCACCAGTAGTGTGGGAGACCGGCCATCACCCATACTGGGAAATGGTCTCTTCATGTTACAGGAACTCAAAGGTTTCCTTACAAAAGCAAACCATGGCTAACCACTGCTGTGGTGTATTCCTGGTTTTGATGTGCATATCCCTTCAAATATAAGATTTGTCATCTTTAATATAGGTAAATGGAAGGAAGATTGAGTTTAGTCAAAATGAGAACAAGGAGCTTCTAGATATTTCTTAGCTAACACTAGAGGGTAAATTATTTACTCTTGAAAGAAACAAGTTGAAGGCAGCATAGTGAACTGGTGATGAGCCCAGATTCTTCTCATTCCGGTGTCATTACTTTGTAGCAGTAGGACCTTGAGCAAGATTTTTAAGCTTTCTATACCTTGGCTTTCTTAGCAACAAGGTAAGGCTAATTATAGTACTTACCCCATTGGGTAATTGTGAAGATTATATGAAAATGTATGTGTGTATATATATGTATTCTTGCCACCAAAAGAGACATTTAGGACAGGGACTATATTCTCAGCTCAGTTCAGTTCTGTCACTCAGTCGTATCCGACTCTTTGTGACCCCATGACCACAGCACACCAGGCCTCCCTGTCCATCACCAACTCCCGGAGTTTACCCAAACTCATGTCCGTTGAGTCAGTGATGCCATCCAACCATCTCATCCTCTGTCGTCCCCCTCTCCTCCTGCCCTCAATCTTTCCCAGCATCAGGGTCTTTTCAAATGAGTCAGCTCTTCACATCAGGTGGCCAAAGTATTGGAGTTTCAGCTTCAACATCAGTCCTTCCAATGAACACTCAGGACTGATATCCTTTAGGATGGACTGGTTGCATCTCCTTGCAGTCCAAGAGACTCTCAAGAGTCTTCTCCAATACCACAGTTCAAAAGCATCAGTTCTTCGGCACTCAGCTTTCATTATAGTCCAACTCTCACATCCATACATGACCACTGGAAAAACCATAGCCTTCACTAGATGGACCTTTGTTGGCAAAATAATGTCTCTGCTTTTCAATATGCTGTCTAGGTTGGTCATAACTCTCCTTCCAAGGAGCAAGTCTCGTTGAATTTCATGGCTGCAGTCACCATCTGCAGTGATTTTGAAGCCCAAAATATTAAAGTCAGCTACTGTTTCCACTGTTTCCCTGTCTATTAGCCATGAAATGGTGGGACCGGATGCCATGATCTTAGTTTTCTGAATGTTGAGCTTTAAGTCAACTTTTTCACTCTCCTCTTTCACTTTTCATCAAGAGGCTCTTTAGTTCTTCTTCACTTTCTGCCATAAGGGTGGCGTCATCTGCATATCTGAGGTTATTGATATTTCTCTCAACAATCTTGATTCCAGCTTGTGCTTCATCCAGCCCAGCGTTTCTCATGATGTACTCTGCATATAAGTTAAATAAGCAGGGTGACAATATACAGCCTTGACATACTCCTTTCCCGATTTGGAACCAGTCTGTTGTTCCATGTCCAGTTCTAACTGTTTCTTCCTGACCTGCATACAGGTTTCTCAAGAGGCAGGTCAGGTGGTCTGGTATTCCCATATCTTTCAGAATTTTCCACAGTTTATTCTGATCCACACAGTCAAAGGCTTTGACATAGTCAATAAGAAATAGATGTTTTTCTGGAACTCTCTTGCTTTTTGATGGTCCAGCGGATGTTGGGAATTTGAGCCCTGGTTCCTCTGCCTTTTCCAAAACCATCTTGAACATCTGGAAGTTCTAGGCTATATATTCATATATATTTGATATGTTCATATGTATATATGAATAATGATATATTCTCATATAATATTCACAATTACCCAATGAAGTAAGTATTATAATTATATATATGCAATATATATAATATGATATATATATATATGCTGCAATAATACATAGTAAATAGTAAGCACTATTTAATTGTTAGCTATTTTGAATAGTTTGTGTATTTGCTATTATGATGCCTAAATTTGAAATATTAACCCTGCTCCAAGACTTAGGCATATTTCACCATGTTTCCACTTAGGCATAATATATAAGTTGAATCTTCCCATGTAATGAATCAGGATTTGTAGTGGATATTTGTAGATGAAACTTTTACATAAAATGGCTTCATGTGCAGAACCGCTTACTGAGAGAAAGCAGGCTAACAGCCCTCAGCAGGGAAGAGCAATTAAAACGAATGCGTTCATGTTTGCACTTCTGCTTTAATGGCTAAACATTTGTTCGTGTTAGGTAAGACTGCTAGCTTGATTAAGGGCATTAGTGATGACAAATAAATGATAATCTGTTTGGCTATTGCAGGTTGATGTTTGTACATCTTAAATTTTGTCGTAGGAAACAAGGCCAAGGCCACACTGTCACCAATACCCATGACCTAGTGATAAATTCTCTCTTAAAACAGCACATTATTCTCCAACATAATAGAGAAGTATAAGCAGAAACCTGGTTCTAGAAATCTGCTTTTAGCATTTGCTGTAGACATTAGCCACTAGAGCACCACTGACCATATATCTACCAGAATTTATGTGTATCTCAGGAGATCATACATTTTGTATTTTAATCAAACAAGAAGATTCAGAAAGCTATAAACTTTTATTCCCACTTCAGAAAAACCTAAGCAACTAATGCTAATTCTCCAAAATTGGAAGAAAACTGAGGATTTAGTCTTTTGGTTTTCTTTCTCTTTCTCTGTCTTTCTTTTATTTTTTGCTTGAACTTGGTATGGTCACGTTAGAGGTAAAGGTTTTCCCAAATAACTGATAATAAAAGTTTTATTGCCAGTCTCACTATATTATGGTTTATTTCCACCGCTTTATTTATGTCTTTATTTGGTGCGACCATTTACTGACCCTTTTCTAATACTTACGTTCCTATAGCAACCAGGCCATTTGTATGGATGGTGAATCATGGTAAAGTCACAACAAATATAATAAAAATCTCTTAGCTGTATTGGTGATCAGTTGAAGCCAGAGCAAAACAGAAAAAAAATTTTTATGTTTCTAATACAAAGGAAGGACATGGCCAGAAAAGAATGAAATTTTCTCACATGAATATTCAAACATTCTCTGTTATTGACCAAGGAGGAAAATACAGGAAGCCTGTTACAGCATGTTGCAAGGATTAAAAGAGGAAAGTCATGTTTGTGTCACAAGGAAAATGTTAAGTACCCCCAGCATCGGCTTCCGGGAGTGTCACAAAGCCCTGGGAGGATGGCAGAGCCATGTCACAGAGGGAACCCACTTGTCACCTCTTCCGTATTCTCACTGACCTTTCCCCCACAGCATGAGCTGCCCCTTTTTCTGCCACAGAAGATCAAGGCCCCTCCCAGAAGCCCATCGTCCCCTGTGATGGCGGGGCATGACTGAGCAGTGGATCTGGCTATTCCCCCCAGCTTCCTGCTCCGGTACACAGGGCCAGTGTAGACGCTTTCCTGTTTCTAGTCGGCCTGAATTGCAGCGAAGGGGAGACCTTAGAACATGTTCTCAGAATGATCTCTGCCTCTTCTGTGGTCATCCCTTACTGCTAGGGAGGGTGCCACTGAACAGAGCTGAAAGGAAGAGAATGAAACAACCTAACAATTTTTGTGCCTGCCACCAGCCCCTGAAAAGCAACCGGAATTCAAAGGCAGCTCATGGTAAGCTTTTAAAATGACCGAGCACAGAGCTCTGGAAGAGGTCATCTTCAGAGCTGCCCTACCCCTATCTGGAAGAGGGAACTGTTGGCCACTCCGACTGTCTCCTGAACTGGATCATGTGATATACAGTGTGGACTCTAGTGTGGAACACTTTAGTGAGATATAGGTCTTCAGTTACAGAGTCCAATAATTGTAAGCACAGTATATGAATAAATCTTTGATAATTACCTGGCAGGGGAGATACCATAATCACGAAGGTGGTCTTCCCAGGGTGAGGCTTATTCATTGTAGTTCACATACACTGATCCCTGCAATTTCCCCAAATGAGGGAAAATCCACTGCATAATTTGTGATAGTAGGGGGACTGTGTTTGTGCTTTCCCTTTTAAAAAAAAAAAGAATCTTTGAGCTCCATTTCTCTATATACTTTTCAAATGCTTTTCGTATCTGACAATAAATTTCACAGCTGTCTAAATTAAGGAAACATTTGGCAGAATTTTAAACTTCAGAGCTAAGAAATCATCTCTGGCCTCCCATGACTTTGGCCCTTCCTTACAGTAGGAAGAACAAGGATTGACAAAAACACAGGGTGAATTCCTGCAGAAGCCTCCAGAAAGGAGGGAGAAGAGGACAGAGCAGATGTAAATCCTGAACACAACCTTGGCACACACCAGTTAGCGGTGTTCAAACACAGCATGTCGGCATGACTCAGAGATAACTTTTATTTTCTCCTGCTTTTTGACCACATTAGTGAAGCAGGATAATCAAACTCATCTTTTTCTCCTCCGAGTAATATTAGTTGTTGTTGTTGGGTTTTTTTGGCCTATCATCTTTAAATCTGTAGTTTATCTTCTTTATCTCTGTTGGTCATTTTCAAGACTTTAATATGTGTGAGTAATCAGTGCATGCAATTTCCAATGAAAGTGTACTATTTCAAAGAACAGATTCTAGTACCTCAGCGGACTTTCAGCTGCTGCTTCTAAGTCACTTCAGTCGTGTCCGACTCTGCGACCCCATAGATGGCAGCCCACCAGGCTCCCCCGTCCCTGGGATTCTCCAGGCAAGAACACTGGAGTGGGTTGCCAGTGCTTTCTCCGGAGGACTTTGAGAGTTAATGGGAAAATCCTAGGTTATTTAATATAAGCCTGTACTCTTCATAAAATTATAAAACCAATGTTTAATACATTTTTAATTCTAAATTAAATGTCCTCATAATTTCTATCATCTCAGCTTGCCTCCAGGTAGAGGTTATAGATTTAATGATAACCCATAGGAATTAATACTTATTTCTATTTTCAAAACCTTTTGGAAAATGAAATTCCTCAACTGTCTTCTGTTTCAGAAAAATATAGCGTGTCTTTTCCCTCAGAAAGTCTTTGCTATATCTAAACTAATCCCCCCATTACTATTAAATTGACCGATTCCTTCTTGATTCTTTCTTAGTGGAAATGGTAATCAGTTGACTTAACAATTCAAAAATGACTTTTAACTCCAATTGAGTAGTCCAAAAATCTATGCCAAATTGGGATGGTAAATGGAAAAAATATTAATGTGGACCTATAGAAAGTCCCATATAAAGTAAAGTATACCTGTTGAAGTCCAAAAATCTTCACTCAGAAGACAGAGTGCCGGTCATCTGCCCAAGAGTGATATTCTAATATTATATTCCCACCTGCTATGAGTACTGACTGGGAAGAAATGCAGCACTCCAGATTTTTACTGACATGTAATGGTATCTTCTACTGGTTTTGTGCCACCAATAACAAAATATGTGATCTGGAGAGTACTCAGAGTACAGTTGATATTAACAAAACCACACTAGAGAACACGATCTGAATTGACATTTGATAGTTTATGTGTTAGATCTTGGGACAGTAAGAAAGATGAGGGTTGGAAGCTACTTTCACCCCCTAATGCAGGCTACTTTAGCCTCAGTGACATTAATCCTGCTGGGAAAGAACAGTGACAGTGCCTCTTAAGAAGAAATAGATTTTCCTTACTCCTCATGGGAAAAGGATACATCTCGCCATCCTCTGCAGTGTCAGCCTGAAAGCTGGAATGATCCATGATAGAAAAATTTGGGTCCTGAAGGACCAGCATCTCATTCCTTAACTCAGCAGACCAAGGGCTGGTTCCAAAAAGGGAAATAGTGATGTTATAGAACTGGATTCATCCCACATTCCAGTGCCTGGAATTTCCAAGGGGAAAAGATCTGGTTTTGATCTTTAAGGAACTCAAGAGTCTAGTGAAGAGACAAGAAGGAATATAAAAAACTGATCAATGCTGAAATAGGACCATGTATTGGAAAAGTGGAAATGTAGAAAAGTCATTTAAATGACTCCATCACGCCAAGCCAATGATAGATGAACATTGATGACCGACCAGTACATCCTTACCACCTCAGGAGCCAGACTTAGATCAATTGTTTCTTCAAAGCTGAAGGTCAAGTTTTTTGTAAAAAGCTAGAATCTTAGGTACAAATGTCTAAAGTGTGGGGGGCGGGGGGGAGTTAGATCAGTTAGCCCAACCCCCTTTCTCCTAGGTAGGAAGGAGATTAATGAGTTAGTCCCAAGGTCACCCAGCTGGTTTCTTAGTGATTGAGCCAGGACTAGATCCCAGGTACCCTGACCCCAAGACCAGGCTCTTCCTATAGTTGCCACAGCTGTCCTTGATATTAGGGGTCCGTGTGAGGAGGGGGCTACACTGATGCTATGACTTAGATGTGACAGATACCGGGAGATTCATTTACCTCATTCAGCTCTAGTTAAACTTTTGCTTAAAGACCAAAACCTCATGTCCCACCATTAACAGTGAGCTTTTTTTTTTTTTATTTCAGAGACATGATCTGTTTCAGAAACGCTGGCCTTCCTGGTGCCTGTTCCAGTTTAAAGTCATTTCTGCTGTGTGTTTCTTCCTCTAGTGTCGTTAGCCTCCAGCACCGTGGGCTTGGCTGGGCAGGTTGTTCACACAGAAACCACAGAGGTTGTGCTGACCGCGGATCCTGTCACAGGATTTGGGATTCAACTGCAGGGCAGTGTGTTTGCCACAGAGACCCTCTCCTCTCCACCTCTGATCTCCTATATTGAAGCTGACAGCCCAGCCGAGAGGTGAGATCCTTTCTTTCACGGCATCGTTTTCTGCCTTGCATTTCTTGCTGGCTATCTTTGACTAATAAATTATGGAACAGTGCTCAATGCAGGAAATGCAAGACGGGATGCACTCTCTGTTCTGACAATAAAATTTTACGTTCTTGATCAGGTTTGAGAAAAATAGCGAGCCTGGGTGGGGCCTTTAGCAGATTTTTGTCCATCGGGGACTAGAGGCTAAATTAATTAAAAAGGAGAAAAATCCATTACAAAAAACAAAATCTCTGAAGTCAAAACTTCATGATAATTTCTCTGCCATGGGGGAATGCACATTCATCATTACTGTATATTGGTTCACATCAGATTATAATAATATCATGGTGCTAAATTATTCATTACTTCCCTGGGATGTTTTCCTTTGTTCACATTGGTAGCCATGAAATACAAGAATGTAGGACTTGCATATAACTGAATCACTTTGCTATATACCTGAAAGTAACACAGTATAGTAAATCAACTATGTTTTTACGTAGAAAAAAAGAATGTAGGACATTGCCATTGACCTAATAGGATGCCCCACAGCATCGAATAAAAAGAACAAATGCTATATTGAAAGGATCTTGGCAATGTCAACTTGAAAATCATTTACTCTGTCTACAACCTGTAATGTCTGGTTCTAAATTTAGATGTGGGGTGCTTCAGATTGGAGACAGAGTACTGGCCATTAATGGAATTCCAACTGAAGACAGCACGTTTGAGGAAGCCAATCAGCTCCTCCGAGACTCTTCAATCACAAGCAAGGTCACGCTGGAAATTGAGTTTGATGTTGCAGGTATGATCATATAATCTCAAGTCAGCTGCATAGTTGGAAGTGGACTGCATGTGAATTAGGTGGACTATATGGCAGAGAATGTGGGAGGAATGATCATTTTTTATATACCGAATGTGTTTTTGTTTAGGAGGTTTGGGGTGTCATTTTGAATTGTGCATTGCTTTTGTATTATTCATTAAAATGTCACCACAAGAACAATTGAAAATCAATGTGACAAAATGAATAAGTAATAGCTTCTGTAAAGGTGATAAAAAAAAATCATGAGCCTGTATTCTTCCTGACTTTTCCCGTATATGCTAGAGAAACCATAGTCTTCAGTCATGAGGACAGGAAATGCCTCTCTTTGACTCTTCCTACTGCAAAAGAAAAAAATTGAAGGTTCTGTAGGGAACAATGAAAATTCAATTAGATGAATTTATGTAGGACAAGTAGGTAAATATTTGGTCTCTGGTGTTAAAGAGAAGTTGTGACCAGACACTTGTTAAAAATGACAAAGAAGTCTTTATTCAAGACTATTTCTGTAGTCATCAAAACTTGCCATAGGAAAGAGAGGATGAGCTTAACATCAAAAACAGCAAGGGTGTTTATGTTTAGTCATGGAAGAGGTGTTTGTCCGTAGCTAAATCTTCCCTGGGGGCTCAGATGGTAAAGTGTCTGCCTGCAATGCGGGAGACCTGGGTTCGATCCCTGGGTTGGGAAGATCTCCTAGAGAAGGAAATGGCAACCCACTCTAGTATTCTTGCCTGGAGAATCCCATGGATGGAGGAGCCTGGTAGGCTACAGTCCATGGAGTCGCAAAGAGTCGGACACGACTGAGCGACTTCCCTCACTCACTCACTCAATAGGTACACAGGTTTTAGAGTTAGGTGCTAGTTCTCCTTTAAGAAAGTTGTCTTCTCTTAGTGAAGTGTTAATAGTATCTCACAGACCTAATAACCATTAGCAATCAATAAAGATATGCCTTTGGGCATAGGGATCACATTATGCCAACAAATATTTGCTGAACGGTTATCATAGACCAGTTATTCTACTATAGAACAGAGATGCAGCAGCAGATGGGAAAGGCAAACAGCAGTACAGAAGATTATTTTTTTTTTAATAAATTTAGTTGGCAGTCATACTGTGAGGGAAATAAAGCAGAATGGGAGTTAGAGAATGACTGTAGGGGGTTTATTTTCATAGGGTGACTCTCTAAGGAAGAGACCTCTGAGCGGATATTTAAAGATTGAGGAGGAGCAACAGGAACATTGCAGGCAGAAGGAGCAGCCAGTGTGAAAACCTGAGCCAGAGTAATAACCTTGGTGGATAGGAGCAATAGCAAAAGAAAAAAAAAAAAAAAAAGGCTCATGCTGGAGCATATAAGGGGGTTGGGGATAGGAATCAGATTTGGTTTTGGAGGTGGGGTAGGAGAGGTTGGAAGGGGCCAAGTAATGATGTAGTGCCCTGGTAAACTTTTAGATTATATTCCAAGTGTAATAAAGTTGTGGAGCATTTTATGGAGGGGAGTGAGATAACCTGATGGATGTTTTGGAGAGATCTTTATGAAGTGCAGCGGGGACAGTAGCAAAATCAGAACAAACAAAAGGTTTGGTCATTGAACAGGTAAGGAATGATGGTGGCTTGGGCACCATCCCAGGTGGTAGTGCTAGATACGGTGATAGAGAGCAGAATTTAAGACGTGGCTTGAAGCAGAGCTTGCTTAACTTCCTTGTGGATCAGATATGGAAGATGAGGAAAAGGGAAGATCCTGATGATTCTGAGTTATGAGGGTGAACGGTTGAGTAGATAATGATTTTTTTAAACTGAGAAGACTTGAAGCATAGAAGTTTGGGGATTACAAAGAGAGTTCTATTTTAAACATGAGTAGGCAAATCCTACTCATCCTAGTGGTGGAAAGAGAACAAGCCCATCCATTAGTTACTCAAAAGACAGCATAAACCAGTTACTAAGTGCCAGGCACTGTGCTATGTTCAGATCATTGAAAGAAATAATTGAAAGGCTTGACATATTCAAGGACCTTGTAGCCAGTTAGACATGAGAAAGAACTGCAGAAAGATAAGAACAGACTTGCTGAAGTGTTTTGCTGCTGGGATGCAGGAGGAAGTGCCCAGAGGCTACAGGCTATACCTCGCAGAGCCTAGGATTGGGGTCTGTGCTGAAGAACAGAGCAAAGGAGTGACCAAAACAGTGGCGATGGTTAAAGTCATTGGAATAAAGGACAACACTAAGGAAAGAGCAGTGAAAAGAAGGGGACTGAGGTGGGAATTCTGTCTGAGGAATACTGAGATTTAAAGGGCAAGGATGCTAGTGAAGGAGGTGATGAAAATGATATAGGAGAAGTAAGAGGAGAACCAAAATGCTGGCATTTTGGAAACCAAAGCAAGAGTTTCAAGGCAAAAGTCATGGTCGGTAGCATAAAAAGGCTATGGAGAGTTCAAGCAACAGAGGCAAGAAAGAAAGTGTCCACGGGGTTCGGCAAGTAGGAAGAAAGTCATGGCAGAGAAGTTTCAGGGAATTAGGGGACAGAAGTCAGATTGCAGGGAGCTGAGGGGTGAGGCAAGAAAGGGTAGGGAAGTACAGACGAGCTATGCTTGTTGTCTATGCTTGTTGTCTGCCAAGAAAGTGAGTTTTGGAAGACCGATTGGCCGGACAAATGCAGTAAATAGATGAAAAGGACAGGAGGCCGTTGTGGGCTCATCTTTTGAGAACTTCTACAGCATTTAGTTACATACTTTGTGCTTGAGTTTATACTGTCTTATCTTCTAATCAGTGGTTCTCAATCAAGATCAGTTTTGCCCCAGGGGACATTTGGCAACATCAAGGGATTTAGCTGAAGGGACTGGACTTCCCTTGTGGCTCAGCTTTTTTTATTGTTGTTGCTCAGCTTTGTAAAGAATCTGCCTGAAATGCAGGAGAGCTGGGTTTGATCCCTGGGTTGGGAAGATCTCCTGGAGAAGGGAACGGCAACCCACTCCAGGATTCTGGCCTGGAGACTTGTATAGTCCATGGGGTCGCAAAGAGTCAGACACGACTGAGCGACTTTCACTTCACTACTTCCCTGTCAGTCCAGTGGTTAAGAATCTACCCTTGCATTGCAGAGGGCATGGGTTCAGTCCTGGCCGGGGGCCTGAGATCCCACATGTCATGCAGTGCAGCGAAAAAGTAAAAAATAGATTAAAAAAAGAAGAAGAAGACATTTAGCTGTAGATGAAAGGAGATAGAAGGGATTCCAGGTTCAGATGGGTGTTATTTTGTTTTGTTAAGATTGGAGAGATTTGAGCATGTTTGGGGCCCAAAATAAGTGAGAGAAAAAAGAGATAATTGGTAGTTACGAGTTTCCAAAGGGATGAGAAGGGAAGTTATCCAGAGCATAGATAGGTAATTCGTCTAAGGCAGAAAGTAGAAGACCTTTGCCTAGGAGTGTGAAGGGAAGGATGTGAGAATATAATTACATTTTAGCTGTGCTTAGGAAGATCGTGTGAGAACTGTCAAGCAAGGGTGAAAGGGTCAGCACCTTGGGGAGCTGAAAAGAATGATGAAGGTTCAGAATAGCTAATGGGGAAATGAATGAGATAACCAACCAGATTCATGTAAAGGGCTTTTCAAGCTGGGTGGTAGACCAAGCAGAATCCAGAAGCTCTCAGTCTACATAGCAACATCAGTCTTTGTGGTCAAGTAGTTTTTTGTCAGGAGGCCTCAGCTGCTCAAGAATAAAAACAGAGATAGTAGATGATTATGTTGATCCAGAGACTAAAATTTCCAGGGACGTTTCAGAGAAGGAGCACGTAAGTCACAGAGGTTCCAATCATCACAGGAAGAGCAGAGAGAGAATTATGGTAATCACATGAAAATTGATCATGATATTTATCAAATGCTTACTCTATGGCTTGTTACTTTCCTGTGTGTGCATTAGCTCATAGTCCTTAAAACAGCCATGGAGAAGGTTACTATTGGGGTGGCCAAGAAATTTGTTTGAGTTTTTGTTCCAGCTTATAGAAAAAAATCCAAATGAACTTTTTGGCCACGTGAATTAGGAATTAGGAGTCTTCAGGGAGAAGAAAGTGGGGGAGTGAGAGAAAGGGGATGTGAGAGCTAACAGCTGGGAGACAGGTCAAATGGCATATTAGAGTTTAGGATTTCAGACATAAAGTGAAGTTCCAGGGTAGTGAGTTGCTAAAGCAAAGCAGAATGGAGGCAGTTATTCAACCCAGAGGTCTGGGTGTCGGGCATGCAGTGTGATGGGAGGAGCACTACTTGGTGAAATCTCTTAGAAGGAGGGCAGGACTTGGAATGAGGAAGGCGGGTGAACTGGCTGCCCCTGACACCCAAACAATCCCATCACAGAATCTCTGCAGTTGCTGTTCCTCTGCCTGAGCAGCTCTTCCCCAGCATGTTTGGGTGGTTTGTTCACTTCACTTAGATCTTTGCTGAAACATCAATTGCTCAAAGAAGCCTTCCACAACATTTATCACACTCAGTCCCCTCGCCCAGATATGTAGCTCTGCTTAGCCCTTCTCATACCCTGATGTTATGTTGTATACATAACATGTTTATTGTTATGTTGTATGCAAGGAGATCCAACCAGTCCTCCTAAAGGAGATCAGTCCTGGGTGTTCACTGGAAGGACTGATGCTGAAGCTGAAATTCCAATACTTTGGCCACCTCATGCGAAGAGTTGACTCCTTGGAAAAGACCCTGATGCTGGGAAGGATTGGGGGCAGGAGGAGAAGGGGACGACAGAGGATGAGATGGCTGGATGGCATCACCGACTCAATGGACATGAGTTTGAATAAACTCTGGGAGTTGGTGATGGACAGGGAGGCCTGGCGTGCTGCGATTCATGGGGTCTCAAAGAGTCAGACACGACTGAGCGACTGAACTGAACTGAACTGATACAAGTATTATTGTTGTCTTGTCTTCTCCAGTAGAAATATCTGTGATGTCTGAGACTTTGTGCCTTTTGTTCAAGAATGTACCACAGCACGTAAAATAGTGCTTGGAATTCAGGAAGCTCTCGGCCGATATTTGGTCGATGAATGAATGAAGTACAGTTGGCTCTCCTAAGGGACTAGGATCAGAAACTTCAATTTGCACCAAGAATTGATTTCATAACCGGTGCATCTCTGAGGTTCCTGCGCTTTCTGTTTCTTCATGTCTGCTCCCTTTGTGCAAGTTTCCTCTGATTTTCTCAAGTTTTTTCTGATTGTACATAATTGCCTCATCCTTGCTAACGTGCCCAGCCAGAACCAGCCAGTTTTAATTTCTAATTCCCAAGAGAGAGCATCTATTGGCGCAGCCTAGGTATAGCATCTTCCCTTTCTTGTCCATAGTGACCAACAGTCAGTAAAAGACCTTGTAAGGATCAGTCAGATACACTGAGGATCTAGTTTTCAAATAAGGCTGCCCAGTGGCCCCAAAATGTATTTACTGTAATCGTAGAACATTTATGATGGGAAAACTATTATAATCCAATACCTTCATTTATTTGTGAAGGGAAAATTGAGATTCAAGGGTGGAAACTCAAGGTCATAGAGCAAAGTGAATGTTAGGTAGATCCTGGGTCGGTTGACTTGCACCTGTCTTTTTCTATATAATATTACACTGCCTCTTCAAAGAGATATTAAGGTTCCCAGCATGAAAGAGCAGGATTTCTGAGCTTCTGCCCTACTGACATTGTTTGTTGAATGGAGATGCTTATCCTGTGCACTGTGGGATGTTGAGCAGCATCTACTAACTACATTCCAATAGTGGAATGGCCAGCACAACTGACTTTCTCCATAGCAATATCCACTAAGTATTTACTTGTGCTATACATGTGTCTTTATTTTATGTGTATCCTCAATATTTGTTAATTATTTATTTAATCCATTATATATATTTCTCTAATCCATTATATATATAATGTATATACAACTATAAGTATATATATATGTTAACTAAAGTATTTAGGTCTTAGATTTAAGCTCCTAAAAAACAGGAACTATGAATATTCATTGGAAGGACTGATGCTGAAGCTGAAGCTCCAGTACTTAGGCCACCTGTGCAAAGAACTGACTCGTTGGAAAAGACCCTGATGCTGGGAAAGACTGAAGGCAAAAGGAGAAGGGAGTGGCAGAAGATGAGATGGTTGGATGGCATCACCAACTCAATGGACATGAATTTGAGCAAGCTCCAGGAGATAATGGAGGACAGAGGAGCCTAATGTGCTGCAGTCCTTGGAGAGGCAAAGAGTCTGACGGTGGCTGAACAACTCTTAAACCCACTTTGCTTAATTCCAACTTGCTGAGTACGGGACTGGAAAAATGGACCTAAGGCCATCTCCCCTGTCTTCCATTGTCCCAGAAATCAACCCATTTCAAATGAATAGAAATGATATAAAATAGGGCCAGGAAAAATATTTTTCCATCTTGTCATTCCCTCCTCCATTGCTCATGGCAGACATCACTAGTTGATTTCTATTGAGCCTAGACACAGCATCAGAACCTCAATAAAAACACTATAATTGCTCATTACCAATCTACTGGTATATATTGAAACTGCTGGAATCCAGATAATCTTTTTTAGCCAATTGAGAACTTGAATATTTGTAAGATATCACTGCATGAGATATGAGCTATTTCAAGACTGCCCTGCCCTTTGGATTCACTTCTGATTGTTTGGATGTGAATCACCATCCATTTCCAGTTCTTCCTCAGATATACACACAGATACTAATTCCCAAACTGTTAGATCTCAGAGATTACCTATGTCTACTTTATAAACATCCTAAGTAATGCAGACAGTGGTTAAAAATCTTGCTTGTCGGTACACTTTTGCCTGAATCTGTCTCTTTACATGGGCACCACCATCCAAAGAAATTGTAGTAACATTAAAGGAATTTTTCTTATGCTAAAGTTGTTTATAATCCCATCACTCTAATAAACAGAAAATTTTTATATGTCTTTACCAAAGTCCTTTACCATACATATAATTTTGTAAAGCTATAATCATATGCACAATTTACAGTTTGCCTTTTTCAGTACTATCTTCTAAAAACCAGTGTACAATATCGTGAATTCTGAAGTTTCTACTTTAATGCTGAAATTATTTTGTTGGAAAAAATACAGTTTTGTCTTTGAAAGAAGCCTCAACAAAAAATTCTATCAAATGATGTTTGCCATCATTACTAGAGTCCCAGTGTTTTTCGCTGAGTGAGAGGGAGTTAAACATTCACATTTATCCACCTTACAGTCCCTTTATTTTTTCGAATCTCACAAGGTGTCCAGGTTGATGAATTATGATGTGGTGATTATCTTACTGTGCCAAGAATGAATGCTTCAGGCTGAAAAAGCAGACCAATTGGAAAGAAGGAGGCCTTTGTTTACCCAAATGTGTTTTTAATTATAGTATTAACAAAGATAAAGCAAAACCAGGGAAGCACAAAATAACCACATGGGAGTCTAAGAAAATAAACATCCTGTTTACTTATTCTAAACCTATTGTTTCTCCAAATACTGGCTCTTTTTCTTCTTTATTAGCGTTTCCTTAAGAAACCCCAAATTAAATGTGCCTTCACTTTAACAGCCAAATAATTGTATGGGGGGGAAAATTACCAAATAGAAAATAAATCATGTTGACATTTAAAGATTAAAATGAAGCCACAGCTTGATCAAAGAGATTCATTTGTTGATATTTGTTCATCATTATAAATATTTCAAATCTTATGTAGTCAAAAGTCATCTATTATTGTTTTCCAGGAAGTGATACTGTCTTCTCCTATGTCATTAACAATATTATTCTTGATCAAGTTTCCCTGCATTAAAATTTTAAAGTGAAATATTGCTATAGTAACTAATTTAGATCTGTGTTTTTCACCCTTATGAATTAAAGACTCACTGTATAGCATCTTGGGCAAGATGTCATAGACCTACATGGACACATATATACAAACAATATATTTCCCCACCCCTTTCACAGAACAGAGACATCACTTTGCCAACAAAGGTCCATACAGTCACAGCTGTGGTTTTTCCAGTAGTCATGTATGGATGTACATGAAGAGTTGGACCATAAAGAAGGCTGAGTGGCAAAGAATTGATGCTTTTGAACTGTGGTGCTGGAGAAGACTCTTGAGAGTTCCTTGGACTACAAGGAGATCAAACCAGACGATCCTAAAGGAAATCAATTCTGAATATTCATTGGAAGGATTGATGCTGAAGCTGAAGCTCCAATACTTTGGTCACCTGATGCAAAGAGCCAACTCACTGGAAAAGACCCTGGTGCTGGGAAAGATTGAGGGCAAAAGGAGAAGGGGGTGGCAGAGGGTGAGATGGTTAGATAGCTTCACTAACTCAGTGGACATGAATTTGAGCAAACTCTGGGAGATATTGAAGGATGGGAAGCCCAGTATGCTGCAGTCCCTGGGGTTGCAAGGAATCAGATATAACTTAACGACTGAACAACAACCCCTTTCACAGAGAATGTTTTCATAAAACCAGCAACACTAAAACAAGCATACATGAAATGAGTTCTATAAATAGTGATGCTGTTTGTTCCTCTTAAGCTTCTAGGACATTTACTTGTGAACCACTTGGTGTACTTTATCCAAGTAATAGAATAATCTATTCCTGTTACACTCGTGAACACTTGGGTGGGGGCTGTCTGTTTGGCTCCCATCCTGTTTCCTCTACTGGATCAATGTGTTCATAAGAGATCTTTCAGTTGCAAGCCACAGAAAATGCACACAAGCTAATTTAGATGGAAAAGGGTGTTTCCTAGAAGCATACAGGTGTTTCACAGCCTTTGAGGACAAGAAATAGAGGCAGTCCCAGAGAGGGCTAGAACCAGGAGCTGTCAAGGCCAACCACTGGCTCTCTAAGACCTTACACATCTCCTCAAGTACATTTGTTTCTTTCTTCTTCTTCCATTAGCAGCCTGGCTATTGGGGCATTTGGTCTAAATGAGCTTCTTCCAAATGCCTTCTCTGCCCGCAGTCTGCATGCTAATTCCAGATTCTTAAATTTTCTCCTTTGGTGGTGGGAAGAAGATAACAATTAGCCTTCACAGAGACTCAGGAAAGGGATGAAAGGAAGAGATTGAGAAATCTTTTAGAAATAAATATTGATGATACTTGTAGCACCCAAAGTAAGAGAGTAAAGCACACCTCAGTGGTCACTATCGATACTTAACTGCGTTTCTCTTTTTCTGCCCCTGTGTATTCAAATTAGTGAGTCATCTTGGAATCTACAGGCTTCCCTGGCGGCTCAGGCGGTACGGAATCTCCTGCAGTGCAGGAGACCTGGGTTCGGTCCCTGGGTTGGGAAGATCCCCTGGAGAACGGAACGACTACACACTCCAGTGTTCTGGCCTGGAGAATTCCATGGACTATACAGTCCATGGGGTCGCAAAGAGTTGGACACAACTGAGCGACTTTCACTTTTTGGAAATCTACTGTAGGAAATAAATCATTTTATCTACCTCAGATGGGAAATTAGAAGGATACAAATTCCTCTTGAATAAATAAGCAAGTAAATGTATGTTGTTCCTTCCTGGCACCTCTTAGCTGAGTCTTTATTGAGGACAACAGCAAGGCCAAAGATAGGAGATCAGGGTCTCTGACACTTACCCAGCCACAGCTGACCCACCAGGAGCATTAAGAAGAGACGGAGGAAGTGGGAGAAGGCAACAGATTCCCTCAGGTGCTGCCTGGGAGGTGAGGAAAGAGCCAGGAGGAGAGGAAGGGCCCAGAAAGGGCAGGCTTGCCTCTATCAGGTGGCCCCAGCTGAAACTGACCAGGGCTGCTTGGGGAGCCTTCTTCACACATGAATTTCTAGAAGCCCAGAGGGCCCAGAGAAATCAAAATGTTACTGTCTTCTCCTCTTTGTCTATGGTGATTATTCTGAGTGGGAAGATCAGGTTCTTGTAAAAGGTTTACTGCCCAGATTCCTCATGGGAAAGTAGAGAAGATCAGGAAGATCAAGTTAAGGCAGAACCAGGAAGGAATTACTGTGTTTCTATGAGGCCATCCCAACTTTCAGCTCTACGGAGACTCAAAATGTGTTAAATATGTGATTAACAAATTGGACTCGGGCCTGAGGACCTTGTAATTCTACCCACATCACAGAAGCTGTGGTTAATTCTGTGTGTACAGGCTGGGGAGCCACCTTGGGGCAGAATCAAGCAGAAAAAAAGTAACTTCACTGAGCCATCCCACAAACTTCCCCTTATGCGTATGTTTCCTTTGCTCCTGGCTAACCCTTCCCACCTTTTTCTAAAACTTCCAGAAAGGATTATAGTCATTAGCTACTTAGTATGAATAGATATTATCTCTTCAGAGGCTATTTCCATTTTAACCTCATCTCTGATTGAAGGCTTCCCAGACTGTTCGAGGAATTTTAAGAATATATTTAAGAATATGTAGCAATTCTTTGCTTTTCAAAAATTAGTCAGTCCCTGGTAAAATCACAGAAGCTGTATTCAGGGTCGAGAGTCAGGTAGAACATAGTGGTTTCCTCTTTACTGCTAGGCTGGCTTACTTCTCTGTTGCTTGGCCAACATCTGAACCCACCTTCACTCTGTTCTAGAACTCCCTATTCTCCTCCTCCCTTCTCTGAATCCACCACATGATCCAGAAAGTAGGGTCATCTTTGGTGCAGCTGGGACCTCTTGGGTCCTCCTGTTCTAACTTTGTGCTCAGCCTTCAGTCCAGTTGGTTGTGGTCAAGACCATTCTGGTTGTGAGATATTTTGAATATCAATCCTACTACTGCACCTTTAAGTGCTCTTTTTACCCACTGACCTACAAATTCAGGTACCTCCCACCTCCTCCATGTCAACGGCCATCACAGCTAACTGAAGTCTTTCCTGAAATCTATTACTGCCAGCCATGAATGGAAAAACAAACAAAAAATCTGCTGAATAACTGTTGTTGTTCAGTCACTAAGTCATGTCCAACTCTTTGCGACCCCATGAACTGCAGCACATCAAGCTTCCCTGTCCTTCACTATCTCTCAGAGTCTGCTCAAACTCATGTCCATTGAGTCAGTGATGCTATTCAACTATCTCATCTTCTGTCTTCCCCTTCTCCTCTTGCCCTCAATCTTTCCCAGCATCAAGGTCTTTTACAACAAGTTGGCTGTTCACATCAGGCAACCAAAGTATTGGAGCTTCAGCTTTAGCACCAGTCCTTCCAATGAATATTCAGGGTTGATTTCCCTTAGGACTGATTGACTGGTTTGATCTCCTTGCTGTCCAAGGGACACTCTTCTCCAACACCATGATTCGAAAGCATCAGTTCTTCGGCACTCCACCTTTATCATGGTCCAGCTCTCACATCCGTACATGAACTACTGGAAAAACCACAGTTTTGACTATAGTGACCTATGTCAGCAAAGTGATATCTCTGCTTTGTAATATGCTGTCTAGGTTTGTCATGTCTTTTCTTCCAAGGAGCAAGCGTATCTTAATTTCATGGCTGCCATCACCATCTGCAGTGATTTTGGAGCCCAAGGAAAGAAAATCTGTTGAATAATAAAGTCTGGAAAAAACGAAGTTGGGGAAAAAAGAGTGTGACTACTTTTGGTCCTTCAACTTTACTATACCTAAGAATTACCTGGAGAATATGTTTGACCTATAGATGTCTAGATTTTATCTTCAGCAATTCTGATTCCATAGATCAGGGATGTTTCAGAAATCTATATTTTTAACTTGCATCCTAGGTAAATTTGATGGAGATGCTATCTGAATCACACTTAAGAGATACTGTAACTCAGCTGTTACTGTGAATTACACACTGTTGCCTGTGGGTAGGATGTCTGTTCTTTACCAGAAGCTTAGTTTATCAGGATTTTACATCCGTTCTCACAGCGTTAACTACAGATGATGACGATACTAGTATTCCTGATGCCTTATCATTGATTGGGGCTCCGTTCTTCCTCATCTTCTATAAATACCTTCTTTCTTGTTTTGAAATTACAGAGTCTGTCATCCCCAGTAGTGGAACATTTCACGTAAAGCTCCCTAAGAAACACAATGTGGAACTTGGAATAACCATAAGTTGTAAGTAGAAGTGACTTTTTTTTAATTTAGAATTTTAAGGAGACTAGAAAGTTGGGTGTGGCCAGTGTCTTAAGTGTCATTGCCAAGTTTCACCTACTGATACAAAAGCATGGAGCCAGTCTCTCACTCGCCAGCACTTAATAGCCGTGTGAATGGGGCAAGTTACTAGGTTTCTACAGTCTTAGGTTTCTTCACCTGTTAAATGGAAATAAAGATATCTGCAAAATATCCTCATTTTGTAAATTATTCAAAGTATTAAATAAAATAACATATTTATATACCCAGTATAGCCCCTGGCAAATAAATACCCAATAATATGTGACTCACACACCCCACATGAATCATTAGATAAGCATATGAAGGCATGGAGGCTGTCTATATTTTAGTGCATCGCAGATTGTTTTCACAATAATCTGTTGAGACTATCTTCCCATCTGTTCACTATGCATCTGTAATCCATTTGCAAGAATAAAATCATGTCTTTTTCTTCAGTAACTTCCTGAATTCCTCCATGGCACGAGGTGCCTGGGTAACCAAGCCAAAAAGAAAAGCAGAACATATAAATGTGAATCCCCCCTTTTTCTCAGACTCTAGATTTATAACTACTTTGGTAAAACAACTTAGAAAATTTCAGCCCCACTGGAATTCCATAGAATGGAAATTGATGTTTCTGTGCTTTTAATATCCATAAGCTAAGTTCATCCATAAATGCTCCAAGAAAATGAAGGAAATGATTAATTCATGAAAACCAAAGGAGACTTAGAAGCAACATCTGTGACCAAGGGGTGTTCCTACTGGAGACAGTGATGAGGCTAAATAAAGGTGCCTCACTATGCTCTGTCAGATAGCATTTACATCAGTGGCTAAGGCAAAAATAAAGAGTTCTCAAATAGTCGTATGAAATAGGATCTGTCCAAGTCAACGCTAACAGTATAAATTTAACACTGAAAAGGAAGTCTTAATAACTGATAAATCACACATACCTAATGCATGAAGCACGAAAAATAGTGCTACTATAATACGGAGTCAATGTTAAGAACAATAAGCCATATGTATGAGGGCCTATATCTCCCCCAGTCCCCTTAAATAGAGAGAAAAGTAGGACTGATGTATGTGATGTGTCTCTGTAGCATAAGCAGAAAGATGAAATAGGATTTCGGAGACTCCAGACCTGTTCTAGGTGCCGCCAAAGTCATTTATGCCTTTCCTTGGGTCACTAACCCCTCAGTTTATTCATTACGAAGCCAAGATGGTATGCCGTTGTTCTGTCAACAGCTGTGCTTGCTGAGATTAAGAGAGAGTTCATCACAACTTACTACTCTAAAAATACTTGGGGCTCTGGGTGGCTTCTGCCACCCCCAAGTAAGTTTAACCCTGCTCTCATTTATTCTGTTTATTCCATTCCATTCATTTAGTCCATCTAATTAGCCATGAAAGTGGTACCCCTGGGAGCTGGGCAATGCATAGCCTGCTGGCTGCATGCTGAGGCCCTGTCTTCACCACGTTCTTTCCTTCCCTGCCTTCATTCAGCAAAGACTCTGAGTGCTGAGGCCCAGGCTGTTTTGAGTCTTAGAAATGCTCACTACTGGTGCATGTACAAAAGACACCTGTTCCTCGGAAGCTTCCGTTACCACATGTTTTGGTACACTGTTATTTTACTCTCAATTTTACTCTCAAATTTAACGTAAGAGAATGGTCTTTTTTAATGCAATAGATTCATTCTTTTTCTGAAGAGCAATTTTATTTATTTTTCCACTATGGTTTATCACAGGGTATTGAATATAGTGCCTGGTGCTATACGGTAGCACCTTGTTGTTTATCCATTCTATATACAGTAGTTTGCACCTGCTAATCCCAAACTCCCCATCCATCCCTCCCCCAGCCCCCATTCCCCTTGGCAAGCACAAGTGTGTTCTCCACATCTTTGAGTCTGTTTCATGGATAAATTCATTTATGTCATATTTTAGATTCCACATATGAGAGATATCATGTGGTATTTGTCTTTCTCTTTCTGACTTACTGCACTTAATATCATAATGTCTGGGTCCATCCATGTAGCTGCAAATGGCATTATTTTATTCTTATTTATGGCTGAGTAGTATTCCACTGTATATAATTTACCACATCCTCTTTATCCATTCATCCTTCAGTGGACATTTAGGTTGTGTCCATGTCTTGGTTATTGTAAGTAATGCTGCTATGAACACAGGGATGTATCTTTTCAAATTAGAGTTTTGCCCAGATACATGCCCAGGAGTAGGATTGCAGGATCATGTGGCAACTTACAATAGATTTATTCTTAAAAATTAATATACATAAAATATAATTTAACTATAAAGGAGAGTATCCCTTTAAAAGCTAATCCTGTGATAAATTCTTTTTTTAAGTCAATATTTTTCATGTTCAGTTTGTTTCAGGTGTGGCCATGTATGCACAATTACAAAATATTTTATTCACATAGAGAATCATATAAAATTATGCTTTATGATAATGTTATATATGTACTAAGTATTACTTCTTCTAAAACTGATTTTAATACCAATCATGAAAACAACCCCCAAACCCACACAGGAACTTCCTGAATTTTAGCAGCTGTGAGCTAAAGCTATTCACGGTTAGCAGTGGTGAGCTAAAGCTATTCATGGAAGCTAAAAGTCCTGTGCTATTCCTGGATGGAGAAATGATACGGAAGTTTGTCACACATGCCTGTCAGCCCTTCCAGAGCTCCAGCTCCATTTACACAACTAATCATCACCATCCTGAGTTTGTGCTTCCCTGTAGAAAATACTCAGATTTTGCCAGTTGAGAAAGCAGAATTTGCTAAAGGGAAAAACAGAATCCATTTCTTCGTTATGAAATAGCAAATTCCTGCGTTCTAGCACAGTTCCTGGCACATCAAAGGTGCGTGTTTCACTCCTGTCTTTGATGAGGGGGTGAATGAGGAGTCTGTCTGTACACAGTGTGGTTCTAACCCATGTGCACTCCAGGATCTGAGCCTCTGAGTGAGATGAGGAATACAGATGTACATGCAAAAGCTACTGCATGAACTGAAGAAGCGAGAATGTAGACAGTGATGACTAGCAAGGACTCAGAGCCCCAAGTGCCCCACTCTCCAACCCTCTTGACCTCCCTGAACTGAGTTTCTTTGTCTGTAAAGTGGTGTACTCCTTACATTCTTTGTAGCTTTATTGTGAAGGTTAAATAAGTTGCTATATGTAAGGTGCCCAGAATACATTGTGAACCATAATGAATGTTCTTATTATAATAATCGATATTTCCTTTCCTCATAGAACCTCATGGCATATTTTAAACAAATCACTACCTCACAAAATTTAGTGCCAATCATAATTATCCTACCTGAGGATAGGATAATCAAAGGACCCTCCTTTCATACAGATACATAGGCACGGTAGGAAAACTAAGGCACTCCAGGGGTTCATGGGTGTTTCTCACTATTTTTATACAAAGTGTTCTTTCTGTAGCTGCATCTTGTAAAAACTCTTGAGTAGTGGGAAGCGGGCCTCCTTCTTGGGAGACATGCGTTCAGACCCTTCACACTTGGCTTAAGGCTCACTCTTCATACCTAATTGACTGAGAAATGAGTCCCTCTGAGTTTGGATATGGTGAGCAGTTTTAGACTAATTTTCTTAAGTTCCTGATGAGACATTCATAGCACATTACCATCAGGCATTACTTTTATTGATGTTATTGCTATAATATGAAGTCATTTATAATGGCAAATAAAGCAGAACAGCCTAGCAGAAGGGTGCAGTTTGGAACCCAAAGCAGCATCCTGAAGCTCTGACACCTCAGCCAATCAGAAACCAGAGCCCATACCTTTCAACACAGCTCACCTGCCCTTCAAGTCAGAGATCTGTGGTTGTCTCTGCCATGTCTAGTTGTCAGTAAAGATCTTTTGGTATGGATGTTTTCTTTTGAGGTTTTATTACATAGGAGTTTTATCTGCTTTGTACCATGCATGGCACTAGTTTATGTGTGTTTTCTCATTTCATCCTGAAAGTGGCCTTATAATATCTGTGCCCATTTTACAAAGAGGAAAGTAAGAGTCAGCTGGATAACCTGCCCAAAGACCCAGAGCTAATAAAAGGCCAAACAGGGATTTAAACCCTTTCTGTTTGCCTTCACTTTGGCTGTGCTGTCAGACTACCACTCATCCCTGTCGCTCTCTGATCTTCCTGGATCCTAAATCACAAAAGCAAAAGACAGCATTTGGGGAGCTCAGTTAATTTGTCAACTTTCCTTTTTAGTTGACTGGACTGTTTGTAGGAGCAAAGGCTTTCTTTAATTTTTGTAAAATCATAATGCAGCCTTTCTAACAAGCACAATAAATCTGTCATTTTTGCCTTAAATCTCAAATGTATTTAGAAGAGAAAGCTTCATGTTTTTCTGGCCAATTTTGCTAAAAACTCTCCTCACTGCTTCATCTCAAATCAAATAACTAGTTTTACTTGTTAGGTAGTATGTATTTTAATGTGTATATATATATATATATATATATATATATATATGATTATAATGAAAGTAAAACTGAATGATTGTGTGAGTATGTGTGTGTGTGTGATTACTTCTCCAGTGTAGTTTGGACAGTTTATCAGACCCTTTGAGCAAAGTCCTTTGACTAGCAGAGTAAGTTCCATGAATGACTAGACATTATAGAATGCTCTTGGAATGATTCACATTTAATTAGCTTCAGACTTCAAGAGATTTCACCTGTCTTCAGATACAGAAAAAGTATTTTAAACAAAAGATAGAAACTATCATTTTCTACCTCTTCCAACAACTGTTTGAGAAGAAAAGAAGCTACATTCACTGTAAGAGCCAGTTTCTGACAGTGACAGACAACCAGTGATTTTAGAACTTGAGGAGTCGAAAGATGAGAGCTTGCCCACATGCATTTAGCTGTGTTCCTACCCCATATCTCCATTTTAAAATGGCACTATAAGCTTTTTCAAGAGGCAAAAACCCATAAGGAGAAGAGGAAAGGAAAAATAGATAACAACAACCAAATTTGGAAGTGGCCGAGAAAATGGAAAAAGATTAAAGAAGCAGAAAGAAAAGCTGACAATGAACTTGATTTGTGTTCTGAACTCCCCACAAGTCTGAGTGGTGGAATCAGGAACTTCTGGAAGTGAGAGTGATGGGACAGCTAAGAAGACAAGGGGACTGACTGAACCTCTGTTAAGAATCAGTGAGTCCTAGGACTTCCCTGGTGGTCCAGTGGTTAAGACGTCTCCTTCCAGGGCAAGCAGTGCAGGTCGAGTCCCTAGTCACGGAGCTAAGATTCCACATGCCTTACAGCCAAAAAACCAAAACATAAAACAGAAACAGTATGGAAACAAATTCAATAAAGACTTTTAAAATGGTCCACATCAAAAAAAAAAAATCTTAAAAAATGAAAAGAATGAGTGAGTCACTTATATTCCTTCCCCCACTCAGACCACCAACCATCCCTCCCACTCCTGGCAAGCCCAGTTTTATCCTCTTGAAAATGTGAAAGGGAGGGTCTCTGGATGGGGCGGCATAGCTGAGTGTCGCAGTCCTGCTCTGAAAGCAGAGATCCAGTGAAACACTGAATGCGGAGGCTGCTGTTCTTTTCCCTGAAGTTCTAAGAAGCCAGGTAGCCAGGCTTAATCCCCTCTGAGCAGAAGGAAGAATCAAGGCCATCTGACCCAAAGAAACAACCTGGCCAGAACTCTAGAGTGACTACCGTTACCCCAGGAGCCCCACTCTGGAGCACCAAGCTTTCAAACCACTACTTTGCAGGGCCATCTGGAATGTGAACAGACAGCTAAGAAAAATACAAACACGTGGAAGAAAGAATCTAAGATGCAAGACTATCACCAAAAACAAAGAGGAAACACAGAAACAGCACATGCAAGAAGAAGAAAACTTTAAAAAAGAAAACAAAAAAACACTCATTAACATCATCTGTATCCATGGATACGTGGGGGGCACTGAATAACTGTGGATCAGTAGCCACTAGACAGGGAACAAACAGCTCTTGAAAAGTAAGAATATGGCAGAAATAAAAAAGTTCAACAGAAATGTTGGATAATAATGTTGAAGATTTCTAGAAATTAGGACAAAACGACAAATAATGAAGAATCTAGAAGAGACAGGAAAATTATACAAGATGAGCCCAAATAACACAATATCCAAATAATGGGCATTACAAAATGAAAGAGGAGACAAAAGTATAAGGATATACTTTCAGAGACTACCCTGGCGGTCCTGTGCTTCAGACTCTGCACTTCCACTGTAGGGAGTGTAGGTTTGATCCCTGGTCAGGGAGCTAAGATCCCATATACCTAGTGATGTGGCCCAAAATTGAACGGAAAAAAAGGAAATATTATCATAAGTTTTCTAGAATTGAAGGATATAAGTTTCCAAAAGGATGGATGAAAATAGACCCACACCAAGGCATGTCATCATGAGATTTGGAAACCCTGGGAGAAAAAGACAATCCTACAAGCTTCCGGGGTGGGGGGCAGGGGATGTTTTCACACAATGTATCAGAATACAATAAATAAAGAGATGGGAATACCAGACCTCCTTACCTGCCTCCTGGGAAACCTGTATGCAGGTCAAGAAGCAACAGTTAGAACTGGACATGGAACAATGGACTGGTTCCAAGTTGGGAAAGGAGTACGTCAAAGCTGTATATTGTCACCCTGCTTATTTAACTTATATGCAGAGTACATCATGCAAAATGCCAGGCTGGATGAAGCACAAGCTGGAATCAAGATTGTGGGGCGAAATATCAATAACCTCAGATATGCAGATGATACCACACTCACAGCAGAAAGCAAAGAGGAACTAAAGAGCCTCTTGATGAAAGTGAAAGAGGAGAGTGAAAAAGCTGGCTTAAAACTCAGCATTCAAAAGACGCAGATCATAGCAGCCAATCCCATCACTTCATGGCAAATAGATATGAAAACAGTGGCAGACTTTATTTTCTTGGGCTCCAAAATCACTCCGGACAGTGACTGTAGCCATGAAATTAAAAGATGCTTGCACCTTGGAAGAAAAGCAATAACCTAGACAATGTATTAAAAAGCAGAGACACTACTTGGCCTACAAAGGTCCATATAGTCAAAGCTATGGTTTTTCCAGTAATTATGTACGTGAGAGCTGGACAATAAAAAAGGTTTGGGCAAACTCTGGGAGATAGATAGTGAAGGACAGGAAAGCCTGGTGCTCAGCCTTTTTTATTGTCCAGCCTGGCGTGCTTCAGTCCACGGGTTACAGAGACTCAGACATGACTGAGCAACTGAACGACAACAATCAAAATGACATCAGGCCTCTCAACCCATAGCAGTTCTGGAATCTAGAAACCCATGGAAGAGAGCCTTCAAAGTTCTGAAGAAAAGGAATTTCTAGCCTAGAATTTACCATCTAGAAAATTTGAAAGTAAAACAAAGGCAACTATGAAGGATTCAAAATACTCTCCTCCCGTGCACCCTTCCTCGGGAAGCTGTTAGAGAATGTGTTGCTGTTGTTTCGCCCCTAAGCCGTGTCTGGCTGTTCTGTGAGCCCGTGGACTGTGGGCTCCTCTGGGTACCAGTCACCAAAAGAGTAAAGCCAGAAGGAGGGAGGATTGGATTCGGGAGGCAAGGACTTCAAGGATGCAAGAGGGAAGTGTTAAAAGATAAAATGAGGCATATTAAAAAGAGTCTATTTGAGCAAAACAACTTGATTCATATCTTACAGTGTCAAACCAGAAGTAGTTAGGAATGCTCTCCCAACCGGAGCCCAAAGATAGACATATACAGGAAGATTGGAGGCAAAGAAAGGAAATTATTTGATTGGCTATAAACCCTAGTTGACTGTGGCTGGTTGTCCTTAGTATTTTGATTCATAACCTTGTAAAAACTTAGATTTTGGTTGGCTTCCATGGGCTAAGAAAAACAGATAAGATTGTTGGATGGCATCACTAACTCAATGGACATGAGTTTGAACAAGCTCTGGGAGTTGGTGATGGACAGGGAAGCTTGGCATGCTGCAGTCCATGGGATCACAAAGAGTCGGACATGACTGAGGGACTGGACTGAACTGATAGGATATCACTTTATGTGCCATGCTAAGTCGCTTCAGTCGTGTCCGACTCTGTGCGACCCTGTGAACTGTACCCCGCCAGGCTCCTCTGTCCATGGGATTCTCCAGGCAAGAATACTGGAATTGATTGCCATTCCCTTCTCCAGGGAAACTTCCCGACCCAGGGATCGAACCAGCATGTCTTAGGCCTAACCCTCTTTGGCAGGCAGGTTCTTTAACACTAGTGCCACCTGGAAAGCCCAATATCACTTTATATTTAGAATCTAAAATATGATACAAATGAACCTATTATGAAATAGAAACAGACTCATGGACATAGAGAACAGACTGGTGGTTGCCATGTGGGGAGAAGGCTGGGGAGGGGATGGAATGGGAGGCTGGGGTTAGCAGATGTAAGCTTTCATATACAGAATGAATAAACTAGGTCCTACTGCATCGCCCTGGGAACAATAGTCAACATCCTGTGATAAGCCATTATGGAAAAGAATATTAAGAAAAAATGTGCATATATGTATAACTGAATCACTTCGCTGTATCGCAGAAGTTACCACAACATTGTAAATCAACTATACTTCAATAAAATTTTTTAAAAAGAAAAAACATGGTGCTAGGGTGTGCAAACCATGCCTGACCTCAAAGCCCCAAATCCATGGCCACCTTTAAGCGTGCGTAGTAAGCGTGGTAGTGACGGTGTCAGCTCGTACAGATTTGGACCCACTCCTGGGTTCAGTTTTCATCACTCCAGGGGGCATCCACCCTGATGAACCTTTCAAACCTCAAGATGGAACTTGATTAAAGGAGAAACAGAAGAACGTAGTAAACATGAAGTGGCCGCCATGCATGTCTGTAGACCCTCTGAAGTTTCAAACCTCTCTGCAAAGCTGTGTGGGTTTGTCCAGGGGTCAGTGTTATTTTCCTCTGTTAGAAGGATGACAGAGATGAGTTTGATGTATTTTGTTGCCTATATTATTATTTTGTTTTAGCCCATTTCAATGGACCATGAATTTTTTTAAAAACCAAAGGAAATATCAAGTGCTCTTTGATGGTCACTAAAGCTTGGGAAAATACTGTATAAATTCACTGGCAGATGGTAGGAAAGCTGTATTTACCGGTCAAAGTTTTTGTTTTTGTGCTCGATGCCCAGAACAATTTGCTGTTCTGAAATATAACACGAGTAAAACTGCTGAGTGTTTATATTTCTCTGGTGAAATCACAGCAAATCGTTGAGTAGAGGTTTAAATCATGAATTAATTATAGTGAACAGAATGTTTTGCATTCTTTGCTAGAAGCTAAGAATAATGATTGGATGAAGTCCCATTAACATTTACTGTGGACTAACTCAGTGGGTAAGGTATTGGTATATGTGTTTGCTTTTTCTTTCAATGATGTGTTGAGATATTAAACCATCTGTTCTTGTGCATAAACGTTTTCCTGGGATTCAGATGAGATTATGGGATATGATATGGTTCTATGATTATTATGGGGTGATCAGACTGTTTATAATAAAATCTTACATTAGGGGCCTTTTAATGATCCTTAAAAGGAAATCACCCCAGGCTTCAATGTTGGCAAAACATCTCCTCTTGGAGGCATATTGTTGTTTACAAATGTTGGTATGGTTCATTTTAATCATCGAATTCCTAAATTAAATGTAAATTTTCTAGGTCAAGATGATACTTTTGTTCTTACATGTACTATAATTCATTTTGAAGATTAATTCTAAGACTAATTCCTAATTACTTTTCATTTATTATTATTTCATTATCACCAAATAGAAATATTCATAAGAAAAGTTATAAGCCCATAACTGACCCCTGTGCAGAATAATGGTTTTAAACTCAATAAAAGTCACATGTACATGTTTAGAATATGAATGTATATAAAAATAAATAGCATCAGTCACATTTCTGAACATTTTCGGAGCACTCTAGGTATGAATTTGTGAGCAGAATTTTAGGATTTACAGTTTATCTAGCAGAAGATTTCCTTCTGGGGAAAAAAAAATTTACATCACTGATTCTCACCCACTCTCCACACAATACGCTTGAGTAATATGACAGGGTCCCATAAAAGAGTGGCATCTCCTCACTGGTAAGGAGTGAAAGAGGGGGTAGGAGAAGGGATTACATGTGAGTATCACCAAGGGGAGCCCCTAACTGCTTTTAACACTGTTCTCTTGGACTCTTCGCCCTTCACTTCACTCTGCTGAGAATCACAGATTGAAACAGATTTAATCCTGATGGACAGCTTTTCACTTGCTTTCTCCAGTTGCAAATTTCAAATAACTTTGCTTGCATTTTCAAGTTTCTAAGTACTTTAACACAAACATATTTTTATATCTAGAAGGGATAATGTGCACATTTTAAAATTCATTTACTGATTCTCTTTTCTTTGCATATAAATTGAGCTTGCACTAACAGTTGTTATAAAATGAGACTTGTACAGTAATGGGTGAATCCTGAATATAAAGGTGTGACTATTCTATCCTCATTATTACAGCACCATCCAGTAGAAAACCAGGAGACCCCCTGGTTATATCAGATATCAAGAAAGGCAGTGTGGCACACAGGTAAGAAAGATGGATTTACTGGTTCATCCCAAGGATTTCTTAATTACAGCAGAAATGACTTCTTCCATACACGAGACAACCTTGTTAATGGACCAGGGTATTCTCAGTATTTTCCAGGCAGCCACAATTAATTGATCATATTTGACATCCCTGTCAATGGCAGGTAGAGCTTTTCCTCAGTGTCACTTTATTTTTGCACCTAGTGCAGACGACCATCACCTAAAGATGCTTTTTAGGGTCTTTCATGAGTCCAACATAGCCTTTCCTTCACTGATCATCTCCCACCCTTCACTTTTCCAGCTAAAAAACTGAAAGTGGCCCCAATTATGAGAGTCACCTCACATGCAAGTAAGAGATTTGGGGAGAGTTTTACTAGATGCTAAAACATCCTCCCTAGTCAAGCCAACATCCTCCCTTGAGCCTCAAACAATGTGTATGTCTCCTATTTGATCCACTGACCTTGAAAATCAAGGACTCTTAAACTTTCAGTTTCACAGATCAAAATATTTTTAATTGATTAGGAATACTGATGTAAGACTATTAACTTTCTTTTTGTTTTTCAGTTAAGGAATTTACAAATCTCATCTATTGTTACAGTCGTTTCATTAGAGGAACATTTTAATACTCAAAACGTAGGAAGGGCATTAGTTTAGGTGTGTAGGTACAGGTTCAGATACTGTGATAAAGAAACTCATAAATAGTTTGTTTCTCGTACAGTAGGCAGCACAGGCCTGGAGAAGCACATCTGCCAGTCCTTCCAGCTTGCTCTGGTTGTTGTGATTTTCCAACCCTAGACGGGAGGAGGGGTGGTGCCCAGAGAGTCTGGCATGTGCATCTTTAGGGGACGACCCAGAAGAAGGAAAGGGAGAATGGAGAGTGGGAAGCAGCTAGCAATCAGAATCATAGATATAATGCACAAAGGATGGTTCTTACCAAAACATAACCTTCCTTACAAATATGTGTGCATATACATATAGAAGCACCTATAAGCAAATATACATTCTCACTGTTTTTCTCATCTCATGATAGACCTTAAAAACTTCCAAGGCCTGCAGCAGTCTGTAACCAGTATGAGACCCTCAGTGGTCGTTTTCCAGTTCAGTTTTCTCCCCACTGCAGCCACAGTGAGTCGCCTGGTGCAGGTGGAAATGCAGAGACCCCAAAACTCAGACCTCCCCTAGGTCATTCCACCTGACTCCCCTCACTTCCTCCACCCTCGCCTATGTCTGGACTGCCGAGGACCGAAGTTGGTGCAACAACGCAAAGAATCATAAGGACACCTGAGACGTGTAAACCCAGGCTCATTACGCACCTTCCTGGGAACCTCGGAATTCCTGGATGACACTGGAATGGTTGTCCTGATCGAATGAAAGAAAGCAGAATAAAAATGTTTCTTAATAATCTGCAATTGAATGTCACAGCAGCCATCCAAAATAAGACTGGAGAAAGGGGATATGTCAATAAAATGCAATTTTTCAAAGTTGAAGAATCATATTTCCCCTAAAGACTACCATAATGCTACTTTATGCAGAATGCCTTTTAAATAACCTGGTGAAGTGTTCATCATTAACCATGCATTTGCTATGCCTTTACTAACAGAACGGGAACCTTGGAACTTGGGGATAAGTTACTAGCCATAGATAACATCCGGCTGGACAACTGTTCCATGGAAGATGCAGTTCAGATCCTCCAGCAGTGTGAAGACCTGGTGAAGCTCAAAATCCGCAAAGATGAAGATAATTCAGGTACTGATCATCTCCGCAGTTAAGACTGATTTCTCTAACTGCCCATCTGCCACCAAAGATATTAGATCTTGGTGTTTTACATACAACAGCTGGCTGCTGACTTTGTAGCAATGTTTTCTGTAGTTAAGAGGGTCTTTAAATTGGGCGTTAAGAGTGTAGTTTGAACTTTAAATAATAGGGTTTTTAATGATATAATTAAGATATTTACATTATATAAATGTTACAGCTGTATTAAAATAATTTTTAAAGATGAAAAGTAAATCATCACCCAATACCACGCTAATGGAATAGAAGTAGTCATTTTCTAGTTGATGTTATATTACATAATAACTGCAGTGCATGTTCTATTTTTTGTGTGGCTATATATACATGGTACCACTTTACAAATCCTTAACAGCTATTATTTTAATTTACTGCCCATAATTTATTTACCTTTCTTTTCTTCTCACTTAGATTACTCCCATTTGTTTCATTACTGTAGGTGGCACAATCATGGGTATTTTTATGTGTAGATATCTTTATTCAACTTGTCTTCTTTTGAATTATTTCTTTAGGAAATATTCCTAAATAGTAGGATGGCTGAGTCAAAATAAAAAGGGAATTTTTATGATTCCTGATGAGTCTTGTACCATGTTGCTTTCTTAAAGGGCTATATCCATTTTTAGTGCTTCCAGTAATGTGTGAATACAGGGGTGCAGTGCGTCTCAAACTTGAGAAGGCCTCAGATCACCTGAAGACCTTGTTAAAACACAGTCCCTGAGCGCTAACCCCAGGTGGGGACTGAGACTCTCATTTCTAGCAAACTTCATTTTGATGCTGCTGTGGCCAAGACTCAGTAATCTGAGTAGCCCCCTGTGGATGCCCTTTTATCTGATTTGGATAAGAACCCAAGCTAATCAAAACAAGAGCCAACTAACATGGGGATTTCTAAAAAGTGACGTATATCTATAACATAAACATTTAATTTAAAAATGTACCCATCTTAAAAAAAAAAAAAATGTACCCATCTTATGGGTGAAGCCAACACTTTTCTGCTGACTATAGTTACAAATCTTTCAACTTCTTTGCCTAAATCATACCCATAATATAGTTTAAGATTTCTAGGTTTGGGGGGGTTTTTGTGTTGTTTTGCTTTAATACAGTGAGAATTTAAAGAACTTAAAGCAATCTGAATGCTTACTCCAACTAGATTTTTATCTCCCTGATGTTTTCAAGTTTCCCCTCTATTTAATTATTAGTTGATTTTTGCCTATTAATCCCCTTTATTGAATCTTTCCAAAGCATTTGACTTTTTCATAGTTCCAGTATACTCATATTTCATAGGTTATATAAGATTCATCAAATTATACAGTTAAAATAACAAGTGAAACTGGCAGAAACGGGCTTGGGAATAAACCTAATTGACTCTAAATGTTAAGCTTTTGACTCAATTGGTAGCAGAAACAGAGGTACATGGGGTGCTATTGATACAAAGGGAAACATTATTCTGAAGTGTCCTGCAATCTCTTGGAATCTAATCCTCTAGATCCAGAGTTCACAGTCACATCAGGCCATGTGTTTGTGATTACTATTCAGAGCCAAAACAAGTTGGTAATTACACCCCTTCAGTACCACTGGTAAGGATAATTATATCCAAATATATTTTATAATGAACCTTTAAAAATATGCACAGATTTCTTCTAGTTATTTCACAAGCAACTGACTTTCCTCACCAACATTTGCATTTCTCTCCTAACAAGCGTACCTCAATGGTACTTTTGGGGGAGGATTTGTTTTATTTTTATTTTATTTTTTTTTATTTTTATTTTTTATTAGTTGGAGGCCAATCACTCCACAATATTGCAGTGGTTCTCATCATACATTGACATGAATCAGCCATGGATTTACATGTATTCCCCATCCCGGTCCCCCCTCCCACCTCCCTCCCCACCCCATCCCTCTGGGTTTTCCCAGTGCATCAGGTCCGAGCACTTGTCTCATGCATCCAACCTGGGCTGGTGATCTGTTTCACCCTAGATAATATACATATTTTGATGCTGTTCTCTTGAAACATCCCACCCTCGCCTTCTCCCACAGAGTCCAAAAGTCTGTTCTATACATCTGTGTCTCTTTTTCTGTTTTGCATATAGGGTTATCATTAGCGTCTTTCTAAATTCCATATATATGTGTTAGTATATTGTAATGGATTTGTTTTAAAAGAAGGATAAAGCCTCCAGAGTCAGGCTGGGTTCTGTCCTAGTGAAGAGGCAAAGCCCTGTGGAGAAACCCATTTTGCATGATTTGCAAAGCTAAGCAGATCTTAGCTACCTTCCTTGCGGAGAGCAGAAGCCAAGCTGGCGATGAATATGTATGATGTTTGTGGCTGGCAGTGCCCCCAGTTCCAAAGCCAGGCAATGCAGACACACACTGAGAAGTTTCAGAAACAGCTGAGCACTTGGAGAGCCACGTCTTAATTCAGTTGCTTCTTTCCTTTGGCTCATTTTCCCCCCTTCTAGTCCTTTCCCCTTGCAATCCTTATGCCTAATACTATGGTAAGGATCATGCTTGTTAGGTACTTTTTTAAAATTTATAAGTGGTTGCAGTTTTTTAAATCTTAAAATCTTCCATTGAAAACCATTCACCTAAAAAAGAAAAAAAGAAAACCATTCACCTAACCAAAATAAGACTGTAAATATAGGTATTAAGAGATATTTACCCAAACCAGGTTTTCTCAAGTCAGCATACTGAAACCTATACTCACACACATTTTTATAACAGACCGCTAACTGAACATTATCATCTGATCATTGATTTGGAAGAATTTGAGTGTTTCCATATCCTTTTCCACCATGAGAATACAAGTATAATTTGAGTAACCAGTTCTTTTTTATTCAGAGCAAAGCAAGGAGGGGATTATTCAATGCAAAATTGGACATCGACTGGTTCAAGGCCGACTACATAGTCATAAAGAGCTCACACTCTTAAATCAGACCTGTGTTTGAAGTTCAGTTCTACTACACTTGAGCTGCATGAGTCTGGGCAAGTTACTTAACCTGCCTGAGATTTGGTTGTACTTTCAGTAATTTGTGCAAAATATTACCCACCTGGGGTGCTGGTGTGGCTAGTTGAGAGATTTACTGGCACAGTCAGTATTCAGTAACTTGAGACTATTTTATTATTATTATTATATTCTGAAATGCTTTTCCCCACTTTAGTTCTGATCCTAGGTCAAGATATAAATGAGTGGAAAATAAGCACTATTCATGACAATAGTCACTGATTTTGAAAGTTTGACACTGTGCTTAATCTGAAATTAAGCTGGTGATTTAAAATTGAAGGCAGGAGGAGAAGGGGACGGCAGAGGATGAGATGGTTGGATGGCATCACTGACTCGATGGACATGAGTTTGAGCAAGCTCCGGGAGCTGCTAATAGACAGGGAAGCCTGACACGCTCCAGGCTGTGGGGTCACAAAGAGTCGGACACAACTGAGTGACTGAACTGAACGGACACTGCTTAATCTGAAATTAAGCTGGTGATTTAAATTGTCTCAATATCTGTCTCAACCCTTTGTCTTAATATTTGAATTGTAATCAGAATGGTAATAGGCAGTATATATTCTTCACTCTCTAAAATATTACTTACACAAATATTGGACTTTCTATACCAGTAGACTTCAGGAGTCCTCCAGTTCTCTTTTTCTTTATTTCTCCTATTTTGTTTGGTTGAGCAGGCTCTTCACTGCTGCACGTGGGCTTTCTCTAGCTGCAGTGATCGGGGCTACTCTTGACTGTGGCACGCAGCCTCTCGTGGTAGTGGCTTTTCTTGTTGCAGAGCGCAGGATCGAGGGGCATGGACTTCAGTAGCTGTGCCTCAGGGCCTCAGTAGTTGTGGCTTTTGGGGGCCCTAGAGCTCAAGGCCTCCGGTAGTTGTGGTATATGGACTTAAGTTGCCCGCAACATGCGAAATCTTCCCAGACCAGGGATCGAACCCATTCCCCCTGCATTGGCAGGCAGATTTCTATCCACTGTACACCAAGGAAACTCCCAGTTCTTTCCTTAACTGTCTGCTCCTCTCTATCCTTGGTTCTGTCATCAGTCACAGAAAATTTATCATCGTACTTGATATCACTTGGTTTCCTAAACTAGTAATTCTGTAGTTGAGTTTAACAGATGTTGCTTCAAAATGTACGTGTGTCTTCCAGCTGCACCAGTTTCATTGCTCTGTCTTGCAGTTTACCCAGGGAGATGGCAGAATTATTTTCAAACATTGTTAAAAGTGTTCATTTCTCATTCAGTCATGCCACTGGCATTTACCTAGTGTCTGTAAGGTACTAGGGACTGGCAGTCCTTAGATTAAAAAGGACACAATCTCTGCCCTTAAATCAGTTACCACCTTATAGAGAAACAGAAGAAAATAATTAGCAGTATGATGAATGTTCCAGGTGTACAAAATGTTAAGAGAATATGAAGGCAACCATTTGAGACTGGGGAACTCAAGTAACTGCTTGTAGCAATCCTGGTCTCGAAGGTATTTGGGAGGTGTTATTAAAAATTAACAAGAGGAAGAGTAGAAACCAACGGAAGTCAGAGAGCGTGGCACATCTTAGTAGCACATACACCTGAAGCAGAAAGTTTGTGCAAGAACGCAGTAGTAGTGAGTATACAGATACACTGAAGCCAGATCATTATGGTCCTTCAGAGTACATCATGAGAAACGCTGGGCTGGAAGAAGCACAAGCTGGAATCAAGATTGCCGGGAGAAATATCAATAACCTCAGATATGCAGATGACACCACCCTTATGGCAGAAAGTGAAGAAGAACTAAAAAGCCTCTTGATGAAACTGAAAGAGAAGAGTGAAAAAGTTGGCTTGAAGCTTAACATTCAGAAGACTAAGATCATGGCATCTGGTCCCATCACCTCATGGGAAATAGATGGGGAGACAGTGGAAACAGTGTCAGACTTTATTTGGGGGGGGCTCCAAAATCACTGCAGATGGTGACTGCAGCCATGAAATTAAAAGACGCTTACTCCTTGGAAGGAAAGTTATGACCAACCTAGATAGCACATTAAAAAGCAGAGACATTACTTTGCCAACAAAGGTCCGTCTGGTCAAGGCTATGGTTTTCCCAGTGGTCATGTATGGATGTGAGAGTTGGACTGTGAAGAAAACTGAGTGCCGAAAAATTGACGCTTTTGAACTGTGATGTTGGAGAAGACTCTTGAGAGTCCCTTGGGCTGCAAGGAGATGCAACCAGTCCATCCTGAAGGAGATCAGTCCTGAGTGTTCACTGGAAGGACTGATGTTGAAGCTGAAACTCCAGTACTTTGGCCACCTCATGCGAAGAGTTGACTCATTGGAAAAGACCCTGATGCTGGGAGAGATTGAGGGCAGGAGGAGAAGGGGACGACAGAGGATGAGGAGAAGGGGACGACAGAGGATGAGATGGCTGGATGGCATCACCGACTCGATGGGCATGAGTTTGAGTAAACTCCAGGAGTTGGTGATGGACAGGGAGGCCTGGCGTGCTGCGATTCATGGGGTCGCAAAGAGTCGGACACGACTGAGCGACTGAACTGAACTGAACTGAACCTACAATTTAAATTTTAAAACAAAAGCAAGATAAAATATTATTCCATTAAACACAATTTTTTTTCATTGGACTACATTTCACCTACTAAGTGTGGAAAATTTAGCATCCAATTGAGACTCTGTAAATATAAAATGGGCTTCCCAGGTGGTACACTGGTAAAGAATCCACCTGCCAACACAGGAATTGTGGATTCAATACCTGGGTCAGGAAGATCCCCTGGAGGAGAAAATGGAAACTCACTCCAGTATTCTTGCCTGGAGAATTCCATACTGAATTTTTCAAGCCTTAGTACAAAAAATATAGAATATCTCAGTAACAATTTATTTAAATAGATAGATTATATGTTGAAGTAGTACTTTGCTACATTGGGTTAATTATTGAGATTACTTTTTTTTTTTTTTAAAGGGAATTTGAATTTTACCCCAGAAGCCGATGGGGAGCTATTAAAAGACAAAAGAACAGAGGAATGAGGCCATAGTATTTTGTCAGTGACCAGTGGTTGCAATCACTTACTGAAGTGTTGAAGATGCATTTAAGAGAGTCTGGATTAACTCTGTTTCTAGCCCAGCCTGGGGGAAGCAGTAGAATATAATGACTAAGAACACTAGACTGACTTCACAAGTGACAAGCTGGCGAACTTGGGAAAAATACTTCTCTAAGTATTAGTGTCCTCATCCATAACATCTACTGAATGTCTCCTTCACATGACTGTTTTAGGGTTCAAAGGAAGCGATATATTTAAGCACTCAATAATGTATGGCACCTAGTAAGACCCAATGAATGCTGACTACCAACAGCCATTATTAGGATGTTTTTAAAATTAATTTTAGCTTTATTTTACAATAGCCAAATTTTTTGAAACACTTGGGAGTATAGTGGTTCCCCTCCCTATATTCTGTGGCTGCTTTGCCTAGAGAAGTTTTTGCATTTGTCATCTTTCACTCCTACAGGAGAATAAATCAAGTAGAGCCGATGGATGGGTGGGCTTCCCAGGTGGTAGAGTGGTAAAGAATCTGCCTGCCAATACAGGAGACGCAAGGGATACCTGAGTTCGATCCCTGAGTCAGGAAGTTTCCCAGAAATAGGAAATGGCAACCCACTCCTAGAGTGGCAACCTAGAAAATCTTATGGACAGAGGAGCCTGGCAAGATATAGTCAGTGAGGTCACAAAGAGGCAGACACAACTGAGCGATGGAATACACACAGAGACAATGGGTGCTTTTCTGGGTCTGAGCATTAAAACAGCATCTGTTACCTAATCACCAAGACCCCAAAGATGCAATAACCGCCTTGAAAGGAGATCTATTGCCTTGTCTGCATCTAGATCCAAATGTATATGAAGAGGGGAGAGTTTAGAGCTCTGAGAGCAAAACAGTACAGAATTTGGGGGAAATTGTGGCAAGAAATAGATGGGGGCTTCCAAATCCCTCCCAGATAATCTATAAGGGTCTGCTTTGTGTCACTGGCTTTGTGCCCGTCAGACTCATGGCTGCTAATGATATCTCTCTCGAGGTAGAGCACCTCACTTCTAATATACAGCATGTTTCTGGAGACCATAAATTCAGTATTTTCCCTTCACCAGCTCTAATCTGCATAGAGAAACATTTCCAGGCTGCAACTTGTCCTATCCGAAGCAAATGACTTTTTCACATTTCCAAATAGAGTCTTATGCAAATATAGCCTTAGTACCAGTTAAATCTGCCTTTCAAAGATTTGGCCTTTCATTTTTCACTTTTTCAGCTCATCAGTGTTAAGCCAGCTAAGTAATTTTCAGCAGCTTTTCCCCCATCAAATCTAGATTGAAATAACAGAATGCCCCATCATGAGCAACCAAGAATGATCCTGGCTGTGCAAGGAACAGTGGTAGGGGTTATTTTGGCAAGAGGCTGACTGCAGGAAAAAAACTCCTGATCGATTTTTTTTTTTTTTAACGCTCTTCCCTTGTTTCTGCTTTATGTCAAAGCAGTAATGGCTTTCAAAGGGAAGTCAACATCCCAATCACTCAGAGGACTTGCTGAAATACAGGTGACTGGGTCCCACTCTCTCAGAGTTTCAGATTCCTACAGATCTGGGATAAAGTTGAGAACTGGTATTGCTAACAGATTCTCAAATAATGCTGAAATTACTGGTCCCAAAACTATACTTTGAGAAGCACTGTCATGAGACAACCTAATTTGGAGACTTATAAATGATCACTTACATAAAGAAATTTAGCAGACTCCCCTCATGGTCCAGTGGCTAGTAATATGCCTTGCCATGCAGGGGATGCAGGTTCAATCCCTGGTCAGGGAGCTAAGATCCTACGTGCCACGGAGCAGCTAAGCTCACGTACCCTGACTCCTGAGCCCATGTGCCCTAGAGCTCACACGCCACAGCTAAGACCAGTCGCAGCCAAGTAAATCAAACAAACAAACAAAGAAATTAAAGTTCTACTCTTAAACACTCAACAACTCCTTGGAACATTATTTCGATAAGGCCAGGTCACATGACTACACAACACTCGGGCAGCTGTTGTTGTTCAGTGGCTACGTCATGTCCGACTTTTTGTGACCTCATGGACGCCAGGTTTCCCTGTCCTGGAACAGTGTTTATTTTTTCATGTGAATATCTAAGTTAACCAGCGCTATTTATGGAAAAGATTGACCTTTTCTCATTGCATTCAATGGCAACTTTGTCATAATCAGCTGTTTCACAAATGGATCGTTTTCAGATTTCGTCATTTAATTCCATGATTATTGTTGTTCAGTCGCTCAGTCATCTCCAACTCTTTGCAGCACCGTGGACTGCAGCATGCCAGGCTTCCCTGTCCATCACCATCTCCTGGATCTTGCTCAAACTCATGTCCATTGAGTCGGTGATCCCATCCAACCATCTCATCCTCTGTCATCCCCTTCTCCTGCCCTCAGTCTTTCCCAGCATTGGGGTCTTTTCTAATGAATCGTCTCTTTGTATCAAGAGGCCAAAGGATTGGAGCTTCAGCTTCTGCATCAGTCCTTCCAATGAATATTCAGAGTTGATTTCCTTTAGGATTTGCTGGTTTGATCTCCTTACTATCCAAAGGACTCTCAAGATTCTTCTCAAGCACCAAATTCAAAAGCGTCAAGTCTTCAGCACTCAGCCTTCTTTATGGTCCAGCTCTCCCATCCATAAATGACTACTAGAAAACCCAGTACAGGCAGCTGTAGAGGATATTTTTTAAATGCTTCATTTTCTCAGGTCTGTGCCCCTCCAAGAAATATAGCCATACTCGATGACATGAATTCCATCACTTTTAGTTGAAGTGAACTTTGACTGACCTGTATATTTATGCATTCCAAAGTCCCTCTCCCAAATCCAAGACTCCTATTTGGCCACATAAGCAGATGCCATGATGAATTCAAGCTAGACAGTGCTCGTTTTGTTAAACAGACGGCACTCAAGAAGCCCAGGAATAACATTGCAGATAAGTAATGCTGCAATTTTGCATCTGTTCCATGATCCCATTAATTTCCTTAACTAGGGAGCTGAGCAGAACAAACAAGTTGGCTGGCCCCCTTTCACATCTTTCATTAATAGTGGTAAACCTTCTGTTGTGATATAGAAGCTGTTTATAATATCATTAACATCTGTTTAGGCTCACTTTGCAAATTCCTGGTGATCCACATTCTTCCTTCTCAGAAAGTTTCTGTTCTGGTTCAACACTCCAGTTGCTCCTTTCTTAGCTGGAACAGCCTCAAGGAGAGAGTACCTTGGAGGGCTTCCACCTCCAAAATGGTCTGAGCGAAATGGCAGTTATCACCCTCTTCGCAAGCTGCAGGGCTCTGCAGCTGCCAGTTGGGCTGCTGCCCGAGAAGGCAGATGGATTTGAAAGTGCAGCCTGCAGCTAACTCCAGAAGCGCAGGCTTTATTCTCACTCTTTGAATGAGCTTCATTGGGTTTGCATCACCTTGGAGAAGGAAACTAGACCTTGGAGCGGCCAGAAAAGTGACTCACAAGGCTAGGAACCTGTAACTGCCTGCTAACAGGTATTTGTCCTTTTGCTCATTTGTTCAGGCACTTACTGGAGTCTCTGTGATGCTCAGCATAGTTCTAGGCTCTGGGCACGTGAAGATGAAAAATACTTTACACATGCTATGTATATGTCAATCCTGATCTCCCAGTTCATCCCATCCTTCCTTCCCCTACTGTGTCCACATGTCTGTTCTCTACATCTGCACCTTTATTCCTGTCCTTCTAGTGGGTTCATCTGTAGTATTTCTCTAGATTCAGCATGCATATGTTAACATATGATACTTGCTCTTCTCTTTCAGCTTTCCTTCATTCTGTTTGAGAGACTCTGGGTCCATCCACGTCTCTACAAATGACCCAGTTTCTTTCCTTTTTGTGGCTAAGTAATATTCCATCACATATATGCACCACATCGTCTTTATCCGTTCATCTGTCAGGGGACATTTGGGTTGCTTCCATGTCCTTGCTATTACCTCCCGTGTGTAAAATAGACAGCTGGCGGGAACCTGCTGCATACCTCAGATAGCTCAGCTCCGTGCTCTGTGATCACTGAGACAGGTGGGGAGGTGGGGGTGGGAGGGGAGCACAAGAGAGAGGGGCCGTATGTGTACAAATAGCTGATTCATGTCCTTGTTCAGAAGAAACCAACACAACATTGGAAAACATTATATTCCAATAGAAAACACATGAATTTTCAAGGTGATCCTATCCTGATGAAGGAGACATGTAGAGAGAGAATTAAAACATAGAGCAGAAAGCATGTACTAGACCATGAATTCCCAGTGGGGGCAAAAGTTGGTTCTCAGGAAGAAAGGAGAAGAATCTAAACCAAAAAGATATATACGTATGTATAACTGAATCACTTTGCTATACACCTGAAACTAACATAATATTGTAAATGAGCTATACTCAATTTTTTTTTAAAGTAGTTTTCAGGGAGCAAAGAATCTTAAATATTACATTACAATGGTGTGTGACCCTCCAAAGCTCCACCTGACCGAACCTTGTTCCTTCCTGTTTAATTTCTCTAATTAGGAAAAATTTTAATTCAGTTTTTCTCCTCAGTGGGAAGAGAGGAGGCAAAAAATTTTTATAAAGAAGTATGGGAACACTGCAAGAATACGTAAGAGCTGTAGGATCTCATGGAAAAGGTCTCTAGTCTCAGCTAAGGAGCCTGGAAGGTTTGCAGAAAGATAAGACAGCTAAGCCATGTTCTAAAGTGAGGGTAGACAGTTATTAAAAGGAATGAAATAATGCCATTTGCAGCAACATGGGATGGATGTAGAGACTGTCATGCTGAGTGAAGTGAGTCAGGGAAGGAGAAATATCATATGACACCCCTTCTATGTGGAATCTAAAAAGAGATGAACAAATGAACTCACAAAACAAAGAGACTCACAGACTTAGAGAACTAACTTATGGTTGCTGGGGGGGGGGATGGGAGGAAGGGATAACTGGGGAATTTGGAATGGACGTGTACACACTGCTAGGTTTAAAATGGATAGCCAACAAGGACCTACTGCATAGCACATGGAACTCTGTTCAATGTTTGTGGCGGCTTGGGTGGGAGGGAAATTTGGGGGAGAATAGATACATGTATGTGTATGGTTGAGTCTCTTTGTTGTTCACCTGAAACTGTCACAACATTGTTAATCATCTATACCCCAATACAAAATAAAAAGCCTCAAAAAATAAAGTGAGAATAAAATTCTCCAGAGGAAGGAAGATGTTTGTGCCCAGGGAGTAACCTGTGCAAGGTTAAAGCTGCAAGACAGGTGCTTTTCGAAGGGACCACTGGGGAGAGAATTAGATTGGGTTGGAATGCGAGAGGAGAGAATTAGATTGGGTTGGAATGCGAGAGGATGGCAGAAGACATAGAGGCTTCAGCCCTGTTCGTGCCAAGGTTGCGTCGTATTCTTCAGTAATCGGGGAGCTAATGGAAGGCTGTAAGGAAGAGAGACACATATTCAGATTTATTGCTTTCAGAATACTCTGGGAAGGAAAAAGAAAGAATTCAGTGTCGGTGGGGCTGGTGAAAATAGATGTGGCAGACAAGGACAAAGACTGGATCTTAAGTAGGAAAACAATTTAGGGAGAAACCGTTGCTATAGCAACGGGGCAGAGCTGAGTCCTCAAGAGCCCGTGGCACCCTGCTTGGTGGGCAGGCGGGTCATAGGATCTGGTTGTTGTCGTTGTTGTTGTTATTTACTCACTAGGTCGTGTCTGACTCTTTGTGACCCGAGGGACTGTAGCCTACCAGGTTCCTCAGTCCATGGGATTTTCCAGGCAAGAATATTGGAGTGGATTGTCATTTCCTCCTCCAGGAGGTCTTCCTGACCCAGGGATCGAATCAGTGTCTCCTACATTGGCAGGCAGATTCTTTACTGTTGTGCCACCAAAACCTTAATTGGATGGGCCTGGATGGGAGGGGAGTTTCGGGGAGAATGGATACATGTATATGTATGGCTCAGTCCAATTTGTTGTCCATCTGAAACTATCACAACATTGTTAATCAGCTATAATTCAATATAAAATAAAAAGTTTAAAAAATAAATTAAAATTAACATGAAAATATATTTAAAAGATAAAGACTGTGTAATGAACCATCCTATATCACCTAGCATTAATAGCTATTAACTTAGAATCAGTCTTGCTTTAGAACTACTCCCACCCTAAATTTCCCCATCCCACCCACACACTGAATTATTTTTAAGAAATTTTAGACATCACATCATTGCATGTTGCAAATATTATTAATGTATCCCTAAACAATACTTATAAAAGACTTCTAAAATTCATAACTAAATATTGCAATAGCAATAATTCTTCAGTTCAGTTCAGTCACTCAGTCACGTCCGACTCTTTGTGACCCCATGGACTGGAGCACGCCAGGCCATCCTGTCCATCACCAACTCCCAGAGCTTACTCAAACTCACATCCATTGCATCAGTGATGCCATCCAACCATCTCATCCTCTGTTGTCCCCTTCTCCTCCCACCTTCAATCTTTCCCAGCATCGAGGTCTTTTCCAATGAGTCAGTTCTTCACATCAGGTGGCCGAAGTATTGGAATTTCAGCTTCAGAATCAGTGTTTCCAATGAACACCCAGGACTCATCTCCTTTAGGATGGACTGGTTGGATCTCCTTGCAGTCCAAGGGACTCTCAAGAATCTTCTCCAACACCACAGTTCAAAAGCATCAATCCTTTGGCCCTCAGGTTTCTTTATAGTCCGACGCTCACATCCATACATGACTACTAGAAAAACCACAAATTTGACTAGCCGGACCTTTGTTGTCAAAGTAATGTCTCTGCTTTTTAATATGCTGTCTAGGTTGATCATAGCTTTTCTTCCAATGAGCAAGCGTCTTTGAATTTCATGGCTACAGTCACCATCTGCAGTGATTTTGGAGCCCCCCAAAATAAAAGTCTGTCACTATTTCCATTGTTTCCCCATCTATTTCCCATGAAGTGATGGGACCAGATGCCATGATCTTAGTTTTTTTAATGCTGAGTTTTAAGCCAACTTTTTCGCTCTCTTCTTTCACCTTCATCAAGAGGCTTCATCAAAAGGCTCTTGAGTTCTTCTTCACTTTCTGCTGTGAGTGTGGTATCATCTGCATATCTGAGGTTATTGATATTTCTCCCAGCTATCTTGATTCCAGCTTGTGCTTCATCCAGCCCAGCATTTCGCATGGTGTACTCTGCATATAAGTTAAATGAGCAGGATGACAATATACAGCCTTGACATACTCCTTTCCCGATTTGGAACCAGTCTTTACTCAAGTTCCTGTCTCCCTGATTTTCATATACATGGATAGATAAGTTTTTCTCAAAGTAGTTGCTCTAAATTAGAATCCAAAAAGATGTATTCCTTGCTTTTGGTTGTAATGTTTCTAAATCTTTCCTTTCAAGTTTTTGTTTCCAAGAGTTTATTTGTTGAATAAGTCAGCAATCAGCTACATTCTTGACATGGTCTAAATACAGCATCACATCTTCATTAATATTCTGCCATTTTCTTGACTTGCATCGCATCACTATTTAAACTTGTTGAGTACCCTAATAAGTGCTTTTGTTATTGAAGCACTTCAGCTGCCTGATTAAAAGTGTTGCCCTACATAAAGTAACCTAAAACTGTCCTAAACACATTTACTCCTTTCTTTGTGTTACTTTGTCATCTTAGTGATATAAGTTGCAAACCTGTCCAGAAATAACACAGGGCACTCACTGTTACCTGGGTTCAGAGAACTGGGTTCCCTGAAGAGCCAGCTAACTGGAGTCAGTTTATCCACTCTCCTAGTGAGTGGGACTGCACCCCAGCTCAGCTTCCTACAGGCCAGTGGTTGTTTTCATCTGGATGGAAGTTTCAACGGGAACGTCCCACAGATTTCCGGGCTCTGGGCAGCTGGGCTCCATGTACTTGGTGACTGGCATTTCCTACAACTCCCGTAAGGAGCTGATGGCCAGATCCAGAATGCCTGGTGCCCATGACATGCCAGTGTTCATGCTTGCCCTATAGGGAAGAAGGGCAGTAAAACGGCCAGGGCTTCCCACTGGCAGGCACATCAGAGTGCCCCCTCGGTGACTAACATTTACTGTACCAAGGTTTACTAATCAAAGGACTCCCCTAGAATTATATGCAGAATATAATTGTTGGCAGAGACTGCAAAGTACATGTGCTCTTCCAGTAATACCCTAATCGTTTATGTAAAACCCTGCTCTGATGGTTAATGATATGTCACAGAGTAGAAGAAGTTAGACTTGTGACCCTGCCTCCGTTTTTGGTTACTCTGTATCCTGGTGCTTCTCTCAGCAGCTGCTTGGCAGGCCATCACCAGCCTATTGACCACAAGTGAAAATAGAACCCTGGAAGAAGTATGTAAACCACCAGATAGAGCTGTTGAAGGCTTGATGTGGAGGATTCTCAGCTGCCAGTATAAATCTTAGTCTAATGTTGAAGATGTTTATACCCTAGATGTTGATTTAAGCATTGCAGTATGGGAGATGGTTTTTATTCTCTATGTATAGAGCTTCTTCTGAGTAGATGGAGCAGTGAGGAAGTAGAGGTGATGGGTACATCCCCAAACTCCTAAGTTGTGGGCAGAAGTGAAGAAAGTGCTGGCTGGAGAATACACATCACTTCCTACATTTCTCTACAGACCTTTCTATTTTATATTCATTGTAACTCTTCACTGCACGCACAGATAATTGAATTGTTAATTCAAGCTTTTCTATTCCTCCTATTTTAGGGCCTCATATCATAAATGAACAGCTGCTCATTGCAGAAATATGACTGTGTTAATGCTTCACTGGGATACAGCCTGACTATAAAAGCTGACTATTTTGTTATAGTATCTACTGAACCATTTCACTGTATCCTTTGGTACAGCAATGAACAACTCCTTAACCATTCACAGCTTTCAGGCCCAAGGAATAAAACAAGAAATACTCAGAATGTCTTGTTTCAGCATGTCATCAGCAAATAAAACCCTCTGAATTTTGAGACTTCATATTTGCAATCTTGACACGGTCAAAACACCCGACCATGTTGAAGGTGTCCCATGATATCTTTCAAGCAGATAGAAAGTCTGCTTGAAAGTCTGCTTTAAGCAGACCATACTCACAAATATTTTCCTTCATACCAACATTAGATGGTAAAAATTAGGTCACTGCAGTGTGGCAACATGGTATATGCTCCTGAAATGTCATTTACATGGCTCCTAGTCTCAAGAACAGAGAGGAGAAAAATCATTCAACCCTGTGTTTTGGGAAAAGAATCTAAAAAAGAGTGGATATATGTTTAGCTGAATCACTACTGTACAACTGAGATGAACAGAACATTGTAAATCACCTACAACAAACAATTTTTTAAAAACCCTCTGTTTGAATATCTGTGTACTTGTGAATAAGACTCATATTTTAAGACACAATCTATGAAACGATAGATAAGGGGCTGCAGATTCTCAAGCCCCACTTAACCATACATATATTAAAGTTTGCTCTAACCATGAGTAAAATCAACTGTTCTCTATTGAGAGTTACCTTGCTTGTAAAGCCTGAAAACAGGAATTGCATGGCCCAATCTCTTTGTTTACTGCATGAGTCTCTCCACCCATATTGGCTCCTTAGCTATATCTTCAGTCCCCAGATATTTATGACACCCTCACAAAACACTAGGCAAGCACTGTGCAGGGCAGGACCAGCATATTAAAAGGCCTGCAGTGCCGGCTGGGTAGCTCTCTCACAGGTTTAAACCATAAGTCATTAGGCAGAGAACCCCTTCCTTGACCGTTGATGACAGCAACATCCCTATATTAGAATGTTACAGCCAACTAAGGAAATGCTACTTCCCAAAATAATTATTTTCTGAGACATAATGCTTTGATGATGATGTTTTGAGTTTCTTATTTCATGTATGAAGATATGTGCCTTTTTACTCTGCTTCTTCCAAAGAAACCAATTATGATTCATTGGCATTTATTGCAGATGAACAAGAAAGTTCCGGAGCAATTATTTACACTGTGGAGCTGAAGCGCTATGGGGGGCCTCTTGGCATCACAATTTCAGGAACTGAAGAGCCGTTTGATCCTATAATCATTTCAAGCCTCACTAAAGGGGGATTAGCTGAAAGGTACTATTTGAATCCACTGCTACAATTACCTGTGTCTGAAATGGGTTTCCTTCCCCACAGCTGCTTAAAAACATGCTTCCCTCTCCTGGTTGTTTATCTGTTGACTTTTTCAAATCTCACAAAGGATTGATTTTAGAGCTTGAGAACTCTCAGGCAGAGCTCTGACTTGAAGGGCATCTTATAAGCAGTAAAAAGTGTCCTGGGCTTAGCCTTGATATTATTCTCCAGAAACGTATAAACTGACCACAGTCGACTAGAGGTAAATTTATCTTGTGTCCATTTTGAGAGGAGGAGACTAAAGTTCAAGGAGGTTAAAAGGCTTGTCTGATTCAATTCAGCAAATGTTTATAGAGCCTCTGTTACCTGGCTTAGCCGCTGAGAGAATGACTGACATAAGCTTCATCTTCAAAGATTTCAGACAACAGTGTAGGGACTTAATAACATCTTGAAATTTGGAATCCCCATTTGTCCCTTTGGCAATTTGTTTCTGTTTGCATGCGTCCCACCACCACCTCTCACACTGATTTCATTCCAAGACAATGTTGTGGGACATACTTCAAACCCCATAACCAGACCTATCCTCCAGCAACCTAGCTCAGGTATGCACATACGTTGCTTATGCTGACACTAGAAGACAGTGGTTTGCAAAATAGAGATGTAGCATCACCGAATTTTGGAGCTGCAAGGCACCTTAGAATTGGCTTATCCAGCATCCTCATCTGGTAGGCGAGGGCACTGAAGCCGCTCCAAAAGGGTGGTCTGTTGAAATTTTGTATTCTGATGCTGACAGACACCTAAGACATGGTATCCTCTAGCCATCCCCCTGTGCTAGATTTCATCTGTTAAAAGAGACAAGAGGGAAAGATTAATATTGATCTGATTCGGCAACCTCCTAGTCAAGTGTTCTATGGCTCACAGTATGGCTCTTCCATAACCTGGAGATTTTTTTTTTTTGGTCAGATCTTAGTTCCCCAACCAGGGATTGAACCCAGGCCACAGCAGTGAAAGCGTGAGTCCTCCCATTGGACTGCCAGGGAACTCCCTGGAGACTCCTTATGAAAGAATGAATTGATTTTTTTTTTTCCCCAGGAAAAAAAGTATTTCTCACGAGTAGATTCTTATAATCTGTGTGACCCAGTGTCGCCTCTAGTGATGCCCACCACCCCCAGAGCAGGCTGGGGTCAGGTCACTCAGGCACGAGCGGCCTGTGAGTTGGCTTCCTTCACTCATGTGTTTAAAGTGAACCAGCACCCCAGAGGCTAGCACATGGGATTCCCACTCTATATCCTTCAGCCTAGGTCAAGAGATTTGAAAGTTTAAACCTTTCCTGGGTGGGGGGGACTTCCCTGGTAGTCCAGAGGTTAACACTTTGAGCTCCAACTGCAAGGGACGTGGGTTTGATCCATGACTGGGGAACTAAGGTCCCACATGCCGCATGGTGGCCAAAAAATAAAATTAAACCTTTCCTGAGTTTGCCTGCTGTGAGTCTGTTCCTTCCCCACCTGTGCTTCCAAACAAAGATAGATATGGTGAACATCAGAATTATAACTTCCAATCTGCTAGTTCAGAATTGGGTGAGGATGGGAAGAGAAGGGAAAACATTGAAGGTTTCTTTATTGATCAGTAAATTAATTTTCCTTTTCCATTTCAAGCAGAATGTTAATCCCTTTACATGTGTTTTCCTATTTAGTCCTCAGAGCTTCCCTGTGAGGTGGTTTCCTCCACTGTAGTGATGAGGAAACTGACACCTAGACAGGTGAAAATAAATTGTCCAGTCACACAGCTGGTAGGTGACAGAGTTGGCGTCAAACAAATTGATTCCTGGGACTTCTCTGGGAGTTCAGTGGTTAGGATTCTGCACTTCCACTACCGGGGTCGCAGTTTTGATCCCTGCGAACTGGGATCTTAAGATCCTGCAAGCCATGTGACTTGGCCACAAAAAGAAAAAAATCTATTGATTCCTGAGTTCAACCTTTCCAATCCTTGGAATCACCACCAGGGCCTTTTGTCTAAGCCTTGCTTCCAGTAAGCTGGGACACTGATTGTGTTCAACATTTCTAAGTCTGTAGAAAGAAGGACTGCTCCCATACTAAACATCACTATGTTGATTGACCAATATTGTTTGTTTCCTTGGGGTTTTGAAGAGTGTCATCAAATGACTCCACTTTCTTGGAATTTAAAAAGCACACAAGTCCTTTTAAAAAAACTAATTAAAACTTTTTTTTTAATTTTATTTGAAACTGAAAAGTAATTCACAATGGAAGTAGTCATCTTATAACATTGCCCAGGAGAAGGCAAGGAGTGACTTCGAGAGACACTTGCCAAGTCTTTATTGTTGTGAACATATGAAGTATGTCAGGGAATTTACATTCAGTAGCATTCAGGGATTATTTCTACCTTTCCTGTTATTATTTGGTGTTTCAGAACTGGTGCGATCCACATAGGAGACCGAATCCTAGCCATCAACAGCAGCAGCTTAAAAGGGAAGCCTCTGAGTGAAGCCATCCATTTGTTACAGATGGCAGGAGAGACTGTCACCCTGAAAATTAAGAAGCAGACAGATGGTGAGTGGATCAAGAGCCACAATTAAGGATTTCTAGTGGATTTCCTTCCCTAAAAGAATGTGTAAATATCTACATGTGTATTTCTGGGGAAACGACTCTTCAGCCAGGGTGTGTTGGCATATCTTTGTATTTATATTTACTCTGATACTTAAGCTCTTTTCCTTAAAGCCCAGTCAGCATCAAGTCCCAAGAAATTCCCCGTTGCCAGCCACTTGAGTGATCTGGGAGATGTGGAGGACCCATCTCCAGCACAGAAGCCAAGCAAACTCAGTGACACATACCCCTCCACTGTGCCCAGCGTGGACAGTGCCGTGGACTCATGGGATGGCTCTGGAATAGAAAGCAGCTATGGGAATCAAGGTATGTCCTAGCCATGGGGAACTGGAGATTTATCATTGGTGAAGCTCATGTTTCTCAAAGATCCACCTTCTGCTCAATGAAAAGAATATTTTACTTATGTCTACATGAATGCAAACATAGCAAACACATTGAATATGGTGGCCTTGAATTTCCTCCTCTTTAATGCTAAAAGGTTATGAACATCTATTCAACACTAGGAGACACCCATTAGATCTACTGTTATCCAAGTGTTCAATCCAGAGCTTGTTCTTCAAGCATAGATTAATATGAGGCAAACCACACGATATGTTGGGTCAATGAAGACCAGCTGCATTGTCTTGCTTTTTCAGCAGCCTCTGCACAAAGATGAAATAGGGAATGCTGGCGGCATGCAAGGAGATGAGCCAAAGATTCCTGACCCCATTTATTCCTGCCTCTGCCTGACTTTTCATAGCTACTTGCAGGGGTTTCCGCCAATACTCATCCTTAGAGTTTTCTATACTGTTAATCATAATATGAAAAGTGAAAGTTGCTCAGTCGTGTCTGACTCTTTGCAACCCCATGGACTGTATGGTCCATGTATAGTCCATGGGATTCTCCAGGCCAGAATACTGGAGTGGGTTGCCATTTACTTCTCAAGAGGAATCTTCCCAACCCAGGGGTCGAACCCAGGTCTCCTGCATTGCAGGCAGACTCTTTACCAGCTGAGCCACAAGGGAAGCTAATCATAGTATGTGCTATGCTAATCATACTAATCATAGTATGCAAAAGTATTTAGTAGTTTTTCTTCACAAATCTCATCTTCATGTGATGAAGTGTAACCTGTATGAAAAGTTAAACCTCAGTAACCAAATATAAGTACCCAAACGTGTTAGACAGAAGACAGAATATAAACACTTATTTTATTTATTTTTTAAATATTTGTTTATTTATTTGGCTGTGCCGGGTCTTAGTTATGGCACATACAATCTGTAGTTGCGGCATGTGGGATCTAGTTAACTCACCAGGGGTTGAACCCTTGCTACTTGCATTGGGAGCGCAGAGCCTTAGCCACTGGACCACCAGGGAAGTCCCTAAAGGCTTCTTTTAAAAATCTGTTTCCTTCTCAATGATACTTAGCATCCAAAGAAAAGTGAGTCAAAAACTCTCTGTATTTATTCTCAGCCAAGTTTTGTGTGTGTCTTGTGCTAATCATTCAGATCTGTCTGCCTCTTTGTGACTCCATGGACTGCCTTACCGTCTCTCTAATGCCCTGTATAAATTCCAGCCTCCGAATCCCTTTTCTGCTCTAGGTTTAAGTCAAAGAATCAAATAGATAAATGGTTTGGAGAACACATGTGTGGATGAGAGAGTTGCTTTGTAAATTAGGTAACTACTTTTGAGGAGAATCTGTATCCAGTTTGCTTTCTTCCTGGTTCTAGTTTTTTTTCTCTCAGCCCACTTCTGCCTATGTCACTTTCTATTAAATCCTTTAAAGAGCGTAGAAGAAGGAAAAGAAATGATATTTCAAAGTTGTCAAGTCATTACTTGTTAGAGATGATATTGGAGTTTGGTGGAGAAAATATTTTGAAGACCCAAAAGAGGATTGGGACTTTCATTTATCTGGCAAGTAATTTTTCCAAGTCCAAATACCTTGTGAAAAATTAGTTATGCCACCAAATAACAGATATTATTATTGCTGATGAGTTCATGAGACCCTAGAGAGCACTCTGGATAAAGGGCCCAACTCAAATTCTGTCAATGTAGACTGAAGATAATTTATTAATATGTTTGTTTATTGTTTGCTTACTAATGTGGAAACTTTGTTGCACAAATTTCAGTGAGCTATTGATTATAAGGAGTTCTGCGCCTAAGTGATGTGTGAGAACTTAGCTACTCTGTACTTACACACACTAAGATCAGGCCCAGGTTTAGCACGTGGAATGTAAGGCCTTTCCCTCATTTATAAAAGATGAAGAACCATTTATTATTTATGAGGGGTTTTGAAAATTTGAAATCCTAGATGGGGAATAGTAGTCATCATAATAAGAAATTTGGCATTTATAAATTAAAAATCATTATGGGTTTGAAGAGAGAGAACAGAGATGTAGAGAAAATGGCAATTGGGGTAGAACTGACATCTTACAAGATGATGAAAAATTAGTAATAATACCTTGTATTTGTAAAACACTTTAGAGTTCATAAAGCACTTTTACGTAACTCATTTCAAGTGTTTCTCATGAGGAACATGGAAGCTGAAACCGCAGGATTTGGATGTTGGGAGCGAATCTGAAGCCGGCTGCTCTGACCTGCAGTGCAGCCCTTGACGGCCCATGCAGCCTGGCTGCCCGCCCTCACACGACGTGGCTGCCGCGCCTGCAGGCACGGGCTGCTCCCTAACTGCTGAGGCAGCTCCGCCGGCTCCCGGTCCCAAGATCTGGCGGCTTGCCTTCTCACTTGTATCGAGCTGAAATGTGTCAGCATGTAGCTTCGGCCTGTTAGTTCCAGTTCTGCCCTCAAGGTCATTCCGAACTAAAGCCTCCAACTGACAGCCCCTCAGCTGCTCAAAGACAGCCCTCGTGCCTGTTTTGAACTTCTTCTCTGAGCAAAATAGCCCCGGTTCCTTTCACTGTTCCTCACATGACTTACTTTTGAACATCTTTGTCATCCTGGGAGCCTCTCTTCTGACGAGGTTCAAGTTTAACTCTGTACAAGTGTAGCGCTCAGAAAGGAAAGTCATGCTACGGCCTGGCAGCCCAGAGCCACTCAGGTAACTCAACGTCTGTCACCTTCATCACTGGAGACTGCAGAACCCACCAGCGCAGTCTACCTCAACGTAAGAATTCTGGTGATCACTTCCTGTCACTCATTTTTTGACTTTTTGGCCACCCCTTGTAGCATGTGGGATCTTAGTTAGCCCTGCCCTGGGATCAAAGCTGTGCCCCCTGCATTGGGAGTGCAGAGTCTTAACCACTCGACCACCAGGGAAGTCCCCTGTCTGTGGCTCATCTTGAGCTTGTTGTTTACCAAGATCTCAGTCTGTCTTTTTCCCCTTTCCTTGTGATATTGAGCTTAAACCTGATCTCTCCAGATAGTGCTTGTGAACTTGACTTTTTAAAGGAAGGTATAGAACCAGACCTTTGGGAGGGGGGATCGGGATGGGGAACACATGTAAATCCATGGCTGATTCATGTCAATGTATGGCAAAAACCACTACTATATTGTAAAGTAATTAGCCTCCAACTAATAAAAATAAATGAAAAAAAAAAAAAAGAACCATACCTTTCCCCCCATGATATATCATATTGTGAGAGATTCTCTCTCCATCCTGTCTGCGCAGCCTCTCAGCAGACCATATCTCAGGAAGACTTTTACCTTCAAGTCTATAGTAGTTGTCCCATCACCAATAGGATATTGTACCTCCATCACACACATCTTCTTCCACAGGCCGGGAATTCTTCTTGCTGTGGGCACCTTTCTTATTGGTCTCTGCTTCTAGTACAAAAATGCCAAGCTTGCCGCATGCATTCATTCAGCAAATATGTAATGACTGGCATAATAGCAGGCCAGTACATGATGGGTATACAAGGTTGCACAAAGAGACAGCTTCCTGATTCTTGTGGAAGAGGTTACCCAGCTGAAGGACCAGACAATTAACATGTACCAACAGTGTGAATTTTTACTTAGTTAATGAAAAGGGGAAAAGGATAGCCTAATCAAAGCTGGTGGAGAAAGGAGGAGTGAGTTTAAAGAAGTCTCACAGTGGGATGACTCTCAATTCTATTGATGCAGGCTGTTTCTAACCTGCCTCTGGGGACCAGCTTCTTTCACACCCCAGTCTCTTGACCCTTATATTCATGTCCTTCTGCCTTATTAAGAACTTATGCTTATGGGCCCCTTATAGCCCTTTATTCTTCCTTCAGACTCTAAGAAAAGCCTATAATTGCTTTCCTTAGAATTTGCAAAGGTCAAACAATACAAGAGGAGACTGACAAAAAGGTGGTACCTGGACTCTGTCATACTCCTAGATAGTGAGACTCTTGTGATGTCTGTATTTCTTGACTCTTAAGTCAGGCAGTCTTGTCCTGTTGTACATATGCTTTAGATAGTTCTCTCATTTGAGTTAACATTTTTTAGCTTTAATGAGGTTTAATTGACAAAATTATATGTATTTAAGGTATGCAATGTAACGACTTGATATCCATGTGTATTGTGAAATGATCACCACCAAGTTGAGTACCACATCTGTCACCTCACATAGTTACTGTGTGTGTGTGTGTGTGTGTGTGTGTGTGTGTGTGAGAAGGCTTACAGTTCACTTTCTTTGCATCACGTATACAATAGAGCACTATGCCAGTTCCAATTCCCAGAAATCGTTCATCTTATAAATGAAAGTTTGCATCCTTAGACCCGTATGTCTCCATTTCTTCCACTCCCCAACCCCTGGTAACCACATTCTACTCTCTCTGTTCCTCTGAGTTTGGCTGTGTTTTTAGATTTCACAGATAAGTGAGCACAAAGTATTTGTTTTTTTCTCTCTGGCTTATTTCACTAGCGTAATTTCCTCCAGGCTCATCCATGTTGTTGCAAATGGCAGGATTTTCTTCTTTGTCATGGCTAAGGAATTTCCCTTGTATGTATACACATATCCCACATTTTATTCATTCATTCACTGGCAAGCACTTTGGTTGTTTCCATATCTTGGCTATTGTGAATGAGAATCCAATGTCATAGGAGTAAAGCCATCTCTTCTATACAGATTCTATTTCCTTCTGATATATACCCAGAAGTGGGATTGCTGGATCCTTTTTGAGGTCATTTTGATCATTTGTATTCTTTCAGAAAAAAGAAAGCAACTCCATTTCATCCAGTTTTTCAAATGTATTTGCTTATAATTGCATAATCTCTTTTTTGGGTCTTGTTTTTTTTCTTGGTTTCTATAATTATATTCCCAATATGGTTCTGTATCCAGTGTATTTGTCCTTTTATCCTTTTTCCGCATGATTATATGGGTAGTGGTTTATTTTTATTTAGCTTTTCTTTTGTACAAGGAACTGGCTCTTGCATTTATTTAATTTCACTCTGATTTTTTAAAAACAACTCTTTGCTTTTAATTTGATTAACTTTGCTCTGTTCTTTTTAGATTTTGTTCTGTTTATGATTCAGTTATCTCCATACTGTCTTATAGTTTTCATAAAACATCATGGTGATTTGTCAGAAAAAAACACCAACGTGTACAGTCAGAGAGTCCAACTTTCCTTGAATGTCGTTAGGGAACACAAAATGGTCGATACAAAGAGTAACACAGAGCAGGAAGCTCAGGCAGCATTTTCTCCACTGGGGGAAGAGGGGGGCATTTTTCTTTTCCATTTGATTTCTTATCTATAAGCTCATGTTTCATCTCCTTCAGGGATCCTGCCTTGCCCAGTTTTTCTTGAGCTCTCATGTCTATCATCTCTTGTTTTATAGAGACATGTATTTTTTTAATTTAGTGATAATATATTTGGTCATATTTATCATTTGCTCCATAACAGTCTTTTTCTCATGAGTAGCCTTCATCTGCTATTGCTTTGTTTTTCTATTCCCTCTCTTTTTGTAATATTAACTTAATATGTCTTACAGTAGTTCCCTTTAAATTATTGCTTATCTTTAAATGCAATGACTTCTTCATGAATTGAAAGTGAAAAGTGAAAATGAAAGTCATTCACTCGTGTCCGACTCTTTACAAGCCCAAGTCCATGGAATTCTCCAGACTATAATACTGGACTGGGTAGCCTTTCCCTTCTCCAGGGGATCTTCCCAACCCAGGGATCGAACCCAGGTCTCCCGCATGAAGGTCTCCTTCATGAATTGGAAGGGTGCAGAATTTACCCCCAGTTCAGTCCTGTGATGAGTGCATCCTTTCTCTGCCAGCAGAAGGCAGCACCTGCAGGCCAGCCTCGATGCAGAATTTCCCTCTGCCTCTCTGCCTCACTGAGAGACTGCCTCCTGCAGTCTGTGGCTTGTCTGGAGGTGCTCTCAGCCCACCATCCTGGTTTTTTCTTGGTGCCAGATGGGCTCTAGGGCACTTTCTGCCACCAGTCATTGCAACCATTCTAGTGTTCCAAACAAAACATTCTTTCGCCTGATGCCGGGGCCCCTGCCTTGGAGGACTGGACTCTCTCCAACGTCTCTGGACAGGGCCGTCCCTCGCAGTACAGTCGTCAGGACTCCGTGCTTCCACTGCAGGGACTGCGGGTTCAGTCCCTGGTCTGAGAAGTAAGATCCCACATGCTGTGTGTAGTGTGGCCAAAAAAAAAAAAAGAAGAAGTTTCTGGTCAGAGATGTCTCCTCCTGGCTTCTTAACACCACCTCTCATCTGAACTGAGTAAGTTTCCCTGTGTATTATGGTTCAGTATTCTAGGTTTGCTGAAGATAACGAGTTTGCATTCTGTTATTTGCCATCCATTTTTGTTTGGAGGTGATTTCTAAGAGAAGGTAGAACTATTTTTGCTCTGCCTTTCTAGCATTGGAGAGTGAGCCAGAGTTCACTCCGGTTTCGTCTAAACACTTTGAACATTTCTTGGCAAGTGCAGCTGCAAATAGTTACACAAATGTATGATTTGATTTTCTCATTTTTAACAAATTGGGGCTGTAGGAAATAAATTTGGCAGGAAATTATCTGGCTCGCCCTCCTATGCTAAAATTGGCTTCCAAAAATCAAATTAATGGCAGGAGCTACAATCACAAAATTGTAGAGTTGAAGATTGATCCTCAGAACCATTTTCTGATTTTAAACTTTATGAATAAGAACCAACCTTGCTTAGTTCACTTTTCTAAATTAATAAAATGTGAACTAATAGCTACAAATGGGAGATATTTATCTGCACCGTATTGTGGTATAAAAATGAAGTAGTATAATATTGGAGTATCCAAACTTTACAAATTTCTCTGAGGTATAGTTGCACTAAAAATAAAAACTATTATACCAAAATTCCATCAACATTCAAAAGTACCTACATGTGTGAAGACCTGTTTTCCATCATGCAAGTGAATAAAATTAAACTCTTGAAACACTAAAATTAAACACCTAAAATTAAACTCTTAATGAAAAAAATCTAGACTGATTTTTTTTTTCTTTTGGGCCACACCTCAAGGCATGCAAGATCTTGGTTCCCTGACCAGGGATCAAACCCGGGCCCCTTGTAGTGAAAGCATGGAGTCTTATCTGCTAGACCATCAGGGGTCCCTGATTAGGTCCAGGATCTAATGCCTGATGATCTGAGGTGGAGCTAATATAATAATAATAGAAATAAAGTGCACAATAAATATAATGTGCTTGAATCATGAGGAGACCATCCCTGCCCCCACCCCATGCATGGAAGAACTGTCTTCCATGAAACTGGTCCTTGGTGCCAACAAGATTGGGCACTGCTGCCCAAATTGAATTTTATACCTTGTGTTAGTTTGCTTGGGCTGCTATAACAAAACGCCACATACTGGTGGCTTAAGCAACAGAAATTCGTTTTTTCATTGTCTGGGAGGCTGGAAGTCCTTGATCAGGTGTTGGCAGGTTTGCTTTCTCCTGGGGGCCTCTGTCCTTGGTCTGCAGATGGCCACCTTCTCATCGTGTCCTCACACGGCCTTTCCTCTGGGGACGTGCATTCCTGCTCTTGTGTGTGTGTTGTGTGTCCACATTTCCTCCTCCTAAGGACACTCATCCGTGGGACCACGGTCCCACCCTCAGGACCGCATTTACCCTTACTTACCACTTTAAAGGCCCAGTTTCCAAATAGAGTCCCATTAGGGCATCAACTTATGAGTTGGGGGGGACACAATTCAGTCCATAACATCCTTCGCTTTATGATACAAAGTATAAGACCAGATACTGAAACCTGGATGTGAAAGAAAGAAAGAAGGAAGGGCAAAAGGGAGAGGAGGGGAAAAAAATAAAAATGAAAACGGTTTCCAGTTCTGAATAAAAAGAATAATTACTTAGGAAATACATGCTCAGTTACTTCTATCTTTCCATTTTTTAATCGATTTTGCATTTTAAAACTAGTTTGCAGTATCATACCTGTTAATTTTATGTGCTTACATCATCACTCGATAAAAACAAAGTCTAATTATACTTCTGGCAGTTGATTTTTTTCTGACACCTGGACTGCCTCATTTATTTTATTCTTTTCATGGCTTTTAAGTTTGGCGTCTGGTGTAAAGGTATATTCCTCAGAGCCTATTAACATCCTCTCAGCTATGGAAACCAGCCTACCTTTACCCAAACCTAATTTCCCTGAGATATTCTCTATTTTAAATTATTCTGTCATCATCTACCTGCATCAGTTAAGGAGGAGATTCACTTACAAAGAAAAGAAAATACAAGGACAGTGTTTAAACAAGATAGAGGGTTATTTTTCTCCCACTGTGGGAAACAGCGTGGGGAAGGCAGGTAGCCCCACAGTGTTATCAGGACCCAGGCATCTTCCTGCTTTCTACTATCTTAACGTCTCTTACTGTTATCAAAAATGTGGGGTCCGGCTCCTCGCCACTCCAAAGCCAATAAACAGGCCAGGTTGGTGGAAAGGGAAATTTACTTTATTTCAGATGCTGGCAACTAGAGGGGGTGAGGGTGGACATGTGTCCAAAGGCTGACTCCCCTCCACCGAAAACCAGTGGGACCACAACTTTTAGGCTGAGGGAGGGTGCTACTTGCAGAAATGGCACAGTCAGCCCTGACTTGTCATCTTCAGCTTGGTCATCAGCGATCTGACCAGGGTCATCTTGGTTGTTTTAGGTAGTGAGTCTTCAGTTCCAGGGTCAGATTGTTTCCGTTTCTTTGAGGCCAGTTCTCAGAATTGTGGCAGCTTATGTCATGGGTTTAGTCTGATTGTTGTGTAGTTAACTTCTTCCATCTGATGGGGGTTTCAGTATTTCTAAGACAGCTCACAGGATATGGCTCAGAGTATTATCTATAGACCTTGAGAAGGAACTAAAGGTCCTTGACTAGGCTTAATGTTGTTGTTCAGTCACCTAGTCACATCTGACTCTTTGTGAGCCTGTAGACTGCAACATGCCAGGCTTTCCTAGCCTTCACTGTCTCCCGGAGTTTGCTCAAGCTCATGTCTATTGAGTCAGTGATGCCATCCAACCATCTCATCCTCTGTTGCCCCCTTCTCCTCTTGCCCTCAGTCTTTCCCAGCATCAGGGTCTTTTCCAGTGAGTTGGCTTTGCGTCAGGTGGCTAAGATATGGGAGCTTCAACTGCAGCAGCCGTCCTTCCAAGGAATATTCAGGGCTGATTTCTTTAGTAATGACTGATTTGATCTCCTCACTGTCCAAGGGACTCTCAAGAGTCTTCTCCAGCACCACAGTTCAAATCTAGTACTCATCTACGGATATGAGAGTTGGAGCATCAAGAAGAATGAGAGCCAAAGGATTGATGCTTGATGACAACATTATTATTCTTTGGTCTCCTTTGACTGTTTTCCTTTGTTTCTGCATGTTCTCATTTCTCTGATTAAACTTATTCTTTGATTACAGTTTTCCACAGACAAAAGACAGGCAGAGGATATGGGGGTGGCAGGGAGGGGTGTGCCAAGAACCATAAGGTCCTGCTCTCTTTCATTCATCTCTCCATTCACTGCCATTGCCTTTGTTATAAAGCCTTCATCAGGCTTGAAACAGTTATTTCCTTGATCATCTTACTTTGAGCATCTTACCATTCTGTATTACTATCAATGAGCTTTAGAAAAACTAAATCAAACAATGCCACTCTCTAAAAACAAAGAAACCAAAAAAAAAAAAAACCTCTTTTGATGATTCCCTGTTGTAGATGATGCCAAAAATCCTTAGTTTAAAACACCGAGTTCTTTTCAGTCTAGTCCCCAACTGTTTTATGGATTTCATTTCCTGATATTCCCTTGCAGGATCTTGTACTCTGCGTCTTGAATTTTTCACTCTTCTCTAAGCAAGCTTTGGTTTTCAGTACCTTGACAGCACTAGATGTTTCAATGTTAAACAATCCCTGCCTTTATCAGTTCTAAATCTGTTGGGAAATAGAAACTGGAGTCAGCAGTGGATTAAAATATCAACTTTTTACTTTTTATTTTTTGGCAGAGTCGGGAGTTGTTAGAAAAGCTGAGTTGAATGTACAGCCAGACTCAGGATTCTTAGTTCTCTAGCCCACCCCAAGTCTGATGTTGGGACTTAAATAAGGGGGAAGTCAGGTCTATGAGGGTGACTTCCCGGTGGCTCAGACAGTAAAGAATCTGCTTGCAATGCAGGAAACCCCGGTTCGATCCCTTGGTCGGGAAGATCCCCTTGAGACAGGAATGACTAGCCACTCCTGTATTCTTGCCTGGGAAATCCCATGGACAAGAGGGGTCGCAAAGAGTTGGACACAACTGATTGACTAACACTTTCCCTTTTCAGATCTATGAAGCAAACTGTAACCCCAGCTTGTCAGTTGGATTTGACTTAGTTGAATAGAACTAAAAACCCTGATATCAGAGTGACTTAAATCATAAAGAAATAGGCACTTCAGAGCTAGTATATAACTCCAGAGTGTCATGAAGGACCCATGCTCTTAAATATTTCTTCTCTTGTATGCCTAGCACTTGGTTTCCACCCTTGGGTTCACTCCATGACCCAAGATAGTTGTTGGGGCTGCAGCTGTTTCATCTACATTCCATCTATATTCCAGGCAGCAGAAAAGAGGGTTGTAAGGAGCCCTTCCAGAAGTTTCATATACATGTCATTGGGCAGAACTTTTTACATAGTTAAATTAGCACTTAACTTCAAGAGAGGCTAGGAAATAAGTCTTTTCCTGAGCACCCCCAAAATAGGCACCCTCAAAACTGGTAAAAAGATGAAGAGTGGATGTTTGATAGGCAGTTAGTAGTCTGCCACAGCCATAGCTGCAGCCTTGGCCTCCTGCCACCTTTGAGCTCTGAGCCTCAGGAGTGGAACTCAGGTTGGCTTACCTCATGGTGCTCCAGCATGGGAGAGGATGAGTCCGAGGAGAGCCGGAAAGGGCCCGAGGTTACGTTCCCAGGGCTCTTTTGCAGAGCTGGGCCAACTGGGTAAATCGATGCTCATCCTCTGGGGAGGAGTAAGCACAGATGGCCAGAGGGACCAGAAGGTCCCCGGACTGCTGCTCACGCCTGGAGAGTGAAGCAGGCACCCACTGGTGGAACATAAGGCTCGGAAGTGAGGTGTACCACGAGGACACCTCTTCAGTCCTCCTGCTCAGCGTCCCCTCCTGCTCAGCATCCCCTCCTGTTCAGCGTCCCCTCCTGCTCAGCGTCCCCTGTGCTTCCACTGGTGAATGCCCGCTTCGCCCCTTAGGTCCCAGCTCGTATGTTGCCATTCCATTGGCACCCTTCATGACCTGCTTTCTGATCCCCAGACAGATCTCTATTCTTTTCTATCAGTGTGTTCACATGCTAATAGAACTCTCACTTTCTATCTCTGCCTGTTTCTCTTCTTTCTCCCAAAGCTATACTAAACTGTGGATTTTTTTGAGGACAGGAATCTGGTTTTATTATCTTTGCATCTCAGCTCCTCCTGCAGTACCTGACAAGCCTTAGAGGTGCTGGTGCGTGCATGCAGGCTAAATCACTTCAGTCATGTCCAGCTCTTTGCAACCTCATGCACTGTAGCCTGCCAAGCTCCTCCTTCCTTGGGATTCTCCAGGCAAGAATACTGGAGTGGGTTGCCATGTCCTCCTCTGGGGGATCTTCCTGACCCAGGGATCGAACCCACGTCTCTTATGTCTCCTGCGTTAGCAGACGAGTTCTTTATCCCTACTGCTACCTGGGAAGCCCCTGGAACATTTACTAAATCAGACAGGCTGATTTCTTTCTTTCCCTGTTTTATAATGAGACTGAGATCTTGACAAATTGAGTTGCTTAGTAAATAATAAAAGTAATGGACATTAAATGAGGTTTCATTAAAACCTCATTGTGTTCCAGGAATGTCTGTGAGTGTTTATGTGTATTATTCTCCTTAATTTTCGTATCAACCTGGTGAAGCGTGTGTCACTATCTATATTTTACATGGAGGCGAATTGGCCAGGACTGCAGAGCAAGCAAGTGGCAAAGCTGGGATCTGAACCTGGGTTTTGCTTACTTCATTCTCTGTGCTAGCATAGCATGGACCAGACGACGTCTTCTAAGTTTATACCTAAGCCCCATATATTTGCATTGCATATCCCCTTTTCATGCCCTGCTTTGTTGTAACATGATAATTCTTTAATAGTACTTCTTAAGACAAGTCTTCCTTGATATAGACAGACATGCCTTTTTGTGGGGAGGGGGCATTTTCCTAGTAATGATGCTTCATATCTGCTCAAGCCCATCCTTTCAGTCTTGCTCAAGTCACCAAGAACTACTTACATCAGTTGGAGGAAAAATTAGAAAGTTAATCTGCTCAGTTTAAAACATGTTGGAATTTCCCTTGGGAAGTGAATGGTCTATGGGTTAATGCCTGTCAGAAAAGGATGCCCCTGGGAGAACACCAACATTTAGCATTCTGCTCTTAGCAAATTTAAAGCCTTTAGGGGAAGTGAGGTGTGGACTTACTTCCCCTAACTCTTTTTAAGAGATGTCACGTATTTGGGTGTTGGTTTATTTGCTTCAGAAGATGGATAGCCTGTCTGAGGGAGCCAGGTGAAATGTAGTGTTGCCCCATCACTCCCCTTTAAGAAGAGACTCAAGGGTTCCCAGTAATTCAATGCTTTGGACAGAAAACTGAACATTCATCATGCAAAACTTCTCCCCAAATGTCTAGCCACACTTGCAGTTACCCAAGAAAGAAAATGAGATATGGGACTGTAAATACTGCCCCTGCGCTGAGGACTTCTGATGCTTGGTTTCCTAAAACAGGAGGTGCGGCGGGTATTTCCATGTAGCGGCTGTATGGTGGAGGGTAAATCCTCTTGATCAGAAAGCATTATCCCTGGACCTCCTTTTTTCTCTGGGCTCTAACTAATAGTAAGGATGGCATTATAGTACTAAACAAGTAGAGGGAAAGTGAATGGGGAAGATGAAGCAAAGGAATGGCGTGGAGATAGTCATCTTGTATTGTTGGGTCATTTATATGAATGTGAAATTGTGGCTCTAGGCCTGTTTGCTAGATGATGTGCTTTAACCACAGTAAGAAATAAGTATTATATTGCAACCCAGAACACACGTGTGGGCTTCCCAGGCGGCTCAGTGGTAAAGAACCCACCCGCCAGTGCAGGAAACACAGGGGACGCGAGTTCAATCCCTGGGTCAGGAAGATCCCCTGGAGCAGGAGACGACAACCCACTCCAGTATTATTTTCTGGAAAATCCCATGGACAGAGGAGCCTGACAGGCTACAGTCCATGGGGTCACAAAGAGTCAAACCTGACTTAGCGACTGAACACAGAGCACGCACGTAAGCAAACACGCACGCACTGAGTCACAACCTGATGTGACGTCTGAAGTCACGTACGGTGGGTGGTTCCAGCACTAACACTAGACTCAGACCTGCCAGTCAGCGCCTGCTCTCCCACTGGAAGCCCCCCTGAAAAGTTTTGAAACACTGCAGACCCTGCCTCATACTTAAAGGTTGTCATCCTAACCTTTCCCTCCCAAATTATGATACTTACCAAAAAAAAATGTAATTTCTAGTCTGTGGTAAATACGCTTTAAATATATTTTTGTCAAAATATGAAGCCACAGATGTAGCTCAAATTTGTGGGAAATGGTCTATTATATAACCTGATTGTCAAAGCCATTCCTCACTTTCTCATCAAGCTAATCAGACTTAACTCCCTGTCAGAAAGGAAGTCAGTCTTTGTTTCGCTGGTCAAATAAACATCAGAATGTGCGCACCTCCTCACCCTGACAGCTGTCCTTCTGAACTCTAATTCTGAGATGCAGGGAGAGAGATAGATGAGAGGGGTTAAAAGCTTTGCACTGAGTCGGTGCCTGGTTGAAATAAGGCTCCGCTCCAAGACCTTCCCTCAGGACGGAGCCTTTCCCTAATTATCTATCCCTCGACTGATGGCTGGGAGCTTTTATATCCCGGGGTCAAGCTCGTTCAAAGATTTGATATGGATGAGAAATATGCCTTTCATTTGTAAAGGGGCAGGAAAACAATTGTGAATTGGGAAGTGAGAAGGGAGCCTTGACTGATCTTAGACATCCCCCCTCTCCCCCTGGAGCTTTCTCAGTGAGGTCATTTTAGGAAGACCTTCCTATGGAATGGGAGGATCTGACTCTCCTAAAATTAGGACTGGAACCCCCAGGAAGGTTTGCAAGGACCAACTAGGTCCTCAAATGAAAATAATAACAGTACCTACCTTCAGAGATAATTGTGCAGAATCAACAAGGTGATACAAATAAAGGACTTTTAATCATTTTATTCATTTATTTATTTTTGGCTGTGCTGAGGCTTCATTGCTGCACAGACTTTTCTCTAGTTGTGGCAAAATAGGGGCTACACTCTAGCTGCGGCGCACAGGCTTCTCATTGTGGTAGCTTCTCTTGTTGCGGAGCACGGGCTCTAGGGCAAAGCACAATAGTTATGGTGCACAAGATCAGTTGCGCCATGGCATATGGGATCTTCCCAGATTAGGGATCGAACCCATGTCTCCTGCATTGGCAGGCAGATTCTTGACCACTGAGCCAGCAGGGAAGCCCCAAGTAAAGGACTTGATGAAGCTCTGGGTGCATAGTTAACGCCTGCCCTGGGCTTACTATCATCGCTGTTTCTGTAGTTAATCGACCCCTCTACTCATTAACAATGCGGATGAAGTGAACCTCAGGCCCATGCCTAACATCTGTGGGCCCGAGCCAGTTTTTCTATGCTCCGTCCACACCCTGCAACCAGCACCCCTTGGCGACTCCTTGGACCTAGAACCCACCTCTGATGGCAGATTCCATTCCCAGAAGGACAGGCTTTGGTAAGAAGCCCTCTGGCACCCTGCAAGTGGACACAGGATATCTGGGCAGGCAAGTCAGGGTTCTGACCTTCTGGAACTTGCTCTGGAAAGGGTTGGATACAGGTTTTGGTGTATCCCCCCTCCTAGCAGATTTCTCAGCTGGACAGGGGAGGGCAGGAGCCCTCCTGCTTGGAGGCTCCTCCTGCTTGGGTCTTACCTCAGGGTTTTTATGAAAATCAATTGGGATAATAGACACGAGTGTGTCTTTAATGTAAGAATTAAGTGTTGTCTTGATGGCCTTAATGATCCCAAATTCAGTTAAAGGCAGACCCCTTGAATAAACAAATGGAAACTACAGAAAAAAGACAAGTGACTAGAACAGAATATAATGAATGGCTTGTTTTTGTTCCAGGCACTGGCTTTCAGGCCTCAGGCTACAACTTCAACACCTATGACTGGAGAAGTCCCAAACAAAGAGGCAGCCTGTCCCCAGTCACAAAGCCCCGAAGCCAGACTTACCCCGATGTGGGACTAAGTAACGAAGAGTGGGACCGGTCCACCGTCAGTGGGTAAGGTTTTTCACCAACTGCCGCCCTGTCCCAACTGCTTCCGGGTCATTTGGGCCGGATGTGAACTTCTGTACTTCCTGTGGCACCTACTGCTCACGTTGGAAGGATTCATGAAGCCGCTGTCACCGCCCATGCTGGCCCCATGGCCGATTCAAAGACTTGAGCCTGCCCAGCAGGAGTCTGGGCTCTGCCACCTTAAAGTTTCCCCAAATGAGAACAACAGTAGCACATGGGGAAAATCTGCTCCTATAAACCATGTCCTCACTGTGACTGGTTCCCTCTCCTTTCATTTAGAAGGTGGTTTCACACTGTCTGTGTGTGTGTTTGTGTATGTTAGTTGCTCAGTCATATCCGACTGTTCGCGACCCCATGGACTGTTAGCACGCCAGGCTCCTCTGTCCATGGGATTCTCCAGGCAAGAATACTGGAGTGGGTTGCCATTTCCTTCTCCAGGGGATCTTCCCGACCGAGGGATCAAACTCGGATCTCCCACATTGCAGGTGGATTCTTTACCATCTGAGCCACGCAGAAGCCCAGTTTCACAATAAATTACATGAAAAAAAAATGTTTTTTAAACTGAGGATTCAATATTTTTAACTGAGAGTCTATTTTAGCGGTATGCTCCTTACCAAAATATTTTAAGGAAACTCATAAATCTGATACCACTTAAACTGATCTAATCATAATGTTTAATAATTAAATGTTAATGATTAATAACTAATAATTAATCTTTAATAAATAATTAAACACCATTTAATACTGATGTTTATAATGAATGGGGAAAACATGTTTTTCTCTCTCAAGGAAAAGTTTGATTTCTCGTTCCTTGCAGATAGAGTAGCTGAAAGATGTCCCCACCAGTGCCATGTTGACGTAGCTCACTCAGCAGTAGCTGTGAATTCAGTTAGTAAGACCATGATCCTTCCAGTCTTTGAGACATTTTGAATTTCCTACAGTGTCTTTCTGTTAGAACTGGCCTGACTTGGAGGCCACAACTGAAAGAAAACCAGATCCAAAATGAATCTCTGTTTTGTGTGTGAGATGAAAGGGAGGGAGATTCTGGATCCAAATATATATACATACACACACACACACATATATATACACATATAGTATATATATATATAGGCTTCCCAGGTGGTGCTAGTGGTAAAGAACCCACCTGCCAACGCAGGAGACATAAGAGACGAGGGTTCGATCCCTGGGTCAGGAAGATCCCCTGAAGGAGGGTATGGCCACCCACTCTGGTATTCGTGCCTGGAGAATCCCATGGACAGAGGAGCCTGGCAGCCTACAGCCCATGGGTTTGCAAAGAGTTGGACATAACTGAAGCGATTTAGCATAGCATGACATACATGTGTGCGTACACACACACATATATGTATGTATTTGGGCTTCCCAAATGGTGCAATGGTAAGGAATCTGCCTGCAGGAGATTCAGGTTCAATTCCTGGGGTTGGAAAGATCCCCTGGAAAAGAAAATGGCAACCCACTCCAGTATTCTTGCCTGGAGAATCCCATGGACAGAGGAGCCTGGCAGGCTACAGTCCATAGGATTGCAAAGAGTTGGATATGACGGAGTGACTGAACACACACACATGTATATAAATGTATATATACATATGTATCTGGCAAGTTCTTAACCAGGACTGTGCTTTTGGACAGCAGTTTCACAGGGCCTCCTGACAGTACTGAGGCTGAGCAAGAGGAGAACTTCTGGTCCCAAGCGCTGGAGGATCTGGAAACCTGTGGACAGTCCGGGATTCTGAGAGAACTCGAGGTAGCCTCGGTCCTGCCACTTACTCTCCTTGTTTCTACATTCATTTTTTTGGTCCTTTTGAGTTGGCATTGGTCACACCAGTTCATTTAAAAGCTTTAACCCCTTTCCACAGGAGAAAGCTGACAGGCGTGTGTCTTTGAGAAACATGAATCTCTTGGTAGCTACCCTTTCTGTTTATATTTTTGCTTGTGAAGCTGCCTTCCCTGCCCCCTTGCCTTTCGGACAGTGATTTGATTTTATCCAATGCAGTTACAAGTATTTCTTTCCCCATTTCTGCCCCCACCCTGAGCTTACTGACCTGTGGCTTCTCTGCCATTGCTCCTTGCTAACCCCGACTATCCCTGTTTGCCACTGGATCGCTCAGGCGAGCTGTCTCAGCAGTGGCGTCTGTCATTCTCTGATTTGCTTTAGAAAGGTTTCTTTGGCATGTTTTCATTTGTACCTGGTAGAGACGTTAATTTGATCGTGAAGAGGAACATAAGAGGAAATTTGATCTTACTTCATTTTGCCCTTAAAGTAGATGACAATGCAGCTGGTAAAAAAAGGCCAGTCTGTTTGATCAGCAGCCAAAATATAACAGAGTACATTGCTGTTAATTGCAAATCCTGCTTCTGTGCTAACTTAGTGTGAATTCAAGGACTTGCAGAGAGATGGAGTATAATAGCAGAACTCCTGGTGAGCTCTTTAATCGAAGCCGTAAATTTGCTGACAGTATTCACACTTTGGTCTGGGAAGTCCTGGACTGTTTCCTTTTATGTTCTTTTAAATTTTCTGAGCTGTAAAAAAGAAAGTGGCAAAAGTCTCATTTTTATTTTGATGTCGTATGAGGTCCCCAAGTCACCATAAGGAATGTGAATGGCCTAACTGGGTGGAACTCTTGCAGTTCTAAAATGATGACTCATCTTTATATTATTTTGCTTCTCAGTTGCATGTGTGGATTTTTTATGTGACTCCAATGTTTGTGAATCTGCAAAGAGAATTATAAAGAAAAATATTAGTTTGAATTCGTAAACATCATGGTATTACCTGGCATGAATTTCAACTTCAGAGCACAGTTAAAGGACCTGGAGATGGATAATCCTACAAAATGTAAATAAATTAAGATGTTAGCAATTGGTTCGTTTTCATGCAACTTTCAAAAAGTATAGAATGCTTAAGTATCAGGTAGCTTATTTAAACTTTTACCACTTCCTGTATGGAGAATGATCAGCATTGTACCAAATTGAATAAAGATCTCAGTTAACAATTTTTTAACATAGTACTGCTTTTAAAAGCATGTTTTGGCTCATATGCCTTTTGCATTTTTCATTTTGAAATCTCATTTGAAGAAGCCATTTTTCTTCTAATAGCTTCTTCTACATTAGGTATTAACAAAGTGAAGATGATATAAAAAGTAATACAGTGAGGTTGTGTTTTCACCCAGAAATTGAGTTACCTGGTGAAAACAACATCCATCAGTATAGAAATTATGTTGCAACAGCCAATAGATTTTTTTCTAACATCACTTCAGGCAGGTGTGGCCCTTGAAATTATATATCCAGGGGGGGAAAATGGGTTGAATTAATAGTCAAAGAGAAAAAAATTTTTCAACTAGAAAGAATGATTGACAAATCCATAAGTGAGAGTATTATTCACACTTTTAGCACAAGGAACATCCACTTATTAGTTTAAATGAACTCTGATTCCTTGATTTCAAGTGCTACTATGCAAAAAATATTATTGGAGCTAGGTTCCTGCATATGAAATTTATATCTAGCATTAAAAGTTAAAGCACACTATAAATGTAACAAATGTAGAAGATTAGCTAAGATAAAAAATGATTACAATTGAAATGAAAATGAAAATTATACTAGTCATTTTCCCCATTGCTAGCAATAATTTAGGTTCAGCTTTAGTGCTGAAAAATGTACAATTTTAACGAGAGAGAAATTCAAACTAAGATTTTAGATAAGGTACTTAATCTCTTTTATCAGTTATTTCTTCTTTAAAATACAGGGATTATAATGACTAATGCTTATATGACACAACACAGCACATGGCATTTAAATGTTCAATAGAAATTATTTTTGTGCTACTTCTTTGAGTAATGACTACTGCCTTAACTCATTTTTCCTTAGTATAACATAAGAAGAAGGTTTAACTAAATGTCAAATAGAGAACTTTTGGACATACTCCTTCTAAGCTGTATGCATATCAGTTATCTCACTGATAATTTTGAAAATGTATAAATTACAAATTGTGCAAAATGAAAATCAGTGGTACATACTCGTGAAGCAAAAACAAGTCTTAAGAAACTTTAAATAGTTACTTTTTTTTTTAGTTTTGTATTTGAGTTTTAATTTTAATATTCCTGCAGGGATGTCACTAATTCAATTGATATTCACTTTAAACAAAGCAATCAATTCATCCTTTGAAAATTTGATCTGAAGACCCTTTGATACTATGTCATTGCTTCCATCAGAACCATTTCTAGATCAGATTATAACTTCTGTTATGACTAAGGCTTATCAAAGTAGAACAGTTGTCTCCCACTGTAGTGACTATTTGACTTCCAATGTGCTTCCTGCCAGTCAAGTGAAAAATGAGTATAAAAAATAAATGTTAACAAAGAAAATAACTAGTCTAAGTAGGTAAAAACAATAGGTGGATGCTCACCACAGCAAGGAAATAATCGTTGAATGCCTTCAGTAACAGCAGATTAAACAAAGAATGATATATGTGAGTTAAGTACCATAAAATAAAAGGATGTCCATGTTACCAACAAGCTAGTAATAAAAAGGTTTCAATTAAAGGAGATTTATCTGAAATAAACCATAATATGGATAATTCACACTGGATAAATAATAAGCTTTTTTTTATTTACTAAAATAACCAATTTTAAATGTTTCAACTTCATACTTGACTGAGAATCAATATAGCCTAGTGGGCAAGAATAAGGGTTTTGGAGACATTGCTAGGGTTACAATCCCAGACTCTCGGGCAAGTTGCTTCATTGATCCAGGCATCCCCTTCCTAAGTGAAATATAAGTATAATACTTTATCATATAGAGTTATTGTAAGTATTTAATGGTATTCTACATACACACACACATATATGGTACTTAGCACATATTAACACTCTAACTTCTTTTTTTCAAAATTATCAGTAAGATAACTGATGTAGTCAAGATATTGGTAAGTTCACTTATTTTGTTTCTTTTCTACATACCTGTGTGCCAATACTTGGCTGTCATTTAGAGATCTTGTTAGTGGCATGTATATAACAACATCAGGTGAAGCTTGGAATTATAAAATCCTAGCGAGGTAACAAATAAAAACTCTACTCACCTTGCAGTGTTCCCTCCTGATCAATAATTTTAGATGGTGCACTTGGCTCATTTACTACCTATGGGACCTTGGGTAGGTCAGTCTCTTTATGCCTTAGATTCCTCTTCCTGTAAATTAGGAGGAGTAACAGTACTTAACTCATAAAGTTGTTAAATGTGTGCATACATTCAAAGGACTCACATTACACTTCTGTTACCTTTAGCATCAGTATCAATATAAACCACTAGATCATGTTGTAGCCAGTCATATGGCATGTGGAATTTATTTTCGGGAAGATTCACTGATGCTGGTATACCATTATATAACCGTTATATGGAAGAATACAGAGCTGGCTACAGGCATATTTGCAGAATTTTAGCATCCTTCAACCATGAGACATGAACATTCCCAACATGATATTGGTTTCAAATGCTTTTTTTTGTTCCACTTCTGAGACTCAGTCATTTTTGAGAGCTAGTCTTGCCATTTGTTGTGTATTATACAGGGACACTATATTGGAAACGGAACACTTCTCAATTCACTGGTAAAAGTCAAGTCCCCTTGCTTTTGAGCAAAGGGTTGATTCCAGTAGCATGTTATGTGATTATTCCTTAACCTCTGTGAGGATCTTACACATAGGCCATTTCTAAGAAACAGCGACCTACACCAAGTGATGGGGGGACCTAACTCATCTACTGACTTCTCGGGCTGGCCGCGCGGCCAAAGGGAAGACAGTACACCAAGCTCGGCAGGCAACATTCAGTAGGAGCCCTAGCTTTTGTAGCAGGAGCCTCATTTCAGCCTGTTGTTACCTGCAGGTGGGGTTGGAGGTTCCATTGCCAATAGGGGCTGCCTGATCTCCAGTAAGTTCTTAGTTCACTTCTGTAAGATATACTGAAGGTTGCCTGATAAATCCCATCTTTAGAGCCCACTCAGTGGAAAGTTTCTGCTTAAAAATGTGGTTTGCAGTAAGCAGATGTTACAGCTCTTCAGCATGCCTCCAAACTGCCAGGGGTGGTATTTGATTAAATAAACTCAATGGCTTAAGTACTTAAATTGGATTTGTTATGTGCATTGTAAATGTCACTTGCGAAGCATTTTCCCAGACTTTCATGGTGCAGTCAGTACCTCCATTCTCCAGCCTTTGGCTATGCCCCGAAGAGACTGTATTTTGACTGAGCAGAAGGAGAAATGTGCTTCATGTTGAGCAGCCAAAGCTTCCCCTTAGTCGATGGCTTAATTGTTTCTGAAAATTGTCACTGCCGCAGGCAACGATCATGTCGGGGAGCACGATGAGTTTGAATCACGAGGCCCCTTCATCTCGCAGTCAGCTGGGGCGACAGGCCAGCTTCCAGGAACGGAGCAGCTCCCGGCCACACTATAGCCAGACCACTCGCAGCAACACTCTGCCCTCGGATGTGGGCAGGAAATCTGTCACCCTGAGAAAAATGAAGCAGGAAATAAAGGAGATCATGTCCCCAACTCCTGTGGAGCTGCACAAGGTCAGGAAACTCTCTTCTCTTCCCTTGGGGGTCATGTTTCATAGCCATTCTGCTCAGCATGAGTGCCCTGATGTGAGTGCAATCATGACATTCTACTGTGGGCTCAGCCGAGGAGAGAAGCCAGAGCTTAAGGGCAGATCATCAGAGACCGATGGTTCTCAAAACATGATCTTTAAGAGGTTATCTCATAAAACAGGGAAAATTGGCTTTCCAGTAATGACTTCATCACAAATATATTTATGGCCAAAATCTTCCTGCAGAAGCTTGAGGTTCTAGTGTCAAGTGAAGCTTCAATGAGTTGATCTGTTATTTCAACTTGATTGGAAGGGGAAAAAATTTTCAAAATGCCATATACTCTTAGCTACACTGGAAAGGGGTTTCCGGGGTGATGTTGGAAGGATTAATCATCAATTACAGACTTCTCAGTAGATGGTTATGTTATTCAGGGAGTGTAAACTTCTCTTTGAGACATAATTTAGATGTCCTTGGTTAGGACAAGATAAGGCCTAGTTATGTTTCATCTCTGCTAAGATGTTGCCTCACTTTGCTTCATGGATGGAAACTCACAGTTGCAAACATAACTGAATTCAAATTGCTGGCAGAGTTTAAACAAGGCAGGTGTTTAAACTGCCTTGGTGACAGTATCTGTGGAGCCCAGGGCCAACGAAATCAGTGGAAGGGAGGCTTCTCTGGTTTTCTTTTGTAGAACTCGCTTTTTGTTGTAGTTCATGCATTAGGAGGTATAGTTAGTAACAGTCTCACTCCATTCTTCTTACAGAGAAGATCTGTAGTTAATAATCTGTTAACTAGAGGTAAGTTATTTGTCTTACCCAGAAGAGCAAATAAATGTCAGGGTGGGAAGGGGAAACAAGCCAACTACTCCCCCTTTCCTCTAAAGACTTTAGTCTCCGTAACTACCTATTGAAAGTAGCTATTTTGCTGCTGACAAAGGATATGGTGAAAGAAAGGATTGTGTGCGAGGTTGGATTCTGAATTCGTGTCCAATCCTGGGTTCATTCTTTCATTACTCATTGATTCGTTCATTCAGTACATAGACTGTGCATTTGTTTACTTAAAGAATGTAATGTAAATCTCCAACGAGCACATTGTCTAATGGGAAGACAGTCCAGGAAACAGTGGGAAGATAGTGGGATTAGTACAATGACAGACACCAGACTAGACTGCCTTTGGAGATGGGGGGGCCCCTAACCCACTAAGGGCTTAGCTGATGGCTCAGACAGAAAAGAATCTGCCTGCAGTGCAAGAGGCCCAGATTCGGTTCCTGGGTTGGGAAGATCCCCTGGAGAAGGAAATGACAGCCCACTCCAGTATTCTTGCCTGGAGAATTCCACAGACGGGAACCTTATCGGTTACAGTCCTTGGGGCCGCAGAGTCGGACACGACCGAGTGACTGATAGTAACCCACTACAGAGGAATGAGAAATGCTTCCTAGATGGAGGTGTTGACTCTGCAGGAAGGTGGAGGATGGGAAGGCATTCCAAAGCACAGAAAGAAACATATACAGAAGGATGTCAAAGATTGCAGTGTACTGAGAGAGTGCAAATATGCCAGCATGACTAGAGCCTTGTGCATTAAGAGGCATTACAGACTTTACAGAAAAGTCAAGACATTTCTGATATTTTAGGGTGGGGACCCAGCTTTAGCCTGTTGCCGCAAGTTAGTTTATCCAGTTACCCTGAATTGATGTGTCTGTCTGGCAAACATCAGGCTTCGCCACCTGTCACATATCCTAATCGGCTAATTGACAAACGCCATTAGGAGGCTGGAAGGACTCCCTTGGGGATTAAGTGGCGGAAGCTGCATAGTCACTGCTGACTCTGCTGTGCCATGCGGAGAGCTGGCCCCTCCTGATTCCCTGTTATTTAGGAACACTGCCTTCCCGTCTGCTCTAAAAGTCTACTGCCCAGGAAAACAAGTGTTCTGGGTAACTCACCTTCCTTCAGCACCAAAGGGAAAGGGTAACAATGAGTGCCTGCTATGTGCTGTATTTTTTTCTCTTTTTTAGCCCCTCACAATAGCATGTCTTAGCATTTATTTTCCCCATCTACAGGATAGGGAAGGGCTTCCTAGGTGGCTCAGTGGTAAAGAACCCTCCTGCCAATGAAGGAGGTTCAATCCCTGGGTCAGGAAGATCCCCTGGAGGAGGAAATGACAACCCACTCTAGTATTCTTGCCTGGAGAATCCCCGTGGATAAAGGGCCCTGGCGGGCTACAGTCCCTGGGGCTGCGAAAGAGTCAGACACAACTGAGTGATTAAACAGCAGGATAGAGAAATAGCAAGTGTAGAAGAGAGCCATTTTCCTTCCGGAGTGAAGCAGTCTCTTCAAAGGAAGATTCCTTGGTAGCCCAGCAATGCAAAACGCTTGTCTCCCCACCCCTCCTGTACTGAAAGCAGTCAGCAAAGATCATGACAGTAAATTGGCTATGCAAGTTGTTATAGCTGACGTTTTAAAAAAAAATGTGCTGGAAATAGATCTCTCTTTCTTTAAAGGCATCATGCACTTAGCACAGTGAGTGGCGGTGGGTGGACTGGTTGGAACATTTGTGTGGCAGTGTGTGAACTGAGAGACCGCAGATCACAGACTATGCTAGACCCACTTGACCCAGCAAATGGGTTGCTTCTTTTTTCCTTCACTTTAGTCATTTCCCTCTATAGCTGCACTTAGCGCAATTCCCGTGTGGCTTCGCTCTTCTTCCAAATTGGTGCCAAACAAAATAAGGTGCTCAGAGGTAGATGGCGTCCTGGGCATTCTAAGACACCCAAAATGATCTTGTGAAGTGAAAATGTAGCAGAGGGTCCTGCAGCCTGATGATGTGGAATTGTGGGAGTGGTTGATGCTCACATCTCAGGTACCTTTGTGTGGGTGTGTGTGAATTCAATTACCCTAATAGTCCATTCATGTGTTTGCTGCTAAACCCACACTCCAATTTTGAAATGCTTAAAAGGAGAAATGGTAATTAGAAGAGTCACTTTACTCAGAGCAGAGACTGGTAATTGTATTTGTGTCTTGATTGTGGGCATCCTTTGAACACTAGAAGATTACCTGACATCATGAAAAAGCAAGTGCCTTGTTGATTAAATTGAATTACCTTCCCGTTGGGGTGCTTGGACTGTAGCCTGCCAGGCTCCTCTGTCCATGGGATTTCCCCAGGCAAGAATACTGGAGTCCATCGCCATTTCCTTCTCCAGGGGATGTTCCCGACCCAGGAATCGAACCTGCATCTCCTACATTGACAGGCAGTTTCTTTACCTCTGAGCCACCAGGATGCTATTAGCCTGTGCTAAACCTTCACAGAAGTAGGAAAGGGTACTCTTTGAGGGGTGGTGTGGAGATGGGACCAGAGAAATAGAAAAACATCCCTTCCTCAAGTTGAAAACCCTAAATCAGACTGCATGCGTGGCTTGCCGAGCGGAATGAAGGCTGATTCTCATTGAGCCCCTTGGGTGGACTTTTCTCCGTAGCCCTAGTGGAGTAATTTCCAAGGGGCTGCAGAGACCAGAGTAAGGAGGCTGGGTAGGGTCAATAGCACACATTCTGAAAACACGTGCTGTTATTTTCCAGTTGCCATCTTTCTCGGGGCTGTGTGCCACTTGGTGAAAGCTGTCTTCATGAGAACAAGTTGTGGATCTGTCTGTGTCCAAGCCAGTACCTCCAAACTCTTACTGTCACTAGACGCTGCATCAAGAGGATAGGAATGAATGGGCCAGTATCCATCCCCATTCCTGGGGCGAACAAACAAAACACAAAAGCCACACCATCTCCTGATGATGGGTTACTAGCATCATCCTCACAAAAAGAATAAAGTGTGGGCTTAACCTTCCAATTTCTTGAGTTTCAACCGACTCTCTATTATCTGCCCCTCATTTCCCACCCAGTCCTCCTTGCCAATCCCTTTTCTCCCTTCAGACCTTCCGAAAATGCTGAGCTCAGGTGAGAGGCTACATTTTTTTTTAATTTCACAGCATCTACTGGCCCAAGGGTCTGCCGTGTCTAACAGGTCTCCTGTCCTTCATTCCTGAACCCCAAAGACTAGTTATCCTTCCTGACATTTGAGAATAAACATAGAACACAGCCTCACTTCTGTTTTGGCCCTGTGGTTGGAGGAGGACGTTGGAGCTGGAGTGATGATTTGGTATTTAGATTGGTGCGGGGAGGGACAGTAAGGGCGTCACAGGGAAGTGATATTGGTGTCTCTCAGACTTGTTTGGCTAAGACGTTATCCAAAATGCATCTCACCTCACAACTCAGTACACACATACACTCACACTTATATACTGGGTTGGCCATAAAGTTCATTTGGGTTTTTCTGTAAGATCTTACATAAAAATTCAATGAACTTTTTGGCCACCCTAATATGTATTGAATAAATGAATCCAAAAATTGACTGCACAGTATACACTAACATTTTGTTTTGTTTCTTTTCAAATGCTGTCATATTAAGCTGATTTCAAGACTTATTAATGGGTAGCAACTGGAAGTTTAGAGACTGTAGCCTTAGAGAAGAGTTTGGCATGTGAACCTCTGCTGACATTTACCATCATCACATGGGGTGCCTGTTAAAACGTCAGTTCCTAAGTGCAACCCAGACTTACCTGGTCAGCATTTTCTGGTGGCTGAGGCAAAGAATCAACATTTTAGCAACCGCTTAGTGGATTCTTTTGCACCTGAAGACTGGGAATCGCTCCTGTAGGTTTTGCTAGCAGGAGGTGATTATTTTGTGCCAGGGAAATCGAAGGCAAGAGCTGAGTGGCTGAGCAAAGAGGAAATGACTTTGCATTGTTAACCCTGGAGCTTCTAAATTTTATCTTGAAAATTAATTCTGCTTTGTATCAATATTTTAGCTTATCATAGATTTTTTTTCTCTTTGCCGATAAGGAGCTTGTGATCTTAGCTGCAGTTCATTGATAACCCCTCTTTTCCTTCTGAAGCTTAAATATTCTTTAGTGTCTGCATAATATATTTCTGAGATAAATTCTAGCTTCACTTCTCTTTGCATATTTTAAGGCAAAAAAATCTTTTTTCTGTAGATCCACATTCAGAGCATTTGGAATTTTTTTTTTTAATCATTTCCTTTTGTCCTGTTTGTGTTTTTCAATAAGATTGTGTTCCTTTATTGTATGCAACTGTTTTATTTTACAGAAAGTTTTTTTAAATTATTTTCCAGAATCATCTTCTATTTATACCTGCGGATGGCTCGACTCTTGAATATTTGAGTCACTCACAAGGAACCCCTTTATTCTTATAGCTGCATTTGCTACCATCAGCTTTTCTCTCAGCCAAGTTCACTTTGCAATTTCAATATATTGGAGTGTTTTGAGAGTGTACCTTTATTCTTCTTTATATGATAAAATTGTTTCACTTCTTGGAAGTAGTGTCATTTTGGTTATTTAGGGCCCACATCTTTTTCAATATTCTCCTTAAGTCAGGAACAGGCTGAACCATAGGAGGAAATATGAAATGGAAATGCATACCTTATTTTGAATGTGACTCTTCACCAAATGTTTGCAGTTGGTACTCAAAATTAAATGAACAGTCAGGCCAAGGTTTGGCCACAACCTGCCAGTCATGAATCACGTCCCTTCTCTGAACCTCAGTTTGTTCACGACCAAGAAAGGAGCTGGATCACTGATTATCACGAGAGAGTTCACAAATGATAGGTTTCCCAGGTGAAGTCACCTTCAGTCTTACCTCAACTCTGCAGTGACAGAAACCCAGGAAATGAGAGCTCCTCAGAATCCTAGCCTTAAAGATGATTCAGGCAGCCGTCTTAGAGCCTCCACAGATGGAGTTGTACACTGGAATAACACCCTCGTTACAAAGAGAAATGGACGTGTATTAACGTCAGTGTGACAAGCATATTCTCTCCCTATAAAACCAGGGGAAGCTAACAATCAGTGCGGAATTGTAGAATAAGGCTTGGAATTTAGGTTGTACATTTTATGTGAGCAATGACATCCAGCCCTGACAGTCCTTAAAATGGATTGTTTCCATCAGCTTCCCTTGTCTGTAATTCTACGACATACTTCTCAAAAATGTGAAAAACAAAATTTGTATACAAATGATTGGCTCGTGTGAAAAAAAAAAAATGTTTTTTAGCTCATTAATGAGGAATGACAGCAGGATGAAAACATTTGTTCAAAGGGAAGATAAAATAATATATATGTATCAGTCCAAGGGTCGGGGGAAAGAATGTCAGAATAAGATTTCCTAGTTAAAATGAAAGCTGCTCAATGACTTATAGTGAAATAAAAGCAAAGCCTTTGAGCTTATCTCTTCTAAGGGACAGAACTCTATTTGCATCCTATCACTTCTCTTCAAGTTGCCATCCACTTTTACAGAGGCTGAGCTCTGAGCCATAGAAATGCTAAGTCAAACAGAGGTGCGGTACCTTAGACTCAGATGACCCTTAGGCAGGCTTGTTAGGCAGTGTTCCAGTGTGCCTGATTTCCCAGTCTTTGATCTCTGATTTCTGTCAAGGATCCACCACCATCCCTCTTCAGAAATGCTAATAATTTCCCTTAAGTCTAGCCCTGGCCTGGGGATCATTCATCTTCCTCTGATGGCTTTGCTTGTCTCTGTTGTGATCAAATGCGTTTATTAGTAGATTGTATTCTGTTATCTACGGAATGTTCACTTACAAATGAGGTGACTCCCTGAGGGTCACTGTGTTTGTCTCCAGGACCTTGGAAAGAAGCCCGCTGAAGCGCTTCCTCCAACATCCTTCTGCTCCCTTGCATGTCTGTTGAGTGTCTGGCAGGGCTGCAGTGAGGATCACATTGACAGTGGTTTAGCCTAAAGCTGCTCTCTTTCTTCCCCTTAGATGAAGCATAAAGTTCAGTCTTATTTGAGGATCTTTGTGGTGCCAAACCACAGCATTCCTTGGAATGAGGAAATAAATCCAGCACTGTTAGTGCTCAGTGCGGTGAAAGTCTGGTAGGTTGTAACGTGGCCAACAAAGGTCCATCTAGTCGAAGCTATGGTTTTTCCAGTATTCATGTATGGATGTGAGTTCAGTTCAGTTCAGTCACTCAGTCGTGTCCTGTAGCATGCCAGGCCTCCTTGTCCATCACCAACTTCCAGAGTTTACCAAACTCATGTCCATTGAGTTGGTGCTGCCATTCAGTCATCTCATCCTCTGTCGTCCCCTTCTCCTCCCACCTTCAATCGTTCCCAGCATCAGGGTCTTTTCCAATGAGTCAGCTCTTTGCATCAGGTGGCCAAAGTAGTGGAGTTTCAGCTTCAACATCGGTCCTTCCAATGAACACCCAGGACTGATCTCCTTTAGGATGGACTGGTTGGATCTCCTTGCAGTCCAATGGACTCTCAAGAGTCTTCTCCAACACCACAGTTGAAAAGCATCAATTCTTTGGCGCTCAGCTTTCTTTATAGTCCAACTCTCACATCCATACATGACCACTGGAAATACGGACCTTTGTTGACAAAGTAATGTCTCTGCTTTTTAATATGCTGCCTAGGTGGGTCATAACTTTCCTTCTGTCAGGCAAGTGTATTCTCCTCAGTTCTGTCTTGTCTCAACAAACATTTTAAACAATGGACGTTAGAGCCCTTGGTGTTATCATAACTCTCGGACAGACCGTGTTACAGCTCTTAGATCAGTGTTACAGCTCCATGTTACAGCTCTATTTTATTTAGAAAATACCAGGAAAATCCATCCTCAAGGCATGAGGACATGCCGACCCAAAGACTCAGAGAGAAGAGAGTGGGGGAGCACACGAGTGCGTGGGAGAGAGAGACCGACCCCGGTCCTTTGGCTCCTCTTTTTATGTTTTTTCCTCCCCCTGGGCCTGCCCTATGTAAATTGGGCTAGCCAGGAGTGCTGTTTATTCTACCTGAAGTCCTCATCCTGGTCCTCAGACCTTCCTTTGACCTTCTTTGTTCTGTTGCAGGCTTTTCCCTTCCGTGTCTTTTAGCCACCACCATTTTGGACTCCTGTTTCCTATTCTAACTACCTAACACTTCCAAGGAGCAAGCATCTTTTAATTTCATGGGTGCAGTCACCATCTGCAGTGATTTTGGAGCCCCCAAAAATGAAGTCTGTCACTGTTTCCACTGTTTCCTCATTTATTTGCCATGAAGTGATGGGGCCGGATGCCATGATCTTAGTTTCCTGAATGTTGAGCTTTAAGCCAACTTTTTCATTCTCCTCTTTCACTTTCATCAAGAGGCTCTTTAGTTCTTCTTCACTTTCTGCCATAAGGGTGGTGTCATCTGCATATCTGAGGTTATTGATATTTCTCCCAGCAATCTTGATTCCAGCTTGGGCTTCATCCAGCCCAGCATTTCTCATGATGTACTTTGCATATAAGTTAAATAAGCAGGGTGACAATATACAGCCTTGACGTACTCCTTTTCCTGTTTGGAACCAGCCTGTTGTTCCATGTCCAGTTCTAACTGTTGCTTCCTGACCTGCATACAGGTTTCTCAAGAGGCAGGTCAGGTGGTCTGGTATTCCCATCTCTTTCAGAATTTTCCACAATTTATTGTGATCCACACAGTCAAAGGCTTTGGCATAATCAATAAAGCAGAAATAGATATTTTTCTGAAACTCTCTTGCTTTTCTGATGATCCAGCAGATGTTGGCAATTTGATCTCTGGTTCCTCTGCCTTTTCTAAAACCAGCTTGAACATCTGAAAGTTCACAGTTCATGTATTGCTGAAGCCTGGCTTGGAGAATTTTGAGCATTACCTTACTAGCATGTGAGATGAGTGCAATTGTGAGGCAGTTTGAGCATTCTTTGGCATTGCCTTTCTTTGGGATTGGAGTGAAAACTAACCCTATCCAGTCTTGTGGCCACTCCTGAGATTTGGACCATAAAGAAAGCTGAGTGCCGAAGAATTAATGCTTTTGAACTGTGGTGTTAGAGGACTCTTGAGAGTCCCTTGGACAGCAAGGAAATCCAACCAGGCAATCAGTCCTCAATATTCATTGGAAGCACTGACGCTGAAGCTGAAACTCCAATACTTTGGCCACCTGATGCGAAAAACTGACTCACTGGAAAAGACCCTGATGCTGGGAAAGATTGAAGGTGGGAGGAGAAGGGGACGACAGAGGATGAGATGGTTGAATGGCATTACCAACTCAATGGACATAAGTTTGAGTAAACTCTGGGAGTTTGTGATGGACAGGGAGGCCTGGTGTGCTGCAGTCCATGGGGTCGCAAAGAGTCAGACACGACTGAGCGACTGAACTGAACTGAATGAGTTGCTTTTTAGATGCACCTAAGGATGGGGGTTGATTGCCAGTGGAGCCAGCCCTGTAATTAGAGTTTTGGAGGTTTCAGTCCCACCGCCAATCTCCAGGGAGAGAATTTGCAGGTGAAATCAATCACCAGTGGCCAATGACTTAAACAGTCATGCCTGTGTAGTGAAGCCTCTGTAAAGCCCCAAAAGGATGGGTCTCCAGGCGTTTCCAGGTTGGTGAGCACATGGGATATGGGGACGAGGTTGGGGACAGTTGTGATCAGAGCCTGAAGGGAACATGGAGGTTCTACAACCTTTCCACAAAACCTGCCCTAAAGCAGCTCTTCCATCTGGCGTTCCTGAATTATACCATTTTATAATAAACTGGTGATCTGGTAAGTTCTGTGAGCCACTCTGGTAAATTATTCAAACCCAAGGAGGAGGCTGCTGGAACCTCTGTGATACAGCTGGTTGGGCAAAGGTATGAGTGACAACCTGGGTCTGCAGACCATAGTCTGAAATGGTGGAGTAGGGGTGGGGTAATGTTGTAGGACGGAACCCTTAACCTGTGGGATCTGACACGGCCTCCGTGTGGATAATGTCAGAATTGAGTTGAACTGTAGAACACCCCTCTGATGTTACAGGGTGGTTTGGTGGTGTGGGGAAGCCCCTGCCCTCAAGATACACAAGGATGTTTTGCCAACATGGGTCTGTAGGTTATGGAGGTCAGTGAGCTGCTGGTGGAACTGACAACTGGGAACTTGAGTGGAGAGCTGGAGGGGGGCCAAGCCAGAGTGCACCTAGGAGCCAGAGAGCAGGGGCGGGTGTGGCGAGGGGCCAGCAGGCTGTCCTGAGTTGGCATGCTGGAATGGTCTTTGGTCAAGCTTGGCTGACTTGGTGCTGGCTGGGCAAGTGGGAAGGCCCAGGGGCAGAGCTGATGGTAATTAGCTGGAAAATCCATACTTTTATTATTTTCTTCCAGCCCCACTGGTAGTATATAGGATTGTCCTCAAAAGTCAATTCATGCCTTGAATTGTCAAGTTTAAAGGAACAGGGCTACCCCAGTGGTGTCTGGAAGAATAAACCCAAGTACCTGGTGGTTTATGGGCAAACTGGAACCGTCTCTGATAAGTAGGTATTGGTTTGGTCTTTAAAGGCCATCAAGCAAAGGGCTGAGCCACAGGGAGGCTGCCAGGGCATAGGAATGGCTTCTGGGGTAGCTATCACTCACCATGACATGGTCAAAACACTAGACACACTTGCCCTTAAAATCCAGGTGCAGAGGCCTGGCTCTGCTGCTAAGGCTTTTCACGGGACTCAGAACTAAAAACACAAGCATTAGGTTTCTGATCTTTGCCTCGAGGACATCATTCAGACCTGCGGATAGACTTGCTTAGAAATACAGATGAAAGCTCAGCTTGAATTATGGTCAAGTCCTGCACCTCCTGTTAAGGCTTCTGTTCTCAGGAGGGTTAGAAGCAGTTGCAGCGTGTGTTGACAAATGGCTAAAATTGAAGTGAGTTTCGTGGAACTGTATCGTGGCCCAGAGTGTTGTTTCGAGAGGCTCATTGGCCCTTTTGGAACAGAAAAATCTAGCACTGTGTTCATAATCCAGATTCCCCCAAGGTAGCCTGGCACAGAATAGAGACCTTACAAGAAAAATCTTGATTTTCTTGGAAGAGGGTGGAGCACGAAGAGCTGGAGCATGAAGAGCTAGAGCAGCTGGGAGCCGTTTGCACAGATGCTGGGAGGAAACCACGGAAGCGCTCTGATGAGAAGAAATACAGCAGATGTGATAAATTATTCATCTTTAGTTTGCTGGGCAGTTGGAAATGGATAAAAACTGCCTGACCAGCTAGGAGAGTATGTGTCAAGAAAAAAAAAAATCATGATTCAGTGGAAGGAACACAGCAGATGAGGTCAGATATTCTAATACTGAAATCCTCAAGCTTACTGTATTCCACATGGACAAGCCCATTCGTCAAGTTCGAAGGTCAGTGTCCTTGTTAGTGGGAAAGGCGTGCCTCTGCCACACGGAGTTGCCAGGAGAGCAAAGCAATCATATATGGGAAAGTGCCTGGTTAAGGGGTTCATCTGTGGGGGGCGGGAAATGCAACTTAAACCTTGGAATCCTTAGAATTAATTTTGGACAGCAAATACATCAGAAGTAACCACTACCCGTCTCCAGCTAAGCAGGACAGCAGCAGCCACATGGCACAATTTATTGCAGCTGATTTTGAGACCAGCCAACTGTGTGTCCTATTTGTGTGAATTATTGATTCCTGGAGTCTTACCTCTGTATCATTTTAAAGCTTCATTGTGTTGTTTGCTGCTTCCAAGAGAATCATAGAACTGGCTATTAAAATTCAGTCTGCTCTAACCTTAGGAAATCTTTCTAGAGAAACATTACTTTCAGATTTAAACCATATATTAGTCTCTCATCCTGAGGAGTTTGCCATAGAGATACATCAAGTCTAAGGTTCAGGAGAGAGAGCCAGCAACTGCGACTTTACAGTTAATGAGTTAATCTGCAAACCTAGCACTAGTCAACATCCATCTCTGCTGTTGTGGTTAGTGTATCCCCACTGCCTGGTGTTGGCAGCGTTTAGTGACACTTACCCTTTTGCCCCTTCTGGGTTCGGTACTGTGGAGCAAACACCCGAGAATCACAGGCCAGCTGAGCAATGAAGAATTTTACTGTTAGTCTAGTGTGCACCCAATGTTCCCCCTTGCAGGGATTCCAGTTCACTGTGTTGAGAAACATGTCTCAGAGCTGAGACAGAAGTGGGCTTCCTAATGTCCATCGCAAACATAGGCTTTGTGACTCTCATATTCAGATATGACTGAAGAGTGTGGCTAGGCTTGCAGAGAAAACGCCAACCCACTTAGCAACCAGCCAGAGGGTCCATAGGACTGCTCTCCAAGCCTATACTTAATTACTAATGCAACAGAGATAATTAAGATGTGCCCCCATCCCCCGTACTGGTCGATGGAGAGAACATGACTTGGAGCAAAAGTGGAAAGAGAGCAGAAGGACAAGAGATCCCAGAGACAGAGCCAAAGAGGGGTGCAGAAGCTGGGACCTTGCGTGGAGATATTGCACACACTAGAAAACAGACTCCCAAGAATAAGACTGTCACCAAGCCTATCAGCTGTGTGTCAGCTCCACCCTCTCCTCCGCACCCATCTCCCCCTATTCCTCCCCTTCCTACCTTCGATGATAGAACATGAGGATGAAAAGAAAGGGACTAGAAATAAACCTGAAGTGTTTCCCCCACTCAAGGCAGGAAATACCCATGGTGAGTCTATGAGGTGTGTATGTGCTCAGCTGCTTCAGTCGTGTCTGACTCTTTGCGACCCCATGGACTGTAGCCCACCAGGCTCTTCTGTCCATGGGATTCTCCAGGCAGGAATGCTGGAGTGGGTTGCCATGCCCTCCTCCAGGGGATCCTCCCGACCAAGGGATTGAACCCCCGTCTCCTGCATTGCAGGTGGATTCTTTATGGCTGAGCCACCAGGTAAGCTCGAATCTATGATCAGATCAGTTCAGTCGCTCAGTCGTGTCTGACTCTTTGTGACTCCATGGACTGCAGCATTCCAGGCTTCCCTGTCCAGCACCAACTCCCGGAGCTTACTCAAACTCCATTGTTTGAGTTTGCTCAAACTCAATGGACTCCATGTCCATTGAGTTGGTGATGCCATCCAACCATCTCATCCTCTGTTGTCCCCTTCTTCTCATGGTCTCAATCTTTCCCAGCATCAGGGTCTTTTCCAATGAGTCAGTTCTTCACATCCCGTGGCTGAAGTATTGGAGTTTCAGCTTCGGCATCAGTCCTTCCAATGAATATTCAGGACTTATTTCTTTTAGGATTGACTGGTTTGACCTCGTTGCAGTCCAAGGAACTCTCAAGAGTCTTCTCCAACAACACAGTTCAAAAGCATCAATTCTTCAGCACTCAGCTTTCTTTATGGTCCAACTCTCACATCCATACATGACTACTAGAAAAACCATAGCTTTGACTGTACAAACCTTTGTCGACAAAATAATGTCTCTGCTTTTAAATATCTGTCTAGGTTTGTCATAGCTTTTCTTCCAAGGAGCAAGTGTCTTTTAATTTCATGGGTGCAGTCACCATCTGCAGTGATTTTGGAGCCCCCAAAAATAAAGTCTGTCACTGTTTCCATTGTTTCCCCATCTATTTGTCATGAAGTGATGGGATCGGATACCATGATCTTCATTTTTTGAATGTTGAGTTTTTTCATTCTTCTCTTTTCACCTTCATTAAGAGGCTCTTTAGTTCTTCTTTGCTTTCTGCCATAAGGGTGGTGTCATCTGCATATCTGAGCTTATTGCTATTTCTCCTGGCAATCTTGATACCAGCTTGTGCTTCAGCCAGTCAACATTTCGCATGATGTACTCTGCGTGTAAGTTAAATAAGCAGGGTCACAGTATACAGCCTTGACATACTCCTTTCCCAATTTGGAACCAGCCTGTTGTTCCACGTCTGGTGTTCTAACTGTTGCTTCTATTAGTCTGCGATATCTTGTGCCAGAAAGCAGAGAAGTTATCAGAGCAAGTGGGTCATATCATGATGTCAACACAATATCAACATGAAGGACTCCACTTGGCCAAAAATGAGGAAACTTGAGCTCGCAAAAGAATGTTGCAGTTGATTGTAACACATTATATATAAAAAGATCCATAGATTCATTATTGATAATGTACTTTTAAAAGGTCATTCCCCTCCCCACTGGAATAAACTTCCTTGGGACACCACTGAAAATATTTAGCCCACTAATTTCCTATTTTAAAAATGAAAGAACTTTTATTCATTTTGCCTTTCTTGTACAAACTGTACAAACTCCACAAACTTGGTAGAAAAAGTAGCATCCGGTTTGCTTTTTAATCTACTTGCTCAAGTCCCACAGCCTTATTAGCAAGAAGTCCTGCATCTCAAATTGGAGGACCCTACATTCCACCATGGAGCTTCCTAGATTGTGCTTGTGGTAAAAAACCCACCTGCCAATGCAGGAGACATAAGAGACGCAGGTTCAATCCCTGGATAGGGAAGATCCACTGGAGGGGGGCATGGCAACCCACTCCACTATTCTTGGATGGAGAATCCCATGGTCAGAGGAGCCTGGTGGGCTACGGTCCATGAGGGTGCAAAGAGTCAGACACGACTGAAGCGACTTAGCACACACATCCCACCCTACGCCCTGTACAAGAGTGTGGCTTCCTCGGCTCAAAGGGAGGGCAGACAGACCTGGCTCCAATGTCACAGGTGCTCTCCCTCCCCTGGCCACGTGATGTCACTGTGGAGCTTTGTCCTGCCCAGTCCCAGCCACCCTGCAGCTTTTAGCCTGGCTCATTTCCAGCATGGCCCTGGGGCCATGGAGGCAGGGCGTGGCCTGACCCTCAGAATTAAATCCCTCTCTGATCACACACACAGCACAAGGTGGCCAGTGCTGACTAGTTTCCAAACTCAACCACATGGCATGTCAGAATCAGTCACTTCATCTGTTCAACAAAATACTAGCTCTACAATGTAGCAGGTACCGTTTAAGGAGTTTGGGATGTATCAGTGAACAAAACAAGGATCCTTGCCCCTCTCAAGGAACGTGGGGGGTGAACATCTCACACATCTGAGCCCAGGTTACCAACAAAGACATATCCTCCCTTCCCGATGACCTTGGCTTTGGGGTGAGGGGATGTTCTCTCATTCATGCAATTTAACTTCTCCCCATGGATCATCTGACCCACTCCTTGATTCTTGCCTGGGTAATCCCACAGACAGAGGAGCCTCGTGGGCTACAGTCCATGGGGTCGCAAGAGTCAGGACATGACTTGGCAACTGAGCGCGCATGCATCATTAAGGTACGAGTCTAATGGGACTGGATTTTGCTAACACTCACGCACCTCTTCTTTAGTCAGGTAGGACTTTCTGATTGTGTGAGTGAGTACCACGAAAGTGATCCTTCCACATTTATCAGGTTATTTCAGGTCTTAAATCTTCACATACACTGCTTCATTTAAAGTTGTGTTTCTTACCCATCTAACACATTGTAAGGTCGTAAGGTCCAGGTGGACCTTATGATGTGCTAGGTACTGTTTGAAGGACTAAGGATATAGCAGTGAAGAAAAGATCTAACAATAAAGCACAGTCATCGTGAGTTTACCGTCCAGTGATGATGTCTGACTTGACCCTAACAATCCTGCAAGATGGGTAAGAAACACAATTTTAAATGAAGTAGTATTAGTCCCCTCATTTCCTTTTCAGAACATGTACTGGCCCCTCTGGTGTGTGAAGTACCATGGAGAGCAAATTTCAGTGCACTCAGAACTTGGCAGATGGCAGTTCAGAGCAGGGTTCAAGATTCTGCATTTTCACACCATTCTGAGAGATGGCGATGCATCTGTTCAGGACCAACCACCCTTTAACTGGCAAGACAGGGCTGGTTTTTTTCCCTCATAAAGCAAAGATGTAACAAAATTCTGGCCCCTTCCTTCTAGTGTATTGTGGGAAATAGGCAGGTGGGGTGAGATGTTGCTATACCCTGTTTCATAGGACCTAACATAGCCTGATTTCAGAGAACTGAAAACATGATTAAAAAAAAAAAAAGTACATCTTAGAATCTATGAAATAAGGCACTTTAGTGGCATTAGAATATAATAGTTAAGTGACTGGAGTCAGACAGATGTGCCACCACTATTCAGACCCCTGTGACTGTGGGTGAGCTTGAATTTCCTCACCTCCAACATGGCACAAACCACCGAGGCTGCCTGATGATTAGACTTGACCCAGCCAGCTTGATATTTTAGTCCTCTGCCCAGTGACATAAAAATCCACAAGTGACCACTTTGTATTGCCTTCAGCATTCCATACCTCTCTGAAGTGAAATAACTGGGTATAGACAAATAATACTCTCCTGCCTGGAGAGTATTAATCTTCACATTTTGCCCTATATAGCTCTAAATTGTTTTACTCCTTTGCAAGAATGTATTTCGGGTATGATATGTGTTCAAAGAAATATACATTTTAAAATGTGCTCAGTCGCTCAGGCATGCCCAATTCTTTGCAATCCCATGGACTGTAGCCCGCCTGACTGTTCTGTTCATGAAATTTTTCGGACAAGAATCCTGGAGTGGGTTGCCATTTCCTCCTCCAGGGCATTTAAATAATCAGAGTTAAAGAGCAAACCCCAATCATTGCTTGATATGTGCACTGCTTGTTGCAGAGGGTGTGTAGCAAAGCTCACTAAAAAAGCAGTCACATTGTTAAATGAGTGTGACTCGCTGAGCACATTGGGTGGTGCCCAGCAGAGTGGGTCTCAGTGGACATTACACATGAACGCGTTTCCCTCGGGAAGGCAGCCTCTTCTCTCAACCACCTCCCCCCCACCCCTCACTGCTGTTTCTCAGCACTTGGAACCGTGCTCAGAACATGGAAAGACTCAGTTCATGTTTGATGAACGTGTAGACCTCAGACTGTCTCTTGTGGGTGGCCAGAAGGGGCCTGGGGGTTGGGGAAAACTTTAGCTGGTGGCACTGGCCTCAATGCAGAGAGAACAGGCTGAGGCCCATAGCTGAGAAGCGTGAATGGCTGGAATTGCTAAACCAAACCCAGGACTGGGAGTGAGGAAGCTACCCAAGCCGGGCCCCAGGGGAAGGTGTTCCTTAAAGGAGGTCTTTTAGGTCTTCTAAGACTTCTTTATTGAACTATGGTTCATCTACAATGTTTTAAGTGTACAGCCAGGTGATTTAGTTATATGTGTATATATATATTCTCTTTCAGATTCTTTTCCATTATAGGTTATTATAAAACACTGAATATAATTTCTGTGCTATAAAATAGGTCCTTGTTGTTGATCTATTTTATATACAGTAGTATGCATCTGTCATTCCCCAACTCCTAATTTATCACCTCTTAACAGTGACTTCCCCTTTGGTAACCATGTTTGTTTTCTATGTCTGTGAGTCTTATCTGTTTTGTAAATAAGTTCATTTGTATCAGTTTTTTTAGATTCCACCTGTAAGTGCTATCACATGGTATTTGTTTTTTTCTGTCTGACTTACTTCACTTAATATGATAATCTCTAGGTCCATCCATATTGCTACAAATGGCATTATTTCATTCATTTTAATGGCTGAGTGATATTCCATTGTATATATGGGCCCCTTCTTTATCCATTCATCTTTCAACAGACATTGAGATTGCTCCCATGTCTTTCCTATTGTAATGCTCCTGTGAACTCTGGGGTGTGTGTATCTTTTAGAATTATAGCTTTGTCCAGATACATGCCTAGGAGTAGGATTGCAGGATCATATGGTAATTTAGTTTTTAGTTTTCTGAGGAAACTCCATAGTGTTTTCCAGCTTTTGTTATTTGCAGACTTTTTGATCATGGCCATTCTGACTGGTGTAGGTGATACCTCATTGTAGCTTCAATTTGCATTTCTCTAAAAATAAGCAATATTGAACTTCTTTTCATGTGCCTGTAGGTCATCTGTATATTGTCTTTGGAAAAATGTCTGTTTAGGTTTTCTGCCTGTTTTTTGATTGGGTTGTTTCTTTCTGATATTGAGCTCTATAAGCTGTTTATATGTTTTGGAAATTAATCTCTTGTTGGTTGCATTGTTTGCAGATATTTTCTCCTATAGGTTTTCTTCTCATTTTGTTTATGGTTTCGCTTTAATTATGTTCTATTTATTTTTGCTTTTGTCTCTAAGAGAGCCAAAAAAAATATATTGCTGTGATTTATATATCAAAGCATGTCTGCCTGTTTTCCTCTAGGAGTTTTATAGTATCCAGTCTTACGTTTAGGCCTTTAATTAATTTTAAGTTTGTTTTTGTATATGGTGTTAGAAAATGTTCTAATTTCATTCTGTTCCCAGCACCTCTTATTGAAGAGACGGTCTTTTCTCCATTGTTCTCTCTGGCCTCCTTTGTCACAGATTACCATAAGGGCATGGGTTTATCTTGGGGCCCTCTATCCTGTCCATTGCTGTATCTGTCTGTTTTTGTGCCAGTACTATACTGTGTTGATAGTATAGTCTGAAGCCAGGGAGCCTGATTCTTCCAATTCCATTCTTCTTTCCCAGGCTTTTTTTTTTTAATTTATTTTAATTGGAGGCTAATTACTTTACAATATTGTAGTGGTTTTTGCCATACACTGACATGAGTCAGCCATGGGTGTACACATGTTCCCCATCCTGAACCCCCCTCCCACCTCCCTCCCCATCCCATCCCCGAGGGTCATCCCAGTGCACCAGCCCTGAGCACCCTGTCTCATGCATCCAACCTGGACCGGTGATCTGCTTCACATATGATAAGATACACGTTTCAATGCTACCCTCTCAAATCATCCCACCCTCGCCTTCTCCCGCAGAGTCCAAAAGACTGTTCTTTACATCTATGTGTCTTTTGCTGTCTCGAATATAAGGGTCATCGTTACCATCTTTCTAAATTCCACATATATGCGTTAGTATACTGGATTGGTGTTTTTCTTTCTGACTTACTTCACTCTGTATAATAGGCTCCAGTTTCATCCATCTCATTAGAACTGATTCAAATGTATTCTTTTTAATGGCTGAGTAATATTCCATGGTGTATATGTACCACGGCTTTCTTATCCATTCGTCTGCTGATGGGCATCTAGGTTGCTTCCATGTCCTGGCTATTATAAACAGTGCTGCAATGAACATTGGGGTGCACGTGTCTCTTTCAGATCTGGTTTCCTCGGTGTGTACGCCCAGAAGTGGGATTGCTGGGTAGTATGGCAGTACTATTTCCAGTTTTTTAAGAAATCTCCACACTGTTCTCCATAGCGGCTGTACTAGTTTGCATTCCCACCAACAGTGTAAGAGGGTTCCTTTTTTCCGCACCCTCTCCAGCATTTATTGCTTGTAGACTTTTGGATAGCAGCCATTCTGACTGGTGTGAAATGGCACCTCATTATGGTTTTGATTTGCATTTCTCTGATAATGAGTGATGTTGAACATCTTTTCATGTGTTTGTTAGCCATCTGTATGTCTTCTTTGGAGAAATGTCTGTTTAGTTCTTTGACCCATTTTTTCATTGGGTCATTTATTTTTCTGGAATTGAGCTGCATGAGCTGCTTGTATATTTTTGAGATTAATTCTATGTCAGTTGTTTCATTTGCTATTATTTTCTCCCATTCTGAAGGCTGTCTTTTCACCTTGCTTATAGTTTCCTTTGTTGTGCAAAAGCTTTCAAGTTTCATTAGGTCCCATTTGCTTGTTTTTGCTTTTGTTTCCGTGACTCTGGGAGGTGGGTCGTGGAGGATGCTGCTGTGGTTCGTGTCGGAGAGTGCCTGTGTTTTCCTCCCAAGCTTGTTTTAACTAGTTTTGGTCTTTTGTGTTTCCATACAAATTTAAAACATTTTTCTTCTAGTTCTGTGAAAAATGCCATTGGTAATTTGATAGGAATCATATTAAATTGGTAGATTGCCTTGGGTGCTGTGGTCATTTTCACAGTATTGATTCCTCCAAGCCAAGAACATGGTGTATCTTTCATCTATTTGTGTCCTCATCAATTTCTTTGATCAGTGTCTTGTACTTTTCAGAGTACAGGTTTTTTTCCTCCATGGGTAAGTTTATTCCTAGGTGTTTTATTCCTTTTTGATGTGATCGTAAATGGGACTGTTTCCTTAATATCTCTTTCTGATAGTTCATTGTTAGTGTACAGAAATAAAACAGATTTCTGTATGTTAATTTTGAATCCTGCAATTTTATCAAAGTCATTGATGCACTCTAGTTCTTTTCTAATGTCATTTTTAGGATTTTTCTATGTATAATGTCATGTTATGTGCAAACAGTGAGTTTTACTTTTTCCTTTCCAATTGGGATTCCTTTTGTTTTTCTTCTCTGATCTCTAGGACTTCCAAAACTATGTTGAATAAAAGTGGCAAGAGTAGGCATCCTTGCTTGTTCCTGATCTTAGAGGGAATGCTGTTAGCTTTTCACCATTGAATATGGTGTTAGCCATGGGTTTGTCATATATTGCTTTTATTATGTTGAGGTAGGGTCCATCTATGCCCATCTTCTGAAGACTTTTAAAATCATAAATGGATGTTGAATTTTTTTATTTCTTTTTAAAATTTTTTTCTTTGTTGAATTTCTATCAAAAGTGTTTTCTGTGCCTGCTGAGATAATCATATGCTTTTTATCCTTTGTTAATGTAATATGTCACACTGATTTGTGGATACTGAAAAAATCCTTCCATCCCTGGGATAAATCCCACTTGGTCACGGTGTATGATCCTTTTAGTGTATTGAGTTGGTTTGCCATTATTTTGTTGGTAATTTTTTGCATCTATGTCCACCAGTGATATCGGCCTGTATTTTTCTTTTTTTGTGATATCTTTGTCTGGTTTTGGTATCAGGGTGATGGTGGCCTTACAGAATGTTTGGAATTGTTTCTTCCTCTGTAACTTTTTGGAATAGTTTCAGAAGAATAGTTATATTCTTTAAATGTCTATTATTAATTCCTTCTAGTGTATTTGTCATTCTAGTTATTGTATACTTCATCTGCTGGGTTGTTTTTTATATTTTCTAATTGTTTATTTAAAACTTCTAACTTCTCACTCTGTGCATCTATTCTACTCCCAAGCTCTTTGATTATCTTTAAGATCATTACTCTGAACTCTTTCTCAGATAGATCATCTTTCTCCACTTCATTTAGTTCTTCTCCTGGAATTTTATTCCTTGATCTAGAACACAATCTTCTGCCACCTCATTTTGCCTCAGTTGCTGTTTGTATTTTTATGCCTATTGCAGATTAGTTACATTTCTAACCTTGGACAAGTGGCCCTCTGTAGGAGACATCCTATGCATCCCAGTTGTGTACTACCCTTCCATCACTGAAGCTAAATGCTCTAGGGGTTGCCCCCAAGAGGGCTGCAAGGGTCCTTCTTTGTGGTGGGCTGATCATGCAGGCAGCGAGGAGGTTTGGTTGGTTGACATGCTCTGCCCTGTGCAGATGCTGCTAGTACTGTTTAGTCAGGCCAGGTTACCAGTTGGTTGATTGTGCATCCCTGGGAGGCCTTGGAGGTGGTGCTGGCTCATGGTGGGCAGACACGGGGTCCCCAAGACTCTGGGGCTGTTGCCCACCAACTGACAGGTGAAGTCAGATCCTGGGGTTAGTGCTGGACTACTAGCAGGCAGAGCTGGTTCCCAGGGTCTGGGTGCAGGGCCCAGGGGTCTCAGAGCTCATTTCAGATCAGTGATTTGGGGAGTCAGAGGGAGGGTAGGGAGTTTCCCAGTACAGTTGGGAAAGTTTGTGGTATCCAGAAGGGTGCATTGGCCTGCTAGTGGGCAGGGCCAGGGCTCAGCTGGCACCAGGGTAGGGTCCAGCTTGCATTGTGGGATCATAGTTTTCGGGCTTCCAGTGTCTGTCCCCTGGTGGGTGAGGCTGATCTGAAGGCTTATGCAGGCTTCCTGAAGAGAGAGTCTTAGGCCTGCCCACTGGTGAGTGGACCTGGGTCTTGGCTCTCCAGTGGGAAGGGCCCTGTCTTGGGGTGAGTCCAGAGATGACTGTGGGGCTTAAGAAGTTAGGCAGCCTGCCTGCTAATGGGCAGGGCTGTGTCCCTGCCCAGGTCATTGTTTGCCCTGAAGCATCCCAGTCTGGGGACTTCCCAGGTGGCACTAGCGATACAAGAATCCACCTGCCAATGCAAGACACAGAAGACGTGGGTTCGATCCCTGGATCAGGACAATCTGGAGGAGGAAATGGCAACCCACTCCAGTGTTCTTGCCTGAAAAATCCATGGACAGAGGAACCTGGCAGCTACAGTCCATCAGGTTGCAGAGTCGGACATGACTTGAGTGACCAAGCATGCACTTGTCCCAACACTGGAGCCTATAGTCTGTGGGTGAGGCCAGGTCTTGGTGCTAATGATCCAGTACGGCAGCCGCAGGAGTGTTCATGTGGCTGAATGTTCCCCAGTATGTCTGCCATCCACGTCTATGTACCCAGGGTGAGCCAAGCTCCTGCCTCTCCAGGAGACTTTCCAAGACCAGCAGGCAGGTCTGGCTTAGCCTTCTGTCAAATGGATGCTTTTGTCTTGGGTCTTGGCATGCATGAGATTTTGTGTGCACCCTTGGTGTATATGAGATTTTTGTGTGCATGAGTGTGAAGTCTATGTTCCCCCCAATCCTGTGGGGCTCCTGCAGTTAATTAAGCCCCACTGGATTTCAAAGCCAAATGCTCTGGGGGCTTATCCTTCTGATGCCTGAACCTTGGGCTGGACTGTGAGGCTCAGAACGTTCACTCCTGTAGGAGAACCTCTGCAGTATAATTATTCACCAGTTTGTGGGTTGCCCACCCAGGGGGGATGGGATTTGATTATATCACCTGTCCACCCTATGCTCCCACTCATCTCATTGTGGTTCCTTCTTTGCCTTTAGTTGTAGATATTTTCTGGTAGGTTCTAGTCTTTTTCGTCGATGGTTGGTCCCCAAATAGGTGTGATTTTGGTGTGCTCATGAGAGGAGGTGAGCTCAGGGTCTTTCTACTCTGCCATCTTGGCCTCTCTTCCTTTCACAATTTTTTTGCCCACAGTACTGAAGCACTGATTAGAATACCAGAGAAAATACAGTGATGGGCTTCCTGGCTCTTGCTTAGAGGCAGAGAATATGCTGAGAACTGTACCCAGCACAGCGCCAGGCATGGTGAGCAGGAAGGAAAGGTCTTTGGCTTAGTCCTAATATCCAGCTGCAAAGGGCTAACTCTGGCTTCTCCCAACACCTGGGGTTGCTCCAGAACAGAGACATGAACATGCCTCTGGGAAATTCTCACCTGTATACACCTAATGATTGCAAGTTTTAAAAAAAAAAAAAAAAAAACCTCTCCAGCATGTCTCCTCCTTTCCCAGTTCCGAGTGGACTTTGGAAATTCCTTGGATGTTCTTGAAGAATAGAAAAATCTTCACGATTGGGTGTGTGTGTGTGCTATGCTCAGTCATGTCTGCTGCTTTGGGACCCCGTGGACTGTAGCCCGCCAGGCTCCTCTGTCCATGCGGTTTTCCAGGCAATAGAGTGGGTTGCCATTTCCTCTTCCAGGAACCTTCCTGACCCAGGGATTGAACCCAAGTCTCCCGCATTGGCAGGTGGATTCTTTACCACTAGTGCCAACACTGGGGGGAGCTGCCTAATCTATTACAAATCTATTATGTTACTGAAATTAGTTTGAAAAGATGGTTCGTCAAGAAGTTTCACAGGCAAAAGCCCTCAACCTACCTAAATACCACTCCCCCCCTCACATTTTCTCACCTTCCAGGTGACCCTGTACAAGGGCTCTGACATGGAGGACTTCGGATTCAGTGTAGCAGATGGCTTGCTGGAGAAAGGAGTCTATGTCAAAAACATTCGCCCAGCTGGGCCAGGAGATCTTGGTGGCCTAAAGCCCTACGACAGGCTCTTACAGGTAAGACCTCAAATGAAATTTTATCTAACTCTTTAAAGTCTCATTTGACCAGTGCTCACACATCCTCCTTTGCCTCAAGACCAGATCAGAGGCCCTCTAGAGAGGATAGACACTTTTTCCCTTAGTAGAATTTACCAGTTACTGAAACAGCGTGTTTCCGAGTACACTCCCCAGCAGATTCTAGACTTCTTGAGAGCAGGCATGTGTGCATGCTGCTGCTTCATGTCAGTCATGCCAGTCTCTGCAAGCCTGCAGACTGCAGCCCACCAGGCTCCTCTGTCCATGGGGTCCTCCAGGCAAGAAAACTGGGGTGGACTGCCATGCTAGTGCCTCATTCTCCCATTTCCCATCTTGCAGTGTTTGAGATCTCATCTCACACAGTATCTAAAATCCAAAAGCTGAACCTTATTTACGTAATGGAGTAATATCATGATCAGGTTTGGTTTAACTGAGGAAAGCAAATTCCTGGATCCCTATGTCCAGTTTTCAGGAACAGCATTTTGCAGGAACAGGAGAAGGGTTGCCACCAGTCTTGAACATGTATTCAAATAGAATGAGTTTGTCCCTAAATAGCTGACTTTCAAAAAGCATGAGGCTGCTCTGATGGTTGGCTTTAAAGACACATGTTCACCAAAGCAAGTTTACACTGATTCATTAGACAGTTTTAAAACCAATTCTGATGATCTTTTTACCATGGCAATATAACAATTAGACTTGTCCTAAGACTATGGAACACTTTGGTTTTCCATAGATACTCCAGTATTTGTTGAGTAAATAACGATGGACAAATGATCTGATCTCTGTAAATTAGAGATATACCTACTTTTGTGGAAGATGAGGCTATAAAAGCAGACTGGACTCAGAATTGTGAAGGACACTGAATGCCAAGCTCTTAATTACTTAAGCAGAATGACATATTTCATAATTCAGAAAGACAATACAATCATGTCATAGGTGAACCGCTATAGGGTGAAGAAGGGGAGGATCACAGGAAAGGAGACTAGGAGGGAAGGGTCAGACACTTGTACCAGACCTGGGCCTTTAATGCCTTCTGTGCATCCTGGTGGAGCGGTCTGAAAGGCAGCTTACAGTTTGCATTTGTTGCTTAAGAGAGATGTTAGAGCCAAAACTAAAGATTGGGGATACTGAACACATGGATTTTGATAAAGTTGCCTAGGTTGGATTTCTAGTAAGAAGAGAACTAAAGATAGAATTCTAAGGAAAACAAAATTTAAAGGATAGGATGAAGTAAAGGCAGGGAAGGACTGAAAGTGAGTGGTTAAAATGGTATGAAGGTAAGAGCAAGGTGGTGTCATCAGAGCCCAGGAAGGAGTTTTAAGGATGAGTAGGTGTCAAGAGTGGCTAAAGGGGATGAGAACTCAAAACACCATTCCTATGTTGAACAACTGGGGTCATTTATACAATGTAAGGCTTCCCTGGTTGCTCAGCAGTAAAGAATCTGCCTGCCAATGCAGGAGACACAGGTTCAATCCCTGGGTTGGGAAGATCCCCTGGAGAAGGAAATGGCAAGCCACCCCAGTATTCTTACCTGGGAAATCCCATGGACAGAGGAGCCTGGCGGGCTACAGTCCACGGGGTCACAAGAGAGTCGGACATGAGTTAGCAACTAAACAACAATACAATATAATGGTCAGGTCCCAAACTGAGAAGATGGGAGAAAGAATGAAAAGGAATGGAAGCAGCGTGGAGATGATTTTTTAAACTTGGGGTGGGGGTGGGAAGAATAAGGAAACATAAAAGAAAATGAGCACATGTACAAGCTCAGAAGGGGGTGGGATCACGACAACTACTGAGAGCAGCAGTTCAGTATCATCAAGAGCACGAGTTTTGGGGGACTTCCCCAGCAGTCCACTGGTTAAGACTCTGCCTTCCAATGCAGGGAGCATGGGTTCAATGCCTGGTCTGGGAGCTAAGATCCCACATGCTGCAGGGTCTGGCCAAAAATTTTAAAAAAGAAAGAAAAAAAACACAGCACAAACTTCCGAATCAGCCAGACTGCCTGAGATCACATCTTTGCTAGACCACTCACCAACATCCTCTCTGGACCAGCTACCAACTGCTGGTCTTAGGCACTTCTCTTAACCATTATGTGCCTCACTTTCCTCATCTGTATATCGGGGATGACAGTCAGCACTTTGGAGCACCTGCCCTGAGTAAGGCTATTTGCTCAGCTTGGGGATGTTAGATGTGTCCCTGTTCCCTGCTATCAAGGGCCTCACAATTTAGTAGCAGAGAATAAGTAAGCATATACCCATCTTATAGTGTGCTCAGGGCTGGGATAGACTCTGTACAGAGTGCTTATTATATCGGAAATGTTACTCTGGGTTTTGGTAATTATAACAGTAATTCACCACAGCGCTTCTTGCCATTTCAGGTTAATCACGTCCGAACAAGAGACTTTGACTGCTGCCTTGTTGTACCCCTCATAGCAGAATCTGGTAATAAGCTGGACCTGGTTATTAGTAGAAACCCCCTGGCTTCACAGAAGTCCTTAGAACACACTCTACCAGGAGGAGAATGGAGTGAACAGAACAGTGCTTTTTTCCAACAGCCGAGCCACGGTGGTAATTTGGAGATACGAGAACCCACTAATACACTATAGCAACGCTTTTTATAAAGCGGGACAAAAGACAATATCTACATGGTGCTAAAAACAAAAAAACAAAAAACAATCCCTTTAAGATTTCTGTGACATCTGAAGCACAGATAATCACGTGGCATTAACTGCAAGCACAGGGGTCTTTTAAATCTCTCATGGCTCATGTTCACTTCCCTTTTCAAGTTGAAGAGGTTTCTTTGTTGGTGATCACTATGGTATATGACAGGCAATCCCCTGCCAAACCCAATGGTAGAGAAAAAGAAAAACAGGCCACCCCTCTCTACAGTTAACATCAGAGGACATTTTTCCACAAGTCCATCTTCCTGTTCCTTTTTAAAAAGAGAAATGTCTGTTTGAAAATAATTTACTTAATTCACTTTGAAATCAGTTTCTTACTACGAAGTTATTCATGTAAGAATTTAACTGACAAGGCTTTTCATAAAGCTGGCTCTGCTAGAACTAGTCTGGTGAACTGCTGGGACTTCTGCTATGGGAGGGGTACAGGTATAAGATTATCTTACAACGTTTCAGCAACGGTGCACGTAGGAGACCATAATAGGTGGTGGTAAATGTTTTGCCCAAGTATAGGAATGATTTTAACTAAGATGTATGCTATTCCCTATGCAACAAATTATCAAACAGGATATGTCTTGTGACCTGTTCTTTTGTTTTGTTTTTTTTTTAAGGACACATTTTTTTAATAGCTGAAAACTCTCTGGTAATGAATTAGGGTGTTTAGTAACACTGAGAATTAGTTAAATTATCTTATTTTTAAAATTCAAGACTAAGAATTTAAGGGAGAATGAAGAGTCTATTAAAATGAGGTTTATCTTAAGAATAGGCAAAATCAAACTCATACTGCTTGACATGTTTTGAAAACTGGTTATATTGAGGGGTGTACAGCACATGTGCATAAATGACTCTGGACTGTCTTTTGTTCTGAGCCATGCCACTGACTGAAATTGTAAATACATTTTCACAAAATGCATTGCCAATTATTACCATCCCCCAAAGCAATAAACTGTAACAGTTGCTTTTAATGTCTGTCAGCAACTGTTTTCATTTGTTCAGATATTTTGAATAGTTACACTAATAACTGTTATTTGGTGAATATTAAAAAAAATAGATCTGTATATTGATTGTAGAATCTCCATACTGAAAAATTATTTTCCAAACATTTTTATTTTGGTCAATAATTAAAACAACTGCTTAGGTAAAGCATCTGAACACTGTGTCCTTTGTTTAAGGAAAAAGTTCACCTTTCGTTTCTGTGCAAAGAAATATATTATTTCAATCATATTTCAGAACCGCCAGGGCAAGAAAGTATAAAGCAGAATCATGTTAAGAAAAAGATCATGAGTCACTTAAATATGTATTTTTATTTGTAACAAACAAGTATTAAACTGTAAAGTATTTTTGTACAAATTTAATACTTTAATAGCATGGTATTTATCGTCTATGTATGGTTTTGGGGAATTCAAAATTGTTGCAAATATTTGTATGGGAATAAAAAACCCTCTACCAAATGGAATAAACAGTGATTTTAAAAAGCCAAAAAAAAAAAAAATGACCTTTTTTTTTGGTGCTTTGGATATATTTTAGTTTTCTATACTGAGCCCTACACAATACTAATGGTTGCATAATTTTCTAAAGGAGGAAGATTTTGCCATAAACTTGAAAAGCAGCATGGACGAGAAGAGCTATGGTTTTGATATTTGATCTGGGTTTGAATTCCAGCTGATACTCACTGAGGGTATGAAATGTACTTTCTTGAGTCAGTCTTCCCACCTGTGACACTGAAGGTCATTCCAGTACTTTCATGAAGAGAGGTGTGACACATATGTAAAAATGCTGAAAGAGCTGGCAAACAGGAACACCTCTAAGACTAATGATAACATTTATATTAGGTGAAAAAGCTTGATCTTGAGTCTAACTTAAGGATCATATCTACCCCCTGAGAACACTGTATGTAGTCCATAAAATATATTTTCAAAAACTATTAGCATGATTAAAATTTACATATTTAAAAAAAGAAAACTATACCTTATAGTCTTAACATTTTCATTTTTGCAAATTGCCTAGCAGGCTTTGTAAATTCACAGGAACAAGTCAGGATGTCCTTTCTTGCCACTTCTTCTTAACAGGGTACCAGAGGTTCTAGCCAGGGCAGCATAACCAGGAAATGAAACAAAAGGCAACTAAATTGGAAAGGAAGTAAAACAAACTCTACTTGCAGATGATAGAATCTTATATATACCAAAATCTGAAGGAATCTGCTAAAAAAACCTATTCAAATAAATGAGTTTTAGCAAGGTTGCAAGATACAAGATCTATATAAAAATCAACTGAATTTCTATATAGTATTAATGAACAAAAATAAGAAAATAATTATAGTCTCATAGGATCAAAAATAAAATAGGAATAAATTTAATGAAAGTACCAGAGTAGGTGTGGAAGATGGCAGAGTAAAAGACCCTGCACTCACCTTCTCTCACAAGCACCAAAGTTCCAACTATCTGCAGAATAACCATTGATGAAAAAGACTAGAACCTACCAGAAAAGATCAGAAGGAACCATAACAACAAGACAGGAGGAGAGGATCTGCAATCTAATCAAATCACACATCCCCCTGGTGGGTGACCCATGAACTGGAGAATAATTATAACGCAGAGGTTCTCCCACAAGAATGAGAGTTCTGATCCCCCACATAAGGCTCCCCAGCCCAGGGCTCCAGCACTGGAAGACAAGCCCCCAGAGCATTTGGCTTTGAAGGCCAGCACTGAGGGCTTCCCTGGTGGCAGCAGTAAAGAATCCGCCTGCCTATTCAAGAGACACGGTTTCAATCCCTAGGTCAGAAAGATCCCCTGGGGAAGGAAATGGCAACCCACTCCAGTATTCTTGCCTTGGAAATCCCATGAACAGAAGAGCCTGGCAGGCTACAGTCCATGGAATCGCAAAAGTCAGACACGACTTAGCGGCTCAACAACAAGGCTGGAACTGCAGACGCTTCCCAGGACTGGGAAATAGAGATGTCACTCTCAAAGAGCACACGCAAAATCTCACACACACCAGGATCACACACACTACAAAGAATCAATGATGGGCTAAATGGTATAGAAGAGTGTATCAGAGAGCTGGAAGACAGTAGTGGTCACTGACGCTGTCCAGAAAAAAGAAAAAAAACAAGGACCGTTTAAGACACCTCTGGGACAACATTAAACACGTTAATATTTGCATTACAGGGGTGCCGGAAGAAGAAGAGAGAAAGGACCTAAGAAAATATTTGAAGAGATAAAAGCTGAAAACCTTCCTAACCTGGGGAAGGAAATAGTCAACCCATATCCAGGAAACACAAAGCTTCACACAGGATTAACCCAAAGAGAACCAAATCCGCCAAGACACATTGTAATCAAAAATGCCAAAAATTATAGAGTGAATACTAAAAGCAGGAAGGGAAAAGCAACAAATAATATACAGGGGAATTCCCATAAGCCTGTAAACTGATTTTTTCAGCAGAAACTGCAGACTGGAAGGGAGTGGTACAATATATGTAAATTGATAAAAGGGAAGAATCTACAACCAAGAGCACCCTACCCAGCAAGGTTTTCATTGAGATTTGATGGACAAATCAAAAACTTCACAGACAAGCAAAAGCTAAAAAAATTCAGCCCCAACAAAACTAGCTTCACTACAAATGTTAATGGAACTTCTCTAGGCAGAAAAGGCCACAACGAGAAACAAGAAAATTATGGAAGGAAACAATCTAAACAAGAAAATTATGGAAGGAAACAGTCTATCAGTAAAGGCAAATATAAAGTAAAGGTAGATAATTATCCACACACAAAACTAGTAGAGATATTAAAAGATAAAAACAGTAATATCACCTGTATCTATAATAAGCAGTTAAAGGACACAAAAAACAATTAGATGTAAAATATGGTATCAAAAACAGTAATCATGAGGGGAGGAGAGTACAAATGCAAGGAATATTTAAAATGCATTTGAAATGAAGAGATCAGCCACCTAAAACAATCACATTTATATACAGACTGCTATATGAAAAGCTTATGGTAACCACAAACCAAAAATCGATACTAGATATACACACAAAAAAAGAAAACGCAGTCCAAAATAACACTAAAAATAATCATCAAGTCATAAGAAAACAAGGAGAAAAAAGAGACCTACTAAAACAAATCTGAAACAACAGAAGAGGAACAAAACATACACATCAATACTTTTCTTAAGTGTAAGGGGACTAAATGCTCCATCAGAAGACACAGACTGCCCAAATGGTTACAAAAACAAGACCTGTATATATGCTGCCTACAGGAGACTCACTTTAGATCAAAAGTCACATACAGACTGGAAGTGAGAGGCTGGAAAAAGACATGCCATGCAAATGGAAAAACGAAGAAACAGAGTAGCAATACTTGTATCAGACAAAACAGACTAAAAAAAGACTTACAAGAGACACATTTTTTTTTATGGTGGGCTCTTACTCTACCATACAAAAAAAATTAACTCAAAATGAATCAGAGTTAAAATGTAAGACCTAGAACTATTTAACTCTTAGATGAAAAAACAGAAGTCTTCATAATGGATAAGCAATGGTTTCTCAGGTATAGCACCAAAAGCACAAATAATAATAACAACAAAAATACATACATTAGACATTATCACAGTTAAAACTGTTTCAACGGATACCATAAAGTGAAAATAAGATCTACAAAATGGGGGAAATTTTGCAAATAACATTTCTAATAAGATACTGGTATACAGAATATATAAAGAACTCATACTAGATAATAAAAAGAAAAATAACCCAAAACTGTAAGTGGACAAAGGATCTGAACAGACACATCCCTGAGAAAGACATACACGTGGCCGGTAAGCATATGAAAAGATGATCAACATCATTAGTCATAAGGGAAATGCAAATCAAAACCATAATGATATGTCACTCCATATCTACTAGGATGGCTCCAATTAAAAAGTCAGGTAATAATGAATGTTGGACAGAATGAAGAAACTGGAACCCTCACACCCTGCTGGTGTCAACAGACAATGGTACAGCTGCTTTGAAAAAGTCTAGCAGTTCCTCAAAAAGCTAAACAGAGTTACCATGTGACCCAGCGATTCCACACCAAGGTATATACTTAAAAGAAATGAACATACATACCTGTACAAAAACTTGTACACAGCATTATTTATGATAGCCAAATAGAGGAAACAACCCAAATATCCATCCACTAATGAATGGATAAATTCAATGTGCCATATCCAAGCAATGGAATATTTGGTAATAAAAAGCAATGAAGGGATTTGCCTCACTGCACTACTAAAAGCAAGAAGGCCTATTAGCAGCTCTACTGGAGCCACTTGCAAAAATTCAGCCAAGGTTCCTGATCTCACAATATCAGCTCAGACCAGCATGGTCTCACCTGGAAATACGACATCAATACACACCACCAGTTTTTCCTTCAGTACACAAAGGATATAGTTACAATGTGGATGAAGTCCGAAAACATTATTCTAAGTCAAAGAAGTCAGTAACAAGGGACCATATATTGTATAATTCCATTGGAGAAGGGAAATATAGAAAACGCTCAAAAAAAAAAAATTGAATCACTCTGAGAGAAAAAATATTTTCAAAGTGGAAAATTTTTAAAACAATAAGAAATGATAATTGTGTGACATGATAGACACGTTAATGCTACAGTGGTAATATTGCAATATAGAAGTATTAAACCAACATGATACACATTATATCTTAAATTAAACAAAAACCAATGAAGTCCCTGCTCAGAAGGAATTTTCCAGGAAAATGTACCTAGGAGACCCAGGCAGCAGTGATGGAGCAAGTAGCAACCTTGAGAGGTGACCAGTTTACAGTACACAAAATACCCTAGAATATGTGTTAATAATTTAAGAGATGGAATTGGTTTATCTTTACCATTGCTTCAACCCATTAGCAAAGATCACCCACAATGATGATGGAAGTTAATAAGGCATTATTCTAAAAATAAAACAATTTTAAAACACTTTTAAAATTCCATGGGCAGAAGAGCCTAGCAAGATATATAGTCCATGGGGTCACAAAGAGTCAGACACAATTGAGCAACTGAATAGGAAAGTTCAGAGTTTTTAAAAAACATATATAACATATCTTCCCCTCAAATATGACCAGTGCTACCAGTTCTCCTGATGACAGATGTCAATATCATTACGATTTTCTTTGATGAATAAATTTAAAACCGCTGCTAATACAAATACCTTAAAATAGAACTCGTTAACAAACCGTCCTCTTTTGTCTGAATCCTTTGAAGCCATGATTTCATTTTGTATTGAATGGAAGAAACAGACAATTATTTTGAGCAATCTGAACTAAAACTAAGTTTCTTGATTATTTGCGGATTTGAAAAGTTGCCTGGGGGTTAAACTATTTAGTCTCAAATTCTGAAGCTTAGAAGACACTTGTGGAGATGATTCTTCCACCTGTTGGAACAATAAAAATAACGTTAGTTTTATAGAAATGTAGTTGGTCTACCGTACGTACTTCTATGCCCTCTGACTGCTTCTCAGGAACGTCATACATTTTCCCACTTCTTGACCACACCTGAACAATCAGTTGTCGTTCTGCTTAGGCTTAGTGTGAACACCCCAGTCCCCACCTCCAGGACTGGCATACAGAAGTGACTATTTGCTGAATAAGTACATATATCTAACTTCTAAGAGTGTGGACAGGGTCCACTACATAATTTGGCAGTGCGGAAGTAAAATGTGGGCAGACTTCCCTGGTAGTATAGTGGATGGGAATCCATCTGCCAACGCAGAGGACATGGGTTCGATCTATAGTCTGGGGAGATGCCACAGGGCAACTATGCCCGGGAGCCACAACTACTGAAGCCTGTGTGCCTAGAGCCTGTGGTCTGCAGCAAGAGAAGTCAGCACAACGAGAAGCCCAAACATGGCAACACGGAGTAGCCCCGCTTGCCACAACTAGAGAAAGCTCGCACACAGCACCGAAGACATGGCCAAATAAATACATAATTTAAAAAATTAAAATGTGGGCCCCTTGTTCAAAAATTAAGAATTTCAAGATGACAAGCAGAGAACATTGCAAGCATAGGGTTCCTTCTAAGCAGGAAGCCCTGTATGACCGACTGCCTAGGATGCCCATCCATGATGCCAGCCATAGGTGTGGTTAAGTTGAAACACTCCAACTACATAAGTGCACTCTTGGTACTACTAGTATTCCCGAGCACTGGTCAATGGACCAGTACAGTCACGAAAAAGATTCACCACCACAGAGAAAGAGAAAAATAAAATTCAACTCATCATTCATCTTGCTAAATCTGTTCAGTTTAGAGAACTGTGATAGTTAATTTTATGTGTTGATGTGGCTAACCCAATATTTGGTCAAATACTGTTCTACATGTTTCTGGGGAAGTATTTTTTACTTGAGACTAACAGTTAAATCAGTAGACTGAGTAAAATGGGTTACCCTCCAAAGTGTACATAGGTGGGCTTTATCCAATCAACTGAAAGCCTGAACAGAAAAAATTGACCTCCCCTAAGGAAGAAGGGATTCTGCAGTAGGGCACCATGAAATTAACTCTTCTCTGAGTATCCTCTCGGCTAGCCTACCTGCACATTTTGGACTCGTCCATCACCAGCCCTCACAATGGCATAAGCCAACTCCTTAAAATAAATCCCAAAAGACAGATTAGACAGATTAGATAGACAGATATAGACACACACTCTATTGGTTCTGTTTCTCTAAGAAACCCTGAGTAATACAAGGACTATCTTTATTCAGAGACTATATGATATCTTTCTTTTTTTAAGTGAAAATGTCATTTGCTTTCAAAAAATTCTGGAAATCAATGCTTTAAACAGATAAAATTTAGCAGTATTTTACACATATGTTTTTACTTTAAGGTTTATTTTTGTCCCCCCACCTTTTTTGTTCAGTGGTGGAAGGCTAGGCAAAAGAAGGGAAGAAAAAAGAAAAAAACACAGGTCAACATTTTCTTTGAAGACTCTTTTCAAAACTCAAAGCTATGAATCGATGGAAAAGCAAAGATTTTCATCTAGGGAGGGGCTCGGGCATTTCAGTCATTGGTATGTGTAGAATTTAAAGATTTGGCTCTCATATAGCAATGTGAATATGAAGGATGAGAATGCGGGCAGCCCTTGTCATTGAATTTGATCTTTTACAAATGACACATCTCGATGCACCTGAACGTGTATTATTATAAAACACAGAAGGCCTTAATTTATCAGTCCTGAATTCTAGTTTCCTTGTTTCTAGGCATTCTTGCAAATGCCACATACTTCTGGCAAAGCATGTGAGAAACGGATCCTTTTCACGTGGACAGCCCTGTTGGTGCTGCTATGCGGGGCAAACAGCCAGCGCTGGGCGGCCCCTACTCTTCGTGTTCACAGACCTTTTGTGACGCCAGCCTCCCCCACAGCTTAAAAGCTTTGGCAAGCTCAAAACTGAAGATAAACAGTGCTGCCAATTTCTCTGTGCACCATCATACAAACCGTAATTCCTCCCTCCCACGTTGGTGCTAAGAAATAAAAAGCAGACACTTTTAGAAAAAGATTCTTTCCTTGCAATTGCCTGTTTTCTGCTGCAGGTCAAAAGCTTTATTTATCCCAGGGTCTCTGTAAGAGGTAACATAGTTAATTCTTTTTTTTTTTTTTTAAGTATATTTTTAGCTGAGATGGAAATTCAATCTCAGCCGAGTCAATCTCGAGTACAGAATGAAGCACAGGCTTCCCAGGCGGCTCAGGGGTAACAAATCCACCTGTCAAAGCAGGAGACCCAGGAGACTTGGGTTTGATCCCTGGGTCAGGAAGACTCCCTGGAAAAGGAAATGGTAACCCACTCCAGTATTCTGGCCTGGAAAATCCCAGGGACAGAGGAGCCTGGCAGGATACAGTCCATGGGGTTGTGAAGAGTTGGACACAACTTAGCAACTGAGCATGCACACTGAATGAAACAGTATCAGCAGTGATCTTACTACTTTGAAGAAGAAGGAAAAAAATCTTTTTTTCTGTTATGTTCACTTTCATCACTTTCCGCACAAAACCTGTCCTCTGGCCTCTTTTCCCATTTCTGGTTAATGTTACTTGGAGCCACCCGGGTGTCCAAGGCAGAAGCCTAGCAATCATCCTCAGGTTCAACCTTACAAACAACTGTCCATTATGTCCACTGACTCTATCCCTTAGCATCTCTACTACCTCTTTAGAGCCTACTCATTTTGCCCAACCTACTGAAATAATCTTTTTGCTGGGAACTCAGTCCCTAGTCTCTCCCTAACCACATCCACTGAACTGCAAAGTCAGCTTCATAAATTTCAAATCACAGAGCTTTTAAAATGCTTTCCAGTGCTCTCCACTGCAATCAGTAGAACATACAGTCTCTTTAGAAGAGCCTGGTCTCTTTCCCAAGTGTCCTCAGCTCAACTTCTCATTTGTATGCCGTGTCCCACCCATGCTATTCCATACCTGTTGTTGTCTAATATGCCTTAGAGAGCCTTTTGCGGGGCACCCCGTTGGAGAATTTTTTAAGATCTCACATCCATGTGGGTTCAGAAGTAGAGAAGTTTCCTTTAGAGCTCAGCCTGGTAAAGGCAGGTTACGTTAACACTTTCTCCTCTGAGTTCCCACAGCAGCCCCTTCTTATAATTGTCACCATGTTGGAAGCCTAAAGACTCACCCTTAACAAGTCTGCTACTGGCACATAAAGCAATTCTTAAGCGTGTGTAAGAACTACATTTGGAGGTAATTTACAATCCCATCTTTTTTACACAAAACGACTTGAATCGTCTAACTTCTAAAACTAGGAAACAAATGATTTCGGATTATTTCTAAAAACCAAAAGGGGTCTCAGTAGAAGTTTGCTTCCCTTATAAACATTCCAAAGGATCTTTTACTGCCTCTAAAAGTGATTCTCAGGAATTCTTAAAGCGAGGAGGGAGCACTACAAGAACAAATATGACTTTGAGCATGGACGTGAAAGAACAATACCCTGGAGGTCTGATTTCTTTTTTTAAAAGCGGCTTCACTGCCATACTCAGCTTATATTTTAATCGCTATGCATTTTTAAAGTGTTTTCATGTGATCAGCAATCGTGATGCAAATGCTGTCCTCAAGAGTCCAGCAGGGCGGTTTCAACTGCAGCAAAGGAGGTGCACTGTGCCGCCCAACCACTTCAGGACAAACCGCAGACGGAGCTGGATTCTGCTAGGAAAAGAGAAAGGATGGGAGAAGGCAGCCGACAAGAGCTACTTCATCTTCCCTTCACACACCCCAACAACGGACGGCACTCCTTCCCTTCAAGTGCAAAGGAAGAAGGATGCCCTGTTGCCAATCCTATCTGCTCATGCTCTGAGGGACAGTCTGATGGACTGTCCTCATCTCACCCACTTCGGGACTCCATTCCTGCAATGATCTCCCTCTCTCTCAATCATGAATTTCCTGTTTTCCATTGAACCATTCCATTAACACCAAGGCATCCCTCTAAAATAAATAAACCAGTAAATCCTTCCTTGACCATGAGTCCTCCATCCACACACAATGCTCTCTCTCTGCCTCTCTTCGTAGCGACCTTCTCCTAGAACCGTGCCTCCACTTTTCTCTTCAGGCCCTCACCTCCTCGTCCCTGCCCAAGTCACTCTGGCAGGCTCTCGTCCCCTCCCCACCACACCTCCTCGTCCCTGCCCAAGTCACTCTGGCAGGCTCTCGTCCCCTCCCCACCACACCTCCTCGTCCCTGCCCAAGTCACTCTGGCAGGCTCTCGTCCCCTCCCCACCACACCTCCTCGTCCCTGCCCAAGTCACTCTGGCAGGCTCTCGTCCCCTCCCCACCACACCTCCTCGTCCCTGCCCAAGTCACTCTGGCAGGCTCTCGTCCCCTCCCCACCACACCTCCTCGTCCCTGCCCAAGTCACTCTGGGCAGGCTCTCGTCCCCTCCCCACCACACCTCCTCGTCCCTGCCCAAGTCACTCTGGCAGGCTCTCGTCCCCTCCCCACCACACCTCCTCGTCCCTGCCCAAGTCACTCTGGGCAGGCTCTCGTCCCCTCCCCACCACTTCGGTCTTCCTTCTCTCTCACTCACACTGCTTCTCAGTCTCCTTTGCCAGCTCCTCCTCCTCTGCCAGATCTCTGAAAGTGAGGAGTATCCCCCCGCCAAAAACGCCTTAAGGTCTCCTCTTCTACCCGTGGCGTCTCCTCAAATTCGCCTGCCCTTAGATGCTCGTGACGCCTAACTGGACATTTTAGGCTTTCCTGGTGGCTCAGTGGTCAAGAATCCACCTGCCAATGCAGAAGACATGGGTCAATCCCTGGGTCAGAAGGGTCGCCTGGAGAAGGGAAAGAGCAACCCACTCCAGTAATCTTGCCTGGGAGATCCCATGGACAGAGGAGCCTGGCGGGCTACAGTCTATGGGGCTGCAAAAGAGTCAGACTTAATGACTGAACAACTTTCCTAACCTACCCTGAGGCTCTAAACTTCCCTACCAACCACTGCCTTTCTCAATAAATCCACATGTACGTCTAATCGTCTAATTGATAACCTAAACACAACATGTCAAAAGAAATCCCTTCATTTCCCCAAACCCAGTTCTCCTCATGTCTTTCCTATCTCAAGAAACAGCACTACAATTCACCAAGTTGCTTCAGGCAGAAATCAGGAATCACCCTGGGTTACTGTTTGTTTTACCCCCTCACATCCAATCAAGTCAGACAGACCCCATCTTCAATGGGTACCAAGACTCCAACCACTGGGGACTTCCCGAGCAGTCCAGTGGTTAAGACTCAGCACTTCCAATGCAGGGGCCACAGTCTGTTCCCTGCTCAGGGAGCTGAGATCCCACATACCATATGGCGCAGCCAAATTAAAGGAAAAAAGAATCTGACCGCTTTCCATCCCCCTCCCTGCTCTTTCACTGCTCTCCCTGGGATGACTGGTCTTCTTGTTTCCACCTTCCTTTCCACAGGTCACTCTCCACAGCAGCTGGAGGGATGGTTGTCAACCATACATTAGATGGTAATACACCTTTCCTAAAAGCCCAGCAATGGATTCCCACTGCAAGTAGAATAAAATCCTAGCTGCCTTCCGTGGTTCTGCCTATCTCTTTAACATCACATATTCTCTCTTTCTCACTCACTAGGCACACAGGTCTCTCTTCTATTCTAATGAGGTCACTCCTTTCCAGGCCTGGCATCTTCTACACCCTCTGCCTGGACCCTCTTCCTTGGAGCCCCACCTGGCTGGCTTATTTGCATCCTTTAGTGCTCAGCTCAAACATCACCTCCTCAGAGAGGACTTAGCACACCATCGTGGCCCAGGACCACCTCCTGCCCCATTAACCTCTACTGACCACTGCCTACCTCATCACCTGTATTTTCTTTATAGGATCTTTCTTAATCTGGAAACTTTATTTTCTCTGGTATGGGTTGCCTTTGAACAAATGGTACAATGTAATGGCCATGAAGCCAAGAACCTGTTTTTTTCCCTCTAGATCACTTAGATCAGTGACCAACAGAAGAGCTACCATTTTTTACTTTTCTAAATGCTGAATGAGGGGATGCAGAGAGAAGGAGGCATCCAAGCCAAGTTGCAGAACAAAAACCAAAAGGAAGAGACATGAATAAGTTTGGTTAAATGTGGTGAATGAAGAGACTAGAGTGACAAAAACAAAAGCAAAAAAACAAACCAAAAAAAGGAATAGTGGGAAAAGAAATGATGTTGGGGAAGATGGACCCAAACAGAGAAAAGCCTCAAATGGCTGAGCTACAGCACCTGAAATTTACGCAGCAGGTCCCAAGGAGCCACTGAAGGCTTCTGAACACAGGGATGAGCTTAGCACTTAGGGAGTGAATTTGGTAACAAGGTGTAGGGTCTATTCGGAGAAGGCAATGGCACCCCACTCCAGGGCTCTTGCCTGGAAAATCCCATGGATGGAGGAGCCTGGTGGGCTGCAGTCCATGGGGTCGCTAAGAGTCGGACACAACTGAGTGACTGCACTTTCACTTTTCACTTTCATGCATTGGAGAAGGAAATGGCACCCCACTCCAGTGCTCTTGCCTGGAGAATCCCAGGGACGGGGGAGCCTGGTGGGCTGCCATCTATGGGGTCGCACAGAGTCGGACACGACTGAAGCGACTTAGCAGCAGCAGCAGCAGCAGGAGGTGGTTCATCACCTCCTCTTCAGCATTAACAGCATTCAGTGAAACGCTTAACTTGGTGAAACATCTCCTGAAACACAAAGTTTCTTCCACAGCCTGTCCATCTCCACCACGGGCCACCTAGGCATGAATTCCAAGTGCCTGGAATGTAGTTGACAGCTGAAAACTATTTGCTGAACAAATCACTAATGCAAAGATTACAGCTAAAACTGAGAACAAGATCAGTTCTCAAGGGAAAAGAGAACTGAACCTTGGAAAGATGTCTCTGGTCTGAGAAGGAGAAGAAAAGGAGTAAAGAAATGAAGGGAAGATGAGCCAGAGACAGAGGGGAAGTATTAAATCAGGGAACACTGAAACCAAGAGCAGGAAACACGGAAATAGCAACTGCAGTTAAAAATACTGACTGTTGGGGGGAAAGTCCAGAATGAGACCTAAGAAAAGACCTCTGAAGTTGGCAGGAAGATGACTGGGACCAGCCACTTCAATGGAGCTGTGAGGAAAACAGTGAGATCATACCTATGGAAGGGAGGGGAAGGTGATGAGGAAGATGAGCAAAGAAGGTGATGGAAGATTAAGAAGACCCTCCTGGCATGCCATCCCCACTCATCAATCCATCAACACTATCCAGAGTGCCAGCCTCAAGAAGAGGGAGAAACCTCCAACCAAGATCAAGCTAAGATTCAACTGGATATAGAAGAAGAATGGAAATCTGACAGAGGTGAGAGGAACAGTTGTTTTTTAAGTCCTGCAGCACTATGTAGCAGTAATAAAAAATACACAGTCATTTATAAGCACGCTGAGGCCAGCAATATTTAAACCAAACCTGAATATCAGTCCTACCATAAAAATTTTGCTTGGACTTTCAGCATCATTCAAGCAACATGTTCTTTTGGACCCTCTCAGTTGTGACGGACTCTCAGTTGCATCCACTTCATCATATGAAGATAATTCCCATCCTTCAGCAAAGGCAAGCAGCGTGTCATCAGCCACAGAGTCCTCGCTTCTGGGGCTATCATTTGTCACCGTGTCAGCCGTGACTGTGGAGAGCGGAGATGCTGACGGCTGTGTGCTGGGTCTCCTGCTGTCTTCAGGGCTTTCTGATGAGGATGCAAACTCCGCTGGAGATGTAGAGCTCCCGGAAAGTTTGTTTTGCAGAAAATGTTTTAAACGAGTTTTCCTAGGAACGCTCTTTCTCATGATGGCACTCCGCAGCTGAGACTCTTCTGCGATGACGTACACGCGGCAGCGGCCCCGGGTCACGGCGGTGTACACGTGCTGCCAGTGCTGACGGCCCGCCTTCCCCACCACGTACACGACCGTCTTCTCCTCCGACCCCTGAGAGGAAAGAATGCACGTGGCAGTCTTACTACTGCATCACGGGTTCACTTCCCGGACAGTCTACAAAGGTAGAAAGGAGACACGTCCTCCAAGTGCTCTCAAGCACATTCAGCCCGGCCAGAGTATTTAGATGAATCCCCCTGAGGTGTCCATTTTACTCATTATCCCAGAATTGCCATTTTCTAACTACGCTGCTAAGTTTAGGTATCAGAGACCCACAGCTGGTTTATAGAAACCCAGCAATAAACTTCAAGCTGCATGCAGTGCTAAAGCTTCCCTAATAAAAGGGTTTGAAATGGTTGTATGGGCTTTATGTATGTTACTTATATAACAAAAGCACACACCTGAAATATCCAGGAACAGGGCAACAGATAAATAAATATAGGTGAACATATTTGTTTTTCTATATCAAGTATCTATATATGTTGCAAATATCAAAGATGCTTTACAATATAACAAAATTTTTAAAAACTGGAGACATATGTATAAACATGATCACAACCACGTAACACAAAATAAAATTATTCTGATCTAAAAAATACAAAGTGAACACAAATATGTAACAAAAACAAGATAAATCACAAAACAGGAAGAAAATTCTACCAAAAATTTAACCAGTCTGTTAAACCTATGGATGATTTTTTTTCTTCCACTTTCCGTATTTTTCCGATGTTGAACCATTTATTATTGATATGTTTATCAAGATAAGCAAAACAGAACGACAAACCTTTGATTTCAGGGTTTAGCAAACCAAGAACTGCATAGGCCAAAAAAAATGCCCAATGTCACCAAGTAACTGTGGGAAAACAATTTCAAGAAAACAATATCAAACTGTGGCTATCCTTAATCCCTGTTTTCAGTGCCAATGTAGACCAAGAAAGGGCTGGAACCATTCTCTCTCCCAATGCTCCCACATTCCTCTGCTGAAAGAGGAATTCTGGGGAGACAAAGAACAGGATGAAGCATGTAGAAAATACAGATTTGCACTTAAAAACAAACCCTGTACACACCAAACACTTCCACCTTCCTGGACACAGAGAGTTTGAATCAACGCTTCAGATCATAAAAGTTTGATAAATGTTTCCTTCTAATGCTGCTGAATCTCAGAAATGAAATTAAATGATACTTATTTCTACAAAAACTAAATACATTTGCCAGATATACAGCACCAACACCCTGCCCTTGTACTTTATATTGTGTTTTCCTAAACAGGTAAACATCTATCTAAACTTAGCTGAGTTCTTAAGCACCCTATAAGTCTCACCGAGAAAAATTTAATAGCCTTGTAATCAGTCTCCCTGAACCCACAATCACTGCAATACACTGTCCTCCCAGCAGCCACATCTGTCAAATGCAAACCCAGCCACATCAGATTTTGCTTAAAACCCATTAATGGCTCCCCGGGCTCTCAAAAAAGTCCTAACTCCTTAATATGGCTCCTACAGCCTTTCAAGAGCCAGCCTTGGCCCTGTTCCCTTCTTCCCTTCCCACATGTTAGGCTCCATCCAGCACAAAAAACATCCTTGTGGTCCTGCCTGTGCCCCCATTCCCTGGCCTCCATCTGACCCCCAGATCAGCTGCACCATCACACATTTTCCGGAATCACGTACTTCCACCATCACAGGAGTTTTACCAGACTGGACTGTCACCAACTGCCTTAACTGTACTTCTCACTGGACTGTAAGTTCTGTGAAGGCAGGATCATGTCTGTCTTGCTCACTGTTCTTCATCCGGTGTCTCACTGAATGAATGAGGATAAAAATTAAATTGCAGCCAAAGGTGTGCTCCAAAAGCAGGACATGGGCACCTATCTCATTGACCTACCTCATTGACCTCCGTGTCTTTAAATCTTCCTCAGGTCATTAACCACTGCCAATTAAAGGAGGCAAGTTTTATTTATTTCTCTAAATTTGTTCTGAAACTCAACAACTTGTACAAAGAGATACAAAGCATTAATACCCTTCAAGATTTTATGGACCTAGAATCTGAAAGTCTATATAGACCTTAGGGTAGGTAGGGGTCAAAAACGTTTTCTGTGAAGGGTCAAAGTATCAGTATCTTAGGCTTTGCAAACCAGATGGTCTCTATGGCAACCAGCTCTTCCTTGCAGTGCAAGAGCAGCCATAAGCAACATGTAAATGAATGTGGGACTTGGTTCAAATAAAAATCTATCTACCAAAACCGGTGGTGGACTAGACGTGGCTTCCACATTGGATTAATGCAGCCCTAGAAGGCCCAGGAAGTGACCTGGCCCACACGCCTCTGACCTCGTCTCCTGTCACTCTCCCACACTGCCCTCCTTGATGTTCCCGGTTCTCAAACCTGCCAGCCAGCCTCCCATCTTAGCACTCCGGCCTTTGCTATTCTGTCCACTTAGAATGTTCTTCTCCCAGATAGTCACAAGGCTAAACTCCGGTATTTCCTTCAAGTCTTTGCTCAAATGCCATCTTCTTAGTGAGGCCCACCCTGACCACCTATTTAGAATCACACCAACAGCGCATCCTCACCTTTTTTCCACAGCATTTACCACCTTCTCATGTAATGCATAGTTTACTTGTTTTTTTTTATTTACAATTGCATCTGTTTCTATCTTCTTCCCCACACTGAAGAGAGTCTGACACACTACATATTTGTTGAACTGAACTTGAAAAACAAAGTATGCTGACACAAGAGAACAATCACAGATTTTCTCAGAGGTAAGAGACATTATTATTTCAACCATGAAATAAGAGCCATATTCAATGGGAAAAAATTCCAAGGTATCTACTCCAACCTCCACCCAGTAATAATAAAAACCCTTCACTATTTATTTGTCTAGAAATGCAACAGAAAGACTGGATTGTAAATTTGAAGAAATCTCTCAGAAAATATAGCAAAATGCTAATGAAACTGAAAACAGGAGAGCTAATAAATTCAGGTAACCAGTTCCGAAGTCTTGCTTCTAAAAGAACTTCTAAAGACCAGAGAAAGCTGAGAATGAGATAATGAAATTATCTAAGAAAATTTCCCAAAAGTGAAGAATATGAGTTTCCAGTTCTAGAGTCCCCATTCTCAAGATCCCTGGGAGAAATTTCTCCAGGATCTCACAGCTAGGAATATATGCCCTTCTCAACAACTGTTTGTTTATTTTCTTTAATCCAATAGACACAGTCAACTAGCAGCTTGTTTCTTTGCTTTGGGAACTCTGTCCTCAAGGAAACTTAAAGCAAATCTGCAGTCTATATTAACAAGCAAATAGGACAGTGCATATAGTCATCCCAATCCACTCCTGGCAGGAATCCTTTTGCCATCTTCACCTTTATTTTCCACTTGACAGGCATTTCTTTATCTTTTAAAAACTCATGCTCAACTGTGGGCACTTTTGTAACCCATTTCAAATTCTTTTTGAAACAGATGGGATAAGTTAATAAATAAAACACAATCCACTAAAAAACAAAACTATGCTAATCAATGTGTACCTACTATTAGAGGATACGGTTTAAGCTATAAAATTTTCTACGCAAGAATGAAGGTTGATACAGCTTTGCCATAATACAACATAATGGCAGAGAGGGGAGTGCAAAACAATGAGATAAATAACACAGCCACAAATAACTTCTGAGAACTCGAAAATATTAAAATAAAGCTGAAAAGCAAGTTGCCCCAAATGCAAATGTGGTGTCCAGAATGAGATTCTGGAACAGAAAAAGGACATTAATGAAAAAACTGGTGAAATACAAATAAAGTCTATCTTTTAGTTAATAGTATTGTGCCAACAGTAATTTCTTAGTTTTGATAAATATACCAGTTATATAAGATGCTAATATCAGGGAAAGCTGAGTGTAGGGTATATGGGAACTCTCAGTACTAACTTCCCAATTCTTTTATAAATCTAAAATTATTCCCAAATAAAAGGTAATTATCTGTAACACTAGCCATAAGAAAGAATAAATTTGAGTCGGTTGTAGTGAGGCAGATGATCCTAGAGCCTGTTACACAGAGTGAAGTAAGTCAAAAGATAAAAACAAATATAGTATACTAACACATATATGGAACCTAGAAAAACAGTACTGACGAACCTATTTGCAGGGCAGGTATAGAGGTAAACACATAGAGAACAGACCTGTGGACATACAGGGGAAGGGGAGAGTGGGACATACTGAGACACATATATTACTATACGTAAAACAGACAGCGAATGGGAAACCGCTGCATAACACAGGAAGCTCAGTCCAGTGCTCCGTGACAGCTCAGAGGGGTAGGACGGTGTAAACGGTGGGAGGGAAGTTTGAAGAGGGAGGGGATGTAAGTATACTTGTGGCTGATTCATGTTGTTCTATGGCAGAAACAAACAATACTGTAAAGCAATTATCCTCCAATTAAAAATAAATTTTTTAAAAAGGTCATTACCTCACAAGGGTAGAGGAAGGGGATGCATTTGTCAAAATGCACCCCACTTTGTAGTTAAAATGTATATGCAAATTATATCCCAATAAAGTTGATTAAACAAACAAAAATGAAGTTGAATATTATACATACACACACACATATAATCAATACAATACCATTTATGTAAAACTTGCTTACCCTGTTTCTGTATGAATGGACAAGTTTAGGTCAGAAATCACCTCAGAGGAGGGTGAGAATGTATGAGGAGAGGGCAAATAAGGCACTTGCTTTGGGCACAAAATTTAAGAGGATGCCAAGAAACTCAGCAATCATAAAAAACAAATTTAAAGAAAGAAACTCTCCAGAAAGTTGGCATAGAGGGAACATAACTCAACATAATAAAGGCCATCTAAGACAAACCCACAGCTCAACAAATCATACTCAACAGTGAAAAGCTGAAAGCATTTCCTGGGAGATCAGGAACAAGAAAAGGATGCCCACTCTCACCACTTTAATTAAACACGGTTTTGGAAGTGTTAGCCACAGTAATCAGAGAAGAAATACAAATATTAATAAACAGAATCCAAATCGGAAACGAAAAAGTAAAACTGTTACTGTTCGCAAACAATGTGATAGTATATATAGAAAATCCTAAAAATGCCACCAGAAAGCTACTAGAACTCATCAATGAATTCAGTAAGTTGCAAGATACAAAATTAATATACAGAAATCTGTTACATTTCTATATACTAACAATGAACTATTAGAAAGAGAAATTAAGGAAACAATTTTATTACCATCACTCCAAAAAAAATTAAATACCTAGGAATAAAAAGGAGGCAGAATACTTGTACTCCAAAAATTATAAGACATAGATGAGAGTAATTGAAGACAACAGAAACAGATGGAAAGATATATTTTCTTGGATTGAAAGAATCAATATTGTTAAAAACGATCATACTACCCAAGGCAATCTATCGATTCAAGGCAATTTCTATCAAATCGCCAATGACATTTTTCACAGAATTGGAACAAAAATTTTTTTAATTTGTATAGAAACACAAAAGACGTGAAATACCCAGAACAAGCCTGAGAAAGAAGAATGGAGCTGAAGGAATCATGCTTGCTGGCTTCAGACTATACCACAAAGCTACAGTCATCAAAACAGTATGGTACTGGCACCAAAAAAAGACACAAAGATCAATGTAATAGGATAAAAAGCCCAAAAATAAACCACAAACTTGTGCTCAATTAATCTATAAGAACAGGGGCAAGAATATACAATGGAGAAAAGACAGTCTCTTCAGTAAGTGGTGATGGGGATACTAGACAGATAAGTGTAAAAGAATGAAATTAGAACATTCTCTGATACCATACACAAAAATAAACTCAAAATGGATTAAAGAGTTAAATGTAAGACCAACCATTTTAAAACTCCTGGAGGAAACCATAAGCAGAACCTCTTCGACATAAGTCACAGCAATATTTTGAGGGATCCATCTCCAAAGGAATAGAAACAAAAGCAAAAATAAGCAAATGGGACCTCATTAAACTTAAAAGCTTTTGTACAACAAAAAAAACATAAACAAAATGAAAAGACAACATATGAACTGAGAGAAAATATTTGTAAACAATGCAACCAACAAGGGATTACTTTCCAAAATATACAAACAGCTCATACATCTCAAAAAAAATTTTTAAATGGGCAGAAAACCTAAATAGATATTTCTACAAAGATAGACAGATGGCCAACAAGCACATGAAAAGATGTTCAACATCACTAATTATTAGAAAAATGCAAATTGAAACCACAATGAGGTATCACCTCACAACAGTCAAAATAACCATCATCAAAAAAGTCTACAAATAATAAATGCTGGAGAGAGTATAGAGTAAAGGGAAATCTCCTACACTGTTGGCAGGAATGGAAATCGGTGCAGCCACTATGGAGAAGAGTATGGAATTTTCTTAAAAAACTAAAAATAGGGAATTGCGTGCTGGTCCAGTATTTAGGACTCAGTGCTTTCATTGCCGGGCCCGTGTTTAATCTCTGGTTAGAGGGCTAAGATCCCACAAGTCACAGCATGGCCAAAAAAAGAGAAAGAATGTCACCTGCAGCAATATGGACGAGCCTACAGATCATCACTAAGCTAAGCCAGACAGAGAAAGATAAATATCATATGATATCACATGTGTAGGATCTAATAAATGATACAGACAAACTTACTTGCAAAACAGAAACAGTCTCACAGAATACGGTTACCAAAAAGGAATGCAGAGGGGCGGAAAAGATGGGATAAATTAGGTATTTGGAGTGAACAGACACACACTACTGTATATAAATTAAACAACAAGGACCTACTATATTGCACATGGAATTAGATATATTCAATATCTTACAATAATCAATCATGGAATAGAATTTGAAAACATATATGCATATATATTTATATGTATAACTAAATCACTTTGGTGTACACCTGAAACATTGTGTATCAACTATACTTCGACTTAAGAAAATAATTTAAGTTAAAATTTAGAGCAAAAAAGATCCACAATGAACCAAGTATCAAAATTTTAAATAAAGACAAGCTAAGTAGAGCAAAGGGGAAATTCAGTCCTCCTGGTCCTGATCCCTCCCCCTGGGAGACAGAGGAAGACGACCTGCAAAATGAGGCTTTAACTACAGCGTCTTAGATCTGGAAAGTATAGAGAGCTCTGAAGCAGAACAAGCAAAACGTTAGTGTCTGTACAGTAGGTTCTGTGCTATTGTGTATTTTGTTTACTAATTTAAAAAAATAATAAAAGCAACGAAAAGTAGGAAGAAAATAATGCAAGGTACTCCATCCTGGCAAGCTATTTAAATCATTTTATAAAAGTCCACTCTTACCTGAAAAGTGTGAATCGTTCTCGCCCATGCATGTTTTATGTGGCAATACTGCATTAGTTTCCCAAAATCCACAGTTGCTTCCAGGCCAGCCATATTATTAATGGTCAAAAATCTTCTCTTTCCAAAAGTTACATCAGTTTTATCCTGTCACCAAAACAAATAACTGCTCTTTATTGTTTTCAAATACGTACTCTGCAAAGGTCTATTTGGGATTGAACATAAAATGCAAGCACCTTATAAATAAAATAGCATGAATCATTGTTAAGAATTTCAAAAAGCTTAAAATCTATGCTTGAGCACCAACTGAATACAGACACACCCAAATACTTTAATAAACATAAGTGGAAGTTTTTGATCATTGAAATTTAACCTTAATTTGACTCTTCGGAGAACAGTCTGTGTTGCTGTTCTTACTCTGAAGACTATACATTTTACTTCTTGCAATGATTGTATAAGTTGCATATATTTTTGGCAAAGAGTTCACTTTTCTTTACAAATTTTAAAGAATAAACTTTTAAGTTTACAAAGGTGTTTATACAATGAGGACAAATTCAAGGAGACCACAAGTATAGCTTCTATATTTAAGCAGCAACCAAGGAAATGCTGCTTTGTAAAACATAATAAGTGTATCACTTGTCCCTTGGTTTTGTTACTTGAGCACTTCAAACTTACTAAAAATTTGTTTCTTCACAAAGTCTCCCAGAAAATGTAAGAGAAAGGAGCATTTCCCAACTAATATTATGAGGCCAGCATTAGTTGGCTTCATAAACTCAGAAAAGATATTACTGGAAAACTACAAACCAAGATTCCTCGTGGATACAAAGCCAAAAATTCTTAACAAAACATTATGGAAGAAAAATGTCAGCTCTCATATGATTATATTCTGAATCAATCCTCGGGAAATAAAAAGAAAACCAAATCTATCCTTCATAGGTAAAAAGGTACTATTTTTCTGTTATCACCTACCGCTGTTATAAAAAATATTTCTCCATTGCAGAGTCGAGTACCACTTTCAAAGTCATGCTTATTTTTAGCAAAACCAGGAGTACCACCATTAAAGTCTTCTCCACTGGTGTTTAATTCATTATTTTGTTGACTGTGGAAGGTATTTTCAGGGAGTAACTCTGAGAGATATGCATTCCTGGTACAACAAATTTTATCACCAACTCCAAATTCAAGTCTATTCTGGTGGTTTCTGGGATAGAAAATAAGAATGCAGTATGAGAGTTTGGAAAACCTCAATTTCATTTTCTTTATGCACTGCTTCCCACTCAGATCTGATCCAATTCTCAAAATAATTTCCACAGACTCTTCACATCACCTTTGTTCTCCAAAGGTCACCAAGACATCCGGAGGCTCCCAGAGTTGTGATCTGATTACCTACACTCACTGCAGGACCTCAAACTCAATGACATTGCCCAGCTGACTTCTTTCAAGCTAGAAATTTTGGCATAAAGGCTGATGTCTGTCTTTCCCTTCCCATTCCAAAAGTTACCAAAAGTCTTACTGACTCTACCTTTTAAATTCATCCTCTCCTCTCCAATCTCTGGTATCACTACTCCAATTCAAGTCTCACACATTTATACATATTTCTATTATAATAATTATGACACTGTATCAGAGTAATAGCAGCAAATTGGTAAGTGCTTTATGTTATTTCATTTCATCCTTACTACAACTTTATGAGGGAGATTCTGAGTAAGTATGCTCTTTTACTTACATGGGAAGGTGAAATTACCTGCTCAAGACTGAGACCCAGACTCGATGGCCCCAATTGTGTGCTTTTTAATTTTTTTTAACCCTTTGTTGGGGTACCTATCATGTTTTTTTGTCTCTTTACTCAATAGACAAGTAGATCCTCTAGTAACTTACACATTTCTGGGTTCTCTGCACTTAATAAATGGTATTATTATTATTAAGTGAAAGTCGCTCAGTCATGTCCAACTCTTTGTGACCCCATGGACTAATACAATCCATGGAATTCTCGAGGCCAGAATACTGGAGTGGGTAGTCTTTCCCTTCTCCAGGGGATCTTCCCGACCCAGGAATCAAACTGGGGTCTCCTGCATTGCAGGGGGATTCTTCACCAGCTGAGCCACAAGGGAAGCCCTATCGATAAATGCAAAGAAGTTATTTAGCCTGTCCTACGTGTGAACAGCATGGCTTTTCCATCCGCTCATCTCCCCGACAGATGTCACCTAAGGGGCTCTCTGCAGGCATCCTGTTGCGAAGGTTCTTGAACACGTTCCACGCATATCTAATTCGAAAAACTGCTCTAAATTCTCAAAGCTCAGTGTGTAGAGGCTAGAGGTAGGAAACCACAGAGACAATTTTATTCCTTATTTTTCTCATTATGCTGATGACCAAAAATTCCTAAGGATCTATCTCACACTTAATTGAAGAGATCATCTGACTTCACAATGGAGAAAAAAGATTTTTAAATATGCAACTACAATGATAAACGCCAATGATAAACTACAATGACAAGCAAACAAAAGTACAGTGAATCCAGGAAGCACTGTCCTCACTTGATTAGATGTCCTGTGTAGTGCTTGCAACAGCACGCGTTGATCACGTCACAGTCCTGCCTGCAACACAGGAAAATGCAAGGGTCACTTTAACGGAATCTCTTTTGCGTAGATTTCTTTTACCAACAATTATGATATATGGGATTCTATCAAAAGTTTCCAGAACTTTCCAGAACTCAGGAAAAGGTACTTAGTAATTTTGATTTAAATACAAGTATTTTGTCCATTCAGATTTCCTATTAGTTACCAAATATAATATTTGGTAGAAAGACCCTTTTTAGAGAATTCCCAGGTGGTCCAGTGGTTAGGACTCAGTACACTCACTGCCATGGGCCTGGGTTCTATCCCTAGTCAGGGAACTAAGATCCCACAAACTGTGACCAATAAATGAATGAATGTATGAATGAACAGCCCTCTTTAAAAACTGCCTTCTGCTGGGTCTAACAAAGAAATACCTCAAAATAAGAGAATTCACAGTGATGAACTACTAGTCTCCCAATTCAATAGCATCTGATTAATAAGGTATGAAATTTAAAAGATGCACTTTTAAAAACAATAAAATATTGTAAATGCTTTACCTTCTAAATGCAATAAATTGTGATGTTTTCACGTCTTCTAGGTCCTTTTCTTTGAGTAAAGTACTAACTGCAGAAAATAAATCTGATAATTCAAGAGAAAAAGGTTAACACAGAAAAGCACTGAATTATAACACTGTTTCAATCAGTCAGTTCAGTCCCTGAGTCATGTCTGACTCTGTGACCCTATGGACTGCACCACACGGGGCTTCCCTATCCATCACCAACTCCCGGACCTTACTCAAATTCATGTCCATTGAGTCAGTAAATCAATTCAACCATCTTATCCTCTGTCATCCCCTTCTCCTGCCACCTTCAATCTTTCCCAGCATCAGGGTCTTTTCCAATGAGTCAGTTCTTCCCATCAGCTGGCCAAAGTATTGGAGTTTCAGCTTCAGCATAAGTCCTTCCAATGAACATTCAGGACTGATTTCCTTTAGGATGGACTGGTTGCATCTCCTTGCAGTCCAAGGAACTCTCAAGAGTCTTCTCCAACACTGTAGTTCAAAAGCATCAATTCTTCAGCACTCAGCTTTCTTTATAGTCCAATTCTCACACCCATACATGACACTGGAAAAACCATAACTTTGACTAGATGAACCTTTGTTGGCAAAGTAATGTCTCTGCTTTTTAATATGCTGTCTAGGTTGGTCGTAACTTCCCTTCCAAGGAGCAAACGTCTTTGAATTTCATGACTGCAATCACCATCTGCAGTGATTTTAGAGGCCAAGAAAATAAAATCTGTCACTGTTTCCATTGTTTCCTCATCTATTTGCCATGAAGTGATGGGACCAGATGCCATTATTTTAGTTTTCTGAATGTTGAGTTTTAATACAACTTTTTCACTCTCCTCTTTCACTTTCATTAAGAGGCTCTTTAGCTCTTCTTCACTTTCTGCTATAAGGGTGGTGTCATCTGCATATCTGAGGTTATTGATATTTCTCCCGGCCATCTTGATTCCAGCTTGTGCTTCATCCAGTCCAGCATTTCAAATGATGTACGCTGCATATAAGTTAAACAAGCAGGGTGACAATATACAGCTTTGACGTACTTCTTTCCCTATTTGGAACCAGTCTTGTTCTATGTCCAGTTCTAACTGTTACTTCTTGACCTGCATACAGATTTCTCAGGAGGCAGGTCAGGTGGTTTGGTATTCCCATCTCTTTAAGAATTTTCCACAGTTTATCGTGATCCACACAATCAAGCACTTTGGCACAGTCAATAAAGTCAAAGTAGATGTTTTTCTGGAACTCTTTTGCTTTTTCAATGATCCAGCGGATGTTGGCAATTTGATCTCTGGTTCCTCTGCCTTTACTACATCCAGCTTGAACATCTGGAAGTTCACAGTTCACGTATTGCTGAAGTCTGGCTTGGAGAATTTTGAGCATTACTTTGCTAGTGTGTGAGATGAGTGAAATAGTGCAGTAGTTTGAACATTTTTTGGCACTGCCCTTCTTTGGGATTGGAATGAAAACTGACCTTTTTCAGTCTTGTGGCCATTGTTGAGTTTCCTAAATTTGCTGGCCTATTGAGTGCAGCATTTTCACAGCATCACGTTTTAGGATTTGAAACAGCTCAACTGGAATTCTATTGCCTCCACTAGCTTTGTTCGTAGTGATGCTTCCTAAGGCCCACTTGACTTCACATTCCAAGATATCTGTCTCTAGGTGAGTGATCACACCATCGTGGTTATCTGGGTTGTGAAGATCTTTTTTGTACCGTTCTTCTGTGTATTCTTGCCACCTCTTCTTAATATCTTCTCCTTCTGTTAGGTCCATACGATTTCTGTCCTTTATTATGCCCATCTTTGCATGAAATGTTCCCTTGGTATCTCTAATTTTCTTGAAGAGATTTCTAGTCTTTCCCATTCTATTGTTTTTCTCTATTTCTTTGCACTGATCACTGAGGAAGGCTTTCTTATCTCTCCTTGCAATTCTTTGGAACTCTGCATTCAGATGGGTATATCTTTCCTTTTCTCCTTTGCTTTTTGCCTCTCTTCTTTTCTCAGCTATCTGTAAGGCCCCCTCAACCATTTTACTTTTGGCATTTTTTTCTCTTGGGGATGGTCTTGATCACTGCCTCCTGTACAAAGTCACAAACCTCTGTCTGTAGTTCTTCAGGCACTTTGTCTATCAGATCTAATCCCTTGAATCTAGTTCTCACTTCCACTGTATAATTGTAAGGGATTTGATTCAGGTCATACCTAATGGTCTAGTGGTTTTCCCTACTTTCTTCAATTTAAGTCTGAATTTGGCAAGGAATTCATGATCTGAGCCACAGTCAGCTCCCGGTCTTGTTTTTGCTGACTGTATAGAGCTTCTCCATCTTTGGCTGCAAAGAATATAATCAATCTGATTTCAGTATTGACCATCTGGGGATCTCTATGTGTAGAATCTTCTCTTGTGTTGTTTGAAGACGGTGTTTGCTATGACCAGAGCGTTATTTTTGCAAAACTCTAACAGCCTTTGACCTGCTTCATTTTGTACTCCAAGGTCAAATTTGCCTGTTACTCCAGGTATCTCTTGACCTCCTACTTTTGCATTCCAGTCTCCTATAAGGAAAAGGACATCTTTTTTGAGTGTTAGTTCTAGGAGGTCTTCATAGAATCATTCCTGGTTGGAGCACAGACTTGGATTACTGTGATATTGAATGGCTTGCCTTCGAAACAAACAAAGATCATTCTGTCATTTTTGAGATTGCATCCAAGTACTACATTTCGGATTCTTTTGTTGACTATGAGGGCTATTCCATTTCTTCTAAGGGATTCTTGCACACAGTAGTAGATATAATGGTCATCTGAGTTAAATTCAACCATTCCTGTCCATTTTAGTTCACTCTTTCCATCTCCTATTTGACCACTTCCAATTTGCTTTCATTCATGGACTTAACGTTCCTGATTCCTACGCAATATTGCTCTTTACAGCATCGGACCTTGCTTCCATCACCAGTCACATCCACAAGTGGGTGTTGTTTTTGCTTTGGCTCCATCTCTTCATTCTTTCTGGAGTTAGTTCTCCACTGATCTCCAGTAGCATATTGGGCACCTACCGACCTAGGGAGTTCATCTTTCAGTTTCCTATCTTTTTGCCTTTTCATACTGTTCATGGGGTTCTCCAGGCAAGAATACTAAAGTGGTTTGCCATTCCCTTCTCCAGTGGACCACTTTTTGTCAGACCTCTCCACCATGACCTGTCCGTCTTGGGCAGCCCTACATGGCATGGCTCACAGTTTCAGTGAGTTAGACAAGTCTGTGGTCCATGTGATCAATTTGATTAGTTTTCTATGATTGTGATTTTCATTCTGTCTGCCCTCTGATGGATAAGGATAACAGGCTTATGGAAGCTTCCTAATGGGAGAGACTGACTGAAGGGAAACTAGTTCAGAATTCCTGCTAAGGGGTCTCATCAAATGGGATACAGATTCACTATGGGAGCATCAACCTTATTTGCTTCATCAGCCAGAACAAAAGAAAACAGAATGAAGGCAACGGTTCCAGACATTCTTTCTCAGCCACTAGCTCAGACAGCTCCTAATTTGTAGTATCATCACTGCATATTTATCGATGGTTTGTAAATGTTGAATTTAAAGTATGAGCAAGAGGACAAAATATGTAACAGAATTACTGATGTACGACTTCTGTTTTAAGCTCTGGTGGCACTAGTGGTCATTGGCTATAGTTTGAGAATCTATATGCTTTGCAATTGTGATTTCATCTTTAATTTAATCATCACAACATGCATATGATGCATGTATTATTATACCTGGAGCTGACATTTAGCTGATACAGACCAGTATCAAATAGGGAGATATTTCTATAATGACTAGAAAAAGCTACTCCCCAAACACCACAAAGTCCTCCCTCGCATCCCAACCATGTCTTTCCCTCCTCCAGAATCCCCAGATCTCCCCATGATTCAACAACTAATAGGTTAACCCTGACACAGGAAGGGCATCTATTCCAATAGTGACCATACTATAACCAGCTATTAAATAGTTTAACTCTCACCGCTGATTACACCCTTGCTATGAAAGTGAAACTGAGGCCCTTGGAAGTAAAAGAAGTCTTCCAACAAGGGCAGGGTGGCCAGCCTCCCTCTGTTAGCCCTCAGATCACTGCCAGTGATAATGTCCACTTACAACTTGTCCTTCCTCACTGCCTGAGAAGCTGGCTTCCTCTCATCTCTCTTAGCAATGTTACAAATCAGGGAACATTTCTCAGGAAAGAGAGAAGATATAAAAATTGGGGAAAAAACATTTCAGGCTTTTAGTTCTTTCCCTCATAGATAAATCAAAAGGGAATGAAAAAGTCCAGTACTTGTAAGCCTTGCTCTAGGAAGACGGAATTAGTTGCTCATGGAGCCCTTCATTCTTCAGATGAAGAAACGGTTATCAGTAAAACATGCATGACCAACACTCAGCTTACCTCCAGCCAAGCCCTGCTTGCAAAGGTCTCCCAGAACTCTGTTTTCTTTCATACGTACAGGATCATGCTATTCTGCTCCCTGCTCTGTTCACTCTCCCTACATCTCCCAGGTCAATATACACACTGTATTTCCTTGATTCTAAGATATGCATTTTTTCTCACATTTTAGCATCATCAGAATTCCAGCCCAGCTACAATGCCCATCTCAGGCCTTTGTATCCTGCAATAATGGCAATAACTGGGTAATTTATTAAGAAATGCTTATTTCTTAAGTATTAAGTAATAATACTTAATTATTCATGAAAAAGTACTATATGCCTCTCTAAGCAGTATTTATTCAATTCTGTTAAAGAAGAGACTCGTTTTCCAGCTGAAGTTTATAATTAAGATAGAGAAACAGCATCAGCTAAGTTCTGCTACCACTCTGAAACAATTTTTTTTTAAAAGTACATTCTCATTAATGAAAAGAATGGGTGCCAGAAATAAAACTTATTTCAGGTAGATCTAAATGGAATAGCAGAGAAAGAAAATTTCTTAACCACAGCTGTCTCATTTTCTTCAATTGTACTAATATGAACTATGAGCTAAACTATGGTGAGGATAAACATTATCTATAAATTATTCACAACATGTGGAATAAAAAACAAGCCAAAAAACAATGCACAGCTTATAAGCCAATTTATGTAAAACTAATATATGTGTGTGTATGCATGGCAACCCACTCCACTATTCTTGCCAGGAGAACCCCATGGGCAGGGCAGCCTGCAGGCTACAGTTAATAGGGTTGCACAGTCGGACATGACTGAAGTGACTTAGCACGTACACATGGATATAATTAAGTTTTATAAAGATAAACACCAAGCTCTCTCTATGGATGTAACTTTTATGGGAGTTGACTCAGGGGAAGAGGAGTGGGAATAATTAAAGGGAATATTAATTTATATTTCAAACACTTCTGTATCATTTGACTTCTGCTAAGGAATATAAATGATTTCTATAATTTAAAAAAAACCACCACCAAAAACACATTTATAGAATCCCATTATTACACGATCTCATTTAAAAAAAGAATATCGTAACGTGTGAATGAACCCAAGGGAACTGAGATGGGGACACACAGGGAGGAAAGGTTTACAGATAAAGTTGGATGTCAATTAATGTCACATGCCGAGTGAAAGCTGCTAAGTAAGAAGCACATAATTTGAAGAACTGTGGCAACTACAATAAATCCTCAATAATAACTCAATTCAATTTTGAGTAAATCACTAAAACTATTTTTAAAAGCTTGCTAAGCAAGTTTATAATATAAAGATCCAAAGGTACAATCTATTTAAATAAGTTCATTTGGAGTAATAATTTAATATCTATTATTTACAAAAAAATAACATTACTTTGCCGACAAAGGTCCATCTAGTCAAAGCTACGGTTTTTCCAGTAGTCATACATGGATGTGAGAGTTGGACTATAAAGAAAGCTGAGCGCCAAAGAACTGATGCTTCTGAACTGTGGTGTTGGAGAAGACTCTTGAGAGTCCCTTGGATTGCAAGGAGATCCAACCAGACTTTATTTTGGGGGGCTCCAAAATCACTGCAGATGGCGACTGCAGGCATGAAATTAAAAGATGCTTGCTCCTTGGAAAAAAAGTTATGACCAACCTAGATAGCATATTAAAAAGCAGAGACATTACTTTGCCAACAAAGGTTTGTCTAGTCAAGGCTATGATTTTTCCAGTGGTCATGTATGGATGTGAGAGTTGGACTATGGTGAAAGCTGAGCACCGAAAAATTGATGCTTTTGAACTGTGGTGTTGGAACAGACTCTTGAGAGTCTCTTGGAGTGCAAGGAGATACAACCAGTCCATCCTGAAGGAAATCAGTCCTGAATGTTCATTGGAAGGACTGATGTTGAAGCTGAAACTCCAATACTTTGGCCACCTGATGCGAAGAACTAACTCCCTGGAAAAGACCCTGATGCTAGGAAAGATTGAAGGTGGGAGGAGAAGGGGATGACAGAGGATGAGATGGTTGGATGGCATCACCAACTCAATGGACATGAGTTTGAGTAAACCCCGGGAGTTGGTGATGGACAGGGAGGCCTGGCGTGCTGCAGTCCATGAGGTCGCAAAGAGTCTGACACGACTGAGAGACTGAACTGATTTACAAAAAAAATAACATTTACAAAGCTCCTCAAAACTGACATGTGCCCTCAACCTTCACAACTGTTCCATACTGTCACTATTACCCCCATTTTACCAATGGTAGAGTGATCAGACATGAGTCATAGACACAGGGAGAAGAGTCCCTTGTCCCAGGCATTTTCTCAATCCTATCACACTGTTATCCTAATACTCCTAATTAGAAGTAATGTTTGTCCATTTTATTAGAAACAGAACTGTTAGGAACTCAGCTTAGCAACAGTTTGAAAGCCGTTACTTTTGTTTCACAAATGTCCTAAAAACAACAAATGTTTCCAACTGCTGTAAAAAAAAAAAAGCTTCATTCATTAAGAATAAACATGAGATTACTGGGGCTTTTGCTTTACTGTAAACTAATCATCTTCAGCCCTGGGTCAGGAAGATCCCCTGGAGGAGGAAATGGCAACCCATTCCAGTATTCTTGCCTAGAGAATCCCATGGGCAGAGGAAGCCTGGCAGGCTACAGGCCATGGGGTCACAAAGAGTCAGACATGACTGAGCGACTGAGCACCGCACGGCAAACTAATCATCTACATCCACTTATTTACTCAACAAATATTCACTAAGTCCTTTAGTATGCATGAGCTTACTTCTTTACAAAATTCGAAAGTAATCTGCTTCTGATGATTAATAAATTTATTAAATTATTACATTAAATAAATTTATTTTCAGTGCCTAATGTTTTACTAGCAATATTTATATTACTGTCAAATAAAATTGTAAGTATTTAATAACTGAATTATAAAACTGAAATATTTAACCCCGTATAACATAAAAGTTAATACTTACAAAACTGATGACTGCTTTTTGAGGACTGAGAACTGGCATCTTCTTCTGGGAGTCTGACAAAAATAAATGATTTATCTTGTATTGAGACAGGGAATGTCAGATTATCAGAGATATTCACCTCTGCATCAAATGTTGGAAACTGGCATCTTGAGATTCTTAAATAAAGATAAAATAATACACCAAGAACATTAGTATCCAAAAATGTGTCTTCTCATACGAGCAGAGATAGTCATTACAATAGTATCTGTGAATAGGTCATAAACAGGGTGAAAAGGCCACCCATACATGCATTATAAATAGCAAATGAGTTTCAAAACAGACTTAGCAAGACCACAATGCTACATTTATCCATCAGTCCCCTACTCCTAGCATATTTAAAGTATTAGAAAAAATTTACCAAGGAACATTCTGAGAACTTGATCTACTTTTCTCCAAACCACAAAAGAACCACACAAGGTAGGTATTATCCTCATTTCATAGATAAAGCAACATGATGCTTAGCTGACTACAGTGGGGATGTCCAAGATCACAGGGGCAGAAAGAAGAGCTAGGATGGAGATTTGGACCCACTGGGCTCCATATTTCTATTTAAATTAATTTAGACTCTTTGGGGGCTTTTCCATACATGTACATCACACTCTTTCTTTTCCCCTTTCTTCTGTTACATATCATACCTATAGGCTCATCATCTCAACTGAACCAAGTATCCACATCTTCTCTTTGTTTCTGTTCCCTCCTCACCCATTTTTTTAATTCTTGTACACCCCAAGATTAGCAAGCCATAAAAGAAAACATAGTAAGGGCCAGTGGCAGTCATACTAGAATCCCTCCTTGGCTATTTATTAGAAAACTGACTCCCTGTAAAGACCAACAGCAGCCTAGCTATCAAAGGTACAGTTCCATACTGTGCCTCATCGTCAACCCTTCCCAAAATGGTGGAAAGAGAAGAAAGCAGAGAGGAGACGACCGGCCCTGCTGAACTGTCCCAGATTTAATTTGGGGTGCTGAGAATCACCATGGATTTCCTGTTCTGCTTCTGACCCAGGACATGTAACACTTCTGTCTCTGTTTATGGTATCACAGGGACTCATCTGTCATTAACTACATGGTGATGATGACCAAGAAGAAATGATGAAAGAAGCACAGCTCAAAAGATACTGAAAAAGTTACTAAAAGGAATTCCTAAGTTTCAGAGAAAATTGAGTTCTAAGACATCTAATGTGCTTCATATTCTTCCAAGATTTCTAGACTTTAAAATGACCAATCATCTACCAATATTCCAAAACAGAGGTTGCCTTTATGTAGGGGCAGAAGAGTTATAGGTAAAGAATATTACACATCAACTACATTATTTTTCTTAATGTCTCAATATGAAACTACATCATCTATACTGTTCCTATCCATTCTTTCTCTACCTCTCTATTCTCTCCAGGGTAGACAGGGACAGGGAGATAGTTTTTGTTGACATCCAAGCAAGAAAATGTTTAGACAACAAAAACAGCATCTTGTAGTCTAATGTAATATCCTGTCCTGCTGAATATCTGAACCAGATAGCTACTGCAAAGACCTCCATATAAGCTATCAAGTTTTTCATCTATCATTAAAGAAATAGGAACTCTTCTGACAGAAAACAAATCATCATAAAGAAAGTACTCTTAAAATAAAAAGTACTTCTTTGAGCAAAATCTACCTTCCAATTTAATTCTACATTAATTAGTAAGCCATTTTTGGTCCTCAAGTACAGTAAAAAATCTAGTTTCAGATCCTAAGCCCCAGATGGATACATACCAGGTCCAATGGCAGGACAGAGGTACAAAAAATGTGCAAAGAAGACCTAAGACAATGAAGTTTCATGCTAAATTCATGATCACAGCAATAGTTCAGGACCCAGGCTGTATTTTTACACCAATCAACTATAATCCTCTGCCACTCAGTTGATTGCCCCATGATCCCAAGAATTCCCTAAGCAATGGCTAGTGATAAAGTAGAACCAAAAATAATTCCATGCAGATACAGAAATAAAGGATGCACTACAGCCAATAAAAGGAAAATGAAACCTGAAAAAAAAAACCAACAAAGGAAAAAATAGCACCTTGTAAGAGTCGGAAACAAAGATAAATTGTGGTCCACAGAATAAAACAGTTTCTTAATATTCTGTAGCCTCATCACATCTATTACAGAGGATTACGCTAAAGGCTTATGCAAAGATTATGGGAACAGAAGGATTCTTTCCTACTCTTAAAGTAATATGCCACAGGTACCACCAGGATTCATCGAGGAGTAAAACATCTTTCTATGCTTTGGGTTTTCCCCTTATAAAAATTACAGGAAATGTATTCCCCGGTTTGCCCTTGAACTCTAATGAACTCATTTCCAATTCTCTGTTCCCCTTGGGTTTATTCTGGTGTCTAAGCTCAATGCAATTTTATTTCACAAATATACCATTAAAATTAAGAAAACATATTTATTCTTAAATTTCAACAACAATTTATGTTAGGCCAATAATGAAAAATATTACTTTTGCTTTTCTAACTGTGGTACAAAAGATATACATATACTGAAGGATAGAAAAGTTTTGCTAAAAGAGTATAGTAAACACATTGCACTGAATCACCTTAATTCAAAAGCTTGTATTTTTCCTTTATTTTCAATACAACAGAAAGAAAACACAGAATTTTAGTCATAATATACCTTGTAGCATTGTCCACAATTAGTTCAGATTCTGCTCTATGATTTGTCTTTAGTTCAATAGCACAATTTCTTGATTTAAGAGTTTCAAAAAGATCTTTCAGCAAGTTACCAGGTTCAATGCTGGGTAACTGTCTAACATCACCTGAAAAGGGGAAAAAGTAGATACAGTAGGTTTTAAGTAACTAGGATTTTGAAATTTAGAAATTACTTTCATTTCTCCCTACTGATAAATGCTATAATTATACAGACTTACTCTGAGAAGAAAAGAAAAAAAAACTTTGTTTAAAATTACTTAAGAACATTAAGTCTTCAAAAATATTCAACAACATAAGCCATTCCAATTAAAGAATATAAAGTGTAAAACAGTGATAACATGGTAAAGTAAAATGTGAATTGAACTTTTTTGGTATGTTTACGGATATGTGTTGGGGCATATATTTTCACCAACATGTAAAGAAAAAAACAGATCTTAGGTATCTATAATTTAGTCATTTATTCAATCCTGCTCGATGTCTTAATAAACATGGAAAAACCTATGGCCTCAAATAAATAAAATTAACATAAAAGTGTGAAATAAATCCACTGCATTCGACAACAGATAAATTTCAGTAAGGTAATGATAATGTTCTGCTCTATTACACATCTTTTTACTTTAAACAAACAGGCAAACCCTAGAGAAAAGAGAAACTATTTTCTGGGAAACTGAGAGAATGCTTTAACTATTAATAGAATCAACTGCTTATACAATATCCTCAAATACCTAATATATTGATTCTCTCACTGCAATTTTATTTTCTCCTCCACTAAATCATATATAGTCTATACGCCGGTACTATCCAATAGAATCTAACTAAATCTCACCAAAATTGGAAGGACTTACACTAGAGAGGTCTCTTTTGCGCTATCAGCTTAAAATCATAAAATTACTTTTAAGTGGTTTATCATTCAGACTTTTTATTATTTCCAAATGCTCTACATCCTGATTTACTCTGAGTCTGTGACAATTTTACTATTTTAATAGTCATCATTTAGGTAATTACTGTAACCGCTCACAATTCTATTTCATTCACAACCTAGCTTGCTAATAATTAACCAAAACAAAAAGCCACTGAGCTGATAGAGGTGGTCAAACCGAACTCAGTGAGCCTTTAGTGTGGGCTCTGAGAAACGCCTTCTCGCCTGTAGGATATGGATATTAAAACACTGAAATGGTAGAAACAATACTGTGTATGTGTGTGTGTGCTTGGTCGTGTCTGACTCTTTGCGATCCTATGGACTGTAGCCTGCCAGACTCCTCTGTCTATGGGATTTTCCAGCAAGAATACTGGAGTGGGTTGCCATTTCCTTCTCCAGGGGATCTTCCCAACCTAGCGACTGAACCCATGTCTCTGGTGAGTCTCCTGTATTGGCAGGTGGATTCTTTACCAATGAAACACCTGGAAAACCCCAAAACAACCTGCTAACCACAATGATTTGAGCCAAACAACTAGGATTCCAACAATATTATTAACTTACCAAGGATAATAAGTTTAGAAAGTTTGGAGTGCTCACACAATAAATTTAAAACTGACTTGAAGATTGATACAGATACCAAACTCCCTTCATCCACAACCAGAACTCTAACGGACGAAAATTTCCATGGCCTGTCCTTGGTCTGTATTTTTTTCTTCCATAAATAGAAACTATAATTGACCTACAAGCAAAGTATGACATTTCTAAATTCAGGTTAAAAAATTCACCAAAAAAAAAAAACATCAAAAATTTTTAACAACGTGTTTTTTAAAAATAAAACTCTTAAATGGGAAAGGGATGGGGAGGATACAGGTACAATAACACGGGGGGAAAGATGAAAGAAATAAAGAACACAAAAGTTATAGAATGGAAAGATAGAGGAAATAGTTCAAAAAATTGCTTCCCAGTGAGTAATTAGCGTGTTTAATTCAACAAACAGCACTCTTCCACCACCAGAATCCCAACTGTTTTCTTACCACTCTTGACCAGAGTAAGCTCCCTGTTCTTTCCAACTGCAATTAAACCTTCTCTTGGCCTTCTGAGATAGCCCAAACACTTAAGCCTCACTCTTCTCCCAACTAGAACACTCCATTCTGGAAATAAAGGGCTGCCTGCCTGAACTAACTATAAAAATATTATTTTTTCTTCAAGAACTTTCCTAACACTGAAAAACTATCACCACTACAACCAACAAGACAACTAAGAAAAAACCCTATTACAGAGGTAGTATTTACTATTAAAAAAAAATTTACAGAGAATATTAAATATTTTGGTGTATATCATTCAAAAAATGTTTCTATGTTGTTTATATATATATGTGCAATGTGTGTGTGTGTGTGTGTGTATGCTCATTGTCACTAAAAAATTTTTTGCATTATCTGTTGGTATCCCTAGCCCAAGAACGATAAATAAATGATATAACAACCATCTCAGGGCTTGCTTGAGCCTAAACATAGCTTCAGAAATGTCCTCCCAGCATTCCAACCCAATATTAAGATACTACTAATTGATCAGAGTTGGAACATAAGATGAAATTCAGTAATGATCCTTCTCCAGCCTCTCCTCTTCTAATTCAGTCCTTCAGACTAACCAGACGTGAAGGAGTAATGGACAAAACCATAAACTGTATCAGAAGATTCTCCCACCAATGAGCTACATTGAACTTCTCTAGCACTATGCTCACTCATGTGATAAACGTAACACAAAAGAAATTTCTGAGATGGCATGTGGGTCTACGAAGGGATCTTCTTGACCCAGGGATCAAAACGGGCCTCCTGCATTGCAGGTGGATTCTTTACTATCTGAGCCACCAGGAAATCCCATGATTCGAGGTAGCCTTCCTCAGAACTGTGTCTTTATTTCACTCTTTTGCGTGGAAACCTAAACGACTCTCCAGTAATCAAGTCCAGGCTTGTTTGTTGGGTGGACAAAGTCTGTAGTAAATAAGGGAATCATGGCACGGTGGAAAGAGTAGCAAGCTGGGAGGTTACAGATGTGAATCCCAGGGCGAGCTCTGCCCTTGGTTAAGTTTGGGCCCACCTGTTTAACACCCTCAAATTTCTACTGGCTCTTGTGTAAAATGCAGATAACATCATTTTCCCACTTCACTCCTTTGTCAAGGACTTTATGAAACAGGAAAACTTTAAAGCTCAAATCTCCAGTCTAAACCAAGTGCAATTTCCATTATTTTACAATACACACACTTCATTCCATTCAACAAAGTCCCCTCAAAATCTATACACCTACTTGATGATTCACCTCAGTGCCTCTGGGAAGGCCTTTCCCTTAAATAAAACATCCTTCTTACCTGAGCTTCATCCTCCATTAGACTGCAATTATTTTTTCCTTCAGAAATCTTCCAAGGACTAAGTTCCTTGATCTATAAAATGGCAGGTCAGGGCTAAAGGAAACTCTCCAACTCTTTATATGTTTTAAACTTCATAACTCTCAACTACAGCCACAGCTATTTTTTTCAAGCATCTTAATTCATTTGAAATGCTTAGTATGCAACCACTATTTGCCAGGCACTGTTGTAGGCAGAGGAGATAAAGCACTCAACCAGATGACCCAAGTTTTCACTTTCACAGAGCTTTCATTCCACAAAATGTGGACTCTGACATGTTTGTAACCAGTTCCAATGAGAAACAGGGCCATATGCCAGAATCAAAACTAACTACAGCATTAAGCATACACTTTAGATGACTTTTTTTTTTCATAGTAAGACTTTCTTAAAGAAGGAAGCAGCGCAGTGATAGCATGAGCACCTATCTCACTGTAAACAGTAACAGTTTATAGAATGGCTGTTATAGAATGGTCGCACTGAGTTAAATCAGCGGTCTCCACCCTTTTTGGCACCAAGGACTGTTTTCGTGGAAGACAGTTTTTTCATGGACAGATGACAATTTTTTCACAGACAGAAGGGGGCAGGAGGAGGGTGTGATGGTTTCAAGATGATTCAAGACTCAAGGGCATTACATTTACCACGTACTTTATTTCTAATCGGATGCTGCGGCTGATCAGATAGGAGGTACCGGTCCATGGCCTGGATGTTGGGGAATCTCTGATCTAATGATTAGCTACCACAAGGCAAGGGTCTAGAAAACATTCAATAAATGCCCACTAATTGTTGTCAGGAAGAAATGAAAAATACAATCAAGTCCGTCTTTAAATGTTTTATGTAGAGAAAAAACGTAAAAGGTTTTACCTGACACAGTGTATAAGCGTTAAAACCAGTTTTCTGTCTCAGTAAGCCAGCTGCTTTCCCTGTAGGTGCCGTAAGTAAAACTTCAATAGCCTTGTCCAGTTGCTGCTGACTTTGCTCGGTGAAGGTGATCCATTCTTGTGGTACATTCCAGTCTTGTTCAAAATCTTCACAAGCTTTTTTCACTTCTCTTTCTTCCAACAACTCCATATGCTTAAAAAGCTGGCTAACAATTGTGGTCTTCCCACAACCACCTTTCCCACTTATGACTGTCACGGCATTGGAGCAAATCATGTCCAAAGCAGTCACCTGGTCCTGATCCAGTTGACCCTCACTCATTTCTGCATTCACTTCATTTTCACCATCATCCCAAATATGGTCAGTGCTGTCCTGCGTGTCCAAAGTATCCACCAGATCCTCTGATCTTGTTTCATCAGGATTACTTTTATTCAGTGTATCACCACTTCCTGAATTCTCAGGTCTTGGGGTACAAATAGATGCAAGCACCTTTTTGACATCGACCTGTAGTTGCCATGCGGGCCTGGTCATCAAGTCACAGATTGAAGAGGCAATGCCTCGCTCAGCCTGGTAAAGGTCATAAAGAAAGACACAGCCCTTCTCATATGTCACCACGCCAATATCCTTCAAGAACTTCAGAGACTGCCAAGCATCGTGAAAAGACATGAAGTCCGACAGTTGAAAAGTTAAGTCAGCTTCTTCAACACACGTGTGCCCCTGCTCTCTACATATCTGCTTCAGTTGAGAATATATTACTAATGCATTCTTCTCCAAATCTGTCATCAACTGGAAAAGAGACTTGCATTGACAAAATGACGTCCAACTAGCTTCACATTGCAAGAGCTTCAGTTCTCTGTAGGTTATCTTTAAGAAAATAAAGTTCACGTTGTTTTATAAGAGTAATAAAGACTGATACCTATTATGAGAATTACAGTGACAACTATGGCATTTATTAATAATTTTTAAGTTCCAGAAGACATGTGTTTCAATGAAATTTGGAGGAAAAAAACTATGTACCTAACACATCACTATTTTTTTAATTAATTTTACTGTGATCAGAGATCTATATAATGCTCTAATTAAAATTATATTTTCTCAAAGCAATACATAGACAGTTTTAAAAGTCAAGTAACACTAAGAGGCTTATCACAAAATATATGAATCCCTGACTTACCCTTTCCATGACTTCTAAAGGCAACACCTCCAACACTTTTAGCTATTTCTTCCAGAATTTATCTCCACATTTCTAAGTATTGTTTATACTATTCTTTAATTTTTTAAAAAAATTAGACAATTAGTGTTAACTCCTTACTTGGGAAAGTCTTTCTTCATGGAACTTACTCTCTTTTATACTATCACCTAAACACACACTTCTCCTCCCATCTTTGAAAAAGTTACAGTACCATTTTGAAAACTGATTTTGGTTAAATCAGTATAAAGGGAGCCACGATTGAGTGACATACTATGCTGTGATTACATAAATTTTGTATTGAACTCTTGTGTGTACTGTGGAGTTAATGACTGCCTCGTTTTCTTGACTTGTTTAGTTCTCCATGTGCCTATCAACAATTCTGCCCAAACTACTGAAAAGGTACAGAACTTCCTTCCTCGTGACCCACTCAGAAGGTCATCTACTAGCTCCATTTTTTTTTCATGGAGACATCACCCCTGGAGCCCTCCACACAACTTACGAGCTGAAATGTGTACCCCACAAAATTCATATGTTGAAATTCTAACACCCAGAACCCTGGATGTGACCCTATTTGGAGACAGGGTCTTTAAAGAGATAATTAAGTTAAAATGAGACGTGGGACAGGCCCTAATCCAAGATGACTGTGTCTTTATAAGAAGACTTTAGACCCAGACAAGCACAGAGGGAAGACAGTGTGAAGACACAGGAAGATAGCTACCCATAAGCTAAGCAGAGAGGCCTCAGAAGAAACCAACCCTGCTAACATCTTGATTGGATTTGGATTTACAGACTCCAGAACTGAGAAAATAAAAGTTCTGTGGTTTACACCACCCAGTCTATGCTATTTGTTACAGCAGTCCTAGCAAATGAACATAAAACCTCAATAAAAATCTTTACTCTGGGTGGTGGTTTGCATGCTGAACAGGGGACTCCAAGCCTCCTTTTCCCACTTGAGTCCCAGAAGGTTCACTGCTCTGCCTCTCTGCCCTACTGTGCTCCAGAATCTTTTTTTTTTCCCCGAGCATATTGAAATCATAATCATTTTACAGAGGGAAAAAATTCATTATTCCAGCATTTCTCAAGTGAGTATTTCTCAAGAGGGATGGAATCTGCAAACATTCTTGGGGAACCCACAAATTATATCAGAATCTTTAAACTGTATTTTCATTTGGAAAACCACTCATAACCAAGTACTGATTTAAGTGCCATATTTGATTTTCAACACCTCTGGAGCTTCACTTTACTACTCCTGGCATCTAATAACAAAAACAGAAGTGCCAAAGAAATTGTAAATGACATTATTATGCCAAAGAAAAAAATCAAATGACATCATGATGTACCGTATGAATAATGAAGGCTTTTGAAAGTTCAAATAAGTGAGAAATTGTGCTACATAGCAGAATTGCTTGCCAAACTCTTAAGAACTTGCATCTTCAGTGAGATCTATATTCAAGGTGCAATAGCAATTTAGTTACAAAAAAAGTCATGAAATTAAATTATGTAACTAAAGTACTGATGATATGAGTATCATTTACTTTGTTATTTTGTTTTCCTTTGTAAATTTATTGTATAAGAGGACAAGTATAAGAAGTTTATATTTAGTTGTAACACTGAAAGGACAATAAATCAACATTGAGGTTGTACAAATTTCTTTCCTTAGAAAAAGATGCAAAATTGCCAAGTTTGAGATATCCTGCCTTGTATAAGATTACAAAAAGCTAAGCAAATGACTTACTTACTTTACGAAATCCAAGTTTCCATGGCTGTGTACCTAAAATCTCTTCTATCTCTTCCAACACCTCTATAGAATTTGAAGTTATGAGCTGTTTGAAGTGTCGAGGCAGAAGGACTGGAAGGAATTCCATTATTTTTGGGAACTGCAAAGCTTTCATCACCGTTTTAAATGGAACTATAGGATATCAGAAAAGAACAAATTCAGGTTAACAAATGAGCTCATAAAACAACTGATTTGATGGACTTTCTCATTTAGCACAACTAGTTAAAGAAATTCCAATCAAAGAGAGAATAACATATTTACTTTAAGCAGGAGAAAACTGATTGTATTATAACAATTGTTTTTGTACCAAGATGGCTTTCACTGTGTTTAACACCAAAATTTATGTTCTTCAAATGCTTAGATAACTACCTCTTAGCCTTTTGCTTCCTCCTACTTGCAACAGAATAAAATGTCTGACTAAATAATATATAGATAAATTCAAAGCAAAGCAGTAAAAACCACTTACATATTAAACTTTATAATCTTTTTATAGTCATGATTCTTTCAACATGGAAGTCATTCAATGATGTACTTACTGCCAAATTCATTTGATGGAATTAAGAAATAAAACATTCCATATATGTGAATGTCCAGATAACAAACCATATTTAAAAGTTATTTTAAATCATTTTGAACTGAAATCTTTCCAAAATGGATTGTTCTTTTCCTGCCTTTCTTCTCTGCCTTCTTAAACAGAATAATTGACAACTGAACTTTTTCTTAACAACTCAAGGTAATCCTATGGACACAAAAGTTAGGGAGAGACCTAGAATCACACTTTTAGAGCAGGAAAGGAATTGAAAGATATTTAAAGACCATCTCATCCCACATTAGTCACTCAGTTGTGTCCAACTTTTTGTGACCCCATGGACTATAGCCCACCAGGCTCCTCTGGTCCATGAATTCTCCAGGCAAGAATACTGGAGTGGGTTGCCATTTCCTTCTCCCATCTCACCCCATATCTACACATTATAGATGAGAAACCCGCAATGTTAATGACATACTCCAAAAGCAATACAAACACATTTTCATCAAACCTATTTTAAAAAAGAATACTATACTGTACTGTACTGTAGTGGTGATATTTTAAACACACTAGTCATCCAGTATCTCAATTACACTAAAACTCCACTAAAAATCACTTACATGTGAATTCCAGAGGAAGTGGCATCTCATGATCTGGTGGTGGCTCTTGTGTTTTCTGCGTAGACTGTTTTTTACTATTCCCTTCAATTTCCTCTTGCCAAGTTCTTAAGTTTTCCATAAGAGTTTCAAAATTGAGGTCTTTATACCTTGATTTGTTTTTTAACCATGTAAAAAAGTTAATTCTTTGCTCACTGGAGATATTACACTCTTTAAGAAAGAGGGAACAGATGTGGATTTGATTTGGTGGTGACATATCTGACTGTAAAAAGTAAGATGGAAATCCTTGAACCTGATAGCTCCCTGATCCCACAGGCTTTACCTGTACCTTCACTCGCCACCAAGCATCAGTTAATGGAAAACGCCCAAACACGTCACATTTCTGCTGAGTGTTCTCATCAAACACAGAAACTTAAAAAAAAAAAAAAAAGAAAGAAAGGTTAATTTAGGATAATTTAAAATCTTTCCCAATGTTTTGTTAACTCCACTACTCTCTTTAATCCTGGGACAGTACCCTGTACAGATGTCTATCGCAGTGTCTAGATTCAGCTTACCTGTTTATCTGTCTCCCTCTACTACATTGTCAGAGGAGGACATGGCAACCCACTCCAGTATTCTTGCCTGGAGAATCCCAGGGATGGAGGAGGCTGGTGGGCTGCCATCTGTGGGGTCACACAGAGTCGGACACAACTGAAGCGACTTAGCAGAAGCAGCTACTACATTGTAAGCTTTCTAGAATAAGGTAATGTTCTATTTGTCTTTGTACTCCAGGAGGGAGGCCTGGTACCTGGCAAGTCTGTTGTTCCTCTCCTAAAAGTGGTTCCCTCTCTGCTACTCTGATCTCAGCCAATACTGACCTCCAAGGAGTATCTAAAAAAAATGTCAGGGTCAAAAGACACGTGTACCCCAGTGTTCACTGCAGCACTATTTACAATAGCTAGGACACGGAAGCAACCTAGATGTCCATGGACAGATGAATGGATAACGAAGCTGTGGTACATATACCCAATGGAATACTACTCAGCCATAAAAAGGAACGCGTTTGAGTCAGTTCTAACGAGATGGACGAAGTCAGAGCCTAGTTTACAGAGTGAAGTAAGCCAGAAAGAGAAAAAGAAATATCATATACTGATGCATATATGTGGAATCTAAAAAGATGGTACTCATGAACATATTTTCAGGGCAGCAATGGAGAACCAGACATAGAGAACAGACCTATGGACGTGTGGGGAGGGGAGGAGGAAGAGGGTGAGATGTATGGAGAGTAACATGGAAACTTATGATACCATATGTAAAATAGACAGCCAGTGGGAATTTGCTGTGTGGCTCAAACAGGGGCTCTGTGACAATCTAGAAGGGTGAGATTCAGACAGAGATGAGAGGGAGGTTTGGGAGGGAGGGGATAAGGGTGTACCTATGGCTGATTCTTGTTGATGTATGACAGAAAACCACAAAATTCTGTACAGCAATTATCCTTCAATTTAAAAAAAAGTCAGGGTCCCTCCTACCACACAGTCTTTGCAAAAGCTGATGCACCTGTCTTAAGTATTTTCTTCTTACTGTTTACCCCATTTACTACAGAACTCAGATTAACTGTCACTTCTCAAAAAACCTTCCCTGACTCTCATCAATATAACTTCTCATGGCACTTCATACTATTTCTATTAAGCACTGATATTATAGTTACTTCCCAGGTGGCGCTAGTGGTAAAGAACCTGCCTGCCAGTGCAAGAGACACAAGAGACACTGGTTCGATCCCTGGATCATGGGGAAGATCTCCTGGAGGACGGCGTGGCAGCCTACTCCAGTATTCCTGCCTGGAGAATCCCATGGACAGAGGAGTCTGATGGGCTATAATCCACAGGGTCGCAAAGAGTCGGACATGACTGAAGCAACTTAGCACACATAGCACACACAGCTGTGATTATTTGTAGGATATCTGTTTAATGCACTTAGAGCAGAAGCTCCATTAAGGCAGCAACCTCATCACCTAATCTCTCCAGGGTATCCCAGCAACAGACATATCTTGCTTGGAACACAGCAGCCAGTCCCTAACACATGCAGGATGAATAACCAAACCTTCACAGATACTTAAACATTTTCTGTCTAAACTTGTGCTGCCTACTCACCTGTGACTATTTAAATTTAATTAAAATTAAAACTTCAGATTCATCTCCTCTGGTGGACTAGCTGCATTTTTAGTTTTCAATAACCACATGTGGCTGGCAGCTATTGTATAGGACAGTGCAAATATACAGCAATGCCATCATCACAGAAAATTCTACTGGACAGCATCTGGTCTGAACATTAAAACATTCTTAAACATCAGTCACCAGAAACACACAATAGGTGTAATTCTTAGAACAGGAAACTAGACAAGATAAATACAGATCACAAGATTAACAGGTTAATGAGTCAACAGTGCCTTGTGGTGTATCATGTGTATGTGTGTTTGTGTGTTTAAAGTAGATGAACAACAACCACATATTCAACTCCAGGAAAGACAGGGAAATAGTTAAAAGCCTTGATTCTGGGTGTTAATACTAGCTGGACACCCACTGTTTCCCTGTTTATAAAACTACCTCAAAAAGCTGTGAACATTAATGAGATACACATGAAGCCCAAGCTTAACATATAGTACGCTCAAGTCTCTATTATTGTTATTTTATTCTCAACAGGACGAAGCACTTAGGCGATTCCAAAAGAAGTCTGTTAGCAGCGAGGAGCGCCGTACTTTGGAGGAGGCCATAATAGAAACAGTTCATTAATCCGCCGATCCCACCCCCGAGGGGCGAGTTATTTCCTCACCACGGAGCAGCCCAGGCAGGCTACCAGCATTTACGCCCCCACTGCAAAGCTCCTCTGCGTCGAGAAACACCGTGTCCTCGTCCCCCTCCGCATCCTCCCTTAAATATTCGTCTTCCTCCTCCCCCAGGTCCTTGGGTGGGAGCAGAGGTCCCTGCAGCTCCAGCAAGGGCTGAATCGAGCAGGCCATAGTCCATGCTCCCGAGCTCAACCCCAATTCCGGAAAACCCCGGGCTGCGTAGACGCCCATGATCAGCCAATCAGCTCCGCGACTGTAGGACCTTCGGCTTCCAGGGGGTGGGCGAAATGTGTGACTTGAGTTAACCGTATGCAGATGGATGGCAACTAAACTTGTGGTGATGATCATGCTTTAGTATACACAGACATGGAGCTATAATACTGTACGCCTGAAACTTGTTTTAAAAGATAAAGGCCATCCGCTTGCACAGATGTACCTCCTCCCCCGGAAGCTAGCTTGCGCAAAGCTCCGCCTCAAGTTCCCAGCGGAAGGCCGGGATAGGCTGGAACGCCGAGATTCGGAGGGGCGGGGAGAGGGGCGGGGCGGGGAGGCGAGGGGCGGGGCGGGGAGGCGAGGGGCGGGGCGGGGAGGCGAGGGGCGGGGCGGGGAGGCGAGGGGCGGGGCGGGGAGGCGAGGGGCGGGGCGCTCTCCTGCCTCGCTGCACAGTCAAAGTCCAGGCTCCGCCAGGGGCTGGGAGGAAACTAGCTGGCTGGGCCGCGGCATAAATAGCACCTGCTGAGCCGCTAACCCACCGCGTCTCCTGTCTAGAGAGAAACTTGAGGGAAGGTCAATCTACTGAACCTAAAGAGCTAGGAAAAGCAAGCCCTCCCAACGATTCCAAAACTAAAATCTCAATGCCCTTCCGCCAGCACCCAAACCTCAGAGACGCGAATCTCCAGCCAGGAGATCCGCTTGGGTGTGACTGCTTTGGGCCTCTTGTTTTTTTATTCAGAAGTTGAATTTGTAAGATCAAAGGCACTTTATACAAGGTACAGATCTCTAGGCCTCATTCCATACCCACTGTATCGGGATCTAGGGCTGGGACCCAGGATTCTTTTTAACGCGCGTCTCAAGTTGTTCGTTTTTGATGGTCAGCCAGATTTGGAAAGCAGTGGATTCAATAACTTTCACAATGCTCATTTCCTCTGTGAGTATACCCTGGCCTCCCAAACTTTAGGCTGAGCTGCCATCTGCTAGTGCGTGCTAAGTCGCTTCAGTGGTGTACTCTGTGCGACCCTGTGGACTACTCCAGGCAAGAACACTGGAGTGGACTGCCATGCCCGCTTCCAGAGGATCTTCCTGACCCTGGAATCGAACCTGCATTGCAGGCGGATTCTTTACCGCTGAGCCACCGGGGAAGCCCCACAGTGGGGCAAAAGCAGTCTACTTATAGCCCAGAGTATAAACAAAAATGGGGGAAGGCAAGTAGAAGAGAAAGAAGTGATTTAAAAGTTATTCTGGAGCCATGGTTTCCATATGTTTAAAAGTCATGGTACTTTCTGAAGAACAGCATAAAATATATGACTACATTACTATTTTGATACTATTATGAAATTACTCAATAATAAACCTAAAATAAGCATACACTATTTGCTAAATCCAAAAGCATCTTATTGTATAGATTCTAATATAGATAAATAACAGCCCCCCCAAACTTTTTAATTTATAGGACCATACACATGAAACTAACACAGCTTTGTAAATCAAATATACTTTATACTCCAAAAAAGTTATTTTGTTCTTTAAAAAAATCTTATGGGAGAAAATGATAGAATTGATTTTCTTTTCCTTTGGGTACAAATGTCAACTTTTGTTGCTTTTAGAAACACACTCTTTTGCATCATTGTTTCCAAGGATGTCTGTATGAGGTTGAATGCCTTCCTTAACACTCAGGATAGCTACACACAACATGGAATCTGTCCTGACAAATATTTTACCACTCATCTCTTTGTTACTAAATCCAGTGGATACAGTTCTGCCTTTGTCTTGCCTCACCTCTCAACAGTATTTAACATAGATAACTTTTCTTTTTAACTGTTTCCTTCTTGTAACACTCTGCTTCCTAGGCGTTTGTAACTCATCTCAGGTTTTCCTACTATCTCTCTGGCCATTTATAGCTTCCTTGGGTTCCTCTACTGGCCTCTGAAGTAATGGTGTTCCCCAGGGTTCCATCCCAAGCACCTTCTCACTCTGTAATCCTTCCCTCAGTCATCTTTCACCTACTCTGTCACCTACATGCTAATGACCCATAGTCTAATCTTCAAACCTGTGCAAACAACTGCCTATTAGATGCCAGGATTGGATGCCCCTTGGCTCCCCTGATTCAGGTATCCAAACTGAAAGGATTGTGCCCAAATGTGGGTTACATATGTGTGTATTCATAAGATAACCTTTTTACCAACATGATGATTTGGGCACAAGACTCCAGATACTAAGCTTCTGTTTCTATAACTCAATTGCATTCTACTAGGCAGTGTAGGGACAAGGCAATGGCACCCCACTCCAGTCCTCTTGCCTAGAAAATCCCACGGACAAAGGAGCCCGGTAGGCTGCAGTCCATGGGGTTGCTAAGAGTCGGACACGACTGAGCGACTTCACTTTCCCTTTTCACTTTCATGCACTGGAGAAGGAAATGGAGACCCACCCCAGTATTCTTGCCTGGAGAATCCCAGGGACGGGAGAGCCTGGTGGGCTGTCTATGGGGTCACCCAGAGTCAGACACGACTGAAACGACTTAGCAGCAGCAGCAGGCAGTGTAGGTTAGGATTCAGGATGATGAGAACTTTACTTCTGTTAACTACAAATTGGCACTTGCCATCTACCTCTACAGGCTACAATCTGCAGCTGCTGATTTTCAACTCCCCATGAAAGGAGTTAGAGCCAAAAATGAGGCACTCTGTGCTCAGGGAAAAACTAGCAAGACAGGTCTTAAGTGGGCTTCCCGATGGCTCAGGCAGTAAAGAATCCTCTTGCCAGTGCAGGAGATGTGGGTTCGATCCCTGGGTTGGGAAGATCCCCTGGAGGAGGAAATGTCAACCCGTTCCAGTATTCTTTTCTGGAGAATTCCATGGACAAGGAGCCTGGTGGGCTATAGTCCATGGACTCACAAAGAGTTGGACATGACTAAGCATATACCAGCCTCAGCCTGAAAGGAGTTCTGATTGTAGAGCAGAAATGAGGCACTCTGTGCTCAGGGGAAAACTGGCAGCCAGGTCTTCAGCTGGTTAGATGTTTTCAGGAGCTGATTTTATGAGCCCAATTCTTGTATCTCCTCATATCTAGGAAAGTACTAAAATCCTTCATGGTGACGACTATTCATCGTGACTAGCAGAAAGCTTCACGAGACTAACAGAGAACTTCTAGAAAAATACGTGCTCGTTTGCATGTACTCCGCCTTCACCGTAATCACACGTATACTGACCTTCTCCCCTGCCTCTTTGGAGCAGTTTCTCAGAGCTATTTGAGGTGCTGTTTCCTGGGCTGCAGTCCTCATTTTGCCCCAAATAAAACTAAACTTGCAGCTCTCATGTTGTGCATTTTTTTAAGTCAAGACTTCTTTACCTGTTGATTCCTCATTTCTAAAATGTTAACAATTCTAGACTCCTGGATGGCATTGTTACAGTATACAGTAAGTAACAATACTTAAACCTGTCTGTGTATCAGAATCACTTGGGATGTTTCTACAATAATGGCCCCTGAATATACCATGAAGCTACATTGTCTTATATTCTACAAATATAAGACAATACAGGTGTAAGGTTATACACAGTATAACTTCTGTAGCAGCAAAGGACAGGAAACAGCAGAAATGTTCATTAGTAAGAGACCTATTGAATAAACTATGGTACATCCGCACAATGGAGTATTCTTTAGTAATATCGCAAAAGAAAGAATGAGGAATACCTTTTTGAACTAATAGGGAGATTTCCCAGGATATTATGTTCAGTAAGAAGAAACAAGACATAAAACAAGGCAAATAGTTTTCTGCATTTGCATAGGCTTGTTTTTGTAAAAACAAGCAAACAAACACAGGAAACATAAACCAGAATTTAATGAAAATAGTTTCCCATAGAGAGTGGAAACAGAGTCAAGTAGAAAAAGATGGGAACAAGATCTCTAACTTTTTATAATGGTTTTGACTTCTGAACCATGTAAATGTTTCACATATTCAAAAATAGACAAAATCAAAACCTAAAACTGAACACAGAAACAAAGGAAACTATCAATTGTAGAACATAACCTCTCAGGGAAAAAGTTATTTCAAGAATATATACTTTTGAATACTTGGAATAAATACTTTAAGTTATCATGACTATATCCCCTTAGTAGGTTATATTCTGAGGACAAAAGACCTGCAAAGTAACATTAAACTTTACCACACACTGAAGTTAATGTTAGTTTTAATATTGCTTTTAACTGATACAATATGCATTGTATGATAAAGCGAACAAGTAAATATCTTCGTGTGTTATCAAATGATGGTTTTTCGTATACGTGAAAACAAGTAGAAACATAGAATTAAAAAAGTTAAGAAAACTACAGCATTATACCTGAGCTGGAAATATCAATGTGACTTGCGATTCTTCACATGTATTTCCCAGCTCTGTCTTCTGAAAGGGTCTGAAAGTAATGTCACCCCAGTGACTCTGATCACATCTACCACCTTCCTCTTGATTTTGGAATACCATTTCTTATGAAAAGTGGAAGCTTGTTGAGAAGTGACTGATTCCACCTCTGGGACAGGGAAGTACAAGGTGGTCCTAGTGTTTCCTGTACCAGAAAGCAAGGAAGCACTCAAAACCTAATGTGGTTGTGATGAAAGGATTCAGGAGCCAGCTTGAAGGGCATTCCACGAGCCAACTTTGAGAGATCTGAACAGCAAAAAGAATCATGCCTGCACTTGACTGCAACAAAATGAGTAAATGAAAACTGCTGTGTCCATTGTGATACTCACTATAAAATAATTCTTTTAAGGGAATAAAGAATGTCAGTTAAGAAATTTAACTGAATCAAAGAGGACACAAACAGATGGAGAAATATACCATGTTCATGGATTGGAAGAATCAATATTGTCAAAATGGCTATACTACCCAAAGCAATCTACAGATTCAATGCAATCCCTATCAAGCTACCAACGGTATTTTTCACAGAACTAGAACAAATAATTTCACAATTTGTATGGAAATACAAAAAACCTTCGAATAGCCAAAGTAATCTTTAGAAAGAAGAATGGAACTGGAGGAATCAACCTGCCTGACTTCAGACTATACTACAAAGCCACAGTCATCAAGACAGTATGGTACTGGCACAAAGACAGAAATATAGATCAATGGAACAGAATAGAAAGCCCAGAGGTAAATCCACAAACCTATGGTCACCTTATCTTCAGCAAAGGAGGCAAGGATATACAATGGAAAAAAGACAACCTCTTTAACAAGTGGTGCTGGGAAAACTGGCCAACCACCTGTAAAAGAATGAAACTAGAACACTTTCTAACACCATACACAAAAATAAACTCAAAATGGATTAAAGATCTAAATGTAAGACCAGAAACTATCAAACTCCTAGAGGAGAACATAGGCAAAACACTCTCCGACATAAATCACAGCAGGATCCTCTATGACCCACATCCCAGAATTTTAGAAACAAAAGCAAAAATAAACAAATGGGACCTAATGAAACTTAAAAGCTTTTGCACAACAAAGGAAACTATAAGCAAGGTGAAAAGACAGCCCTCAGATTGGGAGAAAATAATAGCAAATGAAGCAACAGACAAAGGATTAATCTCAAAAATATACAAGCAACTCCTGCAGCTCAACTCCAGAAAAATAAATGACCCAATCAAAAAATGGGCCAAAGAACTAAACAGACATTTCTCCAAGGAAGACATACAGATGGCTAAAAAACACATGAAAAGATGCTCAACATCACTCATTATCAGAGAAATGCAAATCAAAACCACAATGAGGTACCATTATACGCCAGTCAGGATGGCTGCTATCCAAAAGTCTACAAGCAATAAATGCTGGAGAGGGTGTGGAGAAAAGGGAACCCTCTTACACTGTTGGTGGGAATGCAAATTAGTACAGCCACTATGGAAAACAGTGTGGAGATTTCTTTAAAAAAACTGGAAATATAACTGCCATATGACCCAGCAATCCCACTTCTGGGCATACACACCGAGGAAACCAGATCTGAAAGAGACACGTGCACCCCAATGTTCATCACAGCACATGGAAGCAACCTAGATGCCCATCAGCAGACGAATGGATAAGGAAGCTGTGGTACATATACACCATGGAATATTACTCGACCATTAAAAAGAATTCATTTGAATCAGTTCTAATGAGATGGATGAAACTGGAGCCCATTATACAGAGTGAAGTAAGCCAGAAAGATAAAGACCATTACAGTATACTAACACATATATGTGGAATTTAGAAAGATGGTAATGATAACCCTATATGCAAAACAGAAAAAGAGACTCAGATGTATAGAACAGACTTTTGGACTCTGTGGGAGAAGGCGAGGGTGGGATGTTTCAAGAGAACAGCATCGAAACATGTATATTATCTAGGGTGAAACAGATCACCAGCCCAGGTTGGATGCATGAGACAAGTGCTCGGACCTGGTGCACTGGGAAGAGCCAAAGGGATTGGGTCGAGAGGGAGGTGGCAGGGGGGATCGGGATGGGGAATACATGTAAATCCATGGCTAATTCATGTCAATGTATGACAAAAACCACTGCAATGATGTAAAGTAACTAGCCTCCAACTAATAAAAATTAAAAAAAAAAAAAAAAGAAATTTAACTGACATTAAAAAAGGAACAGTATGGAGAGTCTTTAAAGAACTAAAACTACAGTTACCATATGATCCAGCAGCCCCACTTCTGGGTATAAAACCAGACAGAACTATAATTCAAAAAGATACATGCACCCCAAAGTTCAGAGGAGCACAGTTTACAGTAGCCGAGACATGGGAGCAACCTACATGTCCATCAACAGATGAATGGACAGAGAAGATGTGGTGTGTATATATATACAGATATATATCCATATATATGGACATCTTCTCCATATGGATGCAATACGACTCCACCATGAAAATGAATGAAATGATGACATTTGCAGCAACATGATGAACATAGACATTATCATTCTAAGTGAAGTAAGTCAGATAGAGAAAAACAAATACCGTATGCTATCACTTATATATAGAACCTTTTAAAAATGATACAAAGGAACTTTTTACAAAATAGAAATATACTTACAGACATAGAAAACAAACTTATGGTTTCCAAAGGGGAAAGGGGAGAGGGAGGGACAAACTAGGAGTTTGGAATTAACAGATACACACTATTATATATAAAATAAATAAAATAAACAAGAAGGATCTACTGTATGGCACAGGGAAGAATATCAATATCTTGTAATAACCTACGGTGGAAAAGACTTTGAAAAATTATGTATATATATGGATCACTCTGCTGTACACCGGAAACTAAGACAACCATACTTCAGTAAAAATAGTTGTTTGTTTTGAAAAAGTAATAAAAAATAAATGTAAGAAGAAATTTCAAAGATACAAGACATGATGTTGCAATCTTTAGTGTAATAACTAACTCAAGCAAAGACCACCCAACCATACTAAAACGACTATGTGCAAATCCACTAGGAAACTGGTGCACAATGACTAAGAAATTACAAATTGTGGAGGGGAAAATGGACCTTTACAGTGGAGACACTTGTCAGTCACCCCTTAATCAAGTTATCAAATTTAGTGTCAACAATAATGGGACAACTGTCTTGTGTCTCATGCTGTGATGCAATATGATGTACTTAAGATTAGCTATAAAGTATTCTCCTCAAAAATACTTAACCTTACTTTAATCAAGTTTCTAGACCAGCACTGTCCAGTGGAAATATAATGCGAAGCACATATGGAATGTAAAAGTTTTTGGTAGCCACAAAAAGAAATAGGTGATATTATTTTTAATGATGCACTGTATCTAATCCAGTATATCCAGAATATTATTATTTCAATGTGGAAATCAACATAAAAATCATTAATGAAATATTTCACATTCTTTATCACAAATCCTTGAAATGTGACATGTATTCTACCCTTACAGCACATCTCAGTTTAACAGAGCCACATTTCAAGTGCTCAGTAGACACACGTGGGTGGCAACTGTCATACTAGACAGCACAGTTCTAGACCTAATTTTCCATTTGCCCCAAATCCAAGGAACTGAGGTACAAACTGAATAATACCAGGTGGAAACAAAAAGATCTAGAACAAAGGCGAGAAAGCAAATACCTCAGTTCAGTTCAGTTCAGTCACTCAGTTGTGTTCGACTCTTTGTGACCCCATGGACTGCAGCACACCAGGCTTCCCTGTCCATCATCAACTCCCGGGGTTTACTCAAACTCATGTCCATTGAGTCGGTGATGCCATCCAACCATCTCATCCTCTGTCGTCCCCTTCTCCTCCCGCCTTCAATCTTTCCCAGCATCAGGGTCTTTTCCAATGAGTCAGTTCTTCCCATCAGCTGGCCAAAGTATTGGAGTTTCAGCTTCAGCATCAGTTCTTCCAATGAATATTCAGGGCTGATTTCCTTTAAGATGGACTGGGTGGGTGTCCTTGCAGTCCAAGGGATTCTCAAGAGTCTTCTCCAACAACACAGTTCAAAAGCATCAATTCTTTGGTGCTCAGCTTTCTTTACAGTCCAACTTTCACATCAATACATGATCACTGGAAAAAAAACATAGCTTTGACTAGATGGATGTTTGTTGACAAAGTAATGTCTCTGCTTTTTAATATGCAGTCTAGGTTGGTCATAACTTTTTTTCCAAGAAGCAAGCATCTTTTAATTTCATGACTGCAGTCACCATCTGCAGTGATTTTGGAGCCCCCAAAAATAAAGTCTGTCACTGTTTCCATTGTTTCCCCATCTATTTGCCATGAAGTGATGGGACCAGATGCCATGATGTTAGTTTTTTGAATCTTGAGTTTTAAGCCAACTTTTTCACTCTCCTCTTTCACTTTCATCAAGAGGCTCTTTAGTTCTTCTTCACTTTCTGCCATAAGGGTGGTGTCATTTGCATATCTGATGTTATTGATATTTCTCCTGGCAACCTTGATTCCAGCTTGTGCTTCCTCCAGTCCAGCATTTCTCATGATGTACTCAGCATATAAGTTAAATAAGCAGGGTGACAATATATAGCCTTGACGTACTCCTTTCCCAATTTGGAACCAATGTGTTGTTCCATGTCCGGTTCTAACTGTTGCTTCTTGACCTGCATACAGATTTCTCAGGAGGCAGGTCAGGTGGTCTGGTATTGCCATCTCTTTAAGAATTTTCCACAGTTTGTTGTGACCCATACAGTCAAAAGCTTCAGCATAGTCAAAAAAGCAGATGTTTTTCTGGAACTCTCTTGCATTTTTAATGATCCAACAGATGTTGGCAATTCAATCTCTTGTTCTTCTGCCTTTTCTAAATCCAGCTTGAATATTTGGAAGTTCATGCTTCAAGTACTGTCGAAGTCTGGCTTGTAGAATTTTGAGCACTACTTTGCTAATTGTGCAGTAGTTTGACCATTCTTTGGCATTGCCTTTCTTTGGGACTGGAATGAAAACTGACCTTTTCCAGTCCTGTGGCCACTGCTGAGTTTTCCAAATTTGCTGGCCTATTGAGTGCAGCACTTTCACAGCATCATGTTTTAGAATTTGAAACAGCTCAACTGGAATTCCATTGCTTCCACTAGTTTTGTTCGTAGTGATGCTTCCTAAGGCTCACTTGACTTCACATTTCAGGATGTCTATCTCTAGGTGAGTGATCACACCATTGTGATTATCTGGATCATGAAGATCTTTTTTTGCATAGCTCTTTTGTGTATTCTTGCCACCTCTTCTTAATATCTTCTGCCTCTGTCCTTTATTATGCCCATCTTTGCATGAAATGTTCCCTTGGTATCTCTAATTTTCTTGAAGAGATCTCTAGTCTTTCCCATTCTATTGTTTTCCTCTATTTCTTTGCACTGATCACTGAGGAAGGCTTTCTTACCTCTCCTTGCTATTCTTTGGAACTCTGCATTCAAATGGGTATATCTTTCATTTTCTCCTTTGCCTTTAGCTTCTCTTGTTTTCCTAGCTGTTTGTGAGGCCCCCTCAGACAACCATTTTACCTTTTGGCATTTCTTTTTCTTGGGGATGGTCTTGATTACTGCCTCCTAAACAATGTCATGAAACTCTGTCCATAGTTCATTGGGCACTCTGTCTATTAGAACCAATCCCTTGAATCTAGTTCTCACTTCCACTGTATAATAGCAAGATTTAGGTCATACCTGAATGGCCTAGTGGTTTTCCCTACTTTCTTCAATTTAAGTCTGAATTTAGCAATAAGGAATTCATGATCTGAGCCACAGTCAGCTCCCGGTCTTGTTTTTGCTGACTGTATACAGCTTTTCCACCTTTGGCTGCAAAGAATATAATCAATCTGATTTCAGTATTGACCATCTGATGATCTCCATGTGTAGAATCTTTTGTGTTGTTTGAAGACAGTGTTTGCTATGACCAGAGTGTTATCTTGGCAAAACTCTAACAGCCTTTGACCTGCTTCATTTTGTACTCCAAGGTCAAATTTGCCTGTTACTCCAGGTATGTCTTGACTTCTTACTTTTGCATTCCAGTCTCCTATAATGAAAAGGACATCTTTTTTGGGTGTTAGTTCTAGGAGATCTTCATAGAACTATTCCCGGTTGGGGCATAGACTTGGATTACTGTGATAGTGAATGGCTTGCCTTCGAAACAAACAGAGATCATTCTGTCCTTTTTGAGATTGTATCCCAGTACTACATTTCGGACTCTTTGGTTGACTATGAGAGCTATTCCATTTCTTCTAAGGGATTCTTGCCCACATTAGTACATATAATGGTCATCTGAGTTAAATTCACCCATTCCTGTTCATTTTAGTTCACTGATTCCTAAAATGTCAACGTTCACTCTTGCCATCTCGTTTGACCACTTCCAATTTGCTTTCACTCATGGACCTAACATTCCAGGTTCCTATGCAATATGGTTCTTTACAATATTGCATCAGACTTTCTCCATCACCAGTCACATCCACAACTGGGTGTTGTTTTTGCTTTGGCTCCATCCCTTCATTCTTTCTGGAGTTATTTCTCCACTTGTTCTCCAGTAGCATATTGGGCACCCACCGACCCAGAGAGTTCATCTTTCAGTGTCCTATCTTTTTGCCTTTTTATACTGTTCATGGGGTTCTCCAGGCAAGCGTACTGAAGTGGTTTGTTGTTCCCTTCTCCAGCGGATCACGTCTTGTCAGAACTCTCCACCATGACCTGTCTGTCTTGGGTGGCCCTACACGGCATGACTCATAGCTTCACTGAGTTAGACAAGTCTGTGGTCCATGTGATCAGACTGGTTAATTTTCTGTGATTGTGGTTTTCAGTCTGTCAGGCATCGGCTTTTCAATAGCATCTCCATCACATAGTTCCTCTTTCCCCCCACCTTCCCTCTCGCCTCCCAGCTTCCTTTTTTCTTATTTTCTTCTTTAAAAACCCTTTTAAAATATAAAAACTATTCCTAGCTCTGGGGCTGCACAACAACAGGCCGTAACACGCACACACTCAATCTGGCATTTGGGACATTTTGCAAGAGACAACTGACCTGGATTTTCAGAAAAAATCAGTGGAGAAAGGGCAGGAAAGAACTAGATGGATCCAGGATTAACAGGGGCTGGTAGCTGAAGTCAAGAGTAGGGGGAGAGGGCAGGAGATGAGGCCAGAGAGAGCTGGGCTGGAGCTAGGACTTGCAGCACTTTGGGAGGCCACAGTGAGAAGTTTAACCATTTTCTTCTGAAAACATGGCTACACGTCTCACATAAACCAAGCTCTCATTTCAATATCCCCTTGAAATCCAGGCAATGCTTCTTAAATAAATCAATTAACCTGCATCATGAAGCAAAGAATTTCAGCATCTGATTCATATTGCTTCTCATGTGCAAGGTTTTTTTCCTTTAAGTTACCCAGAATGTGTTTTCTGGTTACACTGGAAATCCATTTGTTTTAGTGTGCCTGGATGGTATTAAGGCAGCTAACACACTGTGAAGTTATCATTAATAAAACCTAAACATTTTACTAGGGGAGTAGGGAGGGAATAAGGTTTAGTGACCTGTTTAATTAACGTGATGAGGTAAAGCATGCAGTTAAGATGCAGTCATGATAATGATAGTTTCGCAGTTATGGGAAAGCACTTCAAATTAATTTATCCAGGTGAATGTTTAAATTAGCATTTTGTCTGTTTTGTTTATTAAACTGGGGCCCAAAGGGGAAGAGCAGAATTAAGAAATGAATTAAATAATAGGATTACCCAAGAGATTGACAGTTATATACAGAGCAGAAATCCTAATTAAAAATGTGCTAGATTTCATTCAGTCAAAAGATATGCAGGGAACTCCCTGGTGGTCCAGTGGTTAGGACTCTGTACTTTCAATGCCCAGGATGTGGGTTCAATCCCTGCTTGGGAAACTAAGATCCTGCAAGCTTCTGGGTGCAGCTGAAACAAGACAAAAAGAGAAACGTATCTGTGCGGCAGGCAGTACTACTGCCCACTGATACCTCATCCCCCTCTCTTTCCAGGCACTCAGCAGGGCTGTACTTCACCTACTTGGAGTTGATGGAAACCATTTAACTCGGACCAATAAAATGATAGCAATGCAGCACTTTAGGGTGGAAGCATTTACCTTTAGGTCTCAACTCTCCTAGCTTTGGTGATCGTGAGGGTGTGAAGTGCAACAGAGCCTTTATCTAATGGACGGCTGCTCTGGACAGTTCCACGGACCTGCTGTAGGGCATGAATAAAGGAGAAGAAATCTTCACTGTGTTCATCCACTAAGACAGTGGAGCTCTTTCTTAAGTCAGCAGGACATAGCCTATCCTTCCTGACATGATACCCATCACATACTAGATGATGTGTTTGGTGAGTATAGCAAGAGACATAAGGAAACAATAATGGCCCTTGCCAAAAGCTTCTATTATTTAATTCAGGTATGCAGATTTGCAGTTAATGGGACACAGAGTTGGAACACTGTTTTGGGAAACAGATTCAAAGGAGTTTTGAAAGCTGAAGCATTGTGATAGTATTGTGCAGTCCCAAAATGGACTTAAAGAAGCAAAAAGGGAAATCATACTCAATATTTTATAATAACCCATAATGGAGAAGAATATGAAAAAGTATATGTGTGTGTGTGTGTGTGTGTGCGCGCGCGCGCACGTGCATGCACGGGTGTGCACATCCATGCATGCTTAGTCACTCAGTCATGTCCAATTCTTTGCAACTGTATGGACTGCAGCCCATGAGGCTCCTCTGTATGTAGGATTTTTCAGGTAAGAATACTAGAGTGGGTTTCCATTTTCCTCCTCCAGGGGATCTTCCCAACCTAGAGGTTGAACCTGTATCTCCTGCTTTGCAGGTAGATTCTTCACCCGCTGAGCAATCAAGGAAGCCCATGTGTGTGTGTGTGAGTGTGTGTGTATGAATCACTTTTCTGTACACGTGAAACAACCACAACATTGTAAATCAGCTACACTTTAATAAACAAGAAACAAAAAGACTTACTCACAATGAGCTGACATCTATTTCCATAGTTCTCTCATCAGAAATCCAGACTCCTGGTAGGTAAGTGGCGATATGCCAGAAATGGACAAAAAGACTCAAGAGAAAAGGCTTTGGGGGAAAAAAGTCTTTTTGACAAGTCCAGTTGTCTCAGAATATATTATCTGATACACTGTTATGATATTTTTTAAAAAGTAATGATGCACTATATAGAATGAAAATTTGGCATCAATTTTTGAGGTAAAAGATAAAACTTAGGAGTAACGTCACCTTTTTGGGGACAGATTGTGCAATACCTCAAGATCCCATAAGGCATCTAAGCCCTCTTCTTTGCCATATGGGCATTTCAGCAGAAATGCTGATGAAGTTAACTGACTTTGACATTAAACCCTTGTCTCTAAACTCTACAAAGAAATGGCCCCAGTCACCTCAATTGCAATTCAATTTTGTTTATATTATTACATAAGTTTTTGCTGAAGCTAAAATATTTGTAGGGCTAAATCCATGCCCTTCTATTTCTGTTTCAGTATGTGAGATTCTAAGTTGTAGGAGAAAACGTTGATAAAAAGTTTTTGCCTCCTTAGACTCTCCTTTCCAAACACACACACAGTCAGGCAAGCACCAAAGCCAAAGCGTTCAGCTCTGTTACCACAAGGAGGCGCTGCTGGGAGTCCAGCCCAGGACAGCTATATTGGTTTTCATTTGTGAGCCTTTTTATGAAAAGTATGGATCTAGTCTTGTACAACAAGTGAAATAAAAATGGCAAATTTTGGGAAGTATTTGTAAAAGATTACAACTCCTTTATTCAGTAAATAGAGATTTCAGGACAGTTATCATTCTGGATGGGCTCTCCAGGTGACTCAGTGTAAAGAATCCGCCTGCCAATGCAGGAGACGCAGGTTTTATCCCTGGGTCAGGAAGATCCCCTGGAGGAGGGCATGGCAACCCACTCTAGTATTCTTGCCTGGAGAATTTCATGGATAGAGGAGCCAGGCGGGCTACAGTCCATGGGGTCACAAAGAGTCAGATGCAACTGAGCATGCATGCATGCACCATTCTGGATACTAGAGAAGAACAGTGAACAAAACAGACCAATCTCTGTATATTCTAGAGAGAGGAGACAGTCCAAGAGTTGCTGCTGCTGCTGTTAAGTTGCTTCAGTCGTGTCCGACTCTGTGCAACCCCATAGATGGCAGCCCACCAGTCTCCCCCATCCCCGGGATTCTCCAGGCAGGAATAGTAGAGTAGGTTGCCATTTCCTTCTCCAGTGCATGAAAGTGAAAAGTGAAAGTGAAGTCGCTCAGTTGTGTCCGACTCTTAGCGACCCCATGGACTGCAGCCCACCAGGCTCCTCCGTCCATGGGATTTTCCAGGCAAGAGTACTGGAGTGGGGTGCCACTGCCATCTCTGAGTCCAAGAGAAAGTGAATATAAATATCAAGAGATGATGAGAACTAGGAGCAAAATAAGAGTAAGGGGATAGAGAATGTCTAGAGTGGTACTTCCCCGGTGGCTAAGGCTACATGCTCCCAATGCAGAAGGCCTGGGTTCAATCCCTAGTCTAGGAACTAGATCCCACATGGTACAGCTAAAGGTCCCACATGCTACATCTAAGACCCAGCACAGCCAAACAGATAAACAAATATTAGAGTCGGGGCTTGTTGTTTCAGACATGGATTGACAGAAATAGAAGCAGAAATATTAAACTGACATTGATAAGACAGTGTTATATTGGCTATGGGATGAATTACTGAACAAAATGAAAGCAAATCAGGGAACAAGTAAAAAGCACTATGCCCATGCATTTCATAATCAGCAATAGAAGACTGACTTCACAGGATAGAAATGTATTTGAATATTCCATAGGTGCCACCTTGTTTAAGAAATCAAGCCACCTTAAGATTAGCAGGTGTGTTTTCCTGGGTTTATTTTAAATGGCTGAAAAATTTCCTCCATTTGTGAGGTGAATTCACATACAACATGTACCTCTGCCCAAGGACAAAAAACCCATAAGCTTATAAAGCACAAGAGAAAAGTAAGATACAAAGAACTAGGTTGCAATAATAAGGCACAAAAAAAGGAAGGAATGTCTGAGAGACAGACAAGGAATAAGATGCAGAAAGGGAATTCAGTTCAGTTGCTCAGTCGTGTCCAACTCTTTGCGACCCCATGGACTGCAGCAAGCTAGGCTTCCCTGTCCATCACCAACTCCCAGAGCTTGCTCAAGCTCATGTCCACTGAGTTGGTGATGCCATCCAACCATCTCATCCTCTGTCGTCCCCTTCTCCTGCCTTCAATCTTTCCCAACATTATGGTCTTTTCCAGTGAGTCAGTTCTTCACACCAGGTGACCAAAGTATTGGAGCTTGAGCTGTAGCATCAGTGCTTCCAATGAATATTCAGGACTGATCTCCTTTAGGATGGACTGGTTCGATCTCTTTACAGTCCCAGGGACTCTCAAGAGTCTTCTCCAACACCACAGTTCAAAAGCATCAATTCTTCGGTGCTCAGCTTTCTTTATAGTCCAACTCTCACATCCATACATGACAACTGGAAAAACCATAACTTCGACTAGACAGACCAAACTCAGGATAAAGGACGCAGACGCAGAGCAGGAAAGAAAAGAATTTTCAAATTCTCCTTTAAGAACAAGTCATGGGGACTTCCCTAGTGGTCCAGTTGTTACGAATCGCCTGCCAATACAGGGGACACTGGTTTGATTCCCAGTTGAGGAACTAAGATCCCCCATACCCCAGGGCAACTAAGCCTGGGCACCACGGCTACTGAAGCCTGGGCGCTATGGAGCCCGGGCTCCACAACAAGATAAGCCAACAGTGAGAAGCCCAAGGGCTGCAAGGAAGAGTCGTCCCCGCTTGCTGAAACCAGAGAAAGCCTACACACGGCAACAAAGACTCAGCGCAGCCAGAAACAGTTAAGTAATTTTAGAAAACAGAACAAGTCATAGTATTGTAACACCCCCTCATTTTCTCAATGGCAGATTTCATAAAGGATATAAAATCTCCAAAAGTCCATTTTGATGGAAAAAAAAAAAAAAACCAGAGAAAGTGGAGAATGCAAAGAAAATTCTTTCAAACTTAAAAACAGAACACCTATGTATTTTTATCTTTAATGATAAACAATAATAATGGCTAATCCTGAGTGTTTACGATGTGTCAACCACAAAGAGCTTTTTGTGAATTAACTCATTTACTCTTCACAACAGCCCCAGGAAGTGGTAACATGAAAATGTCCATTTCATTTTGTAGTTGGATTAAGATTTAAAATCTTGCATTAAAAATCTCAAATATTTCAATAATAATAATAAATGAAATGCCCATATTAATTATGAGGAAAGTGCTACTGAGAGGTAAATGACTTAAGTCAAAAGTGGCCAAGCCGGATTTGAACCCGGGAACTCTAGCGCTCAGGCTGTGTGCTGCTATGTGTTCAAGCACAGCTCTGGGTTCTCAGCTTCTGTGTATGTGCCCAGGATGTTCTGGGATTGTATGCAGACTCACACTGCAGCAGGACAAAACTCCTTGATTTGTTGCCTCTCTTTTGTTTGTTTGAGATTTGTAAAATGTACACATACTTCTCTGAGATCTCAGAGTAGATTTAAAACTTTATAATAGATACCTACAACCTGATGTCATCGATAAGTGATAAATAACTCAAATTGCATGGAGGTTACTTATTTTTCACATAGCTACTGGATTAAGCTGTAAGAACTCTATACTCAGGGGTCTAAGATTAATAGTACATGTGGGAGAAACAAATGCTCCTTACTGCTTTCCTAGATGACTTTGTTTTGGAGAGAGTATTGTTGGCTGACACCTTCCCCATAATATTTGACCATGACTTCACATTTTGAGAAAAACGACTTTCTTACATCTCACACAATGGTCTTCAAAAATCTCCACCTGTTATTTCTTTGCTAAATCATACAACTGTGAAATGATGGGGGTAGGCACGAAACTAGAGGCTTAAAAACAGCACAATTTAGTCTCACTCATTTCAGCTGAAGCGCCAATGCTCTGACCACCCGATGCAAAGAAGTGACTCATTGGAAAAGACCCTGATGCTGGGAAAGATTGAGGGCAAGAGGAGAGGGGACAACAGAGGATGAGAAGGTTGGATGGCATCACTGATTCAATGGACATGAGTTTGAGCAAGCTCCTGAAGTCGGTGATGGACAGGGAAGCCTGGCTTGCTGCAGTCCATGGTGTCACAGTCGGATACAACTGAGCAACTGAACTGAAGTCCAAAATGGGTGATCAGGACTGACTTCCTCTGGGAGACTCGAGGGGACAGCTCATTTCTTACACATCACCCCAACCTTTGCCTCCATCATCACGTATGCTTCTCTGCCTCTGCCTCTGACCCTTTGCCTCCTTTTATAAGGACACCGTGATTACATTAAGCCCATATGGACAATTCATCTTTCCATTTCAAGGTCCTTAACAAAATCACATCAATGAAGTCTTCTGTGCCATGTAAGGTAACATATTCAGGGTTCTGGGATTAGGATATGAATATCTTTACAGGGAGGTGGGGGTGGGCTGTGGTGGTGGTGTTATTTCTCAGTCTTGTTGTTTAGTTGCTAAGTCGTGTCCAACTCTTTGTGACCCCATGGACTGCAGCACCCCAGCCTTCCTTGTCCGTCACTATCTCCCAGAGTTCACTCAAACTCATGTCCATTGAATCGGCAATGCCATCCAACCATCTCATCCTCTGTCACCCCCTTCTCCTCCTGGCTTCAATCTTTCCCAGCATCAGGGTCTTTTCCGCTCAGTTCTCAGTTGCCTTTCCACCTGACCTATTAGATGCGCTTGATCTCTCCCGCCTTGATAAATTTTTGTCCTTTGGTTCTGGGGACATCACAACCTCTTGAGTGTCTCCCTCTGTTGTGGTTGCTGCTTCTGAGTTGTCTCCCTTGCTGGTCTCCCCTGTTCTCCCTGACCACTTGGTCTTTGGTCTTCTCTCTGTTAGGCTCCATCCAAGTCTTTAAATATCATCTCTATGCTGTGATTAAATCTCAGCACCTCCACTTAGGTCTCTAATGGACATCTGTCACTTAACATGGCCAAATGTGAATTCCTGACCTTTCTCCCTGCTCAAATCTGTTTCACCTTCAGACTTTCCCATCTTGGTTGTTGGCAGCTGCATCCTTTGGTTGCTCTAGCCAAACTCTTTGGGTTCATCTCCAACTCCTCTCTGTCTCCAAGCATCCCACACCCCATCATGAGGAAATCCCGTTGGCTCCACTTACAACATACACCTAGAATCCAGCACCTCGCCACTGCTTTCATCCTGCACCCATCTCTGCCCTCCTTTTCTGTCCAAGCTTATTGCAAACACCTCTAACTAGTCTCCTGCTTCTGGTTTTGTTCCCGGCAGGCTTTTCTCAACTCAGCAGCCACACTGATCCTTTTATAAAAGGTCTTGGTGCATCACTCCTTTGCTTAAAAACCTGCAATGGCTTCATGTCACCCTCCTGATGAGAGTGAAAGCCTGTAAGTTCCTCCATGCCCTGCCCATCAATCTTGCTGACATTCTCTTAGGCTCCCCTCTGATCATTTTGCTTCAGCTGCATTGACCTCTTTCCTGTTCCTTGAACGCATCAGATGAGTTTTAGCCTTAGAGTCCTTGAACTGTCTCTTCTCTCTGTCTGGAGTTGTCTTTTCCAGGGATCTGTGTGACAAATTCCTTTGCCATCTTTAAGGTTTTGCTCATTTAACATCTTCTCAATGGGACTTTCCCTGTCCACCCTGCCAGAGACCTTTCATGGGAATATGAATTGAAAGTAACTGCAGAGTGTCTATTAAAATCCATAGCTGCATCCTTTAGTATAGCCATTCCACTGGGGGAATCTCTCCCACTGAAATAGAAAGCACAGAAGCACCACTGTGTAAGTATCCATTTATAAGGATAGTTATTGCACCATTTTTCATAGGCTAAAAAGCAGCTGGAGCAATCTAATTGCTCATCAATAGAAAAATGGTTGAATTAATTATGGTAAATCATATTAAAGAACATTATGCAGCTATTAAAAAGAATGAAGTTAGATATATTGTTACTAAGCTGAAGGATGGCAATGCTGCATAATTAAGCCGAAGCAGCATGTAGCAGAGTAACGTGTAAAGTATTACTACATTTTTGAAAAACAGAAACAAAAATCCAAGTAATTGCTTTAAGACCATGGGAAAAGTGTAGCTGAATACACATGAAGCTGTTAACATCAGTTACCTAAAGGACACAGGAATGGAGCAGGAAAAAAACTGACCTTTTCTTGAGATATTTCTACATTGTTTCATTCAATAAAACGGGCACATAACAATTCAGTAATTACAATAAAAAAAAATTTAAACTGCAAACAGCTCAGTAATACCCTGGTTACTACGACCACACTGTCCATTTTCACTCACAGCTGATCACTTGCTGTGTGTCAGGCACCACGCTGCATGCAGAGCTACAGGAAGAATAAAGGATGAGGGTGGGGACAGGGTGGGCTTGTTTTCCATCCAATATTTGTGTGTGTTTTTTTTAAATTGTTATTTGCTCCAGTGAAAAAATCAGAATATTCCATTTACAAGTGTTGACCTCTCCTGAATTGGGAATACATGTCAACACCGGCACTGTATTCCCTTGGGGTAAAAATCTGCTTATACTAAGTATTCTCTTTAGATGAGGCCTGTTGTCTCCAGCTGATCCCAGTCCTCACTGTCCTGTTACTGGTACATGTCCTATCTCACGTGCTTCTCTCCTGTAGACGTTTTAACTTACATCTTCTGATCTAGACTAAGGCTGGGCTTGTGTGGCTGAGAGGATGTGATGAGTGAAGAAATGTTAAGGGGGCAGATGTGAGAGGGCTTGGTGACCAATTAGTGAGGGGGAGAGGGACCAGGAGACTGGTAAGTATGATTACGTCACTACCTAAGACATGGAACACGGGAAGGGAGAACCCAGTTTGCGGGGAAATGATGGAAGAGATGAGGTTTCAGTTTTGGACTAATTATCTGTAGACCATCTGGGAAGAGATATCCAGATAACGGGTGAAAACACAGATTCCAGGAAAATGATCAGAACTAAAGGTAAATATTTGTGACTCAAAGAGGAAGTTTTTAAGGTAACCACAACACTGGCAGTTGATAGACTGTTAATGGAGAGAAGGTGAGGGAGTGAACTCTCAGGAACATTCCTGTTTAGAGGAGGGCAGAGGAGGAGCATCAGGAGAGGGAGGAGACAGTCTAGGGGGGAAACGGTCACAGAAGACAAGACCTACAAGAGTCTCCTAGGAAAAATGTAGTTACTAGTCAAACATCTCAGAGCATCATATCTAGTCCTTCAGAACCTAATCTCAGACATATCCAGGAGACTTGGACTCACATCCCAACCCTGGCACAAGCTTAGTGTACCATCTTATACAAGTCTTTAAACTCTGGGCCTTGGGTATCATATTTGTAAGTAAGAAGGTTGGATCACATGATTGATCCCTTTGAAGTACGGACATCCTAGGATTCTTAAAAGCCGCCTCCTCCAGCCAGTTATCACTATTGCCCATTCTTCCTGAAACCATGCAGCAGCGTGTGTGTGTGTGTCGGGGCAGGGGTGGGGGGTGGGGGGTGTACTTCTATCACTTCTTTATCCAGAATAACAACTAAGGCTAGATTTTGTCAGTTCTTCCTACATCAAAAAACGAAGCAAACAACTGCTTTCTGAGAAATGAAGGAACTTAGAGAAGACCCTACTGATAACTTGTCCAATTTCATAGATGACTTGTAACATACTCATGAATTCTCTTACTCTGAGACAAAAGTAAATTCAAAGGAACATGGGAACAGTGATTTTCAAAGGGGCCAGTTGTTCTCTGGCAACCTGGATCAATCACTTCTCAGAGTGAGGGTTTCCCCTCTAGTTTCTAATGTTATATTTCATTAACTAGATTATGAGGTTCTTAATGATGAAACTTTTCCTATACAGTAAGCTCTTAATAAATGTGTATTGAAATAAATGTCTTGAATTATTCAATGTTTTCATGTTTAACAATCGGATTAAGAATGGATGTCTTCACTTTAATTAGAGAAAGATACACTTAAGAAGTCAAATTTCAGGAGAGGCCAAAAAAAAGAAAAAAGAAAATGAGTCTTAGGGGAGAGGAAATGTTATAGGAAAAAATACGTGGAAAATGGCAGATTCTGAAATATAAGAGAATTGGATAGTTATGCAAGATAAGAGACCACAAAGTCAAAAAGGGAAGGTGAGTTGATACAAGTTACAACAGTCACAGAGTGTGGGGTTAAACAATTACTCAGTCTATGCCCACAAATGAAGATGTTGCACATCCTCTTTCAACTGTTACCATCTGTTTCCATCACAAAGCAGGCAGGGACAGAGGAAAAGCCAGTCACCCTGACCAGTCCAGGTACAAAGTCTTTTTTTTAATATTGGCTGACCTTGAATTAGCCAATCCCCGTGTGATGAGCATGTCCATTTGACCCCAGTAAGCTCACCAACACTTTTCCCATCCAATTCCTCCCAAAAGATACCTACTAAGGACCAAGGCCACTTCTTGAGCATCAATTTAGTTCATGTGCAATGGCACTTAACAGTTGCCAGATGAAATACAGAACACCCAGATAAACTGAATTTCACTTGAACAATGAATACTTTTAAAATATAAGTATTCTCAGAGGTCCTGTATTTTTATTTGATAAATGTAACAACCCTGAACTTTATATTCCTTAACACTTCTGTTTCTGGGGTTTCTGACTTTGACTTGATTGCAACACTTCAACCATCCCCTCTGGGTGCTTTCTGTGCCTCTAATGGTCCCAGCTGGTCACTAGAGCCAGAGGGATAAGCCAAGTGGCTTAGGTCTAAAAGAAGGCTGAGGGACAGTGGGTCGGCTTGTTCATTCAGCAAACAGTCATGGAGCATAATCTTACTTTATTCCAGGCACTGTGCTAAGCTAGGTAACAATTTCACAACCCCAAGGAACTCCCAGGCTAGAAGATGAGAGTTATCTGTACAGAAAGTATACTGGATTCAAAGTCAGAAGTCTCAAAAAAGAAAAAAAAAAATCTGATTTAAAATCTATCACTGACAAGCTATGCAACTTTGAATTCACTGAGGATTTGGAGGCTTCTGTTTTCTCATCAAAATAGAATGTAGACAGTAGGAAGGAAAATTTTTACTGTTTGAAAAGTGCAGCAGAGTTCATCTGGGAGAGTGAACAGCTTTGGGGAAATTCTTGGCTAAGCAAAGCTTAGCAAGAATGAGAAATATTCAACATAAGTAGATAAAACTGCTGTAGATCAAATGAAAAAGGGCATCGTCCTTGGAGGCCTTTTGGGGTAAGTGGTTTGGAAAGGGGCTGGGAACAAAGGGTTGGGTTCCTAAAGAATGGGAAAGAGAGATGAGAGATGCATCGTATGTGAGAGCACAGTAGCAATATGGCAGTGGGCAAGGCCCCGGAGGTGCACCAGTAAGGCCAACAGTGTGAAGGAAATGTCTGGTCTTCTGAGCCTAAAATTTTTTATTTTGCTACGTAAATCTGCTCTCTATCCTTCCAGTCCTTAATAAAGGAAGTTGCAGACAACAGTGCTAGGCTCGTAAGGTCTTAGAAATAGAAATCTGGGGTTGTGTAGCCAAATTAAAATGAAGTGCATTTGTTTATTCAACAAATATGTATTGAATAGTTATTTTGCACCAGACATGGCTGGATAATGTGAGTAAAGTTATACCTGGAGCTCCGGCTGAGTCTGAAAGTCAGTGATGAATCAAATAATTACCAGTGTTAGCTAAACAAGGAAACCATTAGACTGAGGGGACTCTAGTGCCAGGGCAGGCTACAAAAACAAAAATGTAAGCTAGAAATGGGTCAGTGTTACAAACCTGAAACATAATGACAAACCAATACAAGCAGCCAACTAGGCCTTAAAGTGATAGTGAAGTCGCTCAGTCGAGTCTGACTCTTCGGGACCCCATGGACTGCAGCCCACCAGGCTCCTCTGTCCATGGGATTTTCCAGGCAAGAGTACTGGAGTGGGGTGCCATTGCCTTCTTCAAGGGAGGCCTAAGCTACAGCCAATCGATAACTTCCATACCTTGCTTCCACCCTTTCTCTTTAAAAATCTCTACCCCCTGTAGGTGGAGCTCTCCGAGCCACTTCCAGTTTGCCGCTGCCTGATTCTAACCAATTTTTCCTTGAGGAAACTCTTAAAATGTTTAATATGCCTCAGTTTACCTTCGAACACCAGGAAAGTAATGCAAAACTTCAACAGTGATAAGGGCTGCAAAAGAAGCATTTACAGCTAACAGAGAACGTTTGAAAACAGAAGTCGGATCTAATCCAAGGGGTCAACTCTTCTGTTAAGGTCCAGAGGAAGACCGAGTTCATTCCATTGTGGGCAGGTAGGGCGTTCCAGGCAGAGAACCCAGCAATGTCTTCCCATTATTTCAGAAAACACATGCCCTGGGGAACTGGAGCAGAGCTGACCAGAAGCATTCATGCAGGTCAGGGTACTCCAAGAATTCTTTGCAAAATCAGCTCATGACGGGGCTTCCCCAGTGGTTCAGCAGTATGGAATCTGCCTGCCAAAGCAGGAGACATGGGGTCTGGAAAGATCCCACGTGCTAGTGGAGCAGCTGAACCCGCGCACCACAACTACTGAACCTGTGCTCGAGAGCCCAGAAAATGCAACTGCCGAGCCCACGTGCTGCAACTCCCGAAGCCCGGGCACCTAGAGGCCGTGCTCCACAATAAGAGAGGCCACCCAAGGAGAAGTCTGTGCACCGCAACCAAGAGTCGTCCAGCTTGCCGCAACTAGAGAAAAGCCCGCGTGGCAACGAAGACCCAGCACACAGCCAAAAAGAAATAAATGAAAAAATTGTGTGTAGGTATATATAAACAAAGTGCTATGACCATTCCCGAAATGAATAAGCACACCCTATGAAATGTACTCGCACACAGGCTGTGTTTACCTAATGCATTGAGAGGACAGTTTCCCTGACACAGTATGGAGAAATAACCCACTTCCGCATGTAGGCATTAGAGAAGGAAACTTCTGTTAGGAGACACTTCATGACATTCCCCAAGCTAACCAGAAATACTCCTTGCAGTCCTTCCTATTATATCAAGCAACCGTCCTTCCGCTAATTCCTCCCCTGCGATCCATCAGTGCTATGGTCAATGCAACCACCTCATGGTAACCATTTGCTGATGCTTCTGTGTACTAGAAGGTTGACAGTCAATATAAATTCAATGTTTGACCAAGAATTGTGATATTGTACTTGCAGAGTTGCTAAGAACAATATTTTCCCTCAAGAACAAAATCTTGATACCAGGGCTCTTTTGGAGGCCAGTCAAGTATAATATTAATATATTTGAGAGGAACTAAAATATTAAAGCATTATATCTATGATAAGTGTATTTGCACTGTATTTAAAAGTGGCTCTTAACTGGTAGTAAAATCAGTTTCTCCCTCTTTTGCTTCCCTTATTAAAATCTCTGTGGTATGAAACAGATCAGGATAATCAGTAGGAACATGCCATTAATTTTGCAACTGAGATCAGATGAGAATAAGTCTGGTAAAGAAACAAAGGTTTAGAAGAACAGGCTTTTGAGATAATCTATTAAAAAACATATTTGAAATGAACTATCTAACTATTAACCTTATCCAAGGATATTAACCTAAAAATATGGAAGAAACCCTCGTATAAATTCAGTGATCTGAATTTTTAATATGCAAAATTAAATGCCATGTTCAATTTTGTTTTTTATACAAACATGAATATTGACATTATCCATACAACCAGAAAGAGTTGGCCTTCGTACAGTGCTTCAAGGCTTGTACGACATGGCAGAATTTCAGTTTCCATTAAATAAACAACAAATGACTTTTAAATTTTAAACACAAAGCTGAATTTTTCATAGAGAATTGATTTACTAAGTGCCTGCCCTGTTTCTTCCTAAAACGTACAGAAAGTGACCCCTAGTGGGATTTTGAGGAAGCATTTCTCCAGTGCTTTTCATGGATCTCTTCCATCTCTGTATACTCAGATAGTAAAGAATCCATCTGCAATGGGGGAGACCTGGGTTCAATCCCTGGGTTGGGAAGATCCTCCGGATGAGGGCAGGCCAATTCCCTCCAGTATTCTTGCCTGGAGAACCCCCATGGACAGGAGAGCCTGGCAAGCTACAGTCCACAGGGACACAAAGAGTCAGACACAACTGAGCGACTCGGCATTAACACAGTATACATGTTCTGCTGCCGTGTGCCAGGCATCAAGCTAGGCTCTGGGGAAAAACATGACTGAAAGTGAAGCTCAGGGTGGCCGAGGGAGGCAGACATTTATAGAACCAACCAGAGCTGCATCCAGGTAGACAAAGTGGAAACAGTTCATTTGGCAAGGGGCTGGGGAGAGGGCCAGGGGCGGCTGTACAGACAAGTGTGGAAATGGAGAGAGGCTACTCGAATGGAGAAACTGGGGCAGCATGGCAGCTTCTGGAAACTGTCAGTGGTCCCATTTGGTGAGGCATGAGCTCTTATAGCAGAGTGGATAAAGGAGAAAAGTAGGCCGGGACCACGTCTTTTTATCCTATGGATAGGGTCCCCCACACTGCGCTTGATGGGTATAAACAGACCTGTAACAAATGTACCAAAAAAACATCAAGAATGTCAATATTAACTAGGCCTTACATAATATGGGAGACCATGGGGTTTAAAAAAAAAGGCTTTTTAAAATTTTCAGCCCACAGAAAGACCAAGTCAGATAGATTATTCAAATCAGGAAGTCAAAATAGAGCACCCCTCTCTATATGGGTTAGACATGAGAAGAAGCAGAGAGCAGGCAGCAGCTGCAGATGTTGTGATTATGGACAAAAAGAGGTGCAGCTGGGCAAAAAAAAGTGTCCACGGTCTCTTCAGTGGGAGAGAGCAGGTGTGGCTGGATCTTACACACACCCAGCAAGGCTTGAATAACAGTGACCCTTAAATAGCATCACCATTAGCAACAGCAGCATCACTGGCATTTATTGAATCATTTCTATGTGCCAGGAACTGTGCTGTTTCTGCATTATTTGAATCCTCACAATAAGCCCTTAAAGAACTATATTACTCATCTTATCGTACACATGAGGAAGCTGAGACTTACAGAGGTTAACCGATTTGCTCCCGGTCCATCCAGCTGGTCCGAGGAGTGGCTGAGCAATGTTGAATCTGCGGTGCTGCTCCGGTGCAGTGGGCCTGGAGCCGGGCACGGTGGGCTCATCAGAAAAGGGAGAGTGGCTCCAGCCAGGAGGAGCAAGTGAATCCATCAAGGGAGGCTGTGGCAGGAGAAAAGAAGGGGGGAGGTGGAAGCCCGGAGAATGGGAAACCTGAGGGAAAGGAGGGTGTCTTTTTATTTTCCTTCTGAAGTAGGGAGGAGGGGGAAAGAGAAGAAGGAAAGAAAGAAGAGAGGGATGAGTCAAAATGGTAGAACTATAACCAGGAGAGAAGGGGAGACAGACAGAGAGAGAGTGAGCCCTTCCAGAAGGAAGTAGAATTTGGCAATGCCAGACGCTGCAGAGATGTGGTGAAGACTAACTGTTGATTGCCCTTAGAAGGTAACTGTCTCAGAGAGAGAAATTTTCATGGAATGGAGGGCAAACCCTTTCTTCAAGGAGCTGAGGAACAAACAGGAGGTAACGGAAGGGAGGGAGCCAGTGCTATCTGCTTTATTAAAGAGCCTGGATGAAAAACAGAAAAAGAGACTCAGATGTATAGAACAGACTTGTGGACTCTGGGAGAAGGTGAGGGTGGGATGTTTCAAGAGAACAGCATCGAAACATGTATATTATCTAGGGTGAAACAGATCACCAGCCCAGGTTGGAAGCATGAGACAAGTGCTCAGGCCTGGTGCACTGGGAAGAGCCAGAGGGATCGGGTGGAGGGGGAGGTGGGAGGGGGGACCGGGATGGGGAATACATGTAAATCAATGGCTAATTCATTTCAATGTATGACAAAAACCACTGCAATGTTGTAAAGTAATTAGCCTCCAACTAATAAAAATAAATGGAAAAAAAAAAAAAATAAAGAGCCTGGCTGAGAAAAATAGGAAGTTAGATAAGACATGATAAAGAAGGGGTTCCCCTCCTAAACAAGGGGGAAATCTACATAATCATGTTTCTATGTTGAGGAGAAGCAGCCACGGAAAATAAGAGCCTGATGGGAAAGTCCAAAGACTAGCTGACCAAATGCAGGAGAGACAGGAGGTCTAGAGCATCTAGGTCTAGAAAGAAAAGGCTAAGAAGACTCCTGGAGGAAGAGCAGAGGTTAGGCGGGCTGAACGTCAGGAGGAGACGGGGGCAGAGGCGAGCCCACAGTCGGCTTTTTCCTACTGAAGGAGGCACTGAGGACAGTGGCTCAGAGTCAGAGGACAGAAAGGAAAGGGAGCTTGGAGAAACGCCTTCTAACCAGCGCTGTTAGGTCGACCTGAGACTCCGAATCCCCGCGGAGCCCCAGGGAAGGACCGGGGAGCTGAGGCTCCTGCGGCGGCGGCTTGTGCTCAAGCCCGTGCCCCACTCACCTGGTCACAGGTGCAGACAAAGCCCGTCCCCGGGAACTGCTGGGGAGCTGGGCGGTGTGGCACAGATCACTTTGCAGATCAAGTATGGCAGAAAAGAATGAAAACCCTGCCAAGAATTTTAAGGGAAGTGAAGCCTGGGGGTGAGCGCAGGTATCATAAGACACTTGACAGAAAAGGGAGAAGTTGAGAGTCAGGAATTTTTAGTGTTGGAGGCCAGTTACATGGGTGAGAGCCAGAAGCATAGGAAGGTGTGATCCCAGAGGAAGATGCTAGCCATTCCACGTGAACACCCATGTCCCAGGCACCATGCATCTTGTATGTTATTCTAATTTAATCTTACAGCAAAACTATGAAGTTAATAGCACTCTCCTTATTTTACAGGTGAGGCGACTGGGGCTCAGATACAGCAGCTAACTTGTTCAACGTCATGCAGCGGATTGATCTGCCCCAGAGTTTATGGATTAAATCAGGACCCCGAGACTGAGACGGGGAGCAGTTGGATAATGCAGAGAAGGATGCACTGCAGGAGCGAATCCCTCTCCTAGACTGGACTTAAGCGTGTAGATGGGTCCACACATTAGTAACGGATTACCACACCGTGATGGCTAGGAGTGGGGATAAAGAAGCTAGCCAAGGAAGCGAATTGTGTGAATAGAAGCCAGAGTATTGAGGAGAGAGGGTGAAATAGCCAGACGGTAAGAGCCCCAAAAGTGCTGATCATTTTGTATGCAGCTCAGCAGGGCTATGCAATTTGTAGGGGCCAGGACAAAATGAAAATGTAGGAGCTTTTGTCCGAATACAGTGATGTTAAGAGTACCGAAATATTAAACACTCTCTCCTTCTTTCTGTAGTCGCTCTCTCTTGACCTGTCATGTTGCTTTTATTTACTATTTCACGCCTTGCTCCCTGGCCACAGGGAATACCTGCAGAGTTGAGTCCAGACCCTCACAGATGCCCAGTGGCTGCTCTGCCCCGTGACTCAGGGCACGGTCCACTGGCTTTGGAATTCCACTTGAGATGCTGCATCCCAGCTGGAGGCAAAAAAATCAGTCTCCCCTCCCCTCAGCCCCATGCCCATGGGATTTTCCAGGCAAGATACTGGAGGGGCTAGCCATTTCCTTCTCCAGGGGATCTTCATGACCCTGGTGGGCTACAGTCCATGGAGTTACAAAGAGTTGGACACGATTAAGGGACTAACGCTTTCACTTTACTTTTTCACTTTCCCTCAGCCCACCACCCCACCCCAGAGCAGGACAACCCCAACCTTGGTGCCTGGGTTTGGATGGGCAAGAGATTCAAGCACACAGTGGCCCCGCCAGTCTAGAGAGGAGGTGTGTTTCCACACCCCCCTTGAAGATGGCACAGGGCAATGTTCCCCCACCCCCACCCTGCCTGCGCCTGCATCCTGTCCCTCGCCATGGGCAGAGGGCAGCAGTGGGGCACGGTGGGTTTGTTCTGCTGACATGACCCAGTCACTGTCCTGGGGAGAGGACAGAAAAGGCAAGGTGGGATTCAGGGTGCTGGGAGTCAGGGAAAGCGAGACTGGGAGGCAAGACGCTAACCAGGGAAGGTGTGGAGGCAGTGGGAGGTGAAACCCCACGTGAGCCAAGGTTCGGAGCCCCTGATATAGGCTCCCTTGTTGCATCAGACCTCACTTACAAGATACCAATTAAAAGGTGAAACTGTTATGTTAGTTTGCTAAGGTTGTTATAACAGAGAATGACAGACTGAATGGCTTGAAGAACTGACATATTATCACATTTCTGGGGGCTAGATGCTTGAAATCAAGATACTGGCAGGTCTAGTTTATCTTGAGGCCCCTCTTCTTGGCTTGGAGATGGCCATTCTCTCCCTGTGTCTTTACAAAGTCTTTGTATCTATGTCCTCATCTTGTCTTCTTTTAATGAATCTTATAAGATTAGGAATCTCCTTTTCTTGTTAATCATACTGGATTAGGGCCTACCCCAATGATCTCATTAAAGGGTCCTATTTTCAAACACAGGCACATTGTTGAGCTGCTAAGGATTAGGATTTCAAAATATAAATTGGAGGGAAGTATAACTCACTTGTAACAATTGCTAAGAATTTCAAGATGAATGCTGCGGAGCATTAACCCCCCAGCCTGGGACACTTCTGTGCATAGGGGCCGGTCTGACTATATTGCACACAGAGCTACGAAGAAGACTCCTCGGGCTGGGAGCAGCAGCGAGCAGCTGAAAGGATGGGACCTCCTCCTCCCAGCCCTGGAGGTGTCAGGTTCACGGAAGAACAACCACACTTCCCTGGACCAAACTGTAAAAGAAGCATAGCAATATTCCTTGTGAGAGCCAGGTTTTGTGAAGATAATGAGAAGGGTGACAATATCTTGAGCAGGCTGAGGATAAAAAGATGTTTCTTTGCAAGCAAATGAACATTCCATCAGAAAGAGTGGGGCTGTCTGGGAGGGAGGTGGGCAGTGAGCAAACAAACCCTGGAGGGAAGATGAGTATAGGAGGATGAGAGAGAATGGAATCAGAGGACTTTACATTTTATTACTTTTAATTATGCTGGTTTTAAATCCTCTGAATTCAGAAATTGAATTAAATTTTAATTGAATTATGATGAAATGTTAACATTCCTTGATCCAACTGCTGCTGCATTTCACCTACAAACAGAGCATGACTGATGGATCAGTGGGAGGATATTTCACGCTGGTCTATCCTGTGTTCTCCTGTGGCTTCCCTTCCAATCAAGCAATATTTGCGGGGGATGGTCTAGGAAGAAGTACATTCTGCAGCTTTCATAGAAACAAAATTGTTATCACATCACTGTAGTATTGTAACAAATTCAGCTGAGTCCCTTGACTATTCGCTCGGGGGTCATTATCCTCACTATCTTTTAATAGTTTCTCCTAGAGAATAACAACAACAAAAGACTTGTCTGCATTTATACAGATAGAAATACGGGCAATTAATAAGTTTAAAGAGCTCCTCCAGTGGAATATCACTACAGGAAATTAATAACGTGAAGTAGAAAGATAAAAGCAGCTTTTTTACACAGAAAGCTGCATGATAAAAATATTGATATATTGTTGCATATGGTTTTATTTTCTGTTCAAATCCCATCAAATAAGATTATAAAAATTAATTTTCAACTACTTAATAATGGCAATCATTTGAAAAATTAAAGTAATACATATGCATTGTAGAAAAAATAAAAAAACGGAGAACCATCATTATAATCCTACCCACTTTCTTTTAGTACTTCTGTTAGTTTTCTTCTAGTCCTTTTTCTACAATTATGTATCCATATAGTTTCTTTTTGCAAAAAATATGATCGATCCTGAGACTTCCCTGACAGTCCAGTGGTTAGGACTGCATGTTTCCAATTCAGGGGGTGTGGGTTCAATCCCTGCTTGGAGAACTAACAGCCCACATGCTGCAAGGCACAATCAAAACATTTATTAAAAAAAAAAGTAGGATCCTGCTTTACATAGTGTTGAGTAATCTGCCTTTTCCCACTTAACAAAGTAAGATGACCATTCTATATAAAAATGTACATAACTATTGTTCAGTTGCTCAGTCACGTCTGACTCTTTGCGATCCCATGGACTGCAGAACTCCAGGCTTTTCATGTCCTTCACCATCTCCCGGAGCTTGCTCAAACTCACGTCCATTAAGTCGGTGATGCCATCTAACCATCTCATCCTCTGTCGTCCCCTTCTCCACCTGCCTTCAATCTCTCCCAGCATCAGGGTCTTTCATAATTTATTTCACAAATTTCCTGTCGTTGAACATTTAGGTTCTTTTCAGCTACTTACTATTGTAGACCACGTAGCAATGAATACCCTTCTAGCTATAATTCTTGCACCTCCATGGGATATGATTTCCAGAGAAATCACAGAAGTGTCAATCATGTGTCAGAGTTTTTAAGCCTTTCAAAAAACCATATGTTTAATTAGGTAAAAAAAAAAAGGCTAAGAACTAGGCCTGCTTGCATAATTACTGGGAATTTCCACATGAAAAGAATAATAGAAAGCATAAAGATTAGAGCCACAAGACCAGGGATGAATGTCTGCCTCGTCCACTGACAAGTTCTAAGACCTTGATTAGTCACTCAGCCTTTTTAGGTCTTGCTGTCCTTAAACAGAGTTGCCACTGAGGTGAAAATATAGTTGTCCTTAGAACTAAATTAGCTAATTCTGTATACAATAAATATGAATAGGAACAAACCAAGAGAGCATCCATGATTATATAAATGGGAAGAATGGGAACTCAAATACAAACAGAACTTTGTCATCAGACATTTAATGAAATTTCTTTAAGACCTGTCTGGGCCAAGAAATGTTGGTTGACTACAGCTGCACAGGAAAGAAGAGTTAGCAGACAAGTTGAAGGGGATGACCCAGGCCCTGCCCAGGGGGTGGCAGTCTTGGTTAAGCATGAAGTTTCGTTGGCGAGACTATTTCTCTAGTGCATGAGATAGTCTCAAGCTTGCTTCATTGAGAAACACTTAAGATCAACAAATTCCCCTGGGCCATATCATATTGCTGCAAATATAACTCGCCTGCAGGGGGACAATGCACTAATAGGTTGCCTTGAGAATTTCAGTTCTCTGTATAGTTATTTTTTTCATTAGAAAGTAGAGAAGGATTATGCTGATTTTTACAAACCTCCATGAACCTGATCAATGCAGTTCTGCCACTGAGAGTAAGTCCATTCCAAAGAGATTGATGAATTCAGATTTCTGAGATGTCCAGGCTAAGATAAATCCCAAAAAACTCACCATGGTCAGTGCCAACCTTGGTGAAGTCAGTCCTACTGAGGGTGACCTGCTTTCTTTAAACTGCAACAAATACTGAACTAAATATTTTGTTGTGTTTTTAATTTATTCAGTAAACAGCAATGAGTATCTAACTTCATACCTGGAGGAGGTCACCATCTTAACTCTGAAAAGAGACGTAAATAACTTGGCTATGTTTACAAACAGCAAGCAAAAGATGAAAGTGGAAAAATCTAAATTACTGAAGGACAGCAGGGGAGTAGGTAATTAATCACTCAGGAGAGTTTGAGAACAATTCATGGGAAAGTGATTTAGCTAGGTTCTGAATGGTATATAAAGATGCACCAAGCTGGAGGTGGGGTGGGGAGAGGAGGGTATTCCAGATAGCTGGAATGCATGTGCTCAGACATGGAGATGAGAAGGGATGTGGTATGCTTCAGGGATCATAACAAATTCAGTGGGACTAGAACAAAAGATACAAAATCTAAAGAAAGGAGACAGGAAGCAGGTAGTGATGAGATATAAATGATGGAAAAATGGTTTGGGACAAGTTTGTAAGTTCTTCTTGCTCTATTTAAAGAACTTCGGATCATATCTTGCATTCAAGATGGAGAAGTATATTTTTAAATATGACACGAAATCAGAGCCAGTTGACTTTATTCCTAATTTTTAAAAATTATTGAACAGATGGGCTTCCCTGGTGGTCCAGTGTTTAAGACCCCATGCTTCCATTGCAGGGAGCATGGGTTTGAGCCCTGGTCAGAGAAGTTCTGCTTGCCATGTGGTGTGGCCAAAAGAAAGAATACTGGAAAGACATTTGTTGTTGTTCAGTCATGTCTGAGTCTCTGCGACCCCATGGACTGCAGCACCCTAGGCTTCCCTGTCCTTCACCATCTCCCAGAGCTTGCTCAAACTCATGTCCATTGAGTCAGTGATGCCATCCAACCATCTCATCCTCTGTCATTCCCCTTCTCCTCCTGCCCTCAATCTTTCCCAGCATCAGAGTCTTTTCTAATGAGTCAGCTCTTCACATCAGGTGGCCAAAGAATTGGAGCTTCAGCTTCAGCATCAGTCCCTCCAATGAATATTTAGGGCTGATTTCCTTTAGGATTGACTGGTTTGATCTCCTTGTAGTCTAAACAGTCTTCTCCAGCACCACCGTTCAAAAGCACCAATTCTTTGGCACTCAGCCTTCTTTATGGTCCAACTCTGTAAGTTGGACCAGATGCCGTGATCTTTTTGGATGTTGAGTTTTAAGCCATTAACCTCAAAGAAAGTACTTGGTGAAGTGCCACATGGTTCTGAAATTGGCCTTACCCCGTAAAGCACTTTTTATCAACAATTTTTGATAAGAGAAAGCAATCTCATCAAACTGGCCAATGATACAGGTCTGAAAGGAACTTAAAGGCTGGATAATCAAACTAAAAATTATAAGACAACTATTATGTGGAATCTAAGAAATAATACAAATGAATTTATTTACAAAATAAAAACACACTCACAGACATAGAAAACAAGCTTATGGCTACCAATGGGAGGAGGAACAAATTAGGGGTTTGGGATTAGCAAATATAGATTACTATATATAGCATAAACAACAAGGTCCTGCTATATATCACAAGAAACTATAGTCAATATCTTGAAATAAACTATAACGGAAAAGAATCTGTATATATGTATATAAAACAGAGTCACTTTGCTGTATGCCTGAAACTAACACAATATTGTAAATCAACCATACTTCAATTAAAAATTTCTTTAAAGACTAATTCTTGTATTTAAAAAAAATGTTTATGGAGCATCTGCAATGTTTTAGGAAATTGTCTAAGTGTGAAAGTTCTTGACTTCCTGGATTTTAAACTCTAGAGAAGCCTGATGATAAACAAATAAGTATATAATATAGTGTCATGCACTGACAAATGAATTGAAGAAAACAGACACAATGTAAAAGGTAATAGAAAGTCATTACAGAGAGAGAAATTCTGGGGAGAGAGTTCCAGGCGGGGGGAACTACGAGGGTAAAGGTCCTGCAGGGGAATGAGCCTTGAGAGCAAAAAGGCTAGAGGGGCTGGAGTTGATGCTGAAAGGGGGCGTGATGAGAACTGAGAGTGAGAAGAAATAGAACGTTAGTCAGGAGCTTCCTCAAATGTGAAATCAACAAATCAAAACAAACAAGATGGAGCTGAAGCATGAGGCTACGAAGTCATTTAAAAATGGTTGGAGAGTGTTATAAAAATACAAATGTAATACACTCTGGGGTTTATTTCATGAAACTCAGTTACATAAGGAAAGGATGAAGGAGAGGTGTGCTGTCAGCAGTCTATGTGAAAAACACCTCAAGGCCTTCATAGATCCACAAGCTCAGTAAGAGCTGGTATAAAATGGTGACTTTGAGACTCACACACGTACTCCACAGACAAGCACATATACTCGTGTGTGTGTGCACGCACTTACCTACACTGAACGCAGCTGTCGGGTAAAGAATCCGCCTGCCAATACAGGAGAGGCGTTTAATCCCCGGCTTGGGAGGATCCCCTGGGGAAGCAAATGGCAACCCGCTCCAGTATTCTTGCCTGGGAAATCCCATGGTCAGAGGAGCCTAGCAACTGGATTCCTTACCACTGAAAGTTGTGTTAAGTGTGGGTAAATGCATGCACATATGCACGTGTATGTACTTGCTTGTGGGGTATGTGTGTGTGTCTCAAATTCATTTTGTCCTGGCTCTTACTGAGCTTGTGGATCTACCAAGCCGTGAGGTGTTTTTCATATGGGGTTGCAAGAGAGTCAGACACAACTTATCGACTAAACAACTACAGCAGCCGGACCTTAGACAAAATGAACAGTACATACCCAAATTAAATGACAGAATAAACTAATGTTCTTTTTACCCACCACGCTGAACGTCTTACATTTAACTTGAGGATACATTTTAAGAGTTATTGACAGTTAAATTTTTTTCCCATTTTTTAATGACCAGGATGCTATGAAAAATAAAAATAACCCATTCATATAGGTTTTTGGCTTTCCATCCATTCTTCCAAGACTCTGAGCTCTGCTAATTTAAAGGTCCTAGATCTCAAGTGAGAAATGATCCCATGTGGACACAACCACTGTTTTACTGAGTGGGCATTTGAGGGACTGGCTTTGGGGGCTCTTTCTGCCACTGAACCAAGAAGAAAGAAGTAGATTATTATACTGTTTCTGGGTATTGATTGCAGTTATCAAGGGGAAATCAAATCGGTGAGTGCAGCGAGGGCAGGGAGGTCTGAGTTGGGAATCCAGGGAACTGCGTGTGCTAACAGCTCCATGCCCAGGAGTAAAGGTAAATGCGCAGTCATCACACTAATAAAGGCAGGGCTGCTGAAGACGGACATCGTTCAGGAGTGAAGCCTTGGTGCACACCCTCCAGGAAGGAAACCCAGATCACCGGGGTGCTGGCTGAGGGCAGAGGGGCCATGGAAGGAGACTTCTAAAAAGAGCATATTATACACGCAAATTGCAGACTTGTGACAAATCATAGAAACAAAAACCATAGCAGCCAAGCATATGTCCTTGGTTGTGTATTTATTTGTGTATCATTTACCAATTTTTATTTTCCCTCTTTTCTCCTGTATAAGAAATGTTGGGGATGATTGCCTGTAGAGTTAGAAAATCCAGGTGGAAGAAAAATTAAGATCATCTAGAGACAGAAATGATGACTGATGAGACCTTGGGTCTCCTCTTTGGGGAGAACGACAGCATCTTGAATTATTTAAGTGTTATTTGTATGATACTGTCATTGTCACTGCAAAGTTAAATATAGGGTACGAAGGGGAGGATAAATGCTGAATGACTGAAGAATAGGGTTTATCTGTTGGCTTTCAGCTCCATGCTTGTCCTTCTGTGCTTTCCACGATAATTCAGACAAAACTGTACATCCTAGATGCCCTTGGTGGCTAACGTCTCATTATGGGATGTGGAAGAAATGGAGAAACTTTTTCTTTCCCTGCCTCTTACTGGGCAGTGGCAGTAGCCAAGGGTCATGTCCAAGTTACTGCTTTTCTCCTTGGCAACACTATTTCAGAGGCATCAGTAGCAAGTTCTCAGCAGCCTCAGAGGTCAGTGGTCATGAGCTCTTAATTATACATTTTCCTTTTTTTTCCCCTTTCATCTGTAAGAGTGAAAATGGCTTCCTGTAGTATTACTCTCTGGATAACTTCACATTTTCCTCTTTCTGCACTTCTAGGCTTTCCAACCCTTTGATCGCCAATTCCCAATATTAAATTCCATCTGTTTGAAATAGCTAGTAGGAGAGTAATACTATGGGAAGCCATTCTCACTCTTACAGATGAAACAGAAAAAAAAGGGGAAATGTATAATCATTTAAGTTAAATGTAATATGCTCAGTGTGGTCGGTAAAAAGTAGAGATTCTATTTCTCCATAAGCACAATCACTGATACAGATGAACCCATGGCCCAGCCTGTGCAAAGAAAAAACATGGATTAGATTGGAAGAGGAAGAGAATGATCATAGACAGGCAGGACAACATAGAGAGATCAGATAAAGTCTATGAAATCAAGGACAACATACTGTGATTCTCTGGTGCCTGGCAGCTTCGGGGGGTTATAGGGTCCAGCGTGTGGCCTTGGGAATAGTGGCTGAAGAGAAGTTTAAGGGTGGCTTCAGTCTAATGGATGAGCTCTTTTAACTGTGATGCAGTGATGCCACCTTGTTCACTCACATGACTATAGAAATCAAGAGCAAAAAAATGCCAGGATATGAAATGGGAAGAAAGACAAACACATGTCAGACCATGCCTCCTAAAATATGGTGATAATTTTTTATTAAGGAAATACATTTTAACAGGATACTGATAATCACATGAATTATTTCTCCTTCTTCAAACTGCCAGACAAATGCATAATGAAAATGTCAGAGATTGCTCTGCCTACCATAGCAAGCAAGAGCTTTAGAGCTGCAGGCATTGAGTTAACATAAACATGTGCATCTGGGTTTGTAAGCATACTGGAAAATAAGCACGCACTTTTCTCCAGGTATATAAAATACAAACAATAAAAGGTCATTGATTAATATGTGCCCTTGGCTGAAGTCATTGCAGCCCTTTTAAAAGTCATATGATATAAACATTAAAAAACCCCACAAGATCCAGTGTTTAATGGTCCTGCAAGTACATTATAATTCACCTGTACACTTTCAGAAGGACATGAAATTATCATCAGTAAATAATGGGACTAAGAAGACCACCAGAAATTTATATCTCACTCTAGAGTGCTGTTCAGAATTATTCCATTTTACGCTGTATTTAGGTATTGGTTTCCTTTTCTTTGTTGAAATTTTTGTAATGATGGCGCCATTGGTGTTACCTGGCATTTCTCTTCTAGGAAACACAAGAATAGCACCAACACATTAATTTGGTATAAAAGACCAAAACTTGTGGCTGTGTTATGCTCTTAAGAAGTCAACACTCATTTATCTTATAGCTGGATTTACTAAGGAAGTTTTTTTTAATCATATTCATATACTCTGTAACTTCCTTATGTCCACAACTGTCCCAAAGAGAAATCATTAGAATTGGTATTTTACCCTGGAGGATATATATTTTGCTTTTTCCCTTTATGACGAACGCATTACTGTGGATCCCATTAGACGTGTTTCATAACCTCCATGTCCACCTGCTGCAGCGGAGCTCTGTGTCCGGTCATTCTTTCTCTGCACGGTTGCAAGATTTATTTTCAGTTGGTAACTACAATTAGAGTCCCCTAAGTTCAGCAGGTTAAAATTTTTATGTAGGCTAAAAATGGATAGTGGGGCACCAGACTAGGATATGGATACTTCAGGGTGAAAAATTTACCCCCCCCAAAGATCTTTAACTGTAGGCTGTTTCTTGAAATAAGCATAGATGTTAAAAGTAACTTTTAAAGATTTTACCAAAATCAACTAATATTTGATTACAGATATTCTCGGTTGTGTACTGTGATCTCTTCTCCATTCTTCTGTATTTCTGCTCATCTGAATTTCGCTTCTTGGGCTGCCTTTTGCCTCTAAAAACTTGTTACTCCGAGGATACCAGACAAATCTGTATGGAAGTGTCCATATCATGAAGGTTGGAAGACAAAAAAAATAAAGGGCATTGGAATAAAAGCAAGATTACCAGTTGCCAGTTGTTATCAAGGACACAGCTGAGCAAAGAGTCAGACAAAGGTAGAAATGTAGAGAATATTTTCTCCAAAATAAAAATAGCTTTATTGTTTTCTGATAATAAAAGTGATACATGCTCATTATAAAAATTTCAAATACATAAAAGCCTAACAAAAGTAATGATCACCCAAATACCACAGCCCAGAAAGAAACCATTACTAACTTTTTAGCAAAGATTTCTCTATGAAACATATATTATTTAAAAATATCTAGTATTATAAATGGGCTCATATTAAACATGCTATTCTGTGGTCTGCTTTTTCATTCACTAACATTTCAAGGGCAAATTTTCCATAGCAGTAAACATAGATCTAAACAATTTTAAATCAGGCAGATGCGTATAACTCAATTATAGACTTGTGCTATGATTTATTTAATCTGTCTTCTATTGAAGGATATGTACGCTGTTTCCAGTATTTTAATATCATAAACATTAAAAAGTACCCATTTGCCCTCATGTTTACACACTTTTGAAGTTTTTATTCATTAGGATGAATTCCTAAACAAATTTCTGGGTAAAAGCAATGGGTAAACAGAACCATTTAAAGTTCTGATACATACTGCCTTCTAGAAAGGCTGTACCAATTTCCACTCCCACGAACAGTGTAGGAGGCTTCCCTTTCCTCCACGCCCTCTCCAGCCCTTGCTGTCTGTGGATTTTTTGATGTAAGTCATTCTGACTCGTATGAGGTGGTATATCATTGTAGTTTTGACTTGCATTTCTCTAATATAAGTAATTCCTTTTCAGAGCAGATATGTCCTGGGCTTAAATAATTTTCACTTTGTATCCCCAGTCCATCACTAGTGTTACTTATGATGAACATCAACTTCTTTGAACCTCATTTTCCTTGATCTTATAGTAACAGAACACAGCCCAATAGTTTAGATGATGTGTGACTGCAGCTTGCACACCCAAATATTAATTGAGTCTGATCTTCCTTCAAGTACACCCTTACTGCCTTCTTACACTCCATCCCAATTAACTTCAGTCTGCAAGAAACTTTCAAAATTAAGGAGTCACTGAAAAAACTGGAGATATTCACGTTATTATATTTATAGAGATGACCATAAAAAATTGCAGTAAGGCAGATGACATCAATAAGAAGGTTCTTAAGTGAAAGTTTGCTGAGCAATGAAGGTTTGGGAGGCATCTTCAGAATAAAAGTGCTTCCCAAGAAAATACTTGCAACCCAATGGGCCATTAATATATCTAAATAAGTTGGGACATAAAGATGGAAGCAAAATACAAGAAACATCAGTTTCTCTGTCAAAATTCAAAATGTTGGTTTATCATTGCCTAGACATGATTTGGGAATGTTTTCCACCATGAGGCAAATTTATAAGCAGTGTACACAATTTTTAATTCTTCTTTTCAACAATGCCTCAAATATTAATATTTGAAATTAGACTTTCAACCAAGAATGATGAAGTGGAACTATTTAAACCAATCATTGATGACAGTCTAGATATTAGAAAGACAGACTTTGGGTGCAAACTAGATTACAGTGTTGAGATACTAGATATCAACGATACTGAAGAGGTTTGAAGGATTATTCGATTCAGTCATTCATTTGGTGGGTCATATTATGTGTCAGGTACCATGCTAGCCATTAAGGATACCAAAAAGAGCAGGATATAGCCTCTACCCCCAGGGAAGTTTTGGTTTAATGGAGGAGAGAGAAGTCAACAGGCAGTTCCAGTGTGGGGTGAGGGTGTGGTGAGGCATGTGTAGATGCTTCAGATTTCTCACTGGAAGCCTGCTGAAGATGGCATCAGTACTAGTAATCTCTGCCTCCTCCTTACTCTTTTAGCCCTTACTTTTGGTTCCAAAAGTTTGTGGTTCAAATAACAGATGTTGTAATAGAACCGTTAACTTGGGCAGATGCCTTTTCATCCTTAATAAAATGTTTGCTCCTTACCTGATACTCCAGTAGTTAACACAGTACCTTGATTCTGGCAGATGCTTCATAAATGCTTCTCATGTAACTCTCACTTCCTAGACTCACTCTATCTCAGGTCATAAAAGCTGTTTTACACAAGCTGTTCTACCACCCCATGAAACTCCACAATGACACAGTGGGTCACAGATCATTACAGCAATTCTCCAGAAGCCAATGAAATTGACGATGCCAGAAATCCCATCGTTAACTTCAAAAACAACAAAACGCCTTCATGTTTTGGAGACTATAAAATGGGACAAAAATCTCTCAAGTAAATAAGATCGACCTGAAGGATAGCCCATGGTACATTACAAAGATGAAGGTGAGTGAGATTCTTTGCTAATCTATCTTTACTGATCATAGGAAACACTTAGGGATTCATTCTTGGTTTCTTCATGTGTCTTAGTCTTTACATCCTGAGGCCACTAAAGTATCCTCTTATTGCCTATAGCAGGATGGGAGATTTAATTCCTATCAGTTAACACCTATTAACAAACCCATTAGAAGGCAAATCTAGTAAGGAGGACTGGGTCACTCAATAGAAAGTTATTTCTAACCACAGTAGTATCTGCTTACCATATTGTTAAGGAGGTTTTTGCCAGTTAATCTGACTTGGTTTTTAAGATGTCCAAAAGAGTCACACCCAAGCAAGGGGATCTAGTAAAAACATTATTGATGAATAGTATTTCTAGACCTTCTACTCAATGCTAAGCCAACTGTTATGCAATAGATTGGGAGCTAGCAATCTGTGTTTTTTAATAAGCCATCCATGTCATTTTGTTGCACACTAAAGTTTGATAGACGCTGCTTTAAGTCAATTAAGCAAGTTCCAATCAGCATCATAACAACAGATTACACATGTGCTGAATAATGATGTGGGCCTGGCGTCAATCAGAACTTCCTAATGATTTCTCTTTGAAGGTACTGGGGGATTCAGATTCAAAGTGAAGAGCAGTTTAACAAAGAGTCAGTTCTTTATTATCTTGATTACCTCGTTTGAATTATCAGTGGCAACTTCATGCGATTCCAAGCTTATTTGCCCGATTCAGCCAAAATACATTCAGCCTACATGAGACAAGCTAAATCGACCTCAGAATGGCTAGCTATTTATAAAGCCAAATGTCGAAGACTTTCACTGCTTCCTGTGATTAACAAGGAATCAAGAGTTGGGTATAATCAAAAGAGTTTTCAAACTAGGCCAGGTCATCACAAGAAGTAAGATCAGTGAAGTCTAGTGCAACCCCTTCCCCGATAGTCTCAGCATAGGGGCACCATGAACACATACTTCATGCTCAGATGGGGAAGTCAGGATGTGTCAGCAATGGGCAGTCAGGATGTGTCAGACCAGCCTGACACAGAGATGGCCTCTCCCAACTGCTTGCCTGGGGCTTTTATTTGACTTGTCAATGAGGCTACAGCTTATTGTGTTTTGACCCTCACTTCCTGCCCTAAGATCCTTTTTCCCAGAACCATAGCTCCATGTTTTGGACCTTGGTCTGTTAATTTGACCCTGATCTCTGATGACTTCCTTCTTTGAATAATTGCTCTTGAATCTGGACTCCAATCTGACAATCATTAACCCAACTGTACTGATTCACCGAAAAAAAAAAAAAACAAAAAAAAACCACGGGCCTATTCTCTTGATACAGAGAAAACTAGAGCTCTGCCCTTATATAGTAAATATCCTGGAGAGGGAGATTCTGTAAATCCTCTGGAAGTGGTTTTCATGAGTGTTTCTGTCCATCATCATAAAGACAGTCATTATCCCTACTTGGTTAATTTATTCAGGAATGTCTACTATAGCTGAATTTTTGATTATGTGGGTTCAGAGAGATAATGTCACTCAATTTAACTTATAAGGAAACACCTGCTCTGTATAGGATAACATGCTAGGCCCAGAAGAGATGGACCCTACACAGTCAGGGAGTGTGATAAACACAGTAATGGTCCCAAAGATGTCCGTGTCCTAATCCTGAATACACAACTTTATAGGAGAAATGGGACCCTGCAGGTGTGATTAAACAAAGGATCTTAAGATACAGAGATTTTCCTGGATTAGCTGAGTGGGCCCAATGCAATCACAAGGATCTTTTGGAGGGCCAAAGTAAGAGAAAGAGGTGAAGAAGAAGAGCTCAGAGAAACAGAGAGATCTAGACTTACAGATGTGACAGTACTGGCTTTGAGGATGGAGGAAGAAGGCATGAACCAAAGAATGCAAATTGCATTTTGAAGCTAGAAGAGGCAAAGGAATGAACTCTCCCCTAGATCCTCCAGAAGGAATGCCAAGGACTTCTGACCTCCAGAGCTGTGCAACAATTAATGTTGTTTTAACCCAGTAACCTACTGTTGTGATGACAGTAGGAAACTAATACAGGGAGTTTATTATCTAGTAAGAGAGAGAAGATAATATAGGTAACTTTGACATGATTCAGAAAGTGACAGGTATAAAACAGAAAGGCAAAGAAATTGCTACAGATGATACAAATAAACTTACAAGATATAAACATACTCAGGACACAGAAAACAAACTTATCATTATTAAAGAGGAAAGGAGGTTTAGGAGTTTAGGATTAGTAGATATAAACCATGATATATAAAACATAAACAACAAGGTCCTACTATATAGCCCTGGCGGAGGGCATGGCAACCCACTCCAGTATTCTTGCCTGGAGAATCCCATGGACAGAGGAGCCTGGCGGGGTACGGTCCATAGGGTCACAAACAGTCAGACATGACTGAAGCAACTTAGCAGACACACACCTACTATATGGCACAGGGAACCATATTCAATATCTTGCAGGAAACCATAATGGGAAAGAATATGAAAAAGAATATGTGTATAGATACATATAACTGAATCATTTTGCTGTATACCAGAAGCTAGCATTGTAAATCAACAATACTTCAATAAAAAATCTTTTAAAATGGGGGAAAAAAAAGAGAAATTGCTATGGAAATGCTGATAAAGTAAGCAATATTGGCTGGAAAGATTAGGAAAGCTTCCTGGAGGAGGCAATTATGGTGGGAACTGAAAGATTGGCTAGAAGTTCAAAAGGGAGAGATCTAGTAAACACTAGGAGTAAAGGCATAGAGTTGGAATCAGACAAAAAGCTAACTGAGGCCTTTATGACCAGCCAGTTTCTTCGGAACAAGAATTATTTGATTACAATGTCATAGTCTACTCAGGATATAATAGTCTCTAAGTAGTAAAAAATTATAATACTAGTCAACAACTATATTATATGAAATAAACTTTTTTTTAACCACTAGTAACATTTTATTTACCTTTCAATATGATTAAATTTTCACTTTTCTAATACCTAGTCCATACTCAAATTTCTCTGGATAGCTCCAAAATGTTTTTTTTTTTAATTTTTTAATTTTTTTCATTTATTTTTATTAGTTGGAGGCTAATTACTTTACAACATTGCAGTGGTTTTTGTCATACATTGAAATGAATAAACTAAGAGTTTAAATACAGAAATACAGATCTTGGGCATGTAATGACCAAGGGCGAAACTGGTTCATCGTCACATATGCAGACTTGACAGGGATGAAAGAAACATACTAAGAGTCAATCGAAATAAGCAAAAAGGCAATTCTTTAAAAAGATTTCTATTAACATTTGCAATTAGACATTTCCTGCAACCTCTGCAAGCAGGCTAAACCAAAGCAATGGAATCCAACTGAGCTGAACATACTTGGAGGCAGATCGGAGGCGCTGAGGACCCACATGGATGTTGACAGAGAAGACACTGTAATCCAGTTCCTTTCTAGCAGGTTTTGACCACTCTGTTTGTCTGAAGTCGGAGTCCACGGTCTTAAGTAATTCTGAATGGTTTTAATTTAGCCCAGGTTGGCTCATGAGGCAATGATCCTACTAAAACAAACTTTTAAGCCACTCTGTTCTACAAGTTGGAAGGGAAGGAATGGAATGGGATCGGTCACACTGTTGATGGGCATCAGCCACATGTATCATCCCTTATCCTGCAGCACTACGGATGAAGACAGTGGCTTCCCCAGATGAGACCTTACTCAATGCCTCAGCAATTCTTGCTTTCTTCTTTATCCTCAGCAGAAACTGATGCCTTTCTGTACTGTTCGCATTCATTCCAGGAAAATACGGAGGAACAGCTGGTCTCCACTGGCCTGCTCCTATAGGAATGGCCTGGAGCTTCTGCAGAAGGGTCCGTATGCACACCGGGGGCCGTCAAGTCCGGGGATGGAGCTGCACACTTTGGAGACCAGCTTTCCTCCCAAGGAGGCCCAGACCCGTTGGGAGTGTCCTCATTCCCCCCACCCCCCATCTTTTTGTCAAAGCCCAGGAATGTGACCTCAGACTGGCTGCATTCAAAGGGAGTCTTCTGAGTCATTCTGTCTTTTCTCAAACTTTGACCATGAGGTGGCGATGGATTATTCTGGTTTTCATCATCTTCCACTGGGATGCTCGGCACATTATCAAAGAACAGAGGAGAAGGACTTCTGAAGGACTTGAGGGATGTGGGAGGGTCTTCCACAAAATACAAGCTGGCTTGAGTACTTTCAAGAATATTTAGGACCTGAATAACCAAGAAACAAACACACACTGAATGAAGTCTGAATAACCTCTCCTTTAACCTTTTTTTCTGTCTGCCTATTAAGGAACATTCTCTTTTTTCATGAAATAAGTTTAATTAATGTGGGAAGCCTGGATTTCATCCCTAAGTTGGGAAGATCCCCTGGAGGACGGCATGGCAACTCACTTCAGTATTCTTGGCTGGAGAATCCCATGGACTGCAAAGAGTCGGATACAACTTAGCAACTAACACTTTGTCTTTATAGAATTTGAAGTGAGAAGGAATTAAAGATTAGCTAAAATTCTTCATGTTAATAACTACATTAAATGACTTGAAGCAAAGTAGAAAAGCCACTGAACTGAATTCAACATCAAGAGATCTGGAGTGTCTTGCTGGTCCAGTGGTTAGGAGTCTGCCAGCCAATGAGGGGGAAACGGGTTTGATCCCTCGTCCAGGAAGATGTAACATGCTGCAGGGCAACTAAGCCTGGGTACCACAACTACTGAAGCCTGCACACTCTAGAGCCCGTGCTCTGCAACGAGAGGCCACCACAATGAGAAAGCTAAGCATCGCAACTAGAGAGGAGCCCCTGCTCGCTGAAACTAGAGAAAGCCCAAGGGCAGAAATGAAGACCCAGCGCAGCCAACAATGATAAACGAGTTAAGTAAATAAGATTTTTTTAAAAAACAAAAGAACTGACTTTAGGCCCAGATTCGCCACTAACTACTTTGTGACCTTGGACAAATCTCTGATTATTTTTCACTTCAGCCTTAATATGTGAAAGATTGGAAGGGGTCAGGGAACAGTGAACCCAATCCATAGTTCTCAAATACTAGAACTACCTAGGGAAGCTCTCTTAAAATACCTTGAAAATCTCTCTTAAAGATTCCTTAGACCGACCTAAAGATGCTCATTCAAAAAATATGGAGATGGGAGCCCAGGAATCTGTATTTTAAAAACTTCCCAGTTGATTTGGATGTGCAGCTAAATTGAGAACCATTAACCTGATATAAAATCACATCACTTCACACATACATGTAATTTAAAAAATACATATGAAGAGCTTTATAATTTACAAAGTGTTTTCACACACACCATCTCATTTAATCTGCACAAACATTATTATCCTCACTTTATAGATGATAAGGCTGAGTGCCTTTCAGAAAAGGGAATCACTGTCACAAGCCAGTAAGGAGCAGACCTGTAGCTTAACCCCACGTTTCCTGGCTCCCAATTTCATGTTCTCTCCACTACGTAGTCAGAGCTCAAAACTGCTAGTTACACAGCTCTTACTGGTGGTATCAGGTCTAGAACACAGCTCTCCTGATTCCCAGGCCAATGGTCTTTATATTCTGATTATGTCAACTCCTTGTTTAAAACTTTTCCGTGGCTCGACAACAGATTCAGGATGGAATCCAAATTCCTAGAATGGAATTCATGTCCCTCGATCACCTGGAACCTCCTATTATTTTAAAACAGTGCAGCATTTCCCTGGATGCAAGATTATCTGCAGTCTTGGTGCCATGGAATCCACTGCACCTCTGAGCCTTTGCAGGCATAGAGTCTCTCTGCCTGGAATATCCCTCCATCCTAAGGCCACCTAAATCCAATCTATTCTTCAGATTATAACTCAGTTATCACCTCCATCAAGAAACTTCCTTGCTGGCAAATATTCTGCCTCTATGCTCCCATACTGGCCTGTGTTCTCATATATTATGATGCTTATCTTCTTGCATCGAAATTTCACGTTTATCAGTCTGACTGTCCATTTGAACTGTGATCTGAGAGCAGCGATTCAGTATCCTGATCACTGCTGCAACACCAGCACCTAGTCCAAAGTCTGGCACATGAAAGCAGGTATTAAATAAATATTTGTTTATTATAAACAAATATCTAGATGATTAAATTGATGGGAAGACAAAAATTCAACAAGAGAAATACATGCTGCATTAAAAAAAAAAAATTTTGGCCACACCATGTGGCATGTAGGATCTTAGCTCCCCAACCAGGGACTGAACCTAGACCCTGGCAGTGAATGTGCCTAAGTCCTAACCATTGAACCACCAGGGAATTCCCATTTTATTGGACCAGATCTCTTAATGAATGGTGAATAAAATCTTCTCTCCAAATTACTCATTTATGTCTTTTCATCAGGTTTTTTTTTGGTGGTTGCCCTGGTACTATCCAATGATGCCCTTTTCAGAGTACCAAACTTTCTGATTTAGAAAAGCTATCTATTAGGTGAGAAGACTCTGTTGGGGGCTGCATTTGTCACGCTGATATTCACTTAGATACACAGTTTATCCAGTTTAGATTTTCCAGGGCTCCACAGACTTTTCTAACAAAACCACGTGTGTACGCACTTCGTCCATCGATGGTCTTGATTTTGCCCGTGTTGCAGCACAGAGACCTGCCAAGGAGAACAGCTTGGCGGAAACATTCCGTGGGCAGGGAGGCACTTTCTTATCCAGAAAGGAGATACATGAGTCGAGGCCTCTTCTCTCCATCAACTCGACAAGAAGATCCCGCTAGGAAGAAAAGAGGACAAGCTCATCGTTTAGAACTCAGAACCGATCAAAGAGTGACCGAGAGGCAGGGGCAGAGGCGGAGGCAACTCTTTACCAGCTGGATATGCTTTGGCTCAGCTAGCACCACTTTACAACCTGTCAGAACTTCCATTATTACCTACAGGGAAGATACAGAAAGTCAGCTACATAATATTAATAATATGCACAATAATTATTATGTTATTATAAATATTATTAAATATTATAAATATTTTTAAAAGTGAAAGCGAAGTCGCTCAGTCGTGTCCGACTCTTTGCAACCCCATGGACTGTAGCCTACAGGCTCCTCCGTCCATGGGGTTTTCCAGGCAAAAATACTGCAGTGGGTTGCCATTTCCTTCTCCAGGAGATCTTCCTGACTCAGGGATTGAAACCTGGGTCTCCCTCATTGTAGGCAGATGCTTTACCATCTGAGCCACACTCGAAATGAGTTGTGGCTCTTTCTAAAAATTTTTAATTGAGGGATAATTACTTTATAATACCGTGTTGGTTTCTGCCATATATCAATATGAATCAGCCGTAGATACACGTAAGTCCTCTCCCTCTCGAATCCCCCTCCCACCTCCCACCCCAGCCCACCCCTCTAGGTGGTCACAGAGCATTGGATTTGTGTTCCCCGAATCATACACCAAATTCCCACTGGCTATTTTGCATCCTGGAGAAGGGAATGGCAACCCACTCCAGTATTCTTGCCTGGAGAATTCTATGGACAGAGGAGCCTGGCGGGCTACAGTCCATGGGGTCACAAAGAGTCAGACACGACTGAGTGACTAACATACATACACATATACAACTATTTTACAATGGTAATGTGTATGTTTCAACGTTATTCTCTTAAATCATCCCATCCTTCCTTCCCCCACTGAGTCCAAAAGTCTGTTCTCTATGTCTGTGTCTCCTTCGCTGCCCTAAAAATAGGTTCATCAGAACCATCTTTCTGGATTTCACATATATGCATTAATATATATTTGTTTTTCTCTTTCTGACTTACTTCACTCTGTATAATAGGCTCTAGGTTCATCCACCTCATTAGAACTGACTCAACTATATTCTTTTTTATTGCTGAGTAATGTTCCATTACAGTAACATTCCATAGGCACCACAACTTCTTTATCCATTCATTTGTCAATGGACATCGAGGTTGCCTCCATGTCCTAGCTGTTATAAATACTGCTCTGGGTACATGAGCCTTTTTTCAGCTAACCTCAATACTGAATATAGTTCATTCTAATTAATCACTTTATGTTTTACTGTTTGACGACATAAAATTAATGTCTTGATATAAGACAATGAGTAACAGGAAATCAACAGGTCTAAAAGTTAAAGTCTTTAAAACATTTCTTAGAATTTAGAGCATTCTTGGTGGTAAACTCTTCTCCTTCATTAACTGGTAGTTGATACTTACAATTCCAAAGCTGTAGACGTCTGTTTTAATGGAAAGTTTGCCTTGTCTGATATATTCTTCTGGCATGTACCACACATGCTTACTGCTGCTGCTGGTCATGCTTATGGCAGAGCTTTGAGGTTCTAGGTGAGGTCGGAAGTGGGCCATGGCAAAATCAGTTAGTTTGGGTTGAAACTGATCATCCAGAAGTATGTTTGCACTGAAATTGTGATCATGGGCAGACAAGACAAAAACATCATAAAGGTATTCCAGCGGAAAACAACAGGACAAGCTCGCTTTCATATTTGGTCAATTCCAAATAAAGTCATACATTATTTTCCATGAATTTTTTAGAGGAGATTTTCTCATTTTTTCTCAAAGTATAAATCCAAGTATTATATAAAACCTAAAACAAAAACCTGACTTTGGAACAGCGGGCATTTCAAATTTACAGGTCTATATATGGAGTTGGTGGATGAAGCTGATGCTTCGTCAATAGGAGAAACTAAAGTTAACCAAAGCAGCTTTCCTTGTGTTCTACTCACATGTAATAAGAACATTAAATGAGTTTTAATCAGATAGTAATTAAGTATCTGACATGCACAGGGCTGTGCTGTGGAATGCTTGGCTTAGAACCACTAAGCCAATACATTAGAGCCAGATCCTACCTTTGCTCTAGCTTTAGATTAGAACAGACACGTAGTTCTTAATGACTTCTTGGCCAGATGTACACTTCACTTACTCAGATCAAAGCTGGGGCTTCTGGAGATGCCCTGATCATTGGGTACCTAATGCAGGAGTCTGCCACATGTGCCAGGAGGTGAGGTGGGCAGACAGTCCCATTAACTCTCATTATCGGGACTCAAGCTTCTACTCCTCCAACTTCTCTTCTGAACCCCCTGCCCTACCACTGCTCCCCACTTTATTTCAGCAACAAGAGGAGGAATGCAACGATCTGAGTGCCAGATTTTCAATGTCAAGCATCTCATCCTCCCTTCTTCCAACCCAGCTTTAAAGAACATAAACTCAACTTAAACCATAACTTAAAAGAGAATGCAAAAAGCTGAATTTGTGAAACACTTAAAATCCCTAAAGAACAGGTCTTTCCCAAGAACAAAAGGGGAAAAAAAGCAGCAACAACACTCATAATCTAACCCATTTATTTGATCCTCAGAAAAACTGGGGAAGTTTGCAGCGACTGGTGAGGCAGAGGGGAGCTGAGTAACCACAGCATGTTACACAATAAAACCCACAGATGACTCTGGGTCAGTGAAAGGCCATCAATAAGAATGCGAAATTGTTCCAGGGCACTGCATTCACACTTTGAATAATGGTATTTGGTGAAAAGACAAGTTGTTTACCAGCAGACTTTAGTGCATAACATAAATTTTAAGTTCAGTGATTTACTCTGTTCTAAATAAAGGTTAATGGCAGCTGAGGAAGAAGGATGTTCTGTTTGAGGAAAGTGGGAATTCCAAAAGGCCCTTCAACAATCAATTCTACTCAAACTCTTTCTCCTGCTTCAACCTCAAATAGAATATTCAGACATAAAGTGCCTTCAGCTACCTTGCAGGTCAACTGAATACATTCATTCTATGGGAGTAAAAACAGACTAACAAAATAAAGACAACATAAAGTAACTAAAATCTTGTAACAATATAATGCAACAAACAGGTGCTGTGCAGGCCATACTTAATCACTTAGTCATGTCCAACTCTTTGTGACCCCATGGACTGTAGCCCGCCAGGTTCCTCTGTCCATGGGGATTCCCCAGGCAAGAATACTGAAGCGGGTTGTCATGCCCTCCTCCAGGGGATCTTCCCAACCCAGGGATCGAACCCAGATCTCCTGCATTGCCGGCGGATTCTTTATCATCTGAGCTACCAGGGAACAGGTAAGAAACACCCAATGGCCCACACCTTTGATTTAGTGTTTCTACAACCTATTTCTTCTAGTCTTTCCCACAAGCTACTTTTGGTAGCAGAGAGACCATCAGCTCTCCAGATAACTCTTCTGGCAGAAGGACTAGTCATGGTTCACAGTAAGGTGATGGGAAAAGTCTCACACAAAGTAGTGAGTTTGTATTCTGAATCTAGGAATGTTAGTTCATCTCTCTATGGCTAGGGGTCTCTACGACAATTCTTTCTGGGTACTTAAGCCCTTCCAAAGTTACGAGAATTGCTTTCTTTGCTTACATTTGTCTCCTAATTTAAAGTTGAAGTTCTTGAGCCTTAAATATAAAGCAAGATGATACACCTAGATTATAATGCAGGATCTGAATCTAAGTGCAGATTTTATGTTTGACATGTAAGTGTATGATTGGTTTTTAAGGATATATATTTTTAATTTTAGGAAGAGTTATTGGTGCTCAGTAGCCCAGTCCCTGAGTACTTTGCAATACTCTGGAAAAGTCCAGACTTCACTTAATTGGGTTCAGAGACAAAGAGCACCTCATTGGGTTCTAAATGACTGCCTGAGGCAACAGGACAGCTTGCTGTCTGTTTCACTGCTGTTTGAAGCAGTAAGACACCCCTCACCAGATATCTTGCCTTCCCTCACCAGATGTAGCAAGACACAGTTTCCGTAGAAACCTGCAGATCACTGGGAGAAATCATACACATCCTTCCCCCGCCAACATCAGCGTGCAGTATATCCAGCATCCACGACACAAACCTGAAACCCTGACTCCCCTTTTGGCGTAAACAGCCTTCTCGATCTTTCTCATTGACCTAGGCAGCATTTGGTATCATGCATTGTTTTTGCTTTATTGGTACCTTATGAGTCCTAGGCTCTCTTGAGTAAAAGCTTAGTCAAGAAGGGGTAAACCTCCTTTCAATGTGAAATTTCATCTCTGTGATCAAACTAGCGCAACTTTTCTAAGCCTTGATTTCCTTGCAGGTAAAAAGATCTGATAATGCAGACCTCACGGGGTTGTTGTGAGGGTTAAGTGAGGAAACCTAAGCAGAGTGCCTGACGCACAGGGAGAGCCTTGAAATTTGCTCTGAAGGATATAAGCTGCCCACTGTCCATCCTATATTGGTCACTTTACCTGAAAACCCCACTGGACCTGGCTGGGTAACTCTAGAAGTTTAAGGACACCACTTTGATGTAACAAAGGTAGAGGGGTTGCAGAATAAGCCTGGAGATCTGAACATCCTTGGGTTAATCAGTTTCAAGGCATCAGCTATATTTCAAAATAGTTCCAGAGAAGTGTTGGAAGAACCTGACTAAACTAATATTCTCAGGTATTTTAAGACCATGGGGATAAACATATACATATTGTTTGGTGCGTATGTGTGCAGGCATGTATGTGTCCATGTATATAAGTATACACTGGAGCTTAGATACAGTAGTGGTAAATAAAATTCCTAGGGGGAGTTTTAATTTATGTAACATTTGTTTTGGCATCCCTTAGAAAAAAATGAACATATATGGATATTTTAGAAGAAGGCAGGCACTAGCAGGAAAATAGAAAAAACTCTAAGGAAAAGAATTACTATATCTAAAATGTTTTTGAAAAACAAAAGTAGTTTTCTTGGGGGGGTAGGGGAAAATGGAGAGGGAGGAGACTGATGGTTAATTAAACCACCAGTCAAACAAACATTTGCATTCCCTGCAGGCTTTCTATCCCTGCTAAACCCTGAGCTGGAGCCCAGCAGCCTCACCACACACATCAGGTCTTGGAGCTGGGGTCCTCCGACAAGGGTGACGAGGTCACAGGAAGAGCCCCTCTGCGGTCCCCCATCCCCTTCCCAACCACTCGGTCTTTCTGGCCCCTCACAAAGGAAATTCTCCATGCACTTACTACGCCCATACATCTCTGATCAATTTCCTTTTTTTTTTTTTTTTACAAAATTCATTTTTAAGCAAATAGCCACTTCCTTCCTTTTTTTCTGAGACCACCTCCCTAGTAAGAGAGTTTGTTTCACTTGGCAGGAGACCCACAGCCATAGCAGAAGACAAAATGATCTTGTAGGAAACATTAGAAATGTTCCCCAAGATTATCTCCTCGCTTTGGCAACATGAACAAGAATGAATGTCTGGGATGAAAAATGCCAGGGATAAAACGCATTTCAATTTAAAATCGTTCATAAATGTGAAAACAATTAAGCTTGCTGAGGGATACGATGGAAATAACAAGAAGGTTTACTGCTTTCAGATGCTTTTATGTGATCCCGTAATTCAAAAACATCTTTGTTTCCCCCAATAAAAATGTGAGTGTCTTTTGCCAAGAATAAAGACTTCAACTCTTCAAGATTCTTTTCTTTAAATCCTTTTCCTCCTCAAATTCCACCATCTGGAAATGAATTTTGTTTTTATAACATGCTCTTTGAAGAGTTCGAATTACTAAGACATTTTTGGGCTAACTAAACCAGCAGACTTCTTGAAAATAGCTTTGAAATGTGGGTTTGGCTTCCTCCTTGGGTGTTCTGCGGCTGTGTCCCTGATAGTGTCTTCCTTCGAAGACTATTTACTCTCTGCTTGCACAAGGTGAAGATTCCAAATGCAGACCACCAGGCCTTACCTCCCCAGCCCCCGCAAAGACTGCTGCCTGCAGCAGTTCTCACCAGAAGCCCAACGTCCACGTTTCCAAATTTGCACATACTAATTACGTTCTCCTCTTCTGCCCCATTTCCCTGTCTCTGCTGTTGAAACCAACATGCTCCCAGGAGTCTTGGCTTAATGACCTAATATGAGCATGCTGTTCCACTCACACAAGCATGGAACCCCGTCTCCTCTCCTCCATCTACCGGCATGTGACCAAGGCAGGTTACCAACCTCTGTAAATCTCAGCTTTCTTCTCTGTCAAACCAATGATAACACCAGTGATGTGTAAACTCCATCCTCTGGCTTTCACTGAGTTCCCTAATGCATCTCTGCAGCCTATCAGTCACAAGGAATGTACTAACACTTAATGCATCAATGCAGTCAGGACGCGTGTGTGCTTGCTAAGTTGCTTAAGTCGAGTCTGACTCTCTGTGACCCTATGGACTGTCATCCCCCAGGCTCCTGCCCGTGGGGATTCTCCAGGCAAGAGTACTTGAACGGATTGCCATGCCCTTCTCCAGGGGATATTCCCAACCCAGGGATCGAACCCAGGTCTCCTGCATTGCTGCATTTACCGACTCAGTCACCAGCAGGGAAGCCCAAGAATACAGGGGTGGGTAGGCTATCCCTTCTCCAGGGAAACTTCCCAAACCAGGAATTGAACCAGGGTCTCCTGCACTGACAGGCAGGTCCTTGACCACTAGCACCACCTTGGAAGCCCCAAAGAGACGGCTTTCTTTCTGTTCCCCTTACCTGGAGAGTATTCCCCTCCCACTTACTGTTATCCAATTCCTCTATGCAGCTTGATTAATTCCCTCCAGAAAGTTTTCACTAATCTGAATTCCAGTGGCCCTCTTTTCTCCAAGTTCCTATGGTACAGCCTGTACTTTTTCACGTGGCACTCCCAGAGAGGCCAGCTTCTGTTTGCATAAGCATAATGCTGAATCTATAGAAGATACTAAATAAACATCTGATGATATAACCAGTTTGTAAATGAAGAGAATCTGAAACCACACGTAGCCTTGGACCACTCGGCATACAGCAAATACGTAGCCCAAATGCTGCCAAGACATCCTCCCATATTCTTGGCAGACATCACTAATTGACTTCAGAAAGTACCCACCCCAGATTCCCTTTCAACTCTGCCCATGGGAACTCATTACCAACCAATCCAAGATGGAATGTGAGACGAAACTGATTTGTCATCGCTTCTATAAGCACAATTGCTTTTTTTTTTTTCAGATGAGGCAAATGAGGCCCAGCTGGTTGAAATCACTCATTCTATGCAAAATAGCTTATGCTAAAGCCTAGCACTCCTACGTCTCTCTTCAGCGCACTTCCAACTTGCAGTTAACCAAAAGAAACATCTTTTTATTCAGCTACTCACAGAAGATTAAGAAACTGTTGATTACAAGGCAGAAACGAAGTAAATTTTCTCTCTTCTTCCCTTTAGTTGTAGGTAGGTAATTCTAGTGCCAAAACAATGGCAAATGGGTGAATCACTGGAAGATAGATTTTAGCTCAATACAGAGAAGTTCTAACAATCAGAGGCGCACCCAAATAGAGATCTAACAAGGCGCTGTGCTGGGGTCCAAGGACAGGTCAGATGAGATCCCTGAATCTCCGTTAGCTGAAAGGAACTATACTTACTCCCAACTCTTGAGCTGTGCTTCACAGAAATGAGCTCATTTCATCCTCACAACCTGGGAATAAGAACAGAGGTTCCAATTCCAGATAAGGAGACTGTACCTCAAGGAACTGAGTGATTTACTCAAGATCACACTGCTGGAAAGTGGTAGAGCTGGCCTTTGTACTCAGATCTGGGAGAACCCGAAGGCCACACCCTCAACCAGTGACAAGAGACGGGAGCAGCGGTGAGGTCACTGGGGTGGCTGCTGGAAAGAGGGCAGGACAGGGGAAAGACTGGGAGTGTTTCTGGAGAACACGGTCAGGCGTGTCAGGACTTCGCCTGACCTGCTCCAGGATGAGCAGGTGTCAGAAGGCACCTCCTGAAACCTGTCTGAGCTCATCCGCGCTCCAAGTTGGCCTGGGTAAGTAAGGCTTGGTCAAGATTTACAAAAACATGCGGTCACGTCCTTCTCCTGCCATAACCCCTAGCTTTGTGAGTCTTAGAGCATGGTACTAAAACAAGCAGGTGCAGTTGTACAGAATTTGAAATCAAGAAGAGGTCCAACTTGAGATGATCTCGGCTGGCTCTGATGCACAAGTGAGGAAACCATGGTCTAAGAGAGGGAGGCAGGACCTGGGCGGGAACACGGATTTCTGGTGCTCTTCCCAGGTCATCCCCAGTGACTGCATTTCATTTTGCTCAGACGAAAGGTGCTGCTCACACTTTGGGCACCAGGCTGCTGAAGGATGATCTTCCTTACAATCTTCGTTTTTCAAACTATTTTTAAAACCACCAAGGTATGAGATTATCAAGCTTCTCTGCAGACAGAGTGACTAAAATGAAACTTTGGGATATTATCCACTGACTAAAGACTCCTTGGAATGTCTGATTCCCCGGTTTGAGATAGAAAGGTTTGATGCTAAGTTATTTTTTTCCCTAATAAATTTTATTCTTATTATAAAAGAAGATGTAATCCTTAAATAAGAATTTAACATCAAGTAGAAGTTAAAAAAAATAAGCCATTAAATGAAAAGCCACGGTCTCTCCATCTAATGAAAGTTTTATTTATATTTTGGCCTGTTTCACTTTTAATCTTTTAATTCCTGAATTTGTAATTTTACAAAGTTATAATTGTATATTGTTTACTATTTCAATGTGTCTTTTTTTACTTACTGTCACTTTATGTATACTGTATGTTACTTCATATGATTAAAAGCAATGTTTAAAATGTCAAATGATGTATGGTAACTCTTCTGTGACTCATTGGTCTGAGGCCCAAATACAGAAAAGAAAACAAAGGTAACAATATTTTCCATGTCTCACTTCAACAAAAACAGAGCCCAGACTTACCCACAGAAAGGGTCACTGTTTAACACAGTTCGAGATGTCCTTTTTTGAGCCAGTTATCAGGCTGTACAATAAAATGACATCTCTCCTAGAAGCTGCCTTTCCTGGCAAAGAATGAGAAATGAATATGATGAAGTCAGAAGAGCAGGGATTTCAGACGTTCCTGAAAGCACATGGTTATACACAGAGGGACAAAGAATCAGGGAGGCCCAAGGTTCGAGCCAAGTGAAGGATTCATTTAAGAGATTCAGGAGGGTCATCCAGCTCAGCCAATTCACGTTTGGCCAAGACTCCTGGGAACTGAATGTATTACCATCTGACAGATGTTCAGTGCCCTGAATGAAATGAGTTGGTCTCATTCCAGTTTCTAAAGAACAGGTGTGCACATCACCAAAGAAAAGAGGGAACGTCAACTGTTATAGTTGGCACTTGTTAACATCTTCCCTGGCAGGCTCAGCAGAAAGGCCAAGAGTTCAGAGGCTGTGGAAGGGGCTGACTGGCCCTGGAATAGAGACGGACCCACTGACGAGCCCTTGTGAAACCACAGTTCTCATATCAGTGCCCATGGCCTCCGCACTCCACACCCTGACACATGCCTGGGTGGGTGTAATCTAGAGATGGTTATGTTTGAGTCCCCGAACACTTTGGAAAACCCAATCAACAGTAGCCCCTTTACCAACATAAAAATAAAATACACCGCTAGCTGCATTTCCAGTTCAAATCCTGCCCCATCCATGAAATTCTCCCTTTCTCTGAACAGATCTCTTTTGGTACTCGTATCTATATTTCCTGGTAGGCACTCTGTCTAACAGTGTTATTTAAGTGATACTATAGCTTGGCACGGCTTCCCTGGTGGCTCAGAGGCTAAGTATCTGCCAGCAATGCAGGAGACGTGAGTTTGGCCTCTGGGTGGGGAAGAGGCCTGGAGGAGGGCATGGTAGCTCATTCCAGTATTCTTGCAGGGAAAAATTCCATGGACAGAAGAGCTGGGTGGGTTACTGTCCACTGGGTCATAAAGAGTCAGACACAACTGAAATGACTGAGTGTGCACACACATACACACACACACACACAGCTTGGCACATCTAGACAAATCTCTGAGATACTGTTCTGGAAGAAACAGCCTCCTTTTAAACTGTGATACCACCTAAGAAACTCCAGAAACTTTCTGTTCCATTTAGACCCCAGAGAGAAGAAGCCTCAGAGTCCATTTTAAGAGCCTAGCTTATCAAACCCAGGTCGTCCACCTAGTCAGTGTTCAAAGTATCATCCAAGCCTCATCCCATCACTTCCTTATTTTTATCTACTCTTCTTTCCTTATTTGCTAATCTTTTCCTCTTTTCTCCAAACAACCCTTCTTGCTTTCATTATATACCCTGCAATTCTTCACTCTGTTCCCCTGAACAAACTACTGCCTTCCACCAGGAATACTCTCATCCCTTCTTTCAACCAGCCCACTGTCATAACCCATCTCCTCAAAGAGCTGGCTTAGAACTATCTAATTAGCATTAGCCTTCTCAGACCAAACACACATTGGGCATATTTAGTGTCATACCATGTATTATATTCTCTGTGTTCTTATTATCTTATCTGATCACCAGGTTGAAGCTTCCAGTTCAAGACTATGATTATCAATGTTTTCCCCCACTGTGGTGTAAGTCAATGCTTTGTACATGGCAGATGTTCCATAAATATTTGTGAACTAAAAAGAAGGTGATTTTCAAAATGTTCAATAAACATATGCTAATATAGAAATGATTTTTATTAAAGTAGAGCTAGTTTGTGGGTCCACTTTTCAAACACAATAAATTGATGATAGAGCTAAATGCTATGGGCTGAAGGCTTGTTGTTCTTCAGTCACCAAGTCATGTCCAACTCTTTGCAACCACATGAACTTCAGCATGCCAGGCCTCCCTGTCCCTCACCATCAACCGGAGTTTGCCCAAGTTCATGTGCATTGAATCAGTGATGCCATCCAACCATTTCATCCTCTGTTGCCCTCTTCTTCTGCCTTCAATCTTCTACAGCATCAGGGTCTTTTCTAATGAGTAGGCTCTTTGCATCAGGTGGTCAAAGTATTGAAGCATCAGCTTCAGCATCAGTCCTTCCAATGAATATTCAGGGTCAGTGTCCTTTAGGATTGACTAGTTTGATCTCCTTGCAATCCAAGGGACTCTCAAGAGCCTCCTCCAACACCACAGTTCAAAAGCATCAATTCTTCAGTGCTCAGCCTTCTTTACGATCAAACTCTCACATTTATACATGACTACTGGAAAGACCATTGCTTTGACTATGCGGACTTTCATCAGCAAAATGATGCCTTTGCTTTTCATTACACTGTCTAGGTTTGTCATAGCTTTCCTTCCAAGAAGCAAGTGTCTTTTAATTTCATGACTGCAGCCACCATCTGCAGTGATTTTGGACTCCAAGAAAATAAAGTCTCTCACTGTTTCCATTGTTTCCCCATCTATTTGCTGTGAAGTGATGAGACCGGATGGCATGATCTTCGTTTTTTAATGTTGAGTTTTAAGCCAGCTTTTTCACCCTCCTCTTTCACCCTCATCAAGAGGCTCTTTAGTTCCTCTTTGCTTTCTGCCCTTAGAGTGGTATCATCTGCATATCCCAGGTTGTTGATGTTTCTCCCGGCAATCTTGATTCCAGCTTGTGTCCCCCTAAATTCATACATTGAAATCTTAACCCCATTGTGATGGGGTTAGGATGTCGGGCCTTTGGAAGGTGATGAGGTCATAAGGACTCCCCTCATGGATGGGATTAGTGCTCTCATAAAAGAGACTCCAGAGTGACCCCTCACTCCTTCCATCAGAGAAAAGACAGCCGCCTCTGAACCAGAAAGGGAGCTTGCCTAGAACAGAGAATTGGCCAGTGCCATGGTCTTGGACTTCCCAGCCTCTGGAGCTGCGAGAAATAAACATGTAACGCTTATAAGCCTCTCAGTTTATAGTATTTCTGTCAGAGCAGTCCAAGTGGACTAAGACAATAAGTAAACGAGTGCTAAGTGAAAAAGCTCGCTGGCCGTCACATCTCGGCCTCTGCTCCTCCTCCCACTTCCTGACTGCGGTAACAGGAGCCAGCCAGCACTGAGCGAGTGCATCCTCTTTGCTAAGTGCCAGGAACACTTTATGCCATTTAACCTGAAGAGGTGGAAGCTGCTGGGCTCAGTCATGCTCGGCTCTCTGCAACCCTCTGGACTGTAGCCCACCAGGCTCCTCTGTCCATGGAATTCTCCAGGCAAGAACACTGGAGTGAGTTGCCATGCTCACCTCCAGGGGATCTTCCCAACTCAGGGATCGAACCTGGATCTCTTACATCTCCTGCATTGAAGGAGGATTCTTTACCACTGAGCTAGCAGAGAAGCCCAAGAAAACAGATTGCCCAATGTGGGGCTCGAACCCACAACCCTGAGATTAAGAGTCTCATGCTCTACCGACTGAGTCAGCCAGGCTCTTTTATTAGCATTTGCAGAGGAAACAAACTGAGGCTTAAAAGAGGCAAGCAATTGGCTCAGAATCACATTTTTAAGTGAAAAGTCGGCTTCTTAAAACAGATCTGTCTGATTTAAACAATTGTGGATACTGAACTAAGAGGAAAGGATAGGAAGAAGTGGGAGGAAAGTACATGCAAAAGAAAATCATTTAGAGATGTTTTGCAGAACGCCATCCAGCCAGCTCTTCTGAACTGTAGTGGCTGCAGGGCCATGGGCCCAACTCTCCCTTAGGATCCAGGAAGGCACACACTCCCCAGGAGGGATGGGTGGCTGCTGATGGCTCCCAGCTAAGCCCCAACCTGGGAACCACCAGTGGCAGAAGGGAGTTGCCTCACCCCCGGTACAGCCCCACTCATGGCTGGTAGGGTACAGGGGTGCAAAAATCCAGTGCCTTGCCTCATCTGGGGACAGCTTTGAAGGGCCACCCCAGATTCAGCAGTCCCCACGGCATCGGCCAAGGCCTCTGATAGTGGTGGTATTTTAGTCATTCAATCGTGTCTGACTTTTGCAACCCCATGGACTGTAGCCCGCCAGGCTCCTCTATACATGGGATTTCCCAGGGAAAAATACTGAAGTGGGCTGCCATGCCCTCCGCCAGGGGATCTTTCTGGCCTCTTCTATAAATATAACACCCCAGCTCAGCATTTCCAACTCTCCGATTCTGTCTTCCTCTCTTACTTTTGTTATTCCTAAGAGCACTCAAAAAATTCCCCTGCAGGCACATCTCTGCCACTGCACCTGTTTCCTCGGAACAGCCTGAAGACACTAGCCAATCCTGAGAAAGCAGCAGTCTGGGTCACAGTCTGTGCTTAGACCTAAGAGCGGGAGAGGGATGCTGGAAGAGTGCAGGCACATCTCCCCGTCCAGTGTCCCCAGGGAAGCCCTGTGGCTCAGACAGAGCCTCAATCTGTGTCCTTCACCCTAATGTTCCCTTGGGCTCCGATCGGTGGACTTCCCTATCCCCTTCTCCCATCAAGCACCAAAGGAAGAAATTAAAACAAAAGAAGAAATTCCACTTATTTATTTATCTACCCAGTAAGAAGGACAGAGAAGCCTGGCATGCTGCAGTCCATGGGGTCACGAAGAGCTGGGCATGACTTAGTGACTGAACAACTCAGTTTGAACATATATCTGAGCACCTATAATGCTGGGCGGGCTACGAGCTGGGTAGAAGAGGGATCGTTTTAGGTTACGGGCGGCCACCTTAGCCCTCCGGAGCCAACCTCAGTGGTTGATTCCACTGACCTCTGAGACTTTCACCATCCATCTGTGTCCCAGCTCCCCTGAGGCTGCACCAATTTTATGCTGATTCTATACGGTCACTGGCAGTTGGTGAATTACCACACTGCAGCAGGAGAAAGTGGGGCTTCCCTTGTGGCTCAGATGATAAAGAATCTGCCTGCAATGTGGGAGACCCAGGTCCAGTCCCTGGGCCAGGAAGATCCCCTGGGGAAGGGCATGGCTACCCACTCCAGTATCCTTGCCTGGAAAATCCCATGGACAGAGGAGCCTGCCAGGCTACAGTCCATGGGTTCGCAAAGAGTGGGATGTGACTGAGTGACTAACAGTTTCACTTTCCCAACAGGAGAAGCTACCGAGTGGCTATGTCCCCACTGCCGCCACTCCCCCAGGATGAAGTAAAATCCAGAGGCTTTTTATATGAAGTTCACTTCTCCAGAAAAACAAAGAAGTAAGCAATCAGTTCCTCTTCTGCTCAGCCGGAAAAGCACACTAAAAGCTTTTTCAAAGACACTAGATGATGGCTCAGAAGAGGCAGAGCCTTTTAAATCCAGTCTACCCTGCTACTCAGCAAAGGTATATTTATTTTGGGACAAGTGCATCATGAAGGGCACACAGAAAAAATTCACAGTGGGTGGAGGTTTGGAGGGTATCTACTCTCTGTCTGAAAGATTCATGTCGGCTGAAGGGGGCAAAAGATGGAAGATGTCGTTTCTCATCTTCTCACGGATCAAGAAGGAATGCTGGGAGGGCTGCTCGGCTTGTCACGGGGAACATGTGCAGCTAGGAGGCAGCAGGCTCAGTGGCAATGCAAGACGCTGGAGACTCAAGGACAAAGAACTTAAACTGCCGATCACTACTGTTAATCTTGTGAAGAATCCCTGTATAAGCCACTTAATCTTTTCTTAGACTTTTTGTTTTTCAAGTGCAATGAATACAGCAGATTGTTTCACAGTTTGTTATGCAGAATGATTAATAAAACACAGAAAACTGTCTATCCTACACTGCTCATCAATAATTCCTAAAAATAATATAAACTCTTCCATTGGCAATACAAATGTAGCTTTTAAAATTCGATAGACGTGTTTTCATTAAAAAGCTAAGATTTTAAATACTTTCATGAGGATTCTTAACACATACAGATACATACCAGGGAAACTACAGACAGAAAATAGGGTGAAGTCTGACTTACCAGGGATGGTGAAAGGAGCCTTCAGGTGTAACCTAGAGCTCTGGGATAATTTACCTGGATATACTGCCACAGATGACGGAGCACGGTTCCGTGTTGTGCAAGTACTGGATGGCTTTACATGTTCCTATTAATACACTGATTCGAATGTGCCAAGAGAGTGGGGCTGTGTTACCCTGAAAAGACAACATGGTTGGTTTCGTTGTATTTTCTGAGTAAAAACCATGTTTGTATTCATTACCTAGGTGCATGCCAGAACAAACTCTAAAGACAAAGTGGGGAGAGGTGGGTGAATCAATATTTTAGTTAACCATAACCTATTTCTAATCCAAGATGGATTTTCCTCTACTACCCATGCTGGTTCTAGGTCCCTTTATAGGCAATGGAAATATCCAATAATTTTAATGTCATGTAAATTGAAATATGGCTAATAAGATAACTATGCTTAAAATTTCATTGTGTAAGATTTTTAGATTATTTGTGGTACAACAGTGTGGGTAATTAAGAATAATCTGTTTTTATCCTCATCGTAACTGCAATTTTACATGTTTGGAATATGTTTTTTAACTTCTCTTTCAAAAACATCATAAGAGAAACCATGGCATTTATTCAACCTCCTTCTTTTTAAGTGATATAGGTATCACTTTTATGTCTACCCTTCATACTGAATGGTACTTTGCATAAAGTTATGCGAATAAAAATTACCTGGGAAATAATGGTAGTTGACATAAACTCATTTGAGACATGGTACCAGTGAGGAATGAGGACCCAGAAACTCTTTTGACCACCATTTAGCACAACACACAACAACTCGGGTATTTATGCAACCTTCTAAGAGTAAGAAATTAATTCATGGAGAAGTCCTCTACATCCTCGGGAAACCCACTGTCGGCGTCCCAACATGAACACATGTTGGCCTCCTGGTTCTCTCAGAAGGTTTCAGCAGCTCCCCCAGGGCTTAGAGGGTCAGAATATCAGGCAGAGGGATGGATATGACTTACCACACACTGTAATCTGTCAAAAAGTGATCCATTTCTCATATATGGATAAACCAGGCAAAACTTCTCACTCTCTGTAAAATATGCAGCCAACTCCAGTATGTTCGGATGACGGAACCTTGAAACAAAAGATTTTTTAGGTCTGTCAAACTGGTTATTCAAATAGGAAATGAACAACACTGTTTGGGGGGCGGTAAGGTGGGCTGTGGAACAGGCATAAAGCAGAATATAAATTTGGCTGAGGGAGAGGGAATTTCACTGGACACATGACTGTTTTCCTTCCAAACGGGCTTACAGCATTCTAACAAATGGGCTTCCCAGGTGGTGCTGGTGGCTAAGAACCCAGTTGCCAGTACAGGAGACATAAGAGACATGGGTTCAGAAGAGCCCCTGCAGGCGGGCACAGCAGCCCACTCCAGTGTTCTTGCCTGGAGAATCCACATATATATCCCTTCTGAGTCCCTCTGTTCCTACTTCAAGAAAGGGAGTGTGGGTGTATGTATGTGTGTACGTGTGTGTGTGTGTGTGTACATAAACACATACACAATCCATTAATCCAAAAAAACTCATGCTCAGGTCTCAGCTTAGATTTTACTTTTTCCAAGATGTCTACTCTGCCACCCGCCCCACCCCCAAGTTAGCATCTCCTCCTCCCTCAGCACTCTGGGTGTGTGTGAGCACGCTCGGTCATGTCCGACTCTTTTGTGACCCCATGGACTGTAGCCCACTAGGCTCCTCTGTCCACGGGATTTCCCAGGCAAGAATACTGGAGTAGGTTGCCACTTCCTTCTCCAGGGGATTTTCCTGACCCCAGGGATTGAATCCATGTCTCCCGCATTGCAGGCGGATCCTTTACCACTGAAGGATCCTTTCCCATCAGGGAAGTCCTCGGCCCTCTGTACCTGCTTATTATTTAACTCACTGAAACTATCTGTTGTTTGTGCACTTCACTCCTAATTCCACTCCAGACAGTATGTTCTAACACCTCTGACTTATTTACCTGTAAAAGTCTAAGAAGAGAAAGGGTGAGTATGATTTAGGAAATAAGTTGGATCTTGCCAAAAAAAAAAAAAAAGTAGCATCTAACTCAGTTTCCTCATCTACAAAATGAGGATAATAACAGGACTCACCTCAGGCCTGTTGTGAGGATTAAAGAATGAATACATATGAAGCACTTGGCATAGGGTTAAAACTAAAGAAATATTAGCAACATAAATGACAATGATGGCATACCAGAAACACCCAATGCCATAATGTTGTTAGTTCTCTCTAAAGTTAATACATAAATGCCTCAGCAGAATAAATCCAAATGGATCAGGTATATAAGTGAAAATATAAAGGTACTTGAAAAAATGGCAAAATTATTTAAAAACCTCTCAGTTGGGGAGGTCTTTAAACTATAATATAAAACCTAGAAGCCATAAAAAAAATATATAGATTAAATTCAACTACATGAGAACCATCTCCAAATGGCAAAAAACTAGAATAAGCAACAACAAATGAAAATGGGGTAAAAATAATTATTTGTATCTTAAAACATAAAAATAAGGCTAATTTTCTCTAATATATGAAATGCTCTGACAAACTATTAAGGAAAAAACCCAACAGTCTAGTTAGTGGGAATGTAAATTGATACAGTTTCTATGGAGAACAGTATGGAGATTTCTTTAAACTAGGAATAAAACTACCATATGACCCAGCAATCCTGCTACTGGGCATATACCCTGAGCAAATCCCAATTCTAAAAGATACATGTATTCATTGCAGCACTATTTATAATAGCCAGGACATGGAAGCAATCTAGATGAATGGATAAAGAAGTTGTGGTACATATGTACAATGGAATATTACTCAGCCATAAAATGGAATGAACTCGGGTCGGTTGCAGTGAGGTGGATGAACCCAGAGCCTGTTATACAGAGTGAAGTAAGTCAGAAAGATAAACACAAATATCGTATATTAACACATATATGAAAGTGAAGGGTATCTAGGAAAATGGTACTGATGAACCTATTTGTAGGGCAGTAATAGAGATGCAGACATAGAGAACAGACCTGTGGACACAGTTGGGGGAGGAAAAGATGGGGAAAGCTGAGAGAAGCATTGAGACAGACGCAATACTATATTAAAACAGATAGCCAGCGGGAATTTGCTGCATGATGCAGGGAGCTCAACCTCCCTCTAGTTACAAATTAGAGCGGTCAGATGGGGTGGGAGGTGGGAGGGAAGTTCAAGAGGGAAGGGACATATGTATACGTATGGCTGATTAATGTTGATGTGTGGCAGAAAGCAACACAGTATTGTAAAGCAATTATCCTCCAATCAAAAACAGATTCAGAGAAGGCAATGGCACCCCACTCCAGGACTCTTGCCTGGAAAATCCCATGGACAGAGGAGCCTGCTAGGCTGCAGTCCATGGGGTGGCTAAGAGTTGGACACAACTGAGCGACTTCCCTTTCACTTTTCACTTTCATGCACTGGAGAAGGAAATGGCAACCCACTCCAGTCTTGCCTGGAGAATCCCAGGGTTGGGGGAGCCTGGTGGGCTGTTGTCTATGGGGTCGCACAGAGTCAGACACAACTGATACAACTTAGCAGCAGCAGCAAAAACAGATTTAAAAAAAAAAATCCAACAGTCTAATAAAAAGTGGACAAAGGACATTAACAGATATTTCATAGAAAAGGAAATAAATCTCTTTATATGTGAAAAGATTCATTCATCATAGAAAAAGAAATTTAAACTACACTGAAAAACCATGTCCACTTAGCAGATCAGAAAAAACTGAAAGAATAAATGCTATATTGGCAAGAATATAGGGAACCAAGCACTCTTATATATGACTGGTGTTAACTGTAAACTAGTATAGTTTCTACATTGTGGTGGCATGGAACATGACCCTATAAGTTTATTTATATGAAGTTTTCTTAGATATACTTCAACACGTACAAAATAACAATATACAAGGTTTTCTCACTGTAGCCTTATTTTAAGTAAAAGATTAGGAAAAATCTAAAAATCCATTGATGGGAAAATGGTTAGTTATGCTATAGCACAGGCACACAAAAGTGTAAATGAAAGTCGCTCAGTCATGTCCTACTTTTTGCAACCCCACAGACTATATAGTCCATGGAATTCTTCAGGACAGAATACTGGAGTAGGTAGCCTTTTCCTTCTCCAGGGGATCTTCCCAACTTAGGGATCGAACCCAGGTCTCCCATATTGCAGGCAGATTCTTTACCAGATGAGCCACAGGGAAGCCCCAAAATACTGGAGTGGGTAGCCTATCACTTCTCCAGGGGATTTTCCTGACCCAGGAATTGAACTAGAGTCTCCTGCATTGCAGGCGGATTTTTTTTTTTTTTTATCAACTGAGCTATCAGGGAAGCCACAGCACACAATGGAATACTAAAATAAGCAACATAAACAATGTGTGCATGCTGCCTCTTGTGTGAGAAGAGGAAAGTAAGAAAACAAAATAAATATATGCTTACAAATAAAATATTTCTGGAAAGATATACAGGAAACTGATAACACTGTTGCCCTTGGGGAAAGTGGCTGGGTGGCTGGATGAGAGTATGGAAGAAACTCTCTTCTTGGCTTACCCTTCTGCCCTTTTGGAATTCTGGAGTGTCTGAACTTATTATTTATTCATAAGCAAAGAAATAAAGCTTAAATATAAAAACTTTCTTATTACAATTTTGGTTTTAGTTTTTTTTGTTGACTAAATGATATATTAAGTTTTTATGCTTAGCCCCTAACATTTTGATTTCTGGTCTTGGGTATAAAAGGAAAAGAATTTAGGATAATACCTCCCTCCCCTGAATTCACATATTGGTTTAGAAAACATCTGAAAAGAACATTTTCTATCCGTAAAGGGTGATGACTGAACTCTATAGGGTTAGGGGCCTTCGATGAAGCAGGCTGCACAGCTGCAGATATGAATATATATGAAAATGAAGTCATTTTAGTTTGTCTCCAAGGACTTTCAGGCTCGTGAATGAATTCCCAGAAAATAATATGCACATCAAAAGCACTTGATTTCTTTGTCTAAACTCTCTTCCAGAAGAGGTTTATATTGATGAAACAGTTTCTTGACTGGAATGTCTCTTAAGAAAGAGGAGCGATGGTAAAATATATACAATTCTAATGTTCTAAGAATCATTTCCCATTCAGTCATGTTAGTCACACACGATTTAATCCACTTCCCTGTGACAGTTTCTTGTTAAAATATGCTCAAGTGAATTATGTAAATGGTCTATTTTAAAATGTATTCCAAAGAATATACTAAAGCAGATGTCAAAAATTTACCCAGTGTTCTAACCTCCAACCCGCATTTATTAAATGTCAACCATGCCAAGCTCTGTGCTGTAGAATCAAAGATGAACAGAGATGAAAGCCAGGCACAAGGGGAGAAATTTCAAGCAATATACTCACAGTAGTAAAACTTCAAGCTCAGACAAAAACCTCTTCCATTGTTTCTTACACTGCATCTTTTTCCCCTAAATACAGAAAAACAAGAAAAAATAAATAAATAAAGGATCTACTTCTGGTACTCTTAACCTGGGGTCTATGAAATTAGATACTTTTTGGTATAAACACATGTGAACGTTTTTCTGGGGAGAAGATCCTTAGCTTGTATCAGTCTTTCAAAAACCCATTAACGCCAAAACTGATTTAGAACCGCTGCTTTTGAATTAGAAGTTTTTCATGAAACGTATCAGATTGCTACATTTTATATTTAAACCCTTTCACCTTATTTCGTTCACATTTACATAAATTTGTAAATATTTTATGTAGTCAAAGAAAAATCTCATGACAGAAACTCCCCACTTGGTCTCAAAGAACCCAGGTTGTGATCCTACTTAGAAGTGATTTCAAAAGTAATTAGCCTCCAACTAATAAATATAAATGAAAAAAAAAAAAAGAAGTGATTTCAATAATTTCCCATTCATGACTTGGGTCACTTGGCTGTTGTTTTAAGTCTACCTTTGTATTAATTTTGAAAAAATAGGTCCACTAGAAAAATGAAAAATTTAACTCTTTACTTCAAAAAAGCTTCAGAAGCTAGCCCAGTGCCTGACATATGGACAAATCAATGAATTCAATAATATTATCTGGAGGACTTCTTCTGTACCTGGCACTGTCTTTGATGGCTTCCTACATCTTACAGCGTTGCATGTCTCTGAACCTCAAATGCCTAACTTCTCCCATGAAAGGGTTAAAGTGTGTTCCAGTTACCATATGTAAATTGCTAAAAAGGGCAGAGTTTTTAAAGTTCTCAGTCCTTAGGAACAAAGGGAGAGAAAGCCAACAGGAGTCCTGGAAGCTATTTTCTAAGTTAACCCAAGAAGTCAGAAACAATAAACTCCGCTAACAAATCATTTTCAGGGACCACATTATGGGAATTTAGATTAAAAAAAAAAAAACACCGTACTGAGAACCAAGCAGACTGTGTCTCAGGCCTACCTCTAACACTCACTATTTGTGACTTATTGTCGCTCAGCCTCCCTGGGGTCCGAGTTTTCTCAGCCTGAAAACGCGAAGGGTGAGTTTTTGTGTTCATGCTCCCCTCCCAGTCTTGAGGCTCAAACTGTGCTCTGTGCAGGAGGAACACCAGCTTCTCTGGGAGCTGGTGGGAAAGGCTAAGTCTCAGGTCGCTACCTGAACCCACTGAATCACAATCTGTGCTGTAAGATCCCAGGTGATGTGGATGAATCTAACACACTAGTACATTTCCCGGCCTCAGGCCCTCTCAGAAAGGCTACTGACGTTAAGGTCCCAATTGTTACAAAACTCCATTTCTTGTTAAAATAAATAAATAAATAAAAGGCCCTGTGGCTAAAACTTCATTAAATTATCTCATTTTTTCCTGATGTGTGTATAGGACTTTGTTCAACCTCTAAGGCTTGGGTAACTTTGCTACCTTCTATCTTTTTACTAATAGTGAATTGCAACTAAATGCATAAAGACAGCATATGTGCTTCTTTCAACTCACCTAACAAACATTTATTGAACAACTACTATAGGCCAGGCCCTGTAATAAGGCACTGAGATACAAACATACATAAGAGCTCTCTAAAGAAAACCATCCAGTCCACTGGGAGAGGCAGATAAAGAAGGTGATACTAAGAGACAGTGCTATTTTGCTGTGGCTACACGGAGGGGCTTCCCCGGTGGCTCAGTGGTAAAGAATCTGCCTGCAATGCAGGAGTCACAGGTTTGATCCCTGGGTCAGGAAGATTCCCTGGAGGAGGGCATGGCAACCCACTCCAGCATTCTTGCCTGGAGAATCCCATGGACAGAGAAGCTTGGCGGGATACAGTACATGGGGTCACAAAGAGTCAGACACAACTGAAGCGACTTAGCATACACACAGCTGATATACATACAGCTGATTCACTTCATTGTATAGCAGAAACTAACATAACATTGTAAAACAATTATATTCCTTTCGAAAAAAAAAAAAAAAAACACCTTCCTGGTGATTCTAACATTAGACTGGAGAATACAGGTTTCAGCCCTATCCACTTCAGTTTACACGTCTGACATACCCTCTACCAGGTCTTTCCACCTCTAGTTTAATTCCTGCTATCTTTCCTCCAATTTCCCTGCCAATTTCCAGTTCATCATCCAACCTGGAATCAAAGGGATATTTCAAGACACAAATCTAGTCCTTTCACTCTCCTACTTAGAACCACCAATGGACTTGGCCTATCTTTCCAGTACCATCTGCTGCCACTACATCCACAGTAAACCCTGCCACGCTAAATGCTGCCGTACCAGTCTGACATCTGTGAAAAGACATGCTCTCCCATGCATGACCCCCTAGGTCTTGGCTCCTGCTGTATCTTCCATCTTCCCTCCCTGCCTGGCAGAAGTCTCTCTGTCCTTCAAAATCAAGCTGCGAGGTCACTTTCTTTCATCCACTTGTCCACTGGATTACTGCAGACACGTTTATTGAGTAGCTACTCTGTGCTGGGCATTCTTCCGGGTGCTGGAAGCACCAGCCTCTCCTCTGGCTGTCTTCTATGTGCTCCCAAGACCTTTAGGGCGAATCTCGGCTAAGGTACTTATCACGCTGCAACTTAATCATTTCTTCACCTGTTTTCCCCAGAAGACGGGAACTCCTAGAGGACACACCTACGCTTGATTCATCTCTGCCCAGTACCCAGCCCTAAAGGAGTTTAGGACGAGTTTGCTGGCTGCTGACCAGCAGTGAAGACCAGCTCTTCTGGTGTGCATGTATGAACCTATCTCCGCCTGACTGCCCAGTCAGACCCCCAACACCCTTTCTGCTTTCCTGGCTGTTTTCAGCTGTGTTCCAACCTCCTGCTCTGACGGCTGCCTTGCTGCTCTTGAAGCCTCCTCTTTCCTGCTCTCCTGGACTGTAACTGAAGACAATTTAGCAGCACCAAATACCAGCCCATGGTTTAGTCTGTGAAGCGGCCTGGAGAGGGCCTGAAAACCTGCAGCAGACCGACACAATCTGACCATCTTAAGCACAGTCCCGATGGCCCTACAAGGCTTCTCAGAAAAGTCTTTCTCAGGCCATACACCTGGGGAGGGAAAGGATTTAACTCCCACATTCCTGCAAGACAGGCATTCATTTCTCAGTCATTTCTCCAGTCACCTGAGGTCATATATCTTATTTCCATTTATGAAATTTTATTCTCAAGTACACCTCCTTTCAATGCTGATGAAAAATGACACATTTTAATATGAAATATGAGCAAATAAATGGAATTGATATCCTGTGATAGTAATTCTTTCCATACCTGTTTAAATAATTTAATGGCATATGTTCGGTTTTGGATTTCCACTCTGTATACCTCAAAAATTTCCCCTTCTCCGATTAAAAAGTCTTTGTGGAAATTTTTGGTTTCTTCTACGATGTTGTGAAAGCTGATGGAGGATTTTAGCAATATTCCTTAGGAAGGAAAGTAGGGAGAAGATAAGTTATCTTTTTGCTTTTTAAGAATCAGCCATCATTACAAAGAACCAAGGCTTCCCTCTTAGAAACAAATCAGAGTCCAGAGAAAAGTCAGTAGAGACAGCCCAGCAGCCAACACCAGAGCCCACCATGAGCTCTCTGCACTCTCACTGGGGCCTGGCTCCCACCATCCCACAGAGCAAATCGCTTCTTAGATACTCAAACAATTACACCGCGATTCTATCACCTTTCCAAAGAGATCAGCCAGACAACTTAGCTGGGGTAATTTTCCTAAGGTTATTTCCTTGTCATTAGAGCAACAGATTACCGGTGACCCATGATGAACCCCAAACCAGTAAAAAAAATATATATATATATTGAAGTTGAAATCTTAATATGACTAAATAATATTCACTAAGCATGACTGGTAGAAATATTTTGCATGAGCCAAATCCAACTTACTTCCTCAGAGTAAATTGGGAAGATGCTTCAGCTCTATAAGAAAATCATCTCAAGCAAAGAATAGGAGGAAATATTTCAGAGGTAACCAAATGCAAATTCAAAGGGAGAAGCCTAAATAAATCCTGCAGAGACCAATTCTGGCTATACTCACACATTTCGTGTTTCATTTGGACCTTTTTGCAAAATCTTAAAAGACCATGCATGGGTGGTTCAAATGGATCTGCCTGCAATGCAGGAGACCCGGGTTCGATCCCTGGGGGAGCCCCCGGAGAAGGGAATGTTATCTCACTCCCATATTCCTGCCTGGAGAATTCCACCGACAGAGGAGCCTGACAGGCTATAATCCATGGGGTGGCAAATAGTCGGATACAACTGAGCAACTAATACCTTCATTTTCAAAAGACCATAACCTTATCTAACTTTTTAAATTCTCTTTTGAACCAAAGAAGCATCAGATCTGGTGGGGAAGATTAAGGCAAAGCAGCCTTAAACAGCCACTAAAGTTTATCAGGCTGATTCCCAGATAGAAGGAAATTATTCTCTCGGCTGATAGAATAGGAAAGTTGATCTGGCAAATAATTGTTTTTCATAGTGACCACCAGCACCGCTTTACAATAACCTCTAAAGATTTCTCTACAAGTGCTATGAAATTTTCTAAAACTATACAAAACTCAACATAATTTTTAAATGTCTTCCTATGACACATAAAAATAGCAAATGTCATGAAATTATAAGTGAAACCACAATTATGCTCTTTATTGGACAATGAATTTGTAGTATAATAGCAACATATCATCCATCAGAACAATGGATGGGTCAAAATTGAGAATATTTTGATATCTATGAAAAATTTATCCTGAATCTGCATATTAATGGTTACCATGTTTATTGGATATGTCTAAATTTCACTTAAAGGAATTCATGAATTTACTTAAAGGAAAGTTGGGTTTTTTTTTTTTTTTTTACCTTTTTCATTACGTTCAGGAATAAGAATATTATCCACTGTGACATTGGCTGTTTCCTAAGAGAAGAAATACATACTAAAATAATTCAATTTCATAAGTCTAGAAAGAACAGAACCTCAACAGAAATCCAAAGCTACCCCTGGGACTATACAGTGCAAGAAAATGGAATCTAATTTAGAAGAAAGCTAGTAGAATGCAAAGTTATTTTATTCTATTCAACAGTATTCACTGCCATATATATTTAAGGCTTCCACACCAACACAGACTTCCACACAAACACTAAAAACTCAAGTATCAATGTCACAGTCAATTATAGTCAATTTTAAATGACTTCTATTCCTATAAAACTGATTATCTCTAATTTGCTTTAATAAAAACTAACAGTAACATGCAAAACGTCAACTAGAACAGGAAAACTAAAAATTAAGACAAATACATAATTCACAGTACTTTTAAATGTTCTATGACTCATCTCTGACAGATCACTAAGAGGAGAAAGCTCTCAACTCTTCAAACAGTTACCAAAAAATGGCAACCCACTCCAGTATTCTGGCCTGGAGAATCCCATGGACAGAGGAGTCTGGCGGGCTACAGTTCCTGAGGTTGCAAAGAGTTAGATATGACTGGGTGACTAACACACAATCTCCTAAATTCCTAAATAAGTGAAGAAGAATGAGAACAAAAGCTTTCCTGGCTTTAAAAAAGTAGCTGCAAATAACAGCATTTTTCTGCCTGATAGCTTCACTCCTTACACTCGATTATAGATGCAACAGGGTTCAAGGGTCATTATCTATGCACACACATTCTACCTTTTGTAACATGTTTGGAAATTCTTTTCCCCGATGACTCTGCTCTATAGGATTCGAGGCCGCTCCTGAAAGAGAAATAAGAGAAGTAAGTTATAACTGTTATGTTCTTAACAACATTTTTTTTTCTTTTTTACATTGTGAAAATAAATACCTTGCTCGTAAGGTTTATTTCTAAAGCTCAGTTTCATTTTCATTGAATGGTTACAAATTTCCGTACATGAAAGAGCTTTCTAATGATCGAATATAAAAACATACCTTTGTTCACTTAAAATATGAGCATCTATTTTTTTTTTTTTTAAACAAAAAACATGTGGCATGCAGGATCTTAGTTCCCTGACCAGGGATTGAACCCACGCACCCTTGCAATAGAAGTGTGGAGTCTCAACCACTGGACTGACAGGGCAGTCCATCAGCACCTATCTTAAACTATTGCTGCTGCCGCTGCTGCTGCTGAGTCGCTGCAGTCGTGTCCGACTCCGTGCGACCCCATAGACGGCACCCCAGCAGGCTCCCCTTCCCTGGGATTCTCCAGGCAAGAACACTGGAGTGGGTTGCCATTTCCTTCTCCAGTGCGTGAAAGTGAAAAGTGAAAGTGAAGCCGCTCATTCGTGTCCGACTCTTAGCGACCCCTTGCACTGCAGCCTACCAGGCTCCTCTGTCCATGGGATTTTCTAGGCAAGAGTACTGGAGTGGGATGCCATTGCCTTCTCCCAATTACTCGTTATTTCTCCTTAATTTCCACTAATCTGATGTTCCTCAACATTTCCTTGTTTTTCAGACAGTGTATAATATCAAGAGGTTCGTGATGCCCATGTCTTATTGCTGGTGATATTAATCTTGAGCCCCTGGCTAAGGCGGTGTCTTCAGGTTTCTCTACTATAAAATTATTATTAATTATTTTAAAGTAATAACTATGTTGGGGGAGATACTGGAGACTATGGATATATCTTGCTTCTCAGATTTTGTTAAACATCATCAAAAATACTAAAATACGAAGGTGAGAATTGACAAGAAGAAAGCAACACTGTTATCAGTTTTCTGTACATACATTTAAAACTTTTACAATTATGGTATTATATCCCTCTGGGTTAGTTAACTTGTTATCCTATCTTGCACCAGAAGGTATTAGAGGGGTGTGTGTGTGTGCATGTGTGTGAGAGAGACACCAACCACAAACGCCCACACTCTCCCCAGCTGGACTATTACTTCTGTCTGTTATGGTTCTGCCTGAACTAAGGAAGTCTGTGGTGGCTTCCTACAAAAAATTAAAGCTGCAGCATTTTGCAGTTACTTCTGACATTTTGATTCGGACTTTAGAAAAGTTTTATTTCATTTCCTAGTTTTCCTTAGATTGCATTCTAGTGTTTCTTAGATTAGTTTTCTTAGAAGGCTAGCAACAAAACACAATAACAAACCTTGAACAAAACTACAAACCAATTAGACCAAACAGACTTTTATAGACTTTTATATTCAGACTTTTATATTCCATCCAAAACACAATATACTCATACTTTGCAATTGTACACTGAACATTCTCCAGAACAGATCATGTACTAGGCAGTAAAATGAGCCTTAATAAACTTGGAAGGATGAAATCATACAAAGCATATACTCTGACCACCTGGAATTAAAGTAGAAATCAATAACAAAAGGAAGTTTTTGAAATTGACAAACACATGAACATTAAACACCAAATTCATAAATAACGAATGAATCAAAGAAGAAATCACAAGGGAAACTAGAAAAAACTTTGTGATAAATGAAAACAAAAACACAACATACCAAGATTTATGGCATGCAGCAAAAGCAGTGCTTAAACGGAAATTTTTTTGCTGTTAATGCTCTCCTTTAAAAAGAGGAAAGATATCAAATAAATAGCCTAAACTTTTGCATTGGGGAATAACAAAGAAGAGAAAACTAAACCAAAGGAAGCAAAAAGAAGGAAGAATTAAGATTGGAGGGAAATAAATGAAACAGAAGAACAGAATAGAAAAACAAAAGAGAAAAATCAATGAAATCAAAGTTGGTTCTTTGAAAATATAAACATAGTTGACAATCCTTTAGTTAGACTGACCAAAAAAGAAAAAAAAGAAGACTCAAATTATCATAATTAAGAACAAAAGACATAACTACTGACCTTACAGAAATAAAATGAATTATAAGGGAATACTGTGAACAACTATTTGTCCAAAAACTAGATAAATGATATCAACAGATTCCTAGAAAGACACAGACTACCAAAACTAAGTCAAGAAGAAATAAGCACTCTGAATGGATCTGTAACAAGGGAAGAAATTTAATTAATATTTTAACACTCTCATAAGGAAAAGCCCAAGTCCAAATGGCTTCACAAGTGAATTCTACCAAACATTTAAAGAAGACTTAAGACCAGTTCTTCACTAATTTTACCACAATAGAGGAGGAGGAAACAACTCCCAAATCTCTTTGAGGCTAATATTATTCTTATATCAAGGCCAGACAAAACAGCACAAGAAAACTATAGACCAATAACCCTTATAAATATAGATGCAAAAATCCTCACCAAAATATTAGCAAATTAAATCCAGAAACAAATAAGAAAGATGAAATACCATGACCAACTGGGATTCATCCCAGGAATCCAAGGTTAGCTTAATATCTGAAAATCAATCAATGTAATACACATTAGTAAAATGAACAAAACTCATAAAATTCAATAAGCTATCACGATAAAACTCTAGGGAGAAAAAATTTCCTTAATTTGATAAAGGGCATCTGTGAAAAACCTGCAGTGAACATCATACATAATGGTGAAAGAGAATGTTTTTCCCTTAGATCAGGAACAAGAAAGAAGGTCTGGTCTTGCCACTTTTATTGAATGTTATACTAGAGGCTTCAGGCAGGACAATGAGGCGAGAAAAATAAATAACAAACATTCTGAATAAGGTGCTGGTGTATAGAATAAAATTTGAAGCTTTCAGGCTGCAAGGGCACTAAAAGCCATTGTCCTGTTGTTGCACACAAATAGGCAAGACTCCATTGTCAGATAAAATGGAAGATTCAAAATGGTTCTCCTAAGAAGCCAGCAGAAAGCTGCAGATCTCATGTCAAAACTGAAAGACTGGGCTTTGCTGGTGGCTCAGAGGTAGAGTCCGCCTGCCAATGCAGGGGATACCGGCTCACCCTCTGGTCCAGGAAGATCCCATAAGCCTGTGCACCACAACACTGGGCCTGCGTGCTCCAGCCGCTGAAGCCCACGCGCCTAGAGCCCACGGTCCACAACAGGAGACGCCACCGTGGTGAGAAGCCTGGGCACAGAGGCTAGAATAGCCCCCGTGCAACTAGAGAAAAGCCCGCGTCGCAACCAAGACCCAGCGCAGCCATAAAAAATAAACAGAATTATCAAAAGGAAAATTAAAAGACAACCACTGTTCATTGAGATTTACATGCAAAATGTGATATGTAAGGACATATGCACACACGCTCAGTCACTTCAGTCATGTCGGACTCTTTGGGACTCCATGGACTGCAGCCTGCCAGGCTCCTCTGTCCATGGGATTCTCCATGGTTTGGTTTGTCATGTCCTCCTCCAGGGAATCTTCCCGACGCAGGGATTGAACACACATCTCCTGTGTCTCCTGCACCGCAGTGGATTCTTTACCGCTGAACCACAGGGGAAGCCCATGTCAGGATGTGCATGTCAGAAATACAATGACAGCAAGTAAAAATTCTAGTTTCTTGAACAACTTGGTTATGCCCTGAGCTCTGAGGGCATGTTTCATGGATGTGAAGAAACCACCTAGGGGCACCCACCTGAATTGCAGGAACAGTGCCTGGGAAGAAATACAAGGCCTTTCTCTGTAACACAGTTAAGTCCTCTGCATATGAGCCTTCAAGTCGAGAACTTTCAAAGATGCAAACATGTTCCCTCAATGTCAGGTGTAACTGCAGCTTGCCGTCCATTTCCTATTGCTAGCAATCCTGCAGCTCTACCACCTCCTGCCTCCTCTCCCTCCTCGAGTGACCCTTCTCACCTGTTCACTCAACGCCAGGCCCTGCAGGCCAGCTGCTGCCCTAGACTACTGTACCATTCAGGGTGCTGTACTGTTAAGATTAAACATGCTTTATTTTTTGTGTTTGTTTGCTTTTTATGTTTTATCTGTGTGAAAAGTATTATAAACCTAATAAGTGCAAATACATTTTAGCTGATAGTGTGAGTTGGGAACCCAGGCCAGCTTTATTGGACTTACAAACAAACTGGATTTACAAATGCACTCTGGGAATGGAACTCTTTGGTATGTAGGGGATCTACTACTCAAAAGAAAATCCAAATCTAGAAAGTGATTTCTGGAGATGGGAATATGAAATGCCAAAAAATCCTCTAAGATGAAAATCACTCCCCCTCAAATGAAACAATTTTAACGAAAAGTAGACAAAAATAGATTATTTGGATAAGTGATAACTCTGTTCATGGTAACAACAAAGAAAGACTAACTCTTTATGCACTTTCAGTTAGGAGCTCCAACTCCTAACTCAGTGAATTGATGTCATAGGAAACACAAATATAGCAAATTACACTTAAATGTTTCCAATGTGGGGTTTCCCTGGTGATCCAGTGGTTAAGAATCCACCTTCCACTGCAGGAGATTCAGATTCAATCCCTGGTCAAGGAACTGAGACTCCATATGCCCACGGGGTAACTAAGCGCACGTGTGGCAATTATAGAGTCCACATGCCTCGACTAAGACCAGATAGGGCCAAAAATAAATGTTTCCAAGGAGTCATCAGCTGGCTGCTTTTAATAAGCTATATAACTTATGTTTATAAGATTATAATTCAAAGCATTTACTCAATAAATTCCAACTGCTGCTGCTGCTGCTGTCGCTTCAATCGTGTCCGACTCTGTGAGACCCCATAGACGGCACCCACCAAGCTCCCATCCCTGGGATTCTCCAGGCAAGAACACTGGAGTGGGTTGCCATTTCCTTCTCCAATGCATGAAAGTGAAAAGTGAAAGTGAAGTCGCTCAGTCGTGTCCGACTCTTAGCGACCCCATGGACTGTAGCCCACCAGGCTCCTCCATCTGTGGGATTTTCCAGGCAAGAATACTGTAGTGGGTTGCCATCTTCTCCAAATTCCAACTAAATAATTCTATTTTCCCTAGCAAAGGATTCAGAACAAAACACTCCTTTTCACGTCAAATTTATCCATCTTCTGGCATTAGGGCAGTATATTGTCTTTCCACCAATCAACTAATCTCACATTTTAAAAAACAAAGGGATTTTCCTGGTGGCACAGTGGATGGGAGTCCCCCTGCCAAGGTAGGGAACGCAGGTTTGATCCCTGGTCTGGGGGATCCCTCACCCCTCGGAGAAACTGGGCCCTCGGCCCACAACCAGTGAGCCCACGCTCTAGAGCCCCAAGTCACAACCACTGAGTCCACATGCTGCAACTACTGAAGCTTGCACACCGAGGGCTGTACAGAATAAGCTGCCGAAAGGAGAGGCCCGTGAACCAAAACCAGAGAGCGGCCCCTGCTCACTGCAACTAGAGAAAGCCCGAACAGAGCAACGAAGATCCAGCACAGCCAAAAATAAATAAACAAAAAGAAGGGAATAAAAAAAAATACTCAGAAAAAAAAGAAATTTTGCATGTGCCACAGCCTAGGAGTCAAACCAAAGATGTGGGATTTTTGTCCATATAATTTTCCACTGCATAAATAAACAACATGGAGTGTGAAAAGACACTCTGCAATCTATTCCAGAAAACTGAAGTATAAAATATACTGAAGTACAAAATATATTGGTGTGAGTTTAAACTGTGAACAAGTTGCATGGGTGGTTAAGGCGGCTGGACAAGGCTCAGGTAATGAAAAATCATCACTTTACAGCTCCCAGAGACTCAACGGCATTTTGCTAGACCAGTCAGTGTCATAGTGAAGCATTGTGCTGTATAAAACTCAGTGAAGAAATAGTGTGCAACAGACACAAGGTATTAGCCAAGTTATACATATATCACTAATAGGATAATATTATGTTGGAAACCTATGGGAACTGTCTAATACCTAATTCATATGAAAACCCTACAAAATAAAAGTCAGTCTGAAGCTACAGTTTTCTGGTACAAATCTCTCAGGATTTGTTCTTGTGTGTAAAGCTTCTTTAAGTGATGAGATAGTGGCTTTTCTGGACTAAATATATTATCAAACAGCATGTGTGAAAATACACAGAACTAAAAATATGCCTGGTGAAAGATTCAAAGAATAAGGCTGCTGATCTAAAGGAGCTTCCCACCTAAGAGACCTGCATCCATAACCTAAGACCCAAGATCACGCAAGATCATTCTTGTTGATGTCAATGAATCCAAAGTGGAATAAACAGAACAAGGGACATTAGGAGATTATTTTATTGACAAAGACTGTACAGGGAAAACTTCACACACTTTACTTCCCAGGTTACTCTAAATGTAAGGGATAACAGCATCAGAAAGAGAAGACAAAGAGAGGGAAGAAGCAGGACATGGTGAAATAGATGCAACCAGGTAAAGCAGAGTTAGAAGCCATGGCATAAACTCAGCAGTGAAGATAACAGAGAAATTCCAGGATCATTCTGGAGGTTATCATTTGCACCAAAATACACAGGTGGTTGCTGTTTAGTCACTACGTCATGTCCAACTCTTTGCGACCCCATGGACTGTAGCCCACCAGGCTCCTCTGCCCATGGGATTCTCCAGGCAAGAACACTAGAGTGGGTTGTCATTTCCTCCTCCAGGGAACCTTCCCGACCCAGGGATCAAACCCATGTCTCCTACACTGGCAGGAGAATTCTTTATCGATGAGCCACCAAGAAAGCCCTAAAATACACAGGGGAAATTCAATTATTGTTAACTTGTTATTATAGGGTGAAATAAATTATAGCATTATTTTCATTTTATTCATATTGTGGTTCTGATTATGTTTACGACTCAGTTTCAGAGTCTTGGAAAGAGCTGATTCTCTTAACTAAGAATGAACATTTTAAGAAGTATAGCTTGTAAATAAATTAAAAAAAAAAACTATAAAGTGGTGGAAAGGAATTTGTAGTATAAATTAGGCAATAAGAAAAGAAAGTGTCACAAAAATATGAAGCTGCAAACTCCCCTTCAGGTAAAAGCCGTAGGTAAGGAATCACTGACATACAACATGACCAGTCAATGTCTCGGATAAAATACAATATTTACAAGTTACAATTTATATAAAATGAACCAAGAGCCACATCATTAGAATCAATGCTTACCATAATTTGTAATTAAATGGATAGCTCGATGATGCCCCATCTCCTGGAGGATCTGTAAAAGGTCGCCGATGGTCTTGTTTTTCTGAGCCCAGGACCAAAGCAATTCTCTTGTTCCACTTTTACCTTGGTCTACATATTTTTCAATGTGACGAACATCCAACCAGCTGCTTGAAAGCCGCTCCGCTGTGGAAATTGCAATAGGAAGAACCAAAGAATAGTTTACTTTCATTGGAGTCCCTGGTATGTTTTATTATTTTATTTACATTTTTGTTTTGAACTAATTTTAGCATGTTCTCCTTACCTAACTTCCCCTAATGTTAAGATCTTACATAACCACAGTACAATGATCAGACCCAGTGGTTATTAAGCGGCAAGTGAAAGTGAAAAGTCACTCAGTCATGTCCAACTCTGCGACAGTCCATGGAATTCTCCAGGCCAGAATACTGGAGTGGGTAGCCTTTCCCTTCTCCAGGGGATCTTCCCAACCCAGGGATCGAACCCAGGTCTCCCGCATTGCAGCAGACTCTTTACCAGCTGAGTCACAAGGGAAGTCTAAGCTGCAAACCTCATTCTAATTTCACCCATTTTTCTATTGATGTCCTTTTTCCGTTCTAAGATCTATCCAGTTTCTCACATTTCAGTTACTTGTTATTTCTCCTTAATTTCCACTAATCTGATGTTCCTCAATCTTTCCTTGTTTCTCAGGACGGTGAAATGCTTTTATCTTTCTCTGTGATGCCCATGTCTTATTACTGGTGATATTAATCTTGATCCCCTGGCTAAGGTGGTGTCTGCAGGTTTCTCTACTATAAAATTATTATTAATTATTTTAAACTAATAACTATGTTGGGGGAGATACTGGAGACTATGCAAATATCTTGCTTCTCAGATTTTGCCTACAAATATTTGCAACTATCAGTGGTTCTTATTAATAATAATCATTACTACAGGATTTGCTTAACGGTCTTTTTCTATTCCATGCTTTTCCATCTATGTTCCTTAACTGGTAATTCTGTAAGAAAGTGTTGTCTCTTCTTTCCCATTTATTTAGGTAATTATCTTTATGAGTGTGGACTCATGGATATTTATTTTATTCTACAAGTTAACATCCAATACTATCATTATTTATTCTGCTGCTAAAATTGCTCCAGCTTTGTCCATTCAGTTTGGCTTCTGCATTCTTCTGACAAGCCCTGTCATTTTGAGAACAGTTCCTTATTTTCTGGCTGCACAAGTTGCTCCAGGTTCATTCTGCATTTTCTCTCCCCCAGTCTTCAATATAATTACTTTTCCCAGGAGTCCTGGTTCTTTTTCTTGGATAATGTTGTTTAGAAAGCAAGAACTAGATGCTAGAGGTATTCCCTGTTGTTAGGTCCTCCAAGCAGACAGAGCTGGGAACACATACATGTATGTGCTCTCACCCATACATCTGTATTTTCCTATCGGTACACACATGAAAAGCCACGATTTTCTACTGATTCCTTTGATCCAAGTCAATACCACACGGCACATGCTAGTCCTGTCTCATGTACAGTTTCATTCTCGCACAGTGAGAAACTGCTCTCATTATCTACAATGTATTTCTTGTTTGTTCCCTTCCACTGTGTACATAAAGTACTTTCAGAATGGCTAACCCATATCCCGGTGAGGAACAGATTAGCTAACCAAATTACAGCATTTGTGTACCCTTGTTTTTGTCCTCAGCCTGAGTATTCTGGGCAGAGCTTCTTTTCCAAGGTTACTTAGGTTAGTTCTTTCCTTTCTCATTTTCTTCCGTGTGGTCACTGATAATATATTACTAGTTAGATTCATTTGTTGAAACTTTTATGAAATGCTGTTTAAATTTTTTATTCTAGATTGTCTTGCTGAACATGTTTGAACAATTAAAGTTATTATCCGGGTAGGGTCTGAGTAGGGTCAGGGAAATATGTTCTGCTGGATAATAGGATTTTAATTACTCTAAAACAGTCTCTATGACTTTTTTAGGGTCCCCTATAAATATCTTAAATGGAAGTATATGACTTTTTAAAAAAAGTTTTATTGGAGTATAGTTGATTTAGTATGACTTTTTATGGCACTGTGAGATAATAGGATTCTTCGGGTAAAAAAGTATACAACCTTTCCACATAAATTCCAAATTTTAAAGTGTATCTTAAGGCAAAGGAGTGGGGAAATCAAGCAAATGACAGATGGAAGGTAGCTTTCTGGTCCCTGGGATGGGACCCGCAGGTTAGTCCAACCATCTTGAGTCCTGAAATGAACAATGTGTTTTAGGGTCAGTGATGATCATGGCAGCACCCCCCTCATACCTTTATCCTCCAGAAAGTCTTAAAACTCCAGGAAGTCAGATACAGGTCTATAGATCAAAATCCAACTGCCACCTGAAAGTGGTCACGGGGACCCCAACACCTCACCGTAACCAGCCGTGGGAATCAGCCCCCTCTGCCTCTGACACACGCACATTTGGAAGCTGCCCTCCAGTAGTAACAGAGGCAATCTCACTGCGGGACTCACTTAGCCACCAAAGATGCTCTCCAAAGGCTGATGTCCGTTTATAAGGTGAACTATCAGGTGAACAGGCTCTCAGCTCTGAGCAGAGCGATAAGCCTGAGGTCACTGTCTTTTTGTTCAGTCTGCTTCAGACTCCACAGGTTTTAAAATTGCTTAAGGAACTACTACACCAGTTACAGTATTTGAATCAAGACATCAGAAAGGTAAATATCTTCTGTTTACTGTGGCATCCCTCCCCCCATGTTTTCAGCCTGACATGAGTTTGCAGGACTATTAACTTCCTTCAGTTTTATGTTTCTGCTGAGATTATAAGTAAATCCTGAAAGATGAAAGAGATCACAATATGATACCACTGTGCGGTGCTAAGTCACTTCAGTTGTGTCTGACTCCCTGTGACCCCATGGACTGTAGCCCACCAGGCTCTTCTGTCCATGAGATTCTCCAGGCAAGAACACTGGAGTGGGTTGCCATGCCCTCCTCCAGGGGATCCTCCCGACTCAGAGGTTGAACCAGCATCTCTTATGCCTCCTGCATTGGCAGGCGGGTTCGTTACCACTAGTGCCACATGGGAAGCCCTAAATGATACCACTGCTATCCCTCTTTCTGAGAAAACAGAACAAAACAGATTTGGTAGATAGCCCTAGTGCCCACCAGTACTTCCAGCTTCAATCTCATCAGAGGATAAGATTCTCCTGCTCTAGGTTGGTGGTTATGCCTGCGTGTCTCTTCCAGCCGGAAACACCGAAGGGCCAGGGGGCAATTCACCAGGCTCCCATCCCTGCCGCAGCCACAATAGAAGCATGTGTCCAGAAAGAAGCGCCTGACATTCTGCACCACCACAGTGGAGACTGGCTCTCCTGGACTCTCAGCGCTCTTCCCACAAGCAAACAGGAAGCTTCTCTTAGGCTAACCACTGAGATTTAGGTGCTGGGCTTTTTTTTTTTTTTAAACTGCAGTATAATTTAGATTAACTCAACTAATACAAAGTTCTTATCTTGAATGTTTTATTTCAGTCACATCTTATATCCGAAACGAGTGAAAGGAAGTGAGTACAATCAAACAAGGGAAGATAAAGTTTAAATATTCAATCTGAATGCATGCATGCTAAGGCTTAAGTGGGGAGGGGAGGGGAAGAGTTACTACAAAATATCTAACATCATTCATTTAGTTAGAACGTCTTTGGCCTTCTTCCACATTTTAGGTTCTGGCAAGAACATCTTCCTTTCACATCTCTTTGAACAGATGATGTCTAATGAAGAAGCAAGGACTATCCAAATGCCAATATATGTTTGAGACAAAATATCACTAAAAAAAATAGAAAGGTAGCTTCAAAGCAAAATATTTGGCAAGACACGCTAACTCTATTTTAATGTATTTTTAGATGATGTCATCTGTTTATTTGATTGAGACACAATTTTATGAACATTTGAGGTTCAGTCACTAAGTCATGTCCGACTCTTTGTAACCCCATGGACTGCAGCACACCAGGCTTCTCTGTGTTTCACTGTCTCCTGGAGTTTGCTCAAACTCAAGTCCATTGAGTCAGTGATGCCCTCCAGCCATCTCATCATCTGTAGCCCCCTTCTCCTCCTGCCCTCAATCCTTCCCAGCATCAGGGTCTTTTCCAGTGAGTCAATTCTTCGCACCAGGTGGCCAGCGCTTCAGCTTCAGCATCAGTCTTTCCAGTGAATATTCAGGTTGATTTCCTATAGGACTGACTGGTTTGATCTCCTTACTGTCCAAGGGACTCTCAACAGTCTTCTCCAGTACCACGATTAGAAAGCATTGATTCTTTGGTGCTCAGCCTTATTTACGGTCCAACTCTCACATCTCACAACTCACTCATCACATGAACACTTCAACTCTTCCTAAAAGGTCCTAGAAGTAATACCACAAATCAGTGTCATTCAAACATCTGATGAGCATCTACTGACTGTCAGCAATGCAGTAACTGCACATAGCAAGTGTGAATGGGGCATGAAGATAGGTCCCTAACTAAAGATGGGGCATCATGGGCTCCCTTGAGGAGTGGTTTCCAGAACCTGAGTCAAGATTAAAACTTTGAGTATTTCTAAAGAGATGCCAATTCTTATGGAATAACTGGATAGAGTATACTACCCCGGAGAGGAAAAAAAATCACTCAAGTTCCAATTTGAAAACAAGACAAGAATGACCTCTGAGCCCCATGGATTATATATACTCTCTTCTAATGAGAAAAGTCATCAGTCCAGGCATCCTTGTGGCCCCTGAATATATGTAGGAACACGTGGGTTTAGTGACGGATCTGTCACCAACCTACAGTTCAATTCCATACAAGTCACAGGCTCATTGAGCAATCTCAAATTTCTCATCAGTTAATGTCCTTTGACAAACAGTCCCTCCCAAAAACAGATACCACATTTGGTTGCCCTTCACTGGCCTGCTGATTTTTAAAAATTATTGTTTTTTATTCATTTGGCTGCACGTGATCTTACCTGTAGCAGGATCTTCAGTCTTTGTTGCATGTGGGGTGCGAACTCTTAGTTGTGGCATAGGGGATATAGTTCCCTGGCCAGGCATCGAACTCGGGTCCTCTGCTTTGGGAGCACGGAAACTTAGCCTCTGGTCCACCAGGGAAGTCCCTGGCCTGCCTTATATAAGCACAGACTTTAAAACACTTTCAGTCTTTAAAACACTTTCAGTCTTTAAAACACTTCCCAGTCTCCAAATTAACATTCCAAAAAGAGAATGCTAAATATCAAATTTCAGCAAAAGAAAAGTTTAGATTTCTACTTTGTCTATTAGTAAATCAACCAGCTGGCATTCATAGGAATCAGGCATAATGCACCAAGTGTGGTTTAGTCTCTAAGTCATTGTCTGACTCGTGTGACCCCCATGGACTGTAGCCCACCAGGCTCCTCTGTCCACGGGATTCTCCAGGCAAGAACACTGGAGTGTGTTGCTATTTTCTTTTCCAGGGGATCTTCCTGACCCAGGGATCGAGTCCCGGTCTGCTGCATTGTAGGCAGTCTCCTTACTGACTGAGCCACCAGGTTAGCCTCTAAGTTACCATAAAAATTAACAACATCCATATACCATAGAGCAGGGCTTTATTTTTCCTTAATAAAACAGTTCTCTTTCCCCTTCAACTGTGTGAGATAAGATCCACACATAACTTCTCAGGGGTGAAGAGAGAAGATGCCGTGTGGGTTCCCATAGCCAGGGAAGAAGCAGGAGGTCATGGGACATCAGCTCACGTTGCAACAGTTGGGGGATTGAGGCCTCTCAGATGGAGAACTGCTCCAGAAATGAAGAAAGGGACATGAGGGGCCAAGAGGAGACCAGTACGCTTGCAGGAGAGGGTTCACGTTAAAGACAGGGTGAGTAAGCTCCACGAAGTCCACGTTACCTTCGTAGGAATGTGCTTAGCACATAGTCCACGCCCAGTGTATATTGCTCAGTGACAGACAGAGGCCCTGAGTGTCAGCGTAACTTAAACTTTATCCTGAAAAATGGGACAAATCTAAGATTCCTGAGGAGGTGATGCAGAGATGAAAGCTCTAGTTTTCAGAAGACCCATCTGGTGGCAATAGCAGCAGGAGTCTCACAGACTGTATTTGCACATAAAAAGGTATAAACTTTTTATCGCTCACAATTCTCACAGTAGGAAAGCAACAGTTTATTAAGGAAATCTGGAGTTAACTGTTCAAGTTCCAGGGCATGTCAGCTTTCCCACATAATTCTATTACCCATTTTTCTTTCTGTTAATTTCTGAATTTCCTTTTTAAAAGTGCAAGAGGCCATGATTCCCTCGAGTTGAGATTTAGCTGGAGGGTGAATGAACAGATGCCAAATGTGCTGAGGTTCTTACAGTTCCCTAACAGTGACCTGGGGCAAAGGTTTCTGAATTTGCATTAACTCTAAGGAAAGCTAACGGTGTTTTTCTAACAGTAAATAGTTGACAGTGCTGAAACTGACCCAGCTCAGTGAAAATGGATCCCGAAAGCATGGGATGCTTCCAGGACTGGAAATGAAATGTATTCTCTTTCCGTAACTGGTGATTCATGGCATAACCTTAATAGCTTTTCTCCAGTGATGACACATTGGGAATAGAAACACTGCTAAAAGAATATTATTAGCATCCATAAAATGCATAATTTATTTAAATCAAATTCTGAAAAACAACATTAATTTGATGTGACAGGAATGCAAATTCTTTTTTTTAATTAATTTATTTTGTTAAAACCTTTTTGTTTTGTACAGGGGACTGACTTCCCATTGGCTCAGGTGATAAAGAATCTACCTGCAATGCAGGCAACCTAAGTTCGATCTGTGGGTCGGGAAGATTACCTGGAGAAGGGAATGGCAACCCACTCTGGTATTCTTGGCTCGAGAATTTCATGGACAGAGGAGCCTGTCAGGCTACCATCTACGGAGTCTCAAAGAGGCACAACTGAACAACTACACTTTTTCCTAGCCGATTAATGGTGTTGTAATAGTTTCAGGTAAAAAGCGAAGGGACTCAGACATACATATACATGTACCCAAGAATACAAATTCTTGATTCCTGTTATGTTCTTCAATATGCAAAGTCTTCTCTAGTCCTTCCTTACTTGTTCCAGGACATAGAAATTTATTTATTTAAACAACCCTAAACAAAGAGTGAGTTTCTCAGTGACCACAGTGTTGTGAAAGTGAAAAGCATTCTAAATGAAAAGACACATCTGGAAAAATATGCTGTAGTTAAACACTGTTTTAAATCATTTTTTGGAAGGTTGAAAGTCTTCTTGGCATAATATAAGCCAAAAAAGTACCTGAGAAGTCCAGAAAGAAATTAATCTGAAGATACTGATAGCTTAATAATTATTCAGTGCTCAGAGGTCACCGGGGCTCTGTTTTGAGAGGGCAGAACTATCTAGGAGTGCTAACCACTGGGGAATTCAGCTGCAGAAATCACTCTGCACATGCAAATATGCCTCCGAAGGGGTTTTTTAGAATAACGCAACATCCCCTATTTGGAATCTTTGTATTTGCATATAACCACATGCCAAAACCCCTAGGAACTTATCTACATTCTTGCAAAGTTTGTTTTGAGATAACAAAATGGGAAAAGGAAAAGATATCTTTTTTCTTTTTTTCCCACTAGTACACAAACAAATTAGGCAAAAAAAAAAAAAAAAAAAAAAATCTTTAAGACTGAAATGACATTTTTAATTCCCCAAAAAGCAAAACAAAACTCAAAAGTGTTAAGTGAGCTCAACTCCCCTTACCAGACCATAGCATTAACACCCACTAACTCATACATTTTACAAGAAACAATACTTGTCCATACTTAAGCTTATGTGTACTTTTTACTCCCTACCTGAGTAGGACTCATATTTCATAAATGGGAAGGCCTATGCATGAGGGATCCTTCCATCTGTCCTGATCTCTCAATCTCTGACCCAGGGAAGGATCTAACATTAATGACTTTGGCGAGATAATTGAAGAACATTTCACCTTCAACAGCAGTGTTTCTGCCTGGAACTCAGAAACTGTGTCCTTCCACACTCAAGTAATGATCAGTACAATTTTCCTATACTTCCTTCTCATTAAAATTCATAGATCTATATTGGTCTGTTGTCTATGTTAAATTGGAAAATCCTTACAAGCAGGGACCATGACATTGTATCTAGTATAAAGCTTTGTTTAAGTGTCTGCCCAACAAGGTTTTGAATGTTTAACAGACATTCATTAATTCATTCAATCAACAGATATTTACTGAAATGTCTTCTCTATACCAGGTACAATATTAGATGCTCGAGTAGTAAGCAGGAAACAAAGTAAACAAAAAATCCCTGCCCTCATAAAGCTTGTTTCTAGATGGACAATAAACAAAGAAATGTATATATGTATATGCATATATATAAAGTATACAAGGAATGATAAGTGATATACAGAAAAGTAAAGCAGGAAAAGAGATTAAGGGACATGTATGAATTTAAAAGCAGAGGCAGGGTACATAATAGTTCATCAAAATCCAAGAAGGACGTGAAGAAGGAAGACTCAAGGTTACCTATAGGAAGAAAATTCCCTGAATGTCCATGGAGGCCAATTAATTTGGAGTTGAGCAATTGAGAAGAAGGAAGTGAGAAAAGCAATGTAGGGCTTTGGCATTTACTGTGACATGGGACTTCCCAGGTGGCACTAGTGGTACAGAACTTGCCTGCCAATGGAGGAAACATTTGGGATGTGGATTCAGCCCCTGGGTTGGGGAGATCCCCTGGAGGAGGGCATGGCAACCCACTCCAGTATTCTTGCCTGGAAAATCCCATTGACAGGGGAGCCTAGCAGGCTACAGTCCATAGGGCTGCACAAAGTTGGACACCATTAAAGCAACTTAGCACGCATGCACTTGAGATGGGAAGCTACTGGAGGGTTCTTAATAGGATAATGGTATAAGACACTTTGGGCTTCGCTGCTGGCTCAGCATAAAGAATCCACCTGCAATGCAGGAGCCATAGGATATGCGGGTTCGATCCCTGGGTCAGGAAGATCCCCTGGAGGAGGGCATGGCAACCCACTCCAGTATTCCTGGAGAATTCCATGGACAGAGGAGCCTGGTGGGCTACAGTCAATAGGGTCATAAAAAGTCAGTCATACCTGAAGTGACTTAGCATGCATGCACACACACACACACACACATACAGTTCACATGTTTAATAGGCGTACTGCCTGCTGTGTTGAAAAGAAACTCAATGGGCTTCCCTGGTGGCACAGTGGATAAAAATCCACCTGCCAATGCAGGGGACTTGAGTTCCATCCCTGATCTGGAAAGATTCCATATACCTTGGAGCAGCTAAGCCCACATGCCACAACAACTGAAGCCTGTGTTCTCCAGTCCATGAGCTGCAACTACTGAGCTTGCAAGCTGCAATGACTGAAGCCCAGGCATGTAGGACCTGTGCTCCGCAACAAAAAGCCACAACAATCAAAAGCTGGCACACCACAGCAGAGCGTAGTTACCACTTGCTGCAACTCTAGAAAGCCTGTGCACAGCAAAGAAAATGTAGCACAGCCAAAAATAAGTAAATAATTAATTGACTTTTTAAAAGAAATAAAGAAACTCGAGGTGAGGCAGGAGGACTAACTAGGAACCCAATTAGGAAACTGCTGAATTATCCAGGTGAGATCTGATGGTGGTTTGGCCCAGGATGGTTGTGGTGGCAGAGATGATAAGTGGTCAGATTATTAGATAGATCCTGAAGGCAGAGTCAATGGCATTTACTGAGAGACAGGATGTGGTTTGTGAGAGAAAGCAAGAAGTCACAGGAGACTAAACTTTGGCCTGAACAAATGAAGGATGGGGTTGCCACTAATTGAGATGGGGAAAAAGTTTGGAGGCGTGGAACACTTCTGGACTGTTATGGTGGAGAAAACTGTCAAGTGGGCAAATAGGTGGATGGTGCTGATGTTCAAGACAGAGACCCAGGCGAGAGATCTGGGAGCTATCAGCACATAGATGGTACTGACAAGATAGTGGGTAGGACAGATAAACAGCAGAGAAGAGGCCCATGGACTGATCCCAGTGGTACTCTAAAAGATCAGGACAGAGCGTACACAGTAAGAAGAGAAGAAGAGAGTGCAGTGTTCTAGAAGTAAAGTAAAGCTTTCAGGAACAAGGAGTGATCAAATGTGTCAAGTAAGATGAAGACTGAGAACTGATCACTGGATTCAGCCACAGTGACCTTGGACAAGCGAAACGTCAACAGAGCAGTGGGGTAGGGGGGTGAAGACCTGATTGGAGCAGGTTTAAGGGAGGATGGAGAAACGGGGGTATAAAGAACCCTTTTGAGGAATTTTACCATAAAGGGGAACAGAAAAGAGGTGACAAATTAAAAGTCTGATCTAGACAAAACACTGTAAGATGTGAGAAATGATACAGTGGACAAAGAACATGGGTTCCACTCCACTTTCAGGGAGGGGAAGCTTAACTATTTCTTAAGTTGGGCCACACAGTGACTTCCTTCCAAAGAGCGTAACATAGAAAGCGGGTGGTGCAGGGTGATTTCACAGTGTAGAAACCACAGACACTACTCCAGCCATGGTTAACGTCCACAGTGACTGGCCACGTAAGCACTGTGCTCCCCTGATATGATGTAATAAAAACAGCGCTCTACCTCTTGTGGTCTGCCCTCCCCGAAATCCACAGTCTCAGTCCAGCCATGAGAACATCATCAGACAAATCTCAGTTGAGGGACATTCTTCAAAACAGTAGACCAGTCCTGATTAGTAGTGACCAGTACTCCTCAAAACTGTCAAGGTCATCAAAAACTAGAAAAATCTGAAAAATTATCACTGTCCAAAGCCCCCAAAGGATACATGATAACCAGATGAAATGTGATATACTGGGTGGGATTCTGGAAAACAGAAGAGACTTTAGGTAAAAACGAAGGAAATCTGAATAAAGTATGAATGCAATTTAATAATAGTGTTATCAACAGTGGAACAAATGTACCATACTAATGCAAGATGCTAATAACAGGGGAAACTGGGTGCAGAGTATATGGGAAGGGCAGAGTATATGAGGACTTTTGTACTATGTTCTAAATTTTTCTGTAAACTCAAAATTGTTCTAAGCAACAAAGTCTATTTAAAATTAAATAAAAACAACACCATAAACTCTGGAATCTGACCATCTGGTTAGAATCCTAGTCTGCAACTTATTAGACTATGATGTGAGGTGCATGCAGAGACTTCAGTCATGAATCTTCCAAACCCAGAAATTGAACTCGCGTCGCTTCCATCTTCCGCATTGGCAGGAGGGTTCTTTACCACTAGCGCCACCTGGGAAATCCCTGATTTTGAGGTAAATTTACTTAAATTCTCTGAGTCAGTTTTCCTATCTATAAAATGGAAATAGGATGAGTACCTGTGTCCTAAGAGCTTTTGTGATAAATAATGAAATAATCAGGTAAAGTGCTTAGCACAGAGTCTCTGGCAAATAGTAAGCACTCAATAGGGGCTTCCCAGGTGGCGCAGAGGAAAAGAATTCCCGAGTCAGGAAGATCCTCTAGAGGAGGAAATGGCAACCCACTCCTAGTGTTCTTGCCTGGAAAAATCCCACGGACAGAGGAGCCTGGCAGGCTAGAGTCCACGGGGTCGCAAAGAGTCCAACATGACTAAGTCACTGAGTGTGCATAGACAAGCACTCAATAGATGGTGGCAGCTATCAGTATCATTATTATTGCTTTAAATCTTTATTAAATATTCAAACTCACATTTAATGTGATTTTACATTTAGTTTGTTTTAAACAGACTCATAATACTTTCTATGGGAATTTTCTTTCCTTTTTTGAGAGGAAGAAAGTTGAATATAACCTATCACATAGTATCTGTAAGAAGGGTTTCTCTCATTGTACCATAAATGTTGAGAGGTTTTACAAAGTAAGCTGCTCCAAGCAATTTAAACACATTACATTCATTACATTCCATGTAATGTAATGAAATCAGTTGTCACCAGAGGCTCTGCATATATGTTATTGTGTCTTTGAGGTAGTATAAGATAAATGGCATTTTTTTTTTTTGCATTTTCTAAATTGGGTTCCTACTTTCATTACAAAGCCATAAATTCATCAACATCAACCAGAGAATAAATAATCTTGTGATTACACTATTTTAATAACAATGAAGTAAAAGTGATTTGAAGATTAATGTGTAGGATGTGTTTAAAAATGGAAAGAATTAAGTGGAGTAGTGAAAGACTAGAGTAAAATAACTGCTATATTAAGATACTATTAAAGAAGAGAATTTGGCCTGAGCAAATGACTCCCAAACCAGACTGTGCATCAGATTCACCCTGGGGCTTGGCAGAAAACAGAAAGAAGCTGGACTTATGCAGGGGTGGAACCTGGGCATCTGCAGCTTTAAAAGACTTTGCAGGTGATTCCCATTTGTCAATGTCCAGTCTAGCTTATCAGTATACACTGATCATATCATATAGGCCGCCATAAGATCTGCCTTTGTCAGAATTGCCTTTGTAAACACAGCTTGATATTCACCATCATCAACAAACATGATCAGTTCAAGTGAGAACCAACACTTACTTCAGTTAATCTTCCCTTTTGCTTTTCTCTTTTGCCTATCACTATTACAGTTGTTTTCTATATGGAATTTTGGACCCTCTGCATCCTCAGGCTTTCAGCTGCCCTGAGCATAAAAGAAACTGTCTCCTCAGCGATTCCCTGGAGGCTCGGTGGTAGAGAACCTGCCTGTCAACGCAGGAGACACGGGTTCAATCCCTCATCCAGGAAGACCCACATACCGCGGAGCAGCTAAGCCCATGTACCACAAGTACTGAGCCTGTGCTCAAGAGCGTGGGAGCCACAACTACCGAGCCGAGCCATGCGGCGGCTACTGAAGCCCACGCCCCCTGGAGCCTGTGATCTGCAACAAAAGAAGCCAGCACACCACAACTAGACAGCAGCCCCCACTTGCCACAGCTCGAGAAAAGCCTGTGCAGCAACGAAGATTCAGCACAGCCAAAAAGAAATAAATAAAACTATATATATAAAAGAAACTATCTCCTTGATTCAGTCCTCCAACATTCTCCCCTCTGCCCTCTAAAGTCAAGTTTCCCCTCCCTGCACCTCTTTCCTTCCTTCTTACTTTCACTGTGCCAATGGGGAAACTTGGCCTATTTAACACAGGCAGTTGCCTTCAACCGCCAGGAACCAACCCAGCCTTCCTTTTCTGCTGAGCCAACAATTCATGAAGTAGGTGGTCCATGCCTGGTCTCAGGTCAGAGTATGGTCCAGGCAGTCAGGGGCACAGCACAATGAATTATAGCTAGAGTATGAAGGAGTAAACAGTTTACAGTCTTCCCCTATGAGAGAACAAATTTACAAAGGAACAATGGTCAGTCTACCTATAAAACACAACGCTGACCCACAACGGACATCAGCTAGCCCAGGAAGCCAATGTTCTATCTAGAGTAACCTGTCTGGAAGGTCAAACTACTATCGGTAGCAACTAGTCCAGGAAACCAAACAATAACCCTTACAGTGATTGGCCCCAAATGGCCAGGGCTTCATTAACAGCTGACAGCTTTCCTAATTTTTGCCCCCGATTCCAACTTACAGTCAACTGGAAAAAACCAAATACATACCCTATCACACATAACGTCCCACTTCTAGTGGCCTGTGTCCAGCTTCCCCATGCCAACAGCCTCCAGTCAGGGCATACCTGAAGCCTTCTCTTTCTGAGCTATAGTTTTTCCACTTCTCTGCTTGCCTTTGCCTCTCGGTCAAATGCAAGCGATGGAGACTGACTCCCTTGCTTTGAATAAATAGCCTTTGCTTGTTCTCATTTGGGTGGTCTTTGTTTATTTCCACTACTAGGAAAATAGGGCTATGTGTTTGAAATGGCTCACTGAATGGTTCTTTCATGACAGAAGTAGCTGTACTTTAGGGAGGTTGTGAGATGCAGCTGAAAGAACACAGTAATATTTGTGACCCTGAGGAATTCAGAGAGGGAAGTTGTAGGTTATCAAACGCCAAGGTCTACATGTCTGTTTTCTTTTTGATTTCAAGTAGACCTTATTGTTTAGAACAGTTTTAAATTTACAGAAAAGTTCAGAAGAGACTATAAAGAGTCCTCATACACTTTATCCTTTCTGTATACCCTGCTTCAAATTCTTGCTTTGCACTTCCCGGCTTCGGACTTCTTACTTTGTTGGCTTGGACTAGTTACTTAACCAACTTGCACCAGCTTCCTCAGTTGTTCAAACACTGATGATGATTGCACCTGCCTGACAGGGATATTGGAAGAGTCTATGAGACAACCCAGATAATGAATGAGTATCTGAATTTCATGGGAAGGGAGGGAAAGAGAGAGGAGAATGGGAGAGACAAGATTCAGCAACATTGAGCTGAACTTCCTGAAAAGGAGCAGCGGCCTAGGGCTGAGTACTAACTGTCCCTTTTAGATGAGACATGTTCTTCCCTTTTCATAGTCTATACCAACCCACTTCCCTCGTTTATGATACCTGCTCAGCCCTAACATTCTTTAACCATGGACTGAACTAAAGACATTTTCCTCTTCCAAATTTGGTAACTCTAGGAAACCAAGGGATGCAAAAACTGCCGTGCCATCATCCATTTCAAAAAGATATGGTGTGAGAGGGATCTTAACTCTCAAATGCATACTGGAAATGTCCATGGTCTCGAGAAATCAGAGTTTTTTCATTTTTTACTGCAGGGCTGTAATATAAAATTATAGAGCTTATAAACCTAGAAAATCTTTATACAACTAGAAACTCAATAATGTCACATTTCATAAAGTGCGACCATATTATTCATCAACAACAAATTAAACATTTTTCCTCTTGTTTTCTGCTATTTTGGGTAATAATAATAGCTATTTCAGAGAATTAAGGCTATACTCTTTTGACATATTTGTGTTTATTTTCAACTAACATTAAATGTGACATCATCAATATCAAATCGAACCATAAACGCAGATATTTACAGATTTTTGTCTAAATTATTTCTGTTATCACACTCAACACTTCCAACAGGCCATTGCTTAACTTTCCAAAGTTTGCATAAAATGGAGTCTTGGAGGCAACATGCTAAATTCAAGAGCCACTCTCTAACCTAAACCTTCATTCCTTCCACCAGATTGGGTAAATAAGCAAGATATATTTAATTAAGAACGCTGGAAGGCACGTTAATTACAAATAATTTTTTAATCTAGCATTTCACCTGAAAGGGGAGTGCATTGAAAACAACACTTGATAAATATTTTACAGGTATAAACATATCTTCATACGAAAATTATACTCTGAGGGTCACTTCACAATGACAAGAGACATTTCACAGGCGTTTCTTTTTTAAAATATTCCGAACCAGGCAAGGCAGGAATCCTGTCAGATGGTCTCACGCCGGGGGCCGCTTTCCCCCACGGGCTCCGCCGCCTTAATGGAGCTCTGGGGTGGGTCTCGGGAGTATCTGCGTCCCTCCCAGGGCGAATGAGGAAAGGGCAAGTCCGCAACAGGGAGCCTGGGCGGCCTCGCGGGCCCGCCGCCGCCGGGGCTCGCCGCTGCGCGGGCCGCCCGTCTGAGCGGGCGCGCGCGCCGCCGCCCCGCCGCCCGCCGCACTCACCGAGGCCGCGCCAGCCGAGCGCGCCGTCGCAGCTGTCCAGGACCGCGCAGAACTCGCCCAGCAGCGCGGGCGGCAGGTCGAAGAGGAGCGTGTGCGACGAGAGCGCCCTGCGGGCCCCACCGCTCCCCGCCGCCCAGGCCATGGCTGCGCCGCGGGGGACCCGGGACCGCGCCCGGGAGGGATGCGGAGCCCAGGGCTCTCCGCGGCCGCGCGGTGCCGTTACTCAACCGCGGAAATCCTGCTACCACGGCGACGGCCAAGGAGGCCGCCCGCCCGGAGCCCCGGCCGCGCCGAGGGCGGGCCCCCCGTGACGCACGGCGCGGCTCCCCGGAGAGGCCCCAGCGGCCGCCGGGTCTGCTGCGCCGCGGCTCACCGGGTCCCGGCTTCTCCCTGGCTGGTTGGATTTCTGTTCCTCCGGCTCTGAGACGAGACAGAAGAGGCCCAGAAAAGAGGGAGGGGTGAGAAAGACCGGAAGCGCAGAACTGATGGAGAGTCCGCCATCCCCTCGACCTGGCCCGGATGGACGGGAGATGGTCTGCACTGACCTCTTACAAAGTTATATCTTTTGATCCTCTTCTTGGAGGAAACACTTGGAAAAACCCAGAAAAACTGAAAGAGGAAAATAAACACTCATAGCCCCACTCAGCTGAGGACAACCAACCAACCAACCACTCTAAAAGTTTAGCACATTTTCCTCCGACCTTTTACCGAAGTTAGATAAATGGGCATGTCTGAAATGATTATTGGAAAAGACGAACCTGGATAAAGACAACGGAAAAACAAAAGAGAGAACGAAGTGGGATAAAACTGTGGCCGTCTTCTTCATGAAGTTGTACATTCTCCAAACTATTTGGTTTTACTACAGTCTTTTGTCCATGGACTTTCCTGATGAAATATTGTTCGACCACTTTTTCCTTCCTCAAAAGGCTTCGCGAAATCTTCCTGAGCTGTCAACAAGTTTAAGTAAAATTGCATATTGTTCTGAAGTCTTCTACCATTTTTGCTATAATATCCCACCGCAGGCATGATATGAATGCTGCGCTTAGTCGCTCAGTGGTGCCCCACTCTTTGAGACCCCATGGACTTGATACGAATGCTACTGCCAAAAAAAAGAGGAGATACTTGGAACATGGTGAGAAAAATCCCAGCCTGAAGGACTGAAAAGTGGACGATGGCCATTGAAAAATTTGTTCTTGTTGCTTAGTCGCTAAGTCGTGTCCGATTCTCTGCGACCCCATGAACTGTAGCCCGCCAGGCTCCTGTGTCCATTGGGTTGCCCAGGCAAGAATACTGCAGTAGGTCGCCATTTCCTTCTTCAGGGGATCTTCCCAACCCGCGTCTCCTGCACTGGCCAAGGATTTCTTTACCACTGATCCTTCATGGAAGCCGCCATTGACAAAATCAGGATCTGTTTGCAACCTTTCCGAGTTGGTCTCTTTGGGAATGACGCCCTCTAGTGTTCTTGCCTGGAGAATCCCAGGGACGGGGGAGCCTGGTGGGCTGCCGTCTCTGGGGTCGCACAGAGTCGGACACGACTGAAGCGACGCAGCAGCAGCAGCAGCAGGGGTCAGTAGTGATAATGCACCATCGTTTGGTAGCTGCCTCAATTTCGAAGTCGTTCTCAGCTTAAGTATTCCACAAAATATACTTGAAAATTGGCAAAAGATGAAAAAAAATCTTTTGGGCAAGAGTTTCTCTACCCCTTTTTTCAATGTTCAGATGGCTAGTTTTCTTGTCAATCTGCACACACTTAAGAAGCCCTGTATTCCTCGAAGGGACTACCTGAATAAGCTCAGCAACAGTGGCTAGTAGAGGTGATCAAGTATCTAGTCGCTCTTGAATTGCTGGAACCGAAGAGACAAATTCGAATACGCCAAGGAGCCAGGAATTTGCTGTGGCTCAGTGAAGCAGTCTGCAAGGCCTGCTTTGCCGGAGCGTCTGATTTACAGAGAATCAAGAATTGTACGTGAAAGTGGGATTATGGGAAATCGATGTAGATTATGTGAAATATCTTTTATTTTCAGTGTTGGCAGTTAATATCGGACCATGCTCCCTCCCTATTCCTTAAAACTGCCTTTGACTTTTGAATTTTATTTCATCAGGTTGTATGACTGCTACTCTTCAATGTTGCTATCATTCACTTCTCTCCCCCATCTCAATTTCTCCTCCTCCTATTTCAATTAGATAGCTCCAGTTTACTGTAGTTTTTTTCCAATGCTAATTTCTTCTTAATCCTTGGTGATTTAAAATAAAGAGAACAGACAAATTGCCATGTGGCCTCCTGTCAGATCAACAATTATTTTACTACACTCACATTCCACACAAGTTTCTTTGAATGCTATAAAATCTTAAATCTGTAGCCTGGGTGTACTTTCACCCAAGTTCTATTGCGAACTCTTCATTAACAACTTATTGGCAGTTGAACCTTATTAATCTGCTTGTTACATAATGTGCCTGTGTGAGATCCAGGAATGTCTCAGTATGATCACGTTTACCATTTATGCCATTTGCAACCATATGCTATTAACAAAATGGTCATTTTGCATATAGTTCACTCTTATCTACTTTAGTCCATGATATTATACATGTGAGAGCATATTCAGATGCTGTGTTCTCTATTTAAAACAGTATTGTCCAATCAGACATGTGTGGCCCTTCATTTATGGATATTGAGTGTATGTAATGCAGTGCTAGCCCAATATTTTCAATAAAGGAATTCATGCATTCAAAAAAAATATATATATATATGTAGAATAGATGATGATCTTTCTAGTATCCTGGACTCTCAGTTCCTTGATATGTCTTCTCCATCAGTAATTTTCTCCTTCACGCTATTTCAGCCACTCAATTCATCCCCTAGAACTTGTCATTATCAGTAACTGCACTGTGTCTGTAAATTCTACTTAAAGAATCTGTTCTCTGATCACATCTATCCTGTAGTACTCTGACCCCAACAATCCCTACCCTCACCAGAATACCAAATCCACTATCTTGCCACCTCTTCTCCGGCCCCACCCTCTTGATGTTCTCACCTTTCTCTTTATCCATAAAGTTCACGCTCAATTATTATAGTTCCTCCCTTGGACATGCTCTCTCTACTCTTGCTTCCCCATCACTTTGTTGAACTCCCTTGGCAAATCTAGCATCCCTATTGAATCCAATTTTCCAATTTTGGGCTCTACCCATATACCTGAATGTCACATCTGTGCTTTTATTTCATTTACTCTTATAAACTCCTTGGCAACTGGTTTATGCCATCTCTCTTCTCAATCCCATCACCTTCTCTTGCATCCTCATGTTCAACTAATGAGCTTGAGAGCACTGATGCATCAGGAGAAAACTTCCTCATTACCACATACTTACCTACCTACCAGTATCTGTAGCAAAATACACTCCCCTCTCCCCAGCCTTTTTCATGAATTAATTATCTAGGCTCCTAAATCTAATCCCTTCACTTGGGCAATAGATCCTATCTCCTGTCCCATACTCCTAGACATTAAAGACAGCTGTTCTCATGATCTACAAAATCAGCAATTTCTCACTGTTTACTGGATCAGCTCTGCGCTGTGCTTAGTCGCTCAGTGGTGTCCAGCTCTTTGCCACCCCATGGACTGTAGCCCGCCAAGCTCCTCTGTCCGTGGGGGTTCTCCAGGCAAGACTCCTGGAGTGGGTTGCCACGCCCTCCTTCAGAGGATCTTCCCAACCCAGGAATTGAACCCAGATCCCCTGCATTGCAGGTGAATTATTTACCATCTGAGCCAGCAGGGAAGCCCAAGAATTCTGGCGTGGGTAGCCTATCCTTTCTTCAGGGGATCTTCCCAACCCAGGAATTAAAACAGGGGCTCCTGCATTGCAGGCAGGTTCTTTACCAGCTGAGCTACCAAGGAAGCCCTATCCATTGTATATATGTACCACAACTTCTTTATCCATTGTATATATGTACCAATTTTTTATCGATTCATCTGTTGATGGACATGTTGGTTGCTTCCATGTTCTCTTAACTCTTAATGTCAGAGCACCCCAGGGCTCATTCCATAGTTCTCTCTATTTACACCCACTCCCTTGGTGAGCTCAGCCAATTCAGAGGCTTTAAACACCAACTATCTACCCAGGTCTGCCAAATGTACTTGTTTAGCCTAGATGTCTCTCTTCGACTTCAGACTCAGGTCCAAAACTGAACCCTCGATCATGCCTCCTGAACCTACCTTTCGATACTGTTCCTCATCTAGATTACACCATCCTTCCAGTTGCTTGAACCAAAAACTGTAGAGTCATCCTTGGCTCCTCTGTTTCTTCACTGCCCATGTCCAGTCCACCAGCAGATCCTGTTGACACAATTCAGAGTATATATTTTTTCCACTTTCACAACTGCCACCCTGGTCTGAGCCATCATGATGTCTTGTCCAGATCACTGTAGTTGTCTCTTAACTAAAAGTAGTTTTCACTATCACTTCCTGCAGGCTTTTCTCAACACTGCAGCCAGCCTGATCCTTTTAAATCAAATCTGATCATGTCTCTCCTCTGTTCAGACGCCAACAACGGCTTCTAATTTCAGCCAGAAGAAAAGTCAGATTCTTCCTCTGAGCTACATTCCCTCTGCCACTCGCCCTCCACCCTGTTACCCTGTGATCGTGTGTCCTTGTTCATGCTACATGGCCACACTGATTCCTGGCTGGTCCTTGAACACAGCAGGCAGAATCCCCCATTAGAGCCCTTTGTATTTGCTATCCTCTTGCCTGGTATGCACTTCCCGTGTGCCTCCAGTCTACCCTGACCTCTGTATTTAAAATTGCTTTGGTCCTTGTACTCAGATTTAGGCTGGCATGTGACTGGAATTGGCAACAATTTATGGCTTGGCTTGAAATCTCATTTCAGATTTCTCTCTCTCGACCTCTCTGATCTGAAATAAGAACAGGTGGTAGCTCTGGCTGTCTCTGGAACCATTTTGTAACCACACAGAGATAGAGTGACATCAGTCCTAGGGATGGTCTGGTGAGAGAATGACCTTAATAAGGTCATTAACCAGCTCATTTGTTCTGTGCCTGGAGAATGTCCTGCTCATGGACTTATATGACATAAATTCCCTTATTAGATCACTTTTTACACCAGGGACCTTGTCATTTGCAGCTGAATGCATCCTCGTTGATTCATTGCACAGACATTTGGTAATACTCCCTGATTTTGCTGAAGGCCTGTAAAACCTTTAACCTCTATGCAAAACTGGAGCTCAAATGGACATATACAGCTATAGCTGTGGAATGTGAGATGAGCATGAAACTGGATTGCAGAGAGAGACAACTGAGCCCCTGAGAGAAAGTGAATGTTAGTGGAGAATGATTCTGGCAGTGGCGGTGGAAGTAACGTGAAGTCCTAGGCGTGCATGTGAGATCCAGGCAGACCCAGACCCACTGCCAGCACACATGCTTTCGAGTGAAGAGGGTTGTGGTGAAACCTCAGAACTGCCTCACACTGTGACCTAGCCCTTCGCCATAGAATGCTGTCCAACTCCACCCTCTCCCTCAAGTTTTGGACGTTAGAAGAAGAAAGTGTTTTCTCCACAGCTGGAGGTAAGAGAGTAATGCACTGCAAAGATGAACAGACAGAGATGCTAAGGGAAACCCTGACGGCCAGAGTGACAGCGGCATAGATGCGAGGTGTCATCAGTGGTGAAGTCCCAGTAAGCACAGGCATCAGAGCCTCAGAAATCTGAAAACAAGTGAGAGAGAAAGTGAGTGAGGCGCATAGCAGCGCTTCATATGTATGAGACAGCTACCTCGGCGACAGCTATCTGCTCAGTATCTCTAGGGCTGAATGTATTCAAAGGATACCCAGGCTTGTGGGTTATGGGGGATTTTCTGGTTTCAGAACTTTTAAGACAAAGATCACTCATCTGTCCCATGTTTGAGCTTCATCCTGTCCCTGAGCCTTATCCTAGAGGATCATAGGTGCCCTGGGGTTCAGGAATAGGATAAAGATCAGTAATGGGGTGGGAATGTTTGTAGTGAACATTAACTTGATAATTTTAAAAAGCAGAAGTTCAGTGGTTTCTTGGGCTTTCATCAAAATGACCTTGTGAAAATAACATGCAATAATTATTCCCCCAGGTTTCTTTTTCTCTCTCTCTCTGTATTTTTAAAGAACATTAAGCTTACATTGTCATGTAACTCAGCCTTTTCAAAAAGTATCATTTTTCTAAAAATCTATTATTTCACAACATGATATACACTAAAATTTTAACAATTATCCCTTTAGGGTTGATAGGGTTTGGGGGATTTTATTCTCTTTGTGTTTTCCAAACTTACTAAAGTTGGCATGTATTATTTCTGTGATTAGAAGACCCTCAACTATAGAAAAGAATTTCTTCCAGCACTTAAAAAAAATTTATTTATTTATTTGGCTGCACTGGGTCTTAGTTGTGGCATGAATAATCTTTAGTTGCAGCATATGGGGTCTAGTTCCCTGACCAGGGACCAAAGCCAGACCACCTGCATTGGAAGTGCAGAGTCTTAGCCACTGAACCCACCAGGAAAGTCCCTCTTCCAACACTTTTATGATTCATCCTATTTGACTATTTCATTTTTAAATCATTTTCATAGTATTTTTCATCCCAGGATATATTTCTGTAATAACTTTTGCCTAGTCACCACTGACTTCTAAAATTCTGATTTTTATAATTGAATAGCTTTCAGTCAAGGGATTTTCATGATAATTTCAATATTAGCTAACGTTCTATTTTTGAAACATTTATTTATCCTTAGAAGAACCTCAAATGTGAAAAAAAATCTGAGGTCATGGCAAAATTTTTTCACTTGCAGTAAAATATCTGCTCAGATTGTTTGCAACTTGAGACTGGAAAAGGGCTTAGAAATCCTAACCCAACTCCTGCACTTTGCAGACGGCAAAACAGCTGCTGGGTGTAAGAACCCTGGAGGCTATTTGTTGAAAAAAATCTTCTCCCTCCCCAGCCTCATTCAAGATTTCCAAGATTTCGGTGTCAAGTTGTAGCATCAATCTTGTTTATTTTTCCCACTCTAGGAGTTGGCTCCCTTTTTCTCGCTGTCCCGTCAGGGAATCCCTTTATGAAGTCTGTTTGAGCTGGCATTTAGTACCACAGACTGTGTCATTTAGATAACAGAAATTTTATTTTCTCACAGCTACACAGGCTACAAGTTCAAGGTGTCCGAGGGGTTGAGTTTCTGGTAAGAGTGCTCCTCCCGGCTTGTCTATAGCCTTTGCTGGGCTCTTGCGTATGCACAGAGAGAAAGAGAGGAAGAGGAAAAGGAGAGAGATGACATTCTGGTGTCACTTCTTAGAAAGACACTAATCTGTCTGATCAGGGCCCCACCTTATATGACTGTTAGTAAAACTGGGCCGTCTCGGGCCTGTTCAGTTCCTCCTGTCCTTCCACTGACTCTACCCAGGGCCGTACTGTGTACTGAATCTCTTTTCTGCTTTTGTAGTTAGTAGATATTATTTAGTGATCATTAGGTCCAGATGGCCTCTATGCTCTGTTAGTCTCCAAACAATGATGAGGACTATTGCTGACTTATTTTCTGTGCCCACAAGGCTAGTTACCAGTTTGTAAATCTTGATTTTATGAGTTCACGTCCTGTTTCCAAGCATCTACCCCCATGCCCTATGAAACTGTCTCAATGGCCTCTCAGCTATGTGGAGTGCAGCTTTGAATACTTTCAGACTATTGTCCAACTGATCCCACCCTGTGGGTAAGTTACCCTGTAATAAACTCATCCATCGATTGTATGAAGCTGCCTGACTCACTTTTCAGTCTCAAGATGGCTTCTCAGCTCAGTGGATACTTTTCATCTCCTCCATTTTCCAACACACCTACCACCTCTTTTAAGCTTAATTACTTCCTTAGAAACTCCTTCTCCAAACTCAGCCATACTGGGAGTTTGGTCTTCAACATATAAATTGGGGTAGGGGGAATGACACAGACTTCAGTTCATAATAAACTCTCTGTACATAAATTCACGTAAGAAACGACATCACATCATCCAGGCTCCAGAGTACACATCCTAACAACACTTTGTTAATTAGTTATCCGCATCACCTAGCCTTTCAACGTGGTCATAGTTCCTTTTGTTCTGAATTTATTTCATTGTTCTGAACTTTTGAAAGAAAAATGAAAGCTTGGATTTTAATCTGGTGCCATGATAATGAAAGCAATAACAAGTCTGTATATGAAAATACCCAGCATGTAGTAATTTTCCAGATAAATGGCTTCTGTGCTTATTCTGACAGTTTCATAGCATCAGTCCCTCATCAGAGCATCTTTTTTTTTTTTTTCCCCAGAGCATCTTTCTTGACTTTTGGCCTTTTTTACCGTCTATGATGATGCTTGGTATTTTCCTCATATATTCCTGATGGTTTCTTCTGTTTTCCTAACTGACACTTCTCTAGCCTGTAATATGTACCCACAGGCTGAATTCTTGAATCTTTTTATTCCAGGTCTTAGAGATTTCATATAATCTCATTTTCATCTATTATCTCTATGTGGACCACACTCATATTTATGTCTTCAGTCCTGGTCCACCCTGCAGACTCCTTTCTCACTCCTGTCTCCAGTATTTATTTCATTTCAGTTTTTTTTTTTTTTTGCTTTCATCTCAAATCAGCATGTCCCAAACGGATCACTTCCTGAAAAATCAGTTTCCTTGTTTCTGGTGAAATAGACCAACGGAACTCTTAGTAATTTAGATTGACTTATTCAGAGGAATTTTCTCAGCATCTACTGTGTCAGACATCGTACTTTGTGCCTGTATTCAATAAGTCACCGAATCTTATGCTTCTGTAATGTCACCTGTAAGTGTCTGTGTTGTTTTCAATTTGTCCTTACCAGTTATTTCATGCTTGTATTTTTTTAGTTTTTTAGTATCTCCTGCCAGGTGAACCCCTACTTATCCAATAAGGCCAACTGAAAAGTCACCACCCCTGTGTTGTGAATTGGCTTGTGTAATCCCAAGATATGTGTTTGAATCTTAAGCCTTGATACCTCTAAATGTGACTGTAATTGGAAATAACGTCTTTGCAGATGTGGTCAACACAGGGTCATACCAGATGAGGGTGGCCCTTAATCCAGTGATTGGTGTCTTATAAGAAGAGGGAGATTTAGACGTAGAGACACAGAAAGTAGAGGGCCTAGATAATGAAGGCAGAGACTGAAATGATACAGCCACAAGCCAAGAAAATCCAAGGGTTGTTGGTAAATACCAGGGATCAATGAAGAAGCACGGAACAGATTTCTCTTTAAGAGCCTCTAGAGCAGTGATCCCTAGTCTTTTTGGCACCAGAGACCAGTTTCATGAAAAACAGTTTTTCCACTGACTGGGGTGGCAGTGGATGGTTTCGAAATGATTCTTGTAAGGAGCTTGCAATCTCACTCACTCACATGCACAGTTCACAGTAGGGTTTGTGATCCTCTGAGAATCTGGTGCTGCAAGTGATGGGGAGCAGCTGTAACTACAGATGAAACTTCACTCACTTGCCCACCACTCACTTCCTGCTGTGTGGCCCAGGTCCTAACAGACCGTGAACCAGTACTGGTCCATAGCCCCAGGGGTTGGGGACCCCTGCTCTAGAGGAACTAGCCCTGAGCACACCTTGACTGGCCTCCAGACCTGTGAGAAAAGAAACTTCTGCTGTTTTAAGCCCGTTTGTGGTAATTTGTTACAGCAGCCCTAGCAAGCTAAGATACTCTGTGAAGCCATTTATAATCTCCCCAAAGTTAATCAGTTATATTTTGGTTCCATAACACTCAGCACTTATTTCCATCATCATGTTTTTTTGTTGTTTTTATTCCCCTGTGGGCTTGTTAAGGGTTGGGGTGTAGTGGGGCAGTTCTAGTCATCTCTGGGTACTTTGCACTTTGCATACTGCTCAATAAATGCCTAATAATGAAAAAACTGGTGACCTTGCCTCTTGCAAATAATTACAGCTATCATTTATTGAGCACCAATAGCCTGTATTGGGCACTGTGTCAGTAATTTACATCTGTGTTCCAACTACAACATGCTTATCCCAACTGAGTGTCTTCCTGTTCAGTCTAATTCTAACACTCACTGCTAGAGTTAGTGTGGACCCCACAAGTTAAGGTCAAAGGCCTTCATTTCTGATACTAATTACCCAGAGTTAATACAGGTCCTTTAAGTTAAGGGCTCAGTCCTGCATGACTTTAGATGCCAGTTGCAAGTCTCAGGTATCCCCAAGCTGCCTGTTCTTCTGCCTATTTGGCTATGTACTTGAGGATTCCCAGAATCCACTCCTTGTCCCAATTTGATAATTCACTAGAATGACTCACAGAAGTCAGGAAAGTACTATCCTTATGGTGACCATTTTATTAAAAAGGAAGCAATGAATAGTAAGATAAAGAGGTGAACAGCATAACAAGGTCTGGAAGGGTCCTTTGCTTCCTTGCTGCCTCCAGGTGTATATCCTCCCAGCACATGGATCGTTTCATTAACCAGCAAGCTCCCAGAGCCTCACTACTTCCTAGTTTATATCTAGGGTTTTGTCACATAAGCATGATTGGTTAAATCATCAACCACTTGATTGAATTCAAGATCTATGAGGGTGTGGCTGAAAGTTCCAAGTCTCTAGTCACAGGCTAGGTCTTTCCAGAATGGCCAGCCCCTTCCTTGTAACTATCTCGAGGCCCATTGTAAGCCACCTTGTGAATTACCATACATTCAGATATGGAGGAAAGGGGGTCTCTGTGAATAACAACCAATACTCTGATCCGTGATTCCAAGGTTTTTAGAAACTCTGTGCCAAGAACAGGTAACAAAAACAAAACACATTTTTTATTATACTACACACATATATATGGGCTGGTAAAGAATCTGCCTGCGGTGCGGGAGACACGTGAGATGATAAGGGTTCAATCCCTGGGTCAGGAAGGTCCCTTGGAGGAGGAAAATGGCAACCCACTCCAGGGTTCTTGCCTGAAGAATCCCATGGACAGAGGAGCCTGACGGGCTCCAGTCCATGAGGTTGCAAAGAGTCGGACGGGACTGAGCGACTAAGCACAAGCACAGTAAGTACTCACACAAGGACTCCTTAAAGTAGGTATCAGTGCCACCTGCAGTTTACAGATGAGAAAACTGAGACTCAACCTCAAAGCCGTGCTGCCTCTAGCCAGCTTTCTCCCAATCCAGTTCCAAAATAATCTCCCTTAAACAGATTTCATCACATCACTTCCATAGTGACTTTCGATGACATGCTGAAGTTTTATTATTCGAGTTTCTTTACAGTCTGTTTCATGGTGGTTGTGTTTATTTTTACCTCGGGCCATTCTTAGTGCTCGCTTTTCCTCCTTCCTGGCGTTCTCCCCATTCCTCAGCAGTTATCAGATCCCACCTGCTTAGGTTCAGCGAGGGAGAGACAGTACAGCTGTCACAGAGCTGAATGCTCTCTCTCTGTTGTCTCCGACTTTACAGACGTTAATCCTCCAGCAACACAGTTCAAGTGTTCTCATTCTTAGCTTAAGGGTAGAAAAAGTCTGTGCCTGGAGATGTACGTTTGGGTTGCTTGAAAGTTAGTGAGTGATTGAGCTAGGATTCAGACTCAAATTTATTTAGCTCTAGAAGCCCATGGACTTTTTCTGTAATTCTTGAAATTTGTGAACCTCTACTATTCTGGCCCCTAAACTTGAGTCAAAGATAAAACTCTCTCTCTAAAAAAACAATCGAAGATAGTAGTAGTGTAAGTCCCTACCTCCTTCAGTGTCAAATGCCAAAGATTATCTAGAAGCCAAAAAAAGAAAAAAATGTTCTCAATCTAGGAATGAGGATAGAATTATTATAGTCTGGAAATAATCTAGAAGAGATTTTAGCTTGAAGATGATAGAACAAACAGATGAACAGGAGGGGAGAAAGATGAAGAAAGAAAGAAGAGGAAAGATGCGAGAAGAGGAGAGATGCAGATAGGTCTTTAAAACTACTGAAATTTATTTTTTTAAATTTTATTATTTATTTTTTAAAATTTATTTATTTTAATTGGAGGCTAATTACTTAACAATATTGTAGTGGTTTTGCCATACATTGACATGAATCAGCCATGAGTGTACATGTGTTCCCCATCCTGAACCCCTCTCCCTCCTCCCTCCCCATCCCATCCCTCTGGGTTATCCCAGTACACCAGCCTTGAGCATCCTGTCTCATGCATCAAACCTGGACTGGCGATCTGTTTCACATATGATACTATACATGCTTCATTGCTATTCTCTCAGATCATCCCACCCTCGCCTTCTCCCACAGTGTCCAAAAAGTCTGTTCTTTACATCTGTGTCTCTTTTGCTGTCTCGCATATAGGGTCCTTGTTACCATCTTTCTAAATTCCATATATATGCATTAATACACTGTATTGGTGTTTTTCTTCCTGACTTACTTCTCTCTGTATAATAGGCTCCAGTTTCATCCACCTCATTAGGACTGATTCAAATGTATTCTTTTTAATAGCTGAGTAATATTCCATTGTGTATATGTACCACAGCTTTCTTATCCATTCGTCTGCCGATGGACATCTAGGTTGCTTCCATGTCCTGGCTATTGTAAACAGTGCTGTGATGAACATTGGGGTACATGTGTCTCTTTCAATTCCGAATAAAACCACTGAAATTTCTTTAATGACTTTATTTACAAAGTACTTCTCTTAAAATTGCAGCTTTAAAGAAATAAAGGACACCGAGTCACTGGATTTCATATCTGTAAGTAAATGCTTTATTGTCATAACTATCTTATCTAGACTGAGAGGTAGCAAATAACTTTTTTCCACTTTTTAAAATACAATTTAAAATTTTAGTATAATACACAGAACAGTAAACAAACCCTTAGTATAAGCAGCTTGCTATTATCACAAGAAAGTATGTGTAATCAGTCAGAAAGTAGAATGTTATCAGAACTCCAGAAGTCCTTCTAAGTGCCTTTTCCCAATTATTATCCCTTCTTCCTCCTGAAAGATAATTTCCGATGTCTTAAGACCATAGATTATTTTTGCTTGCTTTTTAACTTTACATAGAATCTCATAGTAGATATTCTTTTGTATTTGGTTTCTTTTGCTTAACTTTATGTTTGTGAAGTTCATTCATGTTGCATATAATAGTAATTTTTTCATTTTCATTATAGAAACCATGCAATTATATGAATATGCCACAATTTTTTGTTCATTTTACTAATAGTGGATGGTTGGGTTGTTTGTAGTTTTGCGCTATTATGAATAATGCTGTTATGTGTATTTTGGGACATCTACAAATCTATGCATGCCTTTCTTTTGGGTATATACTCCACCTCGGAGTGGAATTGCTGAGTCATAGACCTTGTTGTGTATGTTCAGCTTTGGTAGACACTGGCAGTTTTCCAAAGTGGTCTCTCTGTTACAGTGGCACTCACAGAGCCAGCTACGTAATATGTGGGGCCCAGTGCAGAATAAACATGTGGGGCCCCTTGTTGCAAACGCAGGGAGAAGTCCCATTAAAAGTGCTAAAACACAAAGCTTTTTCATTTCTTTTGTAGTTTCTTGACTTGCCATGATTTTTTAACTTGCTATTTAAGGTCATTTTAAGTAAAGATATCATTTAAAGTTATTAGCATAAATTTTACTATTGATCTTTTTTAAAAAAGAATTTTTATGATTATTATTTATTTTTGGCTGCATGAGGTCTTCGTGGCTGTGAGCAGGGGCTACTCTCTAGTTATGCAGGAGCTTGGGCTTCTCATTGCGGTGGCTTCTCTTGTTGCCAGACAAGGGCTATAGGGTAAGGGCTTCAGCTGTTGTGGCACACGGGGGCTTGCTTGCCTCTTGAACCTGTGTCTCCTGCATTGGCAGGCGGGTTCTTAACCACTGGACCACCAGGGAAGTCCCTACCTCTGATCCTTATATTGTGCAATGCCAGTTTTAAATGCAAACTGATGTGAGAAATGACCAAAATTACATTAATTTGTATTTCATAGCTTGTACATGCAGATGACACCACCCTTATGGCAGAAAGTGAAGAGGAACTAAAAAGCCTCTTGATGAAAGTGAAAGAGGAGAGTGAAAAAGCTGGCTTGAAGCTCAACATTCAGAAAACTAAGATCATAGCATCTGGTCCCATCACTTCATGGCAAATAGATGGGGAAACAGTGGAAACAATGGCTGACTTTATTTTCCTGGGCTCCAAAATCACTGCAGATGGGGATTGCAGCCATGAAATTAAAAGACACTTACTCCTTGGAAGGAAAGTTATGACCAACCTAGACAGCATATTAAAAAGCAGAGACATTAATTTGCCAACAAAGGTCCGTCTGGTCAAAGCTATGGTTTTTCCAGTAGTCATGTATTGATGTGAGAGTTGGATAAAGAAAGCTGAGCTCTGAAAAATTGATGCTTTTGAACTGTGGTGTTGGAGAAGACTCTTGAGAGTCCCTTGGACTGCAAGGAGATCCAACCAGTCCATCCTAAAGGAAATGAGTCCTTGGTGTTCACTGGAAGGACTTATGCTGAAGCTGAAAGTCCAATACTTTGGCCACCTGATGCAAAGAACTGACTCGTTGGAAAAGACCCTGATGCTGGGAAAGACTGAAAGCAGAAGAGGACGACAGAGGATGAGATGGTTGGATGGCATCACCGACTCAATGGACATGAGTTTGAGTAAACTCCGGGAGTTGGCGATGGACAGGGAGGCCGGCCATGCGGCAGTCCATGGGTTCACAGAGAGTCAGACACGACTGAGCGACTGAACGGAACTGAACTGAACGTTCGAGGCGACATCATCGATTGGTCGGGGCTTGACTCGGGCGCGGCCGCTCGGCTAGTTGGGGCTGTATCGCTTCCTCAGGAAGTGGCCTGGGGCCGTTGTGTTGACGTCGCCTGCTCAGCTCCGCGGGGGCCCTGCGGGGTGCTCTGTCGACATGGCGGACCTTGACCCCCGTTACCCCTGCTCCTCCATCGAGGACGACTTCAACTATGGCAGCTGCGTGGCCTCCGCCAGCGTGCACATCCGAATGGGTACGTCGCCCGGCCCCTCCCTGCCGCCCCTTGGCGGTCCCGCCGCGTCGCCGGCCTCTGGGGGCTGGTTTTCGGCTTCTGAGGCGAGCATCCTCCGCGACTGGGGCCTCGGGATACCGCCGGTCTCTTGGGTTCAGAGGGCACCTTCCCTCCTCCTTCCGGTCCCCTGGCTGGCTGAAGAAGAGCTTTCTCCCTCCGCCGGGGCTCAGAGGGAGAGGCGAGGTGGTTCCCCAGCTGTGTGCCCAGAGACCTGAAACTGAGTCCATCCTATCGTCTTCGGTGGAGAAGGGGTTTGAAAACCTCACTAGCTTGAATTTGGCATCTTTCAGTTAAGAGAAACTTGGGTTATTTTTCTTCCGTGAGGTACGTTTATTATACGATCATTGTGACGTACATCTGAATGGAGTTATCTGCTTCTCTGTTTTTTATTTAAGGGCTGATTCTATGTCCTCGTCTGTCTTTGTAGTTTCTATGTCCTGGTATGAGGCTGTGTTCACCCATCTGGAAGCCCTGCATACCCCGTACTGTTGGGGTTTAATGGTGGCTTCCTCACGAAGGCATGATTGATCATTAACTCCATTTTCAGCCCTTCTCTCTTCTCAGGAGAAAAGGGTGTGGGGCTGAAAATTCTAAGCTTTAGACATATATTTAGAGAATTCTAATCATGGCTCCTTTCTTGGTAACTCTCATGCGGGAATTCACCCAGTGTGATCTCAGTAGAACAAAAGACACTCCTACCAGGAAATTACCAGAAAGGAACCCTGTGTCATGGTCATTGGACCTGTGACTAAGCTGACTGCATCTATAGTTTAAAATGGTATCTGGTCTGTCAAAAATTTTTCCGAATTGAACAGTACAGTCTGAACAGCTCAGTACCTTGAGCACTCTTACAGTACCATTAAGTTAGTTTATATAATTAGTTGTTACATGTGTAATATAGTCTATTAAACTAGTCTGTTTTAGCAGTCTACTATATTTGTATTTTTGAAACACTAAGACATACTGTTTTATACTCAGAAGCACAATGTTATGATTATTTCTTACATTACTGCAACTTTGTATTTTTATTTAATGCATCATATTGAAAAATAGCAGTACATATATTGATAGCTTTATCGTATTCTTTTTAACTATGGTGATCATCTATAATATGTATGTTCCATAATTTATTTAATCATCCTTTCTTGATGGGTATTTAGATTGTTACTTTTCTTTCTTTTTATTCCTTCAAATAGAGCTTTAGGGGCCATTCTTCCATATGGTTGTGAATTTCTCCAATTATTGTTCTATAAATTTTTAGCAGTGAAATTGTAGGTCCAAAGAATATGTGCATTTAAAATTTGATGTCATCAACTACCCAAAGAGATTGCACTTGTTGACTTTCCAGCAAACAATACATGAGGGTACCTGTTACTGCACTCTCACCAGCACTGAGATCATCAAACTTCTTAGTATCTGGCAATCTGGTAGATCAGGGATTAGTAAACGTTTTCTCCAAAGGGCCAGATAGTAAATATTTTCAGCTTTGTGGAGTCATAATAAAGGACTCTGGCACAGTTACAAAATTCTGCCATTGTCATGCAAAAGAAGCTATACAATTACAATTAGTCACTCAGTTGTGTCTGATTCTTTGCAACCCCATGGATTGCAGCTTGCCAGGCCCCTCTGTCCATGGAATTATCCAGGCAAGAAAAGAAGCTATAGAGGATACAGAAATGGCTGTGACTGTGCCCAGGAAAACTTTACTTATAAAATCAGGTGATGTGCTGGGTTTGGCCCTTAGCCATAGTTTACTGCCTCTTGTTGTGGGTAAAAAATGTAATCTTGTTTTAATCTACATTTTTTTAGCCAGGTGAGTGAAGGTGAGCATTTTTCTTTTGTTTATACAACTTAATTGGGCTCCCTGCTGATATTAAGGATAGCAGTAACCAGATAATATTTGAGTCCTCTAGAGTTATTATTTGGGTGGAGGAGTAAGGGAGATAGTCCCTAAAGAGTTAAGCAAATAAATAGACTACTAGCAGTGTTCAATTCTCTGAAGAAAAGAAACAGTGATGAAATAGACACTAGAGTCTAGAATAGTAGCATAGTAGCTATTTTAGTTAAGGAATGGTCAGGGAAAGAACTTTTAAAGGAGATGGCAGTTGTGTTGTTGAGAAGGCGCTAGCTAGGTGTATTCATTATCTATTGCTTTATAAAAATTATTCCAAATTTTAGAAGCTTAAAACAACAGTTATTACTTCACACAGATTCTGAGAATCAGAAATCTGGGAGAGGCATAGCTAGGTGGTTCTGGCTCAGGGTGTCTTAGGAGAGTCCACTCAAGATGTGAGCTGGGACTGCAGTCAGCTGAAGACTTGACTGGATTGAAGATCTGCTTCCTGGAAACCCCACTCATGTGAATGTTGATTCAAGATGTTAATTCCTTGCCATGTGACCTTCTCCATTGGCTGCTTGAGCATCATGGTGTGGTAGCTGACTTCTTCAAGAGCATGCAACCCAGAGAGACCATTAAGGAAGCCACCGTGCCTTTTATGACCTAGTTATGATAATCACGGCCTTCCCAATTGACTCAGTGTAAAGAATCCATCTGCCAATGCAGGAGATACAGGAGGTACAGGTTCAAGCCCTGAGTCCAAAAGATCCCCTGCAGAAGGAAATGGCAACCCACTCCAGAATTCTTTTCTGAGAAAGCCCACGGACAGAGGAGGCTGGTGGGCTGTAGTCTGCAGTCACAAAGAGGCGGACCTGACTGAGCACGCATGCAAATGTCAAGTAGGGCCTGTAGGCCCCATAAAAACTTTAATTTTATTGTAAGCAGAAGGGAAACTATTAAAAATATTTAAGCAGGGAGTCACATGATACGGATTACTTTACAAAAAGATAGCTGTTGACAGCTGTGGGACTATAGGTGGGACAAGTGAAAGCACGCAGACCAGTTAGAAGGCTGCTGTAACAGTGCGGGTGCTAGATTATAAGACTGACCGGAAATGTAGCAAAGGAGACCAAAGAGGTGGATGACTTTGCAAGTAGATGCTACAGTAGTTGTTGATGGATTGGGAAGAGAGAGGGGAATCAGAGGTGACGCCTACATTTTTGGCTTGGGGGAGGTTGGTGCTGGTTACAGATTGGGTAGAAATGAAAAGTTAATGTTTCAGCCTGTCAAGTTTGAGTAGAAAGGGGAGAAGTAGAAGTAGAAAGCAGAAAAGTAGAAAGGCAGAAATAGGACTCAAAAAAAAAAACAAAAAACTGAAAGATTGCAGTTTGACTTGTTTTCTTATATCAGATCTTTTATTTTTTTCTGTGGGTGTGTATGTATATCTTTTGCCACTTTTTATATTAGTTATTCAAAATGGGTGTCAAATGTTACTTTTTGTGGGATTTAAGTTCTCATTTTTAAAGAGTATAGAGGGCTTCCCTGGACATCCAGTGGTTGAAAGTCCACATTGAAATGCAGGGGACACCAGTTTGATCCTGATCCGGGAAGATCCCACATGCCAAGGTGCAACTAAAGCTTGTGCACCACAACTATTGAGCCTGTGCCCTGGAGCCCAGGAGCCACAGCTCCTGAAGCCCGGGTGCCCTAGAGAGCAGCCCCCACAGTGAGAAGCCCATGCAACTAGAGAGTAGCCCCCCCACTGCAACTAGAGAAAAGGCCTGGCAGCAGTGTACACCCAGCACGACCAAAACAGAAGTAAATAATCTTATATTTCAAACAAGATGTAATGGGAGGGCCTCTGAGGATTAAATCTTTAGTATTTATGAACATTCTCTTATAAAATATTTATTTTACTACTTGATATTTGGCAGACATGTCATCAGAGCACTTCATCGTTCCTTGAAGGATGAGGTCTTTAGTAGGAATTTTTTTCAAAGAGAACATTTATCGCATGCATATTGTCATGAGAGTCAAGAGGCAGTATCACATCTTTTCTTGGGTAAAAATCATTCCATAGTGTTGTTCTTGCCTAAGAACAGTGCTCTATGGAAATTATGTGGCTCCATTATTGTTTCAGAATAACACTTTTTCTCTGACTGGCAAAATTCACTTTTCATTAATTCAATATAAGTTTATTTAAAAGCAAATAAAATTTAATGAGTATTTATTCTGTGCCAAGGGCTTCCCAGATGGCTCAGAGGTAAAGAATCCGCCTGCCAATGCAGGAGATGAATGAGATGTGGGTTCAATCCCTGGATTGGGACGATCCTCTGAAGAAGGAAATGGCAACCCACTCCAGTACTCTTGCTTGGAAAATCCCACAGACAAAGGGGCCTGGCGGGCTGTAGTCCACAGGGTCAGAGAGTTGGACCAGAGTTAGGATTAGACAGCAACATTCTGTGCCATCCCCTGGCTGAGTGCTAGGGACTCATGCTGAGTTGTGTCCTAAAATGGGAAGCTTAAAATGAATATTATTATCCTATTATTAGGGAGCTCTTTAGTCTTCATAGTCTTAATAGTGAAGGGCAAGTAGACATCACTACAAAATAAAGTGATTAGAAGTCTGTTTAGGATTCTTCAGGAATATGAGGAACTCTTTGTGACCCTATGGCCTGTAGCCCACCAGCCTCCTCTGTCTGGGATTCTGCAGGCAAGAATACTGGAGTGGGTTGTCATGCCCTTCTGCAGGAGATCTTCCTGACTCAGGGATCGAACCCATGTCTCTTACATCTCCTGCATTAGCAGGTGTGTTCTTTACCACTAGCACCACCTGGGAAGTCGTCTGTGTATCAGAAGATTTTTATAAATAGTTTTAGATCATTGCACTTTGGAGTTGATTTATGGATGTTGGTAATAACATATTTTGAAAGTAAGAATTTCTTATATAGAAACTAGAGGCAAAGGTACTAGAAGTGAGAAATAAAAATAGGTGAGAGTGAAAGTAAGTTTATATATTATTTGCCTTTTATGGAGAAGTTTCATTTTAGGGAAACATTTGCACTGCTTGGAAATTAAGATTTCTTTTTAAATTTTATATCTAACCATATGCTTTTTATTCTTGCTTTTCACTTTCAAGATAGCTCCATTATTTAAAACATGTTCTGCTTTTAGTCCTTTGCTTTGTAGTATGTTGCACAAATATGCATTTGATGGTTTTGTTTTATTTTGATAGAAACATTTGTATTCTGGCCCATTAACTTAATTTTTTTAAGCTCATGCTTCCTGGAGTATAGTTAGCAGAATTTTTTATTTTCTGGGAGGCTTTTTTTTTTTAAGTTTTAGTTACAGTTGTGATATTTGGACTAAGATTTAAGAAAGAATTTACATAGTATTTTAATGTGTCTAAGAAGAAACCTGATCTTGCTGTACTCTGATAAATGCTTAAGAAAACAGTCATGTGTAACTTTTTTCTCTTTCAGCTTTTCTAAGAAAAGTCTACAGCATCCTTTCTCTGCAAGTTCTCTTAACTACAGTGACATCGGCAATTTTTTTATACTTTGATTCTATACGGACATTTGTACATGAAAGGTAAGGTAATGACATGATTCTGAATCATTTTCAACCACTGCATGTGACTGAAAGGGCATAAGATGAGCAAAGGTAGTTTTTTTTTTTTTTTCTATTAACTTTTGAGGTTAGAATGTAAAAAAGATTAACTCTTGTAAATAAATTTTTACAAGAAAAATAATCTACAATATGGTATTTACCGCTAACCTTTTTAGCTTGGTTTCATAGAGTTAATCCCTCATTTCCATTAAGAATTTTTATTGAATGTAATTTTTTGTGTGTGTCTTTATTAGACTTATACCCTGTCCCCAAAGCCTAAGACCATGCTTGAAAAGTTAAATTTACATTAGTGTTAGTTCACAGCTAGGAAAATTTCATTGAAAATGTTTAGAGGAGTTCCATATGGTTCTTCCCTAATTTGTTTAAGATTTGACCTCCAAAATAATTATTTCCATGGGTAAGAGTAATATAGACTTTATATTAAAGAAAAGGAAAGGTAAAGAATGAATATTTTCTTAGAAGTAGATAATTTCTATCCTCCCTTTACAGAAGGGGAATCTTGAGCTATTAGTTTGCTATTTGGAGTAAATTCTTTAAGTTACAGCTATATGGTAAATGCCCTAAAAAAGTAGTTAGGTATAAAATTTGCTTATTATTTATTAGTTTTTCTTTATTGAGTTTTAGTTTTTAAAAAAGGCAGTATGCTAATTGAAAAAATTATTCAATATAATAGAAATTCATGAAGTAAAAAGGTTACATTTTCCAGATTGATTGTGGGAAAGATTCTTTGTCTTCCTGCTCCTTCCCATCTCATAGTCCTCAAATTTTCCCCATGGAAAAATAATTTCTTTGGTCAGTTTGGTTTAGATCCTTCCAAATTTTTTTTTTCTAAGTTGAGAATGCTTTTAATTTTTTGTCTTTCAGTCCTGCCTTAATTTTGGTGTTGGCCTTTGGATCCTTGGGTTTGATTTTAGCCTTGACTGTAAACAGACATAAGCATCCCCTTAACCTATACCTGCTTTTTGGATTTGTAAGTACTTTGACAGTGTCTTCCCTTAAAATTTATTCCTGAGTTTTAAATTTATTTATTTGAATGCATATATATATATATATGTAACAGTAGCAGAACCAAATTAATGAGTTTTTTAAAAAATCAAGGCATTACCTTTATGGTAATTGTCTATCAGGTAAAATCTAACTAGAGTAAGCAAATAAAACAAAGATGTAATTAAGGGGAAAGAAGCTTGAGGATGAAGCTCAGTATCCCTAACTCTTATTTAGGATATGAGGTTCAGCTACTTTTGACATGGCTTAAACAAGATAGTTTACGTCTCTTTCATATAAAAATCTGAATGACTGTTTAGTGAACTTGTCAGGGGCCCAGACACTGCTGTAGTTCAGACATTTCTAAAGTTGCATCAGATAAGATAACTCACTACCATACCTGCATTCTATCTATTTAAAAAATGAAAGAGAAAGGAAGAGAGCGAACTTCTTTGCTTCTCAGAGTTGTATGTCTCTATTCACATTCTATTGACTAGAATATAGTCACACTATATTCCAGCTTTTAGATCTAGATTCTTGCAGATCTAGCTGCAAGGGAAGCTGAAAATGTAATGCTTAATATGAACGGGTATATGTTTAGTCTAAATTCTATTACCAAGAAAGAAAAAAAGAATATTGGGAGACAGTTTCAAGACTCTGCCACACCAAAGTACTATCTAAATATTATATTCTTCCCATGTTTGTTTGTGTGAGATAGTGAGGTTTTTTAAATGTGCATGTGATTTGCAGTTTCATCTTTATTTACATTATAAAGAGTGTGAAAAATAGAATTTTCTATATTACTTCTAGAATCTCTGTTACAGATATGAAAAATCTAGTTGAGTTTAAGGAGGAGTAGTATCACAATTGGAATCTGTTCTCATGGAAATACCCTGGTTGTCCTGTGGTTGGGACTCATTGCTTTTACTGCTGTGGTTGGGGAACTAAGATATCACAAACTGTGCAGCACAGTCAAAAAAAGAAAAGACTCTAAATATTTTCATTTAATACACTGAGGTCTCATTTTCATTATGGGGGGCTTATTATATGTCCCATATACTTCAAAAGGCTGCTCTGAAGCTAAAATGAGATCATGGGTATGAAATCACCTTGAATTCCTGGAAATCAGAATATGTTCTTAACACAGAATAAATTTTACATGCATCTATGTAATTTCAGTCTCTTTTTCTTAGACACTGTTGGAATCTCTGACTGTGGCCTTCGTTGGTAAGCCATAATTGTACTTCTGTATATTACAGTAACTTTTTAATATGGATAAATCTTTTGGGTAAAAAAGAGTTTGGGGCTAAAGCTTAACATCATGTAATGTCATATTAAAAAATGTGGCATAGAATGAAGAATTCCTAAAATAAAAGCAAAAGGTAAATGCTTATATAGTTCAGCTGAGTTTAGAGGAAGTCGAAAAGAATTAGGAAAACAATAGGAACAGAGAACAATGTTCATTTATCCAACAGACAACATCAGATACTTCCCTGGCAATCCAGTAAGTTAATCACTCCGCCCTTCCACTGCAGAGGATATGGGTTCAATCCCTGATCAGGGAACTAAAAATCTCACAGGCTGCATAGCAGCCAAAAAAAAAAAAAAAAAGACAACTATAGCTAATCTTTTTCCTTGTTTAAAGGGATCTTTTTTTTTTCCCAATTATTTTTATTAGTTGGAGGCTAATTATTTTACAGTATTGTAGTGGGTTTTGTCATACATTGACATGAATCAGCCATGGATTTACATGTATTCCCCATCCCGATCCCCCCTCCCACCTCCCTCTCTACCCGATCCCTCTGGGTCTTCCCAGTGCACCAGGCCCGAGCACTTATCTCATGCATCCAACCTGGGCTGGTGATCTGTTTCACCCTAGATAATATACATGTTTCGATGCTGTTCTCTTGAAACATCCCACCCTCACCTTCTCCCACAGAGTCCAAAAGTCTGTTCTGTACATCTGTGTCTCTTTTTCTGTTTTGCATATAGGGTTATCATTAGCATCTTTCTAAATTCCATATATATGTGTTAGTATACTGTAATGGTCTTTATCTTTCTGGCTTACTTCACTCTGTATAATGGGCTCCAGTTTCATCCATCTCATTAGAACTGATTCAAATGAATTCTTTTTAATGGCTGAGTAATATTCCATGGTGTATATGTACCACAGCTTCCTCATCCATTCGTCTGCTGATGGGCATCTAGGTTGCTTCCATGTCCTGGCTATTATAAACAGTGCTGCAATGAACATTGGGGTGCACGTGTCTCTTTCAGATCTGGTTTCCTCGGTGTGTATGCCCAGAAGTGGGATTGCTGGGTCATATGGCGGTTCTATTTCCAGTTTTAAAGGGATCTTAAAAGAACTAATAACATGTTTGGAACCATGCTCTTTCATCACATGAGCTCAGTATCTCAAATTGCCTGCCCTGAACTGTACCTTATTACATCCTCATATTTAATCAGGTGGCACTACAAGAAACAATAGTCATTTCTCTTTTGTATTTTGTGTTAAATATATATAATATTTAAAAGGAAGTATCTGTTATAATTATTTGATGTACCCTATATAATAATACCTCAAGTAAATTTTGTGGTTAACAATAAAAATCCTGATTGTTTCAAAATTATTTATCTGGGGTAACAAAAAAGATCACAATTTACTGTTACTGTCAGTAGCAGTAAATTGTGGATCCTTACTGTTAATATACTTATCTCTTCTTATTTTGTCATTACTGTTTTTAACTTTTTCATTAGGTTTTGTTTTGTCTATATGTTTTTTGGTAATTCATCTCTTCTTTTTATAAAAGAATCTGAATATAAATAAATAATAACAACCACCAAACTAAATAGGGTTGAAATTTCTCAACATGGAAAGGAAGTATTATTAACACTTACTTATTATTATTAATGTTATTATCTATTAATGTTCCTTACTATGATGTTATTAAGTCCATCTCTGTTCTCTCTGGTGCCCACCATTTATAAGGGATGTTGGAGAGAGATGGAATCCACCCAAACTTACACTGAAATTTCTGAGAAGAAGCAAAAGTGATTTCATGTTTTATCTTTTCTGCATTCATCTTCTTAACCCTGCATGGGATAAATAAAGTCTAACTACTTAGGAACAGAAGGAACTTGGATAATTTATCCCCCTCAAATTAAAAATTACTTAAATGGATTTGAGTTCAAAACACTCAGTTCCCTTTAAAGAGGTTATAATTCAGTATTCTGTAAAATGTTAAGCAGTTTTATTATAATAGCTATAGTCTAGATGGTCATTTAAAAATTTCTGAAGTAAATTTGATATATATCCAGTAAACCCCAATAATGTACTCCAGGATAATGTAGACTTGGATATAAAGCAATTTGTGGTTGGTTTCTATTCCCTACAGTGCTGGTGAATGACAGGCAACTCCTGACAGCCCCGATATTTTTCTTGCCTAGGAATTCCCAACCAGCCACAGGACCCAGAACCATCACTATTGATTGTTTAAGCCATAGTTGACAGTCACTACAAATGGTGATAAACTGCAGCTGGGATAGAAATGGGTGAAAATAATTTCACCATATTCCCTAAACTCCTAAACCAGCTAGCTGTGTATTATCTTCTAGCCATTTCTTTAACTTCATAATAATGTGACCCCCTTATGTTGTATCTGGGAGGAGGAAATGGCAACCCACTCCAGTATTTTTGCCTAGAGAATCCCACGGACAGAGCCTGGCAGGCTATAGTCCATGGGGTTGCAAAGAGTTGGACACAACTGAGCGATTAATACTAATACTATGTTGTACATTTTGGAGCCTGCTTATTGCACTGTGGGTGTGGTTTTACCATACAAGAGTTGAAGACTGAATAAGGAATCTTTTCTTAATTGTTTTTATTGGCAAGTAGTACAGGACAAAATAAGACATTTTTATTATATGACAGAAAGAAGCTTTTATATTGTTTATATGTATTTTTAATCAGTGTTTTGTAATTTTACAGTTACTTTCTATGATGTGTATGTTGTCCTGCAAGCTTTCATACTGACTTGTGCAGTATTTCTTGGTTTGACTGTATATACTCTACAGTCGAAGAGAGATTTCAGCAAATTTGGAGCAGGGTAAGTGATATATTTATCATGGCTATGATAGATATCTCTAATACTACCCAGTTTTGAGAGAGGTGCTATACTGTCAGCTTTGGATACTTTAAAAATGGAGGTAATGAGAAGTCATCCCTTTGGGTACTAGGGCCCTACTCTCCTGGAGCATACATGATAGGAGATGGAAAATAGCTTTGAGTTTTTTGCTTCGCCTCTATATTGAAAGGGAAGTGAATGCCCTGAAATCTAAGCTTTCTAGAGAGGCTATAGGCTTGCATGCTTTATAAATGGTATGAAATTTACCTGAATTATTTAGATCTTAACATAAATGTTAGAAATGTTACCATCCACATCTTTGTGGCAAAAGCAAGGTAATTGTGACCCAGGTGCTGGAGAAGCCTGCATGAACTTTAAATCTTTTTGATCCATCTTAAGTAACCTATATCCTTCTTCAGACTAATATAAGGAATGATCCTTTTTATATTAGGATAATGGTACTGTGTTGCCCTCACCTTGGTAAGAATGCATAGAATCTTTCCTAAGCTCACAATGGCTTTCTTTTGGCACATAATCATCCAAATATTTTCTGTTCTTTTTTCCTGTTACAGCACTAACAATTTACAAGCAGTCTAGTGTCGCAAAACTTTCTTTCCTCCCCCTTTTTTCCTGGTTCTCCAGATAGTGGAGATAGTGAAGGGACTGGAAGGTCTGGTATGCTGCAGTCCATGCGGTCACAAGGAGTTGGACACAACTTAGCGACTGAACAACCACCAGATTATCAGAAGTCTCTACTGGGATAAAATATCAATTGGTCAGCCAACATTGACAATTGTGCAGGATGCATAAACAGTTGTATTAGAATGGCATTTGATTTAAGGAGAAGCGCTAATATATATATATATTATATTAAATATATATATAATATATATTTATATATATAATATAATATAATATATATATATATATATTTTTCTTTTTTGCTTCCTGCTTTGCATATGTGTTAGGTTCTGTTCTTCTAGGAAGCAATTAAGTTCTTTGGAAATTGTCTGAACCTTTTGAGGCTTATTTTTAAGCTCTGTTAGCTGGATCCAGAACAGCTTTTAGTTTAGGGCTAATTTGGCCCCACTCTTGAGATAGTATCCTCCTGAGGATCACTCAGAGCCCCATGTCTCAGGTCTTTCCACTTTGGCTGGTGTGAATCAGAACTCTTCCTGGCTTTAGTGAGTGAGGAGTTTTCTGCCAGCTTCTCTCTGGCGGCTCTTTCTCCAGACTGTGGCAACCATGCATTGATAAGCACTCAGCTGAAGACTGGAGGAGAACCCTCCGCATGCCACCAGAACTCTCTGTATCACTCTTTTTTCCTCTAGAACTTGGACCTGCAGAGTCTACCACTTTAGCGTCTCTGACCTCTGAATTCTCGTCTCCAGCTCAAGGAAGCCACAGCGCTGCATATGGGTTCCTGTCCCTGCGCTGTTGCCTGGGGCTCCAGCTGGGTCATTTGTGGAGCTCACCTTCTTTGTGTCCCTCGTCTCAGGAATCGTTGTCCTGTGCTGCTTGTTGGTTGAAAGCTGTTATTTCGTATATTTTGTCTCATTTTTATTTAAGGAGGGAACATAAATTTGATCAGTGTACTTCTTGTGGCCTGAGGCAGCAGATGTATATTCGGGCTTCCAAGTCTCAGATAGGATGTCCTTTGTCATATAATTATACCTTACATATATAATATGTAATTTTATTATATATATAATGAATGATAACTTATAAAATTATAGCAGTGGCAAATTTATGTACATAAATTAAGTTCTTTAATACATCAGAATAAAACAGTGTACATTGGGAACTCTAATGGATATGCGTGTTCACAGAATAATTTGTTATTTAGTTAAAAATGCAATTATGCTTCATTGGTAAATTTATATATTTTCAAGAAGTTTTATAGCTCTCTGAATTAAATGGTATTTCTAATGATATTTTGCTTATGTCAGTATTTTCTTTATATTCCAATTGAAAACTTTAAAAATCATACTTTTAATTAGTCTCATACACCATAAAAACAAATGTTGAATAGATAGCTGTTCTTTCAATTTCTGGGTATTGTACAGTATTCATTGTACGTTTAAGAATTCTTACATTTCAATGATTCTTTGGCAGATATCAGGATGGATTTATTTATTTATTCAGAAAATGCTGAATGAGTTTACAAAGGTTTTTTGTTAGGAACAATACTCTAAAGTATTAAAATTTTTGTTTTTATAGACTGTTTGCTGGTTTGTGGATTTTGTGTTTGTCAGGAATCTTGAGGGTAAGTTGTTTTAGAATGGTATCTTGAAATACAAATAATCTCAAAAAGCTATGAAATATGTTATTATAGAACACTTAGTTATAATTATCTAGAACATATTTATGTAGAATGATTTTAAAATGATATTTTAAAAATCAAGGTCTTATGTTAATATTGGTTGAAAGAAAGATGAACAAATGAGTTAAATTAAATAGAAAGAGGCCCTCACTTGCAATTGCTAATCTTCAAGTGGCACATGTAATTCTGAGTAAGAAATAGATTTTAAATAATTTATGTTTGGAATGGTACTGTTCAAAGTCAGGTGGGTAATTTAATAGAGAGGAGGATATTCATTGCTTCCTCCATTCACCCTTTCATCCAACACAAGTGGACCTGCCCTGCCTGTTTCTACTTTTAACATTTGTATTCAAAGTTGTACAGAATTATTAAATATGTATGTAGAGTATAAGTAACTTAAGTATTCTTAATGCTGTTCTTAAATATAAAACTATTACAGTAATCTCTTGCCTTTAGTTATTTTTTTACAGTGAGACAGTGGAGTTGGTCTTGGCTGCTGGTGGAGCCATCCTTTTCTGCGGATTCATCATCTATGACACACACTCACTGATGCACAGGCTGTCACCTGAAGAGTATGTATTAGCGGCCATCAACCTCTATTTGGATATCATCAATCTCTTCTTGCACCTGTTGCGGGTTTTGGAAGCAGTTAATAAAAAGTGATTGAAAGCAGTATATAGAAACTGATTCATTAAGTAATAAAGTTTGAGATATAATTGTTAAATACTTTTAAGATCTTATTTGTATGCTGTGTATTATAAAGTATAAATCTCTTTTGACTAGATTTTAATCTTATTTAGAAAGGAAAAAGTATGAAAGATAAATGACAGGGAATTATTCAGTATTACAATAAAATTAAAATGTTAATGACATTTCATTATAGTATGATGCATTAAAAATTAAAAGTGTGCTTAAGTCGGTTATTTTGACATAAAATTTAACATTCTCAGTTTTTAAAGTACAGATTTCATTTAAAAATTATAGCAGTATACCAGTGATCAATAAAACTTTAGCAAATTCCTGACTGCATTCATTTGCTAGGGTGCCATAATAAAGTACCACCAATTGCATGGCTTAAACAGAAATTTATTTTCTAAAGTTCTGGAGGTTGGAGGTGTGAGGTCAAGGTGGGGTTGATTTCTTCTGAGGTCTCTCTCTTGCCTGCATGATGGTCATCTCCCTGTGTCTTCATGTGACCTTCTCTCTGTACTTGTCTGTATTCAGATTTCCTCTTCGTGTAAGGATACCAGTCATACTGGACTAGGGCCCACCCTGATGACTTCATTTTACTTTAATTACCTCTTTATAAAGATTCTGTCTCCAAATACATTACATTCTGAGGCACCAGGAATTGGGACTTTGCACTGGTCCTAATGTCTGCATTCACTAAATTTGTTGAAACCTAATGCCCCCTGTGATGCTATGAGGAGGTAGGGCTTTTGGGATGTGCTTAGGTCATGAGGATGGAGATCCCACAAGGGGTATTAGTGCTCTTTTTATAAAAGAGAGCCCACAGACACCCCTTACCCTTTCTGCCACATGAGCTAATGATGAAGACAGTCTATGAACCAGGAAGAGGACCTTTAAACTAGACACTGAATATGCCTGCACCTTGATCTTGGACTTCCCAGCCTCTAGAACTGTGAGAAGTAAATTTTTGTTGTTTATAAACCACCCAGTCTGTAGTGTTTTGTTCTGGCTGCCCAAATAGATTAAGACAGACTTCATTATATGAATTGTCAGGGGGTACAACTCCGCCTGTAACACTCACTAAGCATTGTTTCCCAGCTATTAAACTGAAATAAATTAGTAGTATATAGATACAGCCTTTGGTGAGTTTTAGATGTAAATTTGACTCCATCACTAATATCCAGTTGCATAATGCTATACTCAGGTTAACATAGCATCGTAGGTAAGAGAATCTAAATTGGAATCCTTACTTTGTAACCAACTGGTGATTTGGCCTTTGGCACGTTACTTATCCTTACTTCCTTAGGTCTTTTACCTCATCTTTATAATGTGAATAACACCACCTTCTTTATTGATTGTTATAAGGATTAAGTGAGATGAATATATCATACAAACTAAGTGTTTATTAATGTCAGCTGCTGTTATTAATGTTGTTATTGTTGGTCCAAAGGGAGAATGTACTGAATTGTGACTAAAGATAATAAGCAAATGCAGATAATGACATTTAAAAAATGTAAAACAATACCATTTTTTAAAATGTATTTTTCATTGGAGGATAATTGTGCAATGTTGTGTTGGTTTCTGTAGCTCTCTCTATATATCCCCTCCGTCTTGAGCCTCCCTCCCACCCCTGTAGGTCATCGCCGGGCACTGAGCTGAGCTGCCCGTGTTACGCAGCAGCTTCCCACTAGCTCTTTCCCACACGGCAGTGTGTGTGTCAGCGCTACTGTCAGTTCATCCCACCCTCTCTTCCCCCGTTGTGTCCACAAGTCCATTCTCTCTGTCTGCATCTCTATTCCCGCCCTGCAGGTAGGTTCAGCAGTACCAGTACCATATAGATTGCATATGTATGTATTAAAATATGATACTTGTTTTTCTCTTTTTGGCTTACTTCACTCTGTAACAATACCATTTTCTTTACTCTGTAACAAGGTCATTATTTTTTTTTTACCCAGCAAATCATTGTTTGGTTCAGGAAATATAGTTTCTTTAACCACTGGTGTAGTTTTATTTTGTAAAAACAACCATAGTCATTCATATATAATTGCATCAATGACTTTATATGGCTCCTCCTTTTTTACTGTCACCATCAGCACTGCCATGTACATCCCTGTATTTCCCCCAGTGTGCACTGATAGGAGAGTTTGCCTAGGTAGGGAATATACCTAGCAGTGGGATTGTTGGATAAAAGGGCATATGCAGCCTCAGTTTACTACTGTAAGTAAAGGTGAAAATATGCAGACTGCACAAAGAATAAGAAAGTGGCATTAGCAGGACTGTGACAGGCACCTGAATGTACAAAGTACAGCAGGGAAGTAGAAGGAAAATAGGAAAGAGCAGTATCTGAGAACTGTTTTTATTGAATATAATTTGGGGAAAGAAGTGCAGTAGGCCCTTCTGCCCACGTTCATTTCTTTTCTGTAGATCTCACACCTGGCTTTTATCCACTTGATCCACTTCTTGGGATTAGTGGTGTCAGCAGTTGGTTGTGGGTCTTTTTGGAGCAGCTAGGAAGTTAGCTTCTTTCTGCTGTTCTCTTTGTGAAGCTGTGTTTTGAAATTCCTGTCACCTAGTGCCTGGGGAACAAGGAGTTACCATTTGAATCCTTTTAAGTCTTTCTAGTCCTTCCTAAGTGACAGTCAGAGCAGGAGTCCCACGGGTGAGGTTTGAGTGCGGAGGCACCATTAGCTGGTGCTGGTGGTGTAGCATGGCTTTGAGATGGAAACCATTCTGCTTACCAGGTGTTCCAGTGCCTCCCATCCCATAGGCTCTTTCTGGCTCTGTAATGGAGATGAAGCAATGTCCAGTTTGATCCTTAAACATTATCACATCAGGGGTTAAAGTTCCTTAAAGACAGTAGTTTGGTTCCCATCATCTTTGTATCAGAGAAGGCAATGGCAACGCACTCCAGTGCTCTTGCCTGGGAAATCCCATGGATGGAGGAGCCTGGTGGGCTGCAGTCCATGGGGTTGCTAAGAGTCGGGCACGACTGAGCAACTTCCCTTTCACTTTTCACTTTCATGCATTGGAGAAGGAAATGGCAACCCACTCCAGTGTTCTTGCCTGGAGAATCCCAGGGACGGGGGATCCTGGGGCGGGGGGGGGGGGGGGGGGTGTCTGTGGGGTCGCAGAGTTGGACGCGACTGAAGTGACTTAGCAGCAGCAGCAGCATCTTTGTATAGCCATCACAGCGCCTGTCACAGAATGCATACTCAAATGTATGAATGAGGGAATGAATTAAGGATTTTTAAGTATACCAACTCTTCTGTTGGAACTGCTTTTATATGAACTGATGAGGAATATGTTAAAAAAAATTATTCCCTCAATAATGCAGTCTAGTGAAAGTGAAAGTCGCTCAGTCATGTCTGACTCTTTGTGACCCCATGGATAATCCATGGAATTTTCCAGACCAGAATACTGAAGCCGGTAGCCGTTCCCTTTTCTAGGGGATCTTCCCAACCCAAGGAGTCAAACCCAGGTCTCTCGCATTGCAGGCGGATTCTTGACCAGCTGAGGGCCAGGGAAGCCCAATGTAATCTAGGATTCAACCTTTTAAAGCACCAGTTGTGCAGAATTATGGCATATATTTAACACCATGACATTTTCATAACAATTTTTTAAAAAATCTTTTTTGTGCCAAGTATCTATTCAAAAGTCTTGGCCTGGTATGTTAAGCAAGGTGCTGTCAATTTGGACTGTCTGAAAGTGAGTTCTAATTTAAAATGCAATGTGAACATTAGTTTTGGGAGAGGTGGCTAAGATCTAATATATAGTTAACTTTATTATAGAAATCCAGTTGCTGTGAAGGAATTTAATCTAAAGAAAGCAAGTTTTTCAAGGCTTTTTGTTTTTAAAATACCATATGTTATGAGCTTTTTCCAGCTTCTGTTCCATAAAAAAAACCTTGCTGTATTCATATGGAGTTTAGTAACTTCCATATGATGCACAGTTTCTTCAAGGGTGCAAATTTAAAGAAAAAAAGGTACCCATTCTTAGAACTGTTATAAGTAACCTGACAGTTTACTAGGCTATGATTATAGAATTTATTTCCTGGTTTTAGGTATATGTTGTAAATCTCTAGAAAATACTGCTTGCAAATAGTTCTGTGTATGTTTGAATTTATTATGTAAAAATTATAAACAGTGGCCATTTGTTGAACGCTTATATCCCCTACGATTATTAGGTTGTATTAGCTTCATTCTATAGATAAGGAAGTCCAGGCTCTGAGATATTATTTATATCACTCACAAGAAGTGTTAGAACCATAAATACCACAAACCTGTACGGTTCCAAAGCCAATACTATCAGAAACACATGTAAAGCAATCATAAAAAGAAGTGGTATTTGTGATCAATGTGACCACCACCTACACCAAGTGTCCTAGGCTAAGCACTGTGTCTGGTATACAGTAAGTGATTAGTCAGGTAAACGTGAGTTGAACTGAATTAGTTTGATCATTTTACCCTTTGAACTTGTATTTGGGATGACAAGGGGGTTTTTGTTTTTCGCAACAGCTTTGAAGTATAACTGACATACAATGAATTGCTCGTATTTGAAGGATATTGTTTGACAAGTTTTGACGTATACAACGATGAAGCCATCAGTTGGGATGGGGAAGTTTAAGGGCTGCAAATAAAGATGATCTTAATTTGGCATCTAAAAGAACAGATCACAGTGGTGAAGGTCTTGGGAACGGGGAGGCGCGACAGGCGCGACCTAAAGGTCGTCTCTGAGCTCCCTACTTGACGGGCAAAGTCGTCTGGCGGTTATCCCTCCCTGGGTTATAGTCTCAGGGCTATCCCGCTCACGCTCAGGACGCAAGCCTGGCCTGTGTCAAGAACCCTTGACTCGGGTACTCCGTCGCATTCTCCAAAATCAACTTCAGAATCTATCTGGGAGGAGCCCAGCTCCCGGTGCGGAATTTACCCAAATATCAGGAAGCGCGTCACCTTCGGGTTCCAGAGGACCCACCTCTCCAGGACATCCGGGACATTTTGGCTCCCGGCAAGCAGCGCGCCACCCGGGAGGGGCGGGCCAGAGCGGAGGGTTGGCCGGAAGGCGGAAGTGCAGAGAATTCCGGTCGGCGTGAGCATCGTGCGTTACTTGAATTCCTGTGTTTTCGCAGGTGAGTTCTTTACCGCATGGCTTTAGTGAGGCGTGGGCCGTGGTACTTGATTCCGCCGCCTATGGAGAGTCTCCTCTCAAATCTTGTCCCTCTCTGGGCAAGCTTGAGCCCTGTCCAGAGAGGCGGGCTTCACCTAGGGTCTCCCGTCGTCTTGGCGGCTCTGGTCGGGCTTCCCAGTGCTCTGTGGGAAGTGGATTCCTCCTTCAGCCCAGCTCAGGTTAACCTCGGCCCTCAGAGTTGTGTTCCGTAACCTTTTTCTTCCTGCCCCTCGCAGGGCTTGAGTTGTACCCAGGAAGACAGTGAGTTTGTGATTGCTGGCGTCAAGAAATGTCAACTGCACCAGTCATCCTTTCAACGAGTGTTTGCTTAAACTTTGTGCACAGCGCTACGCACTGGGGCATCCAGCAGTGAACAAGATCTGTTTATACACTGCCTTCGTGGGTAAATAGACCACGGACCACCGGGAATGACAGAAAATAAACAATTTTAGATAGTAACACGTATTAGGAAGGAAAGAAAAGAATGATGTAGAGAATAAAAGGAGGCGAGCTTACAGAGGTCAGAAAAACCCTTTCCGAGGTACTGAAGGATTAGTTCCTAGGCAAAAGAAGGACAGATGTAAAGATACTGAAGTCAACGTCATTTGGACACTTCTCTCTCTTTTTTCAAAATAATGTCTTCATTTATTTAACTGCTTTATTGATGTGTAATTAGCACAACAAACTGCACATAAAGTGTGTAGAATATTTTGAAATATATATACACAGACAAACGCAAATCTGTCGGCACAATTAAGATGATGTTATAAGTCATACCTACAAGTTTCCCTCTAAACTCTTAATAATCTCTGCAATCACTTCCCAACCCTCTTCACATTCCCACACTGTCCCTTGGTTGTCATTGACTAGGCTATTTTCAAATGTAATTGTGGAGGGGTGGAGCATAGGAGATAGGAGTTGAAGGAGGCAGGGGCCATGTCACAAATAACCTTGTAGATTTTGAATACGTGAGGTGGAAAATCGTTAATTTCAAGAAAGACTATATATGCCCTTCAAGTTTTTAAAAGCTCACATTGACTAGTCTGTGGGGGACAGGCTGGGCCTAAGGGGTGGAGAGAAATCAAGAATAGAAATATACAAGTTTGAAATACCTGCTGGTTTAGTCACTAAGTCATGTCCTACTCTTGCGACCCCAAGGAGTGTAGACTGCCAGGCTCCTCTGTTCTTGGGATTCTCCAGGCAAGAATACTGGAGTGGGTTGCCATTTCCTTCTCCAGGGGATCTTCCTGACCCAGGGATCAAACCCGTGTCTCCTGCATTGCAGGCAGACTCTTTATCAGCTGAGCTACAAGGGAACCCCTTGAAATACCTAGATTGACTTAAGAGGGTGGATAATGAGGGAACTTGGGATGGGTAAGATCACCTGTAGGTTTGCGGGAAATTAAGATGCAGTTAAAAGATTTATAAAATATTTTGTAAGTTGTTATATGAATGTAAGGAGACAGTGCTCTTCGTGTTTTGGAGGAAATTAAATTTCTACACCATGTATGGTTAAATTTCTACATCATGTATGGTTAAATTTCTACATCTCGTATGAAAACTATAGGAGCTTTCAGAATTGGCTGACATACAGTACAATGCCAGTGGCCACAGGGAGTTTGGTTTGGCATTTTCGTTATTTAGTGGCTGTCGGATTTGGTGATTTAATTGTTATTTAGTGGCTGTATATGCCTTATTGAGCCTCACATAATTTGCACATTATGCCATCATAATCCATGAACAGAGTGAAGAGTTTACTTTCCAGTTGTTCATGTGGTGCAGAGATACCTTTTGACTTGGTTTTCCAAAGATTTGCCTTTTTTTTTTTTTTGATAGTAAATAGTTGCTTTTGAAAATGTAATTTTGTGAACTTTCCAGGTAAAATATGGCTAAAAGTTTACGGAGCAAGTGGAAAAGGAAGATGCGTGCTGAAAAGAGAAAAAAGAATGCCCCAAAGGAGCTCAGCAGACTTAAAAGTATTCTTAAAATAGATGGTGATGTTTTAATGAAAGATGTTCAAGAGATAGCAACTGTGGTGGAACCCAAACATTGTCAAGAGAAAACGCAGTGTGTGGTGAAAGATGAAACAGGTGAGATTGTGTTTTTTAAAAAATTTTTTAAACATTATATCAAACTTCCCTTTGTGACTTTTTCCTTTTCAACCATCTTCCATTCTTTCTCACACTTGCTTCTCTACAAACGTGCCATGCCACATAATTTTTTGTAGCTGCTACTAGAGATTCTATGCTAAGCTAGTTTAAAGCCAGTTCATGTGAGTAAGTATGTTTTGGATTATTCAGAGCCTTTGGTGCTTATACAATAGCCTCGGTGAAGTGAAGTCGCTTAGTCGGGTCCGACGCTTTGCGACCCCATGGACTGTAGCCTACCAGGCTCTCCCGTCTATGGGATTTTCCATGCAACGGTACTGGAGTGGGTTGCCATTTCCTTCTCCAGAGGATCTTCCCAACCCAGGGATTGAACCCAGGTATCGAACCCAGGTCTCCCCACATTGTGCACAGACACTTTACTGTCTGAGCACCTAGGGAAGCCATTACAATAGCCTAAGTGTCTCAGAAATAGATAGTACTATGGGAATAGACAAGCCTAGACACACGCTTGTTGGAAGGGTACAGAGGAATCAAGAGCTAGGCAGGATAGAAGGAGTTCTCATTTTACCCTTTGCATGATCTAGGTTCCATTCTGAGAGTCCTCTGTCCTTAGTACCTTAAAGATCTCTTTCCCTGTATTTGATTTTGACAGATTCTGGGTGCTCTGTTTTAATGTAGTCTGAAGTTGGAGGCTGTATATGATGTGTCATTATATAATATGTATATGTATTATACATAATAAATGTACTATATATTGTATATATATTATATGTATATTATATATGATATATGTATATAATGTCTCTATATAATAGTCATTAGCCCTGGTCTCTCTTTCCTTTATCACCCACCTGTAAACCATCAGCACATCTTGACTATCTCCAAAATGCATTAGGAATCTATCCATTTTTCTTCTGCTTTCACGCTTTTACTTTAATGACAGTTATCTCTTGCCTGAACCACAGTAGTAGCCATTTTACTTCTGTCTCAGCTTTTGCTCATTTCTGACCCGTTTTTGTCACATCACCCAGTATGATCTTTTCAGGATATAGATCAATTATGTCACTCCCATGCTTCTAGCACCTCCTTATCTTTCCATGTGCTTACCACAGCCTGCCTGGTCCTACTTAATCTCATTCCAGTACTTCCCTTTGAAAAGGTTCTAACCATAGGCTGAAGTTTGCTTTGTTATTCTCCCCTCAACAGAACATTGAGAAGTCCATGAGGGTAAAGCTTATTTGGACCACTGTATCCCTAGAACCGCACCCAGAATAAACATTCGCTGACCAGTTATTGAATGGCTAATATATATCAGGCACTGTTCTAGGTCCTGAGGCAACAATGATGAATAACAGAAGTGGTCTCCATCCTAATGGGATTCACATCACATTGGAGGAGACAGACAGTAAACTAGACAGATGAACTAATATAATGTCAGGTAGCAGAGTTCACGGAAGACCTGTATACCCTGGTGAGTTCCCAGAGGAGGACATTCTGGACATGTCCTCCACAATAGATAAGGTTGGTGATAGCTGGACCATAGCGTTGCTGTGCTGAGCTTCTTGTTTGAAGACCTGGATGCCTTGAGTGTAACCTGGATAAAGAAGTGTTCAGCCCAGGGTATCAGGTCTGCCCTGTCATCAGAAGCTTGCTGCTTGCTACTGAACCTCTTCCAGGTACACTTCAGTGAAAGTGACCAGTCATTCCTAACAGTTTATTTTCTTCTTAAGGCCTGTCTGTTAGAAGGGTGAGTGTACTTATTGACACAACTATTTTAGTTAGCTCAAGAAAGCAACTAATCTGAGAAGTGTTCTTTTAACTCACATGTTTTTAGAACCATATACTTACCCCTAATGGAGTAATTCAAATCCGTATCTCCTAAATGTTTTCTATTTAACTTTTACTTTCGTAAGGACAATGGTAACTGTTCTCTTTTTTAAATTTATTTTTTATTGAAGTATAGTTGAAATTTAGTTTAATTGCAATGTTATGTTAATTACTGCTATATAGCAAAAGTGTTATATATATACATTCTCTTTAACATTCTTTTCCATTGTGGTTTATCACAGGATGTTGAATATAATTCCATATGTTACACAGTAGGACCTTGTTGGTTATCCATTCTATATATTTGTGTTTGTATCTGCTAATCCCAAACTCCCAATCCAGCCCTCTCCCGCTGCCCTCCCCCTTGGCAACCACCAGTTTATTCTCAGTAGCCCTGATTCTGATTCTGTTTTATAGATAGACTCATTTTTGTCATATTTCAGAGTCCACTCATGAGTGATATCATGTATGTCTTTGTCTGACTTACTTCACTTAGTATGGTAATCTCTGGTTGTATCCATATTGCTGCAAATGGCATTATTTCATTCTTTTTTTATGGCTGAGTAGTTTTCAATTGTATACATGTACCACATCTTCTTTATCCATTCATCTGTTGATGGACATTTCGGTTCTTTCCATGTCTTGGCTGTTGTAAATAGTGCTGCTGCAAACATAGAGGTGCTTGTATCTTTTTGAATTATAGTTTTGTCTGGACATATGCCCAGGGGTGGATTGCTGGATTATATGGTAATTCTATTTTCAGTTTTCTGAGGAACCTCCATACTGTTTTCCACAGTGGCTACACCAACCTACATTCCTACCAGCAATGTAGGAGGCCTCCCTTTTCTCCAACTCTCTCCATCATTGTTATTTGTAGACTTTTTAATGATGACCACGACCAGTGTGAGGTGGTACCTCACTGTAGTTTTGATCTGCATTTCTCTAATAATTAGCGATGTGAACATCTTTTCATGTGCTTATTGGCCATGTGTATTTCTTTGGAAAAATGTCTCTTTTAGTCTTTGCCTATTTTTTGATTGGATTGCATACCAACCTTCTTTAGAAAGTTTCTTAGTGATTAAATAGATGATGTTTCTAGCTCCTCACAGATAGTTTTTATGTCCTTCATGTTTGTGGGAACACTTGGCATGTGTGTGATTCTCCTGAATGTGCTGTAAGGAGTGTTTTTTGAGTATTACTCAAAGAGCACTGCACAAATAAAGGATGTGTACTTTTTTTGCTTTTGTAGTTGTGTGCCACTTTTAAATTCAGTGTCCTCATCACATTAATATGCTTTATCATGGGGCTGTTTCTTCATTTGAGAGTATTAATAGCTTTTCCATTTTTTATTCAGATGACATGAAGATGGAGACTGATAATAAGAGAAACAAAAAGACTCTTCTGGACCAGCATGGGCAGTACCCCATATGGATGAACCAGAGGCAAAGGAAAAGACTGAAAGCAAAACGTGAGAAAAAGAAGGGGAAAAGCAAAGTAAAAGCCATGAAGGCAGCCAAGGGTTTGACCTGGTAGACTCTGAAAGCTCAGAAAAGGCCACACAGGGCGAACTGATCAGAGAGCATACGTGGATTTCAGCTTCCACCAAATGAAAACTTTATTTCCATTTTTTTAACTTGGCCTTTTTCTTCAATTCAAGCCCAGCATAACTCCTCAAATTTGGTAACTTGAATAAAATATTGTATTTGATGAGTGAAAGTACACTGATATTTTAATTGCATGTTGTCCTCTCTGCGGGGATTATCAGACATCAGGATTCTCTCAAGTGTTAATACAGTTGTAATTGTTTGATCTTAGACAAAGTAAAATATGACATCATGCTGACAAATTTGAGCTAACTCAGATTTAAAGTAAACTGTTGTTATCACTTGAAAAATATGTCAGTGGATCATATAATTAGTACTTATGTGGAGTTTTGATTTTGTATAATTCAGAATAAAAGATACATCTAGATCCTGAAGATCTGTCCTTTAATATATCCTTAAGGTTTCCTAATAATGGAGAAGACCAGATTCTTTACTTCAATTTTTAAAACTCTTAAATTTTTAGGTAGAATATTGACATGTACAAATTAGTGTGTTCCATCTTTTCAGAAGATTTAAACATCCTGGGAACTAGTTTAATGTTCTTCAGTTTTTATATTATTCTCAGAGTATAGTTCTTAGATTTTCTGGCTGTATTGTGAAAAAAATAGATTACATGGTCACATCAGTTTGGGAAGTGCTACATTCTTGAAGATTCAAAGAAAATATTAGCTTAGGACAGCATATCTTGGAGATACTGCACATTGTTCCAAACCACCACAATAAAGGGAACCACATGAGCTTTCTGATTTGCTAGTGCATATAAAAATTATGTTTATACTAGTCTATTTGGCAGCAGTCTTTTATGTTTAAAAATATATATACCTTAAAAAAAAATGCTGTTGGAGAAATGGCACTGATAGGCTTATTTGACAGAGGGTTGCCACAAACTTTCGGTTTGTTTAAAAAAAAGTATGTGCAAAGTGCAATAAAGTGAGGTCTGCCTATGTTTTCGTGTAGAAATCTAAGTGCAATAAAGTGAGGTCTGCCTATGTTTTCGTGTAGAAATCTAGCAGACTTCTAGGTGTGAGGGGCCCAGGGGACAAGACAAGGTGTTCGCCCTCAGAAGAGGCTGTTAGCTTCTCAGGAAAACCAAGTTAAAAGTGAGACCTATTAGAATAGTCACTTCGTCATAAAGACACAAATGTACTGGGCATGTTGCTAGGCTGGGACACAGTATAGAAATAAAAAGGACACGACCCAAATCTTTTCGGAGACGTGAAGCTGAAATTTAACGCTAGTTAGGATCTTAGGATCATTTTATATAATAAACTTCTCAATCTACTCAGTGGCTAGTTCACCAAAGAGTGGGTTATTTTTAAATACTTAAGCTAATAGAAGATGTGAGTTGAAAAGTTCGAAAAAGTTCATGGCCTTTTTTTGCCTTTTGGTGTAATTTTGAACAACAGAGTTTGTGAGGAACAAGAATACATAAATGTTAATTCATGAAATAAGCCACTAATATTGTCTATTTAAGCCATGACAATATCAGCATAAATATACCAGCTAAGTTGTTTACTCTTTTCCCCTATCATACACACTTGGTGTTTATTTAATTAAGCAGCGTTGTCAGGTATGTTTTTGCCAGATTTTCTTTAACTTGGAGGTTAGAGGCCAGTGCCAAGTATTTGTTTATGTTTTTTGAGACTGATAATCTCTAGTTTGATTCCCAACGGTAGACAGTAGCTTTTTTTCATCCAGGGCCTTTCAGTGATGTTAGGCTGTTCACTTAACATTTGTCTACTCAAGAAGTTTGTACAGTCAGGATTTTACATAAAGGTTAACAGAATCAAAATACTATAAAGATGTATTTGAGAAATATGTTCTCAAGAGTCCTATGTCCTCTGACAAGTTGGCTATCAAAAACTGGCAGAGCTTGTGATGGGTGCCTCTAAGGTCAGTGAGTTCCTGAACTGTGTGGTCAGCAGGATTTTTGCTACCAACAAATTTTGGTGGGAGCTGTAGCATTCTGAATTAGGTACAGCGTGTGATCACTTCTTTATTGCTTTTCTCCTAAAGGTTGTAAATTAGGAAGTATAGCGAAGTCCTCTAATCCCTTAAATGATTTAGTTTAGCTTTTTGTCATCTTTTTGACTGATGTCTTTCAGAGAATTCTGTAAAACCACCAGATGGAGCTCAAGCTAAGCACCAAACCTTTTTCTTGAAATGAGATTGAGTGGGCTAAATCACATTAGGGATTTAATGTGACATTTTATTTTTGTTTTTTAAGAAATCAAGTTTAAAATTAAAATATTACCTAAGGACAATCAAAACTGCTTTCATTTATTGATTGCATATCAGGCCTTAGTCATTTAGTCCTAAAATCTTGCAAGTATTAACTCATTTAATCTTCCCAGCAATCCTATGAGCAATAATAGTGACAGCAATAAGAGCAATCCTATTCTGTCTATATACACCAGTGGAAACTGAAGCAGACAGACCATATAGCTGGGACTCAAATTCAGACAGTCAAGCACCAGAGCCTATCCTCTTATAATGCCATTCTGCCTCTTAAGGGTGTGCAACCTCTCGCTAAGAAAAAAAGTAGTTTTAGGATAGAATACTTTTGGTTTGGGTCCATTTAGGGTACTCAAGCTCAGATAAAGAGCAGGTTTCAGTAGAGAAATGATGTACAGACCTCTTCTCAAATCTCAAATCTCCAGGTCAAAACCAGACTGGTATTCCTTTAGTAGCACATCCTTAGAATGTGTTGACCCAATGGTATAGCCCACACTCATTGGTACTCAAGCTACTGATCAGAGAAGAAATGTAAACTGCAGTTGAAGCTGTGAGGTGGAATCAAGTGGTTTTGACTACATCTCTTCCTCTAATGTCATTTTATATGCATTTCCCCATTACTAGTTCACATGCTGCCTAGAATAAATAGGTAGCAGAATATATTTGCTTATGAGGAAATCTGGATATTTTCAAAATTTGGGTCAGTATATCTGGGATATGATTTTTAGGAGTTAGAGAAAGCAGTAATGGGCTATAAATGACTTGTTTTAAATATCTGAAATGTGTGTTAAATATCTGGAGTGTGTTGATGGTGAAGGGTAATGTGTAGGAGTATTGAAGTGAAATGGTAGCCACAAGTAGAAGAGGAAGAATCTAAAGAGACTTCAGGGAATTCCCACATATTTAAATACTATAACTGTGATGCAGATGGTAGGTTGTTGACTAAGCTTACGAGCTGAGAGACTGACTTCTGATGCCACTTGGCAGAGTGATTCACATTCACATTCATGCCGAGCACAAAATATCATGCTTTTTCTCTGTATTTGCCAGAATAGAAAAACTCCATTGCATTAGGTGCATGCCAGTTTAACAAGAAAATGTTTAGGGGGATTGTTGTTTAGTCGCTAAATTATGTCTGGTTCTTTTGAGACCCCATGGACTGTAACCTGCCAAACTCTTCTGTCCGTGAGGGGTATTAGGGAACTGTTAAATCCTCATGCCAATTTAAGGCCACTCTGGTGTTCCTAGGGTCCCATCAGGTAGCAGGAAGGCCGAGGCCAGCTTTGTGCCTGCTTATAAAACCCCCTAAACTTTACACAGTTGAATGCCAGGAGTCTCCTACACATGTTTTAGAGCAGGAAAAAAAGGCGTGTGCGTGCTTAGTTGTGTCCAACTCTTTGCAACCCCATGGACTGTAGCCCACCAGGCTTCTCTGTCCATGGGATTTCCCAGGCAAGAACACTGGAGGGGGTTGCCATTTCCTCCTTCTAGGCATCTTCCTGACCCAGGGATCAAACCCGCGTCTCCTACATTGGCAGGAAGATTCTTACCCATGAACCACCTGGGAAGCCTAATTTCCTAGGATGTTAGTAACAACAGCCAACATTTAGAGATTGCTTAATGTGTTAAATTCTTTACCTATACCATTTCATTTAATCCCTGAGACAATAACTGTGAGATCAACACTCTTACAATCCCTGTTTGCAGAGGAGGAACCAACTTCGAAGAGGTAAGTAAACTTGCCCAAAGCTATTCAACTCGTAAACTGTGATCAAGGCTGTGTGTGTGTAGAATGAATGTCTCTGATGGTATGCTTCAGAGACTGGTTTCGATTCAGTCTTAAGGAAGAGCCTTCTAACTAAGATGTTTGTTGAGAGATGAAACAAGTAGACTTGGGAGGACTGTCCTATCGAGGTAATGCTGGACAGCCACTTGGTTGGAATGTGGCAGAATGGACCCAAATATTATACTTGGAATTTCAGTGGAAGGCTGGCAAAGTCTTCCAGCCAAGGAGTGCCTTGCAGGAAGTTGTTCACTTTGAAATGTACTGTACTTATTTTGCCCTTTTTTGGTTTTTTGGCGCTCCATGATTGCAGACTTAAGTATCTTTTTGGCGGAAATAACAAAATCTGAAATCTTAAATTTGTTAATGTCGTTAAGTCTGGTATTCATTCCAAGTTCCGCTTTAAAGTATGGAAAAACGTTATAAACATCTGCTTTAAACAATGAATAGGGTGAAGTCCTTCGCATTTTAATTTAAAGAATGGCATTGTTTTATAACACATTAAGTTTATAATATGCAGAGTATATTTAATTTCCTAAAGCGATGACTTGTCTTGGCATTCTGCTATCTTATGAAACACTTTCTCACTCTCACATTGTGTCTTTATAGTTTTCAATATCGGCAAAACCTTTAAATAGTCTTAGTTGGGTGTTGTGTATCACTGTACAGTAACTGCTAGTACATATGGTATTTCTGATCCGTGTAATAAAGTACATTTGTCATGTATCTTGTGATCTGCATACCTTTCAGCTGTTACTTCATAAATCTGTTCCATCAGAGAACTGCTTTGTACAGCAGTGGTTGAAGCTGCTTTTAATAAACTAATATTTTGTGTCTTTTATATGTAATCAACAGGGAGTACTACAGACTTGTGCCTCTGTGGAGAAACATTCCACTAAACTTCTTTTCTCTTGACAATAATGGAAAAAAAAAAATAGCTTGGGAAGAACACAGATGTTCAAGAACATATGTTGTTTGCTCCTAAAAGTCAGCTGAAGATCTTTTGTATTGCTCCAGGGTTTTATTTTTATGTTTGTTTTTATTTTTATTTTTTTTGTTTTTTAATCCTTTAGAGAAGAAACTATACTATGTGATGAGAGGCAGGGAGATAAAATTACAGTGGGAGACCAACGTTGGGTGCTATTTTTCAAAATTCTAAAGTACTTCATCTTGCTCACACAAAGAGGTGATACTCTTGAGCAGAGCTGTAGGCAATTGGCCAAAGATTGGTCATTCCTACAAGCTTCCCTACTCAGACATAAGCACTCTGCCCTAGGTTTAGCCTTTGTTCTGTCTGAACTTCAAATAGTATCGTCTTCACAAAAGCATAGATATTTACTAATGCAGGAGTCCCTTGAGTAATTGGATAGGGGCTGTTGTCTTTATTCAGCTGTAGAAATTTGCTCAGTGAGTAACCTCTCCACAGTCTAGGCAATTGGTTATTGATAAATATAGTGAAATATTAATGGAAAATACTCAGGGAAGCTATATGCCTTGGGTGAAATTGGTATGGTCCTCCTTTGTAAGCCTATGAATCTTTAAGAAGAATCACCGTGAAGAGAATGGGAACCAGCTGTTCTGAATCTACACTGACGAAATGGGTTTTAACTGTAGCAGAAGGAATTTGGGTTAAATGTAAAGAAGAACTTCCTGAATGTGAGTGTTATTTAAAGCCAGGTTTGGATTGAGAAGAGGCTGTTGAATTGTCTCTCTTGAGGAGAGAGAAAGAGAGTGCTAGAGAAAGGAATGGAAGGGGGTGGAGAGTGGGAGGCCCGTCACTTAAGATGATTTAAATGTAATTCTGCCCAGTGGTTATGAGTCCTTTATTATCTTTTCTCACACATACCTCTCAGGTTTTGAAATTGGAAAGGTCAGACCTGAAGAGTATACTCTAGTCATTAGAACTAAAGAGCCAGAGGACCCCCTAGGTCTGGAGGTCCTTTTGGTGTGATTCTTAATTGAAAGGAAATGCTAAGGTGTGACCGGTGGATGAGGAAATTAACCCGGGGTTGATTTTCCACCCTTGTCATTAAAGACCAGTGTACACTCTGAGTTCATAGTGCCAGGAAGGAATTTGACCTTGAGCAGTTTCTGGAAAGGCAAGTGGGTGGCAGGCTGGAACCACTTGGGTTTAGGTGAGTGCAGGGGCTGGGGGGAGGGTTCAGCTGCCGTATCACTGCTAGCCACGTGCCAGCAAAATTTTTTTCCAGGAAATCTCCAGCAAGACCAGAGGGTTGCAGATCAAACTTGGCACTTTAGATTCCAGAGAGCAGAGACTGAGAGGACAGGGAAAGTTTACACATTTTTTTTTCCTGACTGTCACCACCCTGTCCTGTCCCCATTTGATATACTTTTGCACCGCCCTTTTCTCTGTATTCCTTAGTCTGTTTTTCTTACATATAATGTAAAAAAAATTTTTATTAATAAAAACTTAAAGCTCTGAGTGAAACATTCTTTACTTACTATATAGGGGGAAAAAATCCCATCAAGTTTAGTTGTGTTTTTGTTTATAAGTGACTCCTGGCATTTTTCTTTGTGGAAAATTTGTCCACTGACAGTAGTTGAAATAGATTTCCTACTTGTGTGCTGTTTTTCTTATCTATTTCACTTTTTCTTTCTTCCTTTTTCCTCTTAAAAATGTTTTGTTTTTTTTCTACACTGACCTCTTTTTCTGTATGGATATTATTTTAATTTCCTCCTTAGGCTCAAATCACTGCTCTTCTTGCATTCTCTTTCTGCCTCTCTACTTGGCTCTTCCCTTTTCATCTCAGTTTTTCTGCTTACTGTATTTTTCTTCCTCTTCCTTTTTACCCTCATCTTTTAAGCTTAACTGGATGCATAAAGAGAAGTTGTGCTTTACAGCAGGGTCAAGCCAATTGGCTGGTCATCTGTTTTTACGAATAAAGTTTTACTGAAACATAGCCACACCCACTCATTCATGTACATTATTTTCTGTGGAAGCTTTTGTGCAACAAAGGCAGAATTGAATATTTATGAATGAGACCATTCTCTAGCCTGAAAATCCCAAATTATTTACTATCTGGCCTTTTAAGAAAAAGTTTGCTGAATCCTGCTTTGAAATATTTTCTGTTCTTATTAAATGAAGGCTTTTGTTCTTTATCTGGAAATTAAGATGAGTTGGGCTATTTTGTGTCTCCCTGTGCTATGACCTGTTAGTCGCTCAGTCGTGTCCAACTTTTTGTTACCCCATGAACTGTAGCCCACCAGGCTCCTCTGTTCATGAGGATTCTGCAGGCAAGGATACTGGAGCGGGTTGCCAGGCCCCCCTCCAGGCGATCTTCCCCACCCAGGGATCGAACCCAGGTCTCCGGCACTGCAGGCGGGTTCTTTACCAGCTGAGCCGCGGGGGAGCCCTTATGTCTCCCTGCTTAGTGAAATTGAGTTGCATTTTATATTTGCAAATTTCCCCCCAAATTTCTCAGTTAGTGGCATCCAAAAGAAAAATACAAGCTAAATGTCTATCAAAGCAAAGTAGGCAATACCCAAAAAGTCCTTTATGGTGTGTTCTTGTCTGTGTGTTAAGAGGTCTTCCACATCTTTCACCTCTAATTGGGCTCTTTTCCCGGTTCGATTCCTGGGTTGGGAAGATCCCCTGGAGAAGGGATGGGCTGCCCACTCCAGTATTCTTGGGCTTCCCTTGTAGCTCAGCTGGTAAAGAATCCGCCTACAATGTGGGAGGCCTGGGTTCAATCCCTGGGTTGGGAAGTCCCCTGGAGAAGGGAAAGGCTACCCACTCCAGTATTCTGGCCTGGAGAATTCCATGGACTATATAGTCCATGGGGCCTCAAAGAGTCAGACATGACTGAGCGACTTTCACTTCACACTTCAGTCTTGGAGGGAAACAGGATAATTCCATTGTAAAGCTTTTCAAACATCTCACAGCTAACTTTTAAGTCTATGAACCATTTTTGGAAATGTTAGATGATGGAGAAAGTACTCTTAAATTTAATATGGCACCTAGAATACTGGCACATATAAAAAAGCATTTCAGTTTAGTTTTACTTGGTAGATGGTCTATCTGAAAATGTTTCACACAAATATTCTTATAGATTGATTTCATTAACATGAATTAATATGGACTAAAATAGTCTTAAGACTTAAAGCTGAAAAATGTTTTAAAGATCGTCTGTTTTAACCCTGTGCTTGTTAACGAGGAAACCATTGAGATCCCTAGATATCCCTAGATATCCCTTTGACTCAGTTCAGAGCCCAGGTCTCTTCTCAGAATCTTTTTCTAAACCTTAGGAGAGTGACAACTGGCCACACAAATGTAGCATTCTAACTAAGGTCAAACTTAATTCTGTTATTTTCCTCTGTATAAAAAGAGGGACTGCTGAAGCATGGGTGGAGGAAAGTTTTGGGGAAAACAGATCCATGTATATGGATGGCTGAGTCCCCTTGCTGTCCACCCAAAACTGTCACAACATTGTTAATTGGTTATACTCCAACATAAAATAAAAAGTTAGAAAAAGAGGGGCAGCTCGATGAAGCGATGGTGTGTAGTTAAGTTGTCTTTTCTGCAGTTCTGTTCCTGCTGTGGTTAATAACCAGACTGTCCACTGGTGTCTCTACCTCACAGGCAGTGTAACATCTTTCAGTTAAAACAAAACACAATAACAAACTTCTCCTCTGGCCCGGTGCCCCCCTGAAAGGCTAGATTTTTCTTCCTTTCTACTCTCTTCTCATTTACCCTGTCTGGTTATCAACTTCTGATTTTTTTTCTCATAAAAGTAACACAAGTATTGTAGAAGATTAGAAAACCCAGTGAAGTCTACATGAAATATAATCATCCATAATCCAACCACCCAGAGAATATATATCTCTATATTTTCATAACTGTCTCAACACTGTACAGTTTTATATTCTGTTTTTTTAACTTTACATCATGGGGATTTTCCCTATACCACAAAATGTTTTGAAAGGTAGCCTCATATTCTATCTTGTGGGTAACTACATTTTCTTACTTGCCTATGTTTGGGTGTTTAAATTTTTTCCGAAATATTTTGTGTGTGCCAGTGATTAAAATACTTCTCTGTAATAATAATGGACTTACTAATCCTTATCTGATATATTCTTATAGAAGAGTTTTAGAAGAGAATGAGCTTTTCTTAAAAAGATTCCTGATCTATATTGTCAACTCACTTTCCTGAAAGGCTGAAACAATTAATAATCCTTCCTGGAGCATGTGACTGCCTGTCTGGGTTATACTGGAAGGGCTATAAATTAAGCTTTTAAAACATTCCTTTCAATATGTCACCCTCCAGCTAGGAAACTTCCCATGGCTGCAAGATCAAATCTAACCGTCTTAGTGTGTACGCTCTTCCATTTCTTTACTTCCAACTAATCTCTCAACCACTGGAATCTGGCATCTGCCTCCATCCATCTGCCTGGAGGTATCCAGAAAACAGCCCTAGACTGGACTAAGTGTCAGGAAACTAGAGTTCAATTCCCAGCCTTGCTACCTGGTCGTAAGGGCTTTCCAGGCGGCACAGTGATAAAGAATCTGCCTGCCAGTGCAGGAGATGCAGAAGACTCAGGTTTGATCCCTGGGTCAGGAAGATCCCCTGGAGGAGGAAATGGCAACCCACTCCAGTATGCTTGCCTGGAGAATCCCAAGGACAGAGGAGCCACTTAGTAGTATGTGACGTTGGTAATTAAGTAACTTAATTTCTTTAAGCCTGTTTCCTTGGCTTTAAAATGGAAATAATAAAACATATCTTGATTCGTGGGTCTCCTGTGAGATAATGGAGGTAAGAAAAGTTTTTAATCTGGGGAGCACTGTAAACATTTGGGGGTGTATTGTAATTGAGACTCCTCATGGGTAGTTAGCAGTGCTGTCCACCAAATATTTCTGATCTCTTTTAGGCTCATGGTAAAATTTCACTTCCCCACCCCCTGCATTTGGATTTGGCCACATGGCTGGCTTCCACCAGTGAGATATGAGTAGAAGTAACACGTGCATTTACATGTGAAATCTTTTATGAGTTAGGCCTTAGTCAACCACCCTCCTCTTCTCTCTCCCATGCAAAGGGCAGTGCTTCAGATGGTGGCTGCCGGGTCCTGGAGAAAGAACATCAGTGTGGAGAGGAATTCCCAGCCACCCAGCGAGGGGCATGTATCTTGAGCAAAACTTTGTTTTCTAAATCCCGAGGTTTGGGGTGGATTGCTCACATAGTAGTACAAGCTTAATCTTGTTCCATCTTTCTCTGTAGCCTTTGATGTCATTGAAAAATAGATATCACTGATATTCTTGAAACCTTCTTTTCCTTTGACGTGGTGCCATTCACACTCTTGGTATTTTCCTCCATCTCTAACAAATCCTCAGGCCCCATGGCATGCTCTTCCTTCATTTTCCACTCAAATACGCATATGAGTTTTTTACCTTATCCTCATTTACTTTCACAGCTTTAAGTATTATGTCTCTCTTAACCCTGTATGTTTGAAAAAGAGTTCCAGTTTGAGGATTACTGGTCTACCCTTTTTTTAATGCTTTGAGGGCAGAGACCCTAAATTGGAACCAGATGGTCAGCTGGCTCTTCCACTTGTCTACCTGCCAGAGACCTAACCTCTTTATACCTCTGTTTCTGCATCTGTAGCATGGGGATAAATATAATTCCTACCCCACAGGTGCTTGAGAGGATTGAATAAGAAAATACACGTATAACACTTCCAGTGCCTAAGTAAGACACAGTGGGTTTGCTACAAACGGCGGTAGCTGCTCCGCTGTTACGTATTCTCTTCTCCTTTACTCCCAGGTTCTAGCTTCAGGTCGTGGTAGCATATGCTTAGAAGCAGAAAACCCATAGTAAATGTTTATTTTAGTTCTAACATCACACTGATGGCTGATGACAGGAGTGAAAAACTGGCATCCTTGCCCAGAAGATGCTTGGTGCAGTGTTTGCTCTGTTGCTTAATTGAATATTGCCTCCAGGTGGGTCAGACACTTGTAAGCTCCCTCCGCCCTCCTGTTTTCTAGTCACCTGACCCTGGGAGGAAGTCTGTCTTCTGCAGTCCTGTTCTACCAGCGCTCACACATCTTTCCCTTATGTTCTCCGGACTGTCTGCCAGGCACCTTGGCTTCCATTGTCTTTTCCCTGAGACTGTCTTGTCTTTAATGGTGAATACACATAACATAAAATTTACCAATTAGTCCATTTCTTTAGTGTACAGTTCAGTTGGTCTTCAGTACATTCAAGATGTGGTGCAACCATTACCACAATCCATTTCCAGAAGTTTTTCCACCATCCGAAACAGAAACTGTCCCCATAAACAATAACCCCATTTCACCCTCCTGTCAGCCTCCAGTAACCATTGTTTGACTTCCTGTCTCCACGAATTTGCCTGTTCTAAGTATACCTCATACACGTGGAATTATACAGTGTTCATTCTTCCCTGACTGGCTTCTTTCACTTAGCATAATGTTTTCAAGGTTGTGGCATGCGTCAGACTTTGATTTTAATGGCCGAATGATATTCTATTGTATGGGTATACTGCAAATTGTTTATCCATTCATCTATCTATGGACATTTAGATGGTTCTGTTGAGAATATTTTGAAGCCCATGGTGCTGGCCCATCCAAGTCCTTCTTTCTCAGACACGCTTCCCTTCTGGAAACGCCTTTGTACTCTTTGTCTGCCTCAGAGTCAACTGAGTGAGAAAAATGTTGAGGACAAAGGTTGAGAAGGAGCAGAGGGAGAGGTCACGGACGCTATAAATATGACGGTGAAAGTTAAAGTCACGCAGGCATGTCCGACTCTCTTCAACCCCATGGACTGGAGCTTGCCAGGCTCCTCTGGCCATGGGATTCTCCAGGCCAGAGTACTGGAGTGGGCTGCTGTTCCCTTCTCCAGGGGATCTTCCCAACCCAGGGATCGAACCCAGGTCTCCCACATTGTAGCCAGATTCTTTACCATAGATCTTTAATTTCTTTTTGCAAACAAATGTATTTGTTTGTTAAATAATTGTTCATTAAATAATTGTTAAATATAATGTTTGTTAAATAATTGTTAAATATAAGAGTTATTTTTAAACCAAACAAGTCTATGGTTTGAAAATATACTCTAATATTTAACAATTACAATGCTGTAGGTTTCACACGTTTTTGATTTCATGTGTTTTTCAATACGTTTTGACTGTGACAAATAGCTTTTGTGTTGTTGTTTGGCGAGCTGGTGGTAGAGACACCCAGTGCCCCTCAGTGCAGTGATCTGCTTGTCTCATCTGTTATTTTGTTTGGGGTTTGACTTCTGAATTTAGGGGCTGCAAATCTCATGTCTTTGGCACGATATTTTAAGTTTCTACAGGGAGGAGACCATTCTATGGTTTGATATATCCAGACAAAAAACATTTCTTTAAGAACTTGATGCATACTTGGCACTCCTTAAATCACTTTTGTTTTTTAAATGGCTTGGCCAAAAAGTTCACTTGGGTATTTTGTTACAGCTTAGGGGAAAACCCTGAATGAACTTTTTGGCCGGCCCAATACTTTCTGTTTCTTTCATCAACATCCACACATTATGCAGCTAGTAGGTATGCTATAGTTTACACTTAACAGCTTGGTTAGTCTATGAATTCTCGCTTTCCAGAGTGCCTGCTTTTTAAAAAATATCAACATTAGAATATTTAAAATATTTATCTTCCCTTATAACCACCACCATTCTAATTAGGATACATTCAGTACTGATTTTGAGCTACAATACCAAGTTATCCATTTATATCAGCCCTGAATATAGAAAAAAGATTCAGGGACAAAGGATGAAGTTTTTCCTTGCTAAATTTTATCTTTCTCCGTGAGCCCTGCTAGTTTGCAACCCTGGTTTATGTAATAAAATATTTTAGTGCTTATTATAGTATCTTAACTCTGCAAGATTTACCAAGGACAAATGTATTTTTAATATTACATTGTATTTCATTTCACAGGTTTGTTTCATAACCTCAGTGGTTATTTCTATATTTGCAATTCTGTTTCCTTTCTAAATGTGTTAATAAAATGCTTGCACTAAGATTGGCTTGACTCCAGGATCTGATACAGTCATTCTTCAAGTAAGTGATAAAACTCATGACAATATAGCACTTGGAGATCTTTGGATTCATCCTAACTATCCAAGTGGGGAAACTCTTAGTTCCTTATAGAGTTAAATTAAGGTCAGACCTGGTTTCCGACACGAAATTCAGATGTATTGGCAGATCCCCGTGCTTGCATTTATTATACTGTAATTTGGGGCTTAAAGAGTTATATCCAGTCCATCCTCAACATCTGGATAGTGTTTATAACGATCACATTTGATCCTAATGTAATTTTGTTGGGGAATTCACTAGAATTCCTCTGTTGGCTACATTACAACTGAACATGAGATCTGCTAAAATATTACCCCAAACTAGTGAATATCCACGGAGAATACAAAAATAGATAGATTTCATCCCCTGTCCCCCACGCCCCACCACCACTAAGGCATCCTGTTCACCTATCTGGGCTTCCTTGTCTCCATTGATAAAAACGGGGGTGACATTTTAACAGCAGCCAGCGTTCGTCAAGGGCTTTGAACCTTGAAAAGTGGAGCAGGTATAGAAATCTTTCAAGGATGATTATTGTACACTTGCAACCACAATGGCAGCATCATAGACTCAACAGATAGAGGTGACATGAGCATGTTGGAGAGTTTTCCTTTTATTTTCATTTTGATTTAGGTGCTGTTCCCTGAGGAATATGACTTGGAAAGTCGAGCCAAAGGATTGGTTTTAACCACCCTCCCCCATCAGTGGAAGCCCCAAATGAATTAACTCAAACCTTTTAAGGGCTGTAAAGGGAGCCTTTAATTATATGAGGGGATAGGATCGAGTTGGGGAAATGGGGAGGGTACATGGGAAGTTTGACAGTGAAGTTTCAGGACCTCCCAGCCCTGCCAGCAGGAAGCTTATTAGCATATTTCATGTAATTTGTGCATAACCATGTACTCTTCCCATGAAATAATTTTAACATTCAAGAAGGGACAGATGAGAAAAGAAAAAGACAGATAGGGAAGGACAGAGACTATAACAGTCTTTAGAGAAGGAAAATTATTTCATTAAATCTAAAGAGCATATGCTTTTCTGATGTATAGCATATGCAAGTCTATGCAAATTATTTAATAGCAGTGCACTCAGCGTAATTTCCATTTCCTCCCTCGCTTGTGACGGGAATATTCCTTTTAATCAGATTAGATGACATCCTCTGCAAACTTTTGGGGGTTTCAACTTAATTTACCATGCTAAGTAGTTAGGGTAATTTGAAATAAAGCAATCAGTGGGCTGAAATGAAGCCAAACCTCATTTCTGTCTTTGAGATGAGGAGCTGGCCGGCTATGTGAGCCCCACAGGACTTCTTCCCCCTGCTCTCCTCCTCCTGCTCCCCAGCACCCGAGACCTCAGCAGAGTTACTAATGGCCAGTTCCATGCTTTGATGGCACCTAGGCAGATCTGTTTCCCATCCACAGAGCTTGCATACGATGCTGCATTCCACTGGCCCTCGATTGACCGTCACAATTTATGGTGCTGCCTCAAACAATGATGGAAAGATGAATTCACACTCCTTAAAGACTTTTTCACCTGGGAAGGTCATGGACTGATGAAGGGTCTTTAAAATGATATTCTCAGTCCAGAGGTTCTGGGAAAAGGGAGCAATGTTTAATGCAGTATCATCAGTGGGCAAGGAGAGTCCTTGCGGAGAAGAATTCATGCAAGACCCACTCCTAAAGGGGTCAGCCACTCATCAATTATGTGTGCTGCAGGCGTGGTGCCGTGGCAAAACTAGGAAGCTTGTTTTGAGGTGTTGCTCACACTCATGCAGGTTTGTGGACTGTTGTTAGTCTCTCAGTCGTGTCTGACTGTGACCCCACAGACTGTAGCCCGCCAGGCTTCTCTGTCCACAGAATTCTCCAGGCAAGAATAATGGAGTGGATTGCCATTCCTTTTTGCAGAGGAACTTTCCAACCCAGGGACTGAACCCTGGTTTCCTGTTTCGCAGGCAGATTCTTTACCGTCTGCGTTACCATTTGTGCCGGCTTTGCAGCTCCCAATTCCTGGAGTGCGGTCTCCAACGAACCTTGATGGTTCATACCTACAGTTCTCCAGCAGATGGTAGTAAAGGGTTTTGAGGCAAGGTACTTCTAAAATTAACTTGCAGTTGGTGCTGGGCTAGGGGCCTCTCGGCCTCCCCTTTCACTGGTCCTCTGTTTTATGGGTGGTGGTGTTTGGGGAAGGGAAAGATTTTAATTGCTTAAACTAATTCCCTGCAAAGTGTTAGCAGATGAGGTTTAAATATCATCTATACCAAGGCTGCTAGGGATTTACTAGCCACTAGGATATAAAAGAGAAATTTATTGGTGAAATTTCATGTACCGAGACAAGTAGTAAAAGTTCCTTTCCCTCTTTTGCCTTCAAACCCACCTTTTCTCTCATGGTAATGCCTAAACCGGGATCTTGATTTTGAGGCACCAAGATCTGTTCCCTGTGGCATAGGGAGGCATTCCTCATTAAAGGATTGTTTATAACCTTTGAAAGTGGCAGAGGTGAAAGGGACAGGCTGCAATCAATTAACTCTTTGAAAATTATTAAGGACGTCAGACCTTAATTATTAAGGACCAGAGCAAGTCCCTTCCTACATGCTCAGAGGGAATCTGGGTTAGGGTTTTCTGAGTGCCTACTATGTTCTTCCATTCCTTCCCTAAGGTAGTTATCATTCCCCCCATTTCACGGAGGAGAGAACTTCAGGGAAGTTAGGGGACCCATAGGAAGTCTCTCAGTTAACATGTGGGTTCACATCTTAACCTGGCTCACCCCAGAGTGTGACTTTGTGTCAGCAGAGTCCTTTGTGCTTCCACGGTGCTCAATTGCTCAGTCGTGTCCAGCTCCTTGCACCCCCGTGGACTATACATAGCCCGCCAGGCTCCTCTGTCTTGTCTCCAGGCAAGAATGCTGGAGTTGCCATTTCCTTCTCCAAGGGAACTTCCCTTCCCAGGGATCGAACTTGCGTCTCCTGCATTGGCAGGTGGACTCTTCACCACTAGAGCCACCAATGGGGCACTCTACCACATGAGAACTCACAAGGGGGCCCAGGGAGACTTTTTCTGATTATTTTGCCTTTTTGTGGAGTGGATGTCACATGCATGATAGAGTCAAAGACGGGCACGCTGAGGTTCCTATCCTTCCATTCCCCCGCCCCCGGCCACGCTGCCTCTACCCACCACAGGCAAAGTTTCCTGTGTCCTTTCAGAAATATTTTGTGCTTTTATAAACATACACATATATATTCTTTTTTCCTCTCATATAAATGGTAGCACGCCGCACACTGTTGCATCTGTCTTTTTTCACTTATTAATGTATCCTGGAGGTGAGCTAAATAATTCTTTTTAACAGCGGCTGAGTCAGGAATACTTTCCATTGTATGTTTGCACCATAATTTTATTTAGCTTAAATTGGTTTATTTAACTGAGATTGATGAACCCAGCAGAGATTATATTGTCAAATGACTATATTCCCGTCAATGTAGCCAGCCTTTAGAAATATCTTGATGAACAAATACCTCAAAGCTGAAATAAGCATATGGCCTCCTAGAGGCACTTAACAGCAGGTACATATTGGAAGAAAGTTGTTTTATGTTTTAAAAATATGTTGTCACTGGGACTTCCCTGGTGGTCCAGTGGTTAAGACTCTGAGCTTCCACTGCAGGGGGCGCTCAAGTTCAATACCGGGTCAGGGAACTAAGATCCCACAAGACTTACAGTGCAGCCAAAAAATAAAAATGAATATATATCTTTATGTAATCTTTTTAGTTCCACATATGTCTACACACACGCACACACACAGACACACACACACACACCCAGACACCACCTGAATTACAATGAAAAGTTGCCTAAGAAAGATACTAAAAATGTTTAAGAAAAGTTAACAGTGCTTCTCGGATCCTTATGCCGCTCTCAGTAGTTGAACAATGAAATTTAGTCTGTGATCTATCTAAACCTAAGCTGACTTGCTTTGGAGTAGGCTGAGGTGAATCAGTAAAAAAGTAGAAAGAGATGAGCCTTCCAGGAGAGAAAGAGAAGGAAGTAATAATAAAGGAAGGAATTCTAAAATCTCTAAAGGTAAAGAGGGAAATGCCTTTCTCATCCAATCTAACTTCAGTCTCTTTAGATAGGAAGAATTCTTTGCAGGCTCATGTGAATACTGGTTGCCTTTCTATGTTGATGCCTTATTAAGATGAACTGCAACTTTAAAAGTGCTTAAGAGTTCCCCAAAAGGTGGAATTTATCTCCCACTAACTTCGTCCGCTCTCCAAAAGTTACAGGGAGCTTGTTTAAAAAGAGACAGATATCACAGCAGTTATTTTCCCAATATCCATCTACATTTAAGGTCAGGCACTGTCTAGGAATTTCCAGTATATCAATGGAATATCTGTGATGGTGAGACTTTCAAATATTCCACGTAGTTTCATTTTTCCTCTATCTTAGGTCTTCTATTCAAGTGACAAATCAACCAAGTATTTATTAAGTGTTCATATCTATCCACAATGCAGAGTACAGACAACTATATGACCTTTGAGGTGGCACCTTTTTTTTGGGCCACGCCACTCGGCACGCAGGATCTTAGTTTCCTGACCATGAATTGAACCCGTGTCTCCTGCACTGGAAGCACAGGGTCCTAATCCCTGGGCAGCCAGGGAAGTCCCTAATGTCTATCCAATATTTCCAGTGTGGTACTTTTATTTTCCACGTTTGTACTATTAATCAAAATTTGACCTATTTCCCCCCTCCCAACTTATTACAAGCAGTCATTTGACCTGGAAACCCAGGATCTTGCGGCGCCAACCGTCTTCACTGCTCCTCCCTAATCCTGCGGTAACTCATGTCACACCCCCTTCCATCTTTGTATGCACCTCTTTCCCCGTCATCTAAAGGCTGTGCATGAGCCTCTAAAAGGTTGCGGGCCTCTTGAATTTGCTGATTGCCAAGGATCTCAGAAGTAATGGTACCAAAGTGTAGGAGCACACAGTGACCTCTGCCTGACTTAGAGCAGAAGCTGTCAGAATGGAGAGGCTGCATGTGACACAGTGAATGAATGGCACAAGCTGGAGCGTGTTGAATCATGAAGTTTGAGAATTTGGAAGACACCTTGGAGGTCACCTAGTGTAGCAGTTCCTGGGCCTGGCCATGAACATCAACTGAGAAATATCAAAACACACACACACACAATCACACATACTGGCAGGAATGAATTTACACCACATCATGCAGGTGCAAGAAATGTCACATCATTTATCTAAATCCCACAAATCTCTTTGGGTTGTGTAAGTCTTCCTGGGGACTTCTCTGTGGTTATGATAGTCAGCGATCACTTCAGTGATGTATCACAAAGTCAGTGGCTTGCAAGAGTACATTTATTTCCTGTCCTCGCAGGTCTGCAAGTTAGATAGAGCAGACCTGCTTGGGGTATAGGTTGGGTTCAGGTATGCTCCACCAGCCTTCCTTTTTTGTTCAACCATCAACCACCTAGAACATGTTCTTCTCATGGGAAATGCCAGGAACACAAGAAATAGAACAAATCATGCAAGTGCACTTCAGGCCTCTGCTTCATTCACACCCACTGGAAATAAGTCATGTACCCAGGCCCAGTGGAGGTGAGGAAGTACCCTCGCCCGCAGTGGGCAGGCATTATAAAGCTACATGGCAAGCGGTATGGGGGTATAGTCCTATTACAGGTAAGTGAAGAACTGGATCAATAATCCTTGTCTTCGTCTGGCTTCCAAGACATCTTATGATTATTTGCTTGCCTCACTGGATATTGGCCTTCCCAGGTGGCACAATGGTAAAGAATCTGCCTGCCAGTGAAGAAGATGCAAGAGACGCGGGTTCAATCCCTGGGTCAGGAAGATCTCCTGGTGTAGGAAATGGCAGCCAACTCCAGTATTCTTGACTGAAAATTCACTGGACAAAGGAGCCTGGTGGGCTACAGTCCCTGGGGTTGTAAAAGAGTTGAAGGACTGAGTGACTGAGCCTGGCACAGCCCTCAATATTCCTTCTAAGTTTCTTTTGTAGATCCTGCTCTCCCCAAGCATTCAGCAGGAGATTCCCAGGGCTCATTCTTTTGCATTCTTTGCTATTTGCTTATATTCCCTTTTCATGACTTTGTAGACTTAGGGCTCTCTGTACCAAGGACACCCCACTTTCATTGCTAGCCAGTTCTGAGCTCCATATTCATATATCCTTTTGGATATCTAACAGACATCCGAAACTCAGTATGCCTTTCTAAAACTGCTCTACCTTCAGCCTTATCTCTTTCGGTGATGGGAACATCCATCTTTCAGGTTGATAACCTCGGAGTCATCAATGAGTCTTCTCTTTCTCTCACATCCCTTTCCAATCTCTAAGCAAATTCAATTGGTTCTATCTTCCAAAGAGACCCAGAATCTGGCCACTTCTTACCTCTCTTAGCGTCTCCTTTGATGACTCCAGGGTTATTTGGTTTTGTGGGGTCTTAGTTGCGGCATGTGGGATCTAGTTCCTTGACCAGGGATTGAATCTAGGCCTCCTGCTCTGGAAGTGTGGAGTCTTAGCCCCTGGACCGCCAGGGAAGTACCAGGCCAATATATTTAATACTGAACCTGATACCGCTCCCTGATCCTGAGCCAGTACTTCTGATTCCTTCCAGTTTGCTCTATTTTTTCTTTTTTGATAACACATCACTTTTTAGCAGTATATCTTACTAATTTGTTGTGTTTATTGTTTATAGGAGAACAATTTGTTGGATAGGTGGAAATAAGACGTCTTAAGGAAGGAGCATCTCTTTTGTAGTCACAGGGTGTTCTGTATTTGCTAGCAGTAGCCTTCACTTGGTATGAATTCATAAATTACCGATAGAATCCACTTCTTTTTCTCACTAGCCTGTGATAACAAAAGTGGAACTCTTTGCTTTCTAAACAGTTGTAAGCACTGTTGTAAATGTGGGCTCTGAAAATTCAAAGACAATTGCAAATGTGGGCACTGAAAGTCACTTAATTAACTATGATCAGCTCACGCTGATAAGATTACATTAATTTTAATTAATTAGTTAGTTTACATTAATTTAAATGAAAACACAAAATTTACTCCAAAAAACTCTCTGAATCTCCCAGGCTACACCTAAGGACCCTGATTTTGGAAGCACTGCCCAATGGAATGATAGTTCCCAAGCAGATAAGGTCATCCAAGGTGGAGCATCAGACTTGGAACTTCCGGGATGTTTCTAATGCTGTGACTTGTTCACCCTGTAAAACAAAGCATAAGTCACGCTTTTCTTCTCAACCCTCACCCCTAAAAGGTCAAGTTCAAAGTACTAGGTAAACAGGCTGAAAAAGGAAACAAGTATTTATAGATGCCCTTGATAAATGCCCAATATTTCTCATATACCATCTCACTTGTGGCCTCAATGAAACTATTGAATTATTTCCCACTTTTACAGAACGAAAAACAAACTCAGGGAAGTTCATTGACTTGCCCAAGGTCACATGGAAAGTGGTTGAATTTTTTTAAAAATACCTTTTATTTGACAGATTTCAAACTTAAAGAAAATTTGCAAGAAAGGTAAAAAGAAATGTATATTCTTCACCTAAAGTCCCCACTTAAATGCTGCCAGTTTTCCCAGCAATGCCTTGAATAACAAAGAATCTAATCCAGGGCCACATGTTATATTCAGTTGTGTTTTCAGTCTCTTTATTCTGGAACACGTCATCAATCTTTTCATGATCTTGATGTTTTTTAACATTATATACTTGTCATTTTGTAAACTGTACCTCTAGTTGTGTTTTTCTGACATTTTCTCATGATTAGACCCCAGGATGCATTTTTGGCTACGATATCATAGATGCTGTGTTCTCTTTATTATATTTTATTGAGAGGCATGTGGTGTCTGTCCTGTGACTGGTGGTATTAGCTTTGATCTCTTGATTAAGACTGTGGTGTCTGCCTTGTGTCTCTATTGTAAAAGTATTTTCCCTCTTGTATTAATAAATACTTCGTGGGGAGATACGTTGAGACTATATTCCTCACTCCACTTTCACCCACTTGTTTTGACATCCACCGATGTTTCTTGGAAGAGTTAATTATTACTGTGGTGATTGCCACTATGGTGGTTTTCTAATTCCATCATTCTTTCTGTATTTATTGACAGTTTTTCTACTTTCAGGAAGAACTTACTCTTCATTTATTCATTCACATCATCTGGACTCATGAATTCTTATCAAAAGGATCATAATCCATGACTGTCATTTTTTAGTTTGATGTTCAAATTGTCCCAGATTTAGACACTGGGAACCCCTTCAAATTGGTTTTGAACTCATGTTTTCCAGATGTGAAGTTTCTTTTATAATGCCATTTACATTACATTAAATGGAAATAAGGGAAAAAATAAGTGCAAAATTAGAAAAGCAATGAAGTAGGGATAGAGCATGGCATAGGTTAAGTATGGAATTTAGGCTTTGGAATTACCTAAATCTTGGTTAAAATTCTGGCTTCATCTTGTCTTAGTTGAATGATATTGAGCAAATCGTCTGTCTTGGTGTACCTTCATTTAGTCTAGCATGCTGCAGTCCATGGGGTTGCATAGAGTTGGACATGACTGAACAACTGAACTGAACTGATGATAAGATTTATGTTACTCAGTTCAGTTAAGTTCAGTCACTCAATCGTGTCCAATTCTTTGCGACCCCACGAATCACAGCACACCAGGCCTCCCTGTCCATCACCAACTTCTGGAGTTTACTCAAACTCATGTCCATCGAGTCTGTGATGCCATCCAGCCATCTCATCCTCTGTCGTCCCCTTCTCCTTCTGCCCCCAATCCCTCCCAGCATCAGGGTCTTTTCCAATGAGTCAACTCTTCACAGGAGGTGGCTGAAGTACTGGAGTTTCAGCTTCAGCATCAGTCCTTCCAATGAACACCCAGGACTGATCTCCTTTAGGATGGACTGGTTGGATCTCCTTGCAGTCCAAGGGACTCTCAAGAGTCTTCTCCAACACCACAGTTCAAAAGCATCAATTTTTCGGCTCTCAGCTTTCTTCACAGTCCAACTCTCACATCCATACATGACCACTGGAAAAACAATAGCCTTGACCAGACGGACGTTTGTTGGCCAAGTAATGTCTCTGCTTTTTAATATGCTATCTAGGTTGGTCATAACTTTCCTTTTAAGAAGTAAGAGTCTTTTAATTTCATGGCTGCAGTCACCATCTGCAGTGATTTACTGCTGCTGCTGCTGCTGCTAAGTCTCCTCAGTCGTGTCTGACTCTGTGCAACCCCATAGATGGCAGCCCACCAGGCTCCCCTGTCCCTGAGATTCTCCAGGCAAGAACATTGGAGTGGGTTGCCATTTCCTTCTCCAGCACATGAAAGTGAAAAGTGAAAGTGAAGTCGCTCAGTCATGTCCGACTCTTAGTGACCCCGTGGACTGCAGCCCACCGGGCTCCTCCGTGCATGGGATTCTCCAGGCAAGAGTACTGGAGTGGGGTGCCATTGCCTTCTCCGAGTGATTTACTAGGTTGTAAGAATTAAAAGGATACTGTGGGAACTTCCCTGGTGGTGGTCCAGTGGTTAAGAATCTGCCTGCCAATGCAGGGGACACAGGTTCCATTTCGGATCCTGAAAGATCCCACATACCTTGGGGCAACTTAGCCTGTGTGCCACAACTACTGAGGCCTCGAGCTCTAGAGTCTGTTCTCCACAGGCAGAGAAGAGAAGTCCCCACTCACTACAACTAGAGAAATCTCAGGAGCAGCAATGAAGACCCAGTGCAGTCAAAATAATAAATAAATAAAAGTTTTAAAAGATAATATACACAAAAAAATGTTATACAGTGATTATCACAGTACCCACAGCACATAATTAGTATGTAATAAGTGGTAGCTATTATAAATAATCATGAGCTACATTCTCCGCACCTTTAAAACGGGGACAAAAATCTATCTCACAAAATCATTAAAGAGTAGATGAAGCAGTGTGTGTAAAACCATCTAGCACATGTTCGTGTTTTAAAAAGTAACTATTATTAATATTTTTATCCTCAGAGCTTTCGTTTCCTCATCTTTAAGGAGGCAACACTATCCATATCACAGATTTGTTATGATGCTTAAATGAAATTACACATGTAAAACTCCCAGCCCAGTACCTGAAACTGTACACCATAAATAGGAAGTATTGTTATTGGAAAGCTAGAACATCTGGAGAAGTTACAAAGGGAAAATACCACTTCACCTGAGGAAAGTCACGCATACTCTGAGTGTGTGTGTGTGTGTGTGTGTGTGTGAGAGAGAGAGAGAGAGAGAGAGAGAAACCATTGACAATAGCTTGCCTCAGAGTTTGCGTCTCTTCTTTCCAATCACTGCTCACTTCTTTGGACTGGAGGAGAAGGCACATTTAAATGTAATTGGTTTGGGCAAGTGCAGTGATTTAGAGATGCGCTCACATTCCCTAATCTCATTTTTATCCACTTGCCTCTAAAGGGGATTCTAATCAGCCTCCCCACTGATTTGCCCCACTTCCTGTAATAAAAGAGCACTCAGAAGCGACACTAAAGATGTGGAGGTGGTCACCAAGGGATCAGCACCTCAGCTGAAATGGATAGAAGGCTATTTTAATACTAAAAGCAACAGATCAACATTAATGTTTGTAAATGAAGAAATCCTGCCTTTGTTTCCATTTTCATTTCAAAGCAAATCGCCTTCAGCAGGTCTGCAGCCAACAAGTCAAATGCTGAATTAGGTTTATCCTTCACAACTGATAACATTGGACATTGAAGTCTCAGAACTAGGTGACTAGTGCTTGGAAAACCTCACCTCAGAGGTCTTCTAAGAAAGAGGTTTAAAGTGGCTTGATGCCAGCCTAGTGCTCGTCCTCCTCATTCATTCAAAATAAATGCCAAAGGCGTTTTCATAATCAGGTATTTTACAGAAATGAAGTAGTCAGTTCCATTCTTTAAATACAGCTGGGTGGGGCTGAAGCTGAAACCGTCCAACGAGAATCCCTAAACCATTTGTGTTTGGTGTGCCAGATATTGTCATCAACACCCTCCTCGGATTGTTTTAATTAATCCTCACAGTAACACTGAGCTGGCAAATACTGTGATTACCTCAATGTTCCGACTAGGAAACTGTGGTAAAGAAAATGTTCGCTAAGGTCACAGGACAGCGGCTCAGTGAGGATTCACACGGAGGCAGTCTGACCTTAGAGTTCAAGCTCCTATCCTCCTCTAAATACCAGAGGGATTAGAGTTTTGTTATTATTGCTCTTGGTTTTTGATACTTCTATCTGATTACGGAGCTGTCGGTTGCGCTGGGAATGCACTTCGAGCCGAGTGATGACCTCAGAGGAGGCTGGATCACGATCGCCTCTGCATCCTCTTGGCACGTGGACCACCCTCCGCTGCAGATGCTGGGTTCCATTTCTCAGACGAATCCAACAGCCGTCTGAAGCGCAAGGAGGATGCTCAAGCGTTTGAAAAGCTGCTGTGCCTGTTTGTTTTGTTTCTGTGACTTATTTTCAACAGTGATGTCTAGGTATGTGACTTACATTTAGTAATTTAACTTCCCCTGCCCTCTATTTCCGAATGTGTACTCTGAAGGGTTGGAGGAGATGTTCTATAATATTTCCTTCCATCTCGGACCTGCTGAGTTTCTCAACAGCTGGGTAACCAGGTCATTACCTTTGTTCCTCAGCCTCTCCAGGATACCTTTACTACCTTTCTTTGATTCTCTCATTCAAAGAGAGAGAGAGAGAGAGAGAGAGAGAGAGAGTGTGTGTGTGTGTGTGTGTGCGCTCAGTCGTGTCCAACTCCTCAGACTGTAGCCAACCAGGCTCCTCCATTCATGGAATTCTCCGGGCAAGAAGACTGGAGTGGGTTGCCATTCTCCTCTCCAGGGGATCTTCCCGACCCAGGGATCAAACTCACATCTCTGCCTCCTGTGTCTCCTGCATTGGCAGCTGGTCTCTGAGCCACCTGGGAATCCCTCATTCCCCTCTATTCCATGGTCATTTTTTCTCCCTGTCTTTTTCTACCCTTTCTCTCTTGCCTTTTTTTTTCTTTTTCTTTCTTACCTTTCTTGTGCGGTGCTCCCTCCTTCCTGCGTCCCCCACCCTTCCCGCCTCCCTCTTTGGACTTCGTATCTCTGCCCCATCACTGTCTTATCCTCGGCCTCCTCCTTTAGCCCCTCTGATCTCTCTCTGTTTCTTCTTCTCCCTCTCTCTTTTCTGTATCTCTCTTTTCTCTGAATGTTTTCTTCTCTCCCTCTCTTCCTCACCCTTTTCTTTTTCTTTCTTTCTTTGAATTCAACACACTATGTTTCTATCTGTTGAAATATAGGAAGATAATTGGAAAATAACAAAGGAAATTCAAAATGTGTGGTACATTTCTTTCAAAAAAGACAGGCACAACTCTTGGGATAGTTAGGAGATTATGCGCTGAAAATACATGACCTCAGTTTCTCTGTGGTGCCAGATAATCTCATCATTGTCTTTGCAAGTATGATTGAGGTTCTAATTCAACGGACTGTTTTTCTTGGGTGTGCCATGTTTTGCGTGCTCTTCTAGAGTAAGAGCTTCTTTTCTATAGTTCCTTTCTATAGTAAAAATAGCACTTTCAAGTTGGTAGTTTTATTTAGAAAACTTGAAACGAGACACTGATCCTCGAAAAAACCCAGAGATTATCTCTCTGCGAGTATATCAAATTGAAAATTCGCAAATTATATCAGCTGGATTTGGGCTCTGAATGTGTTGCAGGAAGGGGGACCCCTTCCGGGCCTGAAAGTGGGCTCTTGTCTAGCACTTGGAAATGAACTGTCTGAGGAGACACATGAGCTGACAAAGCAAGAGCTTTTATTGGGGAAGGGCACCTGGGCAGAGAGCAGGAGGGTAAGGGAACCCAGAACTGCTCTGCCGCATGGCTCGAAGTCTTGGGTTTTCTGGTGATGGGATTAATTTTCAGATAGTCTTTGGCCAGTCATTCTGACTCAAGTGTCCTTCCTGGTGGCACACACATTGATCAGCCAAGATGGACGCCAGCGAGAGGGATTCTGGGATGTGGTCGGACACGGTGGTGTCTCCTTTTGATCTTTCCTGAACACTTCTGGTTGGCCCTGGCTTATTAGTTCCGTTTTCCTTACTAGGACCTCCTGTTGCAAAACAACTCATGCCAATAGTTACTATGGTGCCGGGCCAGGGAGGGGAGTTTCAGTCAGTGTGCTTCCCCTAACAAATGGACAAAGTCAATGATGTCACTATTTTATCTTGTAAACTTTCTCTGTGCATCACAAATCTATTTTGTATCAGTTCAGTTCAGTCGCTCAGTCGTGTCCGACTCTTTGCCACCCCATGAATCACAGCACGCCAGGCCTCCCTGTCCATCACAAACTCCCAGAGTTTACTCAAACTCATGTCCATCGAGTCAGTGATGCCATCCAGCCATCTCATCCTCTGTCATCCCCTTCTCCTCCTGCCCCCAATCCCTCCCAGCATCAGGGTCTTGTCCAATGAGTCAACTCTTCCCATCAGGTGGCCAAAGTATTGGAGTTTCAGCTTCAGCATCAGTCCTTCCAGTGAACACCCAGGACTGAGCTCCTTCAGGATGGACTGGTTGCATCTCCTTGCAGTCCAAGGGACTCTCAAGAGTCTTCTCCAACACCATAATTCAAAAGCATCAATTTTTCAGTGCTCAGCTTTCTTCACAGTCCAATTCTCACATCCATACATGACCACTGGAAAAACCATAGCCTTGACCAGATGGACCTTTATTGGCAAAGTAATGTCTGCCTGCTTTTTAATATGCTATCTAGGTTGGTCATAACTTTCCTTCCAAGGAGTAAGCGTCTTTTAATTTCATCCCTGCAGTCGCCATCTGCAGTGATTTTGGAGCCCAAAAATAAAGTCTGACACTGTTTCCACTGTCTCCCCATCTATTTCCCATGAGTGATGGGACCAGATGCCATGATCTTAGTTTTCTGAATGTTAAGCTTTAAGCCAACTTTTTCACCCTTCTCTTTCACTTTCATCAACAGGCTTTTTAGTTCCTCTTTACTTTCTGCCATAAGGATGGTGTCATCTGCATATCTGAGGTTATTGATATTTTCCCCGGCAATCTTGATTCCAGTTTGTGCTTCTTCCAGCCCAGTGTTTCTCATGATGTACTCTGCATATAAGTTAAACAAGCAGGGTGACAATATACAGCCTTGAAGTACTCCTTTTCCTATTTGGAACCAGTCTGTTGTTCCATGTCCAGTTCTAACTGTTGCTTCCTAACCTGCATCTCAAGAGGCAGGTCAGGTGGTCTGGTATTCCCATCTCCTTCAGAATTTTCCACACTTAATGATTCTCCTTTTCCCTAATTTTTGTGAAAGTTGCTCAGTCGTGTCTGACTCTTTGCAACCCCATGGACTGTAGTCCATGGAATTCTCAAGGCCAGAATACTGGAGTGGGTAGCCTTTCCCTTCTCCAGGGGATCTTCCCAACCCAGGGATTGAACCCAGGTCTCCCGCATTGCAGACAGATTCTTTACCAGCTGAGCCACAAGGGAAGCCCTATTTTGTATACTTCCATGTAAAAAAAAATTTTTTTTATACATATATATATATATGCCCACGCCATGCAGCATGCAGGATCTTAGTTCCCCAACCAAGAATTGAGCCCTTGCCCACTGCAATGAAAGTTCAGAGTCTTAACCATTGGGCTGCCAGGGAAGTACCCCACCATTTTTAGTTAAATTATTGAAGACTTATCCTTTTCTAAAAGATTTCTTGTATGTATAACCCAGATATCGTAGGTAGAAAAATGGTTGTTTTCTTTCCAGTAATGAATCTTCCATTTATGTCCTGAACATAGCATTTATCTTCTGAGTGTCAGCTGAATTTTAGCAGAATGTCTTTAGATTTTCTTTCAAAAACAACCATTTTATTTCCAGGCTCCTTTAGTGTGCCAAATGAAGTGAGACTAGCCTTTGAAAATAAAACAGTGTTTGGGTACAACCTTTATTTTAAAGATCACTCATGCTTGTAGAACCTGTTGTTTTAAACTCTTGTTGTAAAGAGTCTGGGGTTTGATACTTTGTGCTCTTTTAAACACTTAGATCCATTCTAGTTTCCATTTTTGTTTCTCAGGAGGGGGTGACTGCTGAAATCATCAATATGCATCCAATATTGTTGTGTTAACTCTTTTCAGTATTTTTAGGACATGCAGGTACGCCTGTGTTTGATGTGAAAGGATGAAGAAATTATCTTTGATTCCTAATTTCTACCAAACTTTCCACATTGTCTTTTTTAGAGACCTCAGATAGCCATAGCATTTGTGCTAAGTCACTTTACTCATGTCCGACTCTTTTCAACCCTGTGGATCATAGCCCACGAGGCTCCTCTTCCATGGGATTCTCCAGGAAAGAATACGAGGGTGGGTTGCCATGCCCTTCTCCAGGGGATATTCCCAACTCAGGGATCAAACCCGCGGCTCTTATGTCTCCTGCATTGCCAGGTGGGTTCTTTACCACTAGCATCACCTGGGTAGCACAGCATTTAAAAGGGGCAAGTTGACACGTGGTTCAAGAGGAACCCTATCCTCCTCTCAGAATCTTGAATTCTAGCCTCAAAATATATACCAGGCTTGGAGTTTAATTTAATTTCTGGAAAACACTTTCTTCACAGATTCTTTAATAAAAAAAAGACTTCAGGAGTCTGATTAGGTGGACTTGTGCAGAGACCTACAGGATACTTCCTGATTTGTGTGAAAGGACCACAGCTGCTCAGTCCCAGGCTCTGAAGCCTGTCTGCCGTGGGCTTACGTTCGATGCATCCAGGCCTCTGGGAGCCTCAAACTCACAGTGGCTCCACGGGGGGCCAGGCAGGATGATAACTGGGCTCATTAGTGATGTGTGGATTATCCACAAAGGCCTTCTGCACCCGAGACACAGAAAACGTGAAAGAGCAGGACAAACTTAGCTTCTGATAAGTAGAAAGTAGAAAGAGGCCACGAGAAGACCATGCACTCTGAGTGGGGGAGGTGACAAAGGAAGAAAATGTCGGACCTGCTCTCCAGGACTGGGCCTCAAGAGTGAATTTGCTCAGAAAGTCGCTGGCAAAGATGAGTCGTCCCCTGTTGCCTGTGGTAATCTCATGATCTCTGAAGGGAGGACCAAGGTCTGTCCACCGCTCTCTCTTTACAGAGAGATGAGCATCTTAGCACTTACACCCACCACCTCCGCTTTTCTCATCAGCTTCACTCTACTGGGAACATTCTGTGTTCCTGAGAGGGTGTTTCCATGAAGACACACTTGGCCAGGTCAACTCCCCTTCCTCACGACGATGCTCAGACCGAGCAAGGCATAGGCGGTCATCTATGGTTTAGTGTAGAATTCAGTTTAAACTTTGTTTGGTTAGAAACACTGCTGTTCAAAAACAAGATACCTAACCATTCTGGGGACGGTCAACAATTTGGGTGTCTTTTTTGTGAAAAGGGAAATCTGCTCAGCAGGGCATTTTAAGTAAAATCGGACCACCACATTGGTGCTGTGCATACACGAAGGTCGCTTCATGCTCTAGAAACTGCAGCTTGCCAAATCCAGGTCTCTCAGTCAAATGGCCGGTAGATGGCACCATGAACATCTGCTATCAGATCCAAGGCTGAGAATATTTACCTTCTGAAAGCTCTTCTCAAAATATTAAGCAAAACTTTGACTGAAACGCAACCGTATTTGGACAAGCAGGTTTATTTTACTTTAGTGCTTTGTTATTAGAAACATACGTATGTGTGTGTATATATTTTACTATCAAACCCTAAAGTTATGGAAAGTATCCTTGATGGTTAGGATGGACTGTAAACTTTTACAGTATTATTTGCAGGCAGATTTTTCAATTTCTTATTTAAGCTAACTTTCCCTTAGTATGAGGTTTAGTGGTTATGTGTCATACCTTCGCTCAGTAAAACTCAGGAGAATATTTTTCATGATTTAATACCTTTGTAAAAGAAACTCATTCATAGAAATGCAGTGTGACACATTGTGTGTGTGTGTGTTTTAAAAAAACGGCATAAATGTTTGTATTCCAATGAATGCACCTATAATAAAGATATGCACACAAACACATACAGCTTGATCAAAATTAAGAAATAAAAGAATGTCTATATGTGTATAACTGGGTCACTAGCAGAGATTGGCACAACATTGTAAATCAACTATACTTCAATAAAAATTTTTTAAAAAGAAATAGATGGATATGGTTTAGAATCAGAATGTCACGTCCATCTCAGACTCCATTCCACCCCCAAACCTGAAGTTTTCAGAGTAGGAGATGATTCTTAGAATTTAGTTGTAGGCATCACATTTGGAAGAGACATCCCTTAACTAAACAAGCCATTGCCTTGAGCAGAAGTCTGAACAAAACCTTCAGCTATCTCTTTTCGGCTATTCTCCTTGCTGGTGAGCAGTCAGACAAAGCCTGGAGACAAAGACTATAGGGCAGATTGGAGTCAAATGCCCAAACTGTATTTGGAACAGAAGCAAAGTTGGGGTCAATGATCAGAAGGGTATTTACAAGAGACACCGAAGTATCAGAGGCACATGTCAAAAAGAGTAACTGGGAATATTTAAGACTCAAGGTGAAAGGTGCACATGTGGTGACTAGAACTTGTGAGCAGGGTTACAAGATTAGCTTCTGGGATCAATATTGCTTGCTTGCAATTTTGTTCTATTTGAAGATGCAAGATCTGCCTTCAAGGATGCCTCTTTGCTCTTCTTAAAAGAAGACACTTTTTTTTTCTTTTGCATACAGTATCTGACATTGACTTCTTAGTCACAAATATTGAGTTCAATTATTATTTTAGAGCCTACTTAACTTCTAGCATTGACACAGAGTTATATCTTGCAAAAAATAATCATTCTTGGAGTACCCTGGATAGAGGGGGGGGAGGAGTCCTGGGGATGTCCTAGAGGGTGAGCTGGTGTTGGGTTTCTACAGGAAGTTCTATCATTTGGGTTGCAAGGTGGTTTGGGGAAAGCCTTGGGGAAGTTGATGATTCAGACGGTAAAGAATCTGCCTGCAATGCAGGAGACCCAGATTTGACCTTGGGTTGAGAACAGCCCCTGGAGAAGGGAATGGGTACCCATTCCAGTATTCTTGCCTGGAGAATTCCATGGACAGAGGAGCCTGGTTGTCTACAGTCCATGGGTTTGCAAGAGTTGGATACGACTGAGCAACTAATACGCCAGAAAGTTGAGTGGAGAGAAAGACAGGTAGGAACTGCAGGAGGGGAGAAATCCTAGTCAAAGGTGTTATGCCCAGACCTGACGTTTGCAGTGACAGAGGTCTCAAGTGTCACCAGGACCTGTTGGGGGGAAATAACTTTGCATGTGGCATTTGAAACAGATTCAAGCGTAGTTGGCTTTAGGAGTCTTTGTATCACTCTTCCCTGAGGCGGGCAGGTTTTCACAAGCTCATTGATCTTGATGCAGAGAATGAAAATAGAGGCCCAAAGCAAAGCCATGTTAACTTCACTTGAATTTGAAATATAAGGAGAAAGGAGTATTAGAGTTTACCAAGTGGAAACAGAAACTAGTCTGTGGGAAAAGCACTTTTATTTTCAGTCTTCCAAGATATTTCAAATGGAAAACCATAAAAAGTAATGTGAAGACCATTGAGGAATTGCCTGAAACACACAAAAAGGGACCAGGCTATTGTTCTAGCATAACAGCTAATCATGAGAGCAATATTGTTGTAGTGTCTACAGGAATGTTTAAGACTTTTAAGGGGAGGAAGTGCAGGGAGAAAATGTACCTAATTGCTTCTAAATGGCTAAAACAAACTAAGTGATTCTTTCCAACTTCACAGGGGAGCGGGAGATATCAGAGAGTCTGGGAGTTTATTCAGTTCATTCAACAAAGAAGTATCACTGTGTAGTGCTAGCTTTGGTATCCAATCTGGCTTTGAGTTGATGCTCTAACAAATAATGTGAGATTTTCAATTTAATTTCTCTTAATTAAGGCTTAATTTCTCTGAGCCTTATTAGTTCTCCAGTCATATCTACTGCAAAGATTAAATAAAAGCATGTTAGTGATGAATATAGAAATACTATCATTCATATTAATAGATATTTATTGAATACCTACTATATTCTAAGTATAACTCATCAGTTTACATTTTTCTGTAATTATTTATGGCCTAGGTGCAAGTTCAGAATTTTGTGTCATGGGGGAGAAGCTCTTCTCCCTGAAGACTGAAAAAGGCAATGTGCAAAAGCTAATTTGCAAAGTCTGCTGAACACACAGCTTATTCTTGCCTCAGCAGAAGCACAGTAAAGATAGTTGCTATTATTTTAAACAGAAAGAAAGGAAAGATGTGCTTTTGGATTTCCCTTGTATGTTTTCATTGTTATTCTTTCTAAATTTCTTCTAGACCCACTTCTGCTACTTTCTAAAATAAAATACTTTATAGACTTCAGGTTGTTAGCAGAGACTTTGGCTCAACATCCTTTGATAGACCGTGAAAATGTTAGTTGCTCAGTTGTGTCTGACTCTTTGCAACCGCTTGGACTGCAGCCCACCAGGCTCCTCTGTCCATGGAAAACTCCAGGCAAGAGTACTGGAGTGGGTAGCCATTCCCTTCTCCAGGGGAAACGGATCTTCCCGACCCACGGATCAAACCTGGGTCTCCTGAATTTCAGGCAGGTTCTTTACTGTCTGAGACACCAGGGAAGCCCCATCCTATAATGGAACTTCTCCTTAAACTGGGGGTTTAACCTTTGCCAACCACTGCCTCCAACCAGAATAGGGCAGTGGTACGGACTTGGCTTTTTACTCTAGTCAACAGAAACAATTAATTAGTTGAGACAGAGAGAGGAATTCCAACAAAAGTAAGGTAAAGTTCTGCTGCTCAACAGAGAACATTCCCTATTCTGCATAGACAGTTTTTTTCTCATTGGCCCTAGCTGTGTACCAGTAATAGTATATTAGTAATAGTTAGAAGAATTTAACTAAATTATCTTCATTCTAAGAATTATTGCTGAAGAAAGGTGTTAACCTGGAAGAAGGGTAGTGTCACAGTCTGTCTTGCATCTGATACAGATGGTTCCTTGTGTTTGTCTACTACCTGAGACATATCCTTCCCGTGGCAGAAGTCAGACACTCCTGGGGGCGGTGTGTGGAAATTAGAGATGCCTTATAAAACCAATGCTGGGAACTGTTACCTTGTCATGGAACCCACATTCCACTGACCAAAGCAGTCACGTGTCCAAGTCCAACATCAATGGAGTGGGGAGACATTTGAAAAAATAATCCAATCTACATAAAAAAATATTCCAATTAACTGTCAGATGCTATGAGGTAGTGGTGATTACAAATTTATCAGTATTGGGTACAGATTTGGTGATACAAAGCCATACTTTCAAGTACTAAAACTCAATGAACTTATTTCTAAGTTTTATTAAAGCCATTACTGATGGTAACAGGACAAAGCTCTAAAGAGCTTTTCCACATGCATTCCGGTGCTAGCAGGGTAGCTCAGAAGTGCAGTAGTATTGTCCACCAATACCTCCATCTCCAGGAAGAGTTTTAGCTGTTCTCTGCTCCTCTAGCATATGCTTTTAGATTAGCAAATCAATTTCCCTCACATAGTAGTCTCTGGACACTTTTCAAACTTCTGCTTTTTTTTTTTTTTTAAACTGGGCTTGGGACAAGTGAGAGTGTACATGAGCCCTGTAGGAAGGGAATCTCAGTTTCTTGTGTCATTTTGGGTCCCTGGACATCAGCCCCATTGACTTTCTAAGCCACACATTTTGGGGGCCTGTCTGTCTAGTGCAGAGCCCAGGGATTGGGGTCCATGATGGGGTGCTGGCTCTTCTGTTTTTTGGGAGAAGCACCATACTGATAAGATTCCCTCCTAAGCATATTGCCATGCCATGCTGAGAATGCGATTTTTCGAGACTGAGTCTCTGCTTTTCCTACGCATCTCACTGTGGTCCTTCTATCCTTTGTTGTAAAGAAGCAGTTCACCTAGTTTTCAGATCTTTTTTAAAGGGAAATGATATATGTAGCTGTAGGCTTGGTGTGGCCATGGGAGGAGGTGGGTTCAGGGTCTCCCTACCCCACCATCTTGGACCTTAGATGGCCGTTGCTATCTTAACCAGAAGCTCTCTTTAACCAGATTGAAGGCAATAGGAGAAGAGGGCAGCAGAGACTGAGATGCTTAGATACACTCACTGACTCTGTGGACATGAATTTGAGCAAACTCTGGGAGATAGTGAAGGATAGTGAAGGACTGCCATCTGCAGTCCATGGGGTTGCAGAGTCTGATGCAACTTAGCAACTGAACAACAACATCTTTAACCAGAAACCTACTTTACTTTTCTATATGAAACTTATTCTGGGGACTTCCCTGGTAGTTCGCAGGGAAGTCCCGGGAGTTGGAAGTCCACCTTGCGAAGCAGGCGACACAGGTTCCATCCCTGATCAGGGAACTAGGATCCTACGTGCTGTGGGGCAACTAAGCCTGAGCACCACAACCAAGATCTGAAGCAGCCAAATAAATGAATTTTTTGCTTTTTTTTAAACAGAAATTTATTCTGCTTCAACCCATAACGTGTTTGACTGGCCATAAATTTGTCCTTAGTCATTTAGGAGGTCTCTTCCATCATGCTCTATTATTAGGCCAGAACCCTGATTTTAAGTAATAACAAAAAGTGAGAACAGGGAGCATTCTGGGAGCACTTCATCTTTACTGTCACTTTGTTTTCCAATGCAGTTGTCTTGTTCTAGGCTTTGCCTTCTCTCTCTTCAATCATGATGCTCTGGCCAGGCTTATGACATTTTGCTTCTGCCAGTAATCCCCCCTGACCCCGAACCACAGACTCAGCATCTCATAGCCCACCCCTCTATATAAAGGGAGGCTATTGCCTCTGCCACTTTGTCCTGCATCTCTTCTACAGTCTCAGAGAAATTCAGACTTCCCTAAGATCTCAGCTCCGTCACTTTCACCCCAAGGGCTAACCAGTTCAATCTTCAGTGTGTATAATCTGTAGAAACTCCTATTCATTCCCCAATCTGAGTGAGGGCTGGTGGTAGTAGTGTTGGGGAGTCCGTATTATAAGGTCAGTTGATTAGCTAAGAAATGTAATACAGATTTCTTTCAGGGATGGTGATGGGCAAAAAGATGCTCAGTTCAGCTCAGTCACTTAGTTGTGTCCAACTCTTTGCAACCCCATGGACTGCAGCATGCCAGGTCTCCCTGTCCATCACCAACTCCCAGCTTTTACTCAAACTCATGCCCGTTGACATGAGTCGGTGATGCCATCCAACCATCTCATCCTCATCTATTTTTTTCCTTAGGAATTTACACTGTTATACTCTGCTTGGAAGCCCCCTACCTCCCTCTTCCCAGGGGTTTCTCCTCTCTTCCTTCTTGCTCATTCCACTGGGTTTTTATTATCATTACTACTTTTTAAATCAGTACTTTTTTTATTTAAAGAGTTAACCCAACTTTTTCTTTTTTTCGCTATGCCTTACGGCTTGTGGGATCTTAGTTCCCTGCCCAGGAATCAAACCGGTGTCTCCTATAATGGAAGTGCACAGTCTTAACCACTGGATGGCCAGGCAAGTCCCCCACTGAGTATTTAAATTTACTGTCTCAGGGAGGAGATAAGGTCATTGTTTCAATGGGTAAGTCAAATCTGTACAGTAAGTGAAAGTTTTTTCTCATCTAGGGAGTATTCTGTTATACAATTTAATCTTATCAGCATGATCATATTTAATTGACTGACTTCAATGTCCATGTTTGTGATTGTTTTTGAAATTTCAGAGCTCACATTTATAATTGTATTTATAATTGCTTAAGCATTTAGAAAAGTTCTGTTTCTTTGTTGCTAAGGAAAAAATTAGTTTAATTCTTCTGCACTATGAATTCTGTCTATCTTTCCTGGGGTGACCAGCTGCCACTGGCAATATAGACACCTAAGTAACAATAGCTCAGATATCTTAGAAAACTTTTAAAAGCATAAAATATTTTACTTTAAATCCAGGATTTATTAAATATGTGCCTCAACTCAAGTAAAAGACATTTTTTCTCCCTCCGCCCCAGCTCCCTAAATCATTTCATAAAAAACATAATTTTTAGAGTTTTTTATTTACGTTATTTTTCCCCCTCAGAAAGAGTGGTTTAGAGCTTGGATTTCAGAGTGTGTCAGAGTTCAGTTCTAGGCTCTGTAAAATAGCTGTAGTGTGATATAGAGGAAGTTCTCACCCTTGATTTTCCCCGTTTGTGAAATGAGGCTAATACCACTTACCTTAGGGACTAGACGATGGCAGGAAAACATCATTCGTAAAGTGAAGTGAAATGTTAGTCATCCAGTTGTGTCCGACTCTTTGTGATCCCATGGACTGTAGCCAAGCTCCTCTGTCCATGGAATTCTTCAGGCAAGAATACTGGAGTGAGCTGCCATTTCCCTCTCCAGGGGATCCTCCCACTCCAGAGACTGAACCAGGGTCTCCTGCATTGCAGGCAGATTCTTGTCCAAATGAGCAGTGGACAGGTTTATTTCCATATCTATACAGAAAGTTTGACTTTTCTATAGATTCTTCTATCTACTGTTAGAACTCTGGAAAAGGATATGAAAGTTTTTGAAACTCAGAAGTTTTTCTGGACTTCTCAATTCTGACTATGAGATGTGACATCTCCCTTCATGAGAAAACTGGGTACATGTCCTAAAGATATTGTTTCAGAGAAAGTGTATATAATTAATTTTTTTGTTGTTGTAACATTGTATTTCAGTTATGCCTGTGACCACTCGTCAAAGGATTTACATGCCAGCTCCTATTGTAAAGGCAGAACGAAGGGCTGTCTACAGTCAAACCCACACCTTTGCTGTCCCCTCCCCAGCTCCTCTGTAACACATTTTCCAGAACTCCCTTCTCCATCTGTTCTAGACTTGAGTCTGTCAGTGTGAGGCCCAAGGGTGAGGTCTGGAAGGGAGGCAAGAGGGAAGGCCATTACTCTCCACAGGTAGTTTCAGGCAAAGCTGGGCGCAGAGGACACGTGAATGGTTCCAGCTGCTTCTAGGTGAGACCCAGCTTACTGTGTGCGTTGGTGCTCTCAGCGTTGACGAAATTGGAAGTGGCTTTTGGAAAAGCGTCTGCTTTAGTGCTGGCTGAGGCCAGCTTATATATTGTGGTCGGTCATTCCACATCGGAGAAGGCAATGGCACCCCACTCCAGTGCTCTTGCCTGGAAAATCCCATGGACGGAGGAGCCTGGTAGGCTGTGGTCCATGGGGTCGCGAAGAGTCGGACATGCCTGAGCGACTTCACTTTCACTTTTCACTTTCATGCATTGGAGAAGGAAATGGCAGCCCACTCCAGTGTTCTTGCCTGGAGAATCCCAGGGACGGGGGAGCCTGGTGGGCTGCCATCTAAGAGGTCACACAGAGTCGGACACGACTGAAGTGACTTAGCAGCAGCAGCAGCTTTCCATATCAGCCCACCTTGACCTAAATCATTCTTTGTAAAGCAACTCTTGATTTTCCACTTTGTAGATGTATCCTAATTTATTTAAGCACTTCCCTGTGGAAACACACTCAGACAGTTTCTCATTTCTAGCTTTTCTCTAACACCAATGAACATTCTGGTATTTGTACTTTGCACATTTGTCTGATCATATCTATGGGATTAAGTCCAGGAAGCGAAATTGTTGTGAACCAAAATAGTTGTCCCGGAGAGGGGAATGGCAACCCACTCCAGTATTCTTGCCTTGAGAATTCCATGGACAGAGAAGCCTGGTGGACTCCATACAGTCCATGGGGTTGCAGCGTTGGACACATCTGAGCGATTAACACTTTCACTTTCAAAATAGTTGTAGCAGTTTCAACAACAGTATCTGATTTTTACTTTTTGTCTTTTAGAAACCATCTGTCCTATTGGGTGAATTAATGAATAATTAATAATCAAAATTTCACTCTCTTTGTCAGAAACCCCTAACTTTTTCTAAGAAAGATACTCTTTATATCTAAGGCAGTAATATGAAAATATTTTTTTGTATTTTATCTTTTAAAGATATATGTCATTAGAGGGCAGTTGATTGGGCTTCCAGTCAAACAAATCAGAAAGGATCCCATTACTGAATGTTAGCTGGGAAACAAAGAGACCATGAGGTGAGACCTTCTTGTTTGAAGCTTCCTTCTCTGAAATGCCAGAAATCTGTGGGAGGATCATGTTTGTATGTTTGAGGCCAGATATATGTTTGGGTGGGAAGCAAGAAGTGCTTGGAACATTGTTATCTCGTTAGAAGTTTTATGTTCTTCCTTCAACTAGTATCAACACATGTAGCTTCCATAATAAAATTTATCACTTTTTTTTTTCTTATGAAAAGGCTGACTAATGATTTGCCATACTGGATGGAAACGTACACCTTAATGCTAGGATTGCATTTCTAGTTAGAGAGGGATGAGTTCTTACATCGTGGCTTATTTCAGATCTCAATTATGAGGCAAAATTGCAAGTTTGATAGGGTCTAATCCATAAAATTGATGCTTTTGAACTGTAGTGTTGGAGAAGACTCTTGAGAGTTCCTTGGACTGCAAGGAGATCCAACCAGTCCATCCTAAAGGAGATCAGTGCTGGGTGTTCATTGGAAGGACTGATGCTGAAGCTGAAACTCCAATCCTTTGGCCACCTCATGCGAAGAGTTGACTTGTTGGAAAGGACCCTGATGCTGGGTGGTATTGGGGGCAGAAGGAGAAGGGGACGACAGAGGATGAGATGGCTGGATGGCATCACCGACTCGATGGACACGAGTTTGAGTAAACTCCAGGAGTTGGTGATGGACTGGGAGGCCTGGTGTGCTGCAATTCATGGGGTCACAAAGACTGAGCAACTGAACTGAACTGAACTGGATCCATAAACAGTACTCGAGAAGTATTTGCTGAAGAATGAATGAGTGTACTAATTACAGAGGATATTGTGACATATATTTTCATTAAAAACAATTTGTGTCACCTTGAAGAAGACATTCTTTGTCATTGATTTTGTGTTCTCAACTAGAAAGACGGCCTCCAACGAAGCTGAAAACCTTAGAGAATTTCTGGGTTGAACTCCTTTTTCAAAGATACCAGAAGATACACTTAGCTTGTTTTTGAATGAAAAGTTTCACCTTCATTTTGGAGTAGGATAAACAGTCTTTGCCTTGGCCAAATAGGTAAAGGTAGAGCCCTGATCTTGCAGGGGAATGTGAGATTGAATGAGTTCCCCTCTGTCCATTTTTCCTCACTCCTGGATCTGATTTGTAGATCCCTTTGGGGAATGATTTGGTGGTACCCAGATGGGAAGAGATGAGAAAAGTTAAAAGTAATGGCTCTTAGATGATAAGCCATGTGAAGACCCTTACATGGTTCAAGGTGTGAGCCATTCCTAAAATGAAATTATAAATGGAAGTTTAACATGTAAAGCCAGGATTGATGGGAAAAGCAACAAACAAGAAAACTTTGGGCTTAGTTAGAAACCAGATATATTTCACTTAACATTTTAAGTTTGTGACTGTAGGCAAATAGGTGATCATACCATTCTCAGAGGCATACTAAGAGGCTGAAGTGAGATATGACAAACAGTTTGCGATATATCCTCCTTTCATTATCATTAAATACCTTTGCATGTTCAAGGACCCAGTGTATACTGGTCGCTTTTCTATTTGTATTTGTAGTTAGTAGATCAACAAAGCACAGGTTCAATGAACTAACCCCTCATGATGACACAAGTTGTCTTATATCTAATCTTTCCCTGCATATCTATTTTTAATAAAGAAGCTTAAGAAAATTTATTTCAGTTTTAATGCTTCTCACCCATGAATTGAGGTATTGGTATAAGGGGACCTTCCAGCCTTCCTCTCTCTAAGAGGAAGTTTACTGCTGGCCTTGCTTAAGCATTGGTATAAGAAAAAAATGCAGCTTTGGGTTATCTTTCTTCCTGGTTTTGAACCGTCTTTGAAGGACCTTTATTCTACATCAACCACCCTGTCTTCTCTTGATAAAACATTGTTGTACCTTTGGACTATCTATAATCTCCAGAAAAAAGACAATTTCCTAGAATTTAGAGAGAGTAATTTGCCAAATTATTGGGACAAGTTATGATTGATGCTAAAAAACAGAATAATTTTATTTCATTCAATTATAAAAATTTTTTTCATTTTATAATGAAAAAAAATGGCATTGAAGGTGAAGCAGAGATTGTGAAGTTGATAAAATAGGGGACTTATCTTAAGGTAAGACACACCACGGTCTCCTCAAAGTAAAGTAGTGAGATAAATTCTCACCTGCCTGATGTGTAGATGGCACTGTTTGCAAAGGAAAAGTCTCTGAGCCCAAGAGAAGCATAAAGTGGAGGGACCCAGATCCCTTGCCGCACACAGATCTCTTCCTCCTCTCTCATTCTTAGGCAATGGCCAGCTCTAAGGGGCTTGCTACTCATGTTCTTTCCTCACCAAATTCCCTGAGGAAATAGTCCTGGGCAATGATTCATACCTAACGTGTTCCACTGAGGAAAGAGAAATCTTGGAGTCAAGCCCAGCGACTAGAGAGAGAATCCACTTCCCCCATCCCAATTTAGGTACGGTCCCTCAGCTGTTAATCTGAGCTTCTGCTGTGGGTTGGAGGGACAGAGATAAAGGGCTGGAAAATTCAGTAAGAGTTGGTAGGGCTGAGGTTCACAATCCCTAATGTATTCCCCTGGGTGCATCTCACACCATTAGCCTGTTAGAGATGGGAGTGGACTTCACAGAGGGTGAGGTTGGTAAGTCACCATGGAGTCACCTAGAACTGAGGGGAAGGGATCGATCAGAAGGGTGCTGACTGGAGCAAGTTAAAGAGAACATGGCAAGTTGATGAAATTAATTTCATTTGGTACTTACTTTAAGCCAAGCACATGGATTATTTAATTCTCGTAACAACCCTGTGAGGTAAATTGCCTCTCCCATTTTACAGCTTAGGAAACTGAGGCTTAGAAGTTAAACTACTTGCTTAGAATAATATAACTAGTATGTTGAGTTACTCACTAAGGATGACATGGCCTATAAGTGGTGGAGTCTGAGTTTGATCATTCTTCTTGTACATAATCATCAGTGCAAGTGTTTGCCCCTCTTCCACTTGGAACACCCCCTCAGAGATACATGCATCTCCATGTCTGAACCCCTACTGTTTCCTAGGGTGCTGGACAAATATCTGAGAATGTGTCTGCTGATTTCTTCTTAATGCTACTTAACCTGATCATGTGACCAGACTCACCACCAGCTTCCTTAGATTCCATCCTTGGGAGTTAATTTCACATTGCACCACTATCAACCAGTACTTCTTGATTCCCAAATAACCAGATTCACACCCAGATCAGCCCTTACTTGTCTTCTCAGAGAACTAACAGGATGCAGTGCTAAGAAAACCATTAGCCAGAGTTTGACATTTGTGTTTTGTTTTGTTTTTGGTAGGTACAGTGTCTTTTGGATAACTTCCAAAGGTCACTCACTATGCTCAGTATTTTAAAATCCATCTCTTGTTGATCACTTTTATCATACAATTATGGTACATGCATGCTATGTCACTTCAGTGGTGTCCCAGTCTTTTTGACCCCATGGACTGTAGCCTACCAGGCTCCTCCGTCCATGGGATTCTCCAGGCAAGCATACTGGAGTGGATTGCCATGCCTTCCTCCAGGGGTTCTTCCTGACCCAGGGATCGAACCCGGGTTTCCTGCATGGGAGGTGGATTCTTGACTATCTGAGCCACCAGGGAAGACAGCTCCACATACACTCCCCGAAGACATTTCTCCTTTCTCCTGAGATGTTGCACCTTCAATTGTCTCTGAAATCTACTCTTGAAGGTCCCTGGTGACCTTCTAATCATCAAGTCATATGCCATCTTTTCATATCTAACCTCAGTATTGACCTGGCTGATCACCTCTCCTTTTTGAGGATTCTTCTTTTCTATAAGTCTGTGACTTGGCTACTCCTGCATGTAGATAGAGGCCATATCTTTATCTCTGTCTGTCTATCTGTCTCACTGTGACCTTTTCCTTTGGGCTTAGTATTGCCTTTCCAACTACATGCTAGGAATCTTCACCTGGATCCAGTATAGGTTCTTGAACTTAATATGTGGAAAACTAATCATTTCCCTATGCAAACCAGGTCCTTCTGATTTCTTTATTTCTGTTGTAAAAAGCAAACATCTAATTTCAAACCTAGAGCTCTCCTTTCATATCTCCACAGCAGACTTGTTAAAGTTCTGCGAAATCAATCTTCATCTCCTTTGCTCCTCCCCTCCCCCACATCTTCTACACCATAGCCCATTACCTAGTTAGGTTTGTAATTACCTTGGCTTAGACTTCAGCCTTGAGCCCTGAAATCCATCTCACACAGCCCTATCATATCAATACCTTAAAGCATAAGTCTCGTCTTAATATTTCCCCCATGAAAACAAAGATAAAATCCTCAATAGCCCAACGTTATTTACTGAGTTGATTAATTTCTTATGGTCTTCCAAAATATGGAGGCTTCCCTGATGGCTCAAGTGGTAAAGAATCCACCTGCAATGCAGGAGATGTGAGTTCGATCCCTGGGTCAGGAAGATTCTCTGGAGGAGGGTTATTCTTGCCTGAAAAATCCCATGGACAGAGAAGCCTGCTGGGTTACAGTCCATGCGGTCGCAAAAGTTGGACATGACTGAGCACTGGATGGATGGATCCAAAATATGTTTCTAGCTAGCCTTTCCTTTAGTTTCCTGCTTCTCCCTTCACTCACATCCTATTTCAAGAAACATCTTAGTTCCAGGAAACTAACCAATGTTTTCTCACTTCCAGACCTTGCTTTTAAGGCAGTTTCCTTGTTAAAATGTCTGACAAAATTCCCTCTGACACTTTGGCCTATTAAAAAGGCATCTTTTTGTCAAGGGCTACATCAAAGTCCTCCTCTTCCTGAAAATCTTTCCTGAACCTTCCATTCGATGTTTTTTCTTTCTTTTCTTTCTTTATGTAAAAAATAATGTATGTCATACAGTTGGAGTTCACCCTTGATGGTTGGTTTGCTTGTTCATCTCTGTTTTCCTAGTACACATGTCATAGTCTCATAATAAGTAGCTATTGTGAAGAACTAGGTTGAATGTACTTCACTTACCACTGCTACAGATATGGAGAAATATACTGACCGTGTGCTTCTTGCTGTGATAAATCCTAGAGACATATTGATGAAGAAATATAGTTAGAATGAATAAGATATCCATTGAAAGCCCATGATAAGGGCCAAATTAGTACTACAGATTGTAAGTACTGAGTGAGTTTGGTGTTAGATGAATTTCTGGTGGAATGAATTTCATCTGGCCACAGACCTATATGTAGTGTTGTTGAATGAGTAAGAGATGAATTGATGCCCACAGGTAGTGGGAAAAGATATTCTAGGCTAGGGCTGGGAGGAAAGGCTTTTCTCCGCTTCTCTATGAGAAGCCACTGGCCCTGGTTCTGTTCTGTGGGGCCATGTGCATCTGTTAGTCACTCAATCGTGTCCAACTCTCTGTGACCGCATGGACTGTAGCCCACCAGGCTTCTCCGTCCATGGGATTCTCCAGGCGAGAATACTGGAGTGGATTGCCATTCCCTTCTCCAGGGGATCTTTCTGACCCAGGGATCGAACCCAGGCCTCCTGCATCAAAGGCAGATTCTTTACCGCCCAAGCTACCAGGGAAGTGCCCTTTGCTCTTTGAATATCAATTCTACCTTTATCCCTCCCTTCCTTTCTCTCTCCCTCCCATTCTTCCTCTTCCTTCCCTCTTTTTTTTGGTTTGGTTAAACACTCCTATTCCTTTAGGCATGTTGCAATATCATTTCTAGACCCTTCATTCTGGTGGCCTCTGAAGACTTGCTACACTTAGATAAGGTGCCTCTCTTACATGCATCTCCAGAATTGAATATACTGGCCCAGATATGATATTTTTAGGTCAGAGGGCAGGGGGACCCTGTCGTTCCTGTCCTGAATTTGTGCTTCCATTTATTTCAGTTCAGTTCAGTCGCTCAGTCATGTCCAACTCCTTTGCGACCCCATGAACCGCAGCACGCCAGGCCTCCCTGTCCATCACCAACTCCCGGAGTCCACCCAAACCCATGTCCATTAAAGGAGTCTAATAGCACACTGGTCGCTTGCCCTTACAGACAAATGGGCACGTGACCATTCCTGCCTCTTTGCATATTAGAATCTCTTTTACACTGAGGTCCTCCACATGCTTTTAGGAGCGCTAATTCACTAAGCGTCATCACACCTTGGTGAGGACCTGGGAATCACTTCTTCCAGCAGGGAATTACAGACTGCACCTCCCCGGAATGCTAACCACCATGCCTAGCCACGCCGTGGAGGGCGGAGGGTTGAGACTATCATATTCAATTGAAACTGCAGGGGGAATTTTCAGGAGGCAGAATGTAATTACTTTAGTTGGACTGCAGCCAGGATTCCGGAGTTAACACAACTGCTCTTAGAAAGTCTGCCATAAGATCTCTGGTGACCACAATGGTTAGGTCTGTGGTTTTAGGTTTCATCCAAAAGGTAAATAGCTCCGTGTAGCACGGTGCCCCCAACACCACGCGGGGCATCGATTCACACAGACCCAGGGAGGAAAGGCCACCTACTGAACGAGAAACACCATTTCCTGAAGTACCTACTTGTTCCTGGGAGGTCTCTCATCCTCGCACCAAAGCAGCCCAGCCCTCACTCAGCTAGTAAGAACTGACAGGCTCCCAGTACAGAGTGGTATGGCTGCCAGACTAAATTATGTGCTTGTCATTTTTCCCTCTGTTGTCCAAGATTCCAGCAACAAAACAGTAGGGAACTCCCCATACACATTTTTTTTTTGCTCAAAACACATTCGTTTCTCCTCTCAGTAAAGTTCCTGGATCCCACAGTCCAAGTTAAACACAACTGGAATTTCCCTATAAGTCAAAAACAATATTAATTCTGAGCCCACATATTTTTCTTCTTGTAGGGTATGTACACATTTAAACATAGCACATGTTGCAGACAATCTGCAAATGGTAAAAAGCTCTGGAGGAAAAAAATAAAAAGGAAGAAATGCAAGGGAACATATTTTTTTAACAAGAGAGCAGAAGAGGTTTGGTGGGGTGTCTGACCCGGCAATGAGAATTTTCCTTTGTGGTCTGCTGAAAGAAGAGCTCAGGTTGGCATCATGCCGTGGGCAGACGGTTGGAGGTTTCTATACCACACAAGTCTTCAATGAGGGTGACTTCTTGGTGGGAAGCAGAGAGATTCTTGCCCGGTATTTAGCATGGCACACAGTTGAACTCATGTGTCCCTGACTCGGGCCCTACAGGAGACATTAAAATCCCTGTTTATCTGAAGTCTCATGATTAACCATAGTCATCTTTTTCAAATTAAAATGGCAATGTAAAGTTTTGTAAATGTTAGTTCTTCTAATTGATGGTGGCTTGTTTAATTAAAATAAAGTCACTAATATTTTCTCTTGTTTTCTTTTTTATCACTGAAAGTTCATTTTTCACTAACCCAGACAAGGTCTTCATTTTTATGAAGACCCATGCTGACCCCTAAAAAAATCTGAGTTTTTTTTTTTTTTTTTTTTTTAGTTAATGTTTGTGCCCATCTGGTTTGAATTTAGCATTCTTATGAGTCATTTCACTGTGATAGGAACACTCTGCTATAGAAAACTTCTGTTAATATTTTAACATTTTAAATCAAACACCGCATAGAGCATTACCTAAGCCTCCTTGCAATTATAGGAAACCGTGCCTTCTATTTGTTCATGGCTCCTGCCTTCACGTTTATTTTCTTTAAATTGAACATGGTACATGGTAAATAAGTGCATATCCCATATGCGTATTCAAATACTTTACCATCTTGGCCCAATGTCTGCTTTTGCAGCTTAAGAGCCTTTTGGAGGCGGCGTTTGCCTGAGGAAGGATGAATAATTCTATAGGAAGTCGGATGGTCTTACTTCTTAGAGCTGACACTTAACTTATTTAAAAGAGCTCGATTTATTTTCCGATCAACGTTGACTTTATAACTTACAATTTTACTACCCAAATTTCCTGATTTTGAAGCTTGAACTCATTTTCCTTTTACTGCTGGGCAACATTTCTCAAGGTAGTCTTTAAGGCAAAACGAAGGAGGAAAAAAATGCCAGGAATCTCTTTAAGAAAATACAGCAGTGTCTCCGCCACCTTCTTAAGCAAATGGATGGTTCCCAGGGAGGCTAGATTTGGTTGTGTACTTAGTCAGTAAATTGAATCTGCACATGGGGTGGACATCATTTAACTTAAAAAAATAAGAAGAGGATTTGAAGTATTATTTGTATATTAAAAGTAAAGTAAGCATGCTTTAACAAGCCAAGCCATTTTGTCTTTTATTTGTTATATTTAAAATATTTCATCTTAATTTTGGAAGGAAAAATAATATCAGTGGTTTAAATCAAGTGCTTCAGTAAGGCGCAGACCATTTTTAAGGTAGGTATAGGTTCCACCCTTCAGCATAGATACAAATGAACTCCTGCTCTGAATGAATAATAGGGTTTTGCTCCCCTGTCCCCCCATTAAAGTTTCTTGGGTTTATTTCCTAATCAGCAGGAATAAAGCTTAACAAAACAAAGCGTCTTACCTGGGCTCTGAGCACCAATTCCTTAAGATAACTTTATTCTAATTCTCATTACAATTTAGTTCACTGATGGCGCTTGGAGAGGTTTAAATCAAAGGAGAAAAAATAATAACCGTTGACTCACAGAGGTGGGGCTCAGTTTCTTAGTCTTTGTTCAGGCAAAACATGTGTTGGAGGCTATGAAAGCTTTGCAAAATCCAAATCTGGGGCTTTTCGCAGCCACATGCCATACTGCAGATCCCAGACTCCGGGCATGACGAATACAGTTGTACTTCCTGTTAGCCATATTGTTGTGACTGAATAAAAAATATCGTCTTTTCTCACACAATTTAATTAGGAGTACCAGATGTGGTGTTGTATGACTGATGTCAAAATATCTATATGACACTTTTATGTAAACACTTTAACTTAATCAATCAAGCAAATAGCTTTCACTGTTTTAAAGCATTTCAAAATTGCTTGGTACAAATACATTATTTTGTGTTATGCTAAATAGATCATGGCCAGCTGCAGCATTATTAAGAGATTAGGGGAATAAAGTTAGATTTTACTATATTATTTTTAAGGGCCAGCCTTTACAATTTCCTCCTCTGGGAAAGACAAAAAGAAGACAGGGTTAGAAAATCCTTTAATTTTGTAGTGCCGAAGAAAGTTCTCCTAGGGAAAAAAAAAAAAAGCTCTTTCTCCACCTCCATCGAATATCATTATTAAATGTATCTTTGCATCCCCTGATGCTTCCGGGGAAAATTGTTTTTCTCTGGTTCTCTGTATAGTAAACAGCCCATTGCCAAGGCAGTGGGCCTTTGCTAGCGTATTAAGTGTCCTGGAAGTCTGATACTCCTGGGAGGACAGCCTGAGAACTAAACATCCAAAAGCCAAGCCATTAGCTTTCCAAGCACCTTACCTTATCCTGCTTAGCTTGCGCTCTTTTAAGTTCAATTCCCCCTATATCGGGCTTCCCTGGGGTTCAGACGGTAAAGCATCTGCCTGCAATTTTGGGAGACCCGGGTTCCATCCCTGGGTCAGGATGATCCTCTGGAGAAGGAAATGGCAAGCCACTCCAGTACCGTTGCTTGGAAAATTCCATGGATGGAGGAACTTGGTGGGCTACAGTCCATGGGGTTGCAAAGAGTAGGACACGACTGAGAGACTTGGCTTTCACTTTTCCCCTGTATCACTAAGGTCAGTTTAACTTTATCAGTAGAAGTTGAGCTGCTGCCTAGAGATGTCCCTCTTTGAAGAGCAAAAACTTAAGAGAGATAGGAAACTATTCCATAACATCTTTTGGAGAAACCCAAATGAAGTTTTTGGCCAACTCATTGACCCTAGAAACTCAAGGTTTCAGGTGTGAAACAAACTGTAGTTACCTGCTCTGAGAGTCCTGTGAATCTTTCCGGAATGTTCACAGGGAGGGTGGCTGAAGTGGCACTCCATGGGAAATACTTCACTTGAAGGAGAGGCAAAGAAGGAATGGATTTTAGGCTTCTTCAGGGCCTTGCTGGTTCAGCAGGTTAGCTGAATGTGTGTTTCTAATGAACCCATTTTTCACTTGGCCCTGCTTCTCCTAGGCCCCCGTTTTCCTCCCCCACGTGCCTTGTTTACGGTGTTTAGTCGCTCAGTCGTGTCTGGCTCTTTGCTACCCCACACGCTTTTGCTCACCAGGCTCCTCTGTCTGTGGGATTTCCCAGGCAAGAATACTGGAGTGGGCTGCCGTTGCCTCCCCTACATGGAACGGTGACAAAGAGAGTAATTTTGGAGAGTGGTTAGGAGAAGCACTGGTTAAATGTAGAAGCTGAGGCACATCCAGCTAATATTCTAGAATGTTCTGCAACCCGTCACCTTGATAGATCTTTGGGACAGTTCTTCCACATTGTGCCATCCACCCTGAGGTTTACAAAAGCTAGGTGCTCTGAAGTTGAACAACCTAGCAGCTTGGCTCTAGCTCTTGTGGAAACTCAGGGGAGGGTAAAACAAGAAGGAACCATTGCCCAGCAGGCTTTGCCTTCTCCTTCAACAACTGCACACCGGGGCTTCCCTCGTTGTCCGGTGGTTAAGACTCAGCTCTCGCTGCAGGGGGCCTGGGTTGGATCCCTGGACAGGGAACTAGAGCCCACATTCTGCAACGAAGACCCCGAGCGGTCAAATTAATTAAAAAAGAAGAAGAAGAAGAAGAAGATGAAGAACTATGGACAAAGAGGACATCTTCTGAAGAAAATTTGCTCTGTAGCTGGTATCTATTTTTCCTTTCAGGTAGCCCTTATTTATTTTGCTCAAGTCAAAACTTTTTTGTTTGGTAAGAACAATGAGATTGCTTTGAAACTCAAAACAGAACTAAGGCTAAGCTTAAACAGTGCATAGCTTGTTCTGAATTCCCCTTTAAAAGCCAGTCATAAACACTGAGTGATTCTGTGCAGAGAAGTGGGCAAGATGAAATACCCGCCCAGCCTCCAGAAAAAGATTTGAGATTATTGGAAAACCCATGTGTGCTGGGTGGCACTTACCCCATTTCCATGTTAATTGGGAGTGTTTTAGTCAGAGGTCTCTACAGGTTCACAATGAAGAGTGTTGAGTAACCTGAGATTGAGTTTTCTATTAATTTATATGTAACAATTTAGTCACTTTTAGCTCTCTGCTATCCATCCCTTTGAGAGGACTCCGGCATCTGAAGGCTCTGATCAGACTTTCCCTTGGGTCCTAGGATCAGGGTGGTTCCCCCTCCCCCAACTCCCCTCCACCCCATCTCTCTCCATCTTCTCCCTCCCATCCATGTTTCCTGTGCTTTATCAAGGCCTACTTACTTTACTGATCCTACTTAGGTTGCAGGCATTGCCTAGAGAAAACAATAAGTGAGGAAACCGAATGAACTTGCAAAGAAGAGGTGTGGGCTTTGTCCTCCAAATGGATTGGTTTTCTGGACCACACACTGTGAATGCAATCAGTCGGTAGGTCTGCTTTTTATGCCACTTAAGCTGGGTGACCGGGTGGTTGTGTGCTTTGAAAAGCTACAGGAGTCAGGTTGGCATTCAGATAGTTTTGCTGTGTGAATCCCAAAGTGCAAAAAATCCTGAAGGGATTTATTTTCCCCCTTCTTATTCTTCCTCTTCTTTTTTTTTTTTTTTCTCTCTAAGGCATCTCTGTTTGCTTTGGCAGTTGCATAAGTCTAAGTGAGATGTGGGTGGAGGCAGTCAGGGAAGGAAGTGTGTGGGGGAAGAAAATGGAAATGCGGTGGGGCCGGCTGCCACCCTGCTTTGCTTTGCTGGGAGACCTGAATGAGCATCAGATGAAGGTTTTGGAAGAGGCTCTTCTGTAGGACTCTCTCTTTCATTCTGTATGGTGGGAGATGGGGCAGGCAGTGTCTGAGAGAGGCAATAGGCTCTTCTTAGTAGATTCACAAATACTGCAGGAGTTGCTCCCAGACCAAATAGTTTCAAAGAATTGCCTACACCATGGCAAGTGGTGTGATGGTTTAAGGTTTGAATACTTTACTTGATCTGTCTTGCAGTATCCCATTTTCTAGTGCTCAATGTATATGGCAGTTTCTAGAAAGATACTTCTCTGTTGCCAACCCATGATGTCTTGATTATTTAATAATTAAAACAAATACCCCTACTATATCCAGCTCCTTCCTGCCTCATGGCATTTATGCTTGCTGTCATGTGCTGTTCCATGACTGGGAATATTTTTACCTATTATCTCCCCAATCCCCTTCCCCAGGGAAATTTCCATTCATATTCCATACTTTCTGTTCAGATCTCAGCTTAAAACCCTGACAATGAAGTCTTTCTTGATGCTTCTAGGCCTGACATACAAGAGCTGCTTCAAGAGTATTTGGAGCCATGTTAGGGATCTTCTTTGTTTTGATGTGTCAGGAGCCGTGTCAAACTCATCTCTGGCCATCCAGAGTTTTAAGTTTAAAAAGAGGTGGTCCTGACCCTCGTGAGTTCATAGCTTGTGAATGATGGGCACTGTGATGCCTGAGAGTACCCATTCCTTATGTACAATCAGTGAAGCTGGTAAAATGAGCATCAGAGCTTTTCAAATATTTTGGCATAGCTGCCTTTATGCTCGCTGTGACTCATCCCCAGCAGCGTTGGGTTTACTTCCTCTGTGGGCGAGAGCCACCTAGAGCCCTCTCTTCCAGACTCCTGGTGCATTTGAATGGTGGGACTGTTGGTGTGCTGGCCATTTGCTGTCGTGCTCAGATTATGTGGAGTTTGGGTGCTGCTGGATACATACGTGGTGGAGGTTTAGAGAAAATTGTTCACAATCTGTGAAGCATGTGAATTATATTCCTGTGACATTTAAAAAATTCTTGGCAGAGGGAGAAGTGTTGAGTGAAAGGTAATAATCCACTGTTACCTTCCCCTTCATTTGGCTGCTGTGAGAGCTGCTGGAAGGCCTTTGAGAAATCTGTTGAATTGGATTCGTCATTGTGCTTCCCGTTCATTAGATAACTTCCTCATTCTTCTGTACCATTTTCCACTGGCTGTGTGTGATTAAAAAATGCTTGTTCCACAAGCATGCAGTTGATGTTTGCTCCCCCAAGAGATGCACCTCTTAACACAATGGGTTCTAAGTGAAACTGAGAACAGGTTTTGACCATTACTTTTATAGGTGAAAATGTTTCACAAGTGACTGCCGTTTCGTTAAAAACTCCATCTCAGTCTTGTGGGAGACTGGTTTTTGTTTATGGCAAAATTTAGATGATAATATAGTAGCCTCCCCTCGTGTTTCCTGGAGACTTTCACCCAGACGTAAGAGAAAAGAAACACCCAACTGTAGCATAACTCAGAACCATGAAAGCACTTGCATATCATTTCTAATTTTTCAAAAACAATGCTGACAATACTATTCGGCAATTCTTCTTTCCCCCTTCTTGACTTCTCTCTTATAGAGTAGTTTCACACTGACTGTATTTGGGAATACAGTTAATACTTCCAGTTTAGTGTGTTCCAGGCGTTGTTCTAAGAACTTCCGTGGAATAACTTTATTGACACCTTACAATAGTATTATGATAGAGTAATATTATTATCCTTATCTACAGACAGGGAATCAGAGGCAGAAAGAATTGAAATAAATCACCCAAGGTCATGAGAGAGTAAATAGGGGAGCTGGGATCAGAGCCCAAGTATCTGGCTCCACAGTGATGCCAACCCTTAACTACTATGTTCCACTGCCATTCAAGCACTAGTCTGTGCAAACCGAACCACAGAGGGGGCCTCCATAGCTCAAAGGACCATGCCAGTTATTGGAGACCCTTGCAAGGCAACAGTGGTCTCTGGGTTTCAGTGCTGGAGAATGGTTCGCTAGAGGACATGCATTGCTTTGATGCTTAAAATAATTACTTTCAAAGATCAACTCAATCTTTAAGGGAAAAAAAAAGTTGCTTCCAGGATAAAATAATAGGAAAGCTTTCTTTTCAGTGATGGCTCCACTGAAGAAAATCATCCTTGGTTGTATTTAAAACATATAATCTCTTTTTTTGGCTTTTGAACATGGATCCTGTAAATGAAACCAGACAGATGTGTGCATCTTTCTCCTTTCTCTGATTGGTATTATTTTAAAGTATTAGATGTCTTAAATCTTGTTTTTCAATATTAAATATTGCCTCTAAGAGGAAACATGAGAATAAAAGGTTTCCATGATGAGTCCACTCAGACTGAGGGTAGGATTAGCCAATTCCGTCATTTGTCTTTTGTGTCTATTTGCCTTCTCATGTTTGTTCTTTTGAATGAATTCAATTTCTTATACTCCTGCCTGGTCCAGTGGGATGATGTTTTAGACATACACTGAGTTTACTGACTGCAACATCTGTTTTCAGAAATCTCAGCACTTCTCACCTTTAGTTGGAAGCTGCTAAGTTCTACCCCAAGAACGAGGTACACTTTGAGCAGTTAGGGTGAAGAGTTTACCAGGCCCTCTTCAACGTTCATATCTTTTATGCCTTCCTGAACAGTGCTCTGGGGAGAGAGCAATGTGGTCTCGGCTATTAAAGATAGAGGGCCAGGAACACCTGGTCACAATAAATACAGACTCCTTCTTTCAGCCTTCTCTGTGGTCTTAAAATGAATCTACAAATTTTAAAATTTGTCATTTCCAGGATTATGATAATCCCAGGTAATGAGACATTTTCACAAGTCCCACATTGTAAATCTGATGCTTCCCTATTTAAAAGGCCATATTGAAAGGAGATTGAATTTTGTTTAATTATGGAGTTTCCTAGATTCAATTCATACCTATACCAGAAATTGATAAGATATCTAATTATAAAATCATTAAAGCAAATGAATTCATTGAACGTTACTTTAAGGAATTGTAAATTCCCCCCATGTAGAAATAAATTTGATCAAAGCCTAAATACACCAGGTGGCACTGATGGTAAAGGATCCACTTAGCAACGCAGGAGACTCTAGAGATGAGAGTTCTATCCCTGGGTTGGAAAGATCCTCCTGAGGAGGGCATGTTAACCCACTCCAGGATTCTTGCCTGGAGAATCCCATGGGCAGAGGAGCCTGGCAAGGTCCAATCCATAGAGTTTCAAAGAGTGGGACATGACTGAAGCAACTTAGCATGCATGCAAATATTCATGGGCTTCAGCAAATCTAAAAATCATCTTTCCAAATAATAACATTTATTGGTATGTTTCTAATTACAAAAGTCATTCATGCTTATTTTAGAAAATTTGAGGGGAACAAGAAGAAAGCAAAACCATCTTCGATCTTCCTCATGCCTGAAATCTTGACATCCAAGAAAAAGGCCAACTGTGTATTCTGTTGAGGGTCCTTTTTCAAAGTGACTACATTTTGAACTGAATATGTATTTGAATCTAAAATACAAATGAGCATATCTGATAATATAGCACCAGTAACAATGGCTCTCCATGCTACTTTCTGATGGTGGGGCAGCCCAGTTCAAGATACACTTTCCTTATTCCTTTTCTAAGTTACTTTTTCCAATTATGAAAATAATACCTTGATTCTGGAAAATTGGGGTAACGCATACACACAAAAGCACGCTGAGTGATCCTTGCTTCTCCTGAGGACAAGTACCGGTGTTGGTATATTTTCATCTAGCCCCACATCTTTCGTTTTTCACATCAGCAGGTGCTTTATTAGAAATGAATTGGCTCAGATCATCTTAGAAAGGCAGGCAAATTTGACAGTGTTAGACAACCTGGGCCAGGGTTGGGTAGATTAGAACTGTATGAGGAAGACTTTCCAACAACTTTGCTCTCTGGGCAGGAATTTGTGGGTGGAGTGTGGAGGAAGGGAAATGAAAATGATCTGATCCATAAAAGCAAATTCAAATGTTTTGGGGGTCGAAGGATCTGTGCTCCAGGGCTTCTTTGGTGGAGAAAAGTGGTACCTTGTCCTTATTCCAACTTGGACTCTGCCACGATGGGGTTTTTCATTCCCCTGTCGACTTGTGAAAATAACCAAACCTGCCTCATAGAACTGGGCACATGGTTAGGTTCTATATAAATGCTTATTGAATGCAACTAAAGAAAACCAAATTTCTAATCTGGACTGCAATCTGACTTAAGAATATAAAATTGTTTTCATGAAAGAACTGTAACTGAACTTAGTTAAGGGAATATACATCTTTTTTAAGCCAATGTGGACGTGATTTAATATACACTGGATGAGGTGATGATGATGATGACAGTGGAAAAGGAGGAAAACATGAAGACTAGGAAGAATTTATTCATTTAACAAAGCGCTGTGCTTATCTCAATGTATGTGTATGTATATATATGCATATACATATATATATATCTAAATGTATATGTAAAAATGAAATTTTTTACAAAAATGTCTCAAGCTATGGTGCTGATAGGCTTATTTTTAGAAAAAAGAAGAGGAACTGAAGATGCCAAAAAATAGACTGTCAGATGCCAAGAAATATGCTCAAGAATAAAGAAAAACTTAATGAGAAAAATGTTACATTTATACATTAGCAGGAATCTTATTTTTGCTTCCATGAATTTTAAAAGTTGTATTGATTTGACTCAACAAATTGCATTAGCATCCCATTTCTGCTTAGAACTTTTAATGATATGCAAATGATCTATCTGAAATGAAAGCCAGAAACCCACATACTTGGAGATTTTCTTTTTATTCCTTGGAAAATTCCTTTAATGTTTGGAGAGTGTCAACTGTGGATACTGTCTACTCAGCATAGAAAATAGAATCAGTGAAAGTTCCTCTGCTTCAACAGATGCTCTTTATAAGCTCTGGGGTCCTGAGACTCAGAGGGGCTGTGTTTCTGAAAGGGTGGCCCAGAGACCACCTATGTCAGAATTGCCTGGACACTGATTAACATGCAGATTCCTGGGTCCTGCCCAGAGCCACTGAAAGAGAATATTTAGGTATGGCACCCCAGAAATCCAGTGACGTTTACGCATACCAGAATTTGAAAACCCAGTATAAGAGGTATTTGTTTAAAGATTTAGCAAGTCCAGACAGGAAAGGATGGAATGAAATACACTGGTTCTTTTACCAATAGGGGTCACTCACTCTTTAGTCTTGAATTTGGTTCTAACAGGCTAAGAGATAACACAAGCCACATGCAGAGGTGAACTGATACCCAACAGAGGAGAAAGTCAGCAGGTCTCTTCTCCAATGGATAGATCAATTTTTCAGGCATTGTAATAAGAAGAATGATGAATGCCATCTTTTGATTACTTCTTTGCATTCAGGACTATCCACATGCAACTGTAGAGATTCTCCATTGATCCTCTCAATAACTCAAGAGTGGGACTTCCTTGGCGGTCCAGTGGTTAAGACTCTGAGCTTCTAATGCAGGGGGTGCAGGTTCCATCCCTGGTCAGATAATTAAGATTCCCCCTGGCCTTGGAGTGCAGCCAAAATGTGAAAAACAAAAAACTCAGTGCGATAGGCACATTTTTGTTTTTTTGATCAGGCCCCTGAGTTTTAGAGAGATCAAACAACTTGGACTGGGTCTTTCTTCAAGTAAGCTGAGATGGTATCTCTGATTTCAGAATCTGGGACCTCAGCTCCTAAATCACAGTGCTTTCACAACTTTTATAAACCTCAGTTCTGAGGGCGCTTCATAAGAAAAGGGGCTTCCCAGGTGGTTGAGTGGTGAAGAATCTGCCAGCCAATGCAGGTGACACGAGTTCGATCCCTGGGTTGGGAAGATCCCTTGGAGAAGGGAATGGCAGCCCACTCCAGTATTCTTGCCTGGAGAATCCCATGGACGGAGGAGCCTGGTGGGCTACAGTCCAGGGGGTCACAAAGAGTCGACATGACTGAGTAACTGCGCACACATGCATGCATAAAGAAAGAGCTTTAACCAAAGTGTCTCCCTCCTCTTCCATGCCTGCCTTGGATCCAGCTTGAGCAGTTAGTATCCCATGGTGGGAACCCTGTTGACACCACAAGCAGAGGGAACTCAGTGCCGGCTACTGTCATTCCCTATTGCTTTCCAGCTTCAGGGATTCACTATTCTTTCAAATCATGATACAGAGAAAGACCTAAGTGCCACTGTGGGTGAAGGTACATTGCTCAGTTTAAAACACTTTGTAAGGGTGCCCAGAATGTTCTGTTTCTTGCTCTGAGTACTTGCTATGTGGATAAATCCAATGTGTGAAAACTCAGAAAGTGTGCACTCGTGAAATATGCACTTTTCTGTATGTTTATTACCCATATTTAACAAAATAAAGCTGCTGTCTTTAATACTGATTTATGTAGCTTAGCTGCTTGCCTCCTCTCTGCCATCATCCTCTGGTTCCTCCTCCCCCTTTCATTTCCAAATCAGCAAACAGTTCTTTGATGAGAAAATGGTAAGGTAATTATTCCAACAACTACATATAGAATTGTTTGTTGGAACAAAAACTCAGAGTAGGGGTTCACCCTGGTGAGGGAAACGGTCTGTTTCCCTGCTGAATCCTTTTCATGCCTTGGTTTCAGTAATTTCAACGTTTAGCACATTTTTCTATTGTGTTAACACATTATGTGCTGAATGCGCAGACCCAAAGCATCTTGAATGTGCTTTAAAATTTTTGCTGAAGTAACCTCACAAGACCCTCACATTCTTTAGTTCTGCCTGTATTGAGAATCAGCAGTTACTTTTAAGTTTTAATAAGTTTCACATGTTTTGTAGTGAAACTGTGTTTGGTTAATTCCAACCTTTAATTAGTAGCCTCTGGATTGGTGTATACCAGACACAGGGATGTTATTAGTGTGAACTGAAAGCTACGTGTGTTGCTCCATAACAGATCAAAACAAACCTTGTGTGCTGTGACACAAGCATTAAACCCCACTGAGACCTGACCAGGATATGGTTTTCAGTTGTAAAAGAAAATTGTAATTCACAAGTCCTTGCCAGATGTCATACCCCAATACCTCAAGTTCATTACATCTACCCAAAGTAGGTGGTCATACAAGGTTCAGCCAGAGGGACTTGATTTGGTATTTTAATCGTCTAAAAAGTGGATTTATTCAAAAGACTTCAAATGGGCATATTGGTGCATCTTGGGTTTTTTTTGTTTTTTTTTTTTGAGCTTTTTAATTTAAAAAAAAACGTTTAGAATGTACATTCTTAGGGATGTAAATCATATTTTAAAATTTAGGAGACAGCTTCAAAATCCTCATATATATTATAACAGAAGTTCTATCATTTGACAATGCTAAGTCAAGAGGAAAATTTTCATCTACAAAATGTAAAAGGAGGCTAAGATAAAACAGTGAGAACTGAACAACTCTTTTAAGGAGCAAACAAATGAGCTCTAACATTCTCTATCTCAAACTCAGGCAACACCGTGGGTGTCACCAAGTGCAAAATTACCCAAGCCAAAACAACAGCAACAACAAAAGATCTTTACCAAGTTGGCTGAGAAAAACTTGGTAATGCATTTTTAACAACTAGCTTGACGGGCAGTGGGCTCTGAAGTGTTGAAAGGTATTAGATAAAGTTCAAACACTAATACATTTGGTGTGTCCACAAGTGACCACATGCTTATGCCAGAACAGAAGGTCTCTGCCCATCTCAGAGCTGAACACAGAACACTGAACTCCTAGACTTCTAGGCAATTTGCACAGCCTTCCCTGATCAGTCTGTTATATGACTTTAGCAAAATACACATTTTGTAACTTGTATTTCTCATATCCTTTTTTAAACTGTTAGATTTGTCAGTGTTTTCTTTGGTTAGACAATGGATCTTATTCTGATACTTATTTCAATAGAACTTCAATATAAACTCATAGTAATATATAATGCAGGTGGTAGGGCATAGTAGTGGCTTTCATCTTACAAGCAAATCATATTTTATCTGGCTGTAACTATAAAAATTTATTCTTGAGGGAATGTTGTAGCAAGATTTTTTTTCAATGAGCTTTTACTGTAGTAAAGGTCATTCAAATTCCAATGATTTAAATTGTAAATTATTGTATTATTTTTTTTCCCTATAAAAAGGTAACTACAGAAAGCAAGCTCACAGTATTCTGGTTATATACATAATTTGACACTAGGCTCCCTATTGACTAATTTGAAAGATACCATTATGTTTCCTTGCTTTTAGAAGCCCCTGATTGCCCATCATTGAGGAAAGAGCAACACTTTAAGATGTGGTAGAAGGAAGTTCCTTTAAAGAAATTCCCCTCTCTCTTTTCACACATGTTGAACTGTGAGGAACCAAATAATCACATTTTTGAGAAAGAGTGTTTTCTTTCATCAACACCAGAAGCCAAAGATTTTCTTTCTTTTCTTTTCTTTTTTTTTTTTTTTTAAGCTGGTTTTAGGATCTCCAGTGCTAATTTGTGTGTGTGAACTAAGCAATAAAACCACACAGGCAAACCTGAACTAGGCTCTGAGGTTGGAGAATAAATTTGAACCTTCTTTGGAATTTTTCCTTTTGACTTGTTTTGCTCTCCAGATACAAACCACAGAAGCAGAATTTGTTGCTCTTCATGCTGTGTATAAATTGTTGTTGGCACCAACTTTTTGAATGATATTATCCTCTAAGCATCCTTTGGAGGACTAAATTTTTACTCTTTTTTCTCCATTTTAAGTGTAAAAATTTCAACTTCAAGATCCAAAGGTCTCCTGGCTCATTATCTGTTTGGAGTTTTCATTAGCAATTCATTTTAGAAGAAATCTCCCCCAGCCAAGCACACTTTCTGATTAAAACAGGTATATAGAGTTCCTCCTTTTTTGTTGGTATTGCTTTTTGCCTGCAATGAAGACGATTTAAAATCATTATCTATAATTTAAAGAAGTCTCTAGTCTTCAAAAAGTTATTAGGTAAACAAACTAAGAAAAAATCCATCCTATAATCAGTGAAATCTTAACTTTTCATTAGAATTGATAAATATTTGATCCTTTTGGCCTTTATTATTAGGCTTGTTTAAAGTTTCAACTTACTAAGTTTCTGTAAAAAAAAAAAAATTGATGTGTTTTAATTCAAATGATAATTTTAGCAGCATAATGAGATATAAGGTGGCACTGGTAGTAAAGAATTCGTCTGCCAATGCAGGAAACACTGGAGACATGGGTTTGGATTCCTGGGTCAAGAAGATTCCCCCGGAGTAGGAAATGGCACCTCACTCCAGTATTCTTGCCTGGAAAATTCTGTGGCAAAGGAGCCTGGCGGGCTACAGTCCACAGGGCTGCAAAAGGTCAGACACAACTTAGCGACACACACACAACAACAGTTTCAATTGCTACTAAGTTTTTGTAAAAAAAATAAAAATTCATGAGTTTTAATTCAAGTGATCATTTTAGCAGTGCAAAGAGATACAGTAATACCTCATCTGTTGAATGTATGTGCACGTATGTTTGTGTAGAGCAAAATTTCCATCACTTCCCTCTCTACCTCTTATAGCAGAGCATAACAGGACTTAAAACCAAAAGAAAGACCTGCTTTTCAGTCTTCGTTCTTCCTTTTAGTGGTTAAATGACTTCAGGTAAGTCCCTTAATTCTTTGAGCCTCCGTGTACTCAGCTCTTAAAAAGAGTAATTAAGAACGCCTACCTCAAATGTTGTTGTTAGATTACAAGTTCTAACATATGTAAAAACAAACTGTAAGCTGATATGTTACCACATTACCAAACAGGGATGAGTATCTGCTATAAGTAGCTCTCCGGTTAGCATGTTTATTCCTAAGGCAATGGGGAGATGGTTGTTCAGAGACCAGTGTTTGAATTTAGACATTCCCGGGTTCAAAACTTGGCTCTGTGTGTTGTCAGCTCTAATAAACACTGAAAAATTTTCTTGCTCTCTCTCTCAGATTTCTCACCTATAAAAGGGGTGATAATAATCTTGCCCCCAAGGGTGACCAAGAGGATTGAATGAGATATTTCCATTGAACACTTAGTACAGAGCCTGGCACTTAGTAATTGCTCAGTACATGTGCTCTGCTTCTCCAGGCAGGAATACTGGAGCGGGTTACCATGCCCTTCCTCCAGGGAATCTCTCCAACCCAGGGGTTGAACCCAGGTCTCCCACACTGAAGGTGGGTCTTCACCGTCTGAGCCACAGGGAAGCCCAAGAAAACTGGAGTGGGCAGCCTATCCCTTCTCCAGGGGAACTTCCTGACCCAGGGATCAAACTGGGGTCTCCTGCATTGCAGGTGGATTCTTTACCAGTTGAGCTACCAGGAAAGCTCAGTACATAGTAATGTTAAGATTTTGTCCTTGCCCATGGTAGTCACGGTAAGTTCTGCTTGAATAATTAAAATCATTACTTTTTTAAAAAAGTGACTTGTCAAGCGTGTACAGCTGACAGTGTACAAATGAAACAACTCAGCAAATATTTGCTGAGTGAATATATATAACCTTAGCCAATATGGAATTTTTAAGATGTACTTTGCATTATCTAGCAAATGCCTAGCCTTTTAAAAATATTTTTTAAGACAGGTATCAATCAAGGCATATCTACATAAGTTTCCAATGATTATTTCACCATAAAACTTCAAACAAAGATACTTATGACTCGTATTTGTTTAAGGATTTTAGCCTAAGATAGGTCTTTAGTCACAACATAATTATCTTTAGACAGTGTTCTCCCTTGCTAATAAACTCAAAACCCTATGCTTGCTATAGGGACTTGTCCTAGTGCTCAAGAAATTCAGCAGGATTATAGTTGTCCAACAATTTTGGAGACTAGCTAAAAGTATTGTTCACCAAAAAGAATATTTTAGCAGTTATATTATTTTTTCATAAAAATAAAACAAGTATCTTGATTTTCTGTGAAATAAATCAAACCAAAAACAGAAAGTCCATAGATTATTTTCTAATATTATTGCAGTGCTCCACTGGAACTTTATCACCCTAAGAAGTCACAGAAGCTGATGGCATATAGTGTTATATATTTATAAAATAAATCTTCAGTACTATGAGGAGACAAAATGGAAGTTTTGTTGGACTTGTCAGCTTTTTTGGATTGATTTCTTATTTTATTGCATTGTGGTCCATGAAAATTATTTGTATCATATGATTCTCAGAATTTGTTGAGGGACTTTCTGGTGGTCCAGTGGTGGACTCTGCACTCCCAATGCAGGGGCCCGGATTCATCTCCTGGTCAGGGAACTAGATCCCACATGCCACAGCTAAGAGTTTACAAGCCACAGCTAAAGATCCTGTGTCCACAGCTGAGACCCAGCATGGCCAACATAAGTAAATAAATACATATATATTTAAAAGTAAATGACCTTATTGAAAAAAAAAAGTATTTGTTGAGGCATTCTTTCGGGTCAAAATACTTAACATTCTTTGTATGAAGGTTAGAGTTTTATGTTAGATTTGTTATTTGTTATAACGTTTTTAGTCTTATTAACCCACTAATTATTAGTTCTAAAGGAATGTGTTAGTGTCTTCTACTACTATTGGATGTTTGTCAGTTTCTCCCTGTAGTTTTATTGGTTTTTACATAATATATTTTGAAGCTATGCTGTTAGGATCTTATAAATGCACTAATGGAGAAAAAGAGAAGTAACATTAGCTGAAAGAGTGGAATCACACAACCCATTGTGGACATAAATGTGAGCAAACAGTGAAAATAGCCAAACGGTAGACAACAGAGAAAGAGTAATTGAAAATATGGCTTATACATACTAAGCAACCAGGCTTTGGGATTTAAACTATACATGGTTGTGTGAGGAAGCTCTTTGCTGTGAGACTGACAAAAATGGGGACCTAACTTACTGCCGTTTATCTGGTCTTCCCACTAGTGTTGCTCAGGTCTTCCATCACATTCCTGAGCATTTAGAAGCAGACACGAGCATTATTGGACAGGAAAAGAAGGGGAGACGGGAGAGCGGTTAGGGGTGTCTGGGAGACTGTGAGCAGTGAAGTTCGGCGGGGAGGAGACGATGCTGGCAGCAGATGTCGTTCGCTGAAGCAGTCTGGTGTCTGACAGCTTGCTGTGCAAAGACCCCTACAGATGCTGCCTCACTTCTCAACCTTCTCAGGAGGTTTTCTCTTGATCAGTAGACCCCCAGGAGACTCCCAAATCATGCCATTTCGCCTTTGCGTTTGCTTCTCCCTTTGCCTGGAAAAGTCCTCATCCTCCTCTAGAGGACTTGCCGCTCACACATCACTTCCTCCCTAAAGCCTCCCTTCCCCAGCATACCCCAAGGCGCCCCATGCGGTAGTGTGGCTGACCTCCAGGCGCTGGTCGTATATTGTGTGTTGTCAACCAACATCCACCTCATTGTAGCTGTGATCAGCGGTTTACCTACTTCCGTCCCACTGTACTCTCAAGTCTAACTCATGTTGGATTCCTTTATGTTCAATGCACAGCATAGTGCCTGGCACGTTGAAAGCCCCAGTGTAACCTAAATTAATGGAATACACATGTAAACAAGGCCATTTGTATTTGCATTTTAATATCATTGCTTTATAGGAGAGCTCAAGTACAATGAATAACACTGTAGGAAATTCTAAAGCTGAACGTTGATTGGAAGATTAAAAAATTAATTTTCAAATGTGAAAGAATGACATAGAGGGTCATTATTAGGCACTTCTTGAAAAAAAGTTTTCTTAGGATTCAAAAAGTTAAAGAAATGTGGGGTTCAGCAAAATTAAAAATAACAGGTATTTAAACTTCAGATTTTACCAGAGCCTACTTTATTGTGTTTTGTTTCCTTACCTAAATTTTAAATTCCTTAGGGAATATTTTTACTTCTATTTTCCAACAAGTAGGCACTTTGCTTGACATGTAGTTAATGCTCACATACACACACACACTCTTCACCACCACACACAAATACCCCACATCTTAAAAACTGATGGGGGAGTCTGGTAATACTTTGTGTTAAGAAACACATAAGAAGGTATCTGCTTTTAATTGAATTAACAAATACATAGTTAATTCATGAATAAGAGAGTAAGTGTCTTAGTCTGCAAATGACTGAGGATACCCCCAAATTCCTGGCTGTATTTGGCAGTCCAGTGACTCCAATTAAAGAAACAGCTTCAAGGATGCTTTCCCAATATGGAGCTTATGTTTATTTCTTTTCTCTATTTGTGAAATCCTATAGCTGCTACTGCAACCCAAAAGCTGGTGTGGTGTGAATGTGCCTCTAGTTTGAAGGAACAATTTCAGCTGTGAGGACTTCTCCAGGCAACCTGTTTTCTCTATTTGCATGAGGACGAGAAAGAGAGAGAGAGAGTGAATACAAGAATAGCTCCTGGACAGGACTGACTTCCTCTGAGGCCCCAGAGAAGCCATTGGAACACTCTTCCTTAGCTCCTCCAGCTGTAAAATGGAACTAATGATGACTAATAATGTATTTCACAAGGTAACTGTGAGGATTAAGTAGTCAGTGTTTCAAGGTGGTAGACCCAAGTACTGAAATATTTCTACAGTGTGAAACTCTGTTGGGCCTTTTTCCCCGCCCCCCCTGGCTGAGCACTAGTGTTATCTATTAGATTGAGGTTTCAAATCCCCTAAGTTTATTTAAATCCTCAATTCAAGTGACTTGCAAGCAGGGTGATTTATTTCTGTGTTAAGAATTCCATTTTGTGGCAAAGTCATTTCTAGAAACAATAGCACTTAAGCATTAAGACAAACAGTGTGAATTCCTGTCCCAGCTCGATTGCCATGTGGGCAGATCCCTGCAGGGTTTTGCTCCTCCGTTTCCTTTCAGGTTCCGCAGCAGAGTTTCTGTGCCCGACTACAGGAGAAGTAAAGACGTAAGAAGTAAGGACGTAACATGTGGTAAACTGCTTTAAGCTCTGTGGTAAGGATGCCAGAGAATATTATTCTACAGATGTGAAAACTGAGTCCCAAACAGGCTTGCCTTAAATCAAGTGCCAAGTGAGCATCAGGAATTACACTCGATGCCGATTACCTTGGCCTCATTGCTTCCTAAGGAATCAAGTTCCCACAGGAGTCGAGTTTTCTCTTGCAGGGACTGCCCTTGCCCTTTGATGAAAGTAGACTTTCTTTCACCTGTTGAGCTCACCTTTGCCTCGATCTGAAGATGGAGCTGTCTCTTTTTACCTGCAGGACAGAAGAGGAGGCTGTTAGAGCTTCTTGCCAAGGAAAAGAGCCTGGTTATATTGTCCCATTGAAGACTTATTTTTGGCTGCTGAGGACCCCGTTATATGGCTTGTAGAAATTAAATAAAGTCTTGAGAGAAGGCCAGAAAGGCAAGGAAATACTGTTAAATCTCGAGGCCAGTATGATGTAGAATAAGTAAAGGGAAAATATAGGGTGTAAATTGAGTTGTAATTCCGACCAAGTCAATGCAGTCAGTTGTGATGTCCAAACAACAGATGCATAAAGGCTTAAAGACCCCAAATATTACAGACTCTGGCTGCTACCCAAACACCCTTGCAGCTGAAATAAAAGAGTCTTGTATTCTTGCAGAGACGAAACCCTGAAGACACAGCAGCAGAACCTGTCGACTAAGAGGGTTTGCAATGGATATATTGCTAGTAACCTTAAACCCGCTCAGGAGAGAAAGGACAGGTTTGGAAGCAGGCAGGTTTTGTAGAAGGATTGGTTTTGTGTAATACGCCACATGTTCGTTGTACCCAATGACCTCATTATTGTGCCTGTGAGTACTGGTTAATGTCGCACAATAGTAGATAGACACAGGACTCCCTGAATGGAGAGTTTCTTTTCTAGACACTCACATGATTTCAAGTCCTCTCTGTTGGTCCCACCTTCTTGGCTCTGGGCTAAAAGGAGAAGAAAAGAAAAGAAAAGCAAACAATAAAAGCTGGCATTTTTTATTGCTTATTCTACCCCAGGCCTGTGGCTCTGCTGTGCGCTCAGTCGTGTCCGACTCTTTGCGACCCCGTGGACTGTAGCCCGCCAGGCTCCTCTGTCCATGGGGCTTCTCCAGACAAGAATACTGAAGTGGGTTGCCATGCCTTCCTTCAGGGGATCTTCCCCACCCAGGGATCGAACCCAGGTCCTCCTGCACTGCATGCAGACTCTTTACCGTGTAAGCCACCAGGGGCCTTCAGGCCTGTGATTCGTGTAAACAGTATCTCATTTAACTAACACCATCCATGTAGAAGTTAATGGTCTACATTTAAAAATCTTGTTTTCATTTATTTTTTCATCTGATGTTATTTATTTTTTGGTAGCACTATGCAGCACATGGGATCTTAATTCCCCGACTAGGGATCCAACCTGTGACCCCTGAAGTGGGAGTGTGAAGTCCCAACCACTGGGCCACCAGGGAATTCCCTAACGGGTTTTTTCCTTTGTAAGACTGTGTGTGTTTATTTTTGCCGGTGCTGAGTCTTCATCGCTGCAGAGGCCTTTCTCCAGCTGCGGAGGGCAGGGGCTGCTCTTTCCTGGGCTGCGAGGGCCCCTCGTGTGGGGGGCTTCTCTGGTTTGCAGCTTCAGTAGCTGCAACGCAAGGGCTCGGTACTTGCGGCTCCTGGGCTCTAGAGCACAGGCTCAGTACTCAGGGCACATGGGCGCAGTTGCTCCGCTGCATGTAGGATGTTCCTGGACCAGGGATCGAACCTGTGTCTCCTCCATTGACAGGTGGACTCTTTACCACTGAGCCACCAGGGAAGCCTCCCTAAATGTTTTGTATTAACATTTTTATTACTGTCCAAGGTTTTAAGCATAACTGTGAATAGCTCTGACAGCGGAGCCAAGCCTAGAACTAGGGTCTCTCTGAAGCCTGAAGCGACTTCTCCCTTAACCATCTCGCTCTCCTGCCTGCATAAGAGAGGAGGTGGCCAGGACAGGCAGAAGCAGTGTTCTGAGCAATTTCTGTTCAGTCATCGAAAAGCATCCAAAAGAGAATGCCTTCCACACTCCACCCCCAGCCCCTCTCACCAACACCAACTGTATTTATTTTATTTTTATTATTTCCAATTGCTACCACTGACAGCCAGAAAGAAAGAGTAGCAGAACATATTTACTTTTGTGCTGTCTCAATTTGGCCTGCTAGCACTGCGTCCCCCCACTGATTCTTGTCTTTCCTTTGCATCCAACGCCTCTTACAAACAAGAGGAAAGAGACGGTTTTTCTGGTGTTCCTTATGAACTAAGAACAAATAGTTTCAGGGGGGAAAAATCATCAATTCTATTCAGTATTTTAAAGGCACAGGCATTTAGATGTTGAAAGGGCACTGTCTAAAGTGATTTCCTTGACATAACCCTTTGGACTTGGCTTCAGTTTTGATGAAATGCACAGGAAAGCTCTCATCATCGGCTTGGACACATACTGCTTTTCCTTGCAGTTCTGCATGTTGTCTGCTCAGGGAAAGGAGAATAAATTGTGTCCTCTTGTGCTTGCAGCTGCCAGCGTGCTCTGGTGGCAGCTAAGTCCTAGGCTCTCTGCAGATCACAGTTAGAGATCAGGTAGGGTTTGGAGAGCCTGCATTCGTAATAGAGTGAATTGTGAAACTCAGGCTTCCGGTTTAGAGGAAGAGAGCATTTACTAGGCTTTTACTTTTAGTAATGGTTTTGAGTTTCTGAAAACTTAGGGCCAAAAGAAAATATTTGCATGACTGTATTAAGGGGTTGGCAAATTTTAAACTGGGAAATCTGAATTGATTTGATCCTGATGGCAGTCTCCTCAGATCTCCAGCTGTGCTCAAGCTCATTTGCAAAGTTAGAGCTGACTCTTTGCGACCCCATGGACTGTAGCCCACCAGGCTCCTCTGTCCATGGAATTCTCCAGGAAAGAATACTGGAGTGGGTTGCCACTTCCTTCTCCAGGGGATCTTCCCACACCAGGGATCAAACCGACATCTCCTGCATTAGCAGTCAGACTCTTAACCATTGAGCCCCCAGGGAAGCCCTGATCTCCAGTGGGAAGTGGGAAACAGTGCCATGGAAATCCCTGATGTGAGAATGGTGCAGGCAGGCAGGGTCCTGCCTGGCATCTGCGGAGACATCTTCTCTGGGGCCTGCAGCATCACAGTGTTCTCCTGGAGGTGGACACTGCTTTGCCTCAGACTCCATAGAACAGAGACCCAGAAAAGACCTCCCAGCTGTTGAGTGGGAACCAGGACTTGAAGGGGTTGTTGCATCAGTGGAGTCTGGGAACTTGGCCATTGCCAGCAGACCGGAGAGAGCACTAAAAAAGCTGCAGTACAGTCTCCGGGGTGTTTAAACCCATCCCCGCCGGCTCTTCCATGTAGCACATGTTCACTGGCATGTACCCTGGGGCTGCATGATATTTTCACTTCAGAAGGAACTAGCCTATCTCCAGTCTCCAGGGAGTCTGTCAGGGTATTTCAGCAGCTCTCTCTCCAAGCAGGCTTCCCTCTGTCCTTGGATGGGTCTTATCATCAGCAAATTCAGCACAAGCTGTCAAATATCTGGCATCCCTGAGTCCTCTCCTGCCCAATGGGGAAACCCCTTCTATAACCCTGACGCTGAATATGCCCAGGGACAGAGCAGGAACTACTTTCGGGGTTTGAGGGATTAAAGAATCTTAACACTGGGTTGCATCCTCCTTAAATAAAAAAAAAATGAGAGAAATATTAGGCTGATCATCTACTATTCTTGGTTAATATCTGATTTGGTATTATGCTGGATCTGGGTTCCCTTTCTGCTAGTTTTGTTAGCTCCTCCAGATGGAGCTGGGGAACATGTTGAACAATACGTGGATTTTCCTATTTTGAAATAAGCTTGATCAAAGTGTTCTGTTTGTTTGAGGGAAGTTGAACTATACCTAAATTAAATAAGTGTCATCTATTCATTTTTCTTATGCTTAATGTTTTCCCTGCCAATCATGCTGGGGGGAAAAAAGCTATGATTGGTAGGAAAGCAGCTCCTTCCCCTATTTTTTTCTTCTAGAAGTATGGAAAGTCATTTCACATGCTGGTGGAAAAATGCCTATTTGTCCTTTGGGGAAGTTCACAGAAGCCTGTGCCCTGCTGGATAATCAAGAGTGTCTCAGACAAAACTGCTTTACAGAAAACATTTTGCTTCATATTAAAGAACTTCATATGGACACACACTTGTGCTTATCAGCTTCCTGCCTCCCTAGATATTTTAAGCACTTATCTCTGAGGTAGATGCTGGTGATTCCCATACTGAAAGAAAATGTTTTATAATAGTTTTCTTATCAATGGGTGATACATCATGTCGCCCATTTAGCTGTGAACACAATGCTGCTAGTCAAAGTTCCTCTTTGTTTCAAGTTTTCTTTGTTAACATGGTCTGCATAGTAAAATCCTTGCCAGTGAAGGGGGAGCCAGATTTGTGGCACGGCCCACAACACACGTACATTACCAAGGCCACACACAGATCAAAAAGATAAAGGCACACATTTCTTTTGAGCAGTGACCCGTGTGCCAAAAATGAGGTTTCACCTACAATAGAATAGAATGTAAGAGTTTGGGCTCAGGGTATCAAGAGTTTCCTTTTCTGTTCTCGTCCCCATTTTAAAAGGACAGTAGGAAAGTTGTTGTTTTGTTTTTTTTTTTTTTTAAACACTTTTGATTGTCCTAATATCACTATTTACAGCTGAAAAAGAAATAAAGAACACACTGGTCACCACTGTGAGGGAAGAAGTAGCCTGATGCAGGTCTGAGATATGTCCCTCTGGAGCCAGAGTGCTTGGCCTTATTTCTCAGTAACCCACTGTTTAACTATGAGCCTCAGTTTCCTGTAAAGTGGGAATAATCACTGTTCCTACCTCATGAGATTATTGTGAGAATGAACCAAGGTAATACAAGCGAAGTGCTTAGCATGGTTCCTCAGACCTAAGAAGCTTTCTTAGGTTCCTTCCTAAGAAGCTTTCAGTTGTTTGCTATGAATATAGTAAAAATCTTGCCTTATGTCATCAGTATGCTCCAAAATTAAATTGCATAAAATATGAAGTCAATTTACTCCAACATTAATAAATATTTTCAGTCAATCTGTGTTGTTTCAAAAAGCACCTAGAAAACTATATACTACAATTGACCATTTACTGGACTATGAGGATCCATGAAGATGTTGCCACTTGAATGCATCCTCTTCCAAAAAATTAAAACTTTACTCTTCTGCCTACCTCCTATCCCCTTACAGGGTTGGGTGTAGTATAAGTAAGATCACAGTGGATCTGAATTGGTGTAACAGGGGAGGGGAAACATAATGGAAGGTGGTACTTGTTATTAAGGTAGATATCTCAAACCTGCTTTTAACTTTTCTAATAGATGGTTCTTGGCCCTAGATGCACATTAGAAATCACCCAAGGAGCTTTAAAGGCAAAACTTCAAAGACCTTTGGTCCAGCAAAATGTAGTTATCCAGACTTGGGTTCAGATTCTCTCCACCAGTTTTATGTATATAACATTTGACAAGATATTTACCTCTTTTTTTTTTTTCTTTTCTTTTTTCTCATCTGTGAGATGGGATTGTTGCAAGGATTAAGATAATGTATTTAACACTCTGAGCATAAATCTTGTCACGTGGTAAGTGATCAATAAACACAATTTGTTAATAGCCTATATTCTTTAAAGAGTTCAGCCTGAACTGTCCTCCACCTACACTAAACTCAGTTATGAAAACATTGCCTTGAAAATGGTTAAGAACTGGTTAAAAAGGTCTTGTTTTACAAAGGAGAAAACTAAGGTGAACCCAATAATTGCCACAGCTTACTACTTGGAGGCAGTTGGGGTAATGGAAACACTATTTGAAGAAATAATGGCTGAATTTGATAAAGAATGAATACAGGTACATGTATAACTGAATCACTTTGCTGCACATCTTAAACTAAGACAACATTGTTAACCAACTAGAAGTTGAGACGGTTAGATGGCATCACCAACTCAGTGGACAGGAATCTGAGAAAACACAGAGAGAGTGGAGGACAGAGGAGCCTGGTGTGCTGCAGTTCATGGGGTAACAAAGAGTTGGACAAAATTTGGTGACTGAACAACAATTCCAAAATAAAATTAAAAAGTTTAAAAAAGAAGTAATGGCTGAAAATTATCCAAATTTTATGAAAAATACAAACCCACAGATTCAAGAACTTCAACAAACTCCAAATAGAAGGAGCATAAAGAAAGCCACACTCAAGCACATCATAATTAAATTTCTGAAACCAAGGCTGAAGATAAAATATAAATAGCAACTAGCCAGAAAAAAGACATGTTATGCAGAGAGGAATAAAAATAATAACCATAGCAGACTTCTCATCATAAACCATGCAGGTCTAAAGGCAATGTACTGTTCTTTTTTTTAAGTGCTAGAAGAATAAACTGTCAACCTAGAATTCTATACCCAGCAAAGACTTTTTTTTAAATGAAGGCAAAATAAAAACCTTTTCAGGTCAATAAAAGGTAAGAGACTTTCACTGTAAGAAATGTTAAAACATGCCCTTTTTCTTCTTTGAGCAGAAGAAAATGATACCAGATGGGAATTTGGATCTGCACAGAAAAGTAAAGAGCAATCCAAATGATAAATATGTGGGTAAATATTTTTTAAAAGATGTTTTTTTCCCCCTCATTTTCATCTTTTTCACACCTATCCATCCTTCTAGGAAGAAACCCTATAGTTCTTTACCAGCCCTTCATATGTCAAACTCAACACACTATATGAGCCAGACTGATTAGGTAAGTGAGGGAAGCCTGTGTATGATTGTAGGAAACAGTGGGGGCAGTGATAAACTCAAGAATGTATGTTTCATCTAAAAGGAACATCTATTACTCAGCTTGGCTGATTTTTGTTGGGAGAAAATTGAGTACAACTTTTCCTTTATTTTAATGTAGTCAACTAATCAAACTCAATGAAAACTGAAAATCCTTAATATATTATACTCATGGGCTATATTTGGACTTGGACCACCAGGATACAACTACAATGTTATATATCCTTCACTTGTGCTCTCATAATATTCAGTGGGTATCTGTTACACTTACTAAAATGTATTATAATTTTTTGTTGATATGTATATATGTGTATGTGTATATGTATATGTGTGTGTATATATCTTCTGTTGATATATGTATGTTCAGCTAGATTAAAACTATTTATGGGAAAGAACCATGTCTTATTTATTTTTATATTCCAAGTGATTAGTGTATAGTCTGGCATAGGAAGCACTTCCCCAATACTAATCAAAGTGGAGGTCATTTTGATATATTTTTTTTTTCGCAGATGAGCTCATACTCTCTGCCTTTCTGAGAACTGAGGGCAGGTTTAGGAGTTAAGCACTTGACTAAAATTTTGGCATAGTACCCTGGGTATATGTGCGTTCTCAGTTGCATCAGTGATGTCCAACTCTTTGCGACCATATGGACTGTAACCCACCAGCATCCCCTATCCGTGGGGTTTCTATGGCAACAATACTGGAGTGGGTTGCTGTCCCCTCCTCCAGGGGATTGTGCATAAAATAGTTTGGTTCACTTTGTTTCATTCAGTTGAGAAGGCCATGCTACCCTTATGGGGGAAACATTCTGTGAGAAACACAAATATGAAGATTAAAGCAATTTGGCATTTTGGTAGCTGCAGTCTCACTTCATAGCCTTTACTTTTAGGCTAAAAAACACAAACCACAAAGCTTGTCCTTCATCTTCTCCAAGAATACATCTCCTAAAGTAATTTCATAGAGATGCATTTGCTACTGGCAAATCATGCTCAGTGACTTCAGTCATGTCCAACCAACTCTTTGCAACCCTATGGACTGTAGCCCACTAGGCTCCTCTGTCCATGGGATTTTCCAGGCAAGAATACTGGAGTGGGTTGCCGTGCCCTCTTCTAGAGGATCTTCCCGACCTGGGGATCAAACCCGAGTCTCTTATGTCTCCTGCATAGGCAGGCAGGTTCTTTACCAATAGTGCCACCTGGGCAGCCCCTGTTACTGGGTTAGTTTCTATCTAAGCATGAATGCAGGTACAGAAATAAAATGGAGGAATAAACTCTCATTTTATTCCTCTTTAGAGTTTCTTTTTAGCCCACCTTCTCCACCTACCAACCCAGTCTCCCTACACATACACATTTCATCTCACCCTGCACGTTTTGGTCTCACCATTAAAAAAAACAAGTTGACAATGAACATCATTTCTTGAAAGTTGTCCCAATACTCAGAGGAATAAAAATTAAATATTGATGGTAGTCAATGCATTGAGTCCTCATTATACACCAGGTAGATGATATCATGCCATTTAATGCTCACAATAATCTCCCTTTCACAGATAAGAAGACTGAAGCCCAAGGTTTCATAGCTAATATGTTCTGAAATTGGACTTTGTGTTCTTACTTGTTGTATTCTTGCTCCTCAAAGCATCATCACTTTCAGGTCTGTTAGAAAGAAAGCATCTTGGGTCTCACTCCAGACCCACTGAGTCAAAACCTGTAGTTTAGTATGATCCCAGCTGACTTGGTGCATGTTAAAGTTTGAGAAATACTGGTCTACATTTACACCACTTCCTGTTGGGGACACACTTCGTGATACTGCCCTTGATCTCTGTGGCTGAAAGCTCCAGCACACTTCTTGGTGCATCCAACTTGCTCGTCAGGAGTTATTTGAGCAGCAAGATTTTGCTTGTCGATTTCCATTGTGTTGATATAAATTCTCACTCCAAGAACTCTCCTTTATTCCCATCCACCATCATGCTTCATTTTCCACTCCTGGACTCATCTCAAAGGTGTGAACAAGGTGGGCCAGGGGGCTTGTGAGGAGTGGGTGGGCCACTGGGCTTGCCTGTGGCATTAATTCCCTGAACAATATATGGCCCCAATTTCTGAGCGACTCTGGAGGGCCACCTAACTAATAAGTTCTCCCAGTGCCTTTTTTTGCCCCTGTGCAGGTCATAGGGAAGTGCTGTGCATGGGAGGGCAGGGGAATCCTACAGGAAATATCTCTGAAGCAAGAATCTTGGCAGAACTAGCGGTATGCAAGCAGTTATGGATGCAAAGGTGCATGGATGCTAGTAACTTTATTAAAGTTTATTTTTGCATCAGTACCACTCACAAGCAGAAGTCTAACCAGTACGTACACATTTTATTGTGTCCAAAACACTGTGGAATTGATTTATTGTCAAAGTGGGCTCTCAAAATATTATGTGACTCAAAGTTGTTGAATGGTCAATAAAACTGATTTTTTTTCAGCTAAGGTATTTCATTCACATTTGCTTTGATATGGCACTGGTGATAAAGGACACTTTTTATGACATTCTTCAAAGCACCATTATGATGTTAATAATAAATAATTAATTGTCTTCTTTTCAAGAGCTAAGGTATCTCCAAGCTTTTTGTTTGCCAGTTCTGTCTTTGTAAGCCTTTTGTCTTCCTGACCATCTGTAGGGGTCTGAGTTAAGCAGAAGGGGCTGCTGAGAAGTGATGGGAGGAATTCTTTCCTCCTGAGATGTGGTTGAGGCAGAATACTGGGACAGAAGCCAAGTTTTCTGCCAACAGTGTAGAGCATGAAACTGTAGGATACCCATTGATGTTGTCATAACCTTGTTTTCCACTTTAAATGAGCATAAACACTTCATAGAAATAATGTCTTTTTGTAGAGACAGCCTGGCATAGCCAACCAGAGCCATATCTCTGGGCACTTATCCACCTGAGTAGCAGAGGGACATTTTCACAGAGTTCTTACATTAGCAAGATTAAGAAGTTATGGGAATATCTTTATCACAGAATCAAAATGCTCAAAGGAGGCACTGTAAGGTCATTTTGTGTATTTTTTTCAAAGATAGGCAGACATCCAAATTTTTACAGAGATGAGCGGCAGGCAGCAAGGTATAATGAAAAAAGCTAGGCTGTAGACTGATCCAAACATTGAAATGAATTTTAGTTCTATTACTTATTAACATGACTTTGAAGGCATTTTTCAAGCTCCCTGGTTTTTAATTTTCTCATATTCAAAAATGAGGAAATAGGTGCTTTGGTACTTTTGATCCTCAAAACATGAATGCAAGTTGATGGTAAGATAGTGAAACAATGGATCTGATAGATGAGGGATCCTGTTTCCATATAAGTTTTACCTCATAGACACAATATTTTCATTATTTAAATTCTCACGTCACATCTCACCTAGGTTCTTTGGTTCTGTTTTACTTTGCACCTGCGCAAGTAGTTCATCTGTTTAAGTGAGAATCTGGCTGAGGTCGGAAAGTGATCTTTTTTTTTTTTCATTTAACTGGCAGTTTTTTTTTTTCCATTTATTTTTATTAGTTGGAGGCTAATCACTTTACATCATTACAGTAGTTTTTGTCATACATTGAAACAAATCAGCCATGGATTTACATGTATTCCCCATCCCAGTCCCCCCTCCCACCTCCCTCTCCACCCCATCCCTCTGGGTCTTCCCAGTCCACCAGGCCCGAGCACTTGTCTCATGCACCCAACCTGGGCTGGTGATCTGTTTCACCCTAGATAATATACATGTTTCAATGCTGTTCTCTTGAAACATCCCACCCTCGCCTTCTCCCAGAGTCCACAAGTCTGTTCTATACATCTGAGTCTCTTTTTCTGTTTTGCATATAGGGTTCTCGTTACCATCTTTCTAAAGTCCATATATATGTGTTAGTATACTGTAATGGTCTTTATCTTTCTGGCTTACTTCGCTCTGTATAATGGGCTCCAGTTTCACCCATCTCATTAGAACTGATTCAAATGAATTCTTTTTAATGGCTGAGTAATATTCCATGGTGTATATGTACCACAGCTTCCTCATCCATTCGTCTGCTGATGGGCATCTAGGTTGCTTCCATGTCCTATTATAAACAGTGCTGCGATGAACATTGGGGTGCACGTGTCTCTTTCAGATCTGGTTTCCTTGGTGTGTATGCCCAGAAGTGGGATTGCTGGGTCATATGGCAGTTCTATCTCCAGCTTTTTAAGAAATCTCCACACTGTTTTCCATAGTGGCTGTACTAATTTGCATTCCCACCAACAGTGTAAGAGGGTTCCCCTTTCTCCACACCCTCTCCAGCATTTATTGCTTGTAGACTTTTGGATAGCAGCCATCCTGACTGGCGTATAATGGTACCTCATTGTGGTTTTGATTTGCATTTCTCTGATAATGAGTGATGTTGAGCATCTTTTCATGTGTTTTTTTTGCCACTTGTATGTCTTCCTTGGAGAAATGTCTGTTTAGTTCTTTGGCCCATTTTTTGATTGGGTCATTTATTTTTCTGGAGTTGAGCTGGAGGAGTTGCTTGTACATTTTTGAGATTAATCCTTTGTCTGTTGCTTTGTTTGCTATTATTTTCTCCCAATCTGAGGGCTGTCTTTTCACCTTGCTTATAGTTTCCTTTTTTGTGCAAAAGCCTTTAAGTTTCATTAGGTCCCATTTGTTTATTTTTGCTTTTGTTTCTAAAATTCTGGGATGTGGGTCATAGAGGATCCTGCTGTGATTTATGTCGGAGAGTGTTTTGCCTATGTTCTCCTCTAGGAGTTTTATAGTTTCTGGTCTTATATTTAGATCTTTAATCCATTTTGAGTTTATTTTTGTGTATGGTGTTAGAAACTGTTCTAGTTTCATTCTCTTACAGGTGGTTGACCAGTTTTCCCAGCACCACTTGTTAAAGAGGTTGTCTTTTTTCCATTGTATATCCTTGCCTCCTTTGTCGAAGATAAGGTGACCATAGGTTCGTGGATTTATCTCTGAGCTTTCTATTCTGTTCCATTGATCTATATTTCTGTCTTTGTGCCAGTACCATACTGTCTTGATGACTGTGGCTTTGTAGTATAGTCTGAAGTCAGACAGGTTGATTCCTCCAGTTCCATTCTTCTTTCTCAAGGTTACTTTGGCTATTCGAGGTTTTTTGTATTTCCATACAAATTGTGAAATTATTTGTTCTAGTTCTGTGAAAAATACCGATGGTAGTTTGATAGGGATTGCATTGAATCTATAGATTGCTTTGGGTAGTACAGCCATTTTGACAATATTGATTCTTCCAATCCATGAACACGGTATATTTCTCCATCTGTTTGTGTCCTCTTTGATTTCTTTCATCAGTGTTTTATAGTTTTCTATGTATAGGTTTTTTGTTTCTTTAGGTAGATATACTCCTAAGTATTTTATTCTTTTTGTTGCAATGGTGAATGGTATCGTTTCCTTAATTTCTCTTTCTGTTTTCTCATTGTTAGTGTATAGGAATGCAAGAGATTTCTGTGTGTTAATTTTATATCCTGCAACTTTACTGTATTCGTTGATTAGCTCTAGCAATTTTCTGGTAGAGTCTTTAGGGTTTTCTATGTAGAGGATCATGTCATCTGCAAACAGAGAGAGTTTCACTTCTTCTTTTCCTATCTGGATTCCTTTTACTTCTTTTTCTGCCCTGATTGCTGTGGCCAACACTTCCAAAACTATGTTGAATAGGAGTGGTGAGAGTGGGCACCCTTGTCTTGTTCCTGATTTCAGGGGAAATGCTTTCAATTTTTCACCATTGAGGGTGATGCTTGCTGTGGGTTTGTCATATATAGCTTTTATTATGTTGAGGTATGTTCCTTCTATTCCTGCTTTCTGGAGAGTTTTAATCATAAATGAGTGTTGAATTTTGTCAAAGGCTTTTTCTGCATCTATTGAGATAATCATATGGTTTTTATCTTTCAATTTGTTAATGTGGTGTATTACATTGGTTGATTTGCGGATATTAAAGAATCCTTGCATTCTGGGGATAAAGCCCACTTGGTCATGGTGTATGATTTTTTTAATATGTTGTTGGATTCTGTTTGCTAGAATTTTGTTAAGGATTTTTGCATCTATGTTCATCAGTGATATTGGCCTGTAGTTTTCTTTTTTTGTGGCATCTTTGTCTGGTTTTGGAATTAGGGTGATGGTGGCCTCATAGAATGAGTTTGGAAGTTTACCTTCTTCTGCAATTTTCTGGAAGAGTTTGAGTAAGATAGGTGTTAGCTCTTCTCTAAATTTTTGGTAGAATTCAGCTGTGAAGCCATCTGGTCCTGGGCTTTTGTTTGCTGGAAGATTTCTGATAACAGTTTCGATTTCCTTGCTTGTGATGGGTGTGTTAAGATCTTCTATTTCTTCCTGGCTCAGTTTTGGAAAGTTATACTTCTCTAAGAACTTGTCCATTTCTTCCAAGTTGTCCATTTTATTGGCATAGAGCTGCTGGTAGTTGTCTCCTATGATCCTTTGTATTTCAGTGTTGTCTGTTGTGATCTCTCCATTTTCGTTTCTAATTTTGTTAATTTGGTTCTTCTCCCTTTGTTTCTTAATGAGTCTTGCTAATGGTTTGTCAATTTTGTTTATTTTTTCAAAAAACCAGCTTTTAGCTTTGTTGATTTTTGCTATGGTCTCTTTAGTTTCTTTTGCATTTATTTCTGCCCTAATTTTTAAGATTTCTTTCCTTCTACTAACCCTGGGTTTCTTCATTTCTTCCTTCTCTAGTTGCTTTAGGTGTAGAGTTAGGTTATTTATTTGACTTTTTTCTTGTTTCTTGAGCTAGGCCTGTAATGCTATGAATCTTCCCCTTAGCACTGCTTTTACAGTGTCCCATAGGTTTTGGGTTGTTGTGTTTTCATTTTCATTCATTTCTATGCATATTTTGATTTCTTTTTTGATTTCTTCTATGATTTGTTGGTTATTCAGAAGAGTGTTGTTTAGCCTCCATATGTTTGAATTTTTAAAAATTTTTTTCCTGTAATTGGGATCTAATCTTACTGCACTGTGGTCAGAAAAGATGACTGGAATGATTTCAGTTTTTTTGAATTTACCAAGACTAGATTTATGGCCCAGGATGTGATCTATTCTGGAGAAGGTTCCGTGTGCACTTGAGAAAAAGGTGAAGTTGATTGTTTTGGGGTGAAACGTCCTATAGATGTCAATTAGGTCTAGCTGGTCCATTGTGTCCTTTAAAGTTTGTGTTTCCTTGTTCATTTTCTGTTTAGTTGATCTATCCATAGTTGCGAGTGGGGTATTAAAGTTTCCTACTATTATTGTGTTACTATTAATTTCCTCTTTCATACTCGTTAGCGTTTGCCTTACATATTGTGGTGCTTCTATGTTGGGTGCATTTATATTTATAATTGTTATATCTTCTTCTTGGATTGATCCTTTGATCATTATGTAGTGTCCATCTTTGTCTCTTTTCACAGCCTTTATTTGAAAGTCTATTTTATCTGATATGAGTATTGCGACTCCTGCTTTCTTTTGGTCTCCGTTTGCATGGAATATTTTTTTCCAGCCCTTCACTTTTAGTCTGTATGTGTCCCTTGTTTTGAGATGGGTCTCTTGTAGACAGCATATATAGGGGTCTTGCTTTTGTATCCATTCAGCCAGCCTTTGTCTTTTGGTTGGGGCATTCAACCCATTTACATTTAAGGTAATTATTGATAGGTATGGTCCCGTTGCCATTTATTTTGTTGTTTGGGGTTCACGTTTATACCACCTTTCTGTGTTTCCTGTCTAGAGAAGATCCTTTAGTATTTGTTGAAGAGCTGGTTTGGTGGTGCTGAATTCTCTCAGCTTTTGCTTGTCTGTAAAGCTTTTGAGTTCTCCTTCATATTTGAATGAGATCCTTGCTGGGTAGAGTAATCTAGGTTGTAGGTTATTCTCTTTCATTGCTTTAAGTGTGTCCTGCCATTCCCTTCTGGCCTGAAGGGTTTCTATTGATAGATCAGCTGTTATCCTTATGGGAATCCCTTTGTGTGTTATTTGTTGTTTCTCCCTTGCTGCTTTTAATATTTGTTCTTTGTGTTTGATCTTTGTTAATTTGATTAATATGTGTCTTGGGGTGTTTCGCCTTGGGTTTATCCTGTTTGGGACTCTCTGGGTTTCTTGGACTTGGGTGGCTATTTCCTTCCCCATTTTAGGCAAGTTTTCAGCTATTATCTCCTCGAGTATCTTCTCATGGCCTTTCTTTTTGTCTTCTTCTTCTGGGACTCCTATGATTCGAATGTTGGGGCATTTCACATTGTCCCAGAGGCCCCTGAGGTTGTCCTCATTTCTTTTGATTCTTTTTTCTTTTTTCCTCTCTGCCTCATTTATTTCCACCATTTTATCTTCTAACTCACTTATCCTATCTTCTGTCTCTGTTATTCTACTCATGGTTTCCTCCAGAGTGTTTTTGATCTCATTTATTTCATTATTAATTTTTAATTGACTTTTTAAAATTTCTTCTAGGTCCTTGTTAAACATTTCTTGCATCTTCTCAATCTTTGTCTCCAGGCTATTTATTTGTAACTCCATTTTGTTTTCAAGATTTTGGATCATTTTTATTATCATTATTCTAAATTCTTTTTCATGTAGATTCCCTATTTCCTCCTCTTTTGTTTGACTTGGTGGGCTTTTCTTCATGTTCCTTTACCTGTTGGGTATTTCTCTGCCTTTTCATCTTGTTTAGATTGCTGTGTCTGGAGTGGGCTTTCTGTATTCTTGTGGTCTGTGGTTCCTTTTTATTGTGGAGGTTTCACCCAGTGGGTGGGGTTGGACGATTGGTTTGTGGAGGTTTCCTGGTTAGGGAAACTTGTGTCAGCGTTTTGGTGCGTGGAATTGGATTTCTTCTCTCTGGAGTGCAATGGAGTGTCCAGTAATGAGTTTTGCGATGGGTCTCTGTGTTAGGTGTGACTTTGGACAGCCTGTATGTTGACACTCAGGTCTATGTTCCTGCGTTGCTAAAGAATTTGCGTGGTATGTCTTGTACTGGAGCTTATTGGCTCTTGGGTGGTGGTTGGTTTTGGTGTAGGTATGGAGGCTTTTGGATGGTCTCTTATTCCTTAATGTTCCGTGTAGTCAGGAGTTTTCTGGTTTTCTCAGGTTTTGGGCTTAAGTCTCCTGCCTCTGGATTTCAGTTTTATTCTTCCAATAGTCTCAAGACTTCTCCAACTATACAGCACTGATAATAAAACTTCTAGGTTAATGGTGAAAAGATTCTCCACCGTGAGAGACAACCAGAGAGGTTCACAGAGTTACATGAAGAATAGGAGAGGGAGGAAGGAGATAGAGGTGAGCAGGAGGAGAAAAAGGGGACTCAAGAGGAGAGAGACAGATCTACGCAGTTATCTGTTCCCAAAGTGTTCTCTGCGTAGCCCAGACACCCACAAAGATTCACAGAGTTGGATTGGGAAGAGAAGGGGAAAGGAGGAAATAGAGGTGTTCTGAGGTAGAAAACAGAGAGTCAAAAGTGGGAGAGTAATCACCGCACTCCTGAATAGAAATGGGAACTGAATATTGGATTCTTAAATGTCCAAAATTTATATCACATACTGAAGAACAAAGATTAAAAATGTAGTGTAGAGGTTAGACTCTTTGAAATACAATATTTAAAAACAAAAACACACAAAAAATTTAGAAATGTATATGAAGTTCGGTTTAAAAATAGGGTTTCTCTCTTTTTTTTTTGGCAAGGTTATAGTGAAATGAAAATGAAAATTAAGGAATAATAGAGGAGTATTAGAGGACTTTAAAAGGAAATAGGAGAGAAAAACAAGAAAAAGAAAAAAAAGAAAAAAAAATTTTTTTCCCTAATTAAAAAAATCGTAAAAATATATGAAAATGAAAGTTGAGGAGTAATGGGGGAGTAATAGGGAATTTTAAAAGAAAATAAAAGAGAAAAAATAAAAAATAAAAAAAAGGAAAGAAAAAAAAATTTTTTTTAATTAAAAAAAAAATACATATATATCTAGGAATTCCTCTGGAGTTGTTGCGGTCAGTGTAGGTTCAGTTCAATTTCAGATAGCTCCTCTTTCCAGCTTATACTTCTCGATATTTATAGGCTCCTTCTGATGTAGTCAGTGTTACCTTCAGGGATTTTAATCTGTTGCACTGGTCCTTTCTGAAGCGGTTCCCTTTGTTTATTTGGCTTCTGTTTGCCGTCTCTTCGGTGTCTAATTTCCGCCCTGACACAGGCGGGCAGAGGTGATCTCTTATTTAGCTTCTCTAGTTCAGTTCAGTCCTGCTACGGGGAGGGCGGGGCGCTGCAGACAGACACCGCTCTGTGTGGATAGCACTCACCGTGTTCCGGTCACACTGGGTTTGCCCCGCTCACGGGTGTCAGTGCTTTCCCCGTCTACACTGCTCAGGCTCCCGGCTGCTCTATATGGAGCGGGCCCTGCGTTGAGTGCGGTTCCAGTTTTCGGGTACTCCACAAAAGCGCGGATTCGGTTGCGCCTGTGCTTTGTGCCTTCCCCGGCCTGAGCGGCCCAGGCAGCCAGAGGCTTGGGCGCACTCTCCCCGGGTACGGCGCGCTTTTTCCCTCTGCGGCCCCAGCGCGCGCCGCCAGTCGGTCTCAGGAAGTCTTTAGATAGGAACCGGGGGCCTGTTTGCAGTGTGGGAGGGGGTGGCTTCTCAGGGGCTGAGATTTCCCTTTTCCCCTCCCCACTGCCTCCTACCTCCAGTGGGGATGGGCCGGCTCTTCTCTGGAGTTTCTCAGTCCCTTTGTTTTGCGAACCGCCGGCAGTGTGTTCGGGCCGGTTAATTTTGACCCTTGCTATCCCACAGTTTAACAAAGCTCCCTCCGATTGCTCTCAGGGTCTTCGGGCCGGTCCTTACCCTAAGCAATGCCGCCCACTCCTCTCCGTTCCGCCCCCACTTGTTGCTGGCGGGTACGGGCGTCTGGGGTACTTTTCTGCTGGGAGTTGCTTTTAGGCACATAATCTGTGGGCCTTGTTTAATTTTTCCTCCCAGTTAGATTGCCGAAAACTTCCCCCCGTCCCGCCAGTGCGAGGTTTCCTGGTGATTGGAAACTTCCTCTATTAAGACTCCCTTCCCGGGACGGGTCTCCGTCCGTAGCTCTTTTGACTCCCTTTTTATCTTTTATATTTTGTCCTACCTCCCTTCGAAGACAATGGGCTGCTTTTCTGGGCGCCTGATGTCCTCTGCTAGCGATCAGAAGTTGTTTTGTAAAATTTGCTCAGCGTTCAAATGTTCTTTCGATGAATTTGTAGGGGAGAAAGTGGTCTCCCCGTCCTATTCCTCCGCCATCTTGGCTCCTCCCTCCTATTTTTCACCATTTTAATAGAAAATAATGATAAATTTAAAAAACCATTCAAATAACTGCACAAATATTGAACTTTGTATTGCTCCATCCACAGAAGTTACTTGTTCTGATAGTTGGTTACTGTTAACTATTGCTACTTCCAAATCTTGTGGCTTGGTTCTTTTTTTTTTTTTTTTACATAGAATCGAATGGGGTTGATCTTGCTTGAGCAGTTCTTCTCCAAGATGGGACTCAAAGGTCCTGGCATCTTCCCTAGATGGCTCTGTTACCCATTAGGGCTTCCTTAGGAGGCCTCTGCTGAATCTGTTCTATTCAGCCAATTGATATGCAAAGAGTAAGAATAAGGAGCATCTCAAGGGTCTTTTTGAGGGCTGTAAGTATGCACATCACATCTGCTCATATCCCATTGGCCATAAATTGTCATGAGATCCTATCCAGATGCAAGAAGAATGAGAGATGTCATTTCCCACTTTGCCCAGGAGAGAACCAGAATGGTTTGGTGAACCCATCACAGTGTCTCTGCCTGACAGCATTGCTAAAGCAAACTGAACTATAGCAGGCAGGGCATCTCTCAAACAGTTCGTTTATCAACTGATGTACAAGAGGGTAGTTTGGGTATATAGTTGGTAGTTTATAATCATTTGTGCATGATATATGAGAACTGTATGAACATTGTGGAATATCTGTATGTCTACCGCTCAGAGTTACATCTACTTTGGAGAAGTTGCAAAGAGTTTGTGAGAGAGTTGCTGCTGCTGCTGCTGCTGAGTCGCTTCAGTTGTGTCCGACTCTGTGTGACCCCATAGACGGCAGCCCACCAGGCTTCCCTGTCCCTGGGATTCTCCAGGCAAGAACATTGGAGTGGGTTGCCATTTCCTTCTCCAATGCAGGAAAGTGAAAAGTGAGAGTGAAGTCACTTAGTCGTGTCCAACTCTTAGCAACCCCATGGACTGCAGCCTACCAGGCTCCTCCGTCCATGGGATTTTCCAGGCAATAGTACTGGTGTGGGTTGCCATTGCCTTCTCCATGGGAGAGTTAAGTGACAGCATAAGGCACCAAGTTAGTACTGACCTGTGTTTCTCACAGTAAGGAACCCAGACCAGCATCACTGGCATCACCTTGGAACTTGGCAGAAATACTGGATTTCACTCCAGACCTACTGAATCATAAAGTTGGGGTGGGGCCGACAATCTGTGTTTTTACAAATCCTTCTAGGTAATTCTGATGCAATGAAGTTTGAGAACTACCAGTTCAAACATCTTTTTCCACCCCCCCCCCCCCAACCAAGGAAGGGAAATATTCATTTCAAAGAAAATAGATTCTCTCACAATCTTTTTTAGAGATTGTGATGAATGGGTTCCAGCTACTCTGAAATATCTTATAGGCTGATTTTTCCAAACTTGATTTTTCTACAGTTTCCTCATATTCATTTTGAATTGTCCTCGGAGAAAGAGTGTAACATCTGATGGTCACTCTTCCTGTATTTCTGCATCAATGTCAAGGCCATTTGGCCATCTGTAGGTCTTTTCTTCTTTAGGTTCACTTAAAACTTTTATGATATGTCTGCTAGTTTTCACATGTGACTGAAAGTATATTAACTGCCATTTTCTTGTGTCTTTTTGTGTGTGAAAAATGGTACATTATAATGATTTCATATCTGAGAAATTTTCCGTTGACTTTAATTTCCCATTCAAAAATGGATGTTTGTTTCTTCAAAACTCTTTATCAAAAATAAGAATGTATATTATGTGACAATACATCAGGACAACAAAGATTTCTTGCAGTGAGCTATGGTTATCTGAAAATTATCAGCCATACCAGCATAACCAGTATTTTCTATCAACAACACATGAGTGATTCTTGCTATTATGATCATTATTTATATCAGAACACTTTAAAAAGAAGTAAATTCAGATGAGTTCAATAATTTGAAAGGTATTAGACTTGAGTGAAAAATAGTTAATTCATACAATAAGCCACAATTATTTAACCAGATCAAAGATTAGTAGTTTTCCTTCTGGACTGGTGGTGAGACCTTCTCCCCTTTCTTCATCTGGTGAAGAGAAAAAGAAGAGATACTGATTTCATAGGTGAATTTATAAGAAGGCAATTGAACAAACAAAAAAGAATAGGGAAGAAATATAACCACACAAAGGCGATGGCTTAGGACACTGGCTTGGGTAAAGGGCAGATCCTTTGGGAATACCTTCCCAAGATATTCATCTTGTCTTATTTTTTTTTTTTTTAAATTTTGTCCGCATCTCAAAACGTACTGTCTCCTGGGGATGAATCAGATCTGTCCTGGGCCTGCCTTCCTGATGTGCCGCTAGAATTCAGATACTCAGGAATGAGGAGCCACCTTATCATGTGGACACTTAAAGCAACAGAGACCATGTTTTCTCTGGTCTGACTTGAATTTGGGAGGACCGATTTGCCTAATTTCAGAAGTGTGGTGACCCAGAGACATGGGGGTCATGTTTTTCTGCTTCCTTACCCATCCATTTACCAGTTTCTTGTTCAGTTCTCTTCTTTTGCTTAGCAGGTTTCTGGGCATTTTCATTTATTAATGTTACAAATGCCTTTTCAGATGAATTACTCATTTACACATTCCAATGAGAATTTTCATTTGCCAGTTATCACAGCTGGCATAATTAACAATGTCAAATTTTTAAACTATACTGTGACAACATTTAAACTTGTTATGCTTTTGCCTGTGGATGTAATTAAGACAGTGTGTTTGGTATCAGTTTATTCTAAAAAAGCAAAGTAAAAGCAGATGAGGTGTATTTATAGACTCATCAGCCAATGAATGGATGAAAGAGAAAAAGAAATTAATGGGGAAATGTCAGCCAGAATGGAGGAGGGACCCACGGCGAAGTTCATTTCCAGACCAACTATTTGGAATTTATTCCAAAGACAGCTGTCTCTTGAATTACAGTAGGGGGAAAAAAAATGACATTGTAAGACTATCAGGCCTCAAGTTAAGAAGCAGGCAAAGAGTACATACTTCAAATAAACTTCTGCAGTCAGGGTGGGGGTCCAGGCACAATACTTACAGTCAGAGCCCCACCTGGAGTTATGCCCTCCTACAAAGACTGGGGCTTAGGAAAATCTGGGAAAGAAGGAAAATCTCTAGGAAACGCAGGAGCTTTGGAACTTGGTCCTGGCCACGTGAAAGCTGTTTTGATTTGGAGCCAAAGACCCCCATGCGGGGGGGTGGGGTGCGGGGGCGGGGGCGGGGGGGGGGGGGGGGGAGTAGAGAAAAGGGCAGAAGACAAAACTGTAGTATAAAACTCCAACCCAGGGAATTCAGTTTTCAGAACAGACAAGGAAGAAAAATGAATTGCAAAGCTTAAGGGATCTAGATTCATTTCTCTGTGTTCTCTCATGAGCCTGGCCAGTACATTTCCTTGACTGTGAAATGAAACACAAAAGTTGTCAGAGATTCTCGGGCATGTGTCTAACATTAGACACAGGTGAGGCAGAACAAATCTGCATTGTCTTGAGTACATAGAAAGGGGCAGTGTGATGGGAGGAAGAGTGGTGGGTTTGGCGTCCTATTTTTAACCATCAGTATCTCAGAAACTAGGAGAAACGACATGGGTCCAATAAAAGTTCTGCGGTCTGCAGCAGTTCAGTTAGGGTGCAGAGTGGGAGTGAGCGAGCTGCCGAGGGAATGGCTTCCCCAGTTCTCTTCCCAAGAGAGTCTAAAGGAATGTCTATTAATGACTTAAATGTCTTTGGATTTTCATGGGTGAACGCCCAAGGAGAGTTCTTAAAAAATTCAGATTGAAAATCTCTTTTTCTAGACAATTAAGACATATTAGTAAAAGGCGACTTAATTCAGAAAAAAAATGTCTCCGGGGGATTCATGGAGGAATGCTTGTTTGTTGTAGATGCTTTTCTCTAGATCCTAACATACCCGTGTTTCCCATATGTAGTTCTGTTTCTTCGTATGTCCATACAGTCAGTCTTTTCCTCCTTCTTCCTCCTCATTGAATGTTATTGATGTACTTTATTGACGTATAGGAACACAGGCTCTTGATTTCACTCTTTGAAGAGAGAGAAGATGATGATACTGACCCTACATAGAAAAGAAAGGAGGAAAGAAGGAAGGGAGGGAGGAAGGAAGAAAAAAGAAGAATCAAGGCATCACAGATCCAGTTATTTCCATCATCTAGTCAAACCATCCTATTTCTGAACAATCTACTCAGCTGTGGCACATCTGGAAAGACTGAGGAAATGAGTTCACAGCGTTTTGAGTTTTGTTTTTGCTGAGTTGATTGTTCTGTCATATAGATAAAACCTGTGTATATACACATTTAAACATATATATATATGCATATACTATATGAAAACTGTACATTTAACTCATAAGGCAGTTACTGACTATGCAGATCACTCTGTAGTTTAAAACAATGCTTTTCCAACTACCTGTGGCAAAGATGCAGTTTGAGAATTTCCAGCCAGCCATGACTGATATTTTTGTAAAATATAGCAAAAATGAATTACAAGAAAAACTGAATTAAAAAATATTCCAAAAGAGAGCAAAATGCAAGCCTCTCATGTCTAATGTCAGATTTAATAGGCAAAAAAACTTATCTGTGAAAGTACTCTAGAATGTGTGCGTGCATGCTAAGTAGCCTCGTGTCCGACTCTTTGTGACACTATGGACTGTAGACCCCCAGTCTCCTCTGTTCATGGGATTCTCCAGGCAAGAATACTGGAGTGGGTTGCGATTTCCTTCTCCAACTCTAGAAGTATTAATATCTAAATGCTTCCTCTTGATTTCTGTGCTTCACTCATAATGTGATGACAGTCAACTCAGGGGCCAACACTGTCTGTCTCAGAGATAGCACCAGTCTAGCTGTTTTCTATGCAGAGGTAGAAAAGTAAATGGATAACGGTTTAGGTTGTTTTAGTTCAGAGTCATTAACGTATCCTTGAACAGGACAGGGAGATTGATTCTGGTATTTTTCAAATAATTTAGTCTCACTGTGTAATTATGTATTCTTTTAAAAGAAAACATTTTATTGCCTGAGCACTGTTGATTTATAAAAATCACTGAGGTATTTGCTTAAGTAAAATAAACTATATACATGGAATATCACTGGTATCATATGGATCCAGTTTGTATTCAAACACTGGAAGAATGAATCTGTTTTAACACTGAAATTGTTTTAAGAATGAAACAGTTTCTGAAATGTAAATAAGGGCATAGTATTCTGAACTACATATACAGCTGATATAATATATACATTCATGTATGCCATTTTTTAAAATTGTTCTTTCTTTACCCAAATATAGTGAATTATTGTGAACCATTGCCTAATCCAGTGTTGACTGAAATAGTGTTAATTCACAGTTTGGGTTGAAATGGCCAGGAATATTGTGAGAGATGAAAAGACTCTAAAGTGAATTGTGTGTTTTCCTCTTAAACTGTAAGAAACCTGCAATTCCCACCGATCCCAAGTTGCCCTAACGAACTTTCCACACGTAGGCTAATAGAATTTACGTCCATAAAAGCAGTAAATTAAAGAAATGGAAGCTTGAGTCGCAAAGACATTCTCTTGCTATAAATTTATTATTTGCGAAGAAGAATTTCTTTTTTAACAAAAAATGCAGAGCAGAACTATTGCTTATCATCCCCACATGGACCAAGTGGTGAAAGGACTGTGGCGTTGTGGAAATCATATTTATTGTTATCATATGTTTCCCTTAGCCATGGCTATCAGAGAACCTTTTTGGGAGGGTATCATTTACAATACTCTATTGTTTGACACTCAGCTTTACGATTCTGTTTCAATAGTAGTTTATTACCACTACATCTTTTTTTTTTTCCCTTTGTAGATTTAGTTTTATATATATGTCACACTCTAGTAATAAGATTTTAAGAATTACTCAGTAATTGAACCATGTGAATTCAATGGTCTCTAAGTCTCAGGTCTAAAGAAATTACTGAGTAAGTAAATTTTGGGTGGTGAGCATGAAGAGGGTTCGCATAAATATATAACTTAAACATGGAACTAAAATTCACTTAGAGACAACAAATTGACACTAATTGTCTTTGTTGTAGCCAGTGAGAGGAGCCGGCTGTCCGAAGGCTGAATAAGAAGTGACAACAGAGTGTCCGAACTTGGATGGGGGTCTTTGTGGGTCCAGGTGCACCAAGATTTGGGGTGCAACTGTTGACTGCACTTGGGACACCTCGGAGTGCTGAAACCACTTAGTATTTGCCCATTGTAAGGTGTATGCTTCCCATAGGGGACCCTTCCAGTGCTCTCAACGGCAGGAGTTATCCAGTTTTGTCAAAACACATACGTGAATCTGAGGGGCTCTGTGTTTTGAGAAAGGATGTCTCCAGGAGAAGACCATCATTCTCTCAGCCCGTGTGCTTAGATCCATGTTTGACCCCAGGGCATGATCTGCCATCTGTTGGCCCATTCTGGGTTTCTGTCTTCTGGCCTTTGTGCTTGCTAATATATAGTCTCCACCTGATTGCTTTTATTTTATTTATTTATTTTTAATTTTATTGAAGTATAGTTATTTACAATGTTAATTTGTGTTATACAGCAAAGTGACTTAGAGATAGATGTATATATATATACATATATATACACACACACATATATATATAACCTGGAATATATATATATATTACATAAAATATATTAATAATATATTATTCTTTTCCATTCTGGTTTATCACAAGATATTGAATATAGTTCCCTGTGCATAGTAGGACCTTGTTGTTTATCCAACCTATATATACTAGTTTGCTTCTGCTAATCCCAAACTTTCACTCCTTCCCACCCCCTGGCAACCATTAGTCATTTCTCTACGTCTGTGAGTCTGATTCTGTTTCATAGATATGTTCTTTTGTGTTGTATTTTAGATTCCAGAAGTAAGTAATATCATATGGTATTTGTCTCCTTCTGACTGACCTCTCTTGGTATGATAATCTCTAGGTCCATCCATCTGGCTGGTTTTGGAGTGTCAGTTTTGATCTGTGTATCCCCGGCGATGACATTGGCTGCTTTGATTTTAGGAACGGTCAGAAATAGCCACTGAATACGAGAAAAAGAGCAAGGACTGTGTTAGTCACTCAGTCGTGTCCGACTCTTTGCGACCCCACAGACTGTAGCCCGCCAGGCTTCACTGTCTGTGGAATTCTCCAGGCAAGAATACTGGAGTGGATTGCCACTCCCTTCCCCAGAGGAACTTCCCAACCCAGGGATTGAACCCTGGCCTCCTGCCTCACAGGCAGATTCTTTACCATTTGAGCTACAGGGAAGCCTATAAGCAAGGACTAGTTCTGAGTAATTGGTAGGCAACCCTGGTTTTGTCATCTTCGTTTTCCTCTTGCATGCTGGAAAATACAGACCTACAACGTGACCAATGAGAGTGTGTTGAGGCTCCAGCCTAACTGAACCCAGAAGGATGACTGTGAGTCCTCTTTCCTGCAGACCCAATATTAGAATGTTTTAGGAGGTTTGGAATCAGATTCTATACCCTAGTCTGTTTTCCAAAATGAAAACACAAAGAGAGAATAAGGCTCATTATTTGTCTTTTTAACTTTATTACAAGGTATTAAGTAACATCGTTTGGGAACCATTTTGAGGGGAAATTAGTTTTTCAAGGCCAGCAGGGGTGTTTGCTGTAAGCAGGCTGATGTCAGCACACAAGACCTTGCTCTGCTCAATCTGTGAAGTTTACAGATGATGAAAAGCTTTTCCATAATCAGAGAATAGTAGTTGAAGGAAGAGAGGTTGCTAGATTAAGAGCATGGTTATAAAAACAGCGACCAGTCCGTTCATAAAGATCTTTTTTTAAATGTGAGCCAGGTCTTTTAAAAAAAATTTATTTTCTCATTTACTTTTGGTTGTGCTGGGTCTTCGTTGCTGCATGGGCTTTTCTCTAGCCGCGGTGAGCGGGGGCTGCTCTCTAGTTGGGGTATGAAGGCTGCTCGTTGCAGTGGCTTCCCTTTTGCAGAGCATGGGCTCTAGGGCACACGGGCTTCAGTAGTTGTAGCATGTGGCTCCCAGGCTCTCGAGACAGGCTCAATAGTTTCGGCACATGGGCTTCGTTGCTGCCGGGCATGTGGAATCTTCTTGGACCAGGGATCAAACCCACATCTCCTGCGTTGGCAGGTTGATTCTTTACCAGTGAGCCACTAGGAAAGCTCATTCATAAAGTTTTTTTTTTTTTTTTTCTTTTCCATACTAACTTTAAGTTTTCTCTTTTAATTTTTTGAGTATTAGCACATTTAAATGGTTCAAAATTCAAAAGATACAACTGCTTATATTGAAAATAGCTTCTTACGCTATCCCAAGCCACCCAAGAATTCACATTTTGCTCTGCGAAGGCAACTAATACTACCAGTTTTATTTGTGTTCTATCAACCCAAGTAAATAAGCACATATTTATCAATTCTCCCCTACTGTATATACTCTACAGCTTATTTTAAACTTAAAAGCTTTCTTCTGTAATCTTCTTATATCAATACATAATAGCTTCATTCTTTTTTATGAATATATATGTCATTGGATAGACCAATGCATTTTTTTCTTTTTATTAGATGAAAATCATATAACATACAGTTTATCATTTTAAAGTGTACAACTGAGTGACATTTAGTGCATTCACAATGTGCAACCACTAGCTCTAAAATTTTTTCATCTGTCCAGAACACCCATACCTTTTAAAAAAATCTCCCTATTCCTTCCTCCTCTCATCCCTTGGCAACCACTAATGTGTCTTCTGTCTCTATGGGTTTGCCCATTTTAGATATTTCATATATAAGGAATTAAATAGAATGTGGCCCTTTGTGTCTTTCTTCTTTCATTGAGCATAATGTTTTCAAGGTTCATCCAAGTTATAGAAGGTATCAGTACTTCAGTGCTTTTTATGGCTGAATGATAATCCATTATATGGATTTACCACAGTTTGTTCATCTCTTCATTTGTTGATGGACATCTGGATTATTTCCACCTTTCAGCTATAGTGAATATTGCTGTTATGAACATCTGTGAACAAGTATTTGTTTGAACACTTGTTTTCGGTTCTTTGGGTCTATACCTAGGAGTAGAAAGGCTGCATCACATGATAATGCTGTTTAACTTCTTGAGGAACTGCCAAATTGTTTTCTGCACTGACTGTACCATTATACACTCGCACCAACAACATTGTTATTTCTCCATATCCCCTCTAACACTTATTTTCTTTCTTCTTTTTTAAGGCCATTGCCTTAAAATGGCCTGTGGATGTGAAATGGATGTGAGGTGGTATCTCATTGTGGTTTTGATTTGTATTCCCTTAACAATGTACTTATTGGCCATTTCTCTATCTTCTTGGGAAAGATGTCTATTCAAGTCCATTGCCCATTTAAAAATTGGGTTATTTGTGTTTTGTTGTTGAGTTGTATGAGTATGTTATGTATTCTGGATATTAAACCCTTATTAGAGGGATGCAGGGAGAGGGGACTGCCTCAAATGGGACAATGTGAAAAATTTGGCATCATGACACCAAACAGTATTACTCAAAATGGTTCATTTTTACTGCTTGTAATTTATACCTTGCACTTTGTGTGCTAAATCACTTCAGTCATGTCCAACTCTTTGCAACCCTATGGACTGTAGCCCACCAGGCTCCTCTGTCCATGGGATTCTCCAGGCAAGAATACCAGAGTGGGCTGCTATTTCCTTCTCTGGGGGTCTTCCCGAACCAGGGATCTAATCTGCATCTCCTGTGTCTCCTGGAGAATCTCCACTACAGGCAGACACTTTACTACTAGCCCACCTCAGTAAGACTCAGTATAAACTTGATATTTAAAAAAGTAATTTAAAAAAATCAATAATAGCACCAAAAGAACCAGATATTTAAAGATTTACTTATAAAACGAATGAAACTGGCAAAAACAAATACAACATTGTAAAGCAATTATCCTCCAAGTAAAATAAATAAATTTAAATAAAAATAGTAAATGAGAAAAAATAAAACAAATGAAGCTATCCCTAGATACATTATGCAAAATGGCACATGGTCATTTACTGCAAAATTATAATGGCAAAAATCGGAAACCTAAATAATCCTTTACTAGTGAAGCTGTACAGTCCACTTATTCGAGAGGCCAAAAATAAACTGTAACACCTAAGGTTTTGACAAGGATTTTCAACAGGGATTCCAACTCATTTTCAACAAGACTTCCAAAACCATTCATTGGATAAAGAACTGTCTCTTCAACAAATGGGACTGGGACAGCTGAATAACACCATGCTAAGGAATGAAGTTGGACCCCCTACCTCGCTTCATGTATGAATATTAACTCAGGGACCTCTCTGGTGGTTCATCTAGTGGTTCCAATGCACGGGACTGAGGTTCGATCCCTGGTCAGTGAATTAAGTTCCCACATAGTGTGGGGCACCTAAGCCCGCAACTAGAGAGAAGACTGGGCTGCAATTAGCAAAGCTGGCGGGACGCAGGGAAGATCCCTTGTGCCTCAACTGAGATGCCATGCAGCCAAATACATAAATACTAAAGAAAGAAATTAACTCAAAATGGCCTTAAATATAAGACCTAAAGCTATTCAAATTATCAGAGGCAAACATAGAGATAAATCTTCATGACCTTGGATTTGGTAGTAGATTCTTAAATTTGATACCAAAAGCACAAGCAACAAAAGAAAAATAAGATAAACTGGACTTCATAAAAGTGAAAAACTTCTGTGTATCCAAGGGACATTAACAAGAATGTGAAAAGACAACTTAGAGAATAGGAAAAATAATTATAAATCCATTCATGTTTTTTATTGCGTCTTTACTTTGTGAAAGGCCCTCTGCCAGGTGCTGGGGAGTAGTATATTTTCACTGCACTGTGAACTCTTTAAGGTAGTTTTTTACTATTTTATTGTATTAGTATTTATAAGTCAATATCTAGGGACCTTGATCAAAGAATTCAACAGAACTTCACCTAGTGGGCAAAATCTTGAGTGAATGATTTAGCCTGTCTGTCTGTCTCTGTTTTCTTTCTCACACACAACTACCCATACACACTTCTCCTAATTATTTATTGAGGTTGCAGTTGGAGGAAGAGTAATATAGCTATCCCATTACTTGAGTGAATTTTAAACTATTTTTGTGAGACCTCTTCCATTCATGTCCAGAGAAGCAGAAATAGTCTGGTGTAGACTTTGTTGAAGTAAAGTTTCAAGGTGGAAAACATTGGGTACTCATTTCAGAAGAAGTAATAAGCAACACATTGGGTTTTACTGCTGAGGTGTGTAAGACACAGAATTATAGAAATCCAAAGAAGGAAGGGTCTTTAAGGGAGGCTCTCCGTGGAAATCTATCAAGCTCTGAGTTTGAAGAGTACTAAGTGATTTCTGGTAAAGCCACATCATTGGAGAGGTTTGTCACTTAACAGTACATGGAATGCTGTAATTCTGTGATAGGTGCAGCCAAGAACCCCTAGATTTTCTCGACAGGTACACAAATGTTTTCTTTTAGTGTGATATTTGGCTTCTTCTATCATAATTCTGAAGGTTTTTCTCATGCCTCTGCATCTGAAACAATTCAGTTCTATCTTTATTTGAAGTCTCTCCTGGTTATCGAGCTGGCTGTTGGTGAAGTGTCATATATAGTGGTTTCTGTGATGTGGTTTGCTGGCCATGGCAAGATGAATGAAGATCACACTCACATCAAGCTGAGGACTATGGTCAGACTTAAACCATTATCCTTGAGGTGTATGCCTGTCAATTTATCAATGTCCTCATTTTTAAGAATGAAATCTTCTCAAGGTTACCATACACTTTGTGGTGTATCAAATGAAATATAACGTTATACTTGCTCATAACTTCTTAAATAAGAATGTATTGCTTTGAGGATGGAATAAAATGACAAGCTCTTTTTGGCATCTTTGTATTAAAAGGGTCTTGAAGAGATTAATGATTGTTGGCAGCTGATCAAATTTCTTTGATGTCCGCTGTTTTTTTTTCCCACTAGAATTCACCATTTGTCACTCCCTGAATGAGTTGCCCACACATTTACGTACATAAATTATGGTGCCTTTATTACATCACTTCCAACCTATCTGGATAAAAACATGGTGGGATTTTTTTCCCTGTGTGCAATTTCCATTTTGGTGGCATTTCCGCCTCTTAATAAATTCCAGACAAAGCAAATACCCAAAGCCTGTTTTTTTTGTTTTTTTTTTAATGTATTTCAGCTTTCTGTTTTCAGTCATACTTTGTTTGGGAGATGTCCTGCTAGGAAGTTATTAGATTAATGAATATTTGGGAAGCTCTTTGCAGGCATGGGGGATCTGAAGATTCATATAATCTCTTTTCTTTTTAAGCTCTGTATTTCAATTTTTAATAATTTGGATGTGATATTTAATAACTTCTTGGCTTAATTACTTACTTAGTTTTAACTTTTATCTCTTTCTAAACAGTTACCAGAAGGATGTAAAAAAAGCTCTGTAATGAACTCTGACAAATAAATAAGATGCCTCCTCTATTCATATGGTTTTCTGGTCTTCAGAGACAGGCCAACTTTTTAACGTCCACCACTTCTCTAGCATAAAATGTACAGGTGCCCTCAAGTGGACTCCATCCATGCCCATTTTTCTGTTACTTCCTTTCTTCATTTCTCTGCTTTTAAGTGTGGAAGTTGGCTTTTTCTATTACTTGAAACTAATGTCTCAAGGTTGAGTGTTTATATATTTTTATTTTGGTTTTATTATGTTTTAATATTAACATTATAAAAATGAAAAAGTGAAAAAGCTGGCTTAAAACACTCAACATTCAAAACTCTAAGATCATGGCATCTGGTCCTATCACTTCTTGGCAAATAGATGGGGAAAATGTGGGAAGAGTGTCAGATTTCATTCTCTTAGGCTCCAAAATCAATGCGGATGATGACTGCAGCCATGAAATTAAAAGACACTTGCTTCTTAGAAAGTGTCATAGAAAGTGTCATAGAAAGCTATGACAAACCTAGACAGTGTATTAAAAAGCAGAGACATCACTTTGCTGATGAAAGTCCATATAGTCAAAACTGTGCTTTTTCCAGTAGTCATGTATGGATGTGAGAGTTGGACTATAAAGAAGGTTGAGTGCTGAAGAATTGACACTTTCGAAATGTGGTGCTAGGGAAGACTCTTGAGAGTTCCTTGGATAGCAAAGAGATCAAACCAGTCTATCCTAAAGGAAATGAATCCTGAATATTCACTGGAAGGACTGATGCTGAAGCTGAAGCTCCAATACTTTGTTCACCTGATACAAAGAGTTGACTCATTGAAAAAGACCCTGATGCTGGGAAAGATTGAGGGCAAGAGGAAAAGGGGGCAACAGAGGATGAGATGATTGGATGGCATCACTGACTCAATGGACGTGAGTTTGAGAAAACTCAGGGAGATAGTGAAGGACAGAGAAGACTGGTGTGCTGCAGTTCATGATGTCACAAAGAGTTGGACATGACTTAGTTACCGAACAACATTAACAAATCCCTGAGTAAATGCTTCTGGGGCAAATAAATACCTAATACCCAATACCTAATCGACAAAACCAGTTTGTTGATTTTGCTTAAACCATGAACAAAACAAGAAACACATTACTATCTAAGCCTTCAAACTCCCAAAGCAAAAAAATATAAAATTGTTATATTTGTCATATAATTCTACTAGATTTACTGAGAAACTACTCTACCTTCTGCAAAGATGTGTATAATAATATGACTCAATTATCCAGCTCAATGGGTTAGAGCTCCAGGCTCATGGTAATCCACAGAGAAATATCAGAGCATGAAATTTCTGATCAGCATTTGTGACTGCCAATCCCTATACTTTTTACTTATCTGGACTTGTGGTGACCTGTTGCATCGCTCTCCAGTGAGACACTCGGGAACTTACTCAAAATTGGCAGTGCATAGGGTTTGCAGATAGGTGTGGAGAGAACAGAAACCCCTAAACCAACAGATGGGCAATTATCAGCAAGTTGACTATGATGTATGCCACAAAGCCGACTCCAGTGTTAAAGTCTCTACTCTGAGAAAAATCACGTAAGGTATATTTCACATCTATTAAAATGGCAGTTATCAAAGAGGCAAGAAATAACAAGTGTAGGTAAGGATGTGGAGAAAAGGAAACATTTGTACACTGTTAGCAATGTAAATTGATGCAGCTACTATGGAAACCACTAAGAAGGCTCCTCAAAAAATTCAAATAGAACTACCATATGATCCAGCAATTCCACTACTGGGTATATATCTGAAGGAAAAGTAATTACTAACTTGAAAAGATAGCTGCACTCCCATATTCATTGCAGCATTATTTATGAAGCCAAGACAAGAGAAACAGCTAACTATCTATCAGTGGATGAATGTATAAAGAAAATGTGGAATGGACAATTACTCAGCCATACATTGGATTTGGACACGACTGAGCAACTTGACTGAACTGAACAATGGAAAGATATCATTTGTGACAACTGCAGGGACTTTGAGGGCCTTATACTTAATGAAATATGTCAGACAGGAAAGGCCAAACTGTGTAGTCTTAAAAAAATTATATATGGAATCATAAAAAAACCCAAACTGACTCATAGGTACAGAAAAAAAATTAGTGATTGTCAGAGGTGGAGGATGGGCAAAATGGGTGAAGGTTGTCAAAGGGTACAAACTTCCAGTTATAAATAAGTCCCAGGGATATGACATACAGCTTGATGGCCATAGTTAACAATATTATATTCTATTATTATTATTTACATTAAGCTTTTTTTACTTTTTTATTTCTGCTCCTGGCAGTTATTTTAAATTGAAGTTTAAAATAATAATTGATTTATAATGTGTTAGTTTCAGATAACAGTACTATATTTTACATTTGATTGCTAAGAAAGTAGATCTTAAAAGTTCTCATTCAGCTCAGTTCAGTCGCTCAGCTGTGTCTGACTCTTTGTGACCCTATGGACTGCAGCACCCCAGGCCTCCCTGTCCATCACCAACTCCTGGATTTTACTCAAACTCATGTCCATTGTGTCGGTGATACCAACTAACCATCTCATCCTCTGTTGTCCCCTTCTCCTCCTGCCTTCAATCTTTCCCAGCGCCAGGGTCTTTTCAAATGAGTCAGCTCTTTGCATTAGGTGGCCAAAATATTGGAGCTTCAGCTTCAGCATCAGTCCTTCCAAAGAATATTCAGGACTGATTTCCTCTAGGATGACTGGTTGGATCTTCTTGCAGTCCAAGGGACTCTCAAGAGTCTTCTCCAACACCACAGTTCAAAAGCATCAATTCATATATATATATATATATATATGTGTGTATGTGTATATATATATATACATGTATATATATATATATATATATCAGTTTAATACATTGTTCATCTAAAACTAATATAACATTATATGTATATCTCAATTAAAAAATCACCTACATAAGACAACAATAACAACAAAATAAGTCTCCATAAGAAATATTCCCCAGTCTCGAGGATTAATTAAGGGATGGTTGTTTGCAGGTAGAGTTTTTGTTTTAGCCAAAGCTCTTCCCTAATCTTCTTTTCTTTATTGGTAAACTCAGTAATCTTTTCTATTGCATTAAAAAATAGTTTACTCAATAAAACTGGAAAAAAATTAATTTTAGTTTAAAAAAATTTTCACTTAAAAAGTTAAGTTTTAGAACAAAGTTTTTGGTAGATGTACTCTGTGTGTCTTCTATGACTTGTGGGCTGTTATTACTACATTTTGTGGTGATGTTTTCCTATCTTATCACATAAGATACTGAGTTTTCTTAGCCCGAAATATGGGCTTCCCTGGTAGTTCAGACAGTAAAGAATCTGTCTGCAATGCAGGAGACCTGGGTTTGACCCCTGGGTCAAGAAGATCCCCTGGAGAAGGGAATATCTCTGGTATTCTTGCCAGGAGAATTCCATGGACAGAGGAGCCTGCCCCTTACAGTCTATGGGGGCAAAAAAAGCTGGAGATGATTTAGCGACGGAGCATGAGCATGACTACAATGACTGCAGTCCATGAGGTTGCAAAGAGTCAGACACAGCTTAGTGACTTTCACTTTCAAATCTGAAGATACAATGTCTTTTGTACTTTAACCTATAACCTCATTTAACCTTAATTACCTCCTTAAAGGATCTATCGCCAGCTGCAGTCACATTGGGGATTAGGGCTTCAATATATGAATTTGTCGTCTAGTTGCTAAGTCATGTCTGACTCTTTGCGACCCCACTGACTGTAGCCCGCCAGGCTCCTCTGTCCGTGGGATTTCCCAGGCAAGAATGCTGGAGTGGGTTGCCATTTCCTTCTCCAAGCGATCTTTCTGACCCAGGGATCTAACCCATGTTTCCTGCACTGGCAGGCGGATTCTTCACCACTGAGCCACCAGGGAAGCCCTCATGAATTTGGGTGGGACACAATTCAGTCCATTACAATCACAGAAAGTTGTCAGAGTGAGATGAGGAGTGGAGAAATGTGATCAGACTTTATTTTTGAAAGGATAACCTTGGTGGCTAAGAAGCTGGGAGTTCAGTTAGAAGGCTGCCACGTAACATGGCGAGAAATGGTGAGAGTGGAGAACCAGGTGTAGGATCTACCATGCAGGTGAATTTGAGAATAATATGACTATGACAAAGGTCTTCCCTGGTGGTTCAGACGGTAAAGCATCTGCCTACAGTGTGGGAGACCTGGGTTCAATCCCTGGCTCAGGAAGATCTCCTGGAGAAGGAAACGGCAACCCACTCCCATGGATGGAGGAGCCTGGTAGGCTACAGTCCATGGGGTTGCAAAAGAGTCGGACATGACTGAGCGACTTCACTCACTCCACTCACTCACTTGACTTCACTCACTATGACATTTGTCCTTCCACTGAACTCCTCTGTGAACCTCTCAATTCTTTTGTGCATCAGTCTCTTTGATACAAGATACTGCTGTGTCTTAAATCTGTTGTAAACATGTAGGGAATTCCATGCTCATCAAAATGAACATTAATAGTCAAAATAGCAAAGCTTGCTAATGAAACTTTAAAATTCAGAATAAAATTCAAAATAAAAACTTTAAAATTCAGAATATTTTGCTTTATTCTTAGTAGGATGACACTTGCAATTACTTGCATTTTTTTTTCTTTTTTTTTTTAAAGAGGAGAGTTTTGGTTTTTTTGTTTTGATTTTTAAATTTTTTTTTTTTTTTTTTTTTTTTTTGCCACACTGCATAATTTGTGGGATCTTAGTTCCCTGACCAGGGATTGAACTTGTGTCCCTGAATTGTAAGGACAGAGTGCTAACCACTGGATCAACAGGGAGTTCCCACTTGCAATTTAGTAAGTTATCTTGGGTAGAAGAAACAAGTAAGCTAAAGAAAAGCATAACTTGGGGGTTCTCTAGGAGAAATTTGGGGTTGAAAATTATGCTTTCCTCCTGTTTTCACATGGGTGGATTTTTTCTATCATTCATGTCTTGGCCCCAATTCTTCTCATCTAGGAGGCCTTCCCTAAATCTCCAATCTAAGGTATTTCCCTCTGTCACTTTTCATCCCATCATGCAACTTTATTTTCTGTGTGGCACTTTCACTCTTGATATTTTGTTTGTTGCCTGCCCCTCCTAAGATCTGCATTCTAGGAAACAGCTCTTTGTATTGTTCATGACTGCATTCCTCCATCTAGAACACTGCCTGAATCATAGTAAGCACTCAGTAAATATTTGTCAGATGAATGAAAGGATAAAAGAAAAACGTGAAGACCCAGTTCACTAAGACTTACAGACTGTGTAAGGGGAGAGAAACCCCTTCTGCAGAGTACAATGCTGGCTCTTGACAGAGGACCACACAGCAGACAAAGGGCTATGTAGATTTCAGGGCTAGAAGGTTTGTATTTTTGATGGTTTATGTGCAAATCTGGGAATCAAGAGATTGGGGGTTCACATCTGCTCTATCTCCAACTCACTGAGGGACTATGGTACAAATCATGGAACTTCCGCAAGCATTAGTTTCTCCATCTGGGTGGCGTTACTGGCTAGTTTAAACATTTAGAAACCTTCATTGGCAAATATGACTCTATGTGTGCTGTTTCTTTCAGGAGATTGAGTGCTTTGTGGAAGCGAGCCCTGCTTTTCCCTTTGGCTTCTGAGTTGCCCCTCCTCAGCAAGCAAGGTGATTAATTGCCTTGGATTCCTCTTCTGCTATTCCCTTTCCCAGCCTCGCCAGTAAGTCTGCATAGCTTTGATGGGAAAGACAAGGCCCTGGTCATATTAAGACTGCCTTGGGCTGTCATTCCCAGACTTCATTCCTCCTAACTTTCCTCCCCTCGCTCAATCAATCCACCAGCTCTCCACCGACAGGCTCAGTGCCAGGGGAGGTTGGTAGCTTTGATTCATCTTCCATGTGATCAAGTGCAGAAATTAAGTCCTGTGAGGGGATTCAAGGGGCTGTTCACGTATCCATCACCCATTTATTCTCCCCTGCCAAGTAGACCTTCTCTGCAGCAGGCGGCCTTGTCCCTGTGAACTACTATGGAGTGATCTTCATCTTGACTCTGGAACATTCTTACCTCCTAAGAGTCAAGCATCTCTCTAGATAGGGCTCTGCTTTCTGTCCTCTGGCTATACCTAACTCAGAAGCAGGATAAATATTAGGCATGATAATAAAGGCCATAAGCTTTGGATTTGGCCAGACTTGGATTAAAATCCCAGCTGCATGACTAACTCTGTGAGCTTGGGCAAGTTACTCAACCTCTCTGAGCCTCATTTTTCTCATCTGTCAAATGAAGATGAGGAAAGGTGATAAGAATTAAAAGAGGTAATATGGGCCAAAAATTCAGTGTAGAGGCTGGCATGCCAGTCTGGGAGTTGCCACTCTCAATGACTACTGCCCTCTTTACCAAGTCTAGGGAACCCACCCAAGAACGCTATGCTCCCTCTCTTTCTTAGTCCCAGGGTTGTTTTTGAAGGTGTACATGTTGAGGTTTAAAAATGCTGGTCTCCACCTTTTTGAGACCTCCTTTGTACAGGTAGATAGTCAAATGGCTTTCACCCTCGGTGTTATATTTTCATCAGCTCACCTCTGATGGTTAGTGTCGCTGGTACTCAGAAATGTTTCACTTCATCCTTTAAATAACAACCCTGAAAAAAGGAGGTGTTCCATCTAATGCACTGTCTACACTGACCAAATCCAGCAGGAGTTCATGTAATTTCTAGAGAATGAGACTGTGGAGACAAACTGGATTATTCCACCTGAATGATAACATATTAATATTTTGTAGACAGCTTAACTTTTCTGTGGACTTCCCTGGTGGTTCAGACAATTAAGAATCTGCCCAAAATGTGGGAGACCCAGGTTCAATCCCTAGGATGGGAAGATCCCCTGGAGAAGGGAGTGGCTACCCACTCCAGTATTCTTGCCTAGAGAATTCCATGAACAGAGGAGCCTGGCAGGCTACAGTTCATGGGTCACAAAGAGTTGGACACAACTGAATGACTAACTTTTCTTTAAATGTTTGATATGATCAATATTTTTTTTAAATGTCTTTATTCTGAAACTGACCTGATCTAATTTTTTCCATGCAGTGAATGGTGTATTGGTTTCCCACATGAACCAGATTGATGAAATATTTGCTTAGTCCCATGGATGGAATTTGTTTCCTCTTAAAAAAAAAGGAAATATCTCAATAGGGGCATTTGTTATACATTTTCTAACTTATCAAGTGGTGCAGTAGGTTTTCTTGAGTGGCATGTAAAGTTGCTTTCTGGTTTAAAGTTCTGATTTATCCTATAGGTTAGAACAGTGAGTGGGGGTGGAATCGGCTGGTGTTAAGAAGTCAGCCTCAGAACTAGAAGAAAGAAGGAAGAAAGAAAAAGAAAGACTGAAAGAAAGAAAGGGAACAATGGAAGCATTGTAAGAAATATTTATAAGTCAAATGTTACAGAGAAAAACCCCAAACCAAAACCTATTTCAAAAAATGTTGGAGGAAATGGTATATCTTTTTATGTGCTTAAGAAAACAGTTAAAAAGAACTTCACAGCATTGGGTCTATTAAGTACATTTATTCCAGTGATTTCCCAGATATTTCCAAGTTCCATTTAAAACAGAAGTCTTCTATCAAGCAATCCTTTGAAATTATTTACTCTTTTATGGTTGTAAAGTATAGAAACATAATACTTTTAATGGAAACCCTAATAAACGGCACATGCTACAAAGTGTCTACTGATGTGCTTTATAGGTTGGGATTCTTACGTCACACAAACTTGCCAGTCTATCTATGTTTCTGATCCCAATAAATGTCCCCGGCTGTGGAAGAGGATGGCTGGACGGGCACAGCCATGCAAGCATGGCATACTCATCAGAAAGATATGGTAGCCAGAGCCCTTCTGGAAGCACACCCTGCCAGCAAGGAAGAAACAGAATTATTTGAATTAAGGGCTTCATTTTGTTTGAGGGATGGTGACTTGGTGGGCACCATAACTTACAAAAAGCTTTTTCTCATATTCTATATAAAGGAATGTTTTGTATGAACCTGGTTGTGAATCCCCAGAATAAAATAGTATGTAATATTTTTAGCACACATTTAATTGGCAACAGAAAAATTAAAACCACTTGACTTATAATGTTAAAATGGTACTCTGGTTAAAGTCAACTCCCAATCAAGAAAATTTAATGCACTTCACCAAATGCATATTTTCATACAAAATAAATATATTTTAAAGTTATATAGCCTTAATTTTATGCTGAAATAGTACTAGCAGTTCACAGATGGATTTTCCCCCCCAGCAAATTATTTTTCATTGAAATGTTTTCAAAGCGTTCTCACTCGGGTATGCTTCGATTTAACAATTCAGGCATTCTACATTAACTAGTAATTGATTTATTGACATTTGATGGATTCATACTCACGTTCCTTGGTTTAAAAATCTTGTTAAAATGTTGTTAATAATCTGTGGGTATATATTTCAAATAACTGTCATTAAATTTAGAATAACTGTCATTAAATAGAGAGAATTAAGTTTAATAGAGTAGTTATTATATATTTAAATACCAATGGATGATTAGAAGCAGATTTATGGAGGATTTAATCATGGCTGGACAGATTCATGCCTTTCCAGAAAATACATTCATTTGATTTCTTTTGTTTTTATTTTTCTATTTTAAAGTAAATGGTTAGTAGGCATTTAAATTGGTAGTGTATCAAAAGCTAAAGCTTCAATTAATGAGCATTCACAATACACAGAATACATTTTACTGCTTGAGATAATTTAAGACTGTACTTTAATTCTTCGTGAACCTGGAAAACTCTGCCTTTTGTAGAAAGACTCAGAGAAGTCCAGAGAAGAATGGCTATTAGGGAAAGAGTTAGGAAATTCACCTGATTGTGTTCATTTCTGACACTTGGTAAAACAGTTATCTAACCTCTTTTAAAATGTCTTTAATGCTATGGGTAAAATATCAAAGACTGATGCTCTTAACAACACTGTTCAAAAACGTCAGTTTGATACAGTCAAACGATCATGTTTTAGTTTTGTTTTTATTTTGAAATAACAAGAGATATCTCCCAAACTATCTGGAGAGGTTGGTTTCTATTCACGGGCCTTCAGCCCACCCTATCCCAAGCTTGAAGCATTTTGTTAGATCTCTTTGATCTGTTTGACTTCTGCTTCATGGAAAAATGCTCATAAACCTTCAGAGAAAGCCTTTCTTTACTTTTAGCTTTATTCAAGAATTATAAACAGTGCACAGATCTATAGCAAAATGATTTTAAGAGCACTTAGGACCCCCATGCAAACTTATTTGCTCCCTAGTGGAAAAAAGGGGGGGAGGGGACTTGTGTGGTAAAAAAGTTTAAAAAGTTCAACTTTGCTTAGTGAAAAGGAACTCCACTTTTAAGTGGCTATAAGTATTGCATTTCATTTTTTTTTTAAATATTAAGATCTCTAAAGCAACAATCTTTTTAAACATGTTATGCACAAGGATTGGCATGACGTTTGAAATGACTTCAAGAGTCCTGTTACTCTTGACATGCTGGCAAACGCTTCACAGATGTGCTTTCTTACTGCACCCACATCCAGAGAAGACAAAAGCTGCCTCTACCACAAGTAACCTGCATGTGATGCTGCTCCGGTGAAACGGGCCAGAAGCCCAGAGGGTGAAAGTGCCCTATTCTCTGTAATCCATCCTTACTCCAGCCTTACTATATAGGTTCTTGATGAATTTGGGGGTTTATCAGCTGAGCTCTACACTCTTAGATGTGGGATAACAACTGTCGAGTCAGAAAAAAACATACTAACCAAGTTAGAAATCTTTGGCATTTCTCAAAGTATCTTCAGTATAGAAGTGAGACAGGGTTAAAGATTATTTCTGCTACTGTTTTTAAAAAATGGAGTCTCCTAGAAATAGCATGTTGTTGCTGTGTTTAGTTACTAAGTCCTGTCGGACTGTTTGTGACCCCATGGACTGTAGCCCGCCAGGCTCCTCTGTCCATGGGATTTCCCAAGCAAGAATACTACTGGAGTGTGTTGCCATTTCCTGCTCCAAGGAATCTGCCCAACTCAGGGACTGAACTCGCTTCTTCTTCGTTGGCTGGCAGATTCTTTATTGCTGAGCCAACAGGAAAACCCAGAAATATTATATGACATCCCTTACATGTGGAATCTAAAAAGAAATGATACAAGTGAACTTAAGTTTCAGAACAGAGACTCACAGATTTAGAGAACTGTCCAACTTATAGTTCTTGGCAGGGGGTGGGGGGTGGGAGGCAAGGGAGGGTGGGTCGAAGGGATGGTTAGGGAGTTTAGGATGGACATGTACATACGCATTGCTGTATTTAAAATGGGTAACCAACAAGGTCCTACTGTATAGCATAGGGAACTTCACTCAATGTTCTGTGGCAGCCTGGATGGGAGGGGAATTTCGGGGAGAATGGATACATGTATGTGTGTGGCTGAGTCCCTTGCGGTTAACCTGAAACTATCACAACATTGTTTGATAATTGGCTATACGCCAATACAAAATTAAAATTTTTTAAAAAATAAATATAAATGGAGTCTCCTAAAGCTCCACAGGAGTTGCAAAATGACATCTCCTGGACAGAACCAGTACTGCTGAGGAATTTTATTTGGAAAATCACTTATTAATACTTTGAGGTAAAAACTCAGATTTCAGTTTGTCTTGAAAAAAATCAGGTCTGACCACATTGGCATTTTCTCCAGCAAACTGGAAATAGTAGTACATTTTATGGAGACAGTTTAAATTTTGATTATTTTCCACTCTTTAGCCGTGTCACTGTAGCATAAGATTACTCTGAAATACCAACAATGTTACCCATGTATAGGCTTTGTCCAAAAGATACCAAAACACCTTTCCAGTTGTTGGTATTATCAATTCAATCAACAGGTTTGGCTTTCTAATTCCACAAAATCAACCGTAAGGCTGAGCTGACTAATCAGTTCTAGATCTTTCAGGGTGGGGGAACATGGTGTGTAAAGTAGGCACGTAAGAGTTAATCTGTGAACCTGGACCAGAAAGGGCATGAGATGCCCCAAGTTAAACTGGGTTCTCAGCCTCAGGCTCTCTCCTCACCTGGCATGGGGCCTCCTTGGCCCCATCCTTTTTCAGCTAGAAAGCCTAAAGGATTGAGTTTTCTCTGGGTGTCCCCTTTGACCTCTAATGTGTCCCCTCTATGGCTTGAAAGCCTGGTGAAACTCCCAAAGCTTTTGGCCTTCCTTGCTTCCTGTTGGCTGTGTCTGCCTTGTCTCAGATTTTTCATCTTTGTATATCTAGCCTGGTAATCTTATCCCAACTCCTGATTTCTCCTCTAGCCTGGCAGTTTGACTAAATAATCGAACAACTCCTGGAATTGGGATCTTTACTTTTTTAGATAACATTTTAATCTATGTCCCTCTTCATAATTCTTTCATTTAAAAAGTTAGTGTAGTTTAGATAGGACCAAATTTACCATTTTTTAGTATAAAGTTCTATGAGTTGTTGACCATCTGGTGATGTCCATGCGTAGAGTCTTCTCTTGTGTTGTTGGATGAGGGTGTTTGCTATGACCAGTGCATTCTCTTGGCAGAACTCTGTTAGTCTTTGCCCTGCTTCATTCTGTGCTCCAAGGCCAAATTTGCCTGTTACTCCAGGTGTTTCTTGACTTCCTACTTTTGCATTCCAGTCCCCTATAATGAAAAGGACCTCTTTTTTGGGTGTTAGTTCTAGAAGGTCTTGTAGGTCTTCATAGAACCGTTCAACTTCAGCTTCTTCAGCATTGCTGGTTGGGGCATAGATTTGGATTACCATGATATTGAATGGTTTGCCTTGGAATTGAACAGAGATCAATTTTTGAGATTGCATCCAAGTATTGCATTTAGGACTCTTTTGTTGACCATGATGACTACTCCATTTCTTCTAAGGGATTCCTGCCCACAGTAGTAGATATAATGGTCACCTGAGTTAAATTCAGCCATTCCTGTCCATTTTAGTTCACTGATTCCCAGCATGTCAATGTTCACTCTTGCCATCTCCTGTGTGAGCACTTCCAATTTGCCTTGATTCATGGACATAACATTCCAGGTTTCTATGCAATGTTGCACTTTACAGCATCAAACCTTGCTTCTATCACCAGTCCCATCCACAACTGGGTGTTGTTTTTGCTTTGGCAGCATCCCTTCATTCTTTCTGGAGTTATTTCTCCACTGATCTCCAGTAGCATATTGGGCACCTACCGACCAGGGGAGTTCATCTTTCAGTGTCCTAACTTTTTGCCTTTTCATGCTGTTCATGGGGTTCTCAAGGCAAGAATACTGAAGTGGTTTGCCATACCCTTCTCCAGTGGACCACGTCTTGTCAGCCATCTTGAGTGGCCCCACATGGCCTGGCTTAGTTTCATTGAGTTAGACAAGGCTGTGGTCCATGTGATCAAATTGGCTAGTTTTCTGTGAATGTGGTTTCAGTCTGTCTGCCCTCTGATGCCCTCTCTCAATGCCTGCCGTCTTACTTGGGTTTCTCTTACTTTCGATGTGGGGTCTCTTCACGGCCGCTCCAGCAAAGTGCAGCCACCGCCCCTGTCCTTGGATGTGGGTTAGCTCTTCTTGGCTGCGCTTCTGTGCCATCCAGTGCTTTATTGACTATGCCAAAGCCTTTGACTGTGTGGATCACAATAAACTGTGGAAAGTTCTGGAAGAGATGGGAATACCAGACCACCTGACCTGCCTCTTGAGAAACCTGTATGCAGGTCAGGAAGCAACAGTTAGAACTGGACATGGAACAACAGACTGGTTCCAAATAGGAAAAGGAGTACGTCAAGGATGTATATTGTCACCCTGCTTATTTAACTTATATGCAGAATACATCATGAGAAACACTGGGCTGGAAGAAACACAAGCTGGAATCAAGATTGCTGGGAGAAATGTCAATAACCTCAGATATGCAGATGACCCCTCCCTTAATGCAGAAAGTGAAGAGGAACTAAAGAGCCTCTTGATGAAAGTGAAAGAGGAGAGTGAAAAAATTGGCTTAAAGCTCAACATTCAGAAAACTAAGACCATGGCATCCGGTCCCATCACTTCATGGCAAATAGATGGGGAAACAGTGGAAACAGTGGATGAATTTATTTTTCTGGGCTCTGAAATCACTGCAGATGGTGATTGCAGCCATGAAATTAAAAGACGCTTGCTCCTTGGAAGGAAAGTTATGACCAACCTAGAGAGCATATTAAAAAGCAGAGACATTACTTTGTCAACAAAGGTCTGCCTGGTCAAGGCTATGGTTTTTCCAGTGGTCATGTATGGATATGAGACTTGGACTATAAAGAAAGCTGAGCGCCGACGAATTGATGCTTTTGAACTGTGGTGTTGGAAAGATTCTTGAGAGTCCCTTGGACTGCAAGGAGATCCCACTAGTCTATCCTAAAGCAGAACAGTCCTGGGTGTTCATTGGAAGGACCTATTTTGAAGCTGAAACTCCAATACTTGGGCCACCTGATGTGAAGAGCTGACTCATTTGAAAAGACCCCGATGCTGGGAAAGATTGAGGGCAGGAGGAGAAGGGGACAACCGAGGATGAGATGGTTGGATGGCATCACCGACTCAATGGATGTCGGTTTGGGTGGACTCCGGGAGTTGGTGAGGGACAGAGAGGCCTGGCGTGCTGTGGTTCATGGGGTCGCAAAGAGTCAGACACGACTGAGTGACTGAACTGAACTGAACTGAACTATGAGTTGTATCAGTGATATAATTGCTGCTGTTGCTGTTCAGTTACTAGGCAGCGTCCGACTCTTTGTGAACCCAAGGACTGTATCACACCAGCTCCTCTGTCCTCCACTATTTCCTGAAGTTTGCTCAAATTTATGTCCATTGAGTTGGTGATGCTATCTAATCATCTCATCCTCTGCCTCCTCTTACTTTTGCCTTCACTCATTCCTAGCATCAGAGAATGGGTCAGCTCTTTGCATCAGATAGCCAAAGGATTGAAGTTTCAGCTTCAGCAACAGTTCTTACAATGAATATTCAGGGTTGATTTCATTTAGGATTGATTGATTTAATCTCCTTGCAGTCCAAGTGACTCACAACTCTTCAAAACATAGGACATTTCCATCACACCAGAAAATTTTCTGTGCCTCCTTGTAATCAAATTCTCCCTTCAACCTCAGTTTCTGGAAATTAGTGATAACCAGTATAAAACATTTAGGTTTCCTAACCATTTGCAGATAGTCTCTATCCCTCATCAGGCTGCCCTGTGGGAACTGGGGTTAGAGTTACTAGCACAAGAAAATACTGATATTTTGGTGACTGCTATTGTTGTAAGTAATTAAGTCCTTTTCTCTGACCCAGGAAATTTGTGCCTCTGCCAGCATCTATAAACGGGGGCAGGCTAACTTGTTATTTTGCAAGTAGGAAAAAATTTCAGAGCCTTTATATGTCTCTCAACCAGTTTATTTCTACCTTCCCAATCCATTTCATCTCTCTCTCTCTCTCTCTTTTCGCCTTAATTGCATTGGCTAGGACTTCTAAGTGAAATTGAAAGTCACTCAGTCATGTCCGATTCTTGGCAACCCAATGGACTATATACAGTCTGTGGAAATCTCCAGGCCAGAATACTGGAGTGGGTAGTGTTTCCTTTATCCAGGGGATCTTCCCAACCCAGGGATCAAACCCAAGTCTCCTGCATTGCAGGTGGATTCTTTACCAGCTGAGCCACAAGGGAAGCCCAAGAATACTGGAGTGGGTAGCCTATGCCTTCTCCAGGGGATCTTCCCAACCCAGGAATTGAACTTGGGTCTCCTGCATTGCAGGCGGATTCTTTACCAACTCAGCTATCAGGAAAGCACAAAGAATTTCTTATGGTATTAAACAAGAGTGGTAGAACAGGACATCCTTGCCTTGTTTCTGATCTTTATTGGGAAATCATCCAAACTTATCCAGTTTCTTATGATTAATTATGATATAAGCTGTAAGTTTTTGATAAATATCCTGTGCCAGATTGTAGATGTTTCTTGTTATTCCTAGTTTTCTATTTTTGTTGAGGATATTTTTTTCATCTTTACTTTTAGAGGGATATTGGTCTGTACTTTACTCACAACATCTTTGGTTTTAGTATCAGAAAAATGTCTGCCTCATTAAATGAGCTGGGAATTTTTCTCATCTCTTTTATATTTTGAAAGAGTTTGTACAGTGTTGTTATTCTTTCTTTCTTAAATAGTTAGTAGAATTTGCCTAGAAGTCCTCTGGGCCTGGAATTTTCTTTTCTTTTTCTTTATTTTTAAGAAGATTTTTAATTAGAAATTAAATTTTTTAAAAACATATGGGACTAGTCAGGCTACCTATGTCTTCTTGAGGGAGCTTAAAGTCCCTGTCTAATAGTTCCAGTATCTCTCTATTATTTGACTGTGATTCTGTTGATTGTTTTGTCTCTTAAAATAGTATACTATTTTAATTTACTGCTTGGTGCATCTTGCCCTTTTGGTTGAAAGCTGGACATCTTATGTACAGCAATATAGACCAAGGTAACTATTTATCCTTGATAATGGGCATGCCTCCTATTTTTGCTAGTGTCTGGGATTGTCATCCTAGAGGGTAGGGCTGGGTTGGGTTATTTCTTGCTGTGATTGCCTTCATTGTACCACGAAGTTTCAGCTTCTAGCATTACCTTGTGTTTAGGGTTGGGAATGGTTTGCTAGAAGGTTTTCCTCAGTGTCTACTTCACTCTCAGATTTAGGTCTTCCCTTTTTTGCCCACACTTCAGAAAGTTCTCTCCCCATACTTTTAAAAAAATAATGATTTATTTATTTATTTTTGGTCGTGCTGGCTCTTCATTGCTGCGCAGCGAGTGGGGGCCACTCTTTGTTGAGGCGCTTGGCCTTCTCATTCGGTCACTTCTCTTGTTGCAGAGCGCAGGCTATGGGTCCACGGGCTTCAATAGTCGTGGCGCATGGGCTTCAGTTGCTCCGTGGCCTGTGGACTCTCCCTGCATCAGGGATCAAACCCATGTCCTCTGCACTGGCAGCTGGATTCTAACCCACTGGACCATCATGCAAGTCCTCTCTATACTTTTAAAGACTGCTGTTACTTGTTTTTTGAGTTTACTGGCCTGATGTTGGGGAGTGGGATGGAGGTGTTTTCCGTTGTTCTGCTTCAGTCCCAGTCTTAAATAGGCGCTTCAACCCCAGGTCTTTACAGGTGGAGCCTTCTCAGTGATTCTTCTGCTTGCTCAGCAATAGGGGATCTCTTATGTTCTGAGCCTTGAAGTATTCCTGACCTTTGTCGGAGGGTGTTTCTGCTCCTGCACCCACCTGCAATATATCTTCATCTGTACTCTGAGGGTGACAAGGTTTAGTGTCTTTTCTCCAGTGGGATAAGGCTTTTATTCTGTAGGAAATAGAGAAGAGAAGGAATGGGCAGATCTTCACACCTTCACTTCAGTGGTCGCTCTTCCTTTCCCCAGGTCTTCACCACAAAGGATGCTTCTCCAGACTCCTATCCTGTCTCCACTTTTCTTATGCACACTCAGTGAGGTCTCTGTTGTAAATGGGTGTGAATTCTTCTACACCTGTGGCTCTCAGTAATTCTAAATGCTCACTCTAAACTCTCTACCCTATAATCTACACTTGCCTTTTAAGGATTTGTTCAAAATTTAAGTCAATTTTTTTCTTACCAGTGCATATAACATTTGGTGTTTGCTGCAGCTAAGTGCTCTCCTTGGAGGCGTCTGTTGTTCTTAAGTTAATTGTTTGACCTGTGACACTATCTCTGTGACAGATTCAAGAAAAGTTGTAATTTCCTAAGTTATCTAGCTTTTTTTTTTTTTTTTTTGGTTGTGAGTGTGGGGTGATGTTCTTTCCTGTTTCCCGTACCCCATAGTGAAACCAGAATCCCTATTTATTGACTTATTAAAGAGTTCATTTCTTGGTGCTCAAATCATCTATAGGCAAATCTTATTTTATTGGTCAAATATCAATCAGGTCATCTTGAACCTCAAGTATCAGTAACAGAAAATCCAACTTCAAATATTGAAACCAGAAAGTATTTATTACCTCATTTGAAGAGAAAAACTGAGGTAAAAGGTTTAGTTAAGTCAGGTCAATAATTTTATTAGGGTTCTAGGGTCTTTCTCTTTTCTCCTATGCTATTCTCAGGATACTGTGTGTCCCTTTAGGGTAACTTCCTCCAATGTCCCAAGAGGGTTACCAAAGTTACCAAAGAGCAAACAGAAGTACATAAAAATGTACATAAAATTAATGGCCTTTCTGTATTATTACTTGTTTCAGAGAAAGGAAATTATCCTAGGAAGATTCCCATTAAGACTTCCTATATGTCTTATTTAACAGGACTGGATCACATGCCCATTGCTCAATTAGTTGCTAGAAAAAGAATGGAACCACTATGCTTGACGTAACATCAAGATTCACCTTTGGTCTGGGAAGGGAACAAATTCTTCTGAAGCAGATGGCCACCTGATAGCTGAGCAAAATCAGGATTCTATTACTAGCAAATAAAAATGTGAGGAATAGCTATTAAATGGGTGACTAATGGTGCCTGGTAGAGTCCATAAGTTGTAAGGAAGGACAAGCTTTGCAGTCAGATATATCTATCCTGGCTCTTTGAACTTTGGAAAGTACAAAGTGGATAATATTTTGTAAATATTAAACATTTTATATTTATCTCTTTCCCTTGTGAAATCATATTCTTTGGCATTCATTTTGTTATTGTAGCTGAGGAAGAGGGCATGGATAATGTCACCTGAGGAGGACAGAGGAAGTGATTCTGGACTTGGTCGATGCTCAGAATATGGCAGCTGTTGTTAACCCACAAGTAGATTGTTATAACACATTTAGCTAATGGCTTTTTCTATCGATAAGTCCTTTATTACAGCTGCATTTTCCATTTTGAGGGAAGATAGACAAGTATTTTCTAGCTTAAATGCAGAGTGACAGGCCTTTAGCTGACTACCTCTTCTGTGGTAGCAAAAGACAGGGTTATATGGCAGAAATGTCCATTTAAGGCTCTCCCATTAGAGAGGATAAGGACTTCCCTGTAGCTCAAATGGTAAAGAATATGCCTGCAATGCAGGAGACCCGAGTTCAATCCCTGGTTCAGGAAGATCCTCTGGAGAAGGGAATGGCAACCACTCCAGTATTCTTCCTTGGAGAATCCCATAGACAGAGAAACCTGGAGGGCTACAGTTCATGGGGTCGCAAAGAGTCAGACACACTGAGCAACTAATACTTATCCACTTATCCATTAGAGAGGAGGGTCCTGTATTCCTGTCTGATTGACATGAGCCCTAGCTGTGGAGTATGGAAAGCCTAGGAAGTGCAAGGAAGTAAGAGAACTCTTCACGGACTGGTGTTTGTCTTTCCATCCACAACTGTGGAACTCTGCAATGAGCAAGGAAAGTAACAGCACCAAACAAGAAATAGTTTAAGCTCCCATTTCTCTTTAGCCACAGCATAAGAATGAGACATTGCTCAGGTTAAAGTGCAATGCATTTAATTAGGACCAAAAACCAAATAAGTCTTTTTGTTTGCACATCACTGATACTTTAGTTGAGCAAACCCTGGGAGATAGTGAAGTTCAGGGATGCCTGGCGTGCTGCCGTCATGGGGTTGCAAAGAGTCAGACCCGAGTTAGCAACAGAACAACAGCAACATGCTTTAATTATTCTAAAACTTATGCTCAGTCTAGTTAGTTTCTCTACATATTTATTTCCCCAAGGCTCATCAATCATATTAATTCCTTTTTAATCCTGAAATAATTTTTCTAAATTGAAAGTGCCATAACCACTCTGAAAAATAAGATGGCCCCCCCCACCCAACCACAATTTGGTTTCAATATAGAAACACACCAAGAGGGTATGAAAAGGTTTATTATTTACCAAACTGAGAATTTTCCAGAGAAGTCAGGGCAGAAACCCTAAGCAGGTCTGAAAATGGCTTGAGAGAGCAAGGAAAGGAGACAGGCCTGGGGTTATAATGGTGCTTAAGGGACAGTCCAGGCTGAGGGTTCTTGCCTATGAGTGGAGACTTGTGTGTCTTGAACTCCCACCAGTGCTAACGCAGCAAACACCCAGATTTTATCATCTTGCCCAGACATGAGGCAAAGGGAAAGAGAGATGTGAAGCTTGCAAGCTGTCAGCAGTTAAGCCAAAAAATGGAGTCAGAATCCTTATTAAAATAAGATATCTTTGGGAAGTCCTATTGAAGATGATATTTCAGCTATTTGGACCTCTTGAGAGCTGGGTGGGAAAGTTGCAAGAAACAGGGTGAAGAAAGGATGAAGAAGAAAAGAACAAATGACCTTGCAAAATCTTTTGCTAGTATCAGTTACTTATTCTACTTCTTAGAGAAATTCAAACAAATTACTTTTGACTCAAGCTCCTTTATAACCACACTCCCCCCTGCCTCCTTCAGCCTCTCTGTAATTCACTAAGTTTCAGCCTCGCTGACTTTTTTTTTTTTAATGCTTTACAACTGTGAACTATTTCTAACACACAGAGAAAGTTATGTGCTTTTCATAAACTATTTCAAAAGTATTTTCACATACCCATAACTCAGATTTAGAATACAGAGTCAATTCTCATTGTTCACAGTAGTTATGCTCTATAAAATTCCTGGGTTTCCCTGGTGGTTCAAATGGTAAAGAATCTGCCTGCATTGCAGGAGACACAGGTTCAATCCTCAGGTCAGGAAGATCCCCTGGAAAAGGGAATGGCAACCCACTCAAGTATTCTTGCCTAGAGAATTCCATGGACAGAGGAGCCTGGCAGGCTACAGTCCATGGGGTCACAAAGAGTCATGAGACAAAACCTGCACTTTTCACATGCTCTATAAAATTCCTGGAAACACTGATAGTGAGTATTGAACCATTACTCCTAGGAGAAATATAGGGTTAAGTTCTTGTGAGCCTCTGGTCACAACACTTCTATCAACTGATCAACACATAACCTGTCTTATTTGTTTCTGTTAAAACACATCTTATTTAAGGTGTATTGGTGATAGTGAATCACCAACATTGAGCTCATGACAACAACATTACAACTCAAGCCTGATCAGAGCTTATATAACATGCGCTGTCGGACTTCTTAATTTTTGCCAAATTACTTAGCATGAAGTGCAATCTCTTTTTTTTCTAGTTTTATTGAGATATAGTTTATATACAGCATTGTGTAAGCTGTAAAGTGAACAGCATAATGATTTTATTTATATACATCATGAAACATATTAGCACAATAAGTTTAGTGAACATCCATCATCTCACTTAGATACAAAATGAAAGAAAAAGAAAACAAATATTTTTTATTTGTGATGAGAACTCTTAGGTTTAGCTCTTCCTACTTTCATTTAGTTTGCATTTTCCTAATTACCAAGGAAGTTGAAAATCTTTCTGTGCAATTATTTGCCAGTTGGTTTCCTTTTATGGTAAACTGCTTTTTGAGATTGTTTACCCATCACTATATTTGATGGTTTTTTCTTATTAATTTAGAGATTTTTAAAAATGTATATTCTGTATACTAGTATTTTCTTGATTGTATCATCAGCATCTTCTTACAGTAGCATGTCTTTGCATTTTAGATGATCTTTGTCATACAAAAAATTTCAGTTGCTTTCATGAGGTAAATTTTGTGCTTTATTTAAGAAATTTTCTCTTGCATATTACAAGGTCATAAAGATATTTCTATATATATTGATACTCTCCACGTTATCTTCTTATGGTTTCAAAGTTCTGCATTTCATAGTGAGACTTTTAATAAGCCTGGAATTCAGTTTTATATGTGGAATAAATTTTTAAACATAGTCAATTTTTTCAGCTTCATTTATTAGATAGCCCATTCTTTTCCCACTATTTATTGTGTCACTTTCAAGGGCCCCCTAACCCCAGAAATAAATATACTGAGTTCCCAAAATGTGAGTGTCTATTTTGTGATTTTCTATCCTACTGTATTAGTCTATTTGTCCTCCAGCTAATATCACACTTTTTAAGGACCAAAGCTCTATTATAAATCTTAATATTTGGAAAGGCAAGATGTCCCCCTCCTTATTTTTATTTTTCAAAATTTTCTTGATTACTTTTGGTCCTTTATTCTTCCATATGTATTTTAGGATTAGCTTGTCAAATTTAGTCCAAAACCCTGTTAAAAGTGGGATTAGAATGGCAATAAGTTTACAAATTAATTCGGGGGAAATGTATAGATGTGAGAGTTGGATTATAAAGAAAGCTGAGCACCGAAGAATTGATGCTTTTGAACTGTGGTGTTGGAGAAGACTCTTGAGAGTCCCTTGGACTGCAAGGAGATCCAACCAGTCCATCCTAAAGGAAATCAGTCCTGAATATTCAATGGAAGGACTGATGCTGATAGCTGAAACTCCAATACTTTGGCCACCTGATGTGAAGAACTGACTCATTGGAAAAGACCCTGATGCTGGGAAAGATTGAAGGCGAGAGGAGAAGGGGATGACAGAGGATGAGGTGGTTGGATGGCATCACCAGCTCGATGGACATGAGTCTGAGCAAGCTCCAGGAATTGGTGATGGACAGGAAAGCCTGATGTGCTGCAGTCCACGGGGTCACAAAGAATCAGACATGACTGAGCGACTGAACTGAACTAAACATTCTTACAACATGAGTCTTTCCATCTACTGACAGTCTGTGCATCTCCATTTATTGGTTTTATAATTAGTCCTTAAGCACATTTTACTATTTCCATTAAGAAATGTGCATCTTTGGTTAAATTCATTATCTGCCTTATGTCTTTTTTGCTGCCACTGTGAATGGGATCTTTTCTTTAGTTACATTTTCTAAATGGTGGTTTATTAGGTATAATGAAGTTACTATTTTTATATATTGCTTCTCGATCCAGCAACTGATGAACTCTTACTGATTTTATTAAACCAATTATGAATCTTCAGTTTCATATGTAGACGGTCATATCATTGGCTCACATTGACCATCCTGTTTCACTTTTCCAGTTCTTCTCTCTCTCTCTCTTTTCCTGTTGTGGATTCCATCCTGAATACAAACGGTAATGGTGAGCATCCTTCCCCTGTCCCTGACTTTAAAGATAATGCTTCTGTGATGTTGTTCACCTGAAACTTATACAATGTTATATGTCAATTGTATCTCAGTTTTTAAAAAGTCATGCCTCTAGTGTTTCCACTTTAGTTTGATGTTTGCTTTAGATGGTTGGCAGGTAACTATATCAGGTTAAAAACATTTCTTTTTATTCCACATTTCTAATCATTTTTTGTCTTTTTTCCTTCCCTCCCTTCTCCTTTTTCTCTTTTCCTCCTCTCTCTCCCTGTTCCTTACTTTTCTTTGTAAAAAAGTTAATGAGCAAATGTTCAATTTTACCAAATGCTTGTACAACTATGTTCACAGCTATGCTTAGCATATAATTTGTCTCATTGTATGTTGTCCATGTGGCATTTTAATATCAAAATTTTGCCAGTTTCATAAAAGAAATTAGGGAGCTTCTCCCTTTTTTCATCTTTTAGAGCTGTTCTTATATGATCTTTGAAAGTTTGGTGATATCTGAACCAATACTTTAATATATATTGAGCATATGTCTGGTAAATTTAATGTTAATAATTATTAAATTAATATATACTTAATATAAAGATTATATCATAGCAATTAATGCAAATAATGATTTAGCATAATTATTAAGACAAAATGTTAATAGCGATATATTAATATGCAATTATTAATGGACTGTATTTCTTAGATTAAATGAATGTAGATTAAAGCTTGATGCTTAATATTTCCCTTTTATCTCAAGGGTGAGGCAGCAACTGTACTACAGCTACTCTGACAACTGCATTCTAGTTTTCTATTTAGCATTTCTTGGACTTACCTTCCTTCTCTGGGAACTTAAAAATGTCCAAATGATCTCAGTGTGTTGAGAAACACAGGCCTAGCCTTCTGACCAGTTCTCAGAGGGGCTGTCTCCTAGGTTCCTCCTGTTTCCCCAGTGCTCACCGGGGTGACCTGGAAATTACCCCTCCTGTGAGGTTAGGACCTTATGTCAAACACTGAGAGCAGCAGGGCTCTACATGAACACAAGCTTGTCCACCTTTCCAACTGAATCTTCCCAGTGGTGTCTGAATAAGCCTCACCCGTAGCAAAAATTCAAGGGAACCTTGTTCTGGTTTTAATAAAGCCCTGTCAAACAATATCAAGAGCCATTAATCCATGCCAAAATGAGGAAGTAGAGAGGATGTCAGCTGCTAAGTCACTGACATTTGAAGGCTCTTTGTTGATTTTTTTCGGCCACCATAAGGCATCTAATAGAAGAGACCTGCGTGGACACAGCCAGGCCTCCCATTCCTTTTGTGAGATCTGGACCTAGACGTGTTCTCTCTGATCCGCTTAGGTGCCCTTCCTTCCATCTGGGGACCCGAGAGCTCCTTTTACCATCTAGATATGAAGCCACCATGGACAGCACAGCTCAGAAGCCCTACACTGGATCTTCTTTGCATCAAACGGGAAGTAATAACCTTATTCGGGCCACTGAAAAGGAGGGTCCCTTGACCTTTCATTCTCATTTCTCAGCTTTGTTTGCTCTTCACTTCCACCTTTATTCCCTGAAATCAGTGTTGCCTAGGAATTCTTCCTACCACAATTACGCTTTCCCAGAAACTCTGGAGCTGGCAGGCCAGAGCCGACCCAGCCCACACCCAGGGCTCTGCGTGCCACCATCCTTACTCATAGCTCCTGTGGGTTTTTCCAAGACAGAGAAGATTCAAAACACACTCTCTGAGGCAAAATGGCCCCAGGAGGAGATTCACGCTAATATAACAAAGTCTGACAAGCAGTGTAACTCATTCCGACCCCTCACCCATATCAGGATGCATGTTTAAGAAGAATTGCCAAGTGTTCAATAAAAAAAGCACACAACTTCATTCTTGTGGTTTTTGTACCCCCATTTCAGACAGGCTTGGACAAATTCTACTAACACTATTGCTAAGTGATGGCTCCAGAGGCATTTCCAGCAACTTGAGGGAGAAAAGAGACAAGAAGGGAGGGGGAGTGGGTTAGATGAGACTGGTGGGCTCCAGTGGGGCCACCCAAACTATTGAGGGAAGCTGCTGCCACTCACCTCACCAATCTTTTGAAACTTTGCTCCTATTGAGGTAGAGGTTGGCTGGGGTGAGGAGTACACAGTGAAGAAGGGAGGTGTATCCCCTTCTGCAAGGGGAGGTCAGCTCATTCAGCCACCCTGCATGGAACCGCTGTTGTATACAGAGGTAAGCAATGCCCACCTGCTGGCTGAACTAGGGGTAGGACCCTGGATTTAGTGATTGTCTAGCCACCAGGATTGATCTAAGCAAGCCTAAGACTGTACGTTTTTGGTGTTCAAAGCGAAGTCTGGGGCTGGCAACATGAATTATAATAAACCATTAAGCCTAAAGCAGATCAAAAAGAATAAAACCAAGAGTTGGAAGCAGAGTGAGCAGCTGGGTCCAGAAAAGGTATAGCAAATGAAGCCTGCAAAAATCCCAGGAAGGAGACCCCTTGGTGCGGACCGAGTTGTATACTTGGTCCAGCCCTAATCAGAGGAGTGAATCCCAAGACTCATCCTCTAAAAAGGAACCATCCCAGAAGAAGAGACAGCTGCATAAACAGATAAACCTACCCAACATCCTAGGGCCAATTGTGGATATAATCTCCCAGATGTTAAAATAAAAGAGAAAGGACCCTCATTGGTCCATGGTAGGTGAAATGTCATACAGAGTTTTGCAGGGGAGGTCATGTTTGAGCAGGATTTTGGGTGATGCTGGCAACAAGGACGTGGGGAAGGCATGAGAATGGCTGTGTAAAGACACAGGGGTTTGAAACACGGTGTGTGGAGAGCTCTAAGGAGTGCAGTCCTTCTGGAGGGGAGGAAGAGAGCGTGAGGGTAAGTATTAAGACCGGCAAGGAGGACCTAAGCGCTGGCATAATGATGGAGGGCTTCAAATCCATGCTAAGGAGTTGCCTCTGATGTGTTTTAACCAGCCTGTGTGACTTCATCTTTCTTGAATTTTTCAGGAATAAATTTCTGGAGGCTGAAAGCATAGGATATTCATTTTGGCTATAACAGTGAAAGGACTTAGCTAGTTAGTAAGCTGCTGCAGTGGTTCACGTCCAGGCTAAGGAAGCTGGAACCAAAGTGTGGACAGTGGGGTGAGTGTGGGGCTTGGAGAACAGATCCAAGATGTCATTGACTTGATCATGAGTTAGATATAAGAGGTGAGGTAGAGATTAGAGTCAAAAATGACCGGCTCATGTGCCATTCATCCATCTGCTGTCATCTTCCTTTTCACGTAACCTTCACATATAATCCATGTGGACCACAAAGCCTTCCTCACCTGCAACCTCCAGTAACCTTTCTAAGTTCACTTCCTACCAGTCTCCCTTGCTCACTGTTCTTCGGCCACACCGGCCACATGAGACCCTCCAAGCATGCTGCTGCCTCAGGACCTTTGCACTTACCTGTCCTGCCTGCCTGGAATGCTCTTCACTGATATTCTCATGGCTGGCACTGATTTCTTTCAGGTGTCTGACCAAGTATCAGTTGATCAGAAAAGACTCCTGTACCACTCGATCTAAAAGAGAAACCATTTCCTCCCATACAATTTTTAAAATACTCTTAATTGTGCTTGATTTTTCCACAGAATACCTAGCCACTCCCTTTTCCCTGAAAAGTTCGGGTTATTCCCAAACGTGGCCGGCTAAACACGTACCTGACTCCGCAACCCGTTCCCTGCAGACCAGCAGGCGAGGCTCCACTTGCGCTAATCAGCAGGCGTCAGCGAGCTGAGGCTTCGTGTGCCGAGTCGCTACCACAATGGCCGCAGCAGCGCTGAGGGAATGTGTTGTGTTTGTGCCCGGGCTCCTGAAGCTTCTGCCGGAAGTGACGCAAGTAATTACTGTCACTGGCAGTAACAAGTCATGCTGTTGTTGTGTTTAGTCGCTTCAGTCGCGTCCGACTGCGACTCCATGGAGTGTAGCCCGCCAGGCTCCTCTGTCCTTGGGATTTCCCCGGTCGAGAACAATGGAGTGGATCGCCATTCGCCTCTGCAGGCCACCTTCCTGACCCAGGGATCGAACCCGCGTCTCCTGAGTTGGCAGGCAGATTCTTTACCACCAAGCCGCCGGGGAAGCCCCAAGTCCAAAGAGGGAGGCAAGTTTGTTGTCACAGTGCGCACGCAGGCAGACAACCAACAACATCTGAGGAACAGCACTCACTCCTTGGCACTCTAATAACAGACACATTCAAGAGTTCTTTCTTCCTTGTCACTCTCCCTCCTCCAGAGTATAAGCATGATAGCAATGTCTTTACTTTGTTCTCTCTGGTTTCCCCGACACTGAGGACTGACTTGGCATCTAGTAAGCACTTAATAAATATTTGTTCAATGATTAACACCCTTCTAAGTTCCTACTCCTGGCTGAAACTCCTTGAGGACACATTCAAGGTTCCTCCCTCTTTGTATATCCTTTGATTTCTGGACAGTGTCTCGAACCTGTTAAACATTCATTAAACAATTTCTGAGAGAAAAACAATCTATGGCTTAAGGCCATGCCACTCTGTTTTATCAGAACCCCCAAATAAAATATTTTTGCTTGAGAGGATACGAGAAACAGATTGGGAGAATGAAGGGAGAGACAGACAGAGGAACAGGCAGAAACCTTTTGACTAGGCCCCTGTGTTAGATAATTCCGGAACTCTCAACGATTGAGGGGGTCAATTGAGTCCAGACTTCTTAAAATAAATTATATATGCTACCTGTCTTTTATCTGAATCCACCTGTCCCCCTCAAAATACACAGTTTCACACAATTGTCTCTGATTTGGATTAGAAAATTTTAGAACTTTAGAATGTCACCTGGCTCTCTGAGTGTAGATTCAGTCAGCGGATACTGACTTAAAAAAAAAAATTGCTGTTCTCTTTATCAGTTCATTTTGAGTACAGAGCAGTCAGACTTCTTTATTGTGGGAAACTCTGCATCTGTGGCCTCCCAGGGACAAGCCTTAGTGGGAAAGTGAACTGAAGAGACTACTCGAGGCACCTGAGGCTGTGACTGAGAGAAAAGTGATATTTGTGACACAGGTGACTGACTCAGGTTCCCACTTGTTCCCACTCCTGGATATTGGGTGTTAACTCTGCAGAAACATGGAAGGAGCAGGCAGACAGTCCTGTCCAGAAGCTGAGTATTCATGGGAACACATCTGTCCTAGTTTTCTAGTTTATGAATAAAAACATTGTAAATGTACACACCAGGAAGCATGTCTAGACCAAGACAGAAAGCTTTTGGAGGACTTTTCAAGAATGGAAAATATGAATGTTTCCTCCTACCTTCACCTGCCTGAGTAAAAGCTGAATGTGAGCAGAGCAGAGAGTGCTGTGGTTGTGGATGAGCTGGGCAAGCTTTGCTCATTCCTTTCCGTTCTCTTGAAAGAGCAGCCTGTTGATGGTAAGAAGAGTGGTGCTGATGGAAACACATACCTATGAATAAGCGCCAAAGGAGACCCTGGGGGAGGGGGTTGGTCTGCATCTTGGTCTGAGCACCTCATCACTGGAGTATGTTGTGGGCAGGTGGCACCAGACATCCGTGGCAAGAATGGTGCCTTAGTGTTAGCAGGCTTCTTGGAAACAAAGGATTTCCGAAAAATGACGACGGTGCTCAAAGGCAACGTCCTTTGCCAGGTCTTTCTGCAGCTCAATCTGGCACCCTCTTCTGCCTGTTCTCTGGAATGCTGGGATACTCACCTGCCTCTGAAATGCTCTGGATTGTGGGAGAGATCGGGAGAGTGGAGATGAACGTCCAGTGTCGCCACCGGCATCCTTAAAGTTGAGGGAGCCTAGGGCAGGACTACCACCAGTACGTTTAGAGAATATACATAGATTCAAGTTACTTTCCCTTTCTTCTGAGCAATCCAGTACCACTGTGCATGATTTGGCAGGCAGAGTGCTTGCTAGATTTTAGTCTCACTTGCCACCTCAGCTGTGTACCTTTGCAATGAACAACCTGCACAGCCATGCATGGTGGCCTAGCTCCTTCAACTTTCCTCAGCAAACTCTCTCATCATCTTCCGGTGCTCAGTGACTAAGATTCATCTGTGGAGAAATCTCTTCATTAAGTTTTTGTAGGCTGAGAAGTGATTCTTTCCCTTCTCTGAAAATTTACATTCTTCCAAACACGTTTTTTTAATTAATTTTTTTTCATTGAAGGATAATTGCTTTACAGACTTTTGTTGTTTTCTGTCAAACCTCAACATGAATCAGCCATAGGTACACATATGTCCCCTCCCTTTTGACCCTCCCTCCCATCTCCCTCCTCACCTCACCCCTCTAGGTTGATACAGAGCCCGTTTGAGTTTTCTGAGCCACACAGCAAATTCCTGCTGGCTGACTATTTTACATATGGTAATGTAAGTTTCCATGTTACTCTTTCCACACATCTCACCCTCTCCTACCTCCCCATGTCCACAAATCTGTTCTCTATGTTTGTTTCTCCATTGCTGCCCTGTAAGTAAATTCTTCAGTACCATTTTTCTAGATTCCATATATATGCATTAGAATACGATATTCATCTTTCTCTTTCTGACTTCCTTCACTCTGTATAATAGGTTCTAGGTTCATCCACCTCATTAGAACTGACTCAAAGGCATTCCTTTTTATGGTTGAGTAATTTTTCATTGTGTATTTGTATCACGACTTCTTTATCCATTTATCTGTTGATGGACATCTAGGTTGCTTCCATGTTCTAGCTATTGTAAATAATGCTGCGATGAACAATGGGATACATGTGTCTTTTTCAATTTTGGTTTCCTCAGGGTATATGCCTAGGAGTGGGATTGCTGTGTCATATGGTGGTTTTATTTCTAGTTTTTTAAGGAATCTCCATACCATCTTCCATACTGGCTGTATCAGTTTACATTCCCACCAACAGTACAAGAGCATCCCCTTTTCTCCATACCCTCTCCAGCTTTTACTGTTTGTAGACTTTTTGATGATGGCCATTCTGACTGGTGTGAGGTGATATCTCATTGTGGTTTTGATTTGCTTTTCTCTAATAATGAACAATGCTGAGCATCTTTTCATGTGTTTGTTAGTCATCTATATGTCTTCTTTGGAGAAATGTCTGTTTAGGTCTTTTTCCCACTTTTTGATTGGGTTTTTTGTCTTTCTGATATTGAGTTGTATGAGCTGCTTGCATATTTTGGAAATTAATCCTTTGTCGTTGTTTCATTTGCTATTATTTTTTTCCATTCTGAGGGTTGTCTTTTCACCTTGATTATAGTTTCCTTTGCTGTGCAAAAGCTTTTACGTTTAATCGGGTCCCACTTGTTTACTTTTTTTTTTTCCATTACTCTAGGAGGTGGGTCATAGAGGATCTTGCTTTGATTTATATCATCAAGTGTTCTGCCTATGATTTTCTCTAAGAGTTTTATAGTGTTTGATCTTACATTTAGGTCTTTAATCCATTTTGAGCCAAACACTTTTAATAGAAGCAAATGCTTCTAATTTGAAAAAAAAAAATTCTGTCTCTCAACTGATTTCTTGGTGGGTCAAGTAGATTCACACTAATAGGACTTAAGAACTCTACAGAAGGAAACCCTTATCTCTTTGCTCTGTCAGTTGAGCAACTGTGTTTCCATATTGGCTGAAGACTCCCTTAACCCACCAAAGAAACCCCAGCACCAGTCCATTGAGATGAGCGTGTTTTAGAGATGGGCCAGATGGAAACAGTCCAGATTCCATCTGTTCATTATACAGATGTGGCCATTGTCCAAATCTTGTAAAATTGCCAACAGAGAAAAAACCACAAGGAGGTGCATTTTGAGGGTGCTCATAGTTCTTTCCCTGGTGGCTCAGTGGGTAAAGAATCTGCCTGCAATGCAAGAGACACAGGCACTATGGGTTAAACCCCTGGGTCAGTAAGATCCCCTGGAGAAGGGCATGGCAACCCACTCCATATTCTTGCCAGGAGAATCCCATTGACGGAGGAGCCTGGTGGGCTACAGTCCATGGAGTCACAGAGTCAGATGCGACTGAAATGACTGAACGCACACACATAGTTCTTTGGATTATTTTAAATCCAAAAATAAATAGTGTTCTGTGTGTATATGTGTGTGTGTGTGTGTGTATGTAAAGGACACCTTCTAGGTCTCTCTAGATCCAGGCAGACCTAGATTTGAACTTGAAATCTTTTGCTTATTAGCTATATCAGGGCAGGTTAATTTATGTTGTTGCCCTTCAGTATCTCCATCTATGTCAAAGGGTTGGTGTGAGAAGCAAGAGTTTGTAGATATCCTTCATTTCTGTGTTTTCAAGAAAGTTATTTCTTCTAAACAGTTGAAATTGTCTGCAAGGTTCAAAGGGAAAAATACATGGGATAATTATTAATAGTGCATATCAAAATTTTAAATCAAACTTATTCCATTTTCAAAAAAATGCTCATACCAATGGATTGGTGCTGGGATATCCATGGCAGGTTGACTGTGGATAAAGACATACAGCTGATCACCTTACAGAGCTCAAGTTCATGGCTTACCTCTGCAAGACTCCATGCCTAATTTACATATATTAAAATTTTTTTAAGTTAAATCTTATTAGATATTTTCATAAAAGTAAAACCATTTGCAAATCTAAGCTTTGATGTTCATCTAATTACTAGTATAAACAGTCAGTATTATAGTTCATGCATTAGTTATCTCTAGGTCTACACATATATATTTAAGAGTAATATTAATTTTTTAAATGTCACAAATTTTCTTTTCCAGAAATTATGTGCAACAGTTTTGAATAAAGATAGTTGATAGGTATCTCCCAAGTTGGAATATCAAGAGAAGCAAGAAAATTGATGTTCAGTACTGCTGGGAAATGATGCTATTTATGTAAGAGGAAAGATGTGACAAGGTGTTTTGTCTCTCTTACCTGAGAACTTGCACTGTTCCAATCCTCTTCTCACTCAAAGCAGTATTTTACCCCCAGCATTGGTAATAGCATAACCTGTACACATTCAGGACAGTCATATGCTTGTAGTTCAAGTATAGGAGGGCAAGAGGTGTTTCCCTGTGGGCCTGAAGTATGTTAGTCCTGAGAGCAGTGTTTGGGATTGCCAGACATGTGCAGGCATTGAATGCCAGATTGTAAGTAACAGAGGTCATGAGCTCTTCAATAAAACATGCGTGTGTGTGTGTGTGATGTTGTGACATGCTGCCAGTATTCTTTATATATTGTTACCTCCATGGAACTCTTGCTTCCTCCAGCAAGAAACTTTGAAATCATCCTGGATCCCTTTCCTTCTCGCACATCCTCTGTCAAATCCATCTCCTAATACTATTGGCATTGACTTCAAAGATAGTCCTTGAATATGACCATGTATGCAACTTACACGAGTCGCTGTTATCTTTCCTCTTTTGTTGATGCTCTGTGCCTCCTCACTCATCTGGTTCCTCTCTCCTCTCTCCCCTCCCCCGATTCCTCCTAAAGTTTGTAACAATAGGCAGTCATCCTCTTAAAAGTAACAGCATGTTGGTCCTGGGCTCAAATTACTTCAATGCCTTCCTGTTGTATTTAGAATAAAGGCTACCGTCTTTGTCATGACCTACAGGGTGATCTCTCATTTGCCTCCTCTCTACCTCTCTTTCTTCATTGCCTCCCATTCACTCCTTGCCTGCTGTATTCCAGCCACAGGGGCCCTTCACCGTCTGTCAGATACTCCCAGCACTTGTCAGCCTTGGAGTTTTTGCCCTTCTCTTTGCCCATACCTGGAACCCTCTACGCCAGAGTCAACTACTAGCCCTGACCTCACTCCTTGCTAACCCTTTCTAAGAAGCAAACTTTTTCTTCCTCTGTTTTTATTCTTTAGTGATTTTTTTTAAAAAATTGAAGTATAGCTGATTTACAGTGTTGGGTTAATTACTGGTATACAGCAAAGTAATTCAGTTATACATATGTACACATTTTTATATTCTTTTTTATTATGGCTTATCATAAGATATTGAAGATGGTCCTCTGAGCTATACAGTAGGACCTTGTTATTTATCCATTCTATATGCAATTGATTACATCTGCTAACCCCAGCTTCCGAGTTCATCCCTCCCCAACCTTCCTTACCTTGGCAACCACTTATCTGTTCTCCACATCCATGCTTCTGTTTTGTCTATAGGTCCATTTGTGTCATAGTTTAGATTCCACATATAAGTGATAGCATTTGTCTTTCTCTTTCTGACTTACATAACTCGGTATGATAATCTCTAGTTGTATCCATGTTGCTGCAAATGGCATTATTTTGTTCTTTTTTCACGATTGAGTAGTATTCCATTGTATGTATACACCACGTCTTCTTTATCTAGCCATCTCTCAGCAAACATTTCGGTTGTCTCCATGTCTTGGCTATTGTGAATAGTGCTGTTAAGAACACGGGGTGCATGTATCTTTTTGAATTACAGTTTTATCTGGATATATGCCCAGGAGGGAGATTGCTGGATCACTCCTCTATTCTTTCACTTTGCTATATATTTACTTAGAAAATAAATTAAAAATATAAGGTTTTATTTAGAGGACTTACAGTACCTGATATAACATAACTATTTTTAGATGCTATGTGTCTTTCATCCAGATTTGTCATTTCAGATTTGGTTTATGTGGTTCGAGGACCTGACTTTATTCCCTCTGGAGATGGGCATTTTACCCAGGTTTGTCCATTCCCATCCACAATGTTTGGTTTGAGATTTTACAAGTAGAGCAAATAAGTATCTGCTTAATACTGTTTATGAAACATTTTGGAAATAGAAGCTCTGATTTTGTTGGATTTGTTAAGTTGAAGCTTCTAGTAGCCATTTCACTCATCTTTGGGAGCAGCTGCATGAAAATAAAAAGACAACACAGAAGAAATTGGACTTCCAAGAAGGAAAGAGATTCTTGAATGTTTAGTTTGAGCACCTGTATTTTCAGTTCAATAATCTAATGAGTTCATCTTTTCTCTTGAGCCAGTTTGATCTGCAGCTACCAAAAGATTCTGATGAATATAATTATGCTGCATTATATCTACATTTACCTTAACATTCTCATACAATGATTTATGGGTACATCAGATTTTATTGAAGGTTTGGTGTCTCTAAAAAGAATTACCATATGGAGGGTTATAGTGTTAATATGATATAGTATATTAATATTACTATATTAATATAACATACCAGCTATATAGTAATAATATAGCATAATATAATAATGAATAGTCTATAATATAGAAGTAAATTATCTAAATGTTGTACACTAAATACAGCATTTCCCACAGTCTAAGAGAAAATAATCCAAGAAGTTGAACAATTTACAGGGTGTTTCCTCATGAATCCCATATCCTGTCCCCAGATATGTACCTCTCCTAGAAAATGCCTCTTCTTTCTAAAATCCCATGAAAGAAACTCCACCTACCTTTTGGGAAATCCTACACTTACACATAGGACTTGAAAAAAATTTTTTTTCTCATTCTTTTTTATTTTTTAAATTATAGAAGTATGATTACACATTTACAGGAGACTTGGAAAATACGGAACAAAGTTACATATAGTTACACTATATATTACAATTATTTTTTAAGTAGATAAAATTTTTAATTGGAGTTTCAATATCAAACTCTCAAAAATTAATAGAATGGATATACAGAAAATAGAAGGATATAGTAGACCTGAAAAATGCCATGAACCAACTCAACATAATTAAGATTTATACAAATTTCACACAATAATAGGATACAAATTCTATTCAAGTTCCCATAGAGTATAAACTAGGGGATATTGGAACATAGTCAGGAGCATAAAACAAGGTGCAAGAATTTCATGGTCTAAAGGTATTGAAATTCTACAAAGTCTGCTCCCTTATCATTGTGGAGTTATGTCAGAAATCACTATCAAAAGATATTTGAAAGTAACCCACATATTTTCAAGTGCAATATGACATTTACCAAGAGAGATCTTTGACTTCAGCATCAAAGGCTTCAGTCAAGTTAGAAGACTGAAAAACACAAAGGGTGATTGCAGAGAAGAAAGCAATTAAATGAGAAATTAATATCAAAATGAGAAATTAATATCCAAGATACTTAAAAAACCCCGTGTATTTGAAAATTAAATGTCCACCTTTAAATGATAGGTGTATCTAAAGAAGCCATAACAAGGGAAATGAGAAAATATGGCACAGGATTTGGTTTTATTCCTGGGTCCATCCCTCTTCCCTAGCATTACATTTCCCCAAGTCTGAGTTTTTCAGCCTCTTAAAATACACAGGAGTGAGAGTGGGATGAGGGAGACTGGTGGGAAGAGGTGGTACAAGCAGGTCCATCCGAGTGGCCTCTGGCGTTCTGAGTGCCTTGGAGTAGCCCAGGGCAGACATGAGTGTCCCAAACCCTGACTACTTTTCAGGTCTCCCTTTAAGGGTGAGTGGTGGACACTCTGTCCCGCAAGTGTTTCCTCTGGTCTCACGATTAACTGTCAATCACACATGTACAAGCACTGACTATTCTCAAAGGCAATGTCATCTAGGCCTACAAGAAAGACATGAGTTTTAACACATGTCCCTGGAAATGGAGAGTAATGTTAGCTCTTTTTCTTTATCCTACGTCTAGTCTTTATTAGAAATGCTCCTCTTTCAGGCGTGATGGAAATATGAAAAGGTCTTATATGTGCCATAATGGGTATGTGCCTGGGGACTTAGTCACGTCTGACTCTTTGCAACCCTTTGGGCTGTAGCCTGTCAGACTCCTCTGTCCATGGAATTCTCCAGGCAGGAATACTGGAGTGGGTTGCCATTCCCTTCTCCAGGAGATCTTCCCGACTCAAGGATCAAACCTGGGTCTCTTGCATTGAAGGCGGATTCTTTACCGCCGAGCTACTGGGGAAGCCCATGCCAATGTAGCTCCTTCCTGTAATGCGGGAGACCCAGTTTCGATTCCTGGGTCAGGAAGATCCCCTGGAGGAGGGCATGGCAACCCACTCCAGTATTCTTGCCTGGAGAATCGCATGCACAGAGGAGCCTGGCGGGCTACAGTCCATGGGGTCGCAGGGAGTCGGACATGACTGAGCGACTAACATCACACACACACACACATGCCATAGTGTATAGGAGCCGATGAAAATTTTAACCCAAGGCTCACCTCCTCCCCTGTGTCCGGAGGAAATGAGATGGGGAATGATCTACAGAAGGGACAGTTTCATTAATTTACTTACAATATCTTTCTCCACTGTTGGGTCTGAGGCTCCTTGAAAAGTTTTAAAGCCAGTGTAGATAGTTAATAAAAAGGTGTTGAACTGACAGATGACATCTGCTATGGTTATATTTAGGAATTCATCATTCACGAATTTGATAACAGACTTGAATTTATACCCATTACTAAACAAAAATGGATGTGGGGTCTTTATTTTCCGTCAAGCTCTTGGTCTTCCAGAGGCTGCTGATTAAGATAAAAATACCTGAGAAGGAAAGTAAATCCTCAAGTGCCATTGAGATGGAATCAGTTCCCATATTGGCCAGAAGAGGGCAGAGTCCCTGTGGGAATGTGACAGGAGAGACGTATTTTGATGCTGCAGGAAGGTTTTGGAGCACAGACACTGGCTAGGGAAGGGAGGAGGAAGTGGCAAAGAGAATCTAACGGGGGACAGAGGAAGAAATAATTCCTAGCAGCTGATAGAAGAGGTGTGTTTTTTCTTCTTCTTGCTGCACTGGGACTTCGCTGCGGTGCGTGGGCTCAGCGGTTCCGACTCAGGGACTTCATTTCTCTGCAGCATGTGGGATCTTAGTTCCCGAGCCAGGGATTGAACCTGTGTCCCCTGCATTGCAAGGCAGATTCTTAACCACCGGACCATTAAGGAAGTACCAGGATAGGAGAGTTTAAAAACTCTGTCAGCGTCATCCAAATTCATCCTGCTTCATTCTTTTATCAAACATTACTGTGCAAGATCTAACCAGTCCGTCCTAAAGGAAATCAGTCCTGAATATTCATTGGAAGGGCTGATGCTAAAGCTGAAACTCCAATACTTTGGCCATTTGATGCGAAGGACCGACTCATTAGAGAAGACCCTGAGGCTGGGAAAGATTGAAGACAGGAAGAGATGGGGGCGACAGAAGATGAGATGGTCAGATGGCATCACCAATGTGATGGACATGAGTTTGAGTAGGCTCGGGGAGTTGGTAATGGACAGGGAAGCCTGGTGTGCTGCAGTCCATGGGGTTGCAAAGAGCTAAACATGACTAAGCGAGTGAACTGAACTGAACTGAGCACTTACTATGTGTCAGACACTGTGCCTGGGGTGAGTCAGGCAGAGATGAACACAGTAGACATGATCTGGGGAACGTATAGATCAGTAAGGGTTACAGGAATTAAATAGTTAAGTGTATGTATAATTAATGATTTTGCTAAGAACAATGGAAGAAAATAACAGGATGTTATGAGAACTTCTTCAAGCAGGAGGAGATCTCTCTGATAAGATGCGACCTGAAGGCTGAAGGGTCATGTGGAAAGTTGGGAGACGTGTTCCAGGCGGAAGGAATAGCTTGTATGAAGGCCCTGAGGTTGGGGGGAGACATTGAAAGATTCAAGGAATTAGAAGAAGGTCAGTGTGGCTCCATGGGGTAGTGGCATAAGATAGATTTTGAGAAATGGGGAAGACCACGCAGGGCCTTTTAAGCCGTGCTCAGGGTTTGGATTTTCCTTTGTCTTTCAGTTTGAAAGCAGTCTCTGTTTATTAACAGGCCAGATTACAAACTAATCAATGTAGATACCTTAGTTTATCCTTTCAATAAGCCTATTGATCTTGTGTGAGCATCTCCGTCTTCAAGAGGATGGGTGGTCTCTTTCTTCTTTCCACCTTGTGGAGAAGATAATTTGAAGGGTCATGGGAAGTCATTTGCTTCTTTGAAATATTTTTCAACAGAATAGATCTTCGTGAATCACATCCTCCATGCAGACAGCGCCACATTTACCAAGAGATCGAGTGATCCACGTGTTACCTGTCAGGGCAATTCACTTTCTGTTGATTTTGCCATAGGCAAACTGGTAGATCAGTTTATTTGCTGACTTCAGGTTTGGGTACCCCCGTGCATTCTGGGTTTCACAATCCTCAGCAGGTTGACTGCAGCCCCACTGAACTTCATGGAAGTGCCAGTGAAGATCGGGAGGAGGCGAAGAAGCTGCAATACCTTCGGACCTTTGAGCTCACACCACCGCTACCTCTGATCCTAATGACAAGTGCCAGTTTGGATTCACAGGAACGTAGAAGTCACCAGCTTTTCCTGCCATCCCAGCAATTTTACTTCTGTACATCTGCCTGTACGCCTTATAATAGTGCTTGGCTTTTTCACTGATGAACTTTCTCCTTGCTTTTCAAACTCCTTTCCCAGGCTCTTGATCTTCAGTTCTGTGAAGTTCCTTTGCTTTTTCTTATGGGTTTCTAGTATAGCAGCAACCTTCTTTTTCTTCTCTTTGGTACCCTCCATGATTCCAGCCAGAAAAGAGCATGTTTTGTTACTCTTGTATGAGCCATGAAAAGGTCTTAAGCAGAGGTATGGATTGTCTCATTCATATTTTAGAAGATCACTCTGGGGAGTTCCCTGGCAGTCCAGTGGTTAGGACTCTGAGCTTTCACTGCTGAGGACCTGGGTTCAATCCCTGGTTGGGGAAATAAGATCCCACAAGCTGCTCAAGCTGCGTGGTGCAGAAAAAAAAGTGACTTTGGCTGCAGTATGGAGAATGCTCTGAGGGAAGAGGGAAGCAGGGGTTTTAGGAGGCTGTTAGAGTAGTTCAGGGAAGATAGGATGATAGCTTGGACTAGGGTGGTGACAAACAGTGGCAAGAATTGGATGAATTAGAGATGTATTTGAAGACAGACTTAATAAGACGTGGTAATCAGAGGTTGAGTGTGTGTGTGCCTGCGTGCTCAGCTGTGTCTGATTCCTTGCAAGGTTGAGAAAAGGTGTCAAATGTTTTTTGATGAGTTTCTATCATGAGCAATTGGGGAAATCTAGGGAAAGGTGGGCTGGGGATGTGAGGATGGGGAGTGGAGAATAGAAAAAAGAAAAAACTCAATGTTGGACCCATGAAGCTTGAGATCCTTGTGAGATCCCAAAGAGAGATATTCTGGACTGGAGCTCTGAAAGGAGGGCTAAGTGAGAGACACAAATTTGTGGATCAGCCCTGTATAAAAAAGCATCAAAAGCCACGAATGTGGATGAAGTTATAGAGTCAGAGAGAACACACAGGAATGAGATGTCCCAAGGCTGAATCCTGAGAAGCTGTCACCAACGCAGGGATCACAAACATAGTCAGGATTTTGTGGATGAAAGGGGAGAAAGTCCTTTCAGAAATGTACCTAGTGAGTGGCCACCTCCTCTTTCTTTCCTTGGAAGGAACTCTCATGTATTCGTTTCCTACTTCGGTTGCAACCAATTATCTCAAACTCAGTGGCTTAAAACAATACAAACTTATTCACTTACGTTTCTGGAGGTCAGAAGTCTATAATTGGTCTCACAAAAATGAGGGCAGTGGCAAGACTTGAGTTCCTTCTGAAGGCTTAGGAGAAAATCTGTTCCCTTTTTTTTTTTTTTTCCTGGTTTCTCAAGGTTGCCCACATTTCTTGGTGTGTAACCTGCTTCCTTCTTCAAAGCCAGCAAATGGTGAGTGGGGATTTTCTCAGGCTGCATCACTCTGACACTGAGTCTTCTCTCTCCCACATTTATTTCTAGAGCTGTTTTGCGATTATAGTGGGCTTACTGGGATAATCGAGGATACTGTCCCCATCTCAGGACCTCCTGATCAGCAACTTTAATTCCATCTACAAGATTAATCCCCATTGCAGTGAAACATAACGTAGTCCAGTAGATTATGACATAGGATCCTTTGGGAGCTATTATTCTGTCTACCAAACCTTACAGGTCTGCTTATTCTTCTTTGGAAAATTGTGAAAAAGTACACACCACTCAAGTCCTAGAAGAAATTCTTCCATGATAGTACAAAAGGGGAAAAATGACAAAACTGTGAGATTTACTTGTGTGTTTGTCTGTGTCATACCTACATTTCAGCAATACACTCAATTGGATAAGAAAGAAAAAATTGGCCAAGTTACTGATTAGGGATTTGTTTATACTTCCTTTGTCCACTGGAACAGCTGTTTGTCTGGATAAGGAATCCTTGAGTTTTTATCATAAATAAGGTCTCTGTCTTTGTGCATGGTCCACTGTAACATAATACCACAGAGTGTGCTGTGCTAAGTAGCTTCAGTCTTGTCCAACTCTTTGTAACCCCATGGACTATAACCCGCCAGGGTTCTCTGTCCATGGGATTCTCCAGGCAAGAATACTGGAGTGGGTTGCCATGCCCTCCTTCAGAGGATCTTCCCGACCCAGGGATCAAATCCGTGTCTCTTATGTCTTCTGCATTGGCAGGCAGGTTCTTTACCACTAATGTCTAACTTATAAACAGCAATGTATTTCTCACAGGTCACATGCCAAGGAATGTGGGCAGCCTTGAGAAACCAGAAAAAACCCAAGGGAACAGATTTCCCCCTAAGCCTTCAGAAGGAACTCAAACAACCTTCAGTCTATAGCAGTCTCTTGCTAAAACTCAATGTCACTATTAGAATGGCAGAACAGAAACAAGTGCCCCCACCCAAGGCCAGCACTGTGTATTCAGTGACTTGTGACTGTCACCTGTGGCTGGTACCAGTGTCACAGTGATTCTAACCTACAGAGAAGGAAATTGAAGTTTTCAGAGAGTTGCCAAGGTCGCCCAGGTAATACAGGTTAAAGTGGAGACAGAATTCAACGCTGTCTGACCCTGGGCCCATGTCCTTATTCATTCCTTCATCTTGCTTCTCTCAGAGCTGTTTTCTGTTTAGAGGCAAAATGTCCAAGTTAGACTGCGATATATATATACAATCATACTGCATGTACATACAGATAGTATATACACATAATTTTTATGAGAAAGTCGAATATCTGTTAATACTAACCCATGGATGTTTTTGATCAGTATAGATATAAAAAAGCAAAGAGGGCAGATTGAATGAAATCAGCATTTTTGTTACTCGGTTGATACAAATTTTACTTGGGAAAATAAGCATTTGCTTATTTATCTAGTAATGTTCTTCTGTCCCCCACCCCATTTTTTATTCTAGTAAAATGTACCTAATAATGTTTTGTATTAAAGAAAGATGAGATCTTACTTCAGTGCCTAATTTTTTTGAGTGACTTTATGCACTTTCTTGAAGGAAATGCTGATTCATTTCAATACTTTTAAAGAAATATTTGAAGCTATATATTTATATCTAAGAACCACCATATATTCTGATACTTTGATGGTTGTTCATGTTTACATATTTTGTAATTTCCATCATTTCCATTTCAACTCACGAATTGTTTGGAGGTGCTTCTAGTCACAATGTAGTATTCCTCCTTTTCTATATGGTTATTGTTGTTGTCTAATTTAGTAAACATGCGTACTCCTTGGAAGGAAAGTTATGACCAACCTAGATAGCATATTAAAAAGCAGAGACATTACTTTGCCAACAAAGGTCCATCTAGTCAAGGCTATGGTTTTTCCAGTGGTCATGTATGGATGTGAGAGCTGGACTGTGAAGAAAGCTGAGTGCTGAAAAAGTGATGCTTTTGAACTGTGGTGTTGGAGAAGACTCTTGAGAGTCCCTTGGACTGCGAGAAGATCCAACCAGTCCATCCTAAAGGAGATCAGTCCTGGGAGTTCATTGGAAGGACTGATGCTAAAGCTGAAACTCCAATACTTTGGCCACCTGATGGGAAGAGTTGACTCATTGGAAAAGACCCTGATGCTGGGAGGGATTGGGGGCAGGAGGAGAAGGGGACGACAGAGGATGAGATGGCTGGATGGCATCACCTGACTTGATGGACATGAGTTTGAGTAAACTCCGGAAGCTGGTGATGGACAGGGAGGGCTGGCGTGCTGCGATTCATGGGGTCACAAAGAGTCGGACACCACTGAGCGACTGAAATGAACTGAACTAAATTTAGTAATGATGTGGTTAAAATGTAATCTCTAAGACATCACATTTTTGAAAAATTCTGTGCCGTCTTTTGTGACTAGTGTGGGATTGATTTGGATAAGTGTTGTATATGTGCTTGACTAGAATGTATATCTTCAATTTGGGGAGTACAGTTGCATGTAGCTGTCATTAGCATGTTGAATCTGCCATGTGAGGCCTGTAACAAAGATACAATTTAAAAGATTTTGGTAGGAGTAACTTCCTCTGTCCCTGGAGATAAATTCTAGAAATGGTGGTGTCTTTTCTGTGAACTGTGAAGTAATAGACAGTCCTGTTCTTGCTCTGGTCCCCAGATCACCATCTCTGATCAGTGACCAGCAGGAGATATCAATAGTGCTTCAGTCTGTATTTAGGTGAGAGTGGGTCTCCCTCTCCATGTGGTTGGCTGTGGTCTGCCTCGGTGGATAGAGCTGGCTTTTGGATTCTAGTCTCTTCTCTCTTCCCACATCAGCTTCTTCTTCACCTACTGCTCCATCTGTGCTTCCGATCTTAGCGAATGGCTCCAGCATCCACTGCCTTGGTCAGAACTGGCAATTATCCCTGACTCCTCTTCCCGTTTCCACTCATATTTCTAACTAACTCCAAGAGTCATCAACTCTCCTTTCGATGTATCTCTCAAATTGGTCAAATTCTTTCTGTCTCTGCTGCCACTGACTTTGTTCAAGCCACCTTTATCACTCTATCATTGCAACCACCTGAAAGCTGATCTTCATCTCCATTTTGCCCCCGCCTCAGTTCTTTCTGCTGTAGCCAGTAATTTTTCTAAAGTGTAAATCTGATTACATAATGCTCTGCTCATTCAGTGGTTCTCTGTCGGTCATAGAATAAACTTCAGACTTCTTAACTTTGCTTACATGGCTCTTCTGGTTCTGTTTAAAAAAAAATTCTCTCCAGAGTCTTCTGTGATCATTTCCCTCTTCTGAAAATAAACCTACACTCTAGCCATTCTTGCAGGTCCTCAAATATGCTATGCTATTCACCTTGAAACATAATGGATAGGACTTTACGCCTTTGAGACTGATGATATTTCTTAAGTTTACGTATCTCAACTCTGAAAGAGTGGAATGATGGAAAAAAGATTAACACACAAATACATGTACATATATACACACACATATGTACATACATTTGTGTATACACAGCCATATATAATGTATATTTGGGATAAATTTATGGAAACTGTACATAAATGTATGCATGTGTATGATGCAAATTAGCAATCAATAAATGCTTTTAAAAATAGTACATGGTTATCCAATTATAGACAACAGGTTAGACAATACATCAATATTCTCTTCTTCCCTAGATTCCATCAGAATCATAGTAAAGCTATACATGTGAAAGCTATACATCCATGAGGACAAAAAGAATGATTGGAGTCAATAAAAAATAAGGTTTCCACACATTTCTGGAATACAGATTTAGCAAATGTAGCAGAACAGAAGAAGCAGCCTCTCTCACTGCACACAGAGGGACATATAGACAAGAAAAATCAGATTTGCTCAGAGGAATCCCAGAAAAACTTAGGATTCTCGAATTCCCAGTAGAGCAGTGGGTGGTATTTAGGCTTAGGGCTGAAAACAGGGTGATTATATGGGTCAGTGGACTGCCATCCACTTGTTTGGGCATAAAATGTCAGCAATTTGGTTTCTATACTGAGGCTGGAAGTCAGAGGTGACTTCTCAGGAGACCTCAGGAGTCTCAAAAAAAAAAAAAAAAAAAAAAAGACCTCTATATATCTGCAGTGTGAAGAATTAGAAAGATAAAATCAAGAAAATTTTCCAGAAAACAAAACTTTTAAAAAATACATTTAAAATACCCAAGCAGTGTAGAGAATTAAACCTGCAGGACCAACATGTGATCAACAGGGCATCCAAAAATAAAGAATAGAGAAAACAAAGGTGAAGAATTTGTCAACAATATAAGAAAAATTCCCAAGGATTAGAGTCAAATAATCAAGTTCTTGGGCTTCCCAGGTGGTGCTAGTGGTAAAGAATCTGCACTGGAGAGGCAGGTTCGATCCCTGGGTCAGGAAAAGTCTCCTGGAGGAGGAAGTGGCAAGCTGCTCCAGTATTCTTGCCTGGAGAATCCCATGGACAGGGAAACCTGGCGGGCTACAGTTCATGGAGTCCCTAAAGAGTTGGACACGAGTGAGTGAGAATACGCACCTGTGCTCACACCACTTTTCAGGGAGGCATTCCTGGACCAGCTCTTTAAAACTGTAGCCCCTCCACTTAGCCTCACCTCACTTAACCATTCTCCTTTGCATTTTTAACCACCTGGCGTACAATATATTTAACTCTTTGTTCAGCGTCTCCTCTCTTAGAAGGTAAGCTACCCATGGGGAAGATGTTTTGTTCCCAGTGGCTTCCTTGGGGCGTCCCACTGTACTTGGTACAGTCAGTATTCAATAGTTATTTCTTGAGTGAATGAATAAGAGGATACCTCAAGATTTAAATCCTCCTTGTGGAAAAAAGTTAGTTAGTTGATAACGCCTCAAATTGGTTTCACAATAAAATGATAAGGAAGCCTATAGTTTATAAATATGAGACAGCCATCTGAAGCAATAACTAAAAGAGTTAAAGGCACTCAACTGCATCTGAGGAAAGGATAGGAGAGGAAGAGGGAGAAGAGGCAAATTGTTGTTGATCTTCAGTATAAGTTTTTGAAAATTATTTGCTTTTTTCACCATGTGTCTGTACTGCTTGTTTTTTAAAAGAGTGTATATATCTTAGGAAACATTTTTTATTTATTTACTGTAAACATATATCAACAATAATAATAGGTAACATTTATTGAGCACTTATTACATGCTAGGCATTGTGCAGAGATTTATATGGATTATTGAAGAGGGTATTACACATATCTGTTGTCATTTTACACAAATTGAAAACATCTGGATTCAACATAAAAATAAAAAAAACCCCTCAATCCCCAAATATAAATATTTAGTAACCTAATCTCAATTGAATAAATTCTGCTTCTCAATCTTCATAACAAAGATACGAATTTGATATGCCTCAAGTCTTTAAAATGCAAGAAAAAAAGCATCATGCAATACTTTTTAAAAGTTTTTATTTAGTAGGAAATCCTTGTAGAACTGCAAAAGCACTTGTCAACAGGAACCGTAGAAATTGAAAGAAAGATTGTGCATAAGCTCTTTTATAGACATTTGTCTGTGTCATCTGCTGGCTTTCCCCCCACCCTTCTTTCCATTCCATATTTCTCTTTCACGTCTGTTCATCTGAAATGTAAGTGAGCTTTGTTTCAGGAAATTTACGAGATTTTCACAACATGAAATGGCTTCTGATGGGCCTCAGCTCTGATCTGCTTCCTCCCGTCTGTGCCCAGCTATTCTGCTGGATGCCATCCATCACTAGCTCAGGAACACACGGAGCCATCACCTCTACAAATCATTCTTCATCATTCCAGAGATGAAATCAAAATTTTGTTCATTGTTTAAAAAAGATCATTCTAGCACCGTGCGGTCGTTTGGAAGTTTCTGGTGTTCAGACTGTGCTCTGACCTTTCGAGGGCTTCCTTGGTGGCTCCTGGATCTTGTGGGAGCAGCCCCCTCCCACCCTTTCCCTTTTTCACTTGGCTAAACGTCTTCCCACCTCTCAGGCTTCAGTTGAGTGGTGCCCCTGGAGAAGCCTGTCTCAACAATGACCCCACCCAACGGGGATCCTCTACGTCCTGCGGATTCTGGAGGATCCCTCTGACTCTGACTTCATAGATTACATTGTTGCTGGCATTTGCTTTTTCAGTCTCCACTGCTGGCCCTCAGTGTCCCTAGACGCAGAGACTGAACTCTGTGTCTTGCCAGCCTCACCATACGATGTAGTGTCCTGGAACATAGAAGGTGCTCAATAACCACCGGAACGAATAAACGAAGGAATGAAAGCCACTGTCACTTTAGTTTGCACATACTGTTTATGTATGGAAAATAATAACCAAAGCAACTACACAGCTGTGCTTAACAATTACTGAGTCAAAGGCTAATGAGTTAAATAATCTTGGCCTAAATCCAGAAGTTAAGGGAACAAGAGATAGCGAGAAGGCTGTGCATATTTCCTGTGTTCTGTAGGAAATGAATATTTCCTAAGCTCTTTTCCTCTAGCAAGTTCTGAAGTTGAGAATGCAGTATATAGTTTTATAGCCCCGTGAAAGAAAAAAAGTAAAAAACTTTCAAAATGGTTTGTGCTACATGCTATAACCTAGCCTCTTATTTGTGGCTTGACAAATAGGTGAGAGAAAGTTGTTCTTTTTTCCTGTTTCTTCAGAGGCTTAGAATAATAGGTAACAAAGACCACATTGAAAATTGAACTTACCTTATCTCATGAGACCTGGTTCTGAATTATTTGACGTGAAAATGTCTTCAATACAGTCCCCTCCTGCTCTGATTCTCGCATCTCCTCAGCTGAGTCTTGAGATCCTCTAGAGGAATCACAGTTACTTCACGCCTTTTCTATGGCTCTCTACTGGGCCAGACCTAATATGTGTGGAATGCCCTTTCAAATGACAGGGAAAAGTTGAAAGTGAGCTTTAAACGTGGTTCTAAAATTTTAATCTAAGGCTATTTGAAAGATGATTGTTTAAGATTATTATCTGACTATTGAGAAATTAGACAAGATTTCATTTTTTAGTTCCAGTGTGTGACAGGTAAAGAAATAACAAATCAAAGAGAAAAACAGAAGAACAAAATTTTTCTACTTTGATGGCTTATGTGTTTTATCTGCAATGCTAGATTTTCAGTTTATGTAACTCTGAGGGGAAATGATAAATTAAGATACTATTAATAATACTTATGGGAGAATTTTCATTGATTTATATGAGTTAGCCTCTGGCTCAGTTTCTCTTTTCAGACAGCAATTGTTTCTTTTGTGAGAAAAGTGCTTTTGTTAAACAGAGTGTACCTTTGACTTGAATGGTGTTCCAGAGACATACTTAATTACAAGCTGAAACAGAATTTGTTCCAAATCTATTATCAGAATAATAGCCACATCATCTTTCATTCATCTCTGGGTGATAATAAGTGATGTTTCATTTACTTTCTTTACTCGCTCTACTTTGTTTGAAATGAAGTGAAGTCTGCTCAGTTGTGTCCGACCTGCAACCCCATGGACTACAACCCCACCGACTATAGAGTCCATGGAATTCTCCAGGCCAGGATACTGGAGTGGGTAGCCTACCCCTTCTCCAGCGGATCTTCCCAACCCAGGGATTGAACCTGGGTCTCTTGGATTGCAGGCAGATTCTTTACCAGCTGAGCTACCAGGGAAGCCCTTCTACTTTGTTTCAGTTCAGTTCAGTTCAGTTCAGTTCAGTTCAGTCCGACTCTTTGCGACCCCATGAATCGCAGCACGCCAGGCCTCCCTGTCCATCACCAACTCCCGGAGTTTACTCAGTCTAGACCCTAAATAGGAATTGTATATTATTATTATTTATGTTTAATTATGAATGACTCTATTTTTATATTATCTTAAATTTAAGGAAGGACATATCTCCCACAAGGTTTAACTTAAATGTATATATATATATATATATAATTTATGTATGTATGTTATACATACACACACACACACACCTGCAGTGACTGTGAAATAAACAAGCTTTCTCATGAAACTCCACCGCTGTGAGGTTGCTATTTTTCTAATTATTGGCTTCAGACTCCAGTAGGTTCTATTATCAGCACAGGAAGCCCCTTGTTTCTCTGACCTGGAAGCAGAATAGGAAGCCGTGCGCACATGAACTGTGGGAGGACAGGAAGAGTCTCTCCTAATCCAGTACTATTTTCTTTATGGGCTCTTATTCCAAATTCTCAGCACTTGGAACTAATTCTTTTGTGTTTAGATTCTATGGACATCTTAGTGTCACAGGATCCTAGAATTTTAAACTTAGAAAGAATACTAAAGATCAGTCCAACCAGCTTCCTCAGTCTGTAGATAAGGAAACTGAAATTCAGAATTTTGTCCAAGGTTTCACACTCTGAGGGTGGTAGAGCCACAAGAATCAAGGCCTTCTGAAGGTCATGTCTGCTGACTTTCACCATGTTCATTCATTTCTTCACTTTATTATTACTTTATATATATATATACACACACACACACACACACACACACACACATATATATACACACATTATTGGAGTATAACTACCATTTCTTTACTCTTTAATTTATGTCATAGTCAGGATTCTCCTGGGTAAAAGTGAGAAAAAACCAAATCTGATATTCTTCAAGTAAAGAAGAAACTTTATTAGCCTTCAGGCACTAATGGGCTCAAATAATGTCTTCCACACTTCAACTTCCTCCAGATCTGACCTCTGGTGTCCTCTGCGTGGGTTTCATCCTCAGACAAGCCCATCCCATGCTGTGGCAACATGCCTTCCTGCTCCCCACCCTGTCCTCAGAAGTTACAGGCATGCATCCTACCAGCTTTAATCCCACCAGAGAAAGAGACTCCTTTTACTAGTTAGTCTCAGAAAAGTGCTGACATGAACTCTCAGGGGTTTGCCTTGGATCATGTGTCTGAACCAATCAGAGGGTCAAAATATATCAACTGGCCTAGCCTAAGTCACATGGTCTCCCCTGCCACCAGGGGAATCTCAGAGGCTGAGAGTGAAGGAGAGGCATTTCCTCCCCCCAAAATTTAAAAACGAATAAAAAATGGAGTACTGTAGCCAGAGGAAAGTAAAATAGGGACTGAGTAGTTTAAGCAACTCCTGTCTGCTTCACGTTCGTACTGTGTCGGAGACGTGGTGTGTGGTGTTTGTCTGGGAAGCGGCCGTGGTTAACTCACTGCTTATCCGTTGGTGTTTTCAAAATGAACACACTGGCCCAGAGTTGAGCTGACAGAAATGGAGTGGAGGAAAGAGTACTGGATGTGTTGAGGGAGAGATGGGGAGACCACAGGCGAGGGTGTGGGGTGCAGAATGCTGGGCAGGGGAGGAAGATCGAGGTCAGCAGGGCCCCAGAGGACAGGAGAGGGCCGGGAAAGGCTCTGACGGAGGCTGTGGGTCTCTACTGGGTTGTCTAATCCGAGTCAGCTCTCCTCACTGAACAGATAGCCCAGTGGAGACACCGTGTGGTTGATTCATCATGCAAATCAGTGGGAGGGGCTGCTGTGCCAGGTGCGAGGCATGCAAATATGATGAGACAGATCTTCCCTCAGCCTCTGCCTGGGGCGAGTTACACAAAGCTTGCTGACAATTGCAGGAATTGCTGCCGGGGAGAAGTCCGGAGTGTTCCAAGAGAATATACAGAAGACTGGGCTGAGTGGAGAATGTGGGCAGGGAGAAAGGCCCCTAGAGTAATATTTCAACTGAGACTTGGGCTAATTCACTTTGCTATACAGCAGAAACTACCATAAACATTGTAAAGCAACTGTACCCCCCACCCCCCCGCAAAAAATTAATCAATAAACAGACTTGAACAAGGAGGAGGTTCGCCAGGGTGGAAGAGGGTCCAGGAGAAAAGAATTCCAGGCAGAGGGTACCGGAGCCTGTGGGAGGGGTCTTAAAGTGATAGAAAAGAGAATGGTGCATCTCAAGCCTCCTAGGAAGGCCGGTGGAGTGGGGGTGGGGGGCAGCAGGTGGGGAATGCTGGTGAGAGCTCAGGCTGCGGAAGGAAGCAGGAGCCAGACCACGTCACTTGATTCTGGCCATTGGAAAGAGATTTCGAATTTTACCTGCAAGCATTAGATTTGTGATGAGATTTGCGTTTTTAGAAAGATCACACTTACTGAGGACGGAAAAAGGATTGAGGCAGGCAGCAAGACTACACAGCCAGAGCGTAAAGAGGGGTTCAGGTCTTGGACTGCAGAGGTGGCAACAGAGATGGAGAGAAAGCAGCCACTTGTAAGATGCATTTGAGGGACTTCCCTGGTGGTCTAGTGGTAAGGGGCTTCTTCCCTAGTGGCTCAGTGGTAAAGAATCTGCTTACAATGCAGGAGACGTGGGTTTGATCCCTGGGTGGGGAAGATCCCCTGGAGGAGGACATGGCAAACCACTCCAGTATTCTTGCCTGGAGAATCCCCATGGACAGAGGAGCCTGGTGGGCTGCAGTCCACAGGGTCACAAAGAGTCAGACATGACTGAAGTGACAATTCTGCGCTTTCACTGCGAAGGCCTGGGTTCAATCCCTGGTAGGAATTAAGATCCCTCAAGCCACAAGTCATAGTCAAAAAACAAAAGAGGTATTTTAATTTCTTTGTACTAGCAAGGTTTCTTCAGCAGTAGTTGGACAGGCAGTGCAATATCCCTGTGGATTTGCGAAAGTTTCACATTTTCATTAACTGGTTGAATTGCAGGTTTTATTTTCCGTGACAGTATTAAATTGGCTGGGGATTGGGCTGAATATAATTGTTTTATGGCCAAATGTATCCCATTGTAATAAATAATGACCATACATCAGCCTGCCAACTGCATGATGTAAGAGTACAAGGCCACAGGGAAATTCTTTGAGTCTACAGGTTTGGTGACCAAAGATAAAGGAATGGGACTTCAAACTCTGGTGGCCCCACACAATGTCCTGGGTCCCTGCTTACTACAGTTTAGAAAATCCTTGAAATCTGTTAGAGTTCATATACCTAGACTTCAGAACTATATTCTTGGATTGATGAACGGGATGAATAGTTGAGTTCAGATAATCTGCAATGCTCAGTTGTGTCCAGTTCTTTGCGACCACATGGACTGTAGCCTGCCAAGCTCTTCTGTTCATGGGGATTCTCCAGGCAAGAATCCTGGAGTGGGTTGCCATGCCCTCCTTCAGAGGATCTTCCCAACCCAGGGATCGAACCCAGGTCTCCTGCATTGCAGGCGGATTCTTTACCAGCTGAGCCACAAGGTAGGCCAAATTATGCCATGATCAGAAATAGCAATATTTCAGTGCCTTGAAACAAGTTTTCTTTCTTGTTTCTTCTGGCAAAACCCACCACCAGATTGGCAGCTCTAAGGGTATCTCTCTTCCATTCATGTTGATAATAACGTATGTGACTTTAGAGACATTTACTCACATTGGCCTCACCTCACTTTCTGGTTTTTCAGTGAGCATTGCTGGCCGTACCACGGAAGTGAGCTGTTTCCCCATCTCCTGAATCTGTTTTTCCTTCTGGAAGTGCATTTGGACTTTTCTTTGGGCCATCACAAATTTCATGTTTCACGTGGGGCTGGCTCTTCTTCCTACCACCTACAGTTCAGTCATCAGGGAAAATTGCAAACAGGGGAAATCTTATTTCCTCTTTCCCTCTTCTAGTATTCCACTAAGCTCTCAGTTATTTTCAACTGGCCCAAGGAGAATAGTATCCTCTGGCAAAGGGGAATCTAAGTGGAGACAGAGGTCTATGGAAGAGGACTGGGCAGAGGAACACAGTGAGGTGCCCCGAAGAATGCAGATGAGTAGGTGAGGGGTAAAGACCAGCTGCGGAAGTACATTTAGTGTGGTCTCATTCAGCAGGCAGTCCTAAAGGAAATCAGTCCTGAAAATTCATCGGAAGGACTGATGCAGAAGCTGAAGCGCCAATACTTTGGCCACCTGATGGGAAGAGCCAGCTCACTTGAAAAGACCCTGATCTGGGGAAAGACTGAGGGCAAGAGGAGAAGGGGACGACAAAGGGTGAGATGGTTGGATGGCATCACTGGCTCAACGGACATGAGTTTGAGCAAACCCTGGGAGATAGTGAAGGACAGGGAAGCCTGGCATGCCTCAGCCCGTGGCGTTGCAGCGTCAGACGTGACAGCGACTGAACATTAAGCAGGGGGCTACAGCTGGAGGCTGGGATCTGGAGGAAGGTCTGGAGTTGGGTGCTAAGATCTTGGAGGAGGAAGACCCCTACAAAGGTCCCTCCTCCAACACTGTCATCCTTCCAACCAAGAACAATGTCAGGAGTCTGGAGCAGCCAGGCCTGAGGGCTGGACTGAATGGTTAGGAAGTGAGTAACCCCACGAGCCAATGAAGCTGCAGGGCATCAGGGACCCCTAAAGTGAAAGTGAAAGTTGTTCGGTTGTGTCCGACTCTTCGAAACCCCGTGGACTATACAGTCTATGGAATTCTCTAGGCCAGAACACTGGAGTGGGTAACCGTTTCCTTCTCCAGGGCATCTTCCCAACCCAGGGATCAAACCCAGGTCTCTCGCATTGCAGGCGGATGCTTTACCAGCTGAACCACAAGGGAAGCCCTAAGACCATTGCTGTAATGCAGGCCATTTGCATCTTGCTGATTTTTCAGGGGATGATTCCTTTAAGTAACCAAATCCATTGAGATCAAATACAGTACAAATTGCAAAGGGGGAAGAAGAGTCTGTACCTATATTAATGATTTCCATGCATGGAATATACAACCAAAATGGGGTTGAAGACTTTGATATATTTTGGACAACGTCTGTGGATATTCTTGTGTGCAAAGATCAAATAGCCCCCTTGCAAAGGTGGTGATGACCAGGGACACAGGATGGCAAGATATCCTGTTGTTTTCCTCTAAGTTCTGGAGGAAAACATGCTAGTTTTATGCTCACCCTGCAGCCAGAGGCTGGATAACAGAAATAAGAACCAATCCTGCATGGGATCTTCTATGTGCTGAGTGCTTTTCAGGATTTCAACTGTATTGACTTATTTAATCCTTACAATGATGCCTTTTTTTTTTTTTTTTTTGACCATGCGGCACAGCTTGTGGGATCTCTGTTCCCCATCCAGGGACTGAACCCAGGCCATGGCAGTGAAAAGCACCAAGTCCTAACTAGGGCATCAGGGAACTTCCCCAGCAAATGTTTTTAGAAATATGCTGTTACTATTTCTGTTTAAAAATGAAAAAATTGATCCCCAAATAGTTACGTGACTTGTGAATTAGTGAAAGAGACAGGATTCAAACCCAGGCAGTCTAGGTCCAGAGTCTGCAGCTCTGGCATCATATGGGGCAATGGGATGTCTTGTCTTGTGTGCCTGGTCATCACCACCTTTGCAAGTGGGTTGAACTACCTGCATCTTTTGGAGTCAGTGTTAGTTGCTCAGTTGTGTCTGACTCTTTGTGACCCCATGGATTCTAGCCCACCAGGCTCCTCTGTCCATGGAACTCTCCAGGCAAGACTACTGGAGTGGGTTGCCATTCCCTACTCCAGGGGATCTTCCTGACCCAAGGAGCGAACCTGGGTCTCCTGCACTGCAGGCAGAATCCTTACAGTCTGAGGCACCAGGGAAACCCTCTCTTGGAGTGATGCTGTCTAAATGGCGCCTCCTTTCCCTAGATTCCTCTATGACATCGCTGACATGGCCTGCAGACCAGAAATGCCAATCAGTGACGTGGCTTGGGAGGTCACTAGAGCTTCCGGGATTTGGAATATTCAGGGAGATGTTGTGGCTGTGTGTCACAGGGCTCTTCTTTGCTCTGTCTCTCCGGATTCTCAGAAGCAGCAGACCACTAGGGCTAAATGTGCATCTACTATTTTTCCTGCCACAGAAAGTCTCTTTCTACGTATGTACCCGCCTCTCCCTGCATCCAGGTTCTGACATGGAAGCATTTCCAAATGTCGTTACTCCACGTTTCTCAGAATATATGCCTAATCTAGGGTTGGGACAGCACAATACAGGTGGAATCCAAAAGTGAGAAAATAGTTAATCAGATGAGAGAAGGAAAAATGGGAGTAACAGATCACAAGGGGTTGCTTCAAGTACAGTGGGAGGATTAGGGTGCTGGGAGGCTTGCAGGAATCAGGCAGGGACGACTCCTGGATGACTGGGGTGGAGGCGGTTGTTCAGGTTGTGACTCGGGCCTGGAGTCAGAGGACAGGAATCACCTATTGTAAACCGGGGATGCTGTTTACTGACATGGGGGTTTTCCATCGGCTCTACTGGGACTTGGTACCAGAGTAGGACAGAGGCATGGCTGCCTTAGCGTGGATGGAGTCCCGAATGTACAGAACGAAGGGCGTGGGGACGGGGGTTTACCTCAGCCATTTCCCACCTCCTTGAGGAAGAGCGCAGAGAGCCAAGTATGCTAGATGGCGAAACGACCTCTGTAGTTGCCTTTTGACTGTGGTCACTGGCCATGTGTGTTTCTTATTTCACAAGTCGTTTTGATTCTTTTCAACTTCTCTTCCCCTTTTAGACCAGATCTCTTAGATCTGAGAGTAATTGCTCAAGGATGACCTTGCCTAACTTTAAGAATTACTCCTATTCAAGAAAAAAAATTAACCTTACATAAATAAAACTTGGTAAGGAGCACCTTCATGCCACCCTTGTCTCCTCTCTTGGGCTTCCCTTTTCTGAAGCTTCACTCACTAACCTATAGTCTCAGCTTGCATCACATCCCACTGACTAGATGGTTACTTATTCAGTAGTACTGTTTCTATTGCTTCCCAGGCAGCTCAGACAGTAAAGAACCTGTCTGCAATCTAGGAGACCCAGGCTCCATCTCTGAGTCAGGAAGATCCCCTGGAGAAGGGAATGGCAACCCAGTCCAGTATCCTTGCCTGGAGAATTTCACGGGCAGAGGAGCCTGGTGAGCTACAGTCCATGGGGTTGCAAAGAGTCAGACACGACTGAGCGACTAAATCTTTCTTAAAAAAAGAAAACCTAAACCACTTACCATCCCTGAATTCACCAGGGCGGAGCACACCCAGAGCTGTTAGAACCTTCCCCTCCCCGTTTATGAAATGCCACCCCAGCTGAGACTCACTGTCCCTGAAGGCCGGGGATCCTTCTCCAATGGTGGCGCTACAGCCCTTCTGTGGGAAGGACCTGCAATTTGTCTCTGACATCGGCAGCAAGTTCAAGATGCCTCCAGCCACTGTCAGGGTAACACAGCTCTCCCTGAGTCTAGCTCCCTCATGAGAAGTTTTGACTCTTTGTAGGCAGGAATGGGGCTTCCCAGGTGGCTCAGTGGTAAAGAATCTGCCTGCCATTGCAGGAAACGCGGGTTCGATTCCTGGCTTTGGAAGATCTCCTGGAGAAGGAAATGGCAACCCACTCCAGGATTCTTGCTGGAGAATCCCATAGCCAGAGGAGCCTGGCAGGCTACAGCCCATAGGGTCGCAGAGAGTTGGACACGCTTGGGTGACAAACACTTTCACATATTAGAGGCTCCTCTGATGTTTGAATACATCGATATTTTGGGATAGCCTCCTTGAACTTACATTTAAACTTAAGAGCTTTCTTAATAACTTTCACAAGGGTACAACTTATTTTGTGAATGCAATACTTTTAACTTTTCTAACAAGAAACCTAAATAAGGGATCATTAATGAGCATCATCTCTAAAATATGGGAAATTTTTTTATCTAGTTTTTCTACTTATCCTATTCTGGACATAAGATGTCCTTTCTTGGTCTTCCTTTTTAAAGTCAAAGATTCTCTCTTGGCTTACTTTTGTTTTCAAGAATTAATTTTTTCTTATCTGCTTTTCTATATTAATAAAAATGAAGAGACTAAATATGGTTTCTATTAAATACATTTGTCCTATTATTAGGTATAACTAATGATCCACTCCAGCAGGAAACAGCTTTATCTCCTCTAAATTCTTGCAACTTGTTGCCTAAACAATTTACTTGGCTCTTTTTGCATGCTGCCTGTCATTTCTGCACCTGCATAATTTTTTTTTTCCAAGGAGATAATATTTTGAAAAGCCTCTTGGTCTGGGATTTAAACATAAAATAGACACAAAATATAGGCTGTGAAAATAAATAAATGAACAAATGAAGTAGTAAGTTTGACAATAAATTTCCTGATAGGTTTCTTAAAATGAACAAGGGCTTCCTAATAAGCTAAGCAAAGAGGGTTGTTAGTGACAATGGTGGCAGCACAACCCAGAAGATTTAGCTTTTAAAAAATGCTGGATTTACTTCTAAAAGGCAACAGAGGTGTAACGATGAACTTGGTGGAATAATTCTGACTCTGCTTATGGGTGTGACAGAATAAAAAGATTCTTGTTTGGCAGACACTCTGTGACTTTCATTTCTTATTCTTTTCACCGAACTGTTGGACCTCTACAGATATCAATTCAGAGATAAGTGCCAGAAAAGCCAGAAAGATAAAGACCATTACAGTATACTAACACATATATATGGAATTTAGAAAGATGGTAACAATAACCCTGTATGCAAAACAGAAAAAGAGACTCAGATGTATAGAACAGACTTGTGGACTCTGTGGGAGAAGGTGAGGGTGGGATGTTTCAAGAGAACAGCATCGAAACATGTATATTATCTAGGGTGAAACAGATCACCAGCCCAGGTTGGATGCATGAGACAAGTGCTCGGGCCTGGTGCACTGGGAAGACCCAGAGGGATCGGGTGGAGAGGGAGGTGGGAGGGGGGAGCGGGATGGGGAATACATGTAAATCCATGGCTAATTCATTTCAATGTATGACAAAAACCACTGCAATGTTGTAAGGTGATTAGCCTCCAACTAATGAAAATAAATGGAAAAAAAAAACAAAACCAAAGATAAGTGACAGATTGGTTACAAATGTTGCAGATGCAAGCCTTCGGTGAAGACTCTCTGGTTTTAAACTACGATTATTCTTCCTTTACATTTCTTCGAAGATTATCTTTGTGGAGTTAAACGTCAGATGACGAAATGTAAATCTAGAACACCTGATTCAAGAAGCTCGATGCAGCCTTTCCTCAGTGTCCTCGGGGCGAGGGCTTGGTCCCTGTGCTCTGCTTAGTCGTGTCTGACCCTGTGACCCCATGGACTGTAGCCCGCCGGGCTCCTCTGTCCATGGGGATTCTCCAGGCCAGAATACTGGAGTGGGTTGCCATGCCCTCCTCCAGGGGATCTTCCCAACCCAGGGACTGAACCCAGATCTCTCGCATTGCAGGCAGATTCTGGTATCTGAGCCACCAAGGAAGCCCATGAACACCGGAGTGGGTAGCCTATCCCTTCTCCAAGGGGTCTTCCCGACCCGGGAATCGAAAGTGGGTCTCTTGCATTGCAGGATTCTTCACCAGCTGAGTTACTAAGAAAGCCCCAATACCAAAATCCAAGAATGCTCAAGTTCCTTATATGAAATCACTTTATGCAGTCGGCTCTAGGGAATCCGTGGTTGGTTGAGTCTGTGGATTGGGAACTCTCGGACAGCTGACTGTGCTTGGAAACTTCACACTGGTGTGTGCAGAGGTGTGGGTGCACAGCGTGTGGGAGGGGCAACAAAATGACTTGTGAATGTCTCTCTCCTTCACCTGTTTTGACCAAACTTTATTACTCATTTAATGGAGTCATGACAAAGAGGAGGAATCAAAACACAGGGGGATCACAGAGGCTGTTATGTTTATTGTGCAGAACAGACAGTGATAATCCACTAGAGAAATATTTTCAACAAGCAAGCGATTCAAAGTACAATCATAGACAGCAACTCTACATGAAGAACAAAGTTAGAAGACACTCAAAGAAACAGGGAGAAAGTCAACTGCAGTTCAACGTCTTGATACTTTTCTCCTGCAAACATACCTAACTTCAGAAATGGTAGAAAAGTTAAATGTCCAGTCTTATTTAGCCTGAGACCAACAACAGCAAAGAACAGTCCTATAAAATTTATCTCCCACAAAAATAAACTATATATATAAAAATTTTATGATGTTCTTACTGTTCCATTGGCCACAAGCTTTTTTTTTTCAGTATGAAAAATGAGGTATACTGGGGCTTAAGAGGTAGTAGTGTGTTTTGATTGTACAACATATAGGAAATAAGAGAGTAACTTCATCAGAGATGGAAATTGCTGGGTGTTCTGAGTTTGGCCAACATGAGCAACTGCTTCAGTTGCTGGCCAGTGAGGTTTCAAAAGACCCAACCCAAGATAAGGAGTGGGACTTCCATTTTTATGAGCCACTGTTTATTTGCTTATTAAATGCATAGTTAACAGTACTGTTGGGTTTTAATTCTCTCCATAGCTCCTTTGGTGATTCACAACAGTGAGCCCATCTCAGAGAGGTACGTAGCCTTTGAAACGACCTCCCTGAAGGGGCTGGAAGAGAGATGGTTTTGAGTTTCATTTGGCATCAGTGCTAAAAGCCAGACTGACACAAGCCGTCATGAGAAGCTACCTCTTGGCCCAGTTGATAATACCATGTTAAAAAGTCAGCACACTCACTAGGAGAGAAAGGAATAAAAACTCTACATAAGAAGCGTTTAAAATAAATCTGGTTGAGACATATTACAAAAATCACATTTGTGTAAAATACATGAAAATATCTGTCAAGCATTTTCTCATAGTCAACTAATCTTCAAAACATATTTTTGATTGCATCATGCAAAAGCTGAGCTTGTTGCGTCTCACCTACAAAGCTTCAAGTTTCTTTGAAGGTTGGCTTTATTTTATTTGCAAAAAGTATGTAAAAACATGTTCCTTTCTATCAAAAAAGGCTTTTACAAAAATAGTTTTGATGAGGGTTAGCTGCAGTCTGAAATATTTCAAACATTGACAAAAATGAATGCTGCAAGTAACAAGTTCATTCCTTTTGAAGTCTGGAGGTAGGTCTTTGCAAGTCAATTAGTCCATTTCCTTAAACAATTCATGTGAGGTACAAACTTGGAAGGTAATATTTAAACATTACAGTCAAATTTTGTGTGATGTGTAGTGTGATGGAGGAAAATTATCCTTAAGAACCTAGGAGCGACTTGGTTAAAAACAAAAATTCAAGTTAATGTAGAAAATCTAGCAGAGAAGCTGAAACAAGTATTTGTAAAATTTTAATAAAAAAAAAATTCCATAGAAAAATACATAGCCATGCTGAAACACAGTAAGGAGACTGCTTCTTTAACTGTAAATAAGTGGACAAAAAAGAACTGTAGATGATTTGTATCACCTACCCATTGCGTTTTCTTTTCTTGCATTGCTTGTGTATAGCAGCATGTAATAAGTACTAAACTGTAAATTAATTGTAACATTCAGAGGTAGTATTGAGCAGTGGGTTTGTATTGCATCTCTGGCTAAAAGTGCAGTTTGAATGAAGAGGTGGTGAGCTGAGGTCAAGCACCTCATTCAACCATCCTATGTCAAAACGTATTACTTGACGTAACACATAAGCTTCATTTGAGGTAAGTGGTATTTAGGTCTTTCACGGAAACTGATAAACAATGAAGAGAGAGAAAGAGAGAGAGGAGAGAGAGAGAGCCTGCTTTTTTTTTTTGCCCTTTAAATTGTATTATAAACTATAGCAAAAGAAATTTGGATTTCGCTCCTCTCCCTCATAATCCAGGTTAAATTCCTCATGCATTATTCTGTTGTACCTTTTCATTAAATTACAAAGAGGATAATTTTACTTGTCTAGGTTCCTTAAAAATGGCTTTGAGGCTGACAAGTGTGATTTATTGCTAAATGGCATTTGGCTCTGTAGGAAGTAGATTCTACCCGGATGAGGGTTCCTGAAAATAAAAAAAACAAGGGCTGTGAGTAAATTTATTACTCCTGCAGATATGCGGTGGCATCCATAAATAAAGGAGTTGGCAATCAGAGTTTGCGTACTTCCCTTTTTGAAAAGTGAACATCACCTTTTCTGGTTTGTTAAGCTGGATGAAAGGATACATCAGCATTTCGTCTCATTTAGAAATAAAAGTAAAAATTAAAAAAAAAATCATCAAGTAAGTGTCTACAAGGTTATATGAAAAAGAGAAATAGTAGCTAGTCCTATCTTTGGTGTTCTACACAGAAGCTTCACTACTGAGCGGGCTGGGTGGCGACTGAGGCGGCCAGTGTTTCCCACTGCGCCTGGCCTGGAGGAATGCCCAGTGTCACGTGGGTGACACATTTCTGGTTTGGATGCAGTGCAGTGATTGACTAAACCCGATTCAGAGGTTTTTTTCTCATCCACCCACTCCTGCTTATCAGATCCACAAACTATTAGTAGGTTAAGGAAAAAGAAAACAGTAATTAAAAGTTGCATTGTTAAAACTGTGTCCCCTGTGTTTACAGCAGTTTTTCACTAAACCTGGGACTGTGAAGGGATTACAAAGAAGGTGATTAATATAGTCCTTTTTAAGGTTACGTGACTTCTCCCACCCCCACCCCCGCCCCGCCCCGCCCCGCCCCCCCCACCCCCAACCCCAGATGAAAGTGGAAAGACCGTGGCGACAGAGAGTAAGTGGTCACTGCAGTGTCTTCTCCCTTCAAAAGATTCAACTGCTGCTGAGGTAGAAATTGAATGTTGGCGCCCCCTAATCCTCTTCCGCAGACTCTTGTGAGGATGTCTCTTCAGTCTCCTCCTGGAACACACAAAAGTCACAACCATTACATTGTGTGGCCTGCTCTGACAAACGGTTCAGAGGTGACCTGTTACTGCAGCACATTATGCTGGCTTCAAAAGAGGATGCGGATGACTGGCAAGCTCCTCGTTCCCAGGGCTTCTTAAACCATAATTGAGGAATCAAGGTGTTGTTTTTTCCCAGAGCCGTCATTAGCCACTGTTGACTTAAGGCTTGACATCATGGCGGCTGCTCAGCAGATTCAATTGTCTGCCATCCAGAGAATGTCAGGCCCGTGTGAGCTTACTCACCAGCGAGAGGCGGAAAAAAGACACGGATAAATTTTTTCCCGATGGCTCACCAGTCATCAGTTTTAAAACTAGCAAATCAAGTGAAGGGGATCCATTCCTCAGACACAAAGGAAACGTGTCCTGCGGATATTGGTAATCATAACTGATGCTCTTAGGGTGCTTACTCAATGCTTTTAGGGGACTGGCTGGTATTATTCCCATTTTACAGGTGAGAAAATCAAGGCGCAAGAACTCATACCCAAAGCTGCAGGGCCAGGACAGCCAGGCTTTGGGCAGAGTCAGATGGGTGTTGGCACCCATGTGTGACCAAGATGCCGCCACCACAGTGACGGAGGCAGCATGAAGGCAAGCCTGAGAAAGGGCTGCAAGAGCTGAGGACTGACTTCCTTTCCAAATGGATTTCCTCCTTGTATTTATTAAAGCACATTGTAAGACAATGACCACAGTCTGCCATTAACAGCTCAGTCTCAATCCTAAATCCACACCAACCAAACATTTAATGGTGGGCTGACCAAACAGAGAAAATCTAATATATATGTTTTTGAAGGGCCTTCTCTTCATAAATCTAATCCCCCCTTCTCTTTCCCTTTTTTGATTCCTTATGGCTCTGGAATTTGTTGGAGTTTCTGCAAGCCGGCTTGAGCTGTAAAGTTCTCTTTCCTTTTGCTTATTTAACAAATGTGCAGTACCTTTCAGGACATGGGTGGTAAAGCGGAGACAATAAACATTTCTGATAAAAGCGTCCTTAGTGACAGGATGATTTTTATCAAATGCTGTACACTGTCTCCTAAGACGGCATGTGAAAAAGATCTGGGAGAAGAGGTAAACATTTACTCCTGCAGCAAACTTTAAGAATGGCCAGCTTAAAACAGCTTATAACAGTCTTCATACTTTAATAGATTTGATTTTCCACATGGCTTCATTTTGTCTGGGTGGCTAACTGACACAATTTATACCTCTCTTCCTTTCCCAGGTCACTACAGTACACCATTCAGTAACACATGCCTTAAAGCTTGTCTGCATTATGTGACCAAACTTCCATTCATTAGTGTTTGAAACACTTCAGCTGTGAAAGAACTCCTAAATGCCACCATGTGTGACGTTTCTGCGTAAAAGCAGCAAAAGGGAGGGGGAGAAAAAGCCCACACGAACGGGCACTCACAGGCTCACATGAATGCACACGCACGCACACACTGTATCCTGAGCCTTAATAGGCCACTGCTTATTGCAAACGCTTTACAAAAGGTTTCAAACATTCTTCCCCCCACCCAAGACTGAGGGAGCTGTAAATCCTGGGAATAAACACACATACAAATGAATGGATTACAGCTTAAAAAATATAACCACTGCAGCATCGAGTCATGAGATTTCACACCGGTTTTGTTTAGTCTGCTTTGGGTTATGTAGGAAACGTGGAACGTTTGCAGCCACCTCCCCTCTGCCCCCAACGCCCAAACTGGGCTTCACATATTTAAGCAGCAGGTTTATACCTCTTGATAGGCTACAGGCCAGGATCCTGAGATTCTCCATGTATGGAGTCCCAGACACAAAGGAGGATGGAAGGGGATCAAAGTCACGGACGGACGCAAGACAGATAGGCCAATGTTCAGCCGCCCTTTGACCTTGTCTTTACACTTAATATTTAAATTCCAGAAAGTCACTTAAGTTGTTCGGCAGATATACTCTTCAATCATCCCCGCAGGATTCACTTCTCATTAGGACAGGAGGTATGGACTTAGGTGACTACCCTGAAACAGACTACGGCGTACAAGCTGGCAGACAGATTTGATTGCTTCTTCTTCTGGTTAACAAATTAATAGAAGGCTGTCAAGTTGGAAGGCCCTGGGGCCACAGATCAAGCTGTAATTATTCCACTCCTAACTGCTCAATTTTTCTAGACTATTTGGAAAAAGGTCTTCCAAATCCAGAAGGAAATCGAATTTTCAGGCCATGAACTTACAAAGATCTTGCGGTAGATGGGATGTGATCAGCTTTTCAAAACATTCCCAGAAACTGCTTGATTTGAGCTCTTGTAGCTCCTGATATGGAAGTGGTTTACTTAAATCCCTTAGACACAATTCAGCTGAAAATGATGGTCCCTCATCCTTATAGTGTTTCCTTTACTTAATGGTTCTTAACACAACATGGAGAGTTATTTTTTTTCCATGGACACTGAAATGCTTCTGTTAGTACCGGGTTTCTAACCAGGATGCCAGAGGGTGGGAGCCTCACTCGGTCAAACTTCGGGAAGTCATGTAGCTCTCACATGCTGAGGATGAAGGTTCTCACAAATGTTTGGTTTGTGGAGAGTTCTCTCTTCTTGGCATAGCCCTGACTAGCCAAGCTCTAAAGGATGACATGGCTGCTAAGTGGAGGTGAAGGTGAGAGGTGGCAGCTCTCACCTCTGCAAACCCCAGTTCTCACCCTCCAGTAACTTGGCCTTTTGCTGTGGCAGAAAGTATGTGTGTAATTAAGAGAAGAAAAAATCTTCTTTTTTTTTTTTTTTGGTTCTACAGTTCATTGCCTGAATTGGGGCAGGTAATTCAATAGCAGATTGCAAAGTAAGCCTGGGAGAGAAGAGTTCTTGTTTTCTCTTCTCAGGAACCATCTGGGTCGCGGATGCATGAAGATGGAGTCAGAAGACTTCCCTGGTGGCACAGTGGATAAGAATCCGCCTGCTAATACAGGGTACACGGGTTCAATTCCTGGTCCAGGGAGATTCCACATGCTTCGGAGCAACTAAACCACTGCTGAGCCCAAGCTCTAGCGTCACAGCTCCTGAGCCTGTGTGCCACAGCTACTGAAGCCTGTGTGTCTACAGCCTGCGTGCTGCCACAAGACAAGCCAGCACAATGAGAAGCCCTCGCAATGCAACCAGAGGAGCCCATGCTTGGCACAACTAGAGAAAGCCTGAGCTAAGCAACGGACACCCAGGATAGCAAGAAGAAGAAAAGAAAAGGATGGAGTCAGAAAATCCACGTTCAGCTGCTGACCAGACTCCACACAGGGCCTGTCTGTGGTGCAAGGAGTGGACAGACAGGAACCAGTGATGAAAGGAAGACACATCTGGTCCTGACATGCCCCAGGAATCTTATTTTTATGGCAGAGGAGCTGGTAGGGACCCCTGGGATTCAATCCTCCTAAGTAACTTAAAAGACACTGCCATTTGCTGTAGACAATAGATTGGAACTTGAGGTGTTTATTTAAATTGCTTCATGTTCGCTGCATATGGCCAAAGGATCTTTGAGCTTGGCTAGCCCCCCAACGGCAGCTCTGAGGCAATACGGAGGTTGAAAGACTGTCGCCAGGCACTCTCCACATCTCATTAGGGGCTGGTTGGCGAGGTGGGAAAGCCAGGCAGCCGCAGTCTGGTCAAGGAGGCTTACTGTTGGAATGGCGCTTCAGGAATGTAGGATAAAAGGACTTTTCAAAGTGAAAGCGCACAGTGACATTTTTATGAGCACCAGCCACTAAGGCCTCTAAACACTGAACAGCCTCCAGCCATCCACTCAGTTACCTTACAAAAACCACTGAGGCTGCCCCACACGGGGGTGAAACACATGGATTTTTTTGGCAGAAAACTGAAGAGAGGGAAAAGAAAGTAGGCAGAGTTGGAGAACTATATTTTTATTATGACTGCTGGAAAAACTGCACTCATTTTGCCTAAAGTTTTTCTTTTGTTCCCCCCAAAAGGAATTTAATAAGTGTAACTCTTTCATTGCTTTCATTACGCTTGGGGGAAAAAACCCCACTAAAACCTAGAAAGACAGTTCTCACCTCTCCCCATTCTTTTGATTTTGTTCAGCATGATGCATATGGCATATACCCTTGGATACACTTTTGCTCACTGATTCAAAAGGAGGAAGAAGACATCCCAATATACATCCTGATTCCCTCATGCTGGATGGGATTTTTCAATGTCTTAGGCGTTTAACCATAGATCTTACCACCACAGGCAAGGGTGAGGTTATGTGCTGGAGGAAAGGTTTAAGGCAAGAGCTGAAGCTCTGGGTTTAATTTTCAGATGCAGACTAAACAGAAGATCTGCAGTGCAAAGGAGGCCAGCAAATTTTCAGTGGAACCGAGAAATGGAAATACCCTCCCTGAAAATTGCAGGGGTGCTGTCACTATCATGCCCCTCTGTGTGTGTAGTAAGGAGGGCTAGTCACAGAAGTCCATGTCGCCTTTAATAAACCCTTATTTTTTTCCCCCCTTGGTTGCAAAGAATTCTGCGACTCTTACTAGAAAGTGCTGCAGGCTACAAATACATCTGTAATTTAAGCTATCTTGCTAGTAAACCAAACACCACCTAGTCTTCTAGAAAGAGTAGTTAGGGTTTAGTGACATTCTTTTTGTCATCTTAGTATGCTCAGTTCCTTAAGGAGTTGGAGTGACCCACTCAAGAGTTTTGCATGTTCGTGAATATCTCAAGCCAGTCCCGCTAGAACAAAGATTATGGGTTCCCCTCCCTCTGCAGCAGAGACCAGAAACCAAGTTTTCAAGTTCCATCCGCAGCTAAGTGACCCACGAGACCACAAATTGGACATTTTCTAGTTCTTGGTCAGATATTTTAATTTAAAATGGATTGGGGCTGTTTAACTTCATGGAAAGTGATTATTTCCTTCAACTAGGAAAACCTTATATCACATTAAAAAAAAGAACATGTTCAGTGGAACCTATATAAACCCTATGATCTGGCAACTGCAAGGCATTCTGGTGGAAATGTTTTTTCAAAAGGAGGCTTTAGAAGTTGGGATATTCATGGTGCCTTATCGTTTTGTTAATTTTAGTCTTATGTGTGTAAAAATATACAAGCACCTTCCTTGCATGTGTTACCATCAACTTAATAAAAGTCAGTTTTAAGATCTTATTGTGTGTTCAGGTGCTCGGTCGTGTCTGACTTGAGACAACCCTATGGACTGTAGCCCACCAGGCTCCTCTGTCCACGGGATTTCCCAGGCAAGAATACTGGAGTGGGTTGTCATTTCCTCCTCCAGGGAACTGAGGGATTGACCCATCTGCACTGCAGTCGGATTCTTTACCACTGAGCCACCGGGGGTGGGGGGGGGGGTGTGTGTGTCTTTAAAGGTCTTATTGGGGGATGTTTACGGTAAAGAAGGCTGATCCTAGATATCAATGACCATGGGCACCAGCCCTAGCATTAATGTGTGTATAATTTGTGCCTTGTTCTCACTGTGTTACACAATAATGATAATACCCATCGGCAGGGTGTGAGAAAAAAATGTGACAACGAAATGGGAAAACTTTGAGAAAAGAGTAAAAATTCTGTAAGACTACAGTGCGGAACTATGATGATTAATGATAGCTCCTCATTTTCTGTTTATTTATTTATCTGTGGTTCAATGATAGATAGCTGTGAAAGAAAGGGAAAAAAACCTGTTACTAAAGAACGCCTCCCAAAGAAAACAAAATATGACATCTTAGATTTGTAATACTCTCCTGTTTGTCTCATGCATGCCTCTGATCAGAGTTCCATCACTGAAAATACTGCAAAGAGAGGTAACATTCATCTCTGGGATACTACAAATTCTTTTCTGGGATGGAAGACTATTTAAAAATATCTTCAGAAGGGAATCACGTTTTTCAGATAGACAATTCATTTTATATATAAACTAAATGGAAATTTTGGGGGCTTCCCTTGTGGCTCAGCTGGTAAAGAACCTACCTGCAAGCAGGAGACCTGGGTTCTATCCCTGGGTCGGGAAGATCCCCTGGAGAAGGGAAAGGCTACCCACTCCAGTATTCTGGCCTAGAGAATTCCATGGACTGTATAGTCCATGGAATTGCAAGAGTCGGACACAACTGAGCGACTTTCACACTCATTAACTGCAGATTTCTGGATCCTGTAAGTCATGATTTCTGAGGATCACAAGCTTCATCAATTTTCCATGCCTGCATCCCAAGTTGCTTCAGTTGTGCCCGGCTCTTTGCGCCCCAGTGGACTATAGCCCTCCAGGCTCCTGCGTCTGGCAGTTTCTAATTCATATTGAAGGAATGTCATATTTAAAAAATAGTTAAAGATGCAGCAAAAAGATTTTTATATGAAGGAACCACTCAGGAAAAGGAAATTCATTTCAACATTTCCAAAACTACTGAGGAATGTTCTTCTTTTTACAAAGTGGTTTTAAAATGGATAGATTAAAGGCTGCTTTATGGTTTTATTCTGGATGTGTTTATTGATGGCTCAGGTTAGCAGAAGCATTTTGTCTTTGTTTTCTATGTATACAAAATTGTTCACAATTTGTATTTGTGCCAGGAAACAGAACATTTCTAAGTTTTAATCATTATTGCACCAAACATTGTTTATTATCCTGAGACAAGACTTTTGAAGATGATTATGAAAATATCAATAATAACAGTAAGTTAAATAATTCTTCAATAGAAACATTTCCGTGTCCAGCAAACATTCCCTCAAAGTTAAAAAAGTTTCTTAGACAAACCAACATATTTCTATTCAAACATTAAGGATTTTCTTAGAAAGACAGTATTTTAAAGCCAGTTGCTATTTATTCATATTAATTTGGGTTTGGATAATAGAAGAAATCTTACGTATTGAATAAATAATAGCTTTTTATACAACTCCCATCAAAATGCATAGGAAAAGCACTCTGCAATATGCAAAGGAAAGCAGACAGACATGGCCGTTTTATTTTTAGCCTAATCCAAAGGCTTTACCACCCAGTTAAAGGCAATCATATTAAAAAAACAAAAAACTCTTATAGGAAATCTGTCAAGTTCAGAAACACTATATTTTGCCTTTTGGAGTTTTATGTCATGCCCCAAACTGAGTAATGTTCTTTCACTTCTGTTAGACATTTATGTCATCTCTGTAAGACATCCCATGCCAAGAAACAGCTGACATCATCTTGCCAATATTCCTTTATTAAAACTAAGCTAATGACTTCATATGTTTACAGTTGATGATCATTTTGATATGCTTCCTCTGCCTTACCCATGTGCTATATCTCCTTGAGCTACTTTATTATAAGAGTTAAATGCTGCCTTCTACTTGGATCTCTTCTTTTTCCTTGACCTTTGCAATGTCAGAGGTCAGAGGTTAAATAAAAAATGTATTTCCTATACACAAAACAGTCTCACTCAAGGTGGACTTTGATATAATTCTTTATGTTTTGCCAGTTGGTACCAAACATTTACTGGCCCACAAACTGTTTTACCAGCTTGAAAGAGCATAAGTTGGAAAACAAATAAATCAGTACTCTTTATGACTTAAGCAGCATAAATCACTATTCTCTCTGAGTGAGTCGAGAGTGACTCTTTTTTGCAAGTCTGATTTATGATGAACTATTTATTGCACTGGCCAAGATACCACGTAAAAGATGAGTGTTAGAGAACTCTCCCTTTTTCCTCCTTCCTCCTTTGTATGTCTAGACTAAAAGCCCCCAGTAAAAATGCCTTCTTTGAGAACAAGATGCTGACTGCAATTCATCAACCTGCTTGTCCCAAACTGAAATCTCTCATTTTGCTCCAAACAATGTTTAGGTTGTCTGAAATATAAACATCCTTAAAACTGCCCTTGAAGTCTCTGTAAAAGCATTCAACTTCTTCTTTTTTTTTTTTTTTAAGGGGGGAAAATCCCATGATAACCAAGGCTTAGATTTCTTTGCCCCAACACACACCACCCACAAATGATGTTACTCGCCGGTAAAAGCTCTATTTCAAAACAGAAAGCTTTGTTTCCAGTCTCTTAGAAACTGAAAACTTTCCAGTTCTCTCACTGGGAAGCTGAAAAGGAGCAGGTTTCTACCTGTCTTAATTGCTAGAGGTGTAGCTTGCCAGGGCTCTACAACAATGAGGAAACTGGGTTGAAAGGAAGGAGAACTTAGGATTTTTTAAAGCTGTTTTTACCTTCTGAGTAGGGCTCACGTGAGATAAAAAAATATCTGAATTATATATAAGGACTCACTTCTAATTTCAGTTTAAAATCTTAAAAGGTGGAAATCAAGAAACAATAAGATAGCTAATAAATCAACAAAATCTTTTTAGAACTCTGAGATATAGTGAGATTTTTTTTTTCTTATGAAAAGTAACACTTGAGAAACAAAGGCCCCTCTATCAATAATAACAACCCTATAAGTTATAAGGTTCCTTTTATATGGAGAACAACAGCAGCAACAAAACCTACCAATTTCCTACTCAACTGAGAATGTAATCCATGTGGCTGAGAAATCAACTGCGTTTTTTTAGCAATCAATGGCTAAAAAACTAGGAAATTAGCTAATTTCTTACTTTATCACTTTAAATGAAAATACAGAATTCTCCAGGAAGCTTAGTTTTCACTGGTTTTGGAACTTATAAATTTAGTGTTAAATATTAGAGACCGTCCCCTTTAGATTTTTAAGATTATTAACTTTCCCATCAGGGTTTCGTGACACACACTTGAGGTTTGCAGTTGATGGCACCTGGTGGACTTCCCAAGCACAAACCTGCAGAACGGTTTTCCTTAAATTTTTTCCCCCTCTTTTGATGTATGTACTTATATATACATATGCACATCTAAATTCGGAGATTTAGCCTAATTCTGAATTTGGCTCCTTAGAATGAATTATGACTTTCTTTAATCCATTTTCAAGAATTTGCATCCCCAAAGTTCTGAGGAAATTTAAGAAGAAGCAACAGTTAGAATCAGACACGAACAACGGACTGGTTCAAAATTGGGAAGGAGTACGACAAGGCTGTATATTGTCAGCCTGTTTATTTAACTTGAAACACAGAGGACATCACGTGAAATGCCGGGCTGGATGAGTAACAAGCTGGAATCAAGATTGCCGGGAGAAATATCAACAACCTCAGATAGGCAGATACTATTGCTCTAATGGTAGAAAGCGAAGAGGAACTAAAAAGAGCCTCTGATGACAGTGAAAGAGGACAGTGAAAAAGCTTAAAACTCAACATGAAAAAAACTAATATCATGGCATCTGGTCCCATCACTTCATGGCAAATAGATAGGGAAAAAGTAGAAACAGTGACATTTGTTTCTTGGGCTCCAAACTCACTGTGCACGGTAACTGCAGCCAGGAAATTAAAAGATGTTTGCTCTTTGGAAGAAAAGCTATGACAAAGCTAGTCAGCATATTAAAAAACAGAGACATCACTTTTCCGCCAAAGGTCTGTCTCGTCAAAGCCATGGCTTTCCCAGTAGTCACGCATGTATGTGAGCGCTAGACTATAAGGAAGGCTGAGCACCGAAGAATTGATGCTTTTGAGCTGTGGCTGGAGAAGACTCTTGAGAGTCCCTTATACTGAAAGGAGATCCAACCAGTCAATCCTAAAAGGATTCAACCCTGAATATTCACTGGAAGGACTGATGCTGAAGCTGAAGCTCCAGTACTTTGGCTACCTAATGTGAAGGGCTGACTCATTGTAAAAGACCCTGATGTTGGGAAAAAGCGAGGGCAGAAGGAGAAGTGGGTGACAGAGGATGAGATGGCTGGATGGCATCACCAACTCAGTGGACTTGAGTTTGAGCAGACTCCAGGAGATAGTGAAGGACAGGGAAGCCTGGTGTACTGCAGTCCATGGGGTCGCAAAGACTCAGACATGACAGTGACTGAACAATGACAACAAGCATTTGATGGCATTAGGATACTTTAGAAGAGAGTCTTTGTAACTCCATACACATGGAATTACATACAAGCCAAGTGCTTCAGTCCTAATGATAGTATGTAGAAATCACCATAAAATTTTCCCTTCATTAAAAAAATCCTTTATTTTAAAAAGATGCAGTGAAAACACTTGAGGTTAAAAAAAAAAGATAGTAGTTTTGAACTAATTAGACCTTGGATATTTTTGAGAATACAAATCTCTAGAAATGAAAAGCCGAGCATCCCAAAATAAGTCAGAATGTAATAATATTCCCTGGAATTTATACAACTCTTAAAATGTTCCTTGGAGTACATGAAGATGCACTTATTTTCCCAGTTCATAGATAGATAAATAGGGAATAGAAAGGTTAATTCATCTATTGACAGGGCCAGAAAGCAAAACCTAGGTCGCCTTATACACTGCTGAGTTCTTTTCTTGGATGTAAAATATTTAATTGTGCTAAAATTTTTGCCACCTCAAAACAGAATCTGAATGTAACCCCGCGAAGTAGTGTTGATAGAAAGGATACAAGCCTGAGTTAATCCAGACTGCCACATGGAAAAGCAATCCGGGAGGGTATTTTGACAGAAACAGATGGAAAAGAAAGAGATTCTTTTGAATGTGGTGTAAAATTTACATTATCTTCCACAAACTTCCGTGTAGTCCCCATGTTTATATAATTCATCACTGTGTCCTTAGGCAATATAGATTAGGAAGCCCAATGAGCTCATGTTCTTTTTTCTGAGTCTAAACTCTCTTTTCAAGGGCAAATCTGGAGCATGGTCTGTAAGACAGCAAGATTGATGAGTGAGGACCAACCCAATCCATCTGTGATTTCTTTGATATTCCTGATTCTCTTGGGACAAAAATGTCTGATGTCACTTACATCATTTCTTGGTGTATTATTGCCCAATTTGTAATCAGTTTCAGCCAACTGGATAACCTCCACCAGTGATTTTCCTGTCTCTGCCTCTTTACTTTTGAATATTCCATTCATCTCATCTAAAACATCTTCTATTCTTTCTCTAAAGAATAATCTATGTCTTCATTTTCCCTTCTGCAACTAAACAAGAACAAGATCAAAACTCTTCTGAGGATCATCCCCTTAGGCGACATAGGGCATCCCACTCATTCATCTGTATCACGCTGTGCCTCATATAGACTCACATTGTGCACTCATTTGCTCAACAAATGTTCAAATGTCTTCTCAAGTGTGTTCACTGCGTATCTTCATCCATGGCTCTACGTGACTCACTTGCTGCTGCTAAGTCGCTTCAGTTGTGTCAGACTCTGTGCAACCCCATAGACGGCAGCCCAAAGGCTCCTCCATCCCCGGAATTCTCCAGGCAAGAACACGGGAGTGGGCTGCCATTTCCTTCTCCGTGACTCACTTGAGGAGTTCATAAAATACTAATGCGTGGGCTTCCAGACCAAATAATCAGTATCCCTGAAGGGTGGGGCCAGTGGTAGGCAGGTAAAAGTTCAACAACTTGCTCTCCAGGAAAATAAAAGTCCTGACTTGTAGTGTATATCAATTTCCATGGTGTAACTACTCCCACCAAAATGGATTTCAAGTCACCTACTTGACATCACTAAATACAGAATCTGGAAGAGATATAATTGCCTCACAAGGGCTGGCTCTAGCATACACCACTGGCTAGGGTTCAGGATGGACACACATTTATAGTTGCCTGTCCTTCAGTATCTGAGGAGGGCTGATTCCAGGATTTGCCTTAGATACTCAAGTCCTATAGTTGGTCCTCACTCCATACCCGTGATTTTGCACGGGTAAAATTAAACCGATTAAACCAATTATGGATCCTGTGGTGCTGTAGTAGTTAGTGAAAAAAAATCCCCATTTAAGTTGACCATCACAGTTCAAACCCAAGTTGTTCAAGGGTCAACTGTGTATATTAATATATACAGCTGGATATACATAACTATATTAATGGTATCTGTAGGTGATTCCAACATGCAGCCAAGGCTAAGAACCTCTGAACTACATTACACATTTCTCATATGCAGTGACTGTGTTTTGTTTGCCTTATCTTCCCTACAATCCCAAGAATAGAGACTGAATTAAAGCTTTAACAGACCACCTAAGATTATTAACCTGTCATTCACAGCCCATGATGTAACAGTGAACACAGGAATATACTTTGACTCCAATGCACAGAATTATAAATTCATTTTCTCTTGATTTCCCTACTAGTGAAGAATGAGAGGATAATATATTTGGGATCTCCTACTTTAAAATGTCAAGTTTTTGTTTATATTTTGCTCTGTTTAATATTGCTTAGAAACATCGTGTACTTATTTTTAGTGTTCCATACCATTCTTGGCTTTTAGGAAAAGGGAACAGCTATGATTACGATTTTTTGTTCACGGAAACTCTGTTTTTATTTTAAAGCACGTGTGTAATTATTCAGACACATTTTTCCTGTATGCTTATATTTGTTTAGAAGCTTCCATTCTTTTTCAAGCTGCATTTGCAAAGAACTGTAGATACAAGAGATTGTCTTTTCCATGCAAACCAACACTGTCCCAAGAGAACAGGGTGAAAGGTACAGTTTTAGAGAATTCTAGGGAAAGGATCCTACAGATAAATTACATGAAAGATCAACAAGGAACTTGGTAACCTGTGACACTGCTTAATAACTTACTTTGGTAGGTTCTACATGATACACCTAGGTCTCCTGTGCATCTCTTTCAACCCCAAAAGGGAGAACAGCAAGACATTTTTATATTTTAATTTATTACTCAAGACATACTTTCTTAATAAACATGATTCTTATGCTTCTAAGTACAGATTATAATTGGGACAAGGAACTCCAGGCATATGGAACAAGAGAAGTAAAGATGGTTCCTAATTTTGATGTTGCCAAAGACTTCAGAGACTCATTCAGCTAAGATTGGAGAGTTCATCAATAGCAAAATTAGTATAACAATTTCTCAATTTCCAAGCCTCTTTGGGGGGAATAAGTCAATGAACAGATATGTTTCCAGTCATGGATCATGATATACTTTGCAGCTAATAAGTCCTGTATTGAGTCAATGGGATGTGGATCGTTAGATGGAAAGGACAAAATTTGATGTTTAAGTATGGGTGAAACACCTCAGAAGATTAAGTATTTGTTTTATATGAGGCACTAAAAGGGTTTATTTTTAAAAGTATTTTTATTTGCTTTGTATACTTTAGGTCTTGGAGTCTTTCAGAATTTTTGAAAACCTCAGACTATATATTCTTGACTATGTCTGAAGGATACAATCAGTTTTCAAGAACACTACAATGCTGACATAATCAAAAGTAGAGAAAAACTAAATAAAGATTATTTGGGGACATATATTTTTTTGTCATCCTTTTTACATTAATTGGGAGAAAAAAATCACAATGACTGTCTCTTACCTGAGCAGGCTTCTTCTGAACAACTTGTTGTGGCTAAGAAAGAAAAAAAAAAGAACTGTTATAATTTAAAAGGAAACACACACAATGAGAATAATTAAGTATACATGTTTTAAATATTGACACTTGTTTGCGAAGAGGAAAGTTTCTTCAAAGTTCAAATGGTTTCTTTCAGGTTAAAGGATGTTTAAAACAATTCCCAACTAAGGTCTGTAATACATAGCAGTTACATCAAAATAAACTTGCTATTCTATTCACTTTGTTTTAGCTAGCATTATCACAAAACTTAGGAAGTGAAAGGGCTTAATTTGTTACAATTTTGTTAAAAAAACTCAGCTTTATTGAGATATAATTTATATATCACAAAAGTCACCCATATGAAGTGTATACATCTAAGCTTTTTAGTATAGTCTGAAGGTAGTACAAGCATCACCACTATCCAATTTTAGAAGATTTCACCTCTTCGGAAAGAAACCCATCCATTATCACTCACTCCCATTCCCTCTTCCCCCTCTAGCCAACCTCCAGTCCCCAGTCAATTACTAATCTACTTTCTGTCTCTACATGTGTGTGTTCAGTCATGTCTGACTCTTTGCAACCCTACAGACTGTAGCCCATCAGGCTCTTCTGTCCATGGAATTTCCCAGGCAAGAATACTGGAGTAGGTTGCCATTTCCTTCTCCAAGGCATCTTCCTGACCCAGGGAAGGAACCTGCATCTCTGCATTGGCAGGCAGATGCATTATCATTAGTACCACCTGTAACTTTGCCTATTCTGGACATGTCACGTAAACATACAGTCTTCTGTATCTTTTATAATCATATAATATATGGTCTTCTTTCACTTAAAATGTTTCCTAGGATTATTCAGGCTATAGTATGTATCAGTAATTCATTCCTTTTTAATAATTTTATTTATTTACCTATCTTTTGGTGGTGTAGCATGTGGGATCTTAGTTCCCTGACCAGGGAGTGAACCTGTGCCCCCTGCATTGGAAACATGGAGTCTTAACCACTGGTCCACCAGGGAAGCTCCAGTAATTCAATTCTTTTTATTGACAAATAATATTCCCTTGTATGGATATATTTTGTTTACACATCCATCAGTTCATGCACATCTGGGTTGTTTCCAACTTTTGGCTATCATGAATGATGCTACTATGAACATCCATGTATGAGTTTTCGTGTGTACAAGTTTTTATTTCACTTAGGTATACAGCTAGGAGTGGCATTTCTGGGTCATAGAGCTTAACTGTTAAACTTTTTAAAGAGCTGTCAGATAGTTTTCCAAAGCAGCCTCATCATTTTATAGTCTCATCAGCAATGTAGGAGGATTCCAATTGCTCCCCATACATGCCCACACTTGCTATTGTCTTTTTACATCCTGCTGGTGTGGTGGCGAATGTCATTGTGGTTCTGATTTGAATATTCCTAATGGCTGATAATGTTGACCATCTTTTCATGTGCGTTTTGGTCATTTGTTTATCTTCTTTAGAGAAGTGTCTATTCAAATCTTTAAAAACTGTATTTGTCTATTCATTATTGAGTTATAAGAGTTCTTTATATGTTCTGGATACAAGTTTCTTATCAGAATCTGATGTGCAATTTTTTTTTTCCCATTCTGTGGGTTCATTCGCTTTCTTGACGGTACCATTTGCAGAATATTTTGTCATATCTGTGTCTGCAAATCTCTATCATCTCTATTTAATTCTGGATGTAGTGCAAAGTCCCCCTTTTCGAGTGAACTATCTGAGCAAACTGTTTTCTGTCCAGCCTGTTAGCTATCCAATAGTTAGCATATTAGAAAAACATTTAAGTTATTCTTTGTTGCTGTAAAAGGTGGTTCTGAAGCCCATTTTTCTTGGCGGTGCACCTTGGGCATGCAGGATCTTAGTTCTCCGACCAGGGATTGAACCTGTGCCCCCTGCATTGAGAACATGGAGTCTTAACTACTGGAGCACCAGGGAAGTCCCATGAAGCTGCAAATTTTTAATGAATTACTTCCAGTACTCACTCTCATGTTTGAATATAAGCCTTATTTATTTATTCTATCTAGGCTTCCCAGGTGGTGCTAGTGGTAAAGAACCTGCCTGCCATTGTAGAAGACATAAGAGATGTGGGTTCCATCCCTGGGTCGGGAAGATCCCCTGGAGGAGGGCATGGCAACCCACTCCAGTATTCTTGCTTGGAGAATCCCATGGACAGAGGAGCCTGGCAGGCTTCAGTCCACAGGGTCTCAAAGAGTAGGTCGCTTCACGACTGAATTGACCTAGCATGCACACACACACACATCACTGAGATTTGCAAAAACAACTGAACCACCACTCCGATGTGGGCAATGACATGCTTTTGTGGTACAAATGAAAGAAAGAAACTTGCTACAGTTCTCCCAGATAACAGAAGTTAAGGTAAGTTCACTCTTATTGTGAAGGGGTAGAACGTCTATTCATTTTCCTTCCTTTTAGTGATGGTGTCATGTCTTACTGCTGCTGTAGTAGACATGTTTTATAAAAAAAAAAAAAAAGAAAATCAGAGCTTTTTTTTTTTTTTTGTAGATGAACAAGATAAACACAAAAGAAAGGCAAAATACTTTTGTTTACTGGAAAAAAAAACCAAACCAAAAGTTCTTCCCTCTGACTTTAAATCACAGTAGAGATGACATCATAAAAGCCCAGGTTCTGAGATGATGTGTTCTCCAGGTGGAATCCAACCGAGAATGATTAGGACTTCTTTGCCTCTTAGGATTCAAGAATACTCTCTGAGCGCTCAGAGAGTATTCATTTCAAAAGAGTCATTTGTGAGAACAGACCACTTTTCTTCCTCCCCCTTTTTTTCCCTGCCGATTACACCTGTACACTGTTTACTCCCAGATCATTTCAAATCCCCACACATTCTTGCAGGCTGACTGGTTCCTCCTGCTCAGAAGTCCCCCTCCCTTTTTGGCTGAGGAGCCCGCATTCATGTGCCTCCTGCACACTGCGGGGCTCAATGAAATCCTCTGAAAGGGCTGCCAGCTCGCCCAATTTTCCATGAATTAGGTCCTGACACTTCAATGAGGGGAAAGACAATGTCTGAAACCCTGCCAGCCCTGGCTCCCGGCCTAGTCCGTGTCACAGAACTTCTTCCAGCTGCCCTTCCACACAGCACTTCATACTTTTCAGACCACCAAACAAACAGACCCTTGAGGCCTTTCAATGGTGGTTGGGGCTATGGCTGCCGGGATGTCTGCCCAGCCTCTGGCACCCAATGGTTCCAGACTGCGCCGCCGCCGTTTTCCGTTGTTGTTATTTTGTTTTGTTTTTTATTTTTATGAATGGCTTTGGGAGAAAATGCAGACGGAAGCACAATACTACAGCCATTCATAAAAAGTGAGAGGAAACAAACTGCTGTCTGAAAACCTTCGGGGACACCAAACTGCAAATCTCTTATCTTCCTTGGGGCACCTACTAGCTTAAATACCTAGAAACCAGGTGCCCCTTAGGGCTCTGGTCATTGAAACCACGGTCGACCACTATATTTTAACAAAAACTGACTAATATCAACTGTGCAGATGGACTTGGAATGTGGTTGGCAGTATACTTCCCTGCACCTTAAGAAGTGAGTCATATCTTGCACGTGCATTTCCTGTATAGAAGCTAAAATCCTGTTTTAAACATCAGCATCATTGTGGCTGGAAGGACCCAGGACTTGTTATTTTCATTCACTCAGAGGGAAACTAAGGCAGAGGGAATTTAATTAACTCCCCTGAGATCATCTTCTAAAACTACAACAACCGGGGTTTCCTAATTCTCTTAATCCCCTATATAATGCTCTGAGGAAACCTGTTCTCAACCTTTTCTTTAAAAAAGCAAAAGTCAAATCTGATTCAGCCCCGGAGGAGAAGCTATTATTTCATGACTTTGGTTCCCACCTCCAGATTCACTCTGCTCTTCGGGATCTCTCGGGATTCCACACGCCACCACAGCCGGGAAGGCCCCGGGTTTTGTCAGCAGGGCCAGCTCTGACTCTCCTAGGCTACCGATGGGGAGTGAACCTTGGGGGAGGACTCAGTCCCACAAGGTCACCTGCTCCCCCTCCCCACTTGGAGATTCTTCTATCATTACCTACTGTGGGGGGTCCGAGCACATCTCTCTTACAGGGGGGTGCTACTGAACAGATAGCAAAGCCCTCCAAGTTGCTGATTTAGACGGTTCTGATGGTTCCACTTTAGTTAAGTCTGTCCATGTGGGGATGTCTGCACAGTGGAGTGCTCTGCAGACCTGGCATGTCAACCGTGCCTTGCACTGAGATTCTGAGTTCCTTATAAGACGGTTACACCTTGCAAATAGCTCGTAATCAAAGTCTCTCATTCCACAGTGGCATTTTAACTTCTGAAATACAATTGGTGGAAGACAGCTTCCTCCCAGAACAAAAGAATATCAGCAACAAAGGACTTTGAAGAAATGCTTTGAATTAAGTTAATGTTAAATAAAACTGTGAAGACAATTAAAAAACCCATCGGTTGAATGAATCACAAAAAGATTAAGAAGGGCCCTCTCTAATCACGGGGACGTCAATATGCAGCTTTCTGCAGGTTAAACCTTACATCGGACTAGCGCAGCCAAATTGAAAGTACAACCTTTAAGCAAATAAATACTATTGTTAAAGTCTGTAAATAGCTTAAGAGACAGCATGCTAAACTAGATTGTGCAAAGAATGTGAAAAAGGAAAGAACTTATTTTTGGATTTCTGAGATCATACAGCAAACCAGTATTTCTCCAAATGAAAGGGGAAAAAAGACTGAATTCTTAATGTCCACAGAGTATTTTGGCTTTTAAGATTTTGTAAGAAGACACTGGTATAGGAAATTTATTTCAGCATAATTAAGGGGCTCCCCGGTCCTCCTGAGAATCCAGCCTATGGTTCCAGGGAGTCTAGGTATTTTAAAACTGATGCCTAGGCTGCTAAGCCACCCCTTCTAGTAGGTATTGAAAGAAAATCCTTCATAATAAAGAACCTGAACATTAGTAGTTTACTTCAATACTAACCTAAACATTAAATGAAAAGAAGCTTGAATTGGGCTTGACATCCTGATGTTTTAAAAAATGAGGTACAGTGTTTAGCAAAGTAAGGGTGACTATTATGCAAAGGGTTTTAAGTTGACCTTTGGAAGAAAACAGTCCTTTACTGGATCTCCAAGCAATGGGTCTTTTGGTTTTATGTAAGTAGCAAATTTTTAATCTGATTATATTCTTTGTTTTATTGCCAGCTAGCAATAGATGGTTTTGCCCACTGGCTTTTAAAATCATAAGACCATTGTTCAGTTAAGAGGTACCTCTGTTCCCTAGCACATACTCTTTTTTTTCATGTTGACCCTTCTTTCATTCTCATAGTAGTACAGGGCAAGACAGATCCATCCCCTAGCTGTTTACTAGGGGATTTTTAAATTTTAAAAGAATTTAAAAATCTTTTAAAAGAATTTTATAATCCTCATTTCTTTTGTGAGATGTGAATGGCCCCTAAAATATTAACTCTCATTTCTAAATGAAAGTTACATTTTAGGGGCCATTCACATCTCACAAAATAACAGCTCACAGGATAAGCTCAGTTATTTAAAATTTTTAATTAAATACGGTATCCTGCTAAAAAAGATATTTGTTTTTAAACTTCCCAAAGAGTCCTTTATGGCTTAATTGAAATAGAGGCGCCTATGATTATGTTTGTAACCACACAAGGGCAATCAGATTCGTCTTCTGCCTGAGATGACTTCTTCTTCTTGTTCCGTCACTAAGAAGTCTGATTCTTTTGAGACCCTAAGGACTGTAACCTCCACCCCAACACCCCACCCCCTGCCCAGCTCCTCTCTCCATGGGATTTCTCAGGCAAAAGTATTGGAGTGAGTTGCCATTTCCTTCTCCAGGGGGTCTTCATGACCCAAGGATCAAACCCGCGTCTTCTGCGTTGGCAGGTGTGTTCTTTACCTATGAGCTGCCAGGGAAGCCCATGGTGGCTTCTAATTCAATTTAAAAATGAATGGTCAGGACCTCCCTGGTTAAGACTCTGCATTTTCATTGTAGGGGGCATGGGCTCAATCTCTGGTCGGGGAACTAATATTCTGCATGGCACGGCCAAAAATAAAGTAAATAAAAACAAATTAAAAAATGAATAGTCAACTCTCAGTGACATCACTATAGGGAAGTTGAGTTCAGAGTATTCTCTAGCACCAAGTGGTCAAAAAGTTATTTGATTTACCTAAGGAATCACCCGGGGCTTCCCTGGTGGCTCAGGCCATAAAGGATCTGCCTGCAATGTAGGAGACCTGGGTTCGATCCCTGGGTTGGGAAGATCCCCTGGAGGAGGACATGGCAACCCATTCCTGTATTCTTGCCTGGAGAATCCCCATGGACAGAGGAGCCTGGTGAGCTACAGCCCATGGGCTCGCAAAGAGTCAGACAGAGCAGAGAGACTAAGCACTCGAGGAATTTTTCTGTTAATTAGATAGGACGATGTGTCTGAAGTTTGAAGAATTTCAGATCAAATGTTGGTTCAACAATGTGAGGATGAAACTTAGCTGCAGTTATACAAATCCCTTGCCTAATGAATGTGTTAGTCGCTCAGTTGTGTCCAACCCTTTGCGACCCAATGGAACCTACCAGGTTCCTCTGTTCATGGAATTCTCCAGGCAAGAATACTGGAGTGGGTTGCCATTCCCTTCTCCAGGGGATCTTTCCGACCCAGGCAGGGATTGAACCTTGGCCTACCTGCAATGCAGGTAGATTCTTTACCATCTGAACCACCAGGGAAGTCCTGCCTATTGCATATACCACTCTTATTGGGTTGAGAGTCTTTCTGTATTGACAGCTTCTTCAAGCTGAGAAGGATCCTGCCTCCTAGTGGTGGGAGGCCTTCATAAAGGAGAATATATCCAGCATAATTAAGTGGTTAATGTCAATTTTTGTTCAGCTCAGAAAAAGCCGAGGTTGGATCACAACTTCTGTGTCTTGTCCCTCCTGTGTGCAGTCAGAGATGACGGTGCAATGTGTATACACATGTAGCCCCGAATGGTTACAATTTGACAGTAACATCTGGCCCTTAGAACGTAAAGGAGATTTTGTAGTTCTCTGTACAAAGTCTCCTAACAAGTGATAAATCTATGTGGAGTTTTGGCAAAATCTCTGGAATTTTTGCTTGGTATCGGGGGGGAAGGGGAGGTGTTCTTTATTTTCCACTCTACTTGGCTTTACTCTTGAACTTAATGCAAAAGACAAAAGTAAGCATCATTTCAAAAGTATTTATTGGATTATTATAGCAAAGTGCCCTCACTGCAGCTGGCCTTGTTTAATCTGTTCAAGGATGAGAACAGTCACAATCTGCTCTAGTTCGTGTTTATTAACATCAGCCTGTGTGTGTATGGCAGTGAGGCACTGCAGTTCTCATGAAAACAGATTTGGGAGCTAATACTCTGGAGTTTTTGTACCTTTCTGACTTCTGGTACCTTTCTGGTACCTGCAGAATGGAGGAGAAAGATCAATGAGGAATTCTTTAAAAACTTCAGTGTCCTGATTAGTTGTAAAAGCCAACCTTTTACAACTTGACCTGATAAAGTTACTCACTGGCTTATCAAACTTGAATTGATATATGATAAAGTATACATCAGATGGGGACTGGGTATACAAAATGAATAAGAAATGTTTCCTAGTCTCAAGAATCCTAGTGTCTAACTGGGAGACAAATGAGGAAATAGATACTAAAGAGTATAAAGTGCATTTAGATTAATTTCCTCCTATGTTCAATGCAATCAAACATAGAGAAGCATGTTCATCAAATTACAAAAAAGGATACTTATAAGAAAGAAGAGCTATTTCCCTTCTAATGGGGAACATGAGAAAGCAGAGGTAAGTTCACTGAAGAAAAGAAAACACAAGAAATTTGAAAACTTGATGTAGAGGTAAAATATCATTCATCTCTATCACAAAAAATACAGATAGAAGTAAAGTGTTTTCTTTGGTTTCAGTTTGGAAAGTTAAAGATTAGAACTAAGTTTAAAAAAATCAGAAAACAAAGCAAAATGCAGCAATGGTGGGAATGTTGTTAAAATTATGACTAATTTTTAAATGATATTTTGGTATGCTCCTGGGTTGCAGCATTTAACAAGCATTGCTATCTTAGAGAAGATGGCTGCACTTTGGGGATATAAAGCATTCTGAAGTAGACAGTTACACACAGGTGGGGTAAAGGAATACATCATCTCGAGAGTCGACTTTTCATTTCAATTTTTATAATTCTCTAAGATTTGGGGGGAAGAATCCATCCTTATGCAAAAAGGAGCTGAGTAAAAACTGCAAGGTTAGTGTTGCTTCATGGAAAAAGAATTACTCTTGTTTCAGACCTATTTCCTCATCACACAATATTTTTAGACAGATACACTATGTATTTTTTGAAGATGCAAATTATTTATTCTCTTTACATACTTCTTTTTTTCTCTCTATAACCATTCACAAAGCTAGTTCACTTTGCAAATGCACACATGGCAAACAGCACCAAAGGAAAATGAGTAAATATGTGAAACATTACGCTGTTGGGTTTTGACAAATCAAACCCATGTGCACAGATACTATGGACTAAATTCAAGCTTTAGTTAATGTCAACTTTAGCCTGACAGTTCAAGACTAATGTTCAATAATGGATAACGCAGACATCTATGAGATAATGGAACTTAAATTGTGTGCTATAGGATTGTGTCGTGTGTTTGTGTTAGTTGCTCAGTCATGTCTGACTCTTTGTGAGGAGGTGATCAATAATCAATACTCCATATCTGTTGGAGACATACCTGAAAGTCTACTTAAGACACAACATCTTCTTAACATCTGACAGATTATTCAGAGTGATTATATGAAATTGGATTTGGACTTGCTGAACTAGAGACACAATTTTTTATATCCCATGTAATACCTTTTCCTGTGTGTTTGTCCATGTGCATAGGATAGAGATCATGTGACTTTTAAGTAGTTCTAATTGCTTTTATTTTAATGAGAGAGATTTAGAATCAATACTCAGAAACCTTCTTTGATACTGAGAAGATCTGTTGGGGTTGTAGGATAAAACATTTTAAAATGGTTTATTTACCACTATTATATATAGAATAGGTTACTCACAAGGACCTACTGTGTAGCACAGGGAACCCTTGTCAATATTCTGTAATGACCTATATGGGAAAAGAAACTAAAAACCATTGGATATATGTCTATGCATAACTGATTCACTTTGCTCTATAGCAGAAACTGACATCACACTGTAAATCAACCATACTCCAATAAAATTTAAAAAAAAAAGGGTTTTACAAAATGATTTGAGGAGCCAGCATTTCCCAGCAGCTATACTAGTTACACATGGAAACCGAATTTAAAAAGCTGAATCATGATTTTAGGCATTTCCTTTCCTTAAGGAAAGAGTCAGTAAATTTATTTGTAATCTCTTATGCTCTCAAGGACTACAAAGGGATAGTTTATGGGTTGAGAGCTCTACGATACTTAACTGAGTCATCTCTCTCCTAGAACCCTAATTTAGCAGTATTTTCTTGGCATTAGCCTAGGGCTGACTTTAGCAGTTGAGTTGTTTTCCTTGGAGGAAGTTTAATATTCAATCCGAGAAATGTTAACTATTCCCGAACATTAGCTTAAATCCTTTAACGTTTTAAGCAGTTATAGAAGTGAGCTCTCTTTCTTTCACATTCTCACACTTCCAGAGTGTACCCAGCACACCCGTCTTTCCAGAGAATACCTGCTTCCTGGATGCTCCCTGGAGGTTTTCTCTGGATTAATGTCCCTTTCTTCAGAATCCGTAAATTAAAATGTCTCCCTTCCTTCTTCAGAAAAACCTCACATTTCATTGGGCTTGTCTCCAAAGTCTCTATTTGAAACTTAAGGGAGTCTCAGGCAACCAACCCCCTAACCTACCTAACTCAGCTCAACTGCTCTACAACGGATGACCCTAGCATCGATATATTGTCATCCTAAAAACTATGTATTTGTTTTGACCATTGCGGAAATGTCTCTCCGAACTTTGTTTCATGATCATACCCATTGAATCAAACTTTCTTTCATTACAATTCAGGGTAAGGTGATATGACGCTGCACTTTCTATTTCGATTGATCATAGAGGAACAATAACAAAAATAATACATTTTACAAAGAGATCTAATGTGTACTGTCTGATTTACTCCACAACAGCCATCTGCGGAAAAGTACCGCTGTTCAGATTTATACATGAGGAAGTAGAACCCTAAAGACACTCAGTGACTTACAAGGGCCAGTACATAATGAAGCCACAACTGTGACGCAGTCCACGTGGTTCCAGATCTTTTGCTCCTTCTATCATCCCACGCTGCTGCAGCAATCTGCTTATTCTGTGCTTCTTTTCTTATTAAAAATCAGTGCTATAAGCAACCATCATCCATAAAAAGAGCATACGTTTAAAAAGATCATAAAGACCTAGCTTTCTGGGGCTATGACTTCACTGAGAAGAAAAATGATCAAATAAGAGGAAAAAGTGAATTTTAATGTAACAATATTAAAAGATCTTAGTTCAACTGAATGCTTCTAATGTTCTTAAAGGAGAAGTCAGTATCAGAAAATCACTTTCAGTAGTTCTGAAAAGTTTCGTCAAAAGTCTCAAGATGTTTTAGAAATATAAATAGCAGCTTGTTTCTCACTAGATTTCTATAAAAGTTGAAATCCTTCCCTGCTATTCATATATATATATATGTGTATATAACTATATATACCTACACACACACACACACACACACACATATATACACTTTCCTTTATCCTTTTATTTCCTTTATTCTCTTTGAAAAGTTCATGGAAAAAAAATTCAGGCAGAATTGTGAAAGCTAAGATTACTGTGATAAATGCTAATAAATTACTTTTGCTTTCTTCCCCCCTGTTTATCACATGCTCTATTATGTGACGGTATTAAAAACATTAGCTATAAATTCCATGGTGTCTATGATATAGGAAATAATAGACACAGTTCCTATCCCTATAGTGTTAACAATTTCATGTATTATTGTCTGTAAGCAAAATGTGAGGAAGAATAAAGATGCCTGCTTCTCATCCAGCTGCTCATCTACATCATCAGACAGCTCTCCTCATTCCTTGTGGCTTTCTTTCTCTTTTTAATATTTACATTTATTTATTTTTAATTGCAGTATAATTGCTTTCAATATTGTGTTTCTGCCATACAGCAACATGAATCAGCCATAGCTATATGTATGTCCCTTCTCTCTTGAACCTCCTTCCTATGGCTTTCTGCTCAAGAAATCTCCCTTTAATCCCCTGTATGTATGGTCTCTGCATTCACTGGCGGGTACTTTTGTGCATCTGTTCATTTCTTTGGAATGTGACCACCCATGACACGTATTTTTTACCCATGATATATGTAAATACACATCGCCATACAGAAGAAGTCATTTAAAACACTCCATTTAAAGCCACATATAGATGTATAATATTTATATATATTTACATTAAGGCACAATTACTAGTCAAAGCTATGATGACCCGCCATGCTCCAACCTCAGAGACGTGTATCCGCAAACGCTAAGCAGATCACGCCACCAATGGAAAATTCCCAGGGAAATTGCCCACCCACCTGACTCAGCTCCTAGCATACTTCTTGTCTTCTGTATGGAGTAAACCTTCAAAAAAGGTTTTTGACTGATTTCTATGCCTTCTCATTGCCTGGAGAAGGTCCTCCTCCTCTTCTAACTTCTCTTCCTCAGGTGGTGGTGATAACCTTTCATAGATCTCATAAAAGAATGCTAGAGAAATGCAGATTCCTGACTCCACTCCTAGTTTCAGGACGGATTTAATAACCTGTTTCATAAATAAGCAACACGGTCTTCTGGCTGGTACTCTGAGAAATATCATCATAGGAAAACAATGGTTAAACTACAATGCTTCCCTCCAACAAGGCTCCTACAAGGTAGTTGACATGAGAGAGGTTTATTTTTACGGATCCAAGAAAAAAGAGGAGAGGGACATGGATATGTTTTTAGAAACATGAAAAGACACATTAAATAGGAGTTTATACCCCTGTAGATCAGTGTATGTGGGGAAGGGTAACAAAAGCTTAAACAGTCTATAAAAATGCAGATAATGAATTCTGATGAACCTCAAGTATCCTGGCAAAGAAGATTCTTCTTGTATGCTTTTGAATACAATAAAGCTGCTGAATTACTCAACTGTCTTTTTAAGGATTAAAAAGAATTTTTTTTTGAGGAGCACCAGTTTTAAAGTCTTTATTAAACTTGTTGAAATATTTTTTCTGCTTTTACATTTTGCTATTTTGGCTCTGAGACCTGGGGGATCATAGCTCCTCCACTAGGGATTGAACCCGTGTCCCCTGCATTGGAAGGTGAAGTCTTAACCACTGGACACCAGGGAAGTCCCAAGGATGTTATGATGATGAACAGAAAGCCTGGAGATGATGCCTCTTCAGAACTGGTTAATTTAGCAGGCTAAATTCAGTTGGTAAAATCCTTGGGTCATCAGGTTCTTTCTAACCTTCTGCTCTGCCACCTTATATTTGTTCTCAGTGTATCTCCCCCAGAGTTACAAGACCAGTGTGACTGTTCCTGGTGGCACTTTCAGAAAAGTCGATGACTCCAGGAGGAGAGTGTCCTATGGTCCCAAGCAGACTGCTCTTCTTTCCTCCTGCCAGAGGAATGGAATCGCCCACCAGCTCTGACAAATCAGACTTACCCCTGAGCAAGGAAAAGGGTCACTGTGAACAAAGGAAAAGAGGGAATGGATCTACAATAGCAATCAGTTGGCTTTGAGTATTTCACTCTTCCCTGTGCCTTTCTCTCTGTCTTCGAGCGCTGGCAAGAAGTGCCCTCTTGACTCTGAAGTCAGCTGCACAAGATTTTTCTTTGCCCTGTTTGTCCTACTCGAGTGCATAAAAAGCTTTTGTCTTTGTCAAGCCTTTTCACAGGAGATAGAAGAAGAACAGGCCTCTTTGTAGACTGTACACATTGCAGTTTTACGATTATTATAGAGACGGTCGTAGGTGGTTTTTGCTTTCCCAGCCTGTTTGGAATTTGCGTTTGGTGAATCCAGATCTGAGTTCATTTCATCATGGACCAAAGGGTGTAAGCTGTTCCTGATGGCCAATTAATGAGTGTGCCGCGCTGCCTAAAAACCAGCTGCAACTCATTGGTCATGTCCAAAAGGGATTCCAGAGATGGGGAGGAAATAACTCACAGGAGCTTCTGCCCATATTCTGGAAGCTGACTAAATGTCGATTGACTTTTAACGAGAGTCAACCGGAGTACTGCCCGGCTGACCTGAAGGGAAGCAGAACCTGGGCTGGGGGTCCTGTGGGCGTGCTGGGGGCCTTCGGCTGCCTGCTTATAACTACGTCTTCTTGTCCGCTGCTCCTCCACCTCCCTGTCACCGCAGCAGGGGAGTGTATCTACTCGGTGAACGAGTTCTCTCTATAAATGGGATGCTTGTCTCTCTGTAGGACAGTGGGATTCAGGTCTTGGCTCTAGATAATACATGTTTTGATATGTCTGGGCTTATTGCCAGATCTGTGTGTGTATCTCTGATCTTAGGAGGGACTGTTGGTGGTAGTAGTTTTTTTTTTTTTTAAATAAAGGAAGTATATTTGTAAGGGGCTATCTTTGATTGTAGTTGCTGTTTTCAGGATGTGGAAGCTGCTTCGGGATACTCCAGAGGCAGCTCTTTGGCCTTGAGCAGTTCTCCCCCAAGGAACTCTATTTACTTTGTCAAGCTTTGGAGTCACGTGTTGGTACCCTACAGAGTAGTCCCCCCCCCCACACGCGCGCACACACACACACACACACACACACACACACACATGCAAAGGAAGTTTAAGGCGGGGGTGGAGAAGAAACTTTAGCACCAGAAAGGCCTTTGAAATCAGGTCTAGACCAGTCATGCACAAGCCCGGTGACTTGGTAGCAACTTAAACCTCAATTTCCTAATTTGCCTAATGTCGATACCTCCACTGGGTTGTTGTGGTGATTAAAACTGATTAACGTCTCTCAAATGCATGGCGCAACTGCTGGCTGTAAAAACGTCATACACATTATTTAACAGCACTGGGCGGGTGGGAGCGGTGTAGCGGTGATAGTAACAGCAAAGGCAGCGGCGGCGGCCCTCCTGGCTTGTGATCCGAATTGTTCAACATCAAAGAGCTGGGTTTCGCTCTGGTGAATGATTACCGGATTCTCTGCAATATAAATTTAAAACGCCTCATCTCTGATTTGCCAATGTGTCACTTCTGCGGCCTTCAAGATTCCGGTTTCGGCAGCACAGGAGTATGCATGGCAACCAGAATAGGATTTTTTATGTGCTTTGTTCACCTAACTTGCACAGGACAATGGCAATTTCCTTTGTATTGTGCGATGCAGAGTTCATTGGCATACATTTTACAAAGATGTTATCTAGCTCAATTTCCTTTGTTCAGCTCTCTCCTGGCTATTTAAAGCACTTGATTTGTGGATAGAGATGTCTTCCCCTGACATTCTTATAAGGCCAAAAAAAAAAAAAAAAGAATGGAACAAAAGATTTAAGAGAGGAGCAAAGAACACATGTAGTCACAATATTAACAAGTAACCATTACTTATTGGTAAAACAGCTTAATAATAGTGGCCTGCAAGTTGCATCTGACCCCTACATCCCATTTGTTGAATGGATCCAGCTATATGGACATTAAAGCTACACGTGTTGGGCATGTATGAGAATTCCCTGTAGCTTTTTTTCCATAATATTACTGTAATATGATGCTGCATCAAGAATGCAGTGCCTAAAGCACTTAACTGCACCCTTGCAAAATGTCACAGCTTAAAGTACTTTCCTTGTTCTCCTGTCTTCAAAACACCCTGGGCTGCTGGGAAAGACAGCTAGGCCTTAAAAGTACTATTGTCAGGGATTTCTTTTGAGAGGAACCTATATTTTATTAAATTTAATTAATGACTACCAATGAAGCAGGGCAAAGTCTTAACAGAGTTTTGCCAAGAGAACGCGCTGGTCATAGCAAACACCCTCTTCCAAGAACACAAGAGAAGACTCTACACATGGACATCACCAGATGGCCAGCACCGAAATCAGATTGATTATATTCTTTGCGGCCAAAGACAGACAAGCTATAAACAGTTAGCAAAAACAAGACCGGGAGCTGACTGCGGCTTGGATCATGAACTCCTTATTGCCAAATTCAGACTTGAAGAAAGTGGGGAAAAACCACTAGACCATTCAGGTATGACCGATATCAAATCCCTTATAATTATACAGTGAAAGTGAGAAATAGATTTAAGGGACTAGATCTGATAGACAGAGTGCCTGATGAACTATGGACAGAGGTTCGTGACACTGTACAGGAAACAGCGCGCAAGACCATCCCCAAGAAAAAGAAATGCAAAAAAGCAAACTGGCTGTCTGAGGAGGCCTTACAAATAGCTGTGAAAAGAAGAGAAGTGAAAAGCAAAAGAGAAAAGGAAAGATATACCCATTTGAATGCAGAGTTCCAAAGAATAGCCAGGAGAGATAAGAAAGCCTTCCTCAGTGATCAATGCAAAGAAATAGAGGGAAATAATAGCATGGGAAAGACTAGAGATCTCTTCAAGAAAATTACAGATTCCAAGGGAACATTTCATGCAAAGATGGGCTCAATAAAGGACAGAAATGGTAGGGACCTAACAGAAGCAGAAGATACTAAGAAGAGGTGGCAAGAATACACAGAAGAACTGTACAAAAAAGATCTTCATGACCCAGATAATCACTCACCTAGAGACAGACATCCTGGAATGTGAAGTCAAGTGGGCCTTAGGAAGCATCACTACGAACAAGGCTAGTGGAGGTGATGGAATTCCAGCTGAACTATTTCAAATCCTAAAAGATGATGCTATGAAATTGCTGCATTCAATATGCCAGCAAATTTGGAAAACTCAGCAGTGGTCACGGGACTAGAAAAGGTCAGTTTTCATTCCAATCCCAAAGAAAGGCAATGCCAAAGAATGCTCAAACTACCACACAATTGCACTCATCTCACATGCTAGTAAAGTAATGCTCAAAATTCTGCAAGCCAGGCTTCAGCAATACATGAACCGTGAACTTCCAGATGTTCAGCTGGTTTTAGAAAAGGCAGAGGAACCAGAGATCAAATTGCCAACATCTGTTGGATCATCAAAAAAGCAAGAGAATTCTAGAAAAACATCTATTTCTGCTTTATTGACTATGCCAAAGCCTTTGACTATGTGGATCACAATAAACTGTGGAAAATTCTGAAAGAGATGGGAATACCAGAACACCTGACCTGCCTCCTGAGAAAACTGTATGCACATCAGGAAGCAACAGTTAGAACTGGACATGGAACAACAGACTGGTTCCAAATAGGAAAAGGAGTATGTCAGGATTGTATATTGTCACCCTGCTTATTTAACTTATATGCAGAGTACATCATGAGAAACGCTGGGCTGGATGAAGCACAGCTGGAATCAACATTGCTGGGAGAAATATCAATAACCTCAGATATGCAGATGACACCACCCTTATGGCAGAAACTGACGAAGAACTAAAGAGCCTCTTCATGAAAGTGAAGGAAGAGAGTGAAAAAGTTGGCTTAAAGCTCAACATTCATAAAACTAAGATCATGGCATCTGGTCCCATCACTTCATGGGAAATAGATGGGGAAACAGTGGCTGACTTTATTTTTGGGGGCTCCAAAATCACTGCAGATGGTGACTGCAGCCATGAAGTTAAAAAACGCTTACTCCTTGGAAGGAAAGTTATGACCAACCTAGATAGCATATTAAAAAGCAGAGACATTACTTTGCCAACAAAGGTCCATCTAGTCAAGGCTATGGTTTTCTAGTCATTATGTATGGATGTGAGAGTTGGACTATAAAGAAAGCTGAGTGCCAAAAAATTGATGCTTTTGAACTGTGGTGTTGGAGAAGACTCTTGAGAGTCCCTTGGACAGCAAGGAGATCCAACCAGTCCATCCTAAAGCATATCAGTCCTGGGTGTTCATTGGAGGGACTGATGTGGAAGCTGAAACTCCAATACTTTGGCCACCTGATGGGAAGAGCTGACTCATTTGAAAAGACCCTGATGCTGGGAAAGATTGAGGGCAGGAGAAGAAGGGGACGACAGAGGATGAGATGGTTGGATGACATCTCCAACTCAATGGACATGAGTTTGGGTAGACTCCAGGAGTTGGTGATGGATAGGGAGGCCGGGTGTGCTACAGTCCATGGGGCCGCAAAGAGTCGGACATGACTGAGTGACTGAACTGAACCAATTAGGCTGCAGGATTGAAAAAAAAAAAGTGTTTTCTTCAAAAATTACCTCCCTCCAATAATAACTTTCAGCAAGTTATGAAATTAGAATTTCAATAAAACCAAACTTAATTCTCCTTTTTCAAAGTTACGTGTTGCTTGCAACCTGCCTCTAGAATGCTTAGGCCGTTAAAGTCAGGAGATGCACTTCTCTTTAAGATACAACAGCATTTATTCACATTATGTCTGCATGAGTGTTGCAGTCAGAAAAAACCCCAAATCAATCAGATGCCCTAAGGCTATAATGATCATGTATATCACATTGCCGTTATGCAGTTATTTCTATCAAAGAGATTTCATTTATTCAAGAAAATTTCAAGTAGCTTACTTTGGGCTAAGCTATTCCTGGGTCAGGAAGATACCCTGGAGAAGGGACAGGCTACCCACTCCAGTATTCTTGGGCTTCCCTTGTGGCTCCGCTGGTAAAGAATCTGCCTATAATGTGGGAGACCTGGGTTCGATCCCTGGGTTGGGAAGATCCCCTGGAGAAGGGAAAGGCTACCCACTTCAGTATTCTGGCCTGGAGAATTCCATGAACTGTATAGTACACGAGGACGCAAAGAGTCAGACACGACTGAGGGACTTTCACTTTCTATTTTGTGCTACCACGACTACCAGGCTATTCTCAAACAACTTGTTAAGCAAGCATCCAAAAGATGACATTTGACTACATGTTGACTCCTCAGCAATGCTTTTAATGGTTCTAATAATTGATAATATTCCCTGTATAAATAAAATCTTAAAATCAAGATAAGTTTCCAACCCATGGTTTGACATCAACAGAATGCAGAGCTGATGTGAAAGTGTGGTTATGTGCACAATCTAATTTTCCTAACATTTTTCGCCTCAAAGACTCAACTACAGTGTCCTCAGGATGCTAAGCTGTGCGCACTCTTGAGAGGTCCCTGCTACTAGCCAGCAGTCAAACCTCCGCTTCTAGCTGTGGGGACAGGGGTAAATGAAAGCAGAATTCTACACTACTACTTATGCTTAAAGGACAAACATTACGGAAAGTTTAAAAAAGATGTCTAGCCTGGTGCTGTGTCTGGTCAGGTGTGTATCATCTTCTGATAAAGGTGACAATAATAAAGGAACAAGCTTCTGTGGAGCTCTGCAAAGGTCTTTCCTATATATGACTCTGTTTATGAGGGCTGACCAGTGGACCTGGGGTCCCCAAGGTAACCTACGCAGCTAATAATGGATGAAACACTCTGAAATCTATGCTATTCTATTCCAAAAGGCACACGTCGCCTCCAGGTTACATAGTATAGACGTGTAAAGATGACAAAGTACAAATAGAATTCATTTCCCAAAATATCCTGGTCCCGATTCTCAAAGTGGTGAGGAATGTTCCTCTGTCACAGCCGGAGAAGAGACAGCCCACAGGGGACAGAAGCCCAGGGAATAAACCCGCACGTTGGTGTCTGCGATGTGTCCTGAGGATGCCAAAACCGCAGAGGTTTCGAAGGGCAGTGGCAAAGAAAAGTTCATTGCTGACTGTAGCTGTTACAACAGCTGTTTCTTAAGAAGTGAGGAAACCGTTGGAGGAGATGGCTGCTTTAGGATTCTACAGACAGTAGTCTTGTCACAGTGCCCAGAGTCTGGTAGATGCACAGATTTCTTCCGATTTCATGAGAAAGTGGTTGCTTTCATGTTCGGAGTACTTTGCAGACATGGAACAAGGCACCATCAGTCTGGTGGGAACACCACCACTCCTACACACCACTCTTAGGTACAATCATATAACTACCCCAGTCTCAGCTAGCACTGTGCTTGGTCCTACACCCCAAACGATGTTTGCTGAACTGAATCGACCCTTCTACCTACCTACTGAGCTTGTTTATTCATCCCTTCTTTTTGTTCCTTCAATACACCTTCACTGAGGGCCTTCTAGGACCAGGGTGGCACACAGTTTGTTTCATAGTCAAGAAATGAGAAAGGAAGAAAGGATGACAGAACATGATCTTTGCCACTTAACAAGTCTAGTGATGCTTATGACAATAACTTAATGTCATCAAGAAACACCTGGAATTTCATCCAGTGCATTTATACATGTAGCCAGAGACACACACACCATGTCCAATAGCCAGATTTTCACATACGACATTATCAAAATTTCAAGTTAAAAATTTAAAGGTGTTAATATTCAACTATCTGGACAATCAACACTTTCTGAGAGTCCAAAGATTAGCTGAACTTTTATAGTCCCTGGTTTTGACTGAAGCTCTCGCTTCTTTCTTCTGGGAAAGAGTCGGGCAGTAATAACGAATGTGAACCTTCAGTGACATCTAAGTAAGTCTCTTGCTTCACACTTCTCAGGAAGAAAACAGAGATTTCTTGCAGTCAAAAACCTGGACCATGAAGCCAAACTGTGCCACAAACTGAAGACAGAGATAACTATTTAAACCAGCTAAATTTATTAGTTTAAGCTATTCAAACAACTCCAATTCTTGGACTTGATAAATATCCCAGTCCTCCATTGGTTGCAGTGATTTGGCCTCTAGTCACCAACAGGTCCACCCACTCAGAATTTTTACGAGGAAAAGAATACAAATGCCTGATCAGCAATGTATATGCTGAAACTATTGTGCATATTTGGACACACAAAGCTTTATATATGTATCAGTTTGCCTACACACGTGTGTTCACATACATACATGTATCTATAAACTTTGTTAGCTCCTGGATTTCATTCTCGTTGTGCTTGATAAGCAAAGAAGTTATAACCATATAAAGGATATTTATAGGAGCGAGAACCTCTTAAGTCTTTCAACATTGGATCGCTTAACGTGGTTGTAAGATGATGGTTTCAGGAGGGAGTAAAGAAGGAAATTCCAAAATGTGAATGGTATTTAAACCTCTTAAATTTTTTTCTTCAAAGGCAAAGAAAAAAAATAAAATTAAGTTTTCCTTATTCGACAAGATGGTACACAGAAGGGTTGCTGGGCAGCAAAATGACTAAAAGGAATATAAAGATCTAGTGACTTGAATCCCTTTCATGAAATATGTAAGTTAAAAAAATCCAATAACCATAAAACAACTTTGTCTTTGATGCTGAACAAAACACAAGCTTGAAATTTAGTGCTGCTGAGCAAATGAATGAAAAATACAGATGTCTTTACCTTCAGTTCAACTCAGATTCGCCATCTGAACAGTTCCACGCCTAACTCTTTGTACAACTGACTAAATGTATCACAGCGTTAGTTAACAGCAAAGGTTTAAAGCAAAACTTAAAAGTACATATTTTCCCTCCTTAAAAAAAAAAAAAATCTCAGTGAGTAAGTAAATTCAGCTCTGCCATAGCCCTTCTCTTGTCCTCCATGAATTCAAACCTTAAAATAACTCATAAAAGTGAAACACGTTACTTCTTTTGCTGGTGAAGTATTCCAGTCTGATGTTTTCAAATTAACTCAGATACTGTTTTATTTAAAATGGAGGACTTCGATGCTATTTTAATTTTCCAAAGTCAGCACATAATACCAATTTCCCTGAAGGTCAAAAACAATATATTAAGGAAATACCACCTGCTACTTAGAGCTTCCATAGGAAATTTGCATTTCCACTTTGTCATGTATTATTTAGGGGAGGAAATGACAACGTACTTCATGGTCTCCCATGGGCTTCATGGTCTCCCAAAGCACAGTGTCCCATCCCTACAAAGCAGCAGACAAAAAGAAAGAAGTCCAGTGTCCCTTTTCCCACTGACTCTTTATGGAACTGGAAATTCAGTAGGCGAAAGCAAAAAGCATGTGTTGAAAGATGTCAGGCCCACCCAAATCCTCTCTCTTGTTTCTATTAAAGCCAGGCTTGCTTTGCCAGCCCACTTGAATGGGGCTAGTTCTGTAGAGGGGGAAGGGATGGGCCCTGGGCACATTTTTCAGTTTTCTGTAAACAGTTCTTAAAGGAATAAGGTGGTGGTCATGGTTGTGCCCTTTAAATGGCCTCTGAGAGTGAGAGGGAGAACATGGAGAAGGTCTTTTCAAAGTGCAACAGACCTTTTCTACAGTGTTATTTACAAGCCAAACAAGGTTGAAGATAGATTACTTCCTACTGTCCAGCTCAGAGAGAAAAAGCATTTTGCTGAGGTATATGATATGCATTACAGAAGAAAGACACTGCAGAAAGTATCTCCTCTTATTTTATTGGTCACACTGTGAGGCATATGTGATCCTAGTTCCCTGACCAGGGATCGAAACTTCGTCCCCTATACTGGAAGCACAGAGTCACAACCACTGGACCACCAAGTCTCAAAAGCATCTCCACTTATAAGCATTCAAATATATTGAGGTGTCCAATATTTTACTCTGAAAGTACTTCATAACTTTTCAGCTTTTCTTGAGGTTATCATTTCTTTCCTCTTCCCTCTCATTCTTTTCTATCTTTTATGGCTTCCCTCCCTGTATGGTTCTTATTATCATTTACAAAATCCTGCTATTCCCTGTTGTATACTCCATACTTATGTGTATGGTAGCTAAAGAAACATATATCTTGATGCATTAGACAAATTTGTTAAATGCATCATCAGTGATTGGATCTGGGCAAGGGCAAACAACTGGTTTGATCAATTGTTTTTCCCCGCTGAGTTTACTATCCTCTTTAAAGTACAGAGTTATTTTCAGTCGAATTTAGTTAAAATTGAGTAAAGGGGTATTCTTTGAAGTTACTGATGTATGGTACTTGAAGAACCGACGTAAGGTTTAGTGGGTTGTCTATCTGTGAAAATTAAGTACTTAAATATGTACATGTTCAGAAAAGATCACGTTGATAAGTTTTTTTAAACTTTTAAAATAAAGGTGAGCTTATAGAGGTCTTTAAAATTAGCAAGAGCGTCCTTTGATCTTCAGAAATGAAATTATTTAAATTGTGTGGTCACAAGGCATACAGCTCAAAAAATCACATGTGTTAAAGATACAACACTGCACTATAAGAATGTTTTACCTTTGAGAGAAATGGTTCAACACACTGGCTGAAAGGATACATAGTCTTTATCTAAAGAGTGGTTTTGAGAGCAGAGAAAGGCAGAATTCACTTACATGAACATAGATACAATATCCAAACACCTATACATACAAAACCTTGGTCAATTTCTTGAATATTTTAGTTCAGAATCTGAGACTCTGTTGTGCACAGACCATAGTAAAATGGTGAAAAGGTTATATATAAAATGGAACTCTCAAAGGAAATGAAAAAATGAAAACTGGATTGTTTAGTTTGAAGGGGATGAGGATTCTGTCTTGGGGATGTGTACATAGCATAGGGACAAATAAGTCTGTCTCTTCCATGAGCTCAAACCAGGAAATGTTGGCTTCTAACTCATTTCTAGCTTTTAACTGCTTATGAGATCTTGGATCAGTCTCTTGAACGTCCTAGATTTCCAGTCTCCATCTTAAATGTCAAATGTCACAATTCTATAAAACAAAGAACTGTTCATGTCTTTGCTTTCTTTGAAGCTGAAATAATGACCACGTTGGTCTATAACCCCAGCACTTAAAAGTGAAGGGATGTCTTTTCCAGTGTGATTAATACATCTGGCAGCAAAAAGGAACCCCCAATAGAGGTAGAATGAGAAGTCAGAAAGCAGAGGTTTCTGGTGAAGGAGCAATCCATCTTTTCAGAAAGTTGTGATTCCTTCCTAGAGCCTGGCGTGATCGTGGATTGCAGCTCAGAGAATTACATTTCAGAAAATGCTCTTGGTGTTCCTACTATGAAGGGAAAACATTCAGTTCCTACAAGTAAAGCAATTAATAGGCACCTGTGACCATCCTGCTTGGAGAAAGAAAGGGGCCATTTTGTGCAAACCATGCAGGGCTGAAACTCAGGCTAGTTTGAAAATGGTGTTGAGTTGTGCTTTTAAAATGACTGATAAAACTCCCAGGTGTTGAAAGAAGGCCACAAAACACTACAACTCTTCCCTTTACCAAAAAAGAAGAAGGAGAAGGAAAATCTAGGCCTTTGCCTAGAAGGATGCCATAGCACACTCTCCTCTCAGACACTTCAGCAGCAAGAAGAACCCTGGGTATCTCACAGTTAACCATGATGCACAGAGCCAGGAAGAAGTTTAAATACAAGAACACTCTTTTGTTTTTCTTTTGTTGAATGAACACAGGGATGCTTCTAGAATTGGAGGTTGCATTTTTCTTGCCACACAGCTCCCTGGGGGCCGTGTGTATGTTGGGAAACAGCTGAAGGGGAGCCTCTTGCTGAATGTTTCATGGGACAAGGGGGGCATTTCGGAGCTTACTGCCGCTGCTGGTGATCCTGCTAACCTTGCCTTCATGATCTCAGCAGTTAACGAGACTGTAAACCGGCTTCTGAACTGATTGAATGCAGGTTTAAAGGGCAAAAGAAAACGGTAGTTGTCTAATGATTGAAAAAAAAAAAAAGGTGAAAGAACAAAGGATTTTAAAAGAAAATTGCTGAACATTCAAGTTGTTTTATTTTCACGTTTACATCAACATACATGTTGATGCACCTGGCGTTCAGGCTGAAACAGAACTTCACTGCACTGCTGTGCTCAGGGGGAAAATACTACTTTAAAAACTCAACTTTGTAAACCGGCCTTGAAATCCTCTGCTTAACCCTCCTCCTCCCAGGAATTAATTCCACAAAGTTAAACACATAATTTGTAAAACTATTGAGAAGTACACTTCTGGTTCCTCAGTAACCGAGAGTAGTTGCCAGATACAGATAAATCTTCACTGGGAGTAGAAGCCCCACAGTGTTCAGAAAACAATTCCTTGATTTTCTTGCTGTTGAAACTGATCGAAGGCTCAAACCACCACGGGTACCACTGTGCTTGTTCTCACACATGGCTCTTAGGGCTGGAGGTCACACTTTTTCAAAAATCAGTGGCATCCCTAATAAATACAGTGATATAGTGGAGATTTTGATGGTCTTGGGTCTGTGTTCCTGAGAGCAGATGCTTTCGTTCATTTTGCTATAAGCAGGTGTGTAATGAGAAGAGAGGCAGTGTTGATAAGAGAACCCTGGGAGTTGGGAATATATTATCCTCTGTAATTTCTTCCCAAAATAGACTTAATGGAAAGAGGATGCATAATATACCCCCTTCTCAAAGGAAGCGTTCCCCAATACAACAGAAGCACTCATTCTAAAAACAGCTTTATGGCTCTTCAGTCAATAGCTCTATTTTCTCCCCTTTCACAACTTCCTTCCTTCTGCTATGTAAGGATGCATGTGTGGACATAACACATTCTCATCCCTGAACACGCCACCGAAAATGCCCCCAAGATCCGCATCCTCCCACTCACTGAAAATTTAAATCATTATTTGAGGTGATTTAACCTGAGAACTTGCAAATGCTTTTGATTTAATTTCACTTTTTTGCTGCAAATCTGATGGTGAAGAACCATTTATCAGCTTCGGGTGAAATTCAGTTCAAGGAGCAATTACTAAGTGCTCAACTATGAAGCCTTGTGTGGGACTCAAAGACAAATAAGGGCTCATGAAATAAGAGGAGCTACAAGCCGTGCACTTCCATAAAGATAACGATGGCCCGAGGAACAGAACAGAACAGAACTCTGGCATCCAGAGAGCTGATTATCCATCCTAATCACACCCCTAATTACAAGTCGGATTGCTTTCCAAGGTCTCGGAAATGAAATTTCCTTGCTCTACCTGTGATGTTTTCCTTAGTTATACTTCATAAGCTAGAGGACTATTTCTTCCTGCTCATTTGAGCCAATCAAATCCTCATTAGAATAGAAGCAATCCAACAGCTGAGTTGCATGTCAAATTTTTTCATATTTGGAAGATGTTTCCCCTTCAGTGAAAAAAGGTATTAAGTGGTGGTAAGACTCTTAGGCTATTACTCGGGCAACAGAAGTCTACAATCTAACGTGTAGCACATTTGTAATAGAAACGATAGAAAGAAAGACTTTTGAGCTATTCATAATTAATTGAAAGAGTTAAGCAAAAGTTCCTAAGAAAGAATTCTGAAATTCGTCTTGGAACCTGACATTCGAGGAATACCAGATTTTAATAAAAGACTGTGGATGGAAACTTTTGAGGAGGGTCTGCATGGGAGCTTCTAGGCATTTTCAAGGGTTGGAGATTAATGGCATTCTTTCTTTATTCTATTAAATTTTACCTCAAAACATATGGCTGCTCTCTCTCTTCTTTGATACATGGATGGCCTGGGCCACTCTAGCAATATGACAAAATGGTAGAAGAGACATGGAAGAAAGTGGGAAGGCATGCTCTGAAAGAACTTGGAAGGGGTGGAAGGGAGAAGAAAAGGCAAAGTAAACCGACTACTTGTGTGCATGAAAATATATGTATGAGGACATTATCTTGAGATGTGAAGAACCTCTGAACCACACATTATTCTAGGGCACAGCAAAGTACTCTTCAGGAGACCTCACAGATATTGTTACTTGGAGTGACCTTCAAGGGAGGGGTGTGTGTGTGTTTTGGGAGACAGAGGACAACTGGAATCTGTAACCACGAGCCATTTACAAAATCTGAGTACCTGCCTGACATTCAATCTACAGGCCAGAAATTAACATGCTGGAGAAGTTGGAGAATATCTTCAGAGACAACAAAGAGAACAATGAGATCAGAATCAGGTTAGATGAAGAAGTGTGAAAATAACTTTATTTGATTTGGAGTGAAGGATCTAAAGCCTCACTTCAGTAACACGCAGAAGAGTAGGAAGTAGAGAAAGCTTTCCACGCCCCAAACCAACCATGACAAAAGGAACAGGAGAAATTTTAAGCAACAGCAGGACAAATTTTAGTTACTACCAAGTAGTATGTTCCCAGGCAGGCTGAGGTTGCCACTGGGGAAAGATTTCTCAGGGGTGTGAAAGTGTGGCATCTTTGATCAGACAGCCTCCAGAGCTACCGTTTGATGCCATAAAACGGTGCTTCTACTGGTGTCGGAACAAACTTATTCTCAGTTCTCCCTGGCTCCGGGAACCTACGGAGCTTAAGATATTCACCAGGCAAGTCACACAGTCTTCAGTATCATAACACATCTTGTTGGTCTCGTTCGGGGCTAGGAGCTGGCACTGGGAGTCCACCATGGCACCAGCTTATTCCTTGAAAGCAAGGAACTGAGGGTGACCTGTCTAGTCCAGGGACGCCCACTGTGGGTGACAAGCTTCCCTTCATCAAAGAACCCTTCCTCCCACACACAGTCTTGGAACATCAATCTGTATAAATGATAAGGACAGAGGTGCTCTGGTTGGGGAGAAAGCACCCAGGATCTTGTCCTCTTATTCCCCGAGGAGCTTTCCTAAATATGGCTGCAGGGAATTTTTCCTTCTCTCTTACTGAACCATAGCTATGGTCAGACCTTTCCCAAGCCCACGTGGTTAGCAAGAGGAGAATTGGATCTAAAATACACATTTTGCAAAATCTTTTACATTTTGCTTGTTTTCCCCTTTTCTCTTATCATTTCCTATTATATTTTAGTAGACCCTTGATGTTTTTGAGGATTTGGCAAACCCCCAAATTCAGTCTCTAAATTTGGGAATCCAGGAAATATTGTGTTCAGGTTTGGAGATTGCTCCTAAATCTGGATTCCTATTGAGAGGCAAGCCTTTCCTGTGGGAGAGGTGAACTCCCTTTCTAACTTTTACCCAGGAGCTATCCCTCACGTGATGGTTATTTTTTCAAAGAAACTGAAACAATTGCTTAGTCTCCTAAAGAGAATGACTAGGCTTTCTTTGTGGCTCAGACGGTAATGAATATGCCTACAATGCAGGAGACTTGGGTTTGATCCCTGAGTAATGAAGATCCCTGGGAGAAGGGAATGGCAACCCACTCCAGTATTTCTGGAGAATTCCATGGACAGAGAAGCCTGGAGGGCTATAGTCCATAGAGTCACAAAGAGCCGAACGTGTCTGAACAACGAACACCTTCACTTTAAAAGAGATGGGCTATGTAAAGTCCAATTAGGGTATAACCAGGTTGCGTTGCCACGGAGCTGTTCGCAATGTGTTGGCTCCCTTCATCCACAGACTGAGTGGTTTTCTCCCAAACACCAGCTTCCAGGAGCCAGAATTTAACTCTGTGCCTAAGAAAAATGGCAAACCACTCAGTATCATGGATCTCACAGACCACCTCTGATCACAGAAAACTTGGGTTGTCTGAGGTCTATCGTGTTCCTTTGACAGCTGATTGAAGTAAAACAAGATCATGTTAAATAAGGCCATAAATAAACAGATCAGGTCTGAACACCACCCGGTGAAATTTTTTGGTCCTATTTTGTCATTTATATACCTATTCTACCACTTATTTGATTTTACGGCATGTCTTTCACTGGTGTTGATGAAGTTTCAGACATTTTAATTCTCATCAATTTAATGGAAAAAAATAAAACATGTCACACCTTTCCACATTGGTCTCTGTCTTTCCAGGGTTGGGAAAACAGCTGATTCACATAAATGTGGAAGAATTATTGCATTAGCTTTTGATACCATGTTTAGTTTCTGTTTTGTACATTTTATTTCACTTGCAAAGTTCTGCACTCAAGATGCCTGCCCTTATCAATGAAAGCACCTCCAAGGCTGTCAACTTCCTCTTGCTTCTAAAGTTGGGAATTAACTGCCTATAGGCACCTGTCTCCTGCAGTCCAGCTCAAAACTCCTCCACCGTCTTAAGAAAGTCTGACAAAAGTCGAAGTAGAAAAGTGGATCAGCACATATTTGGCTTTCCAATATGTGGACCACTACCATCTCCTTATCTGATACTTAGTCTAATTTACCTGAACTTCCTTTGGGGCCAGGAGTCCGTGGGCTACTACTGTACTTTCATTAGTCATACTGTCTTATGTGTCACTTAACAAGCATACCACAACTTCGAGCGTTTACATCTTTGTGATGAACGAAGACTGGCTATTGTTCTTCTCAGGGAGCCAGTCTATATTTTTATAGTGCTGCCTGTCTTCCATGTTTGGGATTTAGCAAGTCTGAGCTGCATACTGTTCCCACAGAGATGTGGGCTGTAAAATTCATGAGGTCTGATAAACGTTCTTATCTGATATTCATCCATTTTCTGTGGGAACGTTCTATCAGATGAACCAAGACTGTCTAGACCTCCTTTTTCTTTCTGATCCTGAGAGATTTACCAGAGCAGTACCCCTGCTCTCCTACAGACACATTTTTTTTTTAAGTGAAAAACTCTTTAAATTCTGAGGTATTCACAATTTTCAAAAGTTTCACAGATGATTTAATAAACCCCATTATAACCCTTTTCAAAAGCCCCTACCCCTGCCTTGCATCTCTCCTCTCCCCTGTCTTCACTGGTAACCACCAGTTTCCTCTCCATATCTTTGAGTTTGACTCTTTTTTGTTTTATTCACTAGCTTGTTGTATTTTTTAGATTCCACATATAAGTGATACCATATGTCTTTCTCTGTCTGATTTATTTCACTTAGTATAATACCCTCCATGTCCATCTATGTTGCTTCAAATGACAAATTTTCATTCTTTTTAATGGTTGAATAGTACTCCCCTGTGTGTGTGTGTGTGTGTGTGTGTGTGTGTGTCTACATATACACATCACATCTTTATCCATTCTGCTGTTGATGGATGCTTCGATTGCTTCCATATTTTGGCTATTCTAAGTACTCCTATGAACACTGGGGTGCATGCATCTTTTCAAAGCAGTGTTTTAATTTTTTCCAGATATATACTCAGAAGTGGAATTGCTGGGTCATACAGTGAAAAAGCACACTTTTTTACATATAGAGGCACTTTGTTACAATTGACGCACTGGTATTTCTTGCTCCATAGTATTACTGACATCACCCAAAAAGCACAAATGACTACCAGGAAATAGGTGCCAACAACCCTTACAGATTTAATAAGAAATGTAACATCAGAGCATTTTCAACAGTCTCTTCTTTGCCCTTATTGGCACACTGGTGATAGAGGACTCTCAAGTTACATACAGATGCCATTCCCAAGACTATTTCTAGACTCTCCAGCCTTCTGATATTTGTCAACACTTCCATCTTGATCTCCACCAAAAGGCAAATTTTATTTCTTTTTTTTTTAAAGTTTGAGAAAAATATATGCAGATATTTTTGAATGATAAGAAAACTACATTTTTGATGCTTTCAAAGCCACTTGCTCATTCAGATCCTTGCTGCACACAAATTGGTAGAAAATTTAAAAGCTGATGTTTTCCAGGTGTTGGGATTCTTTAAAGGAGATCTTGTGGACTAACTATGGAGGCATTTCCCAGGTTCAAAATTAATTAACGACCTCCACCAAATTTTCTCACCAGCCCCTGCTTATGTTTCCCACGTGTACACTTCACCTCAAAATGCCTGAGCTCTCTTTGCAAGTCTTCCTATCACAGACTTACGTGGGCACTTCATTTTCATCCAGAACACCACAGTCTTTAAAATTTATCTGCAAATTCTTACAGGTATTCTTATGGAAATAGAACAAAAACTGGAGTGAGGGAGGAGAGAGACGCATATTTCAAATCCTTTAGGCAGGCGTGTCCTCATTTTGCTAAGATTAAGAAGGAAGCTTGTGTGGTGGGCTCAGAAGGTCATTTCACAAGCAATGTACATTCTTTTAGAGGAAGAAGTTGGGGTAAATGGTTTAGAAAATCCAAGCTAAAAAGTCAGCTGTGAATGGAGACGGGGTGTTTTAGTTTGATTTATCAGAACTGGAGGTTTCATATGTAAAATAGATACCTACTGTATAGTACAGAGAACTAGACTCAATATTTTATCATAACCTACAAGGGAAAAGGGGCTTCCCAGGTGGCATTAGTGGTAAAGAACCTGCCCACCAATGCAAGAGATATAAAAGATGCGAGTTTGATCCCTGGGTCAGGAAGATCCTATGAAGGAGGCATGGCAACGCACTCCAGTATTCTTGCCTGGAGAACCCCATGGACAGAAGAGCCTGACCAGCTATGGTTTATAGGGTCGCAAAGAGTCAGACATGACTGAAGTGACTTAGCACAAAGGAAAAGAATGTGAAAAAGAGAAAAATAAATATTACCTATCTATCCATCATCTATATACACATATATAAAACTAAATCACTTTGTTGTACACCTGAAACTAACACAACATTATAAATCAACTATACTTAAAAAAAAAAAAGTTTCCCTTGATTAAATTTCTCAATAATTACACACTTGTAGGAATGACTGAAAAAGTGTCTCTCTTTCTTTCAATCTGTCATTAAGTGTGGAATGAATATTATACTGTATGAGGTACCAAAGAGATAGACAAAAGAAGTTTCTATCTCTGCCAAGAGGCTTAGGTTTCCATCCGAGGGACGAGATGAATGTTTGGGAAACAGCCAGAGACACAGACTAAAGGCCAAATCCCGACATTTAAGTTGTTGACCTCTGTAACTTCACACTCCAGAGTCCCCTGGTCATCTTTGCTCACCACCCCTGTCTTCTCCTCTCCTCGTCGGTGACACCTCTCTTTCCTCAACACCTCTCCTCCCTTCTGCCTGTCTATGTGTTAGGCCTGTCGGTGACTTTATAGGCACTGCTGAGTACTATGCTATTATCCTCTTTTATGGGAAAAAACCCACGATTACCTGTATCTGTTTCTTTGACTGATTCATTTGCTCACTCACTCCCTTATTCACTCAAGATGATCAGACCCAGATTCTGCCCCAAGTTTGCCTCTTTCCAGCAATCTGAGCTTTTGTTCATCCCATTTATGAGCCATCAAACACCGAGGCACTTGACTGAGCTTCTTACCAGTGTCTCAGATCTAGGGGTCCAGTCAACTAGCCAACTTCCAGAGTAGGCTTCCCAACCACCTCGTGGAGTCATCAGCATGGGATCCAGGCCGTGGGTCTCTCAAGTATCTCCGCTTGCTTCTCCTTTCTTCTCTGACTCCCTCCTCCTCCCTCCGCCCAGCATCACCTAGGGCCCGCAGAGCTCAGCCCCAGGGTTCCTGGGCCTTCTTTCTTCTCTGCTCACTCCCTTGAGCCCCCACATGGCTGCAATCAGGACCTATACTCAGAGGAGCCCCAGATCTCCATCTCTGGCCCTCACCTTTCACTTTCTCTTTAGTCCCTTATTTCTCAATGAATACAAAATACACAGACTAGAGAGTTCATGGCTATCTAAAGCCAACATGTAAAAACCAGACTGCACGATCTCTTTTCCCAAAGCCTGGCTGCTGGCCACCTTCCCATCAGCAAGAAAAGCACTAGTGTCCCCTGCTCCTCAGACCTATCTTCCACCAGCCTACTTTGCATTCATGGTCTCCTCTGCCCAGCTCTCTCCCCTCCAGTCTTCTACTGAGCCCGACTAGCTCTTTTTCTGTAGTATTTCCTCAGATCCCATCTCTCACCACTATTTTCCCCACCAAAGAACTATTCCAGATCTTAACTATCTCAAAGTAAAAATAGGTATGTATTAACACACTCGGAGAAGTAATAAACAGGCAAACTTCTCAGGGTACCCTGCATAGCCCAAGACAGACCAGGAATGGTTTCCATTCCATGTTTTCTGGTGGTTTACAGAGCAGGAAAGAAAGGCTTCCAGCTGAAGTTATATGAATATCTATTAGATTTTTCTATTTACTTAACTCAATGGTTGTTTTATTGTTATGTTCCCAGGCAAGCACAGGCCAAACAGGCATGTTAGAAATAAATGAAGAAAAATGAAGGCAAGGCAAATTTAATAATGGCATTCCCAAGCATATCCATCACAGGATTTATCTGCAGTACAGTATATCAAGCTGTCAGGAAAGTGTGTCTCTGGTTTCTCATTTCTTAATTTGATCCCCCCCCTTTTTGCACTAAAGATTTCTTCTACCTACTTGACATGAATTTAAGAAGAACCAACAGTTACTGGATACGAGAACACGCTGGCTGAGACGTATAGCTTCACCAGAACTGGTTTGAGCAAGCTTTGGAAAATTTAATTTGTTCACTGCTCCTCCTTACTCTTCTATGCAGCACTTACACATAGTTGTAAACTTGACAGAAAAGGATCTTCTTTCCTGCTAAGGGAGAGAACAGAGGACTCCTCTCAGAACCTCTGAACTCCCATTTCCTGTGAAAATTACCAGTGTGTGGGTTATGAAGTCTCTTGGTGAGCCCTCCTCTTTGCCTTCCCATTAATTTGGTTTAGGGCATTTTAGATGCTCATTAGAGTCCTCTCCAGAAGAGGAATGGAGAAGAGGCAGAAACAACACTGAAAGGAATGAACTATACTGATTTCACCAATTTGCTTTTAAAAAGAATCTATGAATAGAGTGTTGAAAATGTTAGGAGCATCTATTTGGCTTAATCCCAAACTGCCTATAATTTAAACACAAAGAATAACTTCACACGAAGTAAAGGCCAGGCAGGTATTCAAAAGTGCATGTAAAGCAGCAGCTAGAACCAGTAGAAGTAACTGGGGCAAATCTGAAGCAGGGAATGAAATGTTATTATACACTGTATAAGAATAATAGCTATAGGAAAAGGAGAAGGCCAATGAAATGAGAAAGGAAGGTTAATGTTGGATGACATCAAAGAAATAACGCTAGTATGTGGTGAGCATCTGCCTTCTGACATTAAGCCACACCACAGCCAGCACTCTGGTACTAGTGGGTCCAAAGTCCATCCGCCCTCCACCCCTCAGGCCATCCTTCCAGGCATGGCATTGTTGCACCAGCTGAGAATGGATGCCTTTTTATAATTTGCACAATGGTGCCATATGGAGCAGTAGTGAAACTGCATCCTGGGATTCACCCAGACCTCAGGTGGAAACCCAGAAATGAGTAACTCAATTCTGAAACGATCTGAAGGACATCTGACAGGTCCTGTGTTGGAGAGAGCTGCCAAGAAGCCACATAGAGCTAACCTGGGAAACTCTTCAAGGTGAAATGAAGTCAAGAGCTATCCTAGACTCCTCCAACAGATTAAAGGCAGGAGGAGAAGGGGACGACAGAGGACAGGAAGGTTGGATGGCATCACCGACGCAATGGAGATAAGTTTGAGCAAGCTCTGGGAGATGGCGAAGGACAGGGAAGCCTGGCATGCTGCAGTCCATGAGGTTGCAAATAGTCACACATAACCAAGCAACTGAACAACAAAAATGCCAATTCAGTCACTTTTGAGGGTATTGTTTAATTGGGATGTTCTCTTTTCAGAGCTGATTCTTGGACATAATTGTCCATGTGGACACAGTATCAAAGGGCATATGGAAATGGCATGAATACCTCGGAGGAAATCTAGTGATGAAACACTATAATGGGGGGGGGGTGGTGGTGGAAATGACTGTCGTGGGGGATGAGTAAGTAGAATTATTTCAAATTCTATTTAATCCCAGGCTCCAAACTAGTAGGACATAAGTGTCTTGATGTAGAGGAGAGTCACAGGCAAAGGGAACTCATATTTATCAGAGCACTGATTATACACTAGAGACATTATTTGCATCATCAATTCTGACAGGCATTGTGACATAGGCCCGTTAACCCTCCTGATAAATGAAAAGACTGCAGTTGAGACAAGGCAGGTGCTCCAAGTCACAGGGCCCAGATTCAAACCCAGGTCTAACTACAAAGCCAATGTTCCTTCTCTTCTTTTTAAACATTTATTTGGCTGCACTGGGTCTTAGTTGTGGCACGTGGGCTTAGTTGCTCTGTGGCATGTAGGATCTGAGGTCCCTGACCAGGGACCGAGCCCACATCTCCTGCATTGGAAGACAAGACTCTCAACCTCTGGACCAAGAGGCAAGTCCCAAAGCCTATATTCTTTCAATCACACCACAATATTTACTAAAAGGTTGAACAATATATCTGATGAGAAAAAGTGAAAGGAAGTTCTAGAACTCATGCTTGACAAAATACACTGAAAAGTGAGATCACTTCACTGAAGTAATGCCTAGGAAGGGTGGATCTAAAGGATGGTAGTCAGCTCCTTTGAAACTTACTCTGAAGAAATAAGAATAGGAAATGGGCTTCCACTGCAACACGAAGGAAAGTTTCCGTCTCAGACGGTTGCATGTAATGGAGTTTAGTGGCTAAGGAATATTGTGGAATCTTCTTCCTGTGCAGCAAGTCAAGATTACTGACTCCGGGGAGAAGATGAAAAGTGAGGTTTACTTTAAATAAAGAAAACCGTTGAAGGAACTCACCGGGGAGAAGGAAAAGAAGAAAAGCTGCCACTGAATAGCATGCTATAAACAGCAGAAAATGGTAAAAGGAATGGAGGAAGAAATGTTGGATGTGGAACAAACAGAAAACAAAACAATCATGCTGACGAATAGTGAAAACACTTTTGTTTCAATAAGGTCTTTGTGGAACCAAGTCCTATAGCCTCCCCTTCTCTGAAAGTGCTTCAAGCAATATAGGTTTTAATCTGAATGGAAGAATTTAAGTGTGGTCCTGCCTCAGAGCAGAAATACATAAGTGCTAAATGACCACATTAGGGGCTTTGGCAATCCTCAAAGCAGCTTATTCTTTTTTTTTTTTTTTTACCTTATATTTATATGGATCTATTGCCAGGAGATCCAAGCAGTCCATCCTAAAGGAGATCAGTCCTGGGTGTTCATTGGAAGGACTGATGCTGAAGCTGAAACTCCAATACTTTGGCCACCTCATGCGAAGAATTGACTCATTGGAAAAGACCCTGTTGCTGGGAGGGATTGGGGGCAGGAGGAGAAGGGGACGACAGAGGATGAGATCGCTGGATGGCATCACCAACTCGATGGACATGGGTTTGAGTAAACTCCAGGAGTTGGTGATGGACAGGGAGGCCTGGCGTGCTGTGGTTCATGGGGTTGCAAAGAGTTGGACATGACTGAGCAACTGAACTGAACTGAGCTGAATGGTGGTGCTAGTGGTAGAGAACACCCCTGCCAGTGTAAGAGACGTTAAAGACAAGGGTTCGATTCCAGGGTCAGGAAGAAATGGCAACCCACTCTAGTATTCTTGCCTGGAGAATTCCATGGACAGAAGAGCCTGGAGAGCTACGGTCCAGAGTTGCACAGAGTTGGACACAACTGAAATGACTTAGCACACACGCAACAGTGATCTCATTTTAGAAAATAGAATGCTCCATTTATTTTTCAAATTCAAGTACATTAGGCTTCATTATTCTATGTCAATTTTTATTTTTAGAGTTGTGAAAACTGTGGCCCAGAGAGTTAAGGGACTTATCTAGTTAATAACCGACAGGGCTAAGACTGGACTCTGAATGAACCCCCAATCCAGGATTCTTTGCAGAATCTTAACCTGCATTTTCAACCACATTCTGAGGGCTGGCTGTCAACTATACCACCTCAGGTTGTTCCCTTAACTTTGATGTGAATCACTTGTAAACTCTAGAGATTGCTTGCAAGAGTGGCAGGAGAATTGCTGAAAAACACTGATCATTCAGATTAAGAGAACAATAAAAAGGACTCATGTGTCTTGGATATCCACGTCCTTCTACAGATGTGTTGAGGAAACCAAATTCCTCATGGTTCTAGAGAATGGGAAGCATTAAGGTTTGGTTATTCTCTTTTTTCCCTTTGAAAAGGAGAAAGAAATCCTACCATATACCATGTGGTATGTGGGATCTTAGTTCCACAACCAAGGATCCAACCTGCTCCCCTACACTGGAAGCTCGGAGTCTTATCTACCGAACTGCCAGGGTGGCCCCTAAGCTTTTGTTCTCTATGCTGTTGGAAGTCCAGTCTGGAGCCTGAGCCCAGAGAACATTCTTTCCATTTGTTTATTCTCCCATTTATTCAAAATTGAAACAGAGGAGGTCATCGTTTTTCTTTTATCGCAGCTCTGAAAAATTTTAAAGTAGTATGTCCTCTGGAGAGGTAAATGACATAATATAAAAAATACATCAAGTTCATTTTAACATTTAGAAACGTTTTCATTGTTTAGTTTACCAAAATAATATGCAGAATTTTAAAGAAATTTAAAAATATTTATTATTTGCTTTAAGAATCATTTGGGGAAATGTGCTTATAAGAATTGCAATTATTGATTATTCTGAGATTATAAAGAGAACATAAACAGGAAAGCTAATAGGAAGAAAATACAGTTATAGATAATGAATTTGAAGAGAGCTATGGCTTCTAAGTCAGGAAGCATGGTCTAAAGCCCTGATTTATAGTAGATACTTCATATAATATAGTATCTATTACTGGAAATACACCCAGATCCAGAGAGAGCAGAATTTGGCATAGAGATGCTACCATAATATAGCCTCATTTCCATTGGGACATGCTTGTAAAACAATTTCAAGCATGAAATCACTGATAAATAAAGAGCTCAATGTGATCCCACATCTTGGATATTTAGCAAGACAGAGCCTTCACTATGTACGGTGTTATTTCTATAAAGATGCTCTGGGTTTTAAGGAAGGTGGAGACGCTACAGTACGTCCACATATTGCAAGTATGACAGACAGAAAGGGTCTCAAATGAAACTGTCTGATATCAAGAAAATTCAAATGACCCAGTGCTCATTAGGAGGTTCAGCAGTAGGCATAAGCTGTGCTGGTGGAACTGACCATGCTACAGAGAAAGAGACAACTGAGAGCCTCTCACCCAGCCCTGCTTCCTGCATCCTAATCTCACTGTCATCGCACAGCTTTCCCTGGAGCTCTGCCAAGCAGGGTGCCAACAGGGAAGCTGCTCTGCAGAGCAGACGATGTGGACGGTAACGACTCAGTCACCTGCTTCCGGGAAAGGCTGCAAGCATATTAAGGATTTTAGAAGCCTGATCCTCCCAACAACCAGCCCCATTATTAAGCTATCCTTTCATCCAAAACTGACTTTAGAGTCAAGTGACAGTGTGTCTGCGATTCCAACCTTTGAATATCTGGTTTTCCAACAACAAAACCAGCTCTTCCCGGACCCAACATTTGAGCACAGAGGCATTTTCTAAACTTGCTCGTGCGTTAAGCTTGTTAATATAACTTATCAGAGTATTCCAAGTGATCTGGAGTCTTCCAAGATCATAGAGTCTTATGTTGAAATAAAGAGCTGAGTTTCTATTAGATATACACCAGCTTTTAGGACTAGACAATGTCTGTCATTGGTGTCATTCCCTGGCGGCTCAGATGGTGAAGAATCTGCCTGCAATGTGGGAGACCTGGGTTTGATCCCTGGGTTGAGACGACCCCTGGAGGAGGGCATGGCAACCCACTCCAGTATTCTTGCCTGAAGAGTCCCATGCACAGAGGAGCCTGGCGGGCTACAGTCCATGGCGTGGCAAAGAGTCAGACACAACTGAGTGACTAAGCACACAGTATCTGTCATACTTCTGAAGTCTTGTTTCTTGATGCTATTATTTATAAGGTTATTATTCATAAGGATCCATGGTTGCAGAGTCTGGCGGGGGGATCGTAAAGAATAAACTTCAGTGGGGTTTGGTATCTACGAAGGATGGAAAATCAGATCTCTTAACCACTGACGTTCAGTGACTACTAATTGCTAGTTTTTAAGTCTACACAGTTCAAAACTTGAGTTGATTTTGCCCTCTGAATTCAGTCAATGCATGGGACAAAGGGCACTTAGGTTTTTTTGTTAAGGAAGGGGGAAGCATGTAAGAAAACCAAAAGAAATGGGGTGTGCATTTCAGTTTAAGTTGGAAAGTGTTCTGAGAACTCATAAGGAACTACTATAAAAAGGAAAAAAGGAGGGAACTGTTAAAAAGTGTCCCAGGATCCAGCACCCCAAGTTCCTATCTGAAGACATCCATGGAAAGCCAGTCTGCAGAAGGGGGGCAGAGAGAGATACATATAGCTGCAAAGGAAAAACAACGGGCTTTATGTAGAATGATCAATACAAGTGTTCATATATCCATGCCTATCTTACTGAGTAATCAATAAAGTTGCAATGACAGTATCTATTTTACAGGAGTAAAAACTGAGTAAGATATCAAGATTGTTAAGTAAGATATAAAAGATTTAACACAGTACTTAAGTAAGGGGTAACTATTGTTCATAACTGTAATATCTGACATCTAGGAAGAATACGTGGATTACCGGACAAAAAAGAAAAAGATTGGAAGAAAGTAGCTCTTCCTAGTAATGGAGATCTGTTTAATGTGAACGGTAAGACAATGACTAAATTAAAAGATTACACAGAGCCACCTCCTCCCCCTGGGGGCAGAAAAGGAGCATTTTTTTTCAGCTGTGGTATCCCAGGGATAAGTGCTCAAGGCCAGAATGTGAGCTGAGTATGACTGAATGTAGGAACAATCTGGGCGCAAAGAAGGGAGGGGCTAGGAGCCAATCTTTAGAGCTTTGCTCTTTGCTTCTAATCTTCCCTTCTTCCTTCCTTCTCTGTTTCTCTCTCCTTTCTGCCTCTCTACATCTTCTCAGTATATCCTCTTTTGTACTATTAACTTTAACCCATCTCTTCTTTTTTTGTTCTAGTGAAAGTGCTTCTTCTACACATTCCACATCCAAGACAATATGCATGCAGCAATCTCACAGCCTGGGCTTCCCAGGTGCCGCTAGTGGTAAAGAACCCACCTGCCCATGCAGGGGGCATAAGAGACATCGGTTCGATCCCTGGGTCGGGAAGATCCCCGAAGGAGGAAAATGGCAGTCCACTCCGGTATTCTTGCCTGAAAAATCCCGTGGACAGAGAAATCTGGTAAGCTACAGTCCATGTAGTCGCAAAGATTAGGACAGGACTGAAGTGACTTAGCATGCATGTACACAATCTCACATATTAGGACGAAATGGTCCTAAAGGGCTGACCACAGGACACCAGAGAGGCCAGTCAGGGGGCCACTGAAGATGTGAATGCAACAGGAAGGCCAGAGCTCTCTATTGGCATATATGGGTGGGTGCGTGCTCCCGCCACGTGGTGGAGTCTAACACCTTGGTCCTGTAAGCAGAGTGTAAAATTATACACAATGGATTTATGAATACAGGGTTTATGTTTCCATAACCCTGCCCATGGATGTTCTACTCCTAAATTCATGTCTATGTAGGCAAAATAGAGACGTGACATCAGGCTTGAAGCATGGTGATTTGGTTAAGTTAGGTCTAGGGCTCCTAATTTCGTCATTATTCATTTTTTTGGTACAGGAGGGGCTGTTTCTAAATTGACTGATTCAGATAATGGTATCTCTTCCCTATATCACCAACTCAGCTACAGTTTCAGTGCCACTGCCTTTAGATAGTTTTCATTTTCAAGTTAACCTGAGAAAATAAAAGGATTTTTGAACTTGTTTTCCACATGGATGCAAAATTCAAGATATGCTTATAAAAAGATTAAACAGAAATTAGGGATGCTAAGTATCCCATATTACAGGAACAAACAAAAGTTTTTTTTTTTTTAAGGCAATCCATAGTTTAAATTTCCTGCCTGCTGGGCATGTTACACCTTACATCCTCTTAAATTCCACAGGTAATATAATTTATATTAAATGGGACAGGTCCCAGCAGAAATTTGTACAGGCGCCAGGCAAAACAATTACTTTGATGTGCTCTTTTGAAAGTACTGCAGCTCTTAGGTACAGGGTTTACATGCAAACAAATACTAGAAGACTTAGATGTACTCTCTGCTATTAAAATTATTAAACTGCTAACATGTAATTATTGACTATAATACACAAACAAAGCTAATCTATTCACATTAAAAAAATTAATCAACAGTTAAAAGTAAGAAAAATTAAAGTCAGACAGTCTAATAGTTTGCTAAGCTACAGTTTCCTAGAAAAGAAAAGCAAAACAAATCCTCTGCCAGCGGATGTGTTCAGAACTAAACCTTTTTAAGATGATGGCAGGATATATGTTGTAAAGGCAATTACAATGGAATTCAGGTGGGGCCAAAGTACATCAAGATTACAGTTCTGTAACAAAAAGCCTTTTGCTGTAGTTCGACCACGATGCAGGAAGTCCTCAACCTACACAACAGTTGAGTTCCAAAAGTCTGTTTGTAAATCGAATATCTGGAAAGCAGAATAAACTTCCTTACTGAAATTATGATGGGTGAAAACAGGAGCATTTGTTAAATTCCCATAAGATGCCAAGGGAATTGCTAAAGATGAAAGTTTCTTCAAGGCAGAGACAGATGCATAATCAATCAAACAGCTGCAATGCAGTGAGCCTGAGCCGTAGGAAATGCTTGGATAAGCCAAGAGAGGACCATCTAATGCCACTTCCCAGAAACAATGGAGATCAGAGTCACCTCACAGTGAGAACGCAAAGAGGGAAAGAGTAAAGAGGACAATGGATAGGAAAGGAGAAGAGATGTGGAGCACGGAAATATGCAGAAGCCAAGACAATGAGACTTTAACAAGATGCAGAGAAGCACAGAACATACGAGCAAGAAGCTACACAGAACAGAACAGACTTAAGAACAATACTACAATGGTGTGTGAGATAAACCAAGTTGAGAGGATGAGTTCACGGCTCAGGCCAACAGTTTTCTGGGCCTGTTCTTGAGCGGGGAGAGGAAGGCCAGGTCATATGTAGCTGTCATTGGTATGCAACAACTGTTTCAAAGTCAGGCATGGGCAAGTCAGAGTGCCTTTTATACTGGACCATAATTCATCATAAAAATCAGGTAAGATCTCACAAACATATTTATACCAAGTCTTAGGCAAATTCTTGGTCCACTTGACTGTCTAACTGACCTTTCTCCTCCACAAGGAGAGAATGTAGTTTCTTCTAAATGCTTTATTTTAAGACTACATAGTTATTGCTATGGTCTGAATGTGTGCCCCCAAATACATATACTGAAATCCTAACCCTCCGAGAAGTGGTTTCAGGAGGGAGGCCTTTGTGAGGTGGCTAGGTCATGAGCAGAACCCTCAGGAATGAGTGCTTAGAGGCCCCAGGGACTTGCTTGTGGTCCAGTGGTTAAGAATCCACCTTGTAATGCAGGGGATGTGGGTTCAATCTCCGGTTGGGGAACGAAGATCCGATAGACTATGAAGCAACGAAGCCTGAGCATCACAACTAGAGAACCTGGGAGCTGCGACTAGAGAGCTGGTGCGCTGCAACGAAGATTCCGCATGCTGCAGCTGAGATGGGACACAGTCAAATAAATTTAAAAAACAAATCGATAAAAAATAAAAGAGGCCCCAGATTTGGCTTGCCTCTTCCACCACGGGAATACACAGAGGGCTCTCACCCAACCACACTGGCACCCGGTTCTGAGACTTCCAACCTCCGGATCTGTGAGAAAGAAACGTCTGATGTTTATGATCGACCCAGTCTGTGGTACTGTGTCATATCAGTACAAACGGGATTAAGACAGACACAGTGTCCATTTAATTTACAGGAGTAAAAAGTGAGAAATGCAGTGTCAAGAGGCAGTCAAGCCACATTTGTGAAGACTGAGAAGCCGCGGTAGAAGCTGAAAGGGAATGCCAGAATGGAACTTAGGTCACAGCGGTGGTCCCACCACTCAGGCGCAGTAGGAGGGCTGGAAATGATGTCGGAAACCCAATGACATCATGGCTCTCCAGTGCAGCTGCCTAATCCCATGTCTACCACGTCCCAGAACCACTCAGCCACAACAGGATTGTTACCTAGAAACATCCCTACTGGAAAAATTAAGCGCTTGTCCAATAATTTCCCGTTAATGACCAATTTCCCTAAATGTTGGCTTGCGTATTTCCCCAGGGGCCACTCTATCTTTCAGCTCCCTATTCCCAAACTCCTGTCATTAACCAAGAACTCCCCAAAGGACAGGCCTTCCAGGTGCTTCCAAAGAGGGGCACAGACTCCTCTTTGAATCTCTCCATCATTTCCCCTCCTGCTCATTAATCGTCGAGTGATCTAACATTACACAAATGCTGAGAGGCCCAGAACACTCAGCACAAGACTCTGGACCTCACGGACGTGAACAGTTCACATGTTTGGTTTCCGTCTTCTTCAGCCTCAGGGACTGCCCATTCACCACTGGAACAAGTTGCTTACGTGGCATGGGTGTGGCATGTTGTAGATGAGCAGTAATTGTGAATGAAAACCAGCTTAAAAAGGTACTGATCTTTACTGTTTGTAGCAATTATACCACTATATTTAATGATGAGCCTCTAGAATGACTAGGGCTTCCCGGTGGCTCTCAGTGATAAAGAATTCGCCAGCGATGCAGGAGACCCATGTTCCACCCTTGGGTCGGGAAGATCCCCTGGAGAAGGAAATGGCAACCCTCTCCAGTATTCTTGCCTGGAAAATCCCATGGACTGAGGAGTCTGGTGGGCTACAGTCCACGGGGGCAAAAAGAGTTGGAGACGATTTAGCACAAGCCTGACTAGAATGATTACTAAGACACTCACAGCAGCTTCTAAGCATATAAAACCTTATAGGCATGCTATTCTGCCTTCAAAGAACTTACAATCTAAACAAAGAATAATAAAAGAAAACTCAAAATCCTTCCCCCGTTGGACTTAGTGTTCAACATCATTTATTCTTAACCTCTTTCATTGTGATCCTGCTCTTTAATGGCCACCCCTCTGATAGTACCACCAATTCTGATCAGCGCAAAAACAAAGATATCCCCCCCGCCCCCCAACATTCTGCAACAGTTTGAATTCTAAATGTTGAGGGTGGGGAAGACTCCAGAATCTCCTTTTTGCTCCAGCAGGGGAAGCAAAAACCACATACCACTCTGAGGCTTCTGCTTAGCTTTTCCCTCCTAAAGCCACAGAACCCACAGAGAAACACAAAGATGTACATAAACACTTATTCATGAATATTGCTGGGCTACTGGACCTACTGCTGTAGAAATCACCCTTCAAGGGCTCTCGTGTAAAATGGCAACACATCTGTAGGCCTACAAGATGCCGTCGCACAGGCACTGACCGCCCCCTCCCAGGGACCCCTCCCAGCTTCCCTCACCTCTCTCACGAGACTTCCAGAGAACCTCCCCCTCGGGCCACTGTTCCAGGTGACCTCACGGCAACTTCCCGACATGAGTTTAGCTGCAGGCTGATGTCTAAAAGTTCAGGGACTATAAAAACTGGTTTATTGGATGCAAAAGAGAATTAGGACTTCAAAGACTCCTATTCTGTCAAATTAAATTAACATATGGAACAGCAACTAAGCTATGATTGGTATTCATAGCATCAGCTCTTTAGTAAGGCTCTGGCTGGCTTTTAATGCAGCCTGTTCACTTGTTTTAAGTGAACTACTGCTGATCCACTCTGGTTACTCGGAAGAGTATTTAATGATGTGGGAAATGCTCACAGTATACTGTGAAGTGTAAAAAGTCGAATACAAATTATAGGTAAAGTATTATCCAAATTTTCTACGACTGTCTCCATATTACATTTAGTTTTTTAAAACAATTCTTTCAAAAAAAAAACCAATTCTTTCCTTTGTCTCTGAAAGAATTATACCAAAATATTAATGCTGATTCCCTCTGAAGAGTTAAGATTAATGGTAATTTTTACTTGATTTTTGTACTTTTATGAATTATCCAAAAATTTCTAAAAAAAAAAAAAGCTACTTTAAACAGAAAAAAGAATATATATGTTCAAAATACATTTTTAAAGAAAAATATTCCTTATGTAAGAAGAAACATGCAAAAAATAGTGACGTGCACAGAGACAAGCATTTACGTGCACACTATTGATTTTGTGTGGCTATTTTCAGAGCAAGTATAGTCGAGGACTCATCTGACTATGATAACAGCAGGATCCAGGCGCAGGACAAGTTATGACACGAAGTATTTTATTTACTTTTTTGTTAATTTTTCTTCTATTCCTCAACCTAAAAAAAAGTAATGATGAACAAGCAAAGTGATAGATGAGTGGTAAGATTTTTCTTTTTCTTTTCTGCTGAGAAAGGAATTGGTTTCAAAAGCTAGTGAAAGGACATGGAAGAAGCTTGATAAAAAGCCTGATAAAGAATCAGTGGGCTGAAGCTGAAGAAACAGAAAATATCCAACCATTTTTCTTATAAAAAGACCAGTTTCATCTGGTTTAACTGAAAATATCAACATCACTAATTCTACATAATAATAAATACTCTTTTAGTATTTATCCTTATTCCCCAGTCATAAAAACACATGTATGTATTTAAGAGATAAAGTCAATGTTAGAACCTCCCCAAATAATCAGAAAGCCAAACCTCTAAGAAAAAAACGAGGACATGTACTGCAGAATCTGATATAAATGATTTTCTGTTTAACTGCAAATTTCAATTCTTGTAAAAAATGCTGTCTCACTCCTCAGTTTGCCTAATCAAAAACTCACTAGGCTATAGAATTATACATACACTACATGCTTAAGAGTTTTAAAGTAAGTAGTCAAACTAGCAGGCAATGTAATCCCCCAAATATCCAAACAATTGTTTGAATTGATTAATAAACAATATCATTCAGAATCATCAGACCAACCAAAGATTCTTGGGCATATAGGAATCATTCTCTGTGCACCTTGCTTTATTCATTTACAAAATAGCAAAACTTTACCCGGAAGACTGCAACAAAAAACGCAGTTAAGGAACTACTGCTGAGAAACTGAGGGTCAGGAGTGGCTTGCACTGTCATCTTAATTTGGGATGCTTTCTACTTTGGAAAAATAGGATATGCCACAATTATTTGAAAGAGATTACCTGATAATTGTACCATGCTTGATATCAGAAGCAGTTTTAAAATGAATTGCTCTGCAGCTTACAACTGTTAGATAAATTTGTAATCTAGAAGCAGATACAGTGATTGCAAAGCTTTGATCACTCAGCCAAAGGACAGTAATGGGTGGAAGCAGTAAATCCAGATTCTAGTCCCAGACAGTGACCTTGGAAAAAAAACCTCCCCAACCTCCCCAGCCCAGAGTTCCCTATAACATGAAACTAAGGATTTATCTGTTGGATTAAGCGGTGCTTTGCAAATTACCTGACATGTTCAAGACACATTATAATTACTACTCATGATAATTACAATGGGATATGTTTGGTTTTGTTATTTACTCTTCCTGGCAGATCTAACAACACCTCCCTCAAATGAAACATGTTCCCTTTTCTTCTACCAGGAAATCAAGCTGCTCCAGGCAGTTATTGCGAATGTCAATTTGTCAGTGTGCGTTTTGTCTCCAGCCATAGAAATGAACGTTATCTGTTTGCTGCTAATTACGCACAGAAGTCCGCATTGCACCGATCTAGCAGCCAGAGGACATGGCAGAACTTTGGGTTCAGACATTCTGTGATTTAGTCCATAGTCATTTTCAAGGTGAAGAAGCACTGTGCTCGGAACACAAACAGCCTCTCTAGGCCCACCGATGCAGTGTTTGACAGGGCTGTCAGAAACATTTTGCTAACATTTGACCTATATAAATATTCACTGTGACACTTTGAGCGTGTTCTATTGGTTCCTTTTTACAGGGACTGCTCCGACCCCCCCACCCCCCTGATCCCATGTCTCATTCTGCTTCTGAGACCACAGTCTTTCCAACTTTCACCACCCACACAGATCACTTTTCTGTGTTCTTTAGTATTTCTCCAAAGTTTCCTAATAGACTGATTTATATCGCTTCCAACTGATGACTTAAACCAATTAATAATCATAATTTAAAAGACCAACAATCCTACATTCCTCTTCATTTCCTAGGGTTCACTATTTCTACATTCAACAGTTTTCCAGGCATTTCTTTAGTGAAGTGTCCCAAGTTTCAGCCTTTCTCATCAGCAAAGCCACGGTTCCAAATTGTGTGTTTTGTGGAAAAGATGTAAATAAAAAAATCCAGATCAATATACAGGGAGATATAAAGAAACTAAAGGGAGACAGTATTCCCAGTGACATCGCATTCCTGATGTTTATTCCTTTAAAAAATATGTATGTACACATGTATATCTTAGATAGGTATTTATAAATAACATATTCTCTCTTCTTTATCACACCTCAGCGTGATTTATTTTCTAACTACACAACCTGGTTTATCTGATCATTTTACTTTAAACAATTGAGATATAAAATATTGGGTTAATGCTTGGTAAGCAGCACACTGATGGAGAGTGAGGGAGGAGAGATTGCATTAGACCACACTGTGAGCGGAACAACTGTATCCGGTGGCATCAGTGGGTCAAAGACTTGGTTGTTATCAGAGATAAACAGCAAGATCAAAATATGGTTCCCCACTTTCCTCTCCACCAAAAAGATATCTCAAGACTCTGTCTTCCATTGTTCTCATTCCCGGGCAGCTGTTTTCTCATGCTGTGCTATCTAAGGCAGAAAATGAATCTGGTCATCAAGAAGTCACTTGGTTTTATCCTCTCACTTGTTGAAAAGCATTTCCTCAGGCTCTGTGGGTGTTCAGTAATGATGTTAGAAAGAATACATTTTGTATTTGTTTTGTGTTATTTCTTAGGGCTTTGGGGTAAAAACCTTTTCAGAAAAGATGGAGAAGTTTTGGACCAGGAAGACCCGAACTCAAATCCCATCTCCAACAAATTTTGCGTAAAATGTCTCATTTTGGTGTAAAATGGAGATAGTAGAACCTAGATCACAGAATTTATTAAAATATTAGTTTGGAGGAATGTGCCCGCTACAGAACACTGCACAAAACCGATGGTCAATACTGTTGACTTAGTATTGCCAGTCTATCGGAAACAAATGCAGGTGAATAACGGCCTTCACAAATTCACATCAATTCTTCTTAAGACACTGAGACTGGTTTTTAAATTTTCCTGTGTACTTGGAACGGCAGAAATATCTTTCAAGTAGGCTGATCCATCTTGTGAACACACATTTGAGCTTGACCTAGAAAACAAGGACCAAGTCTCTGTGGACAAAGTCTGGCACCTAATTGGTTCTCAAAAAAGAAACTTATATTTAAAAAAAGTTTATATACATCATCAATTTTTTTACTATTCTTGAAACACTATTCTATGGGCCTAACATAAGAAACTAGTTTTCTGAAATAGTTAAGTGCATTTCAGATGTAAGTACTGATTAGATTTTCAAAGATTAAATAGGTTCATGGTGATAGCTTTATTCCCCAAGGTGCAAGTGTGTGTGCGTGTATGTGTGTGTGCGCGTGTGTGACTTTTCATTCTGTTTGAAAGTTCCATAGGCATCCTCGAAATGGTAAGGACCTAAAAATAGGACTCAAGAGAACTTTGTGGAGGATTTATGGATTCGGTTCATAAAGTTTCTATTGTCTTCCATTATCTAGTAAATGGTTAACACCAGGCCCTCCGGGTGAAAAAACTGTGCACATTTACACTGACACAAGTTGATTGTAAATTCTGTGATATGAAAAATGTACTGCAAACAATCTCAAATAATAATAATGAGACATACACAAAATCAGGCTACAAAGGCATGCTTGATTCCTATTCAATTTAGCAAAGAAAGAGCCATGCTGTTAACAAATGCAGTTACAACACAAATATAGTCTGATATTTTCACTTATATTAACAAGGAAGACCAAAGTGAAACAATGAAGTCAGAACTTCACTCAATCATCAATAATGTGAGTAATTTCTTTGCTGAATTAGATAATAGTTTCTGAAGAGTTGAAGAACATTTCATTTTTTTTTTCTCTATTCACAATGAAGGCTACAGACACAACATGCTTAAATTTAACCTCAACTGTTAAAATGTTGTCAATAATGGTATCTGAAATCTGGACAATCATCAAAACAGTATGTCAAGCTCTATTTGTAGCATTTTTTAGTTTCTGTAACATAAATGTTCCCATTATGGTCAGTTTCAAGCTACCACAGTGTGTCATCACTGAATATAGGGCTGGAAGATAAGCATCCATTACATACTATTTTCTCCTGAAGAGAATACAATAAACATAAATGACCCCAAGCACATAAATAATAATAAAGTCCAGTAAAAACTTGGAAATGATGATCTTTGTGTATTAACTTTCTTTTTAATATATTTCATTCTATGTGTACATACCTTAACTTTTTAATAACTGTTGTGTGTAACCACCAGCTCACAAAATTCCTGAAAATTTAATAATCTGCTTCAACTGAGCACACCACAAAACCTCCCTTAATTGCTCTGGCTAGCGTGTGGATTTATCCAGCTTTATCTGTGAGCAGGTGGAATTTAGTGAGTCTCCAGAAATGACTGGAGCTTCTGATACAAAGATGGGATGGATTTTGAAAGCCACAAAATTGTGACCATGTTCTCTGTGACCTGCGCTGGGCACTCATTACAGTTCACAGAGTTGGTCCATCTCCTTCGACACTGGTGGTCCTTGATTGGCAGCTGATGTGATGTCACTGTGGTAACGTTAATGCCATGCGTCTGGTTCCTACCTGAACCGTGCACAAGATTCTTGTCTGATAAGCTCTGATCTCCACTGCTTGGCTATGCTCTGAACAAGGAACAGATTCTATCTAGTTTGATAACACCCTGCGAAGGAATCTTGAGGAGAAGAACCGGAGCCTATTCTGGGCACAGAAATGAATCCCTGAAATTGTGGTGTGAGAAATGCTAAGCCATTTCACAACCGAAGACCTAGCATTTTCACAGCAAAATCTCACTATATAAAATGTGGAATACAGTAAAGCTCTACTAAAGAATGCAGAGACTGACATTTACCATTCTTTCTATCATATTCCGAGGTAGCAATGACTGAAATAACCCAAAGGGAATTCAATTCAAATCATTTTCATTGTCAACAGAGCAAGTATGACCTAATTTGCTACTAGGAATTAGTAAAATAATCTAAATTGCATGTATAACAAAACCTACAATGGTGAAATAATTATTTTGTAAGTTGGAGTTTTGGAAAACTCGAAATAGCCAGATGACTGAGACAAAGGTTTTCCCCTTTCCTTGGATCGTAATACTATTTATTTATCATTTTATTGAGGTCCCCACATAGCTGCCTCAATGTTTGACTTTGTGAGAAGCTGAAAAACCCAAGTGTCAGGAAATGAGCTACTTTGATGGCAAAAATGTTGAAGGGAGATGTGATCATTCATGATGGAACTAGAAACGCCAGCTTTCCTAAGATTCAGTGGGGTGTTTATAAATTACAATGAAAACTATCCAGAGATTAAAAAGTCTCCAATTCTCATCATAAAAATAACACGATCTGGGAAATAATCACTTTCCTCCCCAGAATTACAGAATCCTAAAGGCTACAGACCGTGGTAAAATGTCTAGAATGTAGAGAATTTGCTATAGATAGTGAATTAGGCTTTTCCGCAATAAGCATTCAAAACTTGGCCAGAAGGCTTCCATTTAATTCCCCAGACCAGAATTCTTCTCATCCAGAGATAAAAGTTGATTCAAGCCCTCACCCCCCTCTACTTAAACCTTTTGCAATTCAGAAAATATCTTGCGATTATCACATCATAAGGCAGATTTTCCCAAGTGTGCGTGTCTTGTGATGATAAGGAAGAAAGCCAATGAAGTAATGGGGTGAATTCTGAAGCAGGGGAAAGAAGGATATGAGCCATTAGCAGGGGGAGGGGAACAGTTAACTGTAGGTACTATAGAGAATAAATAAACATTGAAAAGGACTTGCTCCCCAACGCGTCATAAACTAAAATCTATGAAATACAGATATTTGGAAACATTTGGATATTTGACCAAATCGTTAGGTTTTCATCTGTGTGGAAGCATGAGTTATAAATGAATGGACAAGAGGGCAGATGGGGGAGAACACACCACTGCAGCTTGCCCGAGGTAGTTGGAATCTGGCTCCGTCACCCTCTAACACTGTTGCCACGCTGAGCCTCAGGTTCCTCACCTGTAAAGTGGGACTCAGAGGATTAAGGATAATGTGAATCAAGTGCTTGACACAGTTGGTGCTCAAAATATAGCCACTATGCTGGGACCCTAGTAGATAAAAATGAAATTTATGCCCTTAAAGTACATTGAATATATTCAATAACCATACATGTAAAACCACAGAATATTAAATAAGATAAAAACTTATGAAGCTTCCTTTAAAAAAAAAAAAAAAAAAAACTTTTTGGCTATACCATATGGCATGCTAGATCTTAGTTCCTTGACCAGGGACTGAACCTGTGCCCCGTGCAGTGGAAGTGTGGAGTCTTAACCACTGGACTGCGAAAGAAGCCTCTCATGGAGGCTTTCCTTGGAAAAAAAATAAAAATTCCTAGTTAGCCTTTTGGGAACTGGTGTGATGAGGCTCAGCAGGCCACACCAGCCATTGTAGGTTTCTGTTGAGACTTGGAAGCTCCACTTTGGAACAGTTGCAAAAGTCACTGAAAACAGATTTGAACACTGGTTTATGATTTCAATAGATTACATTGAACAAATGCATGCACGTTCAGTTGTGTCCGACTCTTTGCGACCCCATGGACTGCAGCCCAACAGGCTCCTCTGTCCATGGGATTTTTCAGGCAAGAATACTGGAGTGGGCTGCCATTTCCTCCTGCAGGGGATCTTCCCGACCCAGGGATCAAACCTGTGTCTCCTGGCCTGCATTGGCAGGCACATACTTTACCACTACGCCACTTGAGAAGCCCAAATAGCAGTGATTAAAAAACAAAATGTGAAAGAAAATGAATAAAACACTGATCTACCGCAGATAATGATTCTCTATCCTGTTGTGTGGGCTGGCAAACTTTCCCCACTTGAACAACAGCACATGTATATTAAAACATTTACTAAGGGAGGGATCTTTGGGGGCTATGAAACAGCATGACCATATTTTAGTTAGAAAGCAGCGTAATATGTTTGTTACCTAGTAGGAACTGAGGTTCATAATGGAACACCCACAGTTAAGCAGGACACATCAGAATTAAAGAATTGACATAAATGGCTTGTGGAAACATGCAACCACTGTGCTGTCCTTTTCTATGGGTGAATCATTTAACTTTCTTATTTTTTTAGGAGAAGTGGTAAGCATCGTTCCTTACCTACCAACCCTGGTTCTAACGTCCCTTCTTAATTTTATTTTTTAATTTATTTTTAATTTTTTTGGCCTTATCACATGGCATGGAGAATCTTAGTTCCCTGACCAGGGATTGAACCCAGGCTCCCTACAAGGGTAGTGCAGAGTCATAACTAGTGGACTACATCTCTCCTTCTGAATTTTAAAACACTGTTCAATGCACTTCCTCACTCTGTGCTCTCCCTGACCATTCTTTTTTTGTCCTTTTTCCTGGGCCCCAGTATGAAGCCAGAATATAAGACAATGTGTTGAAAATAAACAGGATATCTCTATTAGGATGCCTAAAATTCTACTTATTCCCGAGTTACATCACAAAGATTCCCATTCAAAGTAAGACTTTTTTTTTTCCCCCTGAAAGCTTATAAAATGATGTAGATAACATCACCTCACGTTCTCCAGCTCATGATGTCAGTCTCTTTTCATCAAAAACCACTGTCGTGTCACCTAAAACAAATCTGATCCGCACTTTTTACTTCGGTACCATTGCAAGGATCAGGTTTCGACGAACCAGTTCTACATTCCTCTCAGAAGCAAACAGGAAACTGCCCTAAAAAGCATGACCCTGACAACAGGTTAGAGGTGTAACGTGTATCAGGCAGAGCAGCCACACGGAGTCCGATTCTCACTGTAAGTGTTGGTTCCCACAGCCTCATTCATCACAAATCCCAGGACTTAAATGCCAGCGTGTAAGAAAGACCTCTAAACCATATTCTTCATGCAGTGTTCCCCCAATGTTTAATCAATTAGGAAAACACAGACCTCCCCACAGGCTGCGGGGCTACGGCAGATCAGTTTATAGAACCATCTTACATCCAACAAAGACCTGTAGCTGGCCATTGACTGGTGAGCCACAGCGAAGGTCAGAAGATCTGCTTCTGGAAATGGCCCTGCTGCACACAGACAGAAATGTACATTCATAAAAAGAAAGGAAAGGAAAAGACTAAGAGGAAGGAGGAAAAAAAATAGAAAGAGAAAGAGGGAGAAAGCTGTACACCTCCGACAAGAGCGGCTTTGTGACCCCTCTGGTAATGTTATCCAGTTTTGTTTATCATGAAAAGATCCCATTAATGCCTCAGCCCCATCAAACAGCAGATCAAGTCCATGAATGGCACCTATCAGAGCCCAGGGTAAATCCAATGATTAGAGGGAATTCGCCAAAGGGCCTTTGTAGCTGAGAAAAATGCCTACTCCAGAGAGGAATGCAGAAAATTCCTGGGAGTACAGGCCTTCCTTTGTTGGCAGTCTGGCGGTATTCTGGAGCAAATAAAGGGACAAAAATGGGACCTTAGATGCAATGAACATTTGAAGAAAATGTTTTTCAAAGACCTCCTTGAAACATTCCTTTAAAAAAATAAAATAAAAAACACCCTCAAACTATCACTCTGATAAAGATGAACTACAGAACTTCTTCCCAAACCACCATTTTATAGGATTGCATAACCTTGGAGATTCTCAACAGGAATAGTGTTTTCCTTAGATCTCCTTTGTCCTGCTGAGTTTCCTGGTTAAACAGTAAGTCCAAGTTAAAACTTGACAGATAAGAAAACACACACATTCCCTCACTCCCCCTCAAATTGACTGACAGAATCCACTGAGATTTAGCATAACATAAAAGCATCGGGCAAGGAAAGAGGAGAACACAGAATACTGAATCAAGGGTGTTAACCAAACTCAGACCGCAGCAAAACATACAGGATAATGCTGAGTTATCACAATTATCAAAACATGCGGACAGCCAGCCAGAAAGAACATCCACCAGGAAGCCTAAATAGGATGAAGAAGGGACGCTAAGGCACAAGCACGCAGACATCAGTAATTCTCCTTTATTCCGTACACAGCAGCAAAATTGTACTGAAAACCCCCTAACGAACTAAAGGATGCAGAAATTACAGCCTTCCCTTGTTGCTGCTCTTCAATAGCCTGGATCTACCAGAGCGGACAGAAGGAATGCAAAGCCAAGAACACTTCTTTGAGCAAATTTTCCTGGAGAAAACAGAATCTTAGGGTTATGTTTGGTGCAAAGAAGCTGGCCTAATAGGAAATGGACCTGAACCTTAGGTACACTAGGGATAGGCATCAGGTAGGCATTTGGTGCAGCTGAATTTCTCATTTTTCTAAGAAAGTTTTTTCCCCGCTTCTTCAGGCCCAAACAATTTTAATGACTTTTCTGCACAGGGTGCCCCTAAGTGTAATACCTTTCCTCATAAATCTTGTTATAGACTTATTTTATGCTTCATTTTAACATTTTCTGGGTTGAGGGAGGAGCAAAGTAATAATCATGTAATTCTACTTGAAGGTTTTCCTCCCCTTTCTCCTGGGCTGAGATCTAATAAAATATTATTTATTTGCGTCTTTAGATAGCCATTCACTAACAGTTTTCAAAACTGTAGTAAAGTGGTTGCAAAGGTGGTATCTTTATGGCTTTGCAAGTGTTATTCATTTTATTATCTGTTTTAAATGCCATTTTACTGGTACCAGTGGATTTGCATTGTAAAGCTTGTATCAGGATGCTATTTGGGGTAGACACAACAAATCCGAGCCTTTGGATTGTGTTTTTCCATCCTCACTTCTGTTTGTCTATGTAACCATATAAAACACTTTCTCCAGACTTCCCTTCCAAATAATTGAGCGTACATAATTGTAGGGTTATTGTATCACTGTTTATGACCAACTCTGCGCTTTCTAAGAGTTACTCCAAAAAGTCTCTACCTTAGGGTGTACTCCCATAAAGTTTATACATCTGTGCACTAAAGCGGAGATGCACTAAAGTGCATCATTAAATATATAGTTTTGCAAGCACTAATGAATACAATAATTTTTTAATGTACATGATGGCTTGAAAAACAACTGGCATACTCTCCTGATGCATTTTGCAAATTTCCTCCTATGTCTGGTCTGAAAAAACTCTTATTATTAGAGTTCTTATGAATAAAATGCTTCATCTTGCCAATAAAGAAAAAAAAAAGATCCATTTGAAGAAATATCCAGAGCAGAAATAAATTTAAGCACAGAACCAGATAAACTCTCTCAATGACCCTGATTCAGGATTCCCTATAAATGGAGTGTACCTCTTCACCACTGTAGAGTTCTCTGAAATCTTGCCAAATGCATAAATCCTGGAAACATCTTCTAAAAGATAAGAATGAGCTTGGAAAACAGATCATCAAAGAAGTATGCAGTGCCTATAAAATAAACCACACACATACACACACAATTTTCATTTACCAGATCCTCTTTCACAAATCTAGCAGATGGTGGAGTTTTAAAACTCAGTTTTTCAAAAGGCAATCTGACTTTCTATTTAAACCATAATCTCCAGTATGTTAAAAAAAAAAAATGCAGTGGATATAATACAAACACCAGGAGCACGTAACTATGCTCATGTTAAGTTGGCCAAACATAAAGAAGCAAAAGGAATAAGAATTGGAAGTGCAAAAAATCACAATTGTTGGCTCTGTAACTTTATACTCTTCTATATCATTACTTTATGGTATTACAATTTTTTTTAAGAAAGTGAATTAAAGGACTTCCCTGGTGGCTCAGAGGTATAGAATCTGCCTGCCAGTGCAGGAGACACCAGTTCGATCCCTGATCCAGGAAGATCCCACACGCCAGGAGCAACTAAGCCTATTGTGAACTACAACTAGTGAGCCACACGCCCTAGAGGCCACGTTCCACAACAAGAAAAGCCACTGCTGCGAGAAACCCGAGCTCCGCAACTAGAGCCACGAAGACCCAGAACAGAAAAAAATAAATAAAATTTTTAAAAAGTAAAATAAAAATATCTGTAGCAACTTTCAACTTCAGCTAGTGGTGTATTTGAGTACTCTGGGCAGAAAGCAGGATAACACAATGCTGAGGAAGGACACTCTAGACTCTAAACGGAGTCAGAAAGGCAGACATCAGTCGGTCTTGCTTTTTAGACTTCTTGCTTAGAAGACCCAGACAGTTCTAACATCTTTCCCTATTGATCCCGGCCCCCGCCCCCAACCGAAATCCAAGCAATTAAACTGTCTGCCACTTAGTTGGTTAACACTTGAAATCATAGCTCTGATTCAGTTGTCAGCAGGGACTGTCGTTCAGCTGTAAACCATGAAGGTGCAGATAGAACAGAAGCAGGTTCTAACAAGCCGTCGCTATGAGATCTACAATGTTCAAAGGATGCTGAATATTGTACGGACAAAGAGCTCAAAGAAGGACGTAGTTGCAAAAACAAATTCTGTTCTGTATCTGTTTGTAAATGCGAATATACAGAACCTAAGTGGACTCAATCCTTCTCTTTTTTCTTTCACACTTAACACGTGCTCTCTGGAAGAAAACGACGGCACGTCAGAGATATTAAAAAATGATAACAGAAGAGGTTATTGCTTCCTTGCAAAGGTACGTCTGGTCAGTCCTCAGACAATGTGAGGTTCTGAAGTGCCCTGTCCTGGCAGATCTCGTCGTGAGAGTAAATGCCTGGGCTCTCAGGCTCAACCACACAGGGTGGGAAGAGACGGTGGATGGGGCTGTGAAGAGAATGTGGCCCTTAAAGGTCCTCCCGTACTAACAGCAATTAGAGGGGGAAGCTGTAATTTCAGCCCTCCTTCCTTCACATTGGACCTTGTCTCCCCGTCTCCAGGAAATGGGGGCCAAGTTAGTGGGGCATGACTATAATAGGGATCTGTGACTACAGCAGGGTAGCCATCAGCATAAATCTGTCATAGACACACTCGCAGAGGAAGACGGACTTCCATACACTGCAGCCTTTACACTTTTTGATGCAGATACAGATTTATGGCACACGGGAAGCAGAAAGCCTTTGAGCCAAAGGGGCCCTGTGAATCAAGGCCATTTTGTAGGTTTCCGCCGCCCGAAAAAGCTACACATTTATAATTGTGCTTGGAGTCAGCCCCCTTCCAGCCCCAGGAGGCAGCAGCATTTGGTTGAAATAAAACGGAGGACTTTTCCCAACAGCTGGCCAGCTCCAGTTTTAAGTTTTAACAACAGGATGAATGAATTGAGGACGGCTGAAGGGATCAAAAAGCATTATGCCAGACCTTTTTTTTTTTTAAAAGACCCTTCCCCAGCACCACCCCCCCTGGCCCAACTACGCAGTTCCCATGTATCAGATTCATTCAGAGACGATGAACTCTACTTTGAAGAGTTCCCTCCCATTGTTCAGCCGACACAGATGATTCTTTCACCAACATACTCAGAAATGATCCAGCGGAGACCTTGAGGAAATGTCTTTAAAAAAAAAAAGTTTCCGGCAAGAAAAAGAGAGGGGAAAAAAAAAAAAGAGTCAGCTAGAAGTAAATTAAAAACCAGCCCGGAGTTGGTGTTAATTAATTAAAAACACAATTTCAAAGCATCCTTAATAGAAGACTTCCTCCCTGCAGCCAGTATCTGATTCAGGGAGTGACTCAAGTAATAAAATCACAGTTGGGACGACTCTCGTGGTGCTGGCAGGCCAAGTTCAATATTTTCCCTATGAGGCATGCCTGTACTATAAAAAGAATGCGATGTTTGAAAATGAGTGTCTCTGCTCTCTGTACGCTGGCATTAAAAGCCTCTCCTAGCCCTCTTGCCACACTTCGCGAGTACAGTATGAATCACAATCATGTGGCGAGCACCTCCTTGCCAAATTCTTTCCTGCTGCTACCACGGTGCGTTCCCTCTCAGGCTCCTGCCAGCAGCCCCTGTCTCCCAGCCAAGAGCATCAGGGCGAGAGCCGGTGGAGAGCCAGGGCACTCTACTCCACCACCGGGACACAAGGAGGCACATTCTTGTAGAACTCGGGATTGCTGAATGGAACGAGCAGGCAGGAGGGTACCAAAGTCAGCAGAGGGACACAAAGCAAAGAGGCTGGAGAGAACGGATGCCTCAGGGGTACAGCCTCTGTGCCAGGTGCGGGGCTGGGCACTTTCAATTCACGCTCTCAAGGAATACTCCTGAGATAGGATTGCCCATTATCAGGGGTGAGGAAGCCAAGAGACCCACCGGGATCAGACAAGTGGCTTCCAGGGTTTCATAGCCAAGGAAGGCTATGCTTAGGCTGGAGCCCAGCCTAGCCGTCCTGCCTCCTGATTCTGCAGCCCAAACGTGGAGGAGCCAGAATCTACTCTTCTGCCGTCTTGGGCTTTTTAATGTTTAAGCCACTCTCTTAACTATACAGTCCCTGCTTTCTAGAGTGTTAGTCGCTCAGTTGTGTCAGACTCTTGGTGACCCCACAGACTGCAGTCTACCACTGTCCCCTAAAGGGACACAGTGCCACTTTCAACCACATGTTTATTAAAGTATGCATCAGCCAGAATAATATCCACTGAACCAACCTTCACAGCTATGGCCACAGAACCACCACCCCTCAAGCCCCAATAGTCATCTCCAAATTTTGCTCTAGGGTCATAGAGGAAACTGGGAGAGAGCATGGAGAAAAACATTATTATAGTTCAACATCATGAATCACTACTGATGGAACCACCTAAAGTTTATCCCCTACTTACATCTGCATTTTTTTGTGTTCATTCATTGTTGTGGCTAACTACAGATTAACTGCCTTGCCAGTTTTCTGGCTAAATCTCCCATGAACCTAGCAAGGCTTGGTCTCTAAGAAGCAGAAACAGATTGTGAAACCATGAAACTGCCTGGTGTAACAGTGCTTCTAAATGGGCTGTTAGGTATCAGGGTGAGCAGCTCAGGGCTCTGTGCTGACCTAGATGGGTGGGATTGGGGGGTGTGGGGGTTGAGTGGAAGGTCCAGGAGGGACGCTATATATGTATATATGTAGCTGACTGACTTCACTGTACAGCAGAAACTGACAACATTGAAAACTAACTATCCTAAACAAAACAAAACAGGGTTGGAAGAAGTTTCTATGCTTTGCATTAAAGACAACTTGTCCCCAGCGGCTGGGAAGAGGAAGACATGGAGGAGGCAGCAGCAGAAGGAAAGAAAGGCCCAATTCACAAGAGACTATGGGAGAAGCAGAAAGCGGTCCTTTCAATCTCATCCTAATCCAAGGACGACAGCCCTCCCTAGAGTTATGGTCTCCCTGAAAGCACCGCGGGAGCAGGCAATGTGGACGTTCGTAGCCCAACTAGCTAGCCAGCTTGAGTAGGTACTACAATAAGGCTGTTAAAGAAAGGTTTTCATCTTAAGAAATATAATATTTAGAATAACGCCAGGTGACAGTCTTATTCTTTGTGGCATTGGCCAAATTCCAAGAATCTATTAATGAAAGATTAAGTAGGAATTTAAAAGGACTCCAAACCAAGACCTATTAATCAGCCCATTTCTTATTTACTAATAATTAATTATGTAGATATTATGTCTCAGGCATTGTGTTAAGGCCTGGACATACAAAGATAAAACAAACATGCTCTCTGCCCTACTGGAGTTGAACAGAGGGAGATAATACAATGTTTTAAGTGCTATGCTTCAACAGCGGCCTGTACTTAGTAACTCCTAACTTCACAGCAGAATAATTTCCAAGATTTGGCCAACTCTCACCTTGCTTAGGGTTTTTGCTGATAAAATTAACCTAGAGGAATTTGTATGATTTTGTGCTGCTTAATTACTCTGTGAGTTGGTGATGTTGTTGTTTTATGGATCCACCTTCGTAGTAACTGTGGAAGAAATAAAATGAGTAAGAATTGGGGGGAGAGAGCCTGGATTTTCTCCAGTGGAGAAGACAGAAGAATTTTTCAGAGTGATAGAAGAAAATAGGTAGTCAAATAGGATAGCTCTGAAGCCATCCTGTTTTGCCTGGCTCTATGACTTATTCATCAATATTCAACTGTTGAATTCTCCAGTAGGTTACTTTACCAATCTGTGCCTTGATTTCTTCGTCAGCAGAAAGGGGATGATAATAGTAGCATTTCATTGAATTGTACTATTATCTGAATGGATGGTGGTTCACAGGGTAAAGTATCTGCTTGCAATGCAGGAGACACAGGTTTGATCCTAGGTCGGGAAGATCCCTTGGAGAAGGGAGTGGCTACCCACTCCAGTAGAATCCCACGAACAAAGGAGTCTGGCAGGCTATAGTCCATGGGGTTGCAAAGTCAGACATAACTGAGCGACTAAGCACATACACACAATCACCTACCTATCTACCTATTTAAAGTCCTACTCTGATTCACTCACCATTCTGCAACGCTAAAATATTCTGTCCTACACTTTTTTGGCTTCGTGTACTGGGTTTTCAGGTAGCGTTCTTGGAATGGAAACTCTTTAAAGCACTCATCTCTTTCTATCTGTGTGTATTGATAGTTATTTAGTATTCATGTTTTGGGTTGGCAAAAAGTTATAGCTTATGAAAAAACCCGAACAAACTCTGGCTAACCCAACAGGTATAGATCAGGTTGTCTGAACAATTCTAGTGCATCTAAGATTATTTTGCTGGGAAAGAGAAGGAATAAATGCCAGTTAACAAGGCAGCCTGTAGTGCACTGAGGATTGTTTGATCTATTGAAAGAAAAGCTCTTTTTCTTTCTTGGAACTTGAAGGGGGAAAGAAAAAAACCCATGGTGATACTGTATTAATTACAACAATAAATCTTACCAAAATCCAAATTAAAGAAGCCTTAAATATCTAACTGAGATACTGGAGTTTATGTAACAAGAATAATAAAAAAAAGTTCAGGAGATTAAAATGGGCACATTTAATATTTCTTTTAAGAAATGTTTAATACTTTGGCTATTTTGGTGTAGACTGGAGTAGGGTGCTAGTAGAATTCAGTAGGATAATAAAACAAGATATCAGGTGTGTAGTCCTTGCTAGTATGCATGTGGAGGGCAGTTCACCACTGTAGTGTGAACACAGACTCTGAAGTCAGATGAGCTGAGCTGAGTGCATCTCTAAAGGGATGTTGGTGAATGGTTCCTTGAGTCATCTTTGCTAAAAATTGTGTGAGATAATTTGATCAAAATGTCTAGTGCTCTGAGCACTCTATATATACTGGTGAAGGAATCAGTGAGTGAAAGACGGAAACAACATGTTATTCAGTGTCTTCTTTTTATGAAAATAATCTGTGCCTCCCTTACTCACGCATGACATTTTATGCCCCTAAACCACTATGGAAAAGGTTATTAATAACCTCAGAAAAAACAACTACTATTTCTAGTAGTCTTTGTGAAGGGGTGTGTGTATGTGTCTGTGTAAGTGGGAGAGATCAAGAAGCAGCCATCCAAAAGTCAAAAAATGCCTTGTGGGGGTCAAATGCAAGGAAGGCACAATTAAAATAATAAATAAAAAAAAATTTTTTAAAGCTTATCTGTGTCAGCTTGTACTGTGTACAGATATCTTACTATAGAGGTCCTAGGGAGTAAACTCCAGGAAATCTTCACTATTCAATTATTTTAATTATAAAAGCTAAGATCTGACTATGGTTCTTTAAAACCTTTAGAACTGCACAGAGTCCAAGTATAAAATATCTTTCTTAATATTCTTCCATAGGGTGATTCACTGGAACGCCACCTTTAAAAAGAAAAGTTAAGATTTTCATTGCTTTCGTCGAGCTGGCCTTAGAAGACGTCATCAAGCTTCCGTCTTTGGAACTCCCCACTAAAATCACACTGATTGCACAGGGACCATTTGTGTAATGAGCTCTTTATAGAAAAGGCATCACTTCAATCGCCAAATAAATAGCGTGAGGTAATTGGCCTTCTATAATTCTGGGCCATGAGAAACAGGCATTACTTTCTAAATGAGCTCAAAGTCATTAAAAATCACAAGAATTGCAAACCTAACCTATTGGTCAAGAGAGTCTTTGCTTACTTATTAAGGGGTACAGAAGGAAGGCAGTGCATGAAACAGGAAATGAGGAATTCAATGGACTGTGCCTTCAAAAAGTGAGAATGTGTTCCAGATAAGGCAGAGAGTGAAAGTGACCACTGCCAGTTGGCGCTTGGTTGGCGAATTGAGGAGCTCTGTCTGGAAATTTCACTAGAATTCAATGGTATGCCCTGGTTGGACATCTGCCTCCTTCCCCAAATACCTCTACGTTGTCTTCTGGCCAATGTACTTCTCAGTAATGCCCTGCAAGAATGATGACTCAAAAGAAACCCCCCATCAGGAGGAGGAAACAGGGACTGAGGATGCCAGAGAATCTTTAACCTTCAGTGAACTGTCAGCTTGAAAACAGTCTGAATTCCTTGCAGCATTGTAACTCATAAAAAACAGCACTCATTCTAGTCAATGAATCATTCTTAAGAATGGTAACAACGGAGTAACAAAGATATTTACATAAGACAAGTTTAAGTTGTCTGATCTTTTAACCTAGTAATTCGGTTTTTTTAAAAGACATTTTCATAGTATAGATATTTGATATCATCAGGTCAAATTTTAAGATAATTTTGAAAATGTGGCTCTCAATTTATACTCAGTAGTTATAATAAAAATCTTTACATATCATTGTTGTGATTATTATTATCTGAAGCAGGAAATATGAAGAGGCGGTGGCCTTGACATAATTTTTTAATAAGGAAATTGGGTTATTTAAAGTATACTGTGTGTGTGTGTGTGTGTGCGCACGCGTTCATGTTCAGTCGTGTCTGACTCTTTGTGACTCCATGGACTGTAGCCCACCAGGCTCCTCTGTCCATAGGATCTTTCCAGGCAAGAATACTGGAGTGGGTTGCCATTTCCTCCTCCAGGGGACCTTCCCGACTCAGGGGTTGAACCTGCGTCTCCTTGGTTGGCAGGAGGATTCTTTGCCACCGAGGCACCTGGGAAGCCCAGAGGGTAGTGTAAGGTGCATGAATGCTTCTGCTGCCTCAAAGAAAACTTTGTTCCAACATGTTATTTATTCCCAGGGACTGTACACACTCCAGATGACATCACCAGGGCCGCTAGTGCACAAGAAAATAAGCAAATGAGACACACGTTGGCTCATGTGGCAAATCACTGGGTTTGCCAAATGGAAAAGAACAAAAACGGGGAGGGAAAACATTTTGTTTTCAATCTACAGGATATTAATAAAACTCAAACCCAGCATTCTGTGGCTACATTTCCCAGGAAGAGGAGTCTTTTCTGGCCAAGAGAACACAACAACAAACTTTTGTATCTGAGAAATATGTATCTCATGATGTCATTTAAAAACCCACTATTTACCGTGACTAGGACCAAAAACATGTTTCTTTGAAACTTGGACACCAAGAAAAAAAATTGAGGGCAAATGCTACCTAAAATAATCTACAGTTCAGAGTAAATCAATTCAATGAGTGTAATTTGATGCATTATATGTCACAGTTTAAAGCCAAAAGCTGCTCTAGATAAAATTCGAAGGATAAAATAAACAGTAAGTCACCACTTACTAAAGAGAGGATGAAGTAAAAGAAATATGAAAGTTTCTTAAGAGCCTTTCTAAGTAAATGCAATTTATAGACAGCAGTGAGAAATGAAAAAAGCAAACTTTATAATGCTGAATACCAATTAAAAATAGAATAACCTGAAGGTTCATTATGATTAAAAACTTACTGGATACAATTATTAGCAGATTTGTTTGGAAATCATCAGTGATTAAAAATATTAGTTAACACTGTATGTCAGGAACAATCTGGAGCACTTTACAAAATTAACTCATTTAATGCTCTTAACAATCCATTATAATAATATGATGATCCTATTACAACTCCCATTTTGTGGCTGAAGTAACTAAGGCTCAGAGAGCTTAAGAAAATTGTCCAAGGTCACACAGGTAGTGATTACTAGGACATAGTAATCTCGATGAGGCTAACTAACAAAATTTCAAAGATACCAATAAATATTGAGAACTTAGAGGCGTAATTCCACTAGAACATAAAAATTTTTGATAGAGAAATTTCCCTTAGTAAAGTAATAATGCTGAGATATCCAGGTGGCTTACCTTGGGGATATAATTATAAATGCATAAACACAGTCTTCTTGAAATAAAGACCAGCACAAATAAAGTTTACCACTTGCTTCTGACAACAAAAGGAGATACACTCGTGCATTGATACTTATCAGGATTAAACAATTAAACTTATCAGGATCAATTGGGCAGGCGTTATTTCGTAAAAATGTTCCTTTTTCCTTAGAGTCACTGGGCTTGCACCTATATCAAAATACCACGTGACAGTTTTTCCCAGTTTTTAATCCCTTCCTGAATTCTGTAACTTGAATGACACATACATACCAAAAAAGAGAGGAAAAAAAAAAAGAAAGGCAATGGGTCCTTTGATTTTAATAGGGTAGAATTTATTTGGAAAGTAAGATTCCTTATTATAAATTGTACCTCTTTCTGGAGACATTTAGAATTTTGAAAGAAGTAGTCTTGGCGAGAATGTAGTACAGTCCTAAATTTACAGGGGAAAGAAAATGGCAGGCCATCGAGATTCAGGTCAGAAGTGAGGTTACCACTGAGAGGAAAGCAGGGCACGGCATAGTGGCTACGCTAAGAGCACGGGGCGTTTGCTCGCTGCATGATCTTGGGTGAGTTATTTAACTTCTTCAAGCCTCACTTTTCTCATCGCAAAACAGGGAAATAGTTCATGGGGCTGCTGTGGAAATGAAGTGGGATTGCAAGTATAGCGTGCTTTCGCACAGTACCCGGCAGTGCGATGAGGGCTCAGTTCACGGTCACTGTTCTTGCATTGTGATCGCTAACTGATTCCCAACCAGCTGGTGTCAGGACTTGATGTAAAGCGCTTCGGGAATTAAGTGTTGTTAGAAGTGAAGGGAAGTGAAGCTGGTTCCTAACTCCGTCCTTACACCTGGGCCTAAGGGGGCAAAATCATCTCTATCATTAGTCTTTTCTGCAAAATGCAGTATTATTCACCACTTCCTCCCTTCTTTTACCCCTAGAGCAATTCCTCAGCTTTTAGGAAGCATTTTTCAGTCAGAATGTAACTCCGAGGCCGACTATTCTAAACTCTCAGTCAGGAAGGTTCAGAATTGGCTTTCACAAAGGGGATAAACCCTGCATTCAGGAAGTCTGACCGGCAACAATTCCAGGGCTCTCACATTACCCGCTTCCTCCTCGTTATTACAGTTGGGCTCTTCCTGGAAGGGGGAGTCTGTTGCTTGATTAAACATTCCAATCACATCAACACTGAGCAAAATCACAAAATCAGCCTGGTCTTAATCACATGTGCTTACCTCTCTTTGGGAAAGGCCTTCAAATTATGAAACATTTCACAGATCAGATATGTAGGAACAACTCCCAATCTCTCCTTCCCGCTTCAGTGGCATCTCAAGTCCCCGATCACAGGAGACCAGCCAACGTGTACCGAGCACTTCCTAAAGGCCAGGCACGCCAAGTGCTTTTGTTTACACTTCCTCGTTTAATTTGCAGAGCGACTCGTAGGAGGAGGGAGGGTCTAGTCTCATCCCCATTTTACAGATGAGATGACTGAGGTCAGGGAGACTAAGTAAGTTGTCCAGGGCTACACTGTCAACCCCAGCACTACTAAAATCCAACAGCAGTGTGGGTAGGTCCTCAAGCAGGCCTGGTTCAGCCACTGCCCAGACACTGCTACTTTCTCTCTGGCCTCAGTTTCCCCCCTTGGAGACGATGTGGCCACTCTGAAAGTTCCTCCTCTAGCCTGACATTCCGCAGCCTGCTGCTGCTGCTGCTGGCCGGCTTCTTTGTTTCCACGCTCAGCTGCTCTGGCCGGGGCCTCCCCCGCTCTGCCCCGTTTTGTTTTTGCTGCTGGACCTACTACAGACGCACTCCTGGCAGAGCAGCCCGGAGCACAGCCGAGGAGGCTTCCTCTTTTGCTCAGTTCCTGGCCGCTTTAGTATGAACAGAAAAGGTGGGCAGGGGCCAACTGGCAGAGGCCACAGAAATAGCAGCACATGATTCTCCTACGAGCAGCAGAAAGGTCGGCACGCAGGACCCCGCCATCTGCTGAGCTCTCTCATTGACTAAGGTTGCTCTTGGCAGGCGGAGCCACCTGGGGTTTCCACGCTCGTTTCCCTCCGGTCAGAGTAGACAGCTTTGCTGATAGACAGCTTGGAGGGGGATGCTTCATGGTCCTGAGCTAGCAACTGGCCAGCGACAGGAGATGGACAGCTTTAACTGCAAAGCCACGCAGGAACACCGCCCCCCCCGCCCCCCGCCACACGCACACACATCTGAATCTCTCATTCTGCAGCCTGCAACCTCCTGGAGAGGTCCTCCCTGGGTCCAGGCCACCTCTGAGCACATAGGAAAAGGTGTGCCGTTCAAGGATGTGTAAGCGGCGGTGACTCAGTCATCCCAGCCCGGGTGGGAAAGGCGGGTTCCCCGCATCAGCAGGCTCCCTCCACCCGCACCGCGTCCTCATTAGCAACTGCCTGCAGGGATGGCTTGCTGGGGCTGTCTGCAGCAGTTCCTCCTCTCCCTGTCATCCTCCCCCACTCTCTCTCCCTCTCTCTCTCTCTCTTTCTAAGCCTAGGACAATACTCAGGCCAGGACAGTTCCAGTCATAACTGGATCTTTCCATGACTTAGCAGCACACACGAGGATTTGCTGGAGTGGTGTTTTGTTTTGTTTTGTTTCACTACTATTAAGCAAGATTGCTTCATAATCCTCTAAGTGTTTTGTAGCCAAGTTTTATTTACATATCCTGGCCAGCAAGCACGTGATTAACCCAAGGATGTCACGGAGGGAAGGCAAATGCTACATCTGAACAAAATCGGATGCCGTTTCGGTGAGGAGACAGACACAGCTGAGCTGTCCAAAGGACAACCGTCTCTCGGGCCAACACCACACAAAACTCTCCGAGCCTGGAAACCCTGAGGGACCAGAAGGAGCTGCTGAGGTAGGGGCTCAGATGCACGTGATTCTGATTCCAATTCCTCTCTCTCTCTTTCACTCTCTCCACTCTGGGGCACAGTGTTAGGACAGCCGGATGCCCAAAGCATCTCATACGTGTGCACGGTGGTGAGCTGTCTGTCCGTTTATCACAAGGATACTCTCATGATGTGGGGTCTTCCTACAATGTACACTTCACTCAGAAAACAAGCTGCACCGGCGTCGACAGGAAGGAATTCTTTCAATCAATGTTTATGGAGTGGCTTGATGTGAAAGAATCATGCTAGGAACTATCAAAGAGCTTTTCATATCGTTCACCCCATGATAAAGATAATGAGAGCTCGTTATGACCATTCTCATTTCTCAAAAATATATCTGGTGATCAATCTACCAGGTTAAGTGGATGCTGACTTATCAGTGAAATTTTTTAAAAAGTAAAAGAAACTTAAACCCTGGGACCTAGGTTCCTTGGTTTCTTCACTAATGAGAAATCCTTAAACATTAAAACAAGCATTTCCCAGGAGGTATTAATGAGGTCTTGACTCTATAGTCTCTGTGTGCGAGCATGCTCAGTCGCATTAGATTCTTTGTGACCTCCATGGACTGAAGCCCACCAGGCTCCACTGACCATGGGGTTTTCCAGGGAAGAATCCTGGAGAGGGTTACCATTTCCTACTCCAGAGGATCTTTCTGACCCAGGGATCAAATCCACATCTCCTGCGTCTCTTGCATTGGCAGGAGGATTCTTCACCACTGAGCCATCTCAGAAACAGCACCCTCCTGTTTCTAACTCTCATCCCTCTACACTGCCTAGCTGAAGCAACTATAAAACAAGTAATTTGTCTTCTCTGATTAAACATTTTATTATCTTTAATACAAAGGGACTGTGTTAAGGATTTTTAATTCCTTATCTACCTTAAAAATCATGTATTTGTCTAATGAAAGACTATGAACACTGTCAATGGCAGTTTTTATTTTAACCTTTAAATACAACGACTGCATAGCACAAAAAAAGATCATGCTGCCATAACCTTCTGGAGAAATATTTTTACAAAAATTTCCTTGCTCTTCTTGGAAGGAAAAAATATCAAGCCATCAGGCTCTGCGAATAAGATGCCAGTGATACAGGATAGAAGATAGTGGTTTTATTTGTTGGCTCTGAACAGGCAAGGCTCTGAAAGCGCTAGGATCTTCCCCCTGGAAAATGTGTTTGCCTCTAATATTATCTCTCGTGATCGGGAGTCAGTGTCAAAGGTTTGTGAATGGATTTCAGAATGTGCAAGTGGCACCTCCCATCGCTAGCTGTCTACATTTTTTTATAACCACTTGCATACTTTTGGTCAACCACTGTAAAATAAACAGTCCTTCCCAAATGTTTTTGTTTTCTTTGACAGCACAGCAATAATTCACTTGGAATGCTGTAGAATAGAAGAGCACTTTAATGCTGTTCTAAGGCTGGCTTTTTATGATTTCTATTCATCAAGTTGTTTTTAAGTTAAAAGATGCTAGACTGAAAAGAGCCTAAAAGAGCATAGTCCACTCTGGAGATGTACTAGGCTTCTCTCTTCTCTCCCTATCCCTTCAAAACATACATATGTACAATATATGCGATAATCACACATGCGCACATGCATAAATTGATGTGTATACACATACTCAAAATGGATATGAAAAACAATATTCATCGAAAGCATTGGCTGTTTTTGCTTTTGCGCTTGTACTTTTGTTTCATGCTTGAGAAGTATAACATCTCAGTGAAGGTATGGATTTGTGTTCATGAAAATGAAGGTGGAAATTAATATTTATTCCTACCTAGAAAATGTTTTAGGAAAAAAATGTCCCTAACACACTCTTGGTTTATTTGATTAAATTCTTCAATCTCTTTTCTCCAGACATGCACATACTAAAGAAAGAGTTTAGAAGAAATAAATAGCTTGGCCAAGAGAGCTTTCTTTTCTTTTTTGAGGGGCTGGGGGATGATCATCTCAGCCATACATAGCAGAGTAAGGTATATATCTGTGTGACAAAACAGAAGGATGGGAGTTAACTTGAGACTGGTACACAGTTTCTGTGTACCACAACATGGATTAGCTTTATATGAGACAACTTTGGAGGCAACAAATTGGAGATTGGGCAGCGATCTATTTTCGTCTTACCCATCTTCTTCTCTGAGAAACCCGTTACTAGTCTGCACATCACGGCTCTTCAACTGTGATCTATGACAAGCATGGGTAAGTCTTGTGTTAAGGTGAATTTCAGAGGCGGGAAGTTTATCAGCTGAGCCAGCTTACCTGCATTCCTTGCAAATGATTTGAGCCCTGGAAGCCAGGCCTAGCTTTGGGCTTCTCCAGCAGAGAGCAGTGAAACACTGTCAATAAACTTAATTCTGGAAGCCAGAGTAGCTTCTGAGCTAAGAGAAAAGGCAGAAGCAGAACTGGCAGGCTCATCAAAATTGTAAGGAATGGGAGGATCTGGGCTTGTAGATTTTCAAAGCTGGATGTGTGTTAGAGGTTTGATGCCGATATGGACAGCACTGCATATATTTAGACATTTAAATAATAGTCAAAAAATAGCACTTCAAAGCAAGACAGATGACCCACACACAAAGTGTATGCCTTCCAAAACTAGTCTCTCACTTTGATCATGCAATCACTGTATTATCATACATTTATTAGGTCACTTTCATTTGCATTCAGTTTTATCACAATGTCTACTCTTCAATCCTATTCTCTGACCACCTCCCTTGGCAGTTCTAGCATTCCTTGTTCACAGCACAGTAACTGCTTGGCAAATCAAGTGCCAGGAGTTTGTACACATGCATTCTACAGGAAACGTGGTTGCAAGAGCCGTTTTAAGAAGTTGTGGCTCCAGTTCAACATGAGGTTCCTAGTGGGGATGTGTGAATGATGCTTCCAGGTGAAGGGATTTACGACAGGACACATGAACTTGTTAACAGTACAACACAAAAATGCTAAACTCCCTGGACACCAGCCCTTGGCTGGGGTGCGAATTGGTTCTTCTCCTTCCAATCAACGAAAGCTGATGACAGAGAATATTAGTGAATGGGCTGTGTTTGTGCTAAGCTGCTCTCAAAGAAAATCTCTGTTTTCACACAGGAAGTATGAGCACTGAGGATCCCATGAGGTGGTTTATATGATCTGGCCTGTTACTTTTCTTGGATAAAAAGAAGTTTAATCTGTTCTATGTTTTCTGAAGCAAAGTTATCAGAGAGATTATTCTGCAAAGATCTTAAAAAAAATAAAAACAAAAACAGCAGGCAGACCATGCATTTGCTCTGTGGAAACAGGAGGTAATATCCTATGTATACATCAGTGGCTCTATGAGTTGCTATTCTGAAACGTTCTACTCTCTTCAAGTGCTGGCCTCAGATGGCAGCCTGTGTAGGCTGCCAAAATACTAAGTGAGGCATGGGGCACTACACATCAAAGGGGAGAGGTCAGCATGGCAGAATGCCCGAAAAGCACGCTCTACAAAGGATGAACTTCGAAGAGACCGGCTCACATCAAAAGTCACCGCGTGTTTTACATTCCCCAGTGCCCAGGGTCATTTTACCTTCCACTGGCAGCTCTTAGCCAGTCTAGCTCTCATTTCTGGAAGGAAAACTCCCTCCTCTTCTTTCCTCCCCCTGAAGCCCCTCTCCCGTCCCATCCCAGCAAAAAAGAGACACCTCACACCCAGGGCTGCACACGTCAGGGTGAGGCTTCCTGGGGCAGGAGAAGGTGGCCAGGCCGCTCTGCTTGGGAAAGCGCAGCCTCGCTGCTCCAAGTCAACGCTCCACCCCCTCGGCCTTTCCCAAGGTCTCAGTGAGAAAATTCTTTTTTTTTTCTTTTTCTTTTTTTTGGTTCTTATCAGTTCAAACAAGAACAATGAATTCCTCAAGCCCACAAGAATGTGACAAGGTGTCAACAAAGCCGACCAGGAAGGTGATGTATGGCCCGTGAGCTGCAGCTCCCATAAATCACATCACAAACCAGAGCTACAAAGAGCAAGCCTTGCAAGTGGAGTGCAAAGGGCTAGCTCCCTGCACCCTCCAACAGGCACCCCCACACCCCACCTCTCCCAGAGGCCTCGCTGGAGCACACCTGTCACCCCCACACCAACAAACTGGCCTACTCAAGGGTTAAGTTCTTTTCCTTCTGTGGCCAACACGGCTGGTACATGGGGATCACTGTATAATTTAATGTGCTTCAGAGACATGGGTTGATATGGCTTTGTTGAGGGCTGTCTGGAAAGTTCGACGTGAACCTCCAACTTCAAAGGTTTATAAATGACAAAAGTATTTGCTCTTCAGTCGAAATCTGATTTAGAAAGTTTGGACTTTGGTGGTGAAATGATTTTACGGTTTTCAAAAATCAAATGCCAGGAATGGTTTTGCTTGCTTTGTAAATGATACAAAGAGAAATTGAGAATTACCCAGATAGCATCCTTTTCTGAGTTCCTAGGATGTGGCTTTCTTGAAAGAAAAACTAGATGTATAATTGTATACAGATCAAAATTAGGAGAGGAATGGGACTATTTGGCATTGCCTTCTGCAAAGTAACTTATTGGCAAATAAAGAATTATCAAAGAAGATATTTTCCATTACTTTAAAAACATATCTGATTTATATTTGACACCATGATTTGGAAATGAGTGTACTAATGGGATTCCTTGGTGGCTCAGACTGTAAAGAATCTGCCTGTAATGCAGTAGGAGACCTGGGTTCAATCCCTGGGTTGGGATGATCCCCTGGAGAAGGGCACGGCGATCCACTCCAGTATTCTTGCCTGGAGAATCCCCATGTACAAAGGAGGCAGGTGGGCTACAGTCCATGGGTCAAAAAGAATTGGACATGGCTGAGCAACTAAGCCCAGCACGGCACATCTCCTGAAAATATTTAAATATAATATTTGATGAATTTTGAGGAAATTACAATTCATTCTATGAAAAACATATAGAATGTCTGTTTTATAGGGGAAAAAAAAGTGTTTTAAATACATACTTAATCAACAGACCAGCTCAGCTAAGGTGATTTATTTATAAACATGTATTAAAATAATCTGTAGTTGCTATATTCTTATATAGCAAGTAGTTTAGGGAAAAAAGAAAGAATTTCTAAAGAAACAGTGTTATTGAAAAACATGAAGCAACAATAAAAGAATAAACGGAGGCCAGGAGCAGCCTAGTTGAATCAGAGTTCTATCGCTTCCATCTAACCATTTTTAAAAAATCAAAGCGTTTAAAAATAGCTGGAGTGGCGATGAGCTCTTTCTCTACTGACTAACCTTGCTCATTTCTTAAGACAGTGAAGATAGTTCAAACGAAAAGCAAATTTAAAAAAGGAAAGTCACTACCATCACATTGGTAGTTCCACCTCAGAGAGAATGGACTTATGACTGAAATAAGCCTTGGTATTAAAAAAAAAACAACAACGTACAGTGATTTAAATAAGGAGTTCTCTGCAAGCCAGTGTGATGGTTGGAATAATAAACTGAGGTTGTTATAAATGACACGGTCTTTGAGATTATGTCAATAGGTCAACTTGGAATGATACTATTTACTCATTTAAGAACATACAGCTACTCAATTAAATAAGGTCCACCTGGTATTACTGTCAATAAGACAACCAAAGAAAGCATGGACTGAGCCACTGTCAATGTGTCTCCCAAGATGAGAATGGAGAAGTGAAAATTCAGTTTCGAGCTACTTTGGAATAATTACCTGCTGCATGAACCCTATTAAGATATAAATGTTCCTTTTTATTTTTTACACACGTATAGTTTTGAAAAGTTAAACTCACTTTGGCAATAGCATCAAGCTCCATGGTACTTCTACAAGATTATTACTGGGGAAAATCCTCTTTCTGGTTGAATAAAGAGGGAAGAGAAGACAGGAATACATGCAGACCTGTGAGATTCCAATTTGCTTGCACTGGGGAAACTTGCAGAAAGAGCTTCAAAACGTGGCTATTTCCCTACGATGGAGCTCCAAACTGGAAAAGGCGAAGAAGAGGGCCTTGGGAATTACCATTTGAAATCTCTAATATTTAAGCACACTTGTGAAAATATTAGGGGCTTCCCAGATGGTGCTAGTAGTAAAGAACCTGCCTGCCAGTGCAGGAGATGTAAGAGACTGGGGTTCAATCCCTGGGTAGGGACGATCCCCTATAGGAGGAAATAGCAATCCACTCCAGTTATTCTTGCCTGGAGAATCCCATGGGCAGAGGAGCCTGGTGGACTACAGCCTACAGGGTTGCAAAGAGTCAGAAACGACTGAAGGGACTTAGCATGCATGCACATAAAAATATTAACATTTCTATATAGATGCAGAAAAATAGATGAATTACAACATGATCATCCATTCTTTTTCTCTTTAAAGATACTTTGCTAAGCCATAAGGAGGTTCCATAGGTAAATCTGGGCAGCCTGGTAGCTATCACGAATTGGCAAAGATCGAGTGTACACAGATTACCTGTATTCCACTCCAATGAGGCTGGTGAGGCACCTGGAATCACCCTAAACCTCCTCCTGAAAAAGACTAAAACAACTTCTAGAAGGAGCTACATCTTTAGTTGGTTTCCTTCCTATTGGAAACCTGCACTTTGTTGTCTGAAACAATTTGCTCCCATTGAAAAGACAATGGTTAAAACTGCCTGAATATTTGCCTCCTGTCATTAAAGACTTTACAGTTTCACCCAATGTGTCTCAGCAAGACTGACAAAGCCTTCCCTGACGCAGCAGACTTTACAGAGCTTTAAATTATATACATTTTAATATATGTGTTACTTATAAGCTTTATATATACACTTACTATTTACATTATATATTTATTAAGTTTGATTTCCAACTTGTAAAATAAAAATAAGCTTTATCTGAGCTCTATGAAAAGTATTAAGGATAAATTCTTACTCTTATGCACAAATAGCCAGTGTCAAAAACAGGCCAAGACCTGACTCCAGGTAAACGCAAAAAGTGAAGAAAGGACAATTGAGAAATTATTACAAATTTGCTCTGTCCCATTGTCACTTCATTCACTGAGCAAATACTTATTAAACACCCACTGTGTGCACAGAACTGTAGTAAGGCGTTATTGGTGTTTAGTCACTAAGTCGTGTGTGGCTCTTTCGAGACCCCATAGCCCACCAGGCTCCTCTGTCCATGGAATTTCCCAGGCAAGAATACTGGAGTGGGTTGCCATTTCCTTCTCCAGGACACAAAATGGAATCTTGTTTATTATTTGCCATTTATTGGCTTACTTTAAACTGCCTCATATTATTACTTACCTTTTGATGTCTATGATTTTTGAGTTCTATAAGGCAGGGACCATTTGTTTAACCCCACAGGTTAACCCCATGAAGTCCCTTGTCTTTTTTTTTGTTGTTCCCGTTTTTGGCTGTCCTGCTCAGCATGTGGGCTCTTAGTCCCCTGACCAGGGATTGAACCCATACCCCCTACACTGAGAGCTCAGAATCTTAACCACTGGACCACTAGGGAAGCCCTTAAAGTCCCCTGTGTTTATTATTGGGCTTACAATGGTAATTTCCTGAGGATGACTATAATAAAATATAACTCTGTAATGTTATAATGCTGACATTTAAATATATATGTACATATACATATATTTCATATTACACATATACACATACTTTATATGACTAATTAGACACTTTCTACCAAGTTCTCTCTGTATTAGTATGAGAAATTAAACTTAAATGTATGTAACTCACTAATAATTACATTAGAATTCTCTTCTCTTTCACCCTGGTCTGTTAAAATAAATACCAATCTTCTCACACCTGACTTCTAGAGTGACTATATAGAGCCACATACACTCAGCTTAGATTCAACACAAATTAAATATTAAGGGAAGGAAATAAACCTTTTCTGCTGATAACTGGCCTACTTGGTTTTCATAGCACCATTCATTTCTAACATACCTGGTAACATAACAGCATCCAGAGGACATGGTGTAGGTCCAGACATACAGGTTGGACACATTCATTTCTTGGATGCTTTTTAGATGGATTGTGTGCTATGAACTGAAAATACAGTGAGAAAGGAGACAGTCTTCTGCGTGAAAAAGTGTAAAAACAATCACAGTGCACTGTGAACTGTGTTCTCCTCAGGGAGTATGCAAACTCCTATGATGGCAAAGAGGAGGGGGTAGTCATTTCGGGAGGGGGAGAACCATATTTGAACTGGGGTTTGGGAGGTGTGTGAGATTTGTCCAGATGGAGACATAACCAAGAGAGGTTTTAGAAAGACTAGTCTTTCCGTACTAATGGAGCGGAGATTACAACCAGAAGATGATAAGAGGCAAGAGGAGAAACTAAGCCTAATGCCAGAAGCAACATAAGAAACTTCAACTTTTGCCCTCGGGTGAATGGAAGCCACTGGAGGCATCTGGTCTCGGAGACTGCGCTTGCGGGCGTATTGAGGGTGGTTGGAGACAGGACCAGAGTCAGCGGGGGAAACTAGCAGGAGACCAGGGCAAAGAGTTCAAGGGAGGGATGATGGGGGCCTGGACAAAGGCAGCAGCAGTGAGAATGGAGGAAAAGAAAACTCAAAACACATGGTGCAGTAAATAAATGACAGGACTCTGTGAGTGCTGAAAATGCAGAAAGAAGGGAGGTCAGGGTGATCGGAGAGTGATGGCCCACTCACGATAGCTACGGATACAGTCCTTGAAATGGAGGTAATAACCGAAACATAGACGTCAGGAGTCTACTCAGAGCAGACACAGTAAAACACCATGGGTTTCACTTGCCTCCCTGGAGACGAGAGATGTGGGAAGGGCGGGTGGGAAGAGAAGCGCCTAGCAGCTCCGAGGAGCTTTTGGAAAAAAAGAGAGCACATGTCAGGACTAGATTTTGTTCTGGGATCCAAGGAGAGAGTGAAACGGAAGAATGGTCAAAGTCCAGATCCTTCAAAAGAGCAGGATAAGGACCGAGATGCGCCCCTAGGATTTGGCAGCCAGGACGTTCCTGACGACCTGAAGTGCTTTCCGTGGGATGAAGGGGACGGAAGCCAGATCACATTTGCCTCAGGGGTGAATGACAGACCTGACGAGGTGGGCATATTTTTCCCTTTGGGTCCTGTTGCCTCCTTGCTATTTCAGAATGGCTTCAGCCTTAGGCCCTGGAAGCCCAGAAAGTGATGATGCTGAGAAGTACAAACAAAACCGCAAAGCACAGATGGCATTAACAAGCCAAACAGGAAGGTGAAACATATTGTTCATAATCCAAGGTTATTCCACTATCCCTGAGCCTTTTTGAGGAAAACTACCCAGCTGAGACCACTGGAATAGGTTTTCAAGAGACCCTAAAAGGGCTTCCCCAGTGGTTCAGGGGTAAAGAATTTGCCTGCCCACGCAGGAGACATGGGTTTGATCCCTGATCTGGGAAGATCCCACATTATGCGGAGCAACTGCGCCCGGGCGTTGCAACTATTGAGCCTGCGCTCTAGAGCCCGCAAGCCGCAACTACTCAGCCCACGTGCCGTAACTACTGAAGCCCGTGCGCCCTCCAGCCTGTGCTCCACAACGAAAGAGGCCACCGCCATGCGAAGCCAGCACCCCGTTACTAGAGAGTAGCCCCTGCTTGCTGCCACTAGAGAAAAGCTCCTGCAGCAACAAAGACCCTATAGAGCCAAAAAAATCAAAATTAAAAAGAAAGAGATCCTACGAAGCTCAATTTGACATTGTTCTGTGGAACTGACAGCCTGAGTGTGAACTAAAAATGGGACATGATTAGAAAAGGAATGCAGCTCTCTAACCTAAAGAGAAAACCATACTTTCAGGATCCCCATAGAAAAGGGATTACTAATGGATAAAACATATTCTACCTCATTATTCTTTAGCTTTGCAAATCTAGATATATATAGAACATTCAAGATTCTCAAGAGAAGGAGGGGGAAAAAATTCTGAAGGCAAAGCTAAAGGTTTCTTGCTTCTAATGAACTTAAACTCATTTTCCATTTGCACAGAAAAGGAAGAAAGCCATATAAATGGATTTAGACAGCCAGAAAGACACAGTCCAGCCAGGGTGAGCACATTTTTTCGTGAAGGGCCAGAGAATAAATATTTTAGATTCTGCAGGCCAGGTGGTCTCTCTGATAACTGCTGAACTCTGCCACTAGAGTGAGAAAGCAGTCAGAGACAGGACATGGGATGTGAACAAGTAAGAGTAACTGTGTCCCAGTAAAACTTGGTTTCTGTACAATGAAACTTGTTTCTCTATCTGACTTGGTTTTCACGTTTCAACATATTACTATTATTCCTTTTTGCAATTATTTAAAAATATATAAACCATTCTTTAAAAAAAGTTAGTTTGACTGCACCGGGTCTTAGGGCTTCCCAGGTGGCACCTGGGGCATAGAATGTGCCTGTCAGTGCAGAAGACGCAAGAGACATGGGTTTGATCTCTGGGTTGGGAAGCTCCCCTGGAGATGGAAATGACGACCTGCTCCAGTAGCAGTGCCTGGGAAATGCCATGGATAGAGAAGCCTGGTGGGCCACACTCCACGGGGTTGCAAAGAGTCAGACACGACTGAAAGACTGACAAAATGGGTCTAAGTTGCTGTGTGTGGGGTCTGGTTCCTAGATTAGGAACTGAACCTGGGCTCCCTGCACTAGGAGCTTGGAGTCTTAGCAACTGGACCACCAGGAGAGTCCTAAACCAGTCTTAGACTGCAGGTCATGGAAGAACAGGCAATGGGCTGGATTTGGACCGTGATTCACTGTTCACTCCTATGCTAGAAAACCCTCATCCGGGTCAATCTCTTCCATCAGCCTAGATTTAGTGAAGACAAATTTATGTGTGTGGAACCCACTGATCTGTAGATACCATGGAATTTATCTATTTGACAATTTACAAAAGCCTGGTTTTCAGAAGTCCCAAAGTCTTTCTCACAGTGGCCCTGGGTTAAGCATTCACCTTGATGCTGAGTGCAAATTGCAGTGAAGCTAGGGGCTCTCCATTCAATTCTTCATCCATCCACCAAGTATTCATGAAGTAATAATGGTTTCTGCAGAGCTTGGGAGATATTAAAGAAAGCAAAACCACAGTCCAAATCCTCCAAAGTCTAGACTCATGTATCGAAATAGTGATACAATAAATTCTATCAAGTTCACAAGAGGTAAAGGGAGAGACCAGATGGCTAGAAGTGGGTAAATCCTTTCAACTTAGTCAAAGCATGTGATTACCAGTTCCTGGCAACAGAAAACTATAAAAATCATCTTACAAAAAGCTGTGTGTGTGCTGAGTCATTCAGTCGTGTCTGACTCTTTGCGACCCCATGGACTGTAGCCTGCCAGGCTCCTCTGTCCATGGGGATTCTCCAGGCAAGAATACTGGAGCGGGTTGCCATGCCCTCCTCCAGGGGATCTTCCCAACTCAGGGATCAAACCCAGGTCTCCCGCATTGCAGGTGGATTCTTTACCGTCTGATCCACCCGGGGAAGCCCTTATAAAGTGTTAATTACCTGTATTTTAAATACCTCTTTTTAAAAATTATGTTTTAAAGGAAATTATTGTAGCAAATAATTCTAATGCACTGGTCATGAGACAATCTATGGTTATTGATATAGGCTTCTGACTGACTTTTTTTCTGAATCAAATCAGATGCATCAGTCATTCTCTTATGCCCAAGTCTTTAATAGCTTCTCATTTCCTATGATGCCCGATCTCCGTGGACATGCAGGGCATGGTCTTCATGACCTATATTATCACTTTCTTCCCACACTATGGCCCTAATTTATACTATCCCATACAAACTATCTGTTCTCACTTGAACATGCCCTACACTTCCCTGCACTCATTGATTTGTTTCTTCTTTACACATAGCACGGAAGTCTCTCTCCAGGAACTTCATCTTCCAGCCATCCTATTAAAATCCCATATACTCTTTAGGGCTCAGCTTGAAATGCCATTTATCTTCTTGATAAAACTTTCCTTATTTTACCTAGTTGGAATACAGGCCTCATTGATCTTTGTTTATGATTTACATCTTGGCAAAAATATTTATAAAATACCTACTTTATAAGGCTCTTAGAAAGATATAATAGTAAAGCAAGATAATATTTGTAATGTACCTAGCATAGTTCCTGGTTCATAACTGGAGTTCCAAGTAGAAGTTTCAAGTGTATGAATATCTACCCTTAGATTTTAAGTTCTTAACACTAAGAACCATATTTTATTTACTTACAAACCTATTAAGTGCCCAATAAATGCTTATTAAATCTAATTGGAATATTGAGCACCACATTTTTGCAAAGCATAACCAATACTTTTAATCTGAAAGCCAAGTCCAAGAAAGACTGAAAATTATAAGATTTTCATATTTTTTTAATTGGGTTGGCCACATAGTGTTGAAAAATCATGGGTTTGTGAGTATGATAGATCTGGACTCTAGACTTATTTTGTTACTCCCTAACTTTTGCCAACATCCACTGGATCACAGAAAAAAAACAAGAGAATTTCAGAAAAATATCTACTTCTGCTTTATTAACTACTCCAAAGCCTTTAACTATGTGGATCACAACAAACTGTGGAAAATTCTTAAAGGAATGGGAATACCAAACCACCTTACCTGCCTCCTGAGAAACCTGTATGCCGGTCAAGGAGCAACACTCAGAACAGGACATGGAACAATGGACTGATTCCAAATCCGGGAAGGAGTACATCGAGGCTGTATATAGTCACCCTGCTTACGTAATCTATATGCAGACTGTAGTGCTAGTCACTCAGTCGTGTCCAACTCTTTGCGACCCAATGGACTGTAGCCTACCAGGCCCCTCTGTCCATGGAATTCTCCAGGCAAGAATACTGGAGTGGGTTGCCATTTCCTTCTGCATTATATGCAGAGTACATCATGCAAAATGTCAGGCTGGATGAAGCACAAGCTGGAATCAAGCAAGATTGCCGGGAGAAATATCAATAACCTCAGATATGCAGATGCCACCACCCTTGTGGCAGAAAGTGAAGAGGAAACAGAGAGACTCTTGATGAACGTGAAAGAGGAGAGTGAAAAAGCTGGCTTAAAAACTCAACATTCAAAAAACGAAGATCATGGCATCTGGTATCATCACTTCATGGCAAACAGATGGGGAAACGATAGAAACAGTGGCAGACTTTATTTTTGTGGGCTCCAAAATCACTGCAGATGGTGACTGCAGACATGAAATTCAAAGACACTAGCTCCTTAGAAGAAAAGCTATGACCAACCTAAAAAGTAAAGTAAAGTGAAGTCACTCAGTCGTGTCCAACTCTTTGCAACCCCATGGACTGTAGCCTACCAGGCTTCTCCGTTCATGGGATTTTCCAGGCAAGAGTACCAGAGTGGGTTGCCATTTCCTTCTCCAACCAGTATATTAAAAAGCAGAGACATTACTTTGCCAACAAAGGTCTGTCTAGTCAAAGATATGGTTTTTCTAGTAGTTACGTATGGATGTGACAGTTGGACCTTAAAGAAAGCTGAGAGCCGAAGAACTGATGCTTTTGAACTGTGATGTTGGAGAAGACTCTTGAGAGTCCCTTGGATTGCCAGGAGATCCAATCAGTCCATCCTTAAGGAAATTAGTCTGAATGTTCATTGGAAGGACTGATGTTGAAGCTGAAACTCTAATTCTTTGGCCACCTGACGTGAAAAGCTGACTGCTTAGAAAAGACGCTGATGCTGGGAAAGATTGAAGGCAGGAGGAGAAGGGGACAACAGAGGATGAGATGGTTGGATGGCATCACTGACTCAATAGACATGAGTTTTAGTGAGCTCCAGGAGTTGGTGAAGGCCAGGGAAGCCTAGTGTGCTGTAGTCCGTGGGGTCGCAAAGATTTGGACACAACTGGAAGACAGAACTGAACTGTGTATTTGTGCAAATTACTTCAGTTTTCCGAAACTCAGTTTCATTTACAAAATTATGTCAATAGGTACCCTTTGAAGGTTTATTCTGAGGCTTCTAGAATATAACCTGATATTTGGGAGTCATTTAATAAGTATTGATTATGAATATTAAGTGGGACTATGTTTAGATGCCCCATTTACATTACTTACATTGAGAAAAGATGCTCAAATAGTATATACCAGAATGAAATGTGAACTGTATAGTTGATTTATGAAGTTGTTGGTTTCTGGTGGACAGCAGAATATATATATATATATATATAAAATATATGATATACATGCATATAAAAAATAATGAATATATTTCATATATATTCATATATATGAAACTTCATTTCCATATTCTTTTCCCATATGGTGTATTACAGGATATTGAACATAGTTCCCTGTGCTATACAGTAGGGCCTTGTTGTTTATCTGTTTTATATATAATAGCTTGTATCTGCTAATCCCAAACACCTAATTTATCCCACTCTGACCCCTTTCCCCTTTGGTAACCATAAGTATGTTGTTATGTCTATGAGTCTGTTCCTATTTTGTAAACAAGTTCATTTGTATCATATTTTAGATTCCGCATATAAGTGATATCATATGGTATTTGTCTTTCCTTCTCTGACTTAACTTCACTTCATATGATAATCTCTAGTGAAAGTTGCTCAGTCGTGTCTGACTCCTTGTGACCCCCATGGACTTATAGCCTGCCAGGCTCCCTTGTCCATAGGATTATCCAGGCAAGAATACTGGCGTGGGTAGCCTTTCCCTTCTCCAGGGAATCTTCCCAAACCAGGGATCAAACCCAGGTCTACCACATTGTGGGCAGACTCTACCGTCTGAGCCACCACGGAAACCCATGATAATCTCTAGGTCCATCCATATTACTACAAATGGCATCATTTCATTTTTTTTAAATGGCTGAATGGCTGAGTAACATCTCACTGTATATACACACCACATCTTCTTTACCCATTTGTCTGTAAATGAACATTTAGGTTGCTCCCATGTCTTGGTTATTGTAAGCAGGGCTGCTATGAACATTGGGGGTGCATGTATCCTTTTGAAATAAGAGTTTGATCATTCTTTCTTAAATACAAAAATGGAACAGGAATCGCTAACCCATTTTATAGGGGGGAATGGTGTAATGAAAGGTAGTTTACTATGATTGCTGAGGAGTTACCCCATTGACAGAAGGTAACTTCAACTTCTCCCCAATTATGTCAGCCAAGGGCAAGAGAGTATTATGGACTACAGTGTTACGTTAGACTTGAGGATCAATCAACCTAACAGATGAAACTTCAAGAAATATGGTAACTACCATCTGGTGGGTAGGGTCCCTGAAATACAACCACTGTCTCCTTTTCTAGTCGCTGCTGTCATCTTTTCAGTTGCTCTGTGAATTACTATGGTCCTCCCCTGGTCTTGCTCTGATTTACGTATAGATACACGATGAGAATAGCAGCAGTACCCTATTTCAATTGATAAGTACATATATACAGCCAAACTAAACTGGCCTAGGGAACTCTACACAAAAATCAATCAAAGTCTACTTGGTAGTGAGTTGAGTTCAGCAGGAGTGTTAGAAAACAGTTAACAGTTTTCTAGACTCATTTTAGTGAGCCATTTCATCAGCTGAATGTTTTGTAAAGGTTTTTGCCTCTTTGATTAAGGAAGATGTAGCAGCTTACTGGGCTTCCCTGGTGGTAAAGAAGGTGGTAAAGAAGCTGCCTGCCAGTGCAGGAGATGAGGGTTCGATCCATGGGTCGGGAAAACCCCTTGGAGAAGGAAATGGCAACCCACTCCAGTATTCTTGCCTGGGAAATCCCATGGACAGAGGAGACTGGAGGACTACAGTCCACAGGGTCACAAAGAGTCGGACACGACTTAGCAACTAAACAACACAACAATAAAGCTGCTTACTAATGTCAATCTCTTAAAATATATGGTACAGGAAATCAATGGTAATCTACTAGACTAACTTGTACACAATGTGTTGGCGGTTTGGGACAGCACTGGTTCTTTAATACGACAGTATCTGTAATTTGAGTTTTGGCACAAATTCTTGATCTAATTTTTAATTTCCAAATGCTGCGATTCCATAATTTTATCAAGAATAACCAAAAAAGGGGGACTTCCCTGGCGGTCCAGTGGTTAAGACTCTGTGCTTCCAATGCAGGAGTGGGGAACTAAGATCCCACATGCCTCACGGTGCAGTCAAATTAAAAAAAAAAAAAAGAATAACCAATAAAACCCACTAATCACCTAGCTGATAGCATTAAGACTAATATAGATTAATTAAAGCTGATCTATGGGAATGATGCTAACATTCCCATAGATTCTAATGAGGATTCAGGGAAAAGAGCTAGGTGAGAACATGCAAGACCAGTACTATCTGGGTTTTTTTCCTGACGTATCACCATTCTATAAACTATCATTTAAGATGTACTGAATTAGATAAGAGCCATGGAGAAAACAGCAAAAAAAAAAAAAAAAAAAAAAAAAATTCTTGCTTCGATTTTTCTCCATATTCAAGATAAAGGGTGCTTTGGGCCCAACTGATGCAACATTGCCTCAGTTCTCCCTTTCCTGTTTCACATTCTGAACAGCTAAGACTGGGACGTAATCTGACACCTCCCTGATGCTAGTGGACTGCTTCCAGGATGATAATTTAGTTTTCATTCTTCATGTGCTCTGTAAAACCACCTACTGCGAGAGAGGCTCTTTGACATGTTCTTCACTCTAAGAACAAATGAAAATGGCATTTTGGAAAAAGAAAAAAAAATGAAGCCAGAACAAAGAAGTCAGAAACATGATACTGAGAGGTCAGGCACTTATCTGCACTGCAAGTGACTCAAAGAACTTAGCAATTTAACCACTAGTTTTCTCCTGAGACTTGACTGTCACAAGAGATCCCTACATTTCCAATGGCATTCAACAGGATTCTCTCCCCTTTCAGTGAGGCCAGTGGCAGAAGGTTACTAGATATTTGTTCTTTCTCAGACTCAGAGATTCCTTTGTGAGCAATGTTGGACGGAGAAAGAGCTCGAAAGGGAGTGGACATAGGAAGACAAAAGGGACAGGACCACAGGTGCCTGTGACATTTGTTTCCATTTTGTGCTGCGGCCGGTGGCCGAGTAGAAGGCCAGTCTTTCATGGATTTAGCAATATGGCGCCCAAGTCCCTCATTCCAACTCTTGGTAAACACGGCTATAGAGTAACAAGGGACCTCAGGGAACATATAAGAGAGAGATACCACATTCTCAACCTCCAGGTGGCTCCAGTCTTCTTCAGGTGACAAGTTTTACATATGTTCACTCCAATCTTTTCCTCACTTCCTCCAAAACTCCACCCAGGTTTCTCCTGCAGGCAGCCTTACTGACCAATTGCTCATGCCACAACTCTGCGTTCCCTACCAGACTCATATCCTCCCCTTTTACACAACTGGAACTTGGCAGAAGTGTCCTTTACTCAGTTCCTGTGTGCTCAGGCCAACTGATTTGTCAGTATCACGAGGATAGGGTTTTGCTCTTCTCTTTCCTTTCTGTCTGCTCACAGTAATTAGCCCTGTAGCTTAAGCACAATAAACACTCACTGACCAGCCCATTCCAACACCTCCTGCTCAGATACCATTCCAAGTGTTCTGAGTCCTGGCCCTCCGCAGTAGAGATTAAGTTCCTAGAGGTTCCTCTTCCTGAGAAGATCTCAAGGTTTTCAGGCTACCTTTGTTTCCCAAAGCATAGATGTTCTCAACAGAGGAACATGTTCTCAACCTACAAAATACACAACCAACGATGAAGTCCATATCATCACAGAAGATTTCTGAAGAAGAAGTTGGAAAAGAATTCAGTGCCTTGGGGGCTAGACCTCTGCTCATCATCAAAACAGGAGAAGTCACTTCTTCATAGTTTATGCCATCCACTGCCTCAGGAGCACCAGTGAAGAACAGCAGCAGGTCCTAATTCACAGGGTCCACATTTTGTTGTCATTGTTGTTATATGAGCTAGTAATTCAACCCCCAACTAAGGAATCTGCCGCACCTCATTCCACCTCTTTCTTCACATGTTCTCTTTCCTCCCCTACTACGTGCTTCTGCAGTGTGTAGGAACCAGAAAACCAGAACAGAGTCCTCCTTTCCCACCCCTACACAGACACTTTCTGTCTCTCTCATTTCTACAAGAAAAACAACAGCAGAAAGAACAATCTGACTCAGATGGGTTTAAGGGGCACAAGGCCAAGCAGTGCTGATACATGCGGTCTACATCTCAACTAAGCGCCAGTGATTTTATTTTCTGAGTTAGCACTGCTAAGAAGAAGAATGACTATTTTTAATAATGACTGCTCTGATTGCTTTTGTAAACCTGTGCTGAAAAATAAAAGGTGGGCTAAGGTGGGAGAGGTAATCTTTATTATATTTTTTAAAGCTTACAAACAGTCACATAGGGATCATAAGAATAGAGAGGGTGAATCCGGTCACCTTTTTCCTGCCTCTTACAATACCTCCAACAAATCCTTGGGTATTCTGACTATTGCATGCTTCATAATTCAAGGGATAAGAAAAATAAAGCTGAATGCTCATCAAGCCCCTTCTAACCCCCCACCCTCATCCCCATCTGCTGTTAATGCCAGCCAGGCCAGCAGATCTACTAGCTGAGAGGCTGGCTTCATCTCACTCGGGGCTCTACACGGGGCTCTAAGTTCACATAGCACCTCCTCCACAATGCCCACCCAGATTGCCCCATCTAAAGCAGCCTCCCTGACCCCTCTATTACATAAACATGGTTCACCTGTATTCACAACTCTCATCACTGCAAGAAATGAGCACCTTTATTCTTGAGTAACTAGGCCACTGTTCATAGTCTCTCTTTAGAATGTAATATCCATGAGAGCAGGGGCCTTAAAGTGCTCACCAGTGTATCCTCAATATCTGGCACGGTGCCCAGGATTAGCACTGATATGAGAAAGGTGGGCTGAATGAGCAAATAGCTCTCCTTAGGGATGATTCTTGGTTTCTATTTTCTTATACATTTCGGAACTTTTTCTCTCCAACACAGAGGTCTGCCCTCCTTGCAAACAAATCAATTATAAGTAAATCTGATGTGATTCCCTAGAATTCACACATTTGACGCTCCATCATTTTAGCCATAATGACAGTTTGAATATTAGTGAAAAATAGATGTGGACTCAGATGCTTAGTACAAGTGTCTTCCCATCTTGGCAATGGGGAAATGGAAAAATGTCACTCTGGTGCATTCCACATTGTATTTCCATTCCAACAGGAAAACTTTAGAAAGTCTGAGGGCTAACTTAGATTTAAATTTAATGTAACTATTTTAAAACAGCAGCTATAATATTTTCAGTGCATTCACACCTCATTTATATAGAGTGCTTTCATTTCTACTTATAAATGTTTAGCATAAAATAAATTGACATGTACACACTGCTATATTTAAAATAAAATGCCTTTCCATGAAAAAATAAAAGTTCACCATCAGAAAATAAAGCAAAAATACACTAATGTGCAAAAAAACTGAAGTGAATAAAATACATCCCACTATTTCTGATCCCAGTTAAATGAGCTAAGAAATAAAGGCCACTGACAGACAATTTTATGCTGGTGCTCAAATAGCCAGTGCACATGCAAACAAAAGCACATTTACTATGTGTGTTAAATGCAAACACCATAGAATCATTTGCAGGGTATCCTAGGGGAAAAAGGGATATACAAACATTATAATATTAATGTCACTATTTTAAAGTATTTTTCTAGTGTGTCAAATATCTCCCTATACTTAAAAAAAAAATGAACATTGCTATTAAGGTAACAAATCTAGCGATCTCTGCCAAGCACAGGGTGAACACAAGCTACCTACAAAATATACAACCAACGATGAAGTCCATAACATCGCAGAAGACTTCAGAGGTGCAAGAAAAAGCTATTATTTTCCTAATAATCATAATTCCGTTGCTAGCTATGGAATTTTTGACTTTGGAGTCAAATTTTTGACTTTGACTTTGGACTCCTCAATTAAATTAACCCGTGAGTCAAAAATTATCATCTTGGCTGCTATATGGTATTCTTCAAATCTCAAATCCCTTGCTTAAGTTTGCTTTTCTGAAAAGCACTTACCTACCTCTCTGGGGTGTTATAGGAATTAGGAATCCTGGAGCTCAGAGAGTCAAAGTATGGCCAGCTAACAGCACAATGGAAATGGCCTCGACTTAGTTACCATGGATACCTCAGACATAAAGGATTCCTATTGGAGGTATTCACCAGCAACTACTAGCACAAAATCCCACATGCTGCCTGGACCTAAATATGGTCATAAATGTTTACTGTGCATACATAAGACCCATGGAACTAAGACTGCAGATCAGTGGTGGGGGAAACTGCGTTTCTTTCCTTCAGTGGATTTGAGTATCCCATTTTCCATCTGGAGAAGTGAGTTTTGTTTTGCAATTAGCTCTACAGAATAGAGTCTTTCTGTTGCATTACTGAAACTGTTCAGCCAGTCTTAGATGCAAAGTCTACTACAGGTCAGAGAGACTGCAGTGGGCACGGATCCTGGCATCCTGACCCTTATGATCCTATTCATGTAAAAACCCTTCAGACCTTTTCTTGTGAATGAGTCCCAAATTACAACTCAGTTCCTCATCATCTGATCCATGCAAAGGATATCATCTTGGTGGGCCTTTTTTTTTTTTTTTTTCTTTGAAATCTAATGATCCTGAAAGCTAAGGCTGTCAGTTTAATCAACAACACCCCAGGGACATTTCTCTCTTCTTTACATTCACATCTACCTCAGAAAGGAAGGTGCAATCAACTGCTGGGGTCAGGACTTCCACTTGTGCCCATTTTGCTCAACAGTATCAGTAAACCAACAAAACCGCTCTATTCTGCAAAGCTAATTGTACAAGAGAACTTTAACTTTTCCAGATGGAAAAAGGGATGTCACAGATAGGAGTTAATGATCTGGCCTCCAAAAGAATTCTCCTTGGTCTCATTCCCTTGCTGTCTTTGAGTGCTGATGGCATCACCAGGATGCAGGGCTCACTGCTGTCTGTGGTGTGCTTATTCCAGTGAGCCTGTGGGGAACTTAAAGACCACGAACTGAGCTTGGGTGAGGAAGGGGCCAGGGAGTCATGCAGACGTCCTGTTCATGGTGCGACCACTGGGCCACAAACCATCCCTGGCAGCCTGCTTCACCTCCTTTGTGTGTAATGCTCCCATATTCCCTTTCTTCTCCACTTTCTGCACCATCTTTTTTTTCCCATCACTTTTCTTTTTCCACGTTTTCTAGTGATCTTTATCCACAGCCATGGCTTCACCTACTACCACAAATAGCCCTCGTATCTTTATCTGTGGCTCAGCTTCCTTTCTCAAACGTCACCCATACATAACAAGGATATGATTATTTCATCTCTACTTGGAACTTATCTAAACCCATTCTTCTCCTTCCTGGGTTTTTTTCTCTTAGCTATGGGCATATGGCCACCCTCCAAGAAGCACTAGACTCATGCTTCTAGTCCTTTACACTTACCACCTTCTAAATGTTTGAAGCACATGAGATTTCTAACAACCAGCTTCTGTTTTGTACAACCAGAAGATTAAGTATTTGAAAACAGTATTTTAATTGCACTTTCAGGAATAGTTTTTCTTCACTTCTCATGTAACATAAAAATGTGAAAGTACTTCAAATACTTAAGCTTATTGGTAGTCATGGTGGTGGTGGGCTCCCCGAGGTGGCTCAGTGGTAAAGAATTTGCCTGCCAATGCAAGAGACGCAAGTTCAATCCCTGGGTCAGGAAGATACCCTGGAGTAGGAAATGGCAACCTGCCCCAGTAATCTTGCCTGGAAAATTCCATGGACAGAGGAGCCTGGCAGGCTACAGGCCACGGAGTTGCAAAGAGTCAGACATGACTGACTTGGATACCACGTGGTGGTGATACTGATTGTGGGAAGCAGGGAGAGAAGTGGGTAGAGAAAAAGCCATTTTCTGTTGTTTGAAGTTGTATAGGGTGTGCATATGTGTTTGGTAAGTTTCTTGTAAGAGTCTGAGAACAAGTAAACATATTCAATGCTTATTCTTTCGTTCCCTCCCTTTAAAATCTAAAGTCTCATTGTGCAGTTAGGAACATGCCCACGCATAAATAGATTTTTTAAAAATGTCAATTAATTAAATTTTAAAGAATTATCTATTCAGAAAATAGTTGCAATATTTCTTTACTGAATTTACTCTTAAGATTTTATTATTTTGTTTACCATGGACATATAAGGTGCTTAAATCCAATATACAGGACATCTAGAAGACAGTCAAAAGGTACAAACTTCCAGTGATAAGTCATGAGCATGTACTTACAGCATAGCAATTATAGTTAATGACAGATGTAACTAGATTTATTATGGTGATCCTTTTGCAATCGTTATGCTTTACACATGTAACTAATATAATGTTATATATCAATTGTACCTTTTAAAATGACAATATAATTTTAAAAAGAAAACTGATTTATTTTCTAAATTCAATGTGCCATATGTCTACAGAAAAAGGATTAAAAGCAAAAAGTATATTCACATATAACTTCTGTCACATGCAACTTTCTTTTGTCCATCCCAATCAACAAGTGTTACTTCTTTAAATGATCTTTGCAAAAGTCACTCAGAAACACATTTTTTTGGTTTTTATTTGGAGGAAAATTCCCCCAAATAGACACAGCTCTTTCCAGAAGTGCAGAAGAGTATGCCACCATGTTATCAATCTTGTTTGGCAGTTTCATCTTAGACTGTGTCCTGAACTAAACTTAGCAAGATTTTCTACATTTTGTTATCTTCGCAGGTATTTTTCTGACATCTGCTTCTAAGTCTACTCTCTATTTTGTAATCTCACTGAACGCAGTGGTAGAGCTAAAGTCTTTTATATTTATGTCTCTTAAGCACTGGATCCAAGAGATTAATAGCAGCGGTAATTCCTGTGAGTACCATAATTAATGGCATAAACTGTGGAAATACTTGAAAGGAAAAAAAAAAAGCTTCCAATTACACAGTTTTAATAAATCATCTTTTGGGAATAACCTAAGTAGCCCAGCCATATGCATTTTAAATTTTATTCAACAAATATGTATAAGCAACTACTATATACCCCTGTCCTGGGTTTTAAAGAAAATGCAAAACATGTGGTACCTCTTCTCAAAGATTTTATAAAACTGCTAAACAAAGATGGGAACTATTCAAAAAGTCTCAGTACAAAGGAAAATGGATCATGTAAGCAAGGCACTAACAATGTATATTCATATTCAGGGGTGAGACAGCCCACTTCTGACCAGGAGAGTCAGGGGTTACTTCATAAAAGAGTGGTGTCTAGACTGGACGTGGAAGGCTGGAGAAGATTTTCAGCAGCTGGACATGGGAGAAAGAGATTCCAGTCAAAGTGAAGGTGAGAAAGTGTCTGCCTTGTTCGTGGAATAGGAAGCTTATTCACTTGGCTACATGTATGTGAGGAAAAAAACAGAGCTCAATAGTTCTATTTATGAGACTTGAAAAATTTATAATTGATTCAGGAGCTATTGGCAGTTTCCAAACAGAGGAATGACCTGATACAGAAGTGACATGAAGGAAAAATCTGGAAGTAACATAAGAGCACAAATGCAAAAGATTAGGAGAGGTACAAAGCGCATGTGTATGTGTGTATGTGTAAAATTTAGGCAGACTGTAGGCAGGGGGATTATAGGATTTACCCTCCCAAGCTGGACACCTTGGAGACTGGCAGGGGTGCTACTGGTAGTTACCCTGGAACAGGCAGCATAAACTGAAACTGTACTGAAAAAAAACATACAATCACCTTAATTCTGAGGCACTAGTGCGGTATTTTAAGAGGTAATGGTGTTCTACCTTCTAAACTACCTCATTTAAAACGTTTTTTGAAAGTTTCCAATCTTTTAATAAATAAAATCACACTCTTCTGTAATACCTCCCATCTCAAAGCCATAAAGTGCTTCAGGAAAACCCGCAAACGGCTTACTCAGGGTTAATGCTGGATCGTGAGCTGTCTGTTCCCTATAACACAGAAAACTCTGGTTCTTTCTGCTCTGTAAGCCCTTCGAGGAGATGAAATGGACTGTTTTCTTTTTTAAAAAAAATTTTGGCTGCACCACTAGGCATGTGGGATCTTAGTTCCTCAACCAGGGATTGAACCTGTACCCCTTGTAGGGGAAGTGTAGTGTCTCAACCACTGTACAATCAAGGAAATTCCTGGACTATGCTACCTCAGTCTCTAAATTTCCTCTAGGTCTATGCACAGAGGCTTCTCAATATTGTCATATCGAACTAGGCAAGAGATCAAAGGCAGAATATGGCAAAGTTGAAGTTGAAGGGCATTAAGGTCTCCTGCAGGGGAAAAAGGCGGAATAGAATTGATATGAAGAGTATATCATGAGAAACGCTGGACTGGATGAAGCACAAGCTGGAATCAAGATTGCTGGGAGAAATATCAGTAACCTCAGATATGCAGATGACACCACACTTATGGCAGAAAGCAAAGAAGAACTAAAGAGCCTCTTGATGAAACTGAAAGAGAAGAGTGAAAAAGTTGGCTTAAAACTCAACATTCAGAAAACAAAGATCATAGCACCTGATCCCATCACTTCATGGCAAATAGATGGGGAAACAGTAGAAACAGTGACAGATTTCATTTTGGGGGGCTCCAAAATCACTGTAGATGGTGACTGCAGCCATGAAATTAAAAGATGCTTCATCCTTGGAAGAAATGTTATGACCAACCTAGACAGCATATTAAAAAGTAGAGACATTACTTTGCCAACAAAGGTCTGCCTAGTCAAAGCTATGGTTCTTCCAGTAGTCACATATGGATGTGAGAGTTGGGCTATAAAGAAAGCTGAGTGCTGATGAATTGAACTGTGGTGTTGGAGAAGACTCTTGAGAGTCCCTTGGACTGCAAGGAGATCCAACTAGTCCATCCTAAAGGAAATCAATCTTGTATATTCATTGGAAGGACTGATGGTGAAGCTAAAGTTCCAATACTCTGGCCACCTGATGTGAAGAAGTGACTCATTGGAAAAGACCCTGATGCTAGGAAAGATTGGAGGCAGGAGGATAAGGGGATGACAGAGGATGAGATGGTTGGATGGCATCACCAACTCAATGGACATGAGTTTGAGTAAGCTCCGGGAGTTGGTAATGGACAGGGAAGCCTGGCATGCTGCAGTCCATGGAGTTGCAAAAAGTTGGACACGACTGAGCGACTGAACTAAACTGAACTGAAGGTAAAAATGACAGAAAAGGGAGGCAAGGCAAAGATATAATGGATCCAAGATGACTGCACTGACCAATACAGTAGTTACTAGCCATGTGAAGCTATCTAAACTTCAATTAGTTAAAATAAAATAAAACCAAATATTTAGTTCTTCAAATGCACCAGCTACATTTCAATTGTTCAAGCAGCCACATGTGGCTAGTGACTTCCATATTGGATGGCACAAATACAGAACATTAACATTTCCATCAATGCAGAATGTTCTATTGGGCATTGCTGCTCCAGAAGAACTGGGACAATCCTAGCACCTTCGACAAAAGTGAAAGAAAGCAAAGGAATAGTCGGAGAGGCAAAGCAGCATCTAAGCTTTCTGTAGACGGCAAAAGTTGAGGAGACGGAGAGAGAAGCAGAACGGGGAGACGTAAAGACCTTTGACAAGGTAGGCTCAAGAAAGTCTGATCACAAATGAGTCTACCAACATGAACAATGACTTGGAGGCTGCAAGCAAATTTGAAGAAGTGGGACAGGAAATTGAGGGTCAAATAGGACAGGACTTCTTAGCTTCATTCCTATTGCTTTTGGTGCACATCTGTGAACTGCAATATTTCAAATTCTCCACTGAGCCTGGCCTACATCGGAGGTTTGATAAACACAGAGAGTCACTAACAGGTGAGACAGGTAAAAATGGCCCACAGGCTCACGCCTGCATGATGCTGTCCACAATTCTCCATCAGGGCAAGGATGGCAATATTCCAGGACTGTTCAGGTTTTCCTTTTTATAACTTTTAAGAATGTTTCTAGGTTGGCTCTGCTAATAACTGAGATGAAAAACAATGCCAGATGATTAAGATCAGAAGGAAAAATACAAAAAATGCTACTTTTAAAAAAGAGAAAGGAGCGTGGTAAGCAGCATTTTGACACTTTGGCTTCATTTTTAAGAGTTTGTTTTTTTTTTTTTTTTTTTAGTGTTTTTTGTATTAAAGGGTTTCCCATTGCAATATTTAATATAGATTTTTTAAAAACCCTGCAGTGCTGAAAAACTAAGTTGTGCATTGTTGTCTCATAGACTCACTAAGGGAAAGTATAAATATAAGGCTGTCTCTTATACAAATGACAGCAAAAAAAAAAAAAAAAAAAAGCAGCACAACAAATTATTACAGGGCTTAAAATTTTTTCTTTCAGTGTTTCATTCTAAAAGAAAAAGCATTATCACAAAAATGGAAAATGAACTCTTATTTTTTTTCCTTTCGGCCCATGTGTGAAACCTGAATATTATTTGAAGTTGATAATAGAAACTGATGTTTTCAAATATGTCAGTGAAACACAACACTTTGAAGCCTTGAACCAATGTGGAAATTAAGGAGTCAATTTTTTTTTTGAGCAGGAAAGGTAGAGAACTGTATAACTCCAGTTATAAAACATATGGAATACTAAAGGATGATTCAAACAGTCTGACTTACTATTGTATGTATACACAGTCATTTTCTCGAATTAGTACATACCACTGGAAACTGCATCAACCCATAAAAGTAACTCATACGCCTATTATGTTTTTCCATTTTAAGCTTGTAATAGCAGTAACGACCTCAGCAAAAGACATTTCCTCGGAATTAATGGCTGGCTGGGAGGCAGAGCCAAGGGCCACTGGTTCCTCCCAGCTGGTCATTAATCTTCAGGAAATGCCTGCACCTCCATCATTATTGCTAAAGCACCATTACAGAAAATTCTCACAGTTCTAATATATGGAAATTTGAGGCTATTTTGCAAGCCCACCGTATTCATGTTAGTTAATAGGCCACCACTGAGCACAGAGGACATAATTATCAAAACAACAGAAGGGAAAATGTTGTTCTCCTAGGTCTGTAAGATTATAGGAAATGGGGACTAGCCTTATGGGAAGAAGTCAATTTGAAGCTAAAAGACATTAATTTAAAGAGAGATTTGGAATCACATATATAAAAGTTAATAAAAGACACGGCATACATTCCCATTATTTGCTTTAAAAACGACTCTTTAAAAAACGTGCAAATTAAGGTTATATCGACATTTCCTCCCACATCGATCAAATAATGCTAAAGAGAATGAGGTCAGAAAGAATGTTTATGAACACAAATGACTATACTGAACAAGGGAAGTTCAGGGGAAAGCACACAGTGGAGAGTGCTGACTGCAGGTAGGATATCTTTCTTTTTAATTTCTACTTAAAAATTGTACACATACCATGAACTACTTTGTAGCGCACATTCTGTTCTAGACTTTATTACCACAAAATAATTTTTCAAAAATTTGTTTTTTGTTTTTATTTTTTTTAAGTCTTAGCTAGAGGCTTTAGCACATGCAAACAAGCATCTAATAACTGAAGATAAGACTAAAAAACTACACAAATACAGTGCTAGTGTTCTGTGCCACAGTTTTCAATTCTTTACAAGAAACTTTTATTGGCTTCCAGGCTATACTGAAAATTAGGTGTTTTCAGGTCTATTCATTCCCTCCTTTAAATAAACAGGACCCAACAAATGGTTTCAAAGCGGGGAATTAATCCAATAATCACACCCAAAACAGTCTATAAATCTTTTCAATGTGTTATAGTAACAAACTACAAACATTGGATATGATGCTTTACACTTAATGAAACTCACTACAGTTCTCATGGTGTGTTATAAAGCCTGCTTGGTTCTACATATGGTTTGGAAGCTAAGTAGACCTATTATGGATTGAACTGTGATCCCCTTCAAAGATGCTGAAGTTCTAACCTTTTGTGCATCTATGAATGTGACCTTATTTGGAAACAGGGTCTTTGTATATGTGATCAAGTTAAGCTGGGGTCATTAGGGTGGGCCGTAATCAAAGATGGGGCTTCCCCAGTGGCGCTAGTGGTAAAGAAACCGCCTGCCAATGCAGGAGACCTAAGAGACTCGGGTTCGATCCCTGGGTTGGGAAGATTATCTGGAGGAGGGTACGGCAACCCACTTCAGTATTCTTGCCTGGAGAATCCCATGGACAGAGGAACCTGGTGGGCTACAGTCCATAGGGCTGCAAAGAGTCGGACATGGCTGAAGCAACTTAAACACAACACAATCAAAGATGACTGGTGTTCTTTTAAGAGAAGAGACATGGGAACGCACAGGAAGACAACAGAAGGAGAGACTGGAGCGATGCAGCCAGAAGTTCAAGAACATCAAGAGTTACCAGCAGCAGCAGAAGCCAAGGAAATGGCATGGAACACACTGTCTCCTAGAGTCTTCAGAAAGAGCATGGCTCTGCTGACACCTTGATTTTAATAAATTTGTGTTGCGTTAGGGCACTGAGGTTCATGCTACTTTTGTCATAGCGGCCCTGGGGAACAAACCCGGGGAATGAAGGAAGAGGTGGCGCCATAGGACTGTCAACACTACAAATGTAAAACCAAGACAAGACTGGTGGGGTGACAGGAAGCTACTCCCTGCAGTGAAAAAGCAATGGACCAGGAATCAGGAAACCTGGTTCTTGTCCCAGCTAACGAGGTTGTATGACCCTGAGCTGGACACTTAATTGTTCTCGGCTTTCATACTGTCACCTGCAGAACATGAGAGAATTCAATTATTTAATCTCTAAGTCTAGGGTTACTGACGGGCAGATAAAGCAGCAGACAGACCAACATTTTCATACTTACAAAAATCACTCTTCTGGCGTTGCTCTGACAAGGTCTCAGTGACAGACAACAGGCTCAGGAAGGAGAACCGCTGGCTCTCATTTGCCACTTCCATGGTCACACCAGCGGTTTCGACCACATTTATTTGGATCAAGTCAGGGCCAAAGAAGCTTGCTATGGGAGTAATAGTAGCCTGTCCTGATACTCTTTTATAACACTTTCTTTTTAATACATAGTTTTTCTGCCTTTCCAAGATTTTCAAAATGTCTCCATCTGATTCAAAAGTAAGCCTGTGTTTAGACAAGATGATTGTCACCACCCAAAATAAAGCATGTCACTTGCAAACCATGATTTTTTAATTTTACTTTGCCAATAGGAAAAGTACTCATCCAGAGAGGAAAATAAGCACTTTATATGCTGTGACTTAGTTGGGATTTAGGATCCAATAGGACAGTGGCAATAAATACAGTACATGTGTTCTCTAAATGGTTGCCATAGTAATCAGATTTACAGCTTTTTGCTCATTGGTTTTCATGTCCAAACATCATCACCATCACTATAAATTCTGGTCATCTAATCAAACACTCAGATTCCAGGAGTGACTAGTATAACATAACAGACCTTCATCATCCAGAAATTTTCATATTTACAGCTGGAGCTATTTGCAAATCCAGTTTTTCTCAGATTGGAGTATAGTATACTAAGCTGGTGAGGCAGCCTGTCCCTCTGCCTACTGTTTGCATCTCAGTTTAGCTTTGTTCTGTGTGTGTGTGTGTGTGTGTGTGTGTGTGTGTGTGTGACAGGTGCAATCTGTTTTAAAATTAGGGAATGCAATGCTATTGTGGGGCTTCCTAGGTGGGCACAGTGGTAAAGAATCTGCCTGCAATGCAAAAGACCCGGGTTGGATCCCTGGGTTGGGAAGATCCTCTGGAGAAGGAAATGGCTACCCATTCCAGTATTCTTGCTTGGAGAACCCCATGGACAGAGGAGCCTGGTGGGCTACAGTCCATGGGGTCACAAACAGTTGGACACGACTGAGCACGCATGTGCACACACACACACACCTTATTGTGGCATTCTCAAGTGTGTATATTCCTAAAGGTCTCACGCTAATGGGATTCTCCTATAGTTCATTCTAGAGACTGGGCCAGATAGGCAAAGTGCAATTAACAGGACATTTCCCCCAGTGAATACCTGTCCTCACGGACATCTAAAATCTGTGTGAAGCAAGGTTCTGGGGGTGGGTTGGGGGAAGCACTTATCCACAACCTCAGGTGTCTGGAGACATGTTTCAGTATGTCCCATTAGGGCAAACAGGTACTCACATCAGCCTGTTGTTTGTGGCCTGGGGAAAAGCAGGTGCGTTACACTCCTAGGCCAACTCTTTGCTTCCTGGCCTCTGAAATTGGCAGAACTCTTAATACAGTACAAAAGCCTAAGTTACTCCAGGCAAGTAGTTAGCTGTATGCCAAGCCCACCTATGATTCTGTCTGGGCCAGCCAGCCCTTTCTAATGAGGGAATGTGAAAGAGTAACTACACAGCCACGGACAGGAGCCACGGGCCAGATTTCCACTCTCCACCTCCCTACAGTCACACAAAGTTCCTGTGTGTTTAGAAGAGAAGACACATCTTCATGTCTGTCATCGCCGGATGTGCTGAAAACTCTAAAGCAACTGACCGTCTTCAGAAAGAATACCTCTGGTGGTGGAAGCGGGAATCCACACAGGTGGTAAAACTGTGCAGAGCTGAACGCACACATAACGTGTTCACACGGGGCTGCAGAAATCTGGGGCAATGTGCTCATGCAATATCCCAGCTGGGATACTGTACTCTAGTTTCACAAAATGCCACCATTGAGGGGGAAATGCGACAACCTGAGAAAGGAATTTTTCTGTATAATTTCTTGTAACTGCATGTGAATCTGAAATTAAATTAAAAAGAAAAATAAGAATATATTTTCTAAAATTTAAGGTCAAGGAGGAAAAAAGAAAAGGGGTCTAATTTTTCTACCCAGAGAAAGAGCAAGAAAGAAATTTTTTATTTTAAAAATATATGTAAATGTGTAAAGCTGTCAAAAGCTTCCTTTCGAGTTTGATATTTTCCCAATTTAGAAATTTGGAAACAATGTGGGGGGGCCTTCCTTCTGACCTTTTTTTGGGGGTGGGTGCAGAGTGAGGTCAGAAAAATGCGGAACACCAAGCGTCTCAAAACATGTACCCCCATCAGCTATTTTTCATTCTGAATGCTTTCAAATGTCACAATATTATACATAGTTTATCAATTTTGCATTAAACTAAAACTCATTAATCCCGTAAGAGGTCTTTTTATGATTCATGAGAAGCCGTGCCATAAACCAGTGCAGCCATCTTCTTGGACTTACATTCCCTCACGACTGCCTTAGCTTTCTCCACGGATTTTAACTGGGGAGTCAAATGCTATGGTGGTGTTCTCAAATTTGGATATTCCTATTTGAGATCCAGGGAGAGACAGGAAAAGTAGCTAAATTTATTGAGCGCTCACGATGTGCCAAGCACTGTGTATTGAGCTGCCGAGACCAGGAAGGGTGGGACCTGTGTGGTGAGGGTACAGGCTCATGCCCCAGACATGACATCACACCACCACTCTGCCTACTCAGAATCACTGACTCTGGAGGCCAGAAACGATTACATGATTCAATGGCTAAGGTCACAGACAGCCATGGGAGAAAGGACTCCAGGAAGGCAGCATGTACAAACCCGAAAAGGACAGCTGGATCACTGTGGCTAGTTTTCTTAGACTCTCAAGTCATTTAAGTAATCAACAGGGATATTTAACCAAATTCCTCTCTCTGCTACCCAAACTTAAGCACATTCAGTTCCATAATTAAAACTGACACCAAACTGAATTGAGGTAACAAAACAAAAAGATGAATCCAAATACAAATATGGGGAAAAGCTTTTGATTAACTATACACTCTAACTGTACATTCAATAGATTTAAAAAATGAAACCAACAAAACATGTAAATATTTACTTAAATGTGGCTATCTCCTCTCCTGCCCAGGTTCCCTCTAACCTCCAAGGTCACATAGATTCTGAGCAGTCCCAGAAGTCCTAAAGTTCTCTTCTTACTCAGATGTGTTTGACCACACCAGTCTTCTGTTCGGAACTTCACAGTGGCTATCTTAAGTCTCAGAATCCTCTCCATGACTGTCCATCGCTGCAGAGATTTCGGCTGCCCATGTCCCCCCTCCTGGGTCATGTCATCTCTTTATTACACCTGGCCCTGTCTTTACGCACCCAACTCTGCGTATTGATTCAGCCTCTCTGTACACAAACTCCAGCCCTGTAATGTTGGAACTGTTTTAATATGTGTCTGTCGTACATCCTTGAAAGTTGTCAGTTTTAGCCTTCTAACCATAAGAGCTGATGAAAGTGGAAACAGAAAGAGTAAATGCCCTGTAATTGCTGTGAAGGATAAGGGTGAGGCTGAGTTCAGAGACCTATGTTTTAAAAGTTACGTATGTAACAAGACCAATTTCTCTCACCCTATTGTAAAGTATTAAATTTTACTTGCTGATTATACTTACTGCTATCATTTTATGATAGTGTGGTGCTTGGTGAGTTATAAATGACTTTTTTTATCCTCACTCCAATCCAGTGAGGAAGGCACAGAAGATAGAATTATCATCTCCATCTTACATATGAGCAAACAGACTCGAGGATGTTAAGTGACTTGTCCAAGGTCATAAAGCTAGAAATTCAGTAAGTTGGAAAAGAAGTCAGAGAGGCTTTTCATTGCAAACCTAGCGTTCCACTACCACACCATCTGAAGTCTTGTTTAGAACCATGGTGTATGTGTCCACGCTTAGTCATGTCTGCTCCACGTCTGTCTCTTTGTGACTCCATGGTCTACAGCCTGCCAGGCTCCTCTGTCCATGGAGTTTTTCAGGCAAGAAATACTGGAGGGGGGTGCTATCACCTCCTCCAGAGCATCTTCCCAACCAGGGATCAAAGCCCCCACTCCTGTGTCTCTTGCATTGGCAGGCAGATTCTTTACCACCAAGCCACCTGGGAAACCCAGAACTATGATCAGCGGGCTGGAAAAAAGAACATTGTCAGAAAGACCTGGGAATGTTATTACGCAAAATGAAAAAGCTGACAATAAAATTTCACAGATTTTAACAATAACAATACAAGATACCACATTTTGAGGCTTTACCAGGAATGGGACGTGTTAGCTAAAACTGCAAGGGAAGGATGATCAGTCTCACTTTACACAAGAAGAAATTCAGGATCAGAGAGGTAACAACAGTCTAAGGTTAGTAAGAGATAAGGCCCAGCCTCCAACCCAAATCTGTTAGGACCCAACGTGTGCACACTTTCTGCTACTCCAAGTAGGAAGGTTTATTTTGAAAAAGGACATACCAGATGTTCTCTATCACCATTAGGAACAAGACAAGAGGAAATGAACTGAAAACCGTATAAGGAGAAATTTAGGTTGAACGTCTTAAGACCTTCCTGTCACAGCCGGAGTGATTAAACTTGCACGCCATTACCAAGGGTACTCAAGAAATCTCCTTTCTAGATGGCCTTTTCACATACGTAAGTTCTCCCAAAGAGACTTTCATGACTGTAAGGAAATCAGTCTAAACATTTTCTCAAAAAATCCATGAGAGGATAAAACCACAAAATAGGACACCTAAATTTTCATGCAGATTCAAAAAGCTGTGTTTGTCTCATGGATATAAAATGTCAGCTTCTCACATGGCGGTCTAAAATCTTATCAAAACATATTACTTAAAACAACAGAAAATAGTAGTGCTGAATACACACCGTATTTTAGTAATCTCAGGCAGAAAATTCTTTATTCATTAAATAAAATTGTCAGTCACAAGGGAATTCTTCATACCGTGACCACGTATGGCCAAGTTCTCTCACACTATACAATCTATATATTAATAGGGTGTATGCAATTAATAGGAAACCATGTGTTGCCAATGAGTATGATATGAATGAGTTCCCTGTGAATACTAAGGAATCCTTGAGAGGTTTTGACAATGTAAGTAAGGTAATAAGAGAAATTTTGTTCCTATAATTTCTAAAAAGGGTTCCAATTGATCTCCATTGAGATTAGGGATTTAACAGCAAAGCAGACTAGTTATGCATTAGACAAAGTTGCCATTTTTCTGCTTATAATATTATAGAGTTCAAACAATTCTGTGTAGCTCATCAGCTGCCTAAATACCATACAAACAACACACAAAATCCTAAGCCTGGCTGATTCATTGGTCAATTTTAATGCCTACAAAAGAAGTAGATTACCATTGAAGGAAGAGCATGACCAAATAAAAATACAGACTTAATAAACCATTGTTTTGGTTTGATAGCCTGGAAATGAGCACTCTAAATGGCAAATCCAAATGGAAAGTCAGTAAACTCTATACCACTTCTCTGAAAAGAATTATAGGGAAGTGAATTAGGGTTCGGAATGAGTTCATTTTCATCCAATCCATATGGGAAATACATGGTCCAAAGATAAGAAAGGAGATGGAAGGATGTAAAAATCAAACATAACCTACTCCTAGTAGAGAAATGGAAAATTGAGTAAGAGCGCAGGAGAACAAAATGTTATGGGATTTCATAAGTGGTATGAAAAGTCCAGTGGTATGAAAAGCACTACTCACCAAATGCCAGTCTCTCAAGAGAATGGGGGGGCCACAGAGATGGTCTTTTGTACTTGCAGTTCCACCCCAGATCTACCAACTGAGAATGAGCCAGGTCTACAAATGCTTCATCAAAATGCATTAGGGAATTTGTCTGTGCGTGCTCAGCCGTGTCTGATTCTTTGCAACCCTGTGGACGGTAGCCCGCCAGGCTCCTCTTTCCACGGGATTTCCTAGGCAAGACAGTGGAGTGGGTTAACCATTCCGACTCCAGGGGATCTTCCCAACCCAGGGATCGAACCTGAGTTTCTTCTGTCTCCTGCATTGGCAGGTGGATTCTTTACCACTATGCCACCTGGGAAGTCCATTAGGGAATTTAAAGACCATTAAAGTTGGGCCATCTGAGAGGACAATGGCAGGAAAGAAAATATATTTTCTTACTGAGATTCTGTAATAAAGAAATTAGAATATGGGATCAACTTCAGACTCACTGGGGGGTATACATCTTCTCTGATAGAATCATTTGAAACAGGGAATGATAAAAGACTGCAAAACAAATGGTATTTGATATAGAATAGTATCAGCTCTAATCTTCACGATTCCCTGCTCCTCCATACACCCCCCTGGGTGTTGGTGCTTCCTGCAATAGGGTGCTCACTCAAGACTGAAAATATTTGGATTGTCTAGAAACTTGGCCGACCTGCACTTCCTTTATTGGTAATGTTAATGCTTAAACTTCTAAGTTATGTGACATTGCTACCTATGTTATTCCGACTGTGAAGTCCTTATCCCTACAGTGATGTAAACCTAGGGCGTTACATTTCTCCCCAATGAATCCCTAGCTATAAACCCCACTGCTTTATGTGTCACTTTAAGTGTTTCAAAATAGCCTTGAAAGAAGTCAAAGAAATAAACAGTTATCAACTGATTCTCCTCATCTTTATTTGCAGGTTAGTACTAAAAATCAGGAGGGAAGGAAATGGGAGACAATGAAAATGAGTTCATGTAGAAAAAAAATCAGAAACTATCTTTGAAAATTATCTTGTGACGTTTTGCCAATAAAGTTCTTTTCTGTTTTTCTGATGATCCAAAGCTGTGACAAAAAATTCTTTTAAGGTACAGTGCCAGAGTCTATTTTGGAAAGCAGAATGCTATTTCCAGGGGTGAGCAAATGGAAACATTAATATAGAGCAAGGCGTTCAAAGTCTGCATTGGGCCTGGCTGATAGTAGCTCACAGCGTACTTCTTAAGTGGAAAGGCATAGGCTGGAATTCAAAATCATTATAAACACTGCTTTGATGCCTACAGGTTGTGCTTTTAACCCTTGTGAGGGTTCTTCAAAAATACAAATCCTCTGATTAAAGACGGAACTCAATTCAAATCCACATTTATTACTGGAACCAAAAACTGAAAGGCCATGCTTTATGCACACAATGAAATACTATCACTCTGTTCACCAGACATTTATTAAGTCTTGCTATGGACCTGAAACTATACTAACATCTATGCTTATGCTCTATTGAGTGCTTGTCTCTTGATGAATAAAAAATTTTGAAGGCTTCTCATTTAATTCTCATGAAACAATCCTAAGGGATGAGAAGTATTATTAACCTCTGTTTTGCACACAGGGAGACTGGGCTGGTGACAATGAGCAACTTGCCTTGATAAGCTGATAAGGGAACCAGGCAGTCTGAGCTCTTAATCACTTTGCTGAATTCCTTCCTATGTCCTAGGTGCTGAGGGTAAAAAGATAACTACAGCGCTCTCTTTACCCTCCCAGGCCTAATTTTTAAATACAAATGGGAGCACGATTCTGAAACATTAAAATATTATGATCAAGTTGTTTTGCCACCTAGTGATCTTTACATTATTTGATGAATATAAATTAAATTCTTTTTTGCAAGAACAAAGAGAGAAAGCAAGATGAATATATGCTAGAATGGCGGCTCAAAAGGATTACTCTGGTCTTTCTGCTTTCCTTTCTCCTTTTCTTTTTGGAGCCTGTATCTGACTATTTAATATCTGTCTTTTTATTGTTGTTGTTTAGTTGCTAAGTCATGTCCGACTTTTTTGCGACCCCATGGACTGAAGCCTGCCAGGCTCCTCTGTCCATGGGATTTCCCAGGCAAGAATACTGGAGTGGGTTGTCATTTCCTTTTCCAGGGAATCTTCCCAACCCACAGACTGAACCTGAGTCTCCTTGCAATAGCACGTGAATTCTTTACCACTGAGCCACGAAGGAAGCCCACCTATTGTTTTAAGTCTAACTTAACTAAATATAGGCTTCTCAGCTAACCCCACTCCAGTATTCTTTTCTGGAAAATCCCATGGACAGAGAGCCTGGCGACTACAGTCCAAGGGGTTGCAAAGAGTCAGATACGACTGAGCACACATGTAACTAAATATAATTGAACTATTTTAATAAATCATACATCTGATATTAGCCTGGATATTTGCCATGGTGATAATGAGAGAATATAACTCTAAGCCCACCAGTACAACTAATTCACAAATTTTATATCTAGTTAAGTTCAAAGCAACGTAATCACTTCTATGGAAGGTCTCTTTAATTCTAAAGAGCTCAAAATATTTGAAATCTGGGCTTTAATTTACCCGCGTGACATCTGAAGCACAGAGCAGTGATCTGACGAGCTGGCGTCAGGTTTCCTATTTGGTTGTGAACACCCAAAGGCAGCCTCCACCTATTTTGTTGGCCTCTACATTCCCAGGACCTAGCACATGCCTTGATCCATAATATCACCAGAAGACTTTGTTAGACAAACGGAAAGTCATGAATCAAAAGGTTCTCAGAACTGAAGCCCTAGGGTTTAAATGGTCGAGCCAAGAAAGACACAAGCAAACAAACACGTGAACCGAAATGCTTAAGTTTCTTCTCTGTCCACACTGTCTGTCTTACACGCTGAGCCTTCTGCACAATATTATGTTCAAAGAGATATGTGAAGTGCACTTTTTGGCTTAATACAGTGAAACCACAGGACAATGTGATGACATGGCTTCCCTTGGTCATAGAGATAGGGTGAGCTCTAGGATCTTTTAACACCCCAACAGGGTGCCTTTTGCTTCATAAGGCAATCTCCATTTGCCAGAATTTAAACAAGTGCCATTCCCCAACCTGCCTGTAATCCAAGAGTCCACTGCCCAGGTGGCCTGCCTGCCAGTGCAAGAGATGTAAGAGATGCAGGTTCAATTCCTGAGTCGGGAAGATCCCCTGGAGAAGGAAATGGCAACCCACTCCAGTATTCTTGCCTGAAAAACCCCATGGAGAGAGGAGCCTGGCGGGATACAGTCCATAAGGTCGCAAAGTGCAAGAGTAGACAGTGCAATTTCTCTGTCTTTGAACAGGGACAAAGCCTTACTAAACCAAGCCTGATCTGCAGCCACTCATCAATGCTAAGGAAAAACAAAAAAAGAGACTTCACTTCCAACAGCATTCTGAAAAAGATATTTTACTTCTAAAATTATAAGAATGAAAATTTATCATAAAGTTTTATAAATGTATTATAAGAATGAATAATGAATAAAAAATAAACTTCAATGTCACGGCTGCAGTGAATTTACCCCTGAGGACAGGGTTTGGGGGTAGCTTGGATGTATCAAATCGACAGGTAATCTGAAAACCGTATGTCTGTCATTACTCCCAGCCTCCTTCCCACCAAGCCTTTTACCAGAGTTGAGCCCCGTTCCCAGGCCTGCCCCCCATCTGGTGGAGGCGCTAATGAGCAGTGAAATGGCCAAAGGGCAGGCAGCAGAGAGGAGCAGGAAAAACACCAAAAAGGGAACAGGAGACTGAACCTTCTACAGAATCAACAATCAGTCTCCGGATAATAGTGCTGGTAGTAGCAATAAAGGTTTTGCAACTCAAAATGCTTGACAGTCATTAATTATGGATAAACCATTCCTACTTAAATGGGAGAAAAAGTGTTGAGTACATTGAGCAACCTGCCCAAAGGTACATAGCTCATCAAAACCATCTTTACCTATGTCCAGAAAAGAAACAGTAGGTTTGATTAAATCCCACTGGATTGAAATTTTGCCAAAAATAGTGAAATGTTTGTGTCAAATATGGACGAGTTTAGAATCAAGAACTTCTTGGTTAAAAAAAAAAACCTGAAAAACAGATTTCACTCTTTAAAAGAGAACAAAAACGTTCTCCTGACATATGGAGTAATTTTTACCTATCTTACCTTGTTGAAAAAATATATATGGCATATTAGTGTCATTTATACATGACAGGAGGGTTTCCAGTGTTTTAGAAATATTTACTGCCATCCATAAAAACTCAGATTTGGGGAAACATAAGTAAATAAGTGTATGGTAGTATGGATAAAGTCTTTAATACATTTACTGTCATATAAAATGGTCACTGAATTTCATAGCACCTGCTATTTAATTAGAGTGAAACTGAGATAACTACCCTGGCCTAGATTTTACTGATCTGATTATTTGGGTAGAGAAACGGGACATTTATTTTAACTGCCTCCTGTCTATAATCTGCCACTCAGCCATAAGTGGATAACACATTCTTCCTGGATCATAGTTTAATAAAACCACATGGCCACTGTGGTAGAATCATTTGAGCAGTGGACCCAAAGGTTAATGTCTGAATAATCCTGAATGGCCAGCATCTGGTAGAAGCTGGTCATGCCAAACTGAACTGGAGGACCAAATAGAGCTAGTTATCAATCTCTTTGTTAAAAATATCATTAAACTGAAAAATTAACAATAGGACTTCAATACTGAAACAAGCAAAAACGAGACTGGATCAGAATACGAATGATCAAATCCAATTCTTCAATTCTGAGCATGATTTATCTATTAGTGTTTTCATTATTTAATCTTGTAACTTAAAATAAGCATTTTAGGGAATTTTGCAATAAGTTATTTAAATGAAAGGTAACTTAAATCACTTTCCCCCACAGAGTTCTGTTATGGTTTGCCATCCCTCCCAAAAAACAACTCCATTTTTATTACAAAATACTGCAAAGAAGGTAGTTTCGGAAAATATAGTTTACCAGTACTGAACACATTATAAGCATCAGAAAATCTGTATTATAATTACTGAGCATATGTCAAAAACATGTGTTTTAGAGGAAGCATCTCTAGGTTTTTAAAGCATGTTGTTTTTACATGTTCAAATGAAAAATGGTTTTATCTTCATGTACTCCATTACTAGATGGTTTTTGATGTTTTGTCAAAGTCATTTCTTTCCCTCAGTAAAATGTTATAATTATCTGCAATATGCATTATTGGATATTTCTTTCTAACCATAGAAGAAATATTTTCAGTTTAGACAAGCAAGTATTAAATTACAAGTGGCTAAAACTTAAAAAAAAGTAAGAAACATCTGGAGGGAAAAAATAATGGAAATGAAAACCCAATGTTTTCAACAGTAGATTTCCAGGTTCTTCAATATATCAATGCTTGGAATATTTAGAAGAAACCCAAAGAGTTTCAATCAGTCTAGTTGTAATAGGTTTTATTCTGATTTAGTTCCTCCCACTTGATTTTAAAATCATAATTTTAAGTTTCTAGATTTCTACAAACTCAGAAAAACAAAAAGCTCTTGCTGCCTATCTAGAATGTTTGACTAACAAATGAAATTACATCACCTTCTCGTGATCACAAGTTCTTTTATAAAAGAAAGACAACTGTCCCTCAAAAGAGATGGAATGGAAATGCATATTTTTAAATCAACATACTGCACACACCCCACCAAAAGAAGGGAATCAGCAATTTGAGAAAACAGCTGGGGTTTGTTAGTAACTTTCTAGTGACCAACTGAAGTTAAGCTTCAGCATCTGGTACTTGGGTCAATTTCTAGGTCAATTTCAGTATCTCCAGAATGATTTTTTTTTCCTTTACAAACCATTAATTCATATTGGGGAGTATTTCCCTCCCGTTGTTAATTTCCTTTCTCATAAAGATACTCTGAAAACAAAACACCTAAAAACATCCCTGGTTCCCATTGATTTAGTCTTTATTATTTTGTCCTCGCTTCTTTTCCTCCAGAAGCACTAGCTGCTTCATAAAGCAACATCTGGATGGAGCATTTCATATACAAGGTTAACATCTTTATTACTGCCATGTATTCTTGAGCCTTAGCTCCACTCTCTAAAACTTTTGCCAAATATTTTCCATCACTAAATCAGTTGTGTGATGGGCTCCTTTCTAAGGCCAAAATGGAGAAATACAAATAAATATGAAATGCCTAGTTTCAACTGGCGAAAGGACTGACTAACAGATATCTAAACAGGTTCTAAGAAGCCAGAACAGCTCTGCATGTGCCTACTGAGGCAGAAAGCAGAAATTCTACTTTTCAAATTGATGAACAACATATGACATCAAACCTCTAGATTAGCAGGCTTATAAGCTGCAATTTAAATTATTTTCCTTAACTATAAATAGATTTAAAATGTAATTTAGTATTACTTATAAGCTATTCTTAAACTTGATGATATTCAGCAGATATATTAAAGACCTAATGACACCACCAAGGGTGCTTGGTGAGTTTGATATAGAATTGTCACCTCACTCCATGTGTAACTATAGGCAGCTATAAGTAATTAGGGTTTAGGCTGTCTGTAATATCTACATGAAAGTATAGAGAGGAATTAATAATAATGTTGAACATTTACTGAGTACTTACTATATGCCAGACCTTCTATTAAGCCCTTTGCATCAATACCCTATTTAATCCTCACACAACTCTATAAACAATGTACCATTCTTGCAATCTTTTTAAAGAGGAGGAACTGAAAACAGAACTACCACATGACCCAGAAATCCCACTTCTGGGTATTTATCAAAAATATAAAAAAATAAATGAAAACACTAATTCAAAAAGATACATGTACCCCAAAGTTCACAGCAGCATTATTTACAATAGTCAAGATATGGAAGCAACCTAAGTGCCCATCAGCAGACAAATGGATTAAGAAGATGTGATATACATAAAATGATGGAATATTACTCAGCCATAAAAAAGAAAGGAAATTTTGCAAGTTATTGTATTAAGTGGAATAGGAAAAGAGACAAAAGACAAACACTGTATGATATCAATTACATTTGGAATCTAAAAAATGAAACTAGTGAATATAACAAAAAAGAAATAGACTAGTACACATAGAGAATAGGGGCTCCTAGTGGGGAGAGGGTATGCGGGAGGGGCAAGAGAAGGGTAGGAGATTAAGAGGTACAAAATACTATGACTAAAACAACCTACAAAGATAGACAGTACAGCATAGGGAATACAGCCAATATTTTATGATAACTATAAGTGAAATATAATCTTTAAAACTTGTGAATCAGCATGTTATATACCTGAAACAATTAAAATAATTACCTAAAATTAAGTAATATTTTAAATTAGAAGATTAGTTAATTAAATATTTAAGATAATCTTTAAAGTGTTTTTTAAAAGGTCGTGTAATTTGCTTAAAATTCCAGTGAGTCAAGTGATGGACCAGAATCTGAACCCAAGCCACCCGAATGCCAAATCCTGAGCTCCTGACCCAAGAGACCAGTAGAAATTCAGGTCCCACTTCTCTCTCCTTCCTTCACCTCCCACTTCCTCCAGACCCAAAAGATGTGAAAGTCCAAAGCAGCTGATCAGAATAATGGATCTGAAATCTGATTCAAACTCAGAAAAGAAAAAGAAGGCAAAGGGAAATAAAGTAAACAGAATAAGTGAGCTTAAACAAAGTCTAGCTAGTTGTCACTGGATTAGTCAACACTCCATCCCCCGAAGAGGCAAGACTGGCACAAATTCTGCTTCTACAGCACACACTTTTGGCTAATCAACTTTGGAGTAACCTACCCAGTACTGATTCCGATCACATCGGTTAAGAGGGTTACACGGTAGATATCTTCTTCCAGGCCTGTTACAGGACACTACAAAATGTACAAGACTTCTTTTTAAAAGCAAAAGAACTTTTAAAACAAAACAAATGAGAAGAATAAAAGGGGAGCAATTTGGCTTTTAGATTCTGTACCTAGTAAATCCTGTCAGTTCAAAAACATAGCTCTAATACAGGGAAATCAGTGAATGACACTGTTGGAAAAAAATTGAGCTTACTATAAAGTACAAGGCTTATTTCCTATGGAAAATGCAATAATTTATTTCTTTAGTACAAGCTCTCCAGTAAAGAATGCCCTTGAACTGAATGCCTTGCTGTGACCGGCCGTGCACACTCTATCCAACAGAATATATATGAGCAAAGAGGAAACACGCTGTTGAGAAAAAAAAATACACAATTTCCTTCTATTTCCTCTTCTAAGTAGAACAACTCTTCTTTGGGGAACAAATCAGGGTCTTGTAACAATTCACTACACAATATTTTCCATTCTCACAGCCAGTAAAAATCAGGAACCAGGAAGGGTCGATGAGGATGGCCCAATTATTCCCAGAAAGCCAAGGGTTTTTGTGGTGGGCGCTTCACTTGGGCTCCTTATCCAGCCTGAATATCAGGTGCCTGGAATCCAGATCTCCCTCAAATAAGCAAGACTCCATTGAGAAAATAAAAACATTTAGGTCCTTTAATTATTACATATTTTATTCCAGCGTGGCTGAAACATTGGCTGTGAGAGAATGAGTAGTGGAAAAGAAAGGCATAAAGGGAGATGGGTATAAACTGTGGGGACTTCAAAGAGCTAGGGAAGGTCGTAATCAGTTCAGTGGCCAGCTGTGGATCCAGAGGGAGTTTCCATGAAGATCAGTGATGTGAGCATACCCTATGCAGGTTACCTGGAAAACACAGGTGAGCCGACGGTAGAAAAGGTGAAAGGTAGGAAGGCCAGTTAAGAGGCAAGATATGGAACTGAAGAGTCCATCGACACATGAGCGCCTGAGGAGATGCGGTAGACACAGGCGATGACCATTATTCAGCCAGAGAGAGAAAGAAGTCCTGCTTATCTGTATGGATGGACCTTGAAGACATTATGCTAAGTGAAGAAAGTCTAACATTGTTTGTGTGGAATCCAAAAATGCTGAATTTATAAAAGGCAGTAGAATAGTGGTTGCCAGAGGCGGGGAGAAGGTACAGAGGTAATGCGGAAATATTGGTCAAAGGGAGCAAACGTTCAGTAATAAGTTCTGGAGAGCTAGCACTGTGACTGGAGTTCACAGTGCAGTATTATGGGCTTCCCTGGTGGCTCAATGAGAAAGAACCCACCTGCTAATGCAGGAGATGCTGGTTTGATCCCTAGGTCGGGAAGATCCCCTGGAGAAGGAAATGGCAACCCACTCCAGTATTCTTGCCTGGAGAATCCCCATGGACAGAGGAGTCTGGAGGGCTACTGTCCATGAGGTCGAAAAGAGTCGGATAAGACTGAGCGACTAAACAACAATAACAACAATGACAATATAGTATTATATTCTTGAAAGTTGCTAAGAGAATAGATCTTAGATGTTCTTGTCACAAAAAAAGAAATGGTAATTATGTAAGATGATGGAGGTGTTAACTAATGCCACTGGGGTAATTATTTTGCAAAAGATAAATTAACATGTTGTATTCCTTAAACTTACGAAAGGTCAAATGTCAATTATTGTTCAGTTGCTCATCTTGTCTGACTCTTTGCAACCCCATAAGCTGCAGCACGCCAGGCTTGCTTCCCTGTCCTGTACTATCTCCTGGAGTCTGCTCAAACTCATGTCCATTGAGTCAGTGATGACTTCCAACATCTCATAATCCTCTGTGGTCCCCTTTTCCTCCTGCCTTCAATCTCTCCCAGCATCAGGGTCTTTTCTAATGAGTTAACTCTTCGCATCAGGTGGCCAAAGCATTGGAGTTTCAGTTTCAGCACCAGTCCTTCCAATAAATATTCAGGGTTGATTTCATTTAGGATTGACTGGTTTGATCTCCTTGCTGTCCAATGGATTCTCAAGAGTCTTTTCCAGCACCACAGTTCGAAAGCATCAATTATATCTAAATAAAGCTGGGTTGGGGCTTTACTTAGATAGAAGCTGTGTGCTGGCTAAACCTCATTGTATTTGCTTACAATGCATTTCATTTCATTTTAGCAACATTAATCTCATTATTTCAAATAACTTATCTATTTCCTATTTTGTTGCCTGTAAGAAAGCTTATACAGGTTTTCCTTATTGATGAGTTCAATCAGGTATATTCCACTGATGCCCTTTTAGTTCTGATGCTTAGAAAATGGCAAACCTATATTCTCCATGCTATAGCCAAGGCATCTTTTTGAAACACAATCTGATCATTTCACCTCCATGAGCAAAATCATTCAAGCAAATAAATAAATGTATATGATTTTCTAAACCCTTCCTTAACTTGGTGAGCGAAGTTTCCATCCTGCCTGTCCAGTCTCATCTCCCACCTGCACCCTTTGATCCCTCTGACCCAGTCACACTGGCTTTTCACCCCTATTCAGTGTATTCCATCCAGCCACAGGGCCTTTGCAAGTACTACTTCCTCTGTCTAAGGTATATTTCAGCTGGTTAATCACTACAGATCCCCAAAACCACAGCCAGGGATCACCTCAGAAACGTGTTTCCTGGTCTCCCTGACAGCGATCACATTATGACTGCATCCCCTGAGAGCACCCTTATTGCTCCTTCCCAGCACTGAGCACAGATGGCAAAGTTACAGTTGTTTGCATAACTCTTCAACTAATCACAGCTTCCTCCATCAGGGGCAGAGTCTGTTGTTCTTACCATTGCATCCCCTGGAAGAAAGTCAATGAATACTTATTGAATGAAAGAAAAAAGAAAAAATAAAGTGGCAGATCTATATTTGATATATGCCAACCCCAGCTTACTCAATAGTGTGCTTACTAGTGTAATGGAATAGCACTTTCTGACATCTAAGTAAAAAAAGGCCTTGGACTTCCTGGGTAGTCCAGTGGTTAAGACTTTGCCTTCCAATGCAGGGGGTGTGGGTTCGATCCCTGGTTGAGGAGCTAAGATCCCACATGCCTTGTGGCCAAAAAACCAAAACTTAAAACAGAAGCAATATTGCTACAAATTCAGTAAGACTCTAAAAATGGTCCACATTAAAAAAAAAAGTCTTAAAAGGTAAAAAACAGCCTTGCTTGCAGCTTTCTCCTCATTGGGAAGAATATGCTCTCTGGAAGGCCAGAGTGCATGTTAGAAGATTGACTACCTACCCTGAGACCACGAAGATGGAAAGGCTACGTGTATGGATGCTCCAGAGGACATTCTCAGATGCATCCAGACTTTAAGCCAATTCTGCAAAAGCATCAGCCCTGTGAGTGAAGATACTGTCAGATTCTACCCCAAGCATGAAAAGTACCCCCCCCCCACCCGCACACACACATCTGGAGTCTCTTGAGTCCTCCCAGCTGAAGCCCCAGACATCCTGAATCAGAAACAAGCCTTTCTGTTTCTGTTGTGCCCTATCCATGTTCCTGACACAAAGAATCCATGAGGTTTTTTTGTGTTTTTTTTTTTTCCTTTCTACATTATTAAGTTTTGGGGTGGTTGATGAAACAGTAATAGGTAACTAGAACCATATGTCTAACAAGAGAGGTAATAAACCCACTGGTTATGGAGCCCACACCTGGAATATGATACTAAGTTCTGGGTGACATATTACAAAAGACAAAGAAAACAAGCATACTCAGAGGAGAATAAGAAGAATGTTTCTTTATGGGGAAGAGCTAAAAGGCTTGGAGATATTCAAACCAGAAAAGAGAACAAACAGTATATATGTTAATTGCCCTCAACTATCTGAAGAGCTATCACAAGTAAAAGTAACAACAGTTACTCTGGATATTTCCCAGGAGGGAGGCCTAGGAACAGTGAATGGAAGTTACAGGGAGTCAGATGGAAGTATTTTCTACTGTCCAGAGCTTTCCAGGAAAGAAGAGGCAGCCTTAAGAGGACATGAGTTTCCTAACATGAAAAGTAATCGAGCAGAGTCTAGATGATCACCACCTGGTGGGTTGGTTTGGAGAGAATTCATTTCTGGACCAGAAGGTTTTGAATGAAATGCTCTTATTTAAGTTTACCCTGCAACACGGAGATGTTTTTAATCTAAAGATCATCCTCGTTTCTTTGTGCTAAGAAATCTAATCCTAATACATGTTGAGCAGAAGGGGAAAAATACAAGAAGATGAATAAACTGAATGAAAGGCAATACCAAAGTATAAATAGAAAGGGATGCAGAATTCTTGATGGGAGAGGAACGGCGAACTAACAGGAAAATGCAATCTAGCAGAGCAGCAAAGGAACTTTGGAAAAAGATGAGGCATGAAGATGGAACCACAGAAGAGAGAAAGGGAAGGCTATGATCATCCCATCATAGATGATCCTGGGTAGGGAAGATGCCGTCATCTTTCTTGAGAAATGGTTTTATTCGTTTTGAGACTTGTCTCCTCTGTAACTGGGGAAGACAGACCAGAAGAGCAAGGTAATGTAGCAGTATAAACAACAAGCTCCAAGTGGTAAAATCAGCAAAGCCATTCCATGTGGCTTAGCCAGTAAAGAATCTGCCTGCTAAAGCAGGAGACATGATTGCAATCCCTGGGTCAGGAAGAGAGTTGCCATTTAGATTACATCACTCCAAACAAGGGCTTCCCTGGCGGCTCAACAGTAAAGAATAGGCCTGTAACGCAGGAGACCTGGGTTCGATCTAAAATCCCATGAACAGAGAAGTCCGGCGAGTTACAGTCCATGGAGTCGCAAACAGCTGAACACAACTTAGCGATTGAGTATGCACTTGCAGCCATCAGTGATTTTCTGACCTCAAAAAGATACAGGATCCGTGTGCCTATGCAGTCAAGTAAGCTTGCATGGAAGCCATTGTCAGTAAGTAAAAACGACCACTAACGGAAGCAAGAAAAACTGGAGATTCAAACCTGGTTTCCTAACAAAGGCAATGTGAAAAGGAAAACACAAGCCACCTAGAAAATGAGATATGTCCAAAGCCAAGTCATCCAGGAAATAGTAACGACAAGAAATGAAAAGAAAGAGGTAAAAAGTTATCTCATACACACATTTCATCTGAATTTTATCACCATTTGTAATCAACTTCCAACATTTCATAATACCCTTTAACCTTAGTTACTCAACCCAGGGAACAAGTCATCTCATTGTTACCGCATTTGAAGGAAGAGTGGAGACTCTTTTCATGTTGATAAGAGGTAGAAAAAGGAGACACTCCCAGGAAAGAAAAGTGTTTTGAGTAAACTCCTAGAGCCTGAGGGTAAGGAATGGTGGTGATTTGTCCCTTGCCTTAACCCTTTCAAAGATTCATCAAACCAGAAGTTAGAAATTTACGTAATTGATAAAATGAAATTTACTGTACAATGCAGGGAGCTCAGATCTGGTGCTCTGTGATAACCTAGAGGGGTGGGATGGGGTGGGAGGTGGGAGGGAGCTTCAGGAAGGAAGGAACATATATATAGATAAGTTTGATTCATGTTATGGTAGAAATCAACACAATATTATAAGGCAATTATCCTCCAATTGAAAATAAATAAATTAACAACAACAACAACAAAAAGAACCCAGAAATTTTTCATTACAAAAAAAGAACACAAATTTTATCTTATTACTCACCCATTTCCTAGGCCTGCCTCTTGGCCGTTTTTCTCCAGTGGCTTCTGCTTTCTGCAAAATGAAACAGGAAGTCATATCGTTTCCTACCTGACATTTCTTATAAGTGCTACAGCAAGGACCCATTCCAAGCAGAATGTTCTGGTTTACACATGAGTTACTGACATTGTTTTAACAATCTCAGTCTTCTTGAAGGCTCATCTTCATTTTTCATTCCATGATGCAAAGAGAGATCTAGGCAACCCTCACCCTAGTAAGACTCTCCTGGGATGATCTCTGAAATGCATGAAAATGCTTTTAAAAAGCCATTTTGCAGTAGTTCCCTGGTGGTCTAGTGGTTGGGATTCCAGGCTTTCACTGCCTGGGCCCAGGGTTCAATCCCTGGTTAAGACAGAACAAGAGAACAAGAGCACAAGGGTTGAACAAGGTAGGGGTCTCATAAGCCACATGGTGCAGCCAAAAAAAAAGAAGCCATTTTATCCCTTTTTTCTGTCTGTAATAAAAAAAGGAATTCCCACATATCTATAGTTATATAAAGTAAGATTTAAAAAAAATGTTTTTTAAATGATTTTCTTTCTATAGCAAAACTAAAATTATGAAAAGTAGCACTATATATTACTGTACAATTTACAAAGTACTCCTACATTACAAAGTACATTGTTAATCAAAAGCAAATCTAAATGTGAGTGAAAATATACAGGCTTCCAAATCAAAGAATCTTTGCCTCAAACTGTCTATCAGTTCACCCAAAGCAGAGAAAACAAAATAAGCTGGCAGAAATCATCAATGTTTATCTCTGAGATAGAAACTAGGGATGCTAAAAATAATAATTAATAAAAAATGTATATTATTAACAATTTCACACTCAACACAGACCTGACATGAATATATTTCTAACTACCTTGAGAGTTTGTTTCATTGCTTTACTTCACAGAAGAGTTTTCTGGTATCACAGTTATTTCTTCCCTTTTGAATAAGATTTTAATATTATAAAGTAATTTCTCTGTTTATCACCCCTACTGTAATCCTGAAATTCTCCCACACACACCCATCATACACTCCTTCTATAAAAACATGTTTATAATTTTCATTTCCAGAGTAAAAAAAACTTAGTACATACTCTTCTCTGTATGAGAATCTTCTCAAGGCTCTATAAACACAAAAATAGAGGTAACCTGAGCCAGGATAACTTGTTTTACGTTTTACTTCTGTTACCTGAGTTAGCAGACAATAAGTATTTGGTACAACGATACTACAATTTCCTATTGTATCATATCTGTCTACACTGTCAGATGACTCTCTCTTCAATCTGCCTGGTAAAAACAGATGGAGGTAGATGACAGATACAAAGATACACAGGTACATAGGCAAAGTAAGACTTTTACATCATAAGATTTTTCACCAAATCTTCTTGGGCTGGCATCAATCTAACAGGTTCCGTGAATTAACGGAAAATTCATATGATTATAATGTTAGTGCATATTTATCAAGTATTTAAAGTAACCTAGGCACTGGGCCAAGTCATCCGCATGTGTTACTTTAATCTTTAGAGCAGCCGTATAGGCAGCTATTGCTATTTCTCTTCTTTTGCAATGAGCAAGTAAGTCTTAAATAGACAAGGTGAATAACCCAGTCTGCACATATAGCTGTTAAATGGCAGGCCTGGGATTTGAACCCAGTTCTGCTGGACTCTAAAGTCCAGACTCTTATTCTCCTAACAACGCTACCTTCCTTTAGTATTCATGTATTTGCTACTATAAAAAGACATTTTAGTTAAATGAAATTGTCACTGATTCAGCTCCAGCTAAGCACCAGATCTGGGCACTCTGCATCATTGCAGTAGGGGTTACTACTCTGAATGGTTCCACAAAGGAATCACTTCTTGTCAGGGATTGGTAGCCTTGTCTTACCTTCAGTCAGCAGGGCATGAGTTAAGTGAAAACTAGAAGTGCCCAGCAAATCACACCTTCTTTCTGAGTGTTGTCTCCAAGGGAGAGGGAGGAACACAGACTCCGCTCTGGAAAGCTAAGACTCAAATCTCTGCCCTGCCATGCTGGCTTTATGACTTTGGGCAGGTCCCTGAAAACCTTAATTTGGGTTCAGGTGTGAAATGGAGATAATGCCTCCAGTGAGAGGAGGTGCTCAATAAACGTTCTTTCACTCCTAATGTGATTGAACTCTTAAAGGGAAAGTTTCCCTTCAAGTTAGTCCAATCTCACAGAAGGTTCAGTCAATGCAAATATTCCATTACACCCATCTGTCACCTTAAGAATGAAGCTTTTAAGAAACCCTCTGGTTGGTACATTGTGAGTTATAGGAGTACAAAATTCCCTAATACAGAAGCAGTGTCTGATTTAATCTTTAGGAGCCACTGTAAGATTGCACAGTTTACTCAGTAGTAAATTATACAAACATGGAAGATAGAAATCCTTTTTAATGGGCCTGGGGATGGTAGGTGGGGTTGAGAGCAGGAGTCTGCTTGAGATCTTAAAGGCTAATGGTGCTTCTATGCTAGGCCTTTCTGTATGGTGGTTATGCTCCCAGATCCATGATGTGATCTGAGTGTATCTAAAATCTGTTGAAGAGGGTTGTTTTCTAAAAGGGTTTCACTACATTTCAGAGTTAGAGAAAGCAAATCTTTCACAGAGCGAGAAAGCCGAGCAGAGGAGAAGGCTTTAAACCGAGCTTCCCATTTACAAAAAGTCTCTTCAAAAATAAAATTTGCACCATTAACTGAAGGGCAAAGTATCCTGATTATCACTTGGACTTGTTAAAAGTGAAGTTGCTCCTTGGTCTTGGGGCCAGCATTACATGTAAGCTGAAACCCTCTTCTGAGACGACATCTAGAAGAAGCACATTAGCTGTGCTGTGTGGCGGCGATCTGGGAGGTTTCCATTGTTCCTTAAAACCCACATTATTTAATCATTCTGATCAAACTTCACAAAGCCTGTAAAACCAGTTAGGATTTTCATTTGTAAACCAGCATAGATCCAGGAATTTTACATATTGGAAAACACTGGCTTTAACTTTTTTTTCCGTGTTTAATGCTCTTCAGGATATTATTTTGCAATAGAAAACAAACAAAACATTTCGGAGGCCTGTTTTGTTTTTAATACATCAACATATGCAATACTGTGGAAGTGTATATTTGGTTTTCCTTTGCCAGACTGGAATTTGGTTCCACACTACAAACCCATGTATAATTCAGACAATAACTTACTCTAAATACTCAACTGCTTATCTCAGGGTGGGTGAGTAGGCAGAGTGGGTGGGGATCGTGCATTTGTAAGAACTGAATTTCAGACTATTATCAGCACCTTTACACTAGTATTTGCAACTGTCATATTTTAGAAACATTATTCCCTCCTGACTTGTCTTCATTCATATTTTTGCCTTTTCAAAGAAGTTCAGATTCAGAATTGTAGATGCATGAGGGTTGGGAAGAATGTTAAGTAGGAAATGTCATTATGTCTGCCCCTAAGAAATTCTGGTACTCCAGGCTCTTAAATGTATTAGCACTAAAAAATTAATTAAGAAAGGAAACTCACCTAGCAAATAGAACTCTGGAACTTGCAAAGAGTGCTTAGCATTAGTGCATAAGATGCGCTCACTACATATTTATTGCATGAAGGAAGGATGGAAAGTAACTCTGGTATTTCTATCACCTGTGTGTCTTCTTTCCCTCTTGCCATCAGAATTCCACAGCTTGGTAGGGCTTTAGAAGACATTTCATCAAGCCCCTTCATTTAACAAATAAAAAAACTTCTGGATGTGCCCTGATCTTCAAAGGTACAGCCTTCTGGTTTACTTGGGGGCCAGAAATTTGTGAGGATGGGCTTCAGTGGGCCCATACTTCCAATCCCTTTTATAAGCTTGTATAGAACTCCCGAGCAAAGGCTTCTCAAAACCTAACTTCCAACCTATGTTTCTGGTTACTGGAGAAAATATAATCTACCTTGTAGCAAATATTTTACAAGATATTTGACAGCACATAATATGGAATGATCATAAGTTTTAGAATTAGATTTGAACTCAAATCCAGATGCTCCCATTTACGACAGCTGAACATCAGACATACCACAGTTTACATCTCTGAATCAGTTTTCTCGTTTGTGAAATGAAGACCACAATGCCTACATCAGAAGATTAACAGAGCTGAGGTATAGGTAAGGTAAGGCTGGTAAAAGTTAAAGCACCAGGCAGAAAAGTACTAGTTGCTCAGTCGTGTCCAACTCTGCGACCCTGTGGACTGTAGCTGCCAGGCTCCTCTATCCATGGGATTCCCCAGGCAAGACTACTAGGGTGGGTGAACCAATGTAATTTCTTAATTCCCTCCATATTTTAAAATGTTACTCTTAAAAAGAACACCTCCCTGGGACTTCCCTGGGGCTCCAGTTTTAAGACTCCCTGCTGCAACTGCGGGGGCACAGGTTCGATTTTTGGTGAGGAACGAAGATCAAGACCTCACACACCCAAATGAAAGGCCAAAGAGTAGAAAACAACAACAAAAAGCCACCCTCCCAATTCTGTAAGTTTCCAAAGTAATGCGTGATTTTCTGAGCATTGTCTTACTTATGTAGGGCAGCTATTACTAACCCCCTAACTGGGCGATTGAGCAATCTATCCACGTGTTTATAAGTGGTGGAATTGAGACCCCGTCTGCTTTCAAGGCAATAAAAGGTCTGTTCTTCTGGGAGACAGTCCCATATAAAGCAGCCAAGGGGAAATGTAGGGCATTCCTGGTGGCTCAGATGGTAAAGAATCTGCAATGCAGGAGGACCCAGGTTTGATCCCTGGGGGAAATTAAAAAAAAAACCACCACCAAACTTCCAGGGTGGAAATCAAATGAGTAGTTAAGACTAAAATATTTCCGAGTTTCCTATAAAGACACAGGCAAAAGCTGAGACTGGGAACCAAGTGCATTATCTACTTCTGACTTCTGGGTCAAATTTAGATCGCTATTAATCTTTTTGTTATTCTAAATGCTCACAGCATACTGTGATAATGCATGGAAGTCAGAATGCCCCTATTCAGTCAGCGAGTCTATACACAAACACACAAAAGAGCTAGAAAAACTATCAGCTTGGTAGTAGCCTGCTTTGTTTTCATGTATTTTTACATATATATGTATATATGACTAAGACCGACAGACTTAAGAGCAAATGGAACCACCTAAAAAAGTATAGAAAGTCACATTTCTTTCTTTGAGTGGTTCTTTCAAAAATACAGTGTAAACAATGTGCAGTGGTAATCAAAATCCACTGGACTAACTGTCACGCTAAATGATAAGTAATTCTCACTTAACCTTTAAGCTAATCTCACTCGATGAGTTTCCAAACTGTACGTGCAACCATTTTTAGTCTTTAAAAAAAATTACAATCTTTCCATCAGTACATATTTTCGAAGAGGAAATAAAAGTGAATTCTATCATCCATTGTAGTACATGCTCATTTTCCCCAAGGAAGTCCTTGTTGTCAACTCCCATGTCATTATTTACACATGCCTGTCTTCACTCATACAAATACAAAACTAAAGCCAAGGCCAAAATGACAGGAAAAGCTATTTTCAAAGTTTAGGATTCTCCTCTTTAAACGGTTCTTTCTTCCTCTTTTGTAATCAGGGAAATCAATAGCAACTATAGGAGAGTTCACAAGGGTGACCTTCCAAGCAAACTGTTCCTTACGTTATCCTGGAGAAAAAAAAAATGGCTGTGACTGGTCCTTGCTGAATCAATTAGAAGATGCCATTCAGCAGTGTTCAGTAGATTAAAGCAATATAGAATAATAAAGCAGCAGCCTAAAGTGGAATCTGTTCTCCATTTACCTTTTTCTCCTGGTTGGCAGAACAAAAACTCATAGCTGAAAATTTCAGAATTAAGGATAGTAAAATTCATTGTTCTACCCTTATGCCAAGCTATATGGCTCCCAGGTGAGTTCTGGAAACTGCAGAAAGTCAGGTAACAAGATAAGATAGGTCTGAATGATTTAACTAACATAAAATGCTCTCCAGCACCCTTCTAGTCTTTAAAAAGAACTGAAAAGGAAACAGAATACCAATCTGGAGTGTTCTCTTGAGCAAAATGATCTGTTGAGACCTTGAGATAAAAATGAGCCAGAGTTGGAGGTCAGTCAAAGCAATGAGAGGCTTTCGATGAAAAAGTTCAAAATGATAACTGCCAAAGAAAGAGATTTCTGGGTCCCCTAAAGTAAAGTGACTTCAGAAAATAACTCAAATGCATTTGAATCTTCCATATTTGGATCATAATCTACGATGATTCAAAGGCATCATGAAAGAGAATTTACTGATACATTAAGGTTCCGTCCTCTCTGGCAAAGTGAAGTGAAAAAAAGGAGTCAACTGTTTAGGTAAAACAGCCTAAAATACCAACATAATGGAGACCACAACTGGGTTTTACATAATTCCACCTGACTGGACTCATCTGTATCCTTGAGCCCTGAGTCCTAGTGGAAACTGCTTGCCTATAAAAACACAGAGGAATTCAAACTAAATCATATCAGAAACATAGAAGCTATAGGCTGGAATTGTATGACAACTTCCAATACCATCTTTCCCTGACTTACCTATAATGATACTTTTGGTTCCTGTCTTCAGTTGGACCTACTACATCCTGCAAAAAAATCATGCCCTCACTCAGCATCTATGCTTGAATATTTGTCGCATAGATGAGGAAACCTCATTCTTTCCTCCTAAAATATCTGCGCATAGTGTTACTAATCATTTGTGAAAAATCAATCACTTTTCCAGGAAGGAACATAATTAGAAAAGGAACAATTTCTTTATTTCTTTACAGCATCCAATTCATATCAGGTTTTCTTTGTATAGGCAAATGGAAAATATAAATCAAGTGTTTGTCTGAATACATTATTTGAAGTACACTTTACGTAGACCCTATTTTCATTTTGTGCTTTTTCTCTTCACTACACCTAAGGAAGTTCAGGAATGTCTATGATATGAAGGAAGGCTATCTCACACCTGAGATCTATTTTATGTGCAGTTCTTTCAATTAAATTTAATTCAATCTCAGAAAATTTTTTTTTTCCTAAAAGTACCTGAAAGACAATTGGCTTGAGACTTACAGATGACTTTGACTTCTAAGAAACCCCTCCAGTGTTCTTTTATGATTAAAAAGTCACAACAAAAACCCTAAAGTCAAGGAGATCATATTGTTCTACTTTCCAAACATGAGAAATATGAAAATACAAAGTATTTTCATCCAGCACTAACAGAAGAGGAAAACAAAATAAAACAAAAAGGAAATTCAGAGGCAACTGGTCACAGCTATATCTCAAACACACACATAAATAAAAGGGTCGAGACACACACACATGCATACTCACACGAATAAATTATTTATTCAGGAAAACATTAACTTCTGATCTTTTATTAAGACAACAATATGACGCTGGTTCAGGGATGAATTTTGAGCACTCAAACTGGTACTCTTGGGAATAACTAGAATTTCTACATAATGGTTATCCATGAGAACTTGTCATAATGGACTAGAAGCAAAGTCAAGAATAGTTACATTCTCTTCCAAAAGTTCCAAGCATAACAAACTGTGTTTTCATGATTGTTTGTTTTTTGTATTACACAAATCAATTTTATATTGAATATGGCCCGAAATTAAAGTGATAGCTAATTTAGTAGTCCTCCACTTGGTCTTGCAACTTTCCGCATGCATTGTCAAGTTTCACATTGCTAATTTTCCAGCAAGCAGTTTTGTTTTCAAATGCCCCAAGGCCAGTTACTGAGTCCAAACACAAACTTTGTAAGTAAAGAAATTTCGAGCAGCAAGAAAATTTAAACATACAGCATCATCAGGATCCCAGGGTACACTGCATCTTCTCTAATTTTAGAGCTCTGTTCTCTTATATACTTACCAGTTTTTGCTATATATTTTCCATTATGATGAGCCTTGGTTTGCAGGAGAATTCCCAATTTATTAATCACAGAAGACTTCTCATCCCTACCCTGGTCAGTCTAGCAGGGTATGTTTATCTTACATGATATGAACAATGTAATTTTTTTTAAAAAAACTGTTTTTCAAAGTCCTAACAAAAATATGTTTTGTTGGAATACAATATATGTTTGACAAAAAATATGTTTGATAATCATGTCTATATAAGGTAAAAGCAAACTCAATAAATACTGATCTGAAACTGAAAATACCTTAAGTTTACTCATGCCATGAATAATTCATCAATGTCATTCATTATTTTGTGAAGTATTATCTTTTCCAAATGAAGCGTAATTTATAAAACTGAAGAACTATAACAGTCATGTTCTGAGTGAAAATATTTATTCAGTTTTATTAGAAAAGGAACTTTTATAACAGAAGTGTGTGAAATAATTTTGTCTGGAAGAATGAAAGATTTCAGAGAAAACTTTCCTTGGGAAAAAGAAAGCCTACTTCTGGTTTGGAAGTTGTAATGTTATATGCATACACATGAAGAATTATCAGAAAGATGAGTAGCCTAAGGGTCATTTATAAACACCTATCACCAAAGTAACTAAAAATAAGTTACACCTTACTTGGGAAGAGACCAACTTTCTGTTATTTTGCTTTAGGTGGTAAATTAGGCACAAGTCTCAGTTTTCCTGTTGTCAATATAAGATTTTGTTAGTCAGTGGCAAACTTTTCAAAATGAAGAAAAGGTGATGGAAGCATCTCTTTACTCATTCAGAAAATGTAATTCAGTAAAATCTGAGATAATTTTCCTTTTTTTGTATTAAATTTTAAATAATTTATTTATGATGAGATTTACAGGTTTTTTTCCTGGCAAATGTTATAATGATGCATTTTTCAGGGCAATTACATCATAGTTTAAATGTCTGTCAGCTAGCTACCAAGATAATCCTTTGCCATTCCATTAGAGTCAAATTAAGATAAAATTAACTTCTGAAACAACAACAAAAAAACTTCTTTGGTAAATTAGCCCCTTTTATTTAATTTAATAAAGCAGGTAAAAAAAACAAAGTATTCATGTTAGTAATACCAGATTACATACTGTCACTTTTAAATGACAAGATAATTTAGAACTACTTCAAAGTGTATTGATCAAATATGATTAAATCTTCACTCTGAGAAGCAATTATATATAAGTATATTAGAAATCTGTTCTTTCAACTCTGTTCAAGACTTAAAACAGACAAGAACTCACAGTTGCTCCCTAAATAACTTTATATGTATCCCTGGTTGCTATGGTAGTTTACAACACTGAAAACTATCAAATATAATATGGTTAGTGCTCACAGTCATAGAGAAAACCACACAAAACATTAATTTCCCAAAGATGAGCATATAGTTATTAACAAATAATGTACATGGTATACTCAAATCTACTGTAAAGACACATCAAAATTGACTTCTGAATTTTGAACCTTTGTTTTTAATGAGTATACAAACCTACAAATAAAATACAGAACTGTTTTTCTGATTTATTTGTAAAGCTTAAAAATTATGATTTTTGTCTTCACCTTCCCTTCCCTGTGTATGCACTGATCCTGAGATATTTCTTCTTTGCGAGTTCAAATACCACCAAACATGAAGTTTTTAAACTGCAATTTAAAATTTATAAAGAAAAACACTGGAAGTTACACTTGGTTGGGTTCTATTCTGCCCCAAAATGTGCAATAAATGAGTCAAACATTTGTTTTAAAAATTTCTCATTGTCCTATTCAGAACATTTCTGTATCACCTGAGATGGAAAGGCTTTTCAGAGACGATGATATATTATATTGCAGGTTGATGACAAACAAGCAAAATACTTTATCAGCACATTTAAAGCTGTAAAATTCGTGAATTTTCCCCCCAGAATCCTATAATTGAATTTACTTCTAATTATCATCTATTTGGCAAAGTCCTTAACTTTAAGAGTGGGATTTGGTTTTCCAGTAATCATGTAAATAAGCACAAAGTAAATTAATCTTTATCATTTTTTAAGGAAATTGCAAAAACTTCACCGCCAAACAAAATCTATACTTTTTTTTTTAACTATTTCACAACTGGTGCAAATCTTTTTTTTTTTTTTTTTTTTTTGGTGCAAAATCTTATTTGTTTGTTCTCCACTCCCCTACCTCCCCCTCCCATCTCCGTTTTAAGTTTCTTATTATTTGGTGATTGTTTAAAAACAACCCCAAGCAGCTTCATGAACTTTTTATGCTAAGTATATGCCTGGAAATCTCACCAATATAAATGTAGGAAATGAGTCTTGGGTTACCCACTTGGGAGAAATCCTTAGGTGTGGATCTAGAATGGGAAAATTACAGGGAGGTTCCTGTGGGCGCTGAGAAAGTTGGGAGGACTTAAGAAATCTCACCTTTTGAGCTGCTTTGGAGGGACTCTTGTTTTTGCTGCCTTTGGGTCTTCCCCTTGGTCTCTTAGGAGAGGGCTCACCGGTTGGCTCCTAGTTTCGAGGGAAAAAAAAAATGCTGTTGTGGCAAGAATGTCTGAAAGAAATTGACCCTGACTCTATAGATATATTTTCTGCCTGTGCTGCTCAACAGAACTGTTGGAACATTCAGTTCAAGCACAAATGGATGATGCTGGTACAAAGTTTACAGAAAGGGGAAATAACTATACTTTTAATCCAGGGATTAAAAGAGGAAATTCTATTTTGCATATGAAAACTCGATTCTATTTCAACCAGAGAAAGGTAACAAAGGCTGACAAGGTTGCATGTTCCAGAAAGAAAGTTATACATCCTTAAAGTGCAAAATATGCAAGGCTGTGTATTTGGCAACTCAGAGAAATAATAAGCATTTTACACAAATACTTCTCTCCACTGTACCACCATTTTAAACAACAGAAATATGAAGCTAACATCATAAATATTTCAACAATCTCCCATATTGAAAAGGTGGCTTTTGATCATTCTGTATATCTGCACTGTAAGTCAATTATGACTCAATCAACACATTGAGTGAAATATTGGAGCAATTATCCAACTTCTTCAACTTAAAATAACTCCATTCCTCCTAAAATTTCCAAATAATTAGGGTAACTCCGTTGTGGAAGGCTTTGCTAGAATTATCTAGATAATTGCTTCAATTCTTCACTTCCCTTTGGAGATGCAGGCATGGTCTCCAGTCTACATTTAAATATCTTTTGATAAAAATGAGCATTTTTTTCAAAAATTTCTTTTGGGAAAACCCTTATGGGGGTGGACCGAAGGAAACTAAAAGGGGTGGGGGTGGGGGGGTAGTGAGGAGGAATGCAAGTGTCTGGGAAGGAGAAATTGAAACTATCAATAGGTTTAGCAAAACTTTAAATGGCTTCTATGCCAAGTAGTAAATACTCAAGTGGTTAAGAGAATGCGATGATTAATATTCCAGATCCTAAATATTTATCCAGTGAATCATCAATTTACATTTCATTCAGATTCGGTGATTAAATGAGACTAATTAGCTTAAAATGCATTAAAGTCTTCAATGAAAATTCGCATCCTATTTAGACAATCTGGGAAAGGTTTCCTGCAAGCTTCTGTGGGACCACTAGCGCCAGTGGGCACATCCGGAGAAACATCGGAGACACATTTTTCTTTCTTTGTGAACTCTGCCTTAACTCAAAGGTAAAACCTTCAATCACCTCCAGCCCCCGCTGCAATTTTACTTGGATTATTTTTCGGAGGTGGGGGGCAATTAGAGTTTGAGAAAGCTGGGTGGCGGGTGGGAAACAAGGGCGGGGGGAAGGGCAGTGACTTCCTGGGAGGTGTAAAATAGGATCCTAACGCGGTGTAAAGTGTCGCTCGGGCAGAGCGGGAAAACTCTGGGGCCTCTAGATTGGCTTGTTTCCTTTGATGATTTCAAAAAGGTACAACAGCTTTTCTAAAAAGCACTGGCAAGCAAACATTGTTCGGTTTCCCCACCTTGCTCTAGGTAGCTTTGGGTCTCTAGGATTATTTTCTACCCGGCTCGTTTGCCCTGAAAGAAGCGCTTTAAAGCTAAAGAACGTAGAAGTAGTTTTAAAGCCCGCGGAAGCGGAGTTTAAATGTTCTCAATAGACAAGTCCCGCTCGAGCCCTACCCGCGAAAGCTTGGAAATTGCCGCGAACAAAACCCCTCCGCCCTGGGCGCTGCGCGCAACTCTGCAAGCGCCGGCTGCACGCTTAATTGGTTGCATCCGCAGACAAAACCCTCCACTCGGCGGGGTCCCGGGCGCCCCTCGATCGTCCCCTCCCAGCCCCCAGCCACTAGTTCTGCAGGGGTACATTTAATGCCTGCAGTGCTGAGGCGCGGGATCTGGAAGCAAAAGGGGGACTGGGCGCCTGGCGAGGAAGTGACCCTAGCTACCGTGCACCCTCTTGGACACTACTTTCCACTGCGCCCTTAGCCAAACAGTTAATCCTGTCCCGCGGGGACGCAGGATCTCCTGCAGCCCCTTTCCTGGGACACCTCAGCAGCGGCGGCCGCAGATCGGACGCCGCGCCGCATTTAAAGAGCCCTAACAGAACCGGGCGGGCCCACGAGTTCTTTGTCGGGAGGGCGCGAGTCTCAGGCCACCGAGAACTTGGGGAGGGCGCCAAGGGGGCGGCTGCGGCGCGCCAGTTCCCGGTCAGCGAGCGGTCCGGGTTGGCGGGAGAAAGAGCCTCCGGCCCCCAAGACTTCAGCCCCTCCAACCCTGACCCGCCAGAGGACCCCTGTCTCCTGGGCCACTGTAAAGCGACTAGGAAAGTGCTTGGCGAGTCCCGGTTTGTCGGACCCGGCCGTTTCCCGTCACCAGGAGACAACGCGCCACTCGGGCCCGGCACAATAGCGAAAGTCCGAGGACGCTTCGCCCGACCCCACCTCCTGCCCGCACCCGGCCGCCCGCCGCGGCTCCCACCTCCCGGCCCGGAGGGGAGCGGGGCTCAGCCGCGCACTCGCGCCGCGGACTCCGCAGCCCGCCCCCGCGGCGGCGTGCGGCAGCCGCGGCGCCTGGACTCCCGCGCTAGGGTGGCCGCGCGTCGCGGGGCCCGCGCGGAGGTAGCGGAGGTGGGCTGCTGCCCGCACCCCGCCCGCGTACTGACTTGCTGCTGCTTCCTGGGTCGGCCGCGTCCTCTCTTCTGAGGCGCCGGGGCGGCAGGTTGTCCCTGGGCTGAAGTGGACGGCTGCCCGGCGCCTTCACCGCGTGCGCTCATCCTGCCTCCCGCCGCCGCTACCGCTGCCGCCGCCGCTCCTACCGCCGCTGCAGCCGCTTCGCCTCTGCCGCCCCGAATCAGCCCGGCACCTTTCGGGAGATGGCGAGGTAGGGCTGGAGAGTGAGGCGGGGTGGGCGAGAGCTGGCGTGCGGCGAGGGTTGCTGCTGCTTAGGCTGCCGCCGCTGCCACCATCAACACCGGACGTCCAGCGGCTGCCAAAAAGAGAGAAGAGGGGAGGAGGAGGAGGAGGGAAGGAGGCGCTGCTGGTGGCGGCGGCAGCGGTGGGTGGGTGCCGGAGGTGGAGGTGGAGGTAGTGAGAGGAGGAGGAGAGCGGAGGAGAAGGAAGAGAGGAGTCGAAGTCGGGAGGCTCCCCTCTCCGTTTGGGATCAGAAGTTGCGGTCAGCGGGAGCACTTCGGAAGCGGCTTGGAAAGGGAAGAGACTTGGAGTGAATTGTGTCCCTTGAAATGTTAGGCGGGGAAAGAATTCCTCCTCCTCTTCCCCCCCGCTCCGCGCTCGCAGAGCAAGAAAGAGAAAGAGAGAGAAAACAAATAGCGCCTTGGGCAGTCGGAAAGCGAAGGGAGGATGGGGAGATTCTGCGGGGATCCGGTCGGGCACTGGGCGCAGGCAGGGCACGGAGCGGTGGGTGGCACCGTTCCTTCTCGGGTGGCGGGAGCGGGCGGCAGCGGCACCGGAGAGTCGGAGGGGGACGGGCTGATTGCTCCTGCGTCCTGCACCAAGCGCGCGCTGCCCAGGCTGGAAGTTTTCTGAGTTTCTACCCCAGGATTCGAGCGGGTTGAGTGTGTGTGTGCTTGGGGAGGGGGCGGCGAGATGGGGGGAGTGCCCACCTCTAACCGTGGGCGGATGAAGGGGAGGGGGCTGCGCTGGAGGAAAAGTATGAGGAGGAGGGAGGCCAGGCAGACCGCCGAGCCAAGGCGCCTGGCCGCGGGCCAGAGGCAGTGTTCGAAATACAACTGCCTCCGCGGCGGCGGCGCCCGGGTGCCACCCGGAGCCCCGCTCACGTGCTCCCGCCTCACGGCGGGGTTAAAGGGACAGGCCGGGAATCCCGGGCCGGCTCGCCGCGGGCCTAGCCCCGCCCGCCGCCCGAGGTCGTTCCTGGGCGGCTGTCCTAGAAAGGCGCGGGAATGTGGCTGCCCCGGAGCCGCGTTTAGGGGCTTGGCCTTTACCTGCACCTCCACGATGCGGAGCCAGCACTCGGCAGGAAGCGTCTGGCTGCACGCGCGCAGAGTTCTAGTTTCCTGGGAGTGGGGATCAAATGAAGGGGAGTAGGAACAGGCCCCCGCAGCCCTGCTCTGCGTCGGAATGCCCTCCTCGCAGACTGCACGACCCATCGAGAACGCGCGCGCGCGTACACACACACACACACACACACACACACACTTGCTCGCAGATCCACACACGTGCACTTAGATACACGTGCACACTCCCACAGACACATGCAGGCATAAATACATGTAAACAAACACGCGCGCACTTATGCACACATACACGCAGAAACATGCACTTTCGCACACATGCACACTTGCAAACAATGTGCACATAGGCACACTAGCGCACCAGCCTCCACCGAGCGTTTTTCTCCGGGAAGGGCTAAAGGCGAGTGAAACCTCCCTTCGACTGGCTCTATGCATCCGGCTTCCAGCGCTCTCAGGGTAGAGGAGTTGCCTAACGAGGGGACCTCATGCTTCCTAACTCCACAATTGCGCCAACTGTCCAACTCTCCCTTCAGTTTACCTCGATTTAACCTTCTCCCTAGGAACTCCCTTTCTGCCAAGTCCTAATTTTATAGCCTGGGCTGTTTCTGAGTTATGTGAACACCATAATGACCCCAGTCCGTTTTGAAAAAGGTGGAGTACATTTAAAAATGTACCTCTTTTCATCCTTGAATAACAAAAAACTCTGAAAAAATTAGGTTCAGATTTTCACACATCACACCCAAAATTATTTTGGGCCAATTCCAAAATAAAAACTTTTACTCGAGGAAGATTTTTTTTTCTTTCCCCCAAATACAGACCACCGTGGAATTAAAAAACGCCTACTTTACAGCCCTAAGTAGGGAGTTAGGTACCGCCAGGTTCCTCTGTGCCTGTGGAGGGGGCGCGTGTAAATGTCTGCTTCTGGCGCGGCGGCGCTGATTGGTCCGCGTTGCCATTTTAAATCCATTTCCAGCTGCCTTTTGCAGAGCTGGGACACTTAGCTGCATATTGAGTGCCCTGCAGAAACCCAGGGTTTCTCCTGAGTCTGGGAACGCTTAACTGTGATGGAGAAGGAGAGCCCCCATCCCTCCGGATGGAGCCCGGCAGCTGACTGGGGAGGGAGGGGTCTAACAGGAACCTAAGATTTTCTGCCAGGGCTTGGCTGAAAGATGGTATCTTCATCAAAGAGATTGAAACTTCACGTCCTAGCGATTGCAGTGACATTTCCTAACTGCCAAGTTTGCACGTATTTTAATGTGATCACATTCACACAGTGGTGTGCAGTTTACCTACACATACACAATGGGCTTCTGGGGTTTTTTTGCTTGGACTAGAGATAAAATTCTGAGGATGAATGTAGGAGAAATCACCGAAGATTTCAGCCAGCCAGTTATAAAGTTGGGTACATCATATCCTTGGATTTAAAAAAAAAAGAGCAGGCAAGGAAGGGATTCCAGAATTTTATTTTTGCATTAATCCTTGACTCTAAGAACAGCACTGAAAAAAAAAAAAATGGGGCTGAGAACCACTTATTTTTGGACCATTGTCACTTTGCTATCAGACTGCTTGACCCTTTTTGAATTTATAATCAGAAGGATAGGAAACAAATATTGTGTGTAGCAGTTTTATATATTTTCATTCCTGGAAGCTATACTTACCTTTTTTTTCCAGTTTCTATATGTTTTCTATCCCCATTTCTCAACTGAGAGGATTTTAGGATAAATCTGAGATTTTAGGATAAAATCTCTGAGGGTTCTTCCAACTCTAATAGACTTTTTAAATGCATCATATCTTGTTCTCTAATTGTGTCTTGTCTGTAAATTGGAAGTAAATTTCATGGGGAGAGGTAGTATTTCTAACACCCGTTTTTTGCACCACTTGTATATAGGTAGTATTTAGTTCATAATAGACTTTTGTTCATAATAGACATACTCATTTACTATTTTACAAATGTACCACAGGATAAGAAAAGCATTACATATATTAAAATATCTTCAAAATTATTCAGAATAATCAAAATTATTCTGATTAAAAGAAAATGCATCTGTGATGAAGGTATTGAAGTTCTCACATTGTACTTTATCAAATATTAACCTTTAACATATTCACAAGTTAAAGAATGATTAAAGGGTTTTCTCAGATTGTAACTGATTGAATTAATCTGGTATGTATTTTATACATAATAAACCAAAGATTTATTAAAACAAGATACTTTGGAAGTATATCTATATAGGGTCACAGACAAAATTGTAATTAATGTTTATTGAATATGATGTATAGCATATATTCATACACATGCATACATGAATATACATATATATATATATATATATATATATATACACATATGTTCAGTATATAGAAGATCAGTATAGCACAGGGCAAACGCATAGTTCTGAAAAAGACTTCCAGTGTTTTAACATGAACTTATTTGCACTGCTCAAACTCACAGTTTTAGTGATCGTGCCTTTTAAAAGATGTTTAGTGTTTAATGAAATGTAAGAATGTAAGAGTTTTCCTACAGTATCACCAAGAAAGAATATACACTACTAAGTTGGCATTTTGATGGGGGTAGGTGAGGTGGTAGTTTGGATAGGCTTTCAAGTCCTGTAGACAGAGGGTCACCAAACAAAATTAATTTGTTCCCTCGTTCACTTAACGAATATACGTTGAATTGGTTTGGCAGTAATCTCACCTCTTATTCTCTCAGGACCCAGGGATGTAATTCATTCAGAACTGGAGAGACGTTTTGAAAACAGCTAGGTGCTCATTTAAAATCTATTTACCTGCTGGTAAGTCTCTCATTTACTCTCATAAATACTTATTCTCTTCTGTCCAATACATAGGTCCTTCAACAAACATTTATTGAATACCTAAAAGCGTGAGGATTCTCAGAGCATTCTTTTTGTCAAAAGTCATAGAAGTGGAACAGAGGTGGCATAGCTTCATTTCCACAGCTCATCTGTTAACATTATAGCCCCAGGCTTGGTCTCGGTATACTATCTAGCAGCTCTTAAATCAGATATAGGAATGGTTACCACCCTGGGGTGGGCTTTCCCGGTGGCTCAGCCGTAAAGAATCTGTCTGCAATGCTGGGGGTGCAGGAGATACAGCTTCAGTCCCTGGGTCGGGAACATCCACCAGAAGAGGAAATGGCAACCCATTCCAGGATTCTTGTTGGGAAAATCACATGGATAGAGCATCCTGGTGGGTTACAGTCCATAGGGTCACAAAGAGTTGGACCCTGGTATATGTGCTGTGTATAATCGATGTATAATTTGATGGCTTTTGCTCCCAAGATTAGATTTTGTTAGATGGTACAGTTGACAAGTGGGAATTTGCTGTATGATGCAGGGAGTTCCAACCTGGTGTTCAGTGACAGCGTAGATAGAAGGGTGGGATACAGTGAAAGATGGGATGGAGGTCAAAGAGGGAGAGGATATATGTATTCCTATGGCTGATTCATGTTGAGAGATGACAGAAACTAACAATATTGTAAAGCAATTGTCCTGCAATTTTAAAAAAAAGATGAATTATCCTAATGAGCATGACCTTATCGTATGTGTACTTTTAAAGCAGAGCATGTTCTCTAGCTAATTTTAGGAAAGGAAGTTAGAGGTTTAGAGCTCAAGAATGATTTGACTGTCCACTACCTGCTCAGATATGGAGAGGGCACATCACAAGACAAGCAGGGAACAGCTCGGGTCTGACAGCTGACAGCCAGCCAGGAAACGGGGGCCTCTGTAAAAACCACTCGGAGCTGAATTCTGTGAGCAAGAATGAGCTTGGAAGTGAATCTTCTCCAGAGCCTTCAGTGAAAACTCAGGGCTTGCCCTGATTCCATCCTTGTGATACCCGTCCACCAGCAGATAACCCAACTCTACCTGCTTTCTGACCTACAAAACTATGAGCTAATAAGTGGGTATCTTAATGATCTGTAAAGTCATTAAGTTCGTGGTGAATTATTGTGCAGCAACAGAAAACCCATACAGGAGGGATCAGGTCGGGTAAACTTCCCTTTCCTTCCTCCATCCCATGGATTGCTTCAAAAAACACACAATTACTCATACAGTTGTCTGGAGACCACAACCCAAGTAGTTGCGCCACACCTACCAAGCCACCCAGCCAACTTCTGTACGTCTTTGGGCTTGTAGTGAAGCAATGGGCTAGCATGGAATCGCATGATCTGTGCTATTTTCCATCCTTTCTTCTTGCCCTCTCTCCGCCTCCCCTGCCCCCACCTCAGTCTCAGTACCTTGGAATTCCTGAAGCCACCATACTGGTGAGACTTGGGGAGAGGTCATACATTCATATAATTCCCAATCCCCTCAAGCCTGGGCCCTAAACCTCCCCTAACTAATGAGAGCAGATCAGAGAAGAGAGACCCCTGCTGAGAGCTGCCCCAGATGCACTTTTATAAGTAAAAGAAAAATGTTTTTATTCTTCAGCCACTAAATTTTGAGGTGGTTGGTTACATAACCATAGAAAGTAGCCCATCATATTTTCCTCTAAAGCTGATTTTTTAAATTAACCAATTAACAAGCTCAAATGAGTGATTTTCTTAGCTAGAAATCACTCTTTAGCTGGGAATCAGTCTAAACCCTCCCCTTCCCACATCAAGTGATCACCAAGTCTGTCCAGTTCTACCTTCCATTTTGAAAATCCTTTCTCTACAATGCTTCTAGAAGAATTTGTCCCTTTTTTGGATAGTTATATTTATGACACTAGAAAATGCATTGTAGAAAATGCCTGTGACAGAAAAGCAAAGAAAAAAATTTACCAGTTGTCCCATCGCTCACAGATAACCCTGTAACGTTTGAAGCCTTCTAGACCTTAAATGATCTACTATAGGTTCATGCTGCACATTGTTTCATAACCTATTTTTATGTAAATAATATATCATGAATATTTTTTTCATGTCAATAGGATGTCCTACATGGTCTTGTAGAACAACAGTATATATACTATAGTATACCATGGAAATACAGTGGAATTAGAACACTTGGAATTAAGCGAGTGTTTGATAAAAATTTTTATGACATCATTGTGAAAAGATGGAGAAACGTGGCTTGGATGTTGTGCATTTTTCTGTGCTGACATCAGCTTCAAAGGTGGTCTCTTCTAGGAGCATTCTGGCATAATACACACATTTTCAGATATGTTAAAGGTAGAAGGAATAGTTAATCCTGTTAATGCCCCAATTAAGATCGAAAAACAATGCAACAAGCCATACTATGATTTAAGACAATGAATATGAAGTATTCATATGGGGGAATTAATTTCAAAATGAGGAAAAAATCAACCATACCTGTATAGGGTAGAAAAAGTGATTTAAAGTACAGTTCCTTGGATTACGTATTAAACTAAGAAAGAGATTTTGCTGGTTTCCCACCTAATATTCATTCTGCCCTTCTAATTTGTAAAAGAACACCAACAGTGTTGAATATGGCAATATGCCCAACCATGAAACTACATTTCCCAGGCTCCCTTCTAGATTGAGGAGCTCAATTAACTATAGGCAGAAATCTTTGGAAATGCTTCTGGGAAAGCTCTTTAAAGGGGACTGACTCAAATGAGAAGTTTCTCCATTTGGATATCCAGTTGTTCCAACTTCATTTATTGAAAATGACTGTCTTTATCCATTGTACTTATTTTTTTAATTGAAATATATTTGATGTATGATATTATATTAGTTTCAGGTATTCTGCACAATAATTTGACACTTGCATACATTATGAAATGATCACTAATAATTTTAGTAACCATCTGTCCCCACACAAAGTTACTATAATATTACTGACCATATTCCTTATGCCACATGTTACATCCCCATGGTGCTTTTTTTTATAAGTGAGGGTTTGTACTTATTAATCCTCTTCAGCAATTTTGTATCCGCCACCTCCTCTCTTCTGGCAACCACCTGTTTGTTCTCTCTGTCTATAAACCTGTTTTTTGTTTTGTTTTTTTGGATCCATAGTATTTTCTTTGCTCTTCTGTCAAAGATCAGTTGACTGTATTTGTGTGGATCTATTTCTGTGCTCTCTGGTTCCACTGATCTATTTGTCTGTTCTTTTGTGAATACCACACTGTCTTGATTACTGTAACTTCATAGTGTATCTTGAAGTGGAATAGCATCAGCACTCTTTGACTCCTTGGTCAATCCTAAGCTGGCTCTGCTACATCCTTTCACTGTCCATAGAAACTTCAGAATCAACTTGTTGAAATCCACAAAATGACTTGCTGAGATTTTGATAGGGATTGTGTTGAATCCATAGATCAAGTTAAAAACCTAACATCTTGACTGTATTGGATCTTCCTATTCATGAACACGGAATGTTTCATTTATTTAGTTCTTTCATATCTTTTGTAAGAGTTTTGTAACTTTTTTCATGTAGATCTTATACATATTTTGTTAGATTTATACAAAAATATTTCATTTTGCGGGAGGCTTGCTAATATAAATGGTAAAATGGCTTTCATTTCAAATTCCTCTTGTTCACTGCTGGTATGTAAGAAAGAGATTGACTTTTGTATAACAACCTTGTTTCTACCACCTTGCTATAGTCACTTACTAGTTCCTGGAATTTTTTTTGTTGATTGTTTTGGATTTTCTTTATAATC